>NC_045798.1:39416901-40719401 GCF_009873245.2 Balaenoptera musculus | reverse complement strand
AATCTATACAAAACCCAGGTTTCAATTTTTTTTTTTTTTTTTTGGCCACACCGCGCAGCATGTGAGATCTTAGTTCCCTGACCAGGGATCGAACCCGCGCCCCCTGCAGTGGAATCGTGAAGTCTTAACCACTGGACCGTCAGGGAAGTCCCCCAGGTTTTGTTTTAAAGCTTGAGGCGATGAAGTCCAAGTCCCAACCAGTTACTGAGACATGAAACACTGACCGATCACTGGAAGATACTAGATACAGCTGCTCAAGAAAGATCTCTCTACCTAAGGAGAATGAGACTGACACCCTTTAAAGAAGTTCATTTGAAACTCACTCCATGGGATGCTTCTCTGATTTTCCCCACTCTCTTTTCTCATCTTCCCTAACAACAGCCTGGCTGACTTCACAAGGACCACATGCAACCCCAATGAGACAGCAATTGTTTTCTCCCCTACAGATGATGCCCATCCTGCCAAAAAGGATCAGGGATTAGTTCTGCCACCAACCCCTCCTCTCCCCACTCTTACGGGAGGTAATGTGCTTGTGAAGCAGTGGGAGGGATCTTCACCACAATCACCAGTGACCCACTTTCTAAATAGTCCACCAGGAAAAAGAGTTCAAGACCTGTGGGCCGTGAATCCAGAATCCTGAATTCCCAAGGAAAATTAGACCTCAAACAGAATTTGCAATGTCAATTATACCTCAATTTAAAAAAAAAAGATTTCCAACCCAAACTCAATCTGGGAGTCTTCGATGTGATTCCTTTCCATCTATGTTAGATTTCCTTGAAAGTGCAAGTTTCACAATTATGAAAAATGTGGCATCTTCATGTTCATTTCTGAGTCTTATCTCTCAAGGCCTTCCAGATCTACTTACCTCACCATTCTCCAATGGCACGATCCGGGAATAATCAGTAGTACAAAGTACATCATCGTCTCGCGTGATCGCCCTATTTGCTTCCTGTCCAAACTGTTCCAAACAGTCTACTTTAGAATCTAGGAAGGAAACATGTTAATATTGTAAAATAAAATATTATCATCTTGCTGTAAATCTCTTAAGAAATCTTATGTTTACTTAAGAATATACATGAAAAGGGAAAGAACAGAGAAGCATTTAAGATTTTTAGACAGAAGCTTAGAATGAAATTCTTAATTCACGAAAGAAAATACCAAGCCATTTCAGGCCACGTGACTTTCAACAGAAATGTTTGGAGATATGGTTCTAAATCCTCATTCCTCATTAGGCAAGTTTACCCTCTAAGGAGCATTCCTGGAAAACCCAATGCTTTTGTAAGCCAAATTCCTGTCCACCTCAATTTGTCACGGGGTTCAGAGACCCAGACATTCTTCATTAGTGAAGACGACAAGGTCAAGGTAAGTAATGTGAAAGGCAGGATCCATAAAGATGGAGCACAGTTCCTAATTCTACATGAAAGGAAATGGACTTGGACTTCCCTGGTGGCCCAGTGGTTAAGACTCCACGGTCCCAATGCAGGGGGTCCGGGTTTGCTTCCTGGTCAGGGAACTAGATCCCACATGAAATGCCACAACTAAGAGCCCGCATGCTTCAACTAAGGAGCCCGCCTGCTGCAACTAAGACCCGGCACACCAAATAAATAAATAAAATAGTTTTAAAAATAGGGACTTCCCTGGTGGTGCAGTGGTTAAGAATCTGACTGCCAATGTAAGGGACACGGGTTGGATCCCTGGTCCAGGAAGATCCCACGTGCCGCGGAGCAACTAAGCCCGTAAGCCACAACTACTGAGCTCTTGTGCCACAACTACTGAAGCCCGTGCACTTAGAGCCCGTGCTCCACAAGAGAAGCCACCACAATGAGAAGCACACGCACTGCAACAAAGAGTAGCCCCTGCTCGCAGCAACTAGAGAAAGTCCACATGCAGCAACGAAGACCCAACACAGCTAAAAATAAATAAATACAATAATTAAAATTTTTAAAATATATATATTTAAAAAAAGGAAATGGACTGAAGCTACGGCCCAGTTATAAGTACACTGCTTCCCCCTAAATAGTAGCAAGAACCATTATCATAAGAGGTGTTTCAACTCCAGTTATACATGTGTATCCTTGGAATTCATGCAAATGTGCTTGAGAAATAGGGATGTTCCAAGGGTAACCTGGAAAGTTAAAATTGACCAGCCCCTAACTAGCCACACTGAGAGACTAATTTTCTACTTAAACCCACAGTCTTGATCTGCTGCCAATAATTCAAACCCCTCATAACATGGTAGGCTAGATTACTTACGAGCAAAGTATTGCCAAGGTGAGTAGGTGCTTCCGAAGTCAACAGATCTTTCCAAGACCCAAAGATCAGGGCGAGGAGAATTTGCAAATTTGATTAAAATATAGGCCACCTGGAAAAGCTGATAAAGCAAAGGACATACAGTTACTCAAGTCGCCGCATCTGTCCACACCCTCCATCATCTCTATATGATGCTGGTTCCCAAGGCAACACATCTAGCCACACCTCTCCCAAGATCCAGATCCCATTTCTAACTGCCTACTGGACATCTCTAATTGGGTGCAGCCTCTCAAGCTTATCATGCTCAAAACCAAAATAATCATTTTTTCTCATTCCACCGAATCTATACATTAATTTTTGTCACATCTTAATCATTATACCCTTGAATTTCAACCAGCCTACACAGCACCTTCAAGTCTGTACATTCAGAGAAGTCTGATGTCAAACAACAATCATCGTGGGCTGAGCTCTTCCAGGAGCAAGAGCCGATAGTACAGCCCTGAGCGTCTCCCAGGAGTGACACAGCCCTGGTTCCAGATCTTGGAGAGCTCACGGCTGCAGAACTGAGACCTGAGCGGCTGCTTGGTAGAGTGTAGCACCTCCTTCTCCTGTGCCAGCTCCACTCACCCCCTCTTTTCCTGATTTCTCTCCCTCTTACTGATTTTCTTGTTCATCCTCATCACTCTTTGCCCATGGCCAGGACAATGCAAAGGTATGGGAGAGATGAAACGCGGCTTTGGTCCAGTTTCTTCATCCTCCCACTCTTGAATCCCAACATGCCTCCATGATGGACCCCAGGAGTCCCTGCAGTCCACTCCCACCGCTTTCTCTCAAAACTTATATCTGGCTTGACTTGTGAACCCTGAGAGTCTATATGCTTATCAAAGAGCCTAGTATGAGTTCATTGGTCATGACAATGAACATGGGTGTTAAACAAATCTGCTAACATGTTAAGAAGTGAGGATTATCCCCACCCCACACTCCCCAACCCCAAGGAAGAGATTCAACAGTGACTTTCAGAAGAAGACTCTGCCACCTTATTAACTAGCCCAGTAGAGCCATTTGAACAATGAGCTCATCTAGTTAGAGAGAGAGGCAGTACTCAGACCCTGTGGGATCCTTTTATTTCTTAGAGAAAAAAAAAATAAGGGATTTTCATCTTTATATTTTTCACGTACAATAGTATGGTAAGAGTCATATATATTTTTTAAAGTCTCAGAGCTACTAGTTGATTGTGAATGTTCCCAACTCGACACTAGAAGCCAAAATCTCTAGGACACTGGTTCTCAAATTTTAGCCTCAAGATACCTTCACATTTTTAATAATTATGGAGGACTTTAAAAAGTTTTTCTTTATGTGGGCTATGTCTATTAATTAAGAAATACCATATTAAAAATTAAGGCTGAGAAATTTTAAAAATACATATTACTAATTCATTTAAAATAATAAACCATTACTTGTTAACATAAATACCATATTTTATGAAAAAAATACTATATTTTCCAAAACATAAAAATTATAGTGAGAAGAGTGGCTTTGATTTACATTTTTTAAATCTCTTTAAATGTCTGCCTTCATAGAAAACAGCTGGATTCTCATAGCCACTTCTTCAGTTTGTTGTAATATGTTGTTTTGGTTGAAGTATTTGAAGAAAATCTGGCCTCCCATAGATCTGTAATAGGAAAAAGGACCTAAGAGCTTGTGGACCTCCTGAAAGGTCTTGGGAATCCCATGGGTTCTCAAGCGCACTTTGAGAACCACTGATCTTGGTCACAGAGATTATCCTTTGCTCTAAGAAGCCCCTTTGCTTACTTCTCTGTGGAAGGAAGAATTGTCACACCAATTACTGAAAACCCTAAGTTCAGCCAGTTTTGTCTCAAACACTTGCTCTTTGATCTTGAAAAATCTGCTTCCCTGGGTTCAGATTAACGCTGTCAGAGTGTCTACCCATCCTTGGAAAAAAATGATCCAACCTCATGTAAAGTAGCAGGGTACAAAATTATTGCACAGAAATCTCTTGCATTCCTATACAGTAATGACAAAAAATTTGAAAGAGAAATTAAGGAAACACTCCCATTTACCACTGCAACAAAGAGAATAAAATATCTAGGAATAAACTTACCTAAGTAGACAAAAGGCCTGTATGCAGAAAACTATAAGACACTGATGAAAGAAATCAAAGATGATACAAACAGATGGAGAGATATACCATGTTCTTGGATTGGAAGAATCAACATTGTGAAAATGACTGTACTACCCAATACAATCTACAGAGTCAATGCATCCCTATCAAACTACCAATGGCATTTTTCACAGAACTAGAACAAAAAATTTCACAATTTGTATGGAAACACAAAAGACCCTGAATAGTCAAAACAATCTTGAGAAAGAAAAACGGAACTGGAGGAATCAGGCTCCCTGACTTCCGACTATACTACAAAGCTACAGTAATCAAGACAGTATGGTACTGGCACAAAAACAGAAATATAGATCAATGGAACAAGATAGAAAGCCCAGAGATAAACCCACACACATATGGTCACCTTATCTTTGATAAAGGAGGCAAGAATATACAATGGAGAAAAGACAGCCTCTTCAATAAGTGGTACTGAGAAAACTGCACAGCTACATGTAAAAGAATGAAATTAGAACACTTCCTAACACCATACACAAAAACAAACTCAGAATGGATTAAAGACCTAAATGTAAGGCCAGACACTACCAAACTCTTAGAGGAAAACATAGGCAGAACACTCTATGATATAAATCACAGCAAGATCCTTTTTGACCCACCTCCTAGAGAAAGGGAGATAAAAACAAAAATAAAGAAATGGGACCTAATGAAACTTAAAAGCTTTTGCACAGTAAAGGAAACCATAAACAAGACAAAAAAGACAACCCTCAGAATGGGAGAATATATTTGCAAATGAAGCAACTGACAAAGGATTAATCTCCAAAATATACAAGCAGCTCATGCAGCTCAATATCAAAAAAACAAACAACCCAATCCAAAAATGGGCAGAAGACCTAAAAAGACATTTCTCCAAAGAAGATATACAGGTTGCAAACAAACACATGAAAGGATGCTCAACATCACTAATCATTAGAGAAATGCAAATCAAAACCACAATGAGGTATCACCTCACACCGGTCAGAATGGCCATCATCAAAAAATCTACAAACAGTAAATGCTGGAGAGGGTGTGGAGAAAAGGGAACCCTCTTGCACTGTTGGTGGGAATGTAAATTGATACAGCCACTGTGGAGAACAGTATGGAGGTTCCTTAAAAAACTAAAAATAGAACTACCATACGACCCAGCAATCCCACTACTGGGCATATACCCTGAGAAAACCATAATTCAAAAAGAGTCATGTACCACAATGTTCATTGCAGCACTATTTACAATAGCCAGGACATGGAAGCAACCTAAGTGTCCATCAACAGATGAATGGAGAAAGAAGATGTGGCACATACATACAATGGAATATTACTCAGCCATAAGATGAAGCGAAATTGAGTTATTTGTAGTGAGGTGGATGGACCTAGAGGCTGTCATACAGAGTGAAGTAAGTCAGAAAGAGAAAAACAAATACTGTATGCTAACACATATATATGGAATCTAAAAAAAAAAAAAAAAAAGGTTCTGATGAACCTAGGGGCAGGACAGGAATAAAGACGCAGACATAGAGAATGGACTTGAGGACACGGGGAGGGGGAAGGGTAAGCTGGGACGAAGGGATGAAGTGAGAGAGTAGCATTGACATATATACACTCCTAAATGTAAAATAGATAGCTAGTGGGAAGCAGCTGCATAGCACAGGGAGGTCAGTTCGGTGGTTTGTAACCACATAGACGGGTGGGATAGGGAGGGTGGGAGGGAGATGTGAGAGGGAGGGGAGATGGGGATATATGTATACGTATAGCTGATTCACTTTGTTATACAGCAGAAACTAACACAACATTGTAAAGCAATTATACTCCAATAAAGATGCTACAAAAAAAAAGCTAGTTAGGAATTGTAAGGTACTCTGAAAACCATAAAGCAATACCTAAAGGAAGGAGAAATAATGTCCAGAATACATGTACCATTATTACATAGTGAAGGAATTCATAGGAAATCCAAGAACTCCCAGTTTAGAAAATCAGAACAAATATATTTCCCTTAAGACTGCACATCTGTCTTAGACCACATCAAAATAAGACTGCTTTTAGATATGTAAGAGAGAATACAAATGGAACATTTTTGGATACAGGAATCATTTAAAACATTCTTAATCTCTTCCATCAAAATCCTATAATCATAGCATGTCCCCTAAAAACCCTATATATTTAATAGTGTGTGACTTAATGGTTACTATGTTCTAGGTACTATGTCAAGCACCTCACAAACATTCTCACCATGAAAGTGGGATTTTATTAACCCCACTTTACAGATGAGGAAAGTGTGACTTCGAGAGGTGAAATAATGTGTCCACATCTTGCAGGTGTAAAAGTCCAGCACCTTTGTATATTCTACTCACTGATCATTAGCAATGCCACTGAACCTGATAGATACTTAATATTTAACCTGTTTCATCCTGGGGAAAATAACTGTCAAAGAAGTTCCAAACATCATTATTTCCAACTATGCTAAAAGTCCATTACAGGGAGCCCAGAGGTAGGGAGCTATGTGATAATACATCTCAATGGTTATTTGAGCGCATTGGTTTCTAAAGCTGCACTTTCTGCTAGTACAAATCCCCATAAATGAAATAGCCTTGGTAGCTCAGAGGGAACCTCTCTTTGTTTTGTTTCATCCTGTTCTGCGATAACATGTGATCCCTTTAAAGCAGCACATCAGTTAAAAATCCCACACCTAGCAGCAAAGGGAGGCATGCCGCAGTGTGTCCCCTCTGCATGTTACATAAACCTGCCCCCCGGACCTAATTTAACAAGCTCTGGGATTCCACCAACTCATCTTCCAGCACCTACCAGACAGGACTTTCCACTCCAAAATGCTTCCCTCCCATTTTCATCTTAGGAACTTGATTCTGAGATTCCTCAGCACAGGATTATGTGTCCTGACACTGGGAGGCTGCCTTTCGTTCTTGCTGAGTCCATCTGCAGTGACAGACTCTGTTTCTCTCTCCCTACCACTGCGGTGCAACTTGCAGTGGCTTCTTGCCGAGCACTCCAGCTCTGCAGCCAATCTCCCCTTGATGTATAGCTTCAAAATGGTGCTGAGAGGCGGCCTCCGGAGTGGGTTCACAGTGGGTTCACGCATGTTAAACCAACAGGTATGGATTTATTCTCTTCTACTTGATAATTTTAAATGCTGTGCCTTCTAAATGGCTCCTTCTGTTAAACCCCTGTTATCAGTGACTTATGTTTGCTCTTTGATCACTCAACATACTTCAAAGCACGTCTGAGTGACACTTGAGACTCATGGATGTAAATGAGGGCCCTTTACGAAACAAGAAAGAACCAGGCAATGGAGTCACTAGAAGCAGAAAAGCAAAGGCCAAGTTGTGCATTTTCAGAGAAATGACGTTTGGGAGTTAAGGTAAGGAGGGAAAAGTGACCGAGAAGGACTGAGTTGTCATCCTCTCTCCACATGCTTCTGAAACAAGCTAAAGATGGCTTGAACTTTGCTGATGAGCATTTAGATGGAGGTACAAAGTAGTCTTTTAAATAATGTTTTAATGAAGCAGATAATAATCATAAAAGGTGCAGCAAGAGGTACTTTGACTTCCAAAGCCTTCAGGGGGAGCAGGTGAGACAAGCCAGCCCTTTCTGATCCTCAAGCTCGTCATGCTGAAGCCTCTGAGATTCCAGCTCCTACAGCCCAGCATCTATTTCATTCCATGGCCTTCCCAGATGCAGGTAGTAGCTGTTCAATAAACGCCATGAATGAATGGATCAATATTAAAGTTGTGCAGTCACCACCGAGTTTGGGAAGTGGGCACCAGTTAGCACCGTTGGGTGCCATGCTCGGCGGTGGACTGCTAATGGCAGAGGAGAAGCAACTCCTGGTGGCACATCTTTGCTCTGCCACCCACCAGCCATGTGACTCTAAGTCCATCACTGAAGCATTTTGCGACTTTATTTCCTTGTCCATAAAATAATAACATAAAACAATCAAAAAAGATATTTAAGTACATAGGTGAGGGACAGTAATATCCACTTCATACAAATTTTACATCCTCCATCTCAAAGAGCACTTACTATGCTCTGTGGCATATATGTGTTTTCATATGTCATCTCCACTAGACTGACATCTTTGTGTCTCAATCACTCCTGTTTCCTCAGAGTAGATGCTTAATAAATGTCGTTGAATTGAAATGAAACTTAATAAATGGGACATGTGAAACTGCAAAATATTATGCACATGTATTTAAAGTCACATCCAAAATTAGCTTCTTACTCAACTAAACAGCACTCTCTCCTCCAAAAGAGTCTAAGTTATAATGTGAAATAAATCTATTATCATAGCCTTATAATTTGATAAACATACTGTTCCACAATGCAGTGTTTCCTGATTTGCTTCTTCCAACTTTTTATTTTGCATAATTTTCAAACCTATAGGAAAGCTCAAAGAACAGTACAATGAATATCCCTACACTTTTTTCGCTTAGATTCACCAAATGTTAACATTTTGCCACATTTGTACTTTCTCTCTCTCTCTCTGTCTACACACATACACACCTTTTTTTAACCTTTGAAAGCAAGTTTCAGACATCATTATGCTTCAACCCTAAATATTTCACCATGTACCTCCCAAGAACATGGACATTTCTTCTACATAAACTCAACATTTTGATGCCTAGGAACTCTTACCATTCATACAAAAATCTTATATAACACACTGTACATATTAGAATTACCCTGATTCTCTTAACACCGCCCATTGCATTTTTCCAATCCGGGATGCAATCAAGGATTATATATAGCATTTACTTGCCAAGTCTCTTGTCTCCTTTAATCTAGAGCAGTCCTCCCACGATTTTTCTTTCCTGACATTGGCATCTTTCCACAACAGAATGTTCCCCCATCTGAATGTGTTTGATTATTTTCTCATCATCTGATTCAGGGTAAACATTTTGGCAGGATTACTACCCATGGGACATCGTCTTCTCATGGCATCACGCCAGGGAGCACGGGATGCCAGGTTGTCCTGTTATCAGTGATGTTATGTTTGATCACTTGCTTGAGAAGATGTCCACCAGATTTCCCCTTTACAAAGTTATCTTTCTACCTTTGTCATTAATAAGTAACCCAAGGAGAGACATTTTGAAACACTTATTTTTATTAACTAAATTACAAACGTTCCTGCTATCCATGTAAAAATACAAATAAGAGTTAAGAAAAATAAGTCCCAAGATATGGAATCAAACAGTTATAGTTCCTTTAAGGCTGATGCCCATTTGAAAAACTTATCTAATGAGCTAATTTTATAAAAACTTTTTAAAATATTTATTTGGTTGTACTGGGTCTTAGTTGCAGGCTGGCTCCTTACTTGTGGCACGCAAACTCTTAGTTGCAGCATGCATGTGGGATACTAGTTCCCTGACTAGGGATTGAACCTGGGCCACCTGCACTAAGAGCATGGAGTCTTAACCACTGCACCATCAGGGAAGTCCCTATAGAAACTTTTTAATTGAGAAGGAAATATGCAGGTCAAGTGGAATTAAACTCCGTTTTAGTAAACTTGTTTGAAAACTTCTTATAAAGTGAAGTACAATCCTCATTAAACAATCAAGGCCAGTGATGAAAATATGACTCAGCTGGCCTGAAAAAGGATCCTTTTAATCCTGGTGCAAAGAGCACATCGGCCAATGGCTTGGCGAGGGCACTTCTTTCGGGTTTATCATCACCCTGTCTTATAAAACCCAGAACTTGGCACCATCGAAAAGAGAGTGCTTAGGAGGAAAGTCACTGTGTCCTTCAGGTCCTCTTACTGTTTCCCAAAAGCACCTGCTCACCATTGAGGGAAGGTCGATCATTCCAGAAACTTACAGGAAGGGACTCAAGAGGTCCCAGGTCTATCTCTCACCCAGGGTAAGAACCTTCACCCTAGAATCTCCTTTTGAGAGGAAAGGAGACCCACTGCGTTGCTAAGTTCTGGCCACTACATGTTTCCTCGCTGTCCTGAAAACTTTTTCTCATAATTCCCCCACCTACCCTTTGGGGTAGCACAGATTTCTACCATTTATCCCACATGACAGCCTGCCCAGAATTTAAATACCAACACCACATTTCCCTAGGTTCTTTTTTTTTTTTTAACATCTTTATTGGAGTATAATTGCTTTACAATGGTGTGTTAGTTTCTGCTTTATAACAAACTGAATCAGTTATACATATACATATGTTCCCATATCTCTTCTCTCTTGCGTCTCCCTCCCTCCCACCCTCCCTATCCCACCCCTCTAGGTGGTCACAAAGCACCGAGCTGATCTCCCTGTGCTATGCGGCTGCTTCCCACTAGCTATCTATTTTACATTTAGTAGTGTATATATGTCCATGCCACTCTCTCACCCTGTCACATCTTACCCTTCCCCCTCCCCATATCCCCAAGTCCATTCTCTAGTAGGTCTGTGTCTTTATTCCCGTCTTGCCACTAGGTTCTTCATGAACTTTTTTTTTTTTCCTTAGATTCCATATATATGTCTTAGCATACTGTATTTGTTTTTCTCTTTCTGACTTACTTCACTCTGTATGACAGCCTCTAACTCCATCCACCTCACTACAAATACCTCCATCTCGTTTCTTTTTATGGCTGAGTAATATTCCATTGTATATATGTGCCACATCTTCTTTATCCATTCATCCAGTGATGGACACTTAGATTGCTGCCATGTCCTGGCTATTGGAAATAGAGCTGCAATGAACATTTTGGTACATGACTCTTTTTGACCTATGGTTTTCTCAGGGTATATGCCCAGTAGTGGGATTGCTGGGTCGTATGGTAGTTCTATTTTTAGTTTTTTAAGGAACCTCCATACTGTTCTCCACAGTGGCTGTATCAATTTACATTCCCACCAACAGTGCAAGAGGGTTCCCTTTTCTCCACACCCTCTCCAGCATTTATTGTTTCTAGATTTTTTGATGATGGCCATTCTGACTGGTGTGAGATGATATCTCATTGTAGTTTTGATTTTCATTTCTCTAATGATTAATGATGTTGAGCATTCTTTCATGTGTCTGTTGGCAATCTGTATATCTTCTTTGGAGAAATGTCTTTTTAGGTCTTCTGCCCATTTTTGGATTGGGTTGTTTGTGTTTTTGTTGTTGAGCTGCATGAGCTGCTTGTAAATCTTGGAGATTAATCCTTTGTCAGTTGCTTCATTTGCAAATATTTTCTCCCATTCTGAGGGTTGTCTTTTGGTCTTGTTTATGGTTTCCTTTGCTGTGCAAAAGCTTTTAAGTTTCATTAGGTCCCATTTGTTTATTTGTGTTTTTATTTCCATTTCTCTAGGAGTGGGGTCAAAAAGGATCTTGCTGTGATTTATGTCATAGAGTGTTCTGCCTATGTTTTCCTCTAAGAGTTTGATAGTGTCTGGCCTTACATTTAGGTCTTTAATTCATTTTGAGTTTATTTTTGTGTATGGTGTTAGGCAGTGTTCTAATTTCATACTTTTACATGTACCTGTCCAGTTTTCCCAGCACCACTTATTGAAGAGGCTGTCTTTTCTCCACTGTATATGCTTGCCTCCTTTATCAAAGATAAGGTGACCATATGTGCATGGGTTTATCTCTGGGCTTTCTATCCTGCTCCATTGATCTATGTTTCTGTTTTTTTTGTTTGTTTGTTTGTTTTGTTTTGTTTTTAATTTTATTTATTTATTTATTTTTATTTATTTATGGCTGTGTTGAGTCTTCGTTTCTGTGCGAGGGCTTTCTCTAATTGCGGCAAGCGGGGGCCACTCCTCATCGCGGTGCGCGGGTCTCTCACTATCGCGGCCTCTCTTGTTGCGGAGCACAGGCTCCAGATGCGCAGGCTCAGCAATCGTGGCTCACGGGCCCAGCTGTTCCACTGCATGTGGGATCCTCCCACACCAGGGCTCGAACCCGTGTCCCCTGCACTGGCAGGCAGATTCTCAACCACTGCACCACCAGGGAAGCCCTATGTTTCTGTTTTTGTGCCAGAACCAAACTGTCTTGATTACTGTAGCTTTGTAATATAGTCTGAAGTCAGGGAGCCTGATTCCTCCAGCTCCATTTTTCGTTCTCAAGATTGCTTTGGTTATTCGGGGTCTTTTGTGTTTCCATACAAATTGTGAAATTTTTTGTTCTAGTTCTGTCAAAAATGCCAGTGGTAGTTTGATAGGGATTGCATTGAATCTTAAGGAATTAAGATTCAAGTCATCAGGAGGCAAGGATTAGGGTAGAAACTGGAAAGGGGAAGAGAATTAAAGTACCTTGCTTCCTCATTAAAAATAACTACAATAACCTGAGAAATAAAAATCCTGAACCAAAATCAAGTCTAAAGATTTGGATTACTCCAATAACTTGGAAAATGACAAGCCTGCTATTTTTTAAGGAAGATTTCAAGAAAAAAATCAAAAGACAAGGAGAAGGTGAAACATTTGCATCTATATTTTATGATGACTGATGACTTCTTAACTCTGGAGGAAAAAAGTGATTGAAGACATATAGCATGGTTTTCAGTCCTTGTGGACGTTATTATTCCCCAAGTAGACTCAAAGGGCAGAGCTTGAAACTAACATATGTTACTCAAGAGCATTTTATCCACAACTAAGAATTTACAGATAGATTTGGTGGTGATTTTAAATAAGTTGAAGCCTATTGGAATCCAAGAGCTGAGCTCAATTTCACAATGAAGTCTAATATTTTATCCAATGCTTTACAGCTACACTCAACTGTCACGGATTTTTTTTTTTTTTTTTTGTCCAGGACCTGATTCTCCCTATAAAACTCACTTTCCCTCATTCACGCTTTTTTTTTTTTTCTGCTAATTTATAATAAAATTGGGTAGGACGTTTAGTTCACTCACTGAACTGATAAAGAGCCTAAGAATTTGTCTGACAAACTATACAGGACAAGGGAAATGATAACCTTGTTCTTCCAAGGCAAAGAGATTTAACTACCTCAACTTTCGTAACGAGCAAACCAAGTTATCTAATTCCTCCTTTAATCTATCTAAATTTTTCTAACTCAACAACTCCTAAAAAATATATTGATTTCTACAGGTGACTCACACCGTGATAAAGTTCAGCAAAGTATTGCTCAATGAGGATTTATCCTAAATCAGATTCTAAATGATGTTATTTATCATCACTTTTCATAAATGAGTCCACATCCTTCATAATGTTCCAGCCCTCCTCTTGGCCAGTATCTTTCTCCCTAAAGGGTATTCTCATTTCTAGCCTGCACTCATAATGGTCCTTTCCTAATTTTAGTCACATCTCTTCCTTTCTCCCTGTGACATCTTTCCTGAGATTCAGCATCCATGGCTAAATCAGAATGTTACCTAAGGCTAAAATTTTCCTTTTGGCTGTGTTTCCAATGCTCTTATTAATGGCAGGGCACTTCGGAGACCTTTTTGACAATAGCTGTGCATATCTGTAAGGCATAATGCTGGTCACTTAAATGGACTCAGCATATTCATTTTTATTAGTCAGCTTTTCTTTTTTTTTTTTTGGAATGAGCTTTAGGCTGAAGTGTGGTTTCAAATCAGCTGGGCTATAGATTAAATATTCGTCTTAGAACTTGCCCTTTGGCCAAAAGCTGTCCTTACTTTCTGAACACTAAATCCCCTAGCGTGGCAGTTCTCCAAATGGATGGTATCACCATCTGGGGTATTTTATTGGTTGTCACAATAACAAACCCAAATAAGGAGAGAGACCATGCACCTGAAGAGGCAGCAACCTCCACCCTGAGAAAGATCACTGCCAGTTCTGGGTGAGGAGGCTGGAGAAAAGACCCTGTTGGAGGTTTTGTCTTTTGTCTGTTGCATTTTTGAGGATCCAAATGCCCTTCCCACCTTACGAATCCTGCTGGGAGCAGAATGCACCTCCACCTTTAGAAGCTGAAAATGCCAGTTTTTCCAGCTCTCCTGGCAGGTAAGGCGGCACGGGTACCTGACCCAGGCTCAGTGAATTGGATGTCTCCTTCCGAGATTTTGCATCTAGAGCAAATGATACAGAAAGGCAGGGACACGGAAGAATTGTTTCTAGAAGCAACAAATATGGCAGCCCCCTCTGGCTTCTGGGGACAGTGGTTGACCCCAGCAGGGACATACTGAGTCCAGGATCCGGGCTGACTGTGTCATCACCAGCTGCAGCAACCAGCGTTCAGCCACAGCTCTGTCCTCGCAGAGGGACCTGTGATTCTGACTGTGCTGCCTCCTTTGCTTCTGCCCATTTCCTGAACCTGATTCTCTACGATCCTTAGACCCTCACCCACTACCCCACGTCCTCTCCTTCAGCCCTCAAAGGTGACTTTTTCTCTTTCACCAGTAAAATTAGAACTATCGGAAAGGAATCCCTTGCCTTCCCATCCCAAATCCATGAGCACTTTTGCATCTGCACTTCCTCCTCCCTTCCCTCTGGACCAATGGAACAGGAGCCCCCTCCCTCTGCGCTCTGGATCTCATCCCCCTCCTGCCTTCTCTTGGATCCTTCCCATCAACTTTTACCTTATGTATTTATTTTTCAATTAAAGTATAGTTGACTTACAATATTCTATTAGTTTCAGGTGTACAACATAATGATTCAATACTTTTATAGATTATATTCCTTATAAAGTTATTATAAAATACTGACTATATTCCCTATGTTGCACCTTACACCTTTGCTTGTTATTTATTTTATACCCAGTAGTTTGTACCTCTTAATCCCCTTTTCCTATCTTGCCCCTACCCCACCCCCTTCCCAATGGTAACCACTAGTTTATTCTCTGTATATGTGAATCTGTTTCTATTTTATTATATTCACTAGTTTCATTTTTTAGACTCCAACTATTAGTGAAAACATATAGTATTTGTCTTTCTCTGTCTGACTTATCTCACTAAGCATAATACTCTCCAGCCATCAGCTTTCAAATGACTCTTCCATCCGAAGTCAAGAAAATTCCTCTCCTTCCATCCAAACCCTCCTCTAGGTCCACCTACCTCCTTCTTCCCGATGCAGCCACACTTCAGGAAAGGGTGGAGTATCCCCTTCCTCATCTTTCCTCTAGTTCACCCAGAGTTCAGTTCCCAGCCTTCTCTCACCTCACTCCACAGTATTTCCATCTTACACCACTGGCTCCCGATTTATACCTGTAGCCCAGACTTCTCACATAAACTTCAGACCCAACAGCCTAGTTAATCACTTGAGATACCTCACTACCACCTCAACTCAATGTGACCCAACTGAAGCCTCATCCTGGCCCTCTGGAGCTTGCTGATTCCTGTGGAAACTGTAGGTCTCAATGCAGCTTTCCCCCCTTTCAGTGAGATATCTGTGTTTGATGCTTCCTGGAACACTGTACTTTTTCTTTAAAACACCAATCCCAGGAGTAATTAAATATATACTCCTGGCTCGCGTGCACATGACCTGTAAATACAGGATGTGAGCTTGATTATCCTGCCCACTCACGAACTGCAGCAGGAATACTCTGGCTACACGTAGCTGTAGGCCAGGCCAGGGTCCGCACTTGGCCTGGATCAGGGTGATGCTGGTAGTCGGCCAAAACCCTAAGGATTGCACTTACTTGGCAAAAAACTGGATGCTCAAAGTCACTTTCACTGTGATAAAAAGGTGCATCCCCAGCTGAACTCTCGGATCTGGACGTGAGATGGCCTCCTGTGTCCCAAATGCTCCCACTTAATGCTCTGGCTCCCGCAAGGACCCCGAGCAGGCATCCTTCATAGCAGGGCGAATGGGGAGGCCTGGGTGTGAAGGGTCAGAGTGGGGTGGGTGAGGGACAGTGGCTGCGCAGCGGAGAGCAGTGTGGCCGGGCTAACGGGCATCAGGAGAACTGGAGAGTCCTGTGCCTGGCTCACAATCAGTGGGGAACCACATGACCTTGGGTGAGTGAGCTGAACTTTGAGCCTCAGTTCCCTGAAATTCAGCTCCTCCGGGCAAGACACTGTTAGGAACTAGGGCAGGGATTCGAGCCCGCCCCAGAGGGGGTGAGAAGCGGAACACGAGCCAGGCATGTGGGCAGGGCAGCCAGACAGATCCTCCACCGCAGGTGGGTTAAACGAAGAACAGGGCTAATCAGCTCCAGGCACGCCTGGTGGGCGGGGGCGCAGCACACACCCGCTCTGCCCACTGGCGGAGAAGGGGACTGACGTGGGAAAAACACCTTAAGTGCCAGCAGGAACCATCCCACTAAAAGCAATCTGGCCACCTCGCCAGGAATGAGGTCTGGATCTGAAGATGGTAGATGGGGATGAGCGGCCAGGCTCTGGAAAGGAGTCTGGAGCTGGAGAGTGGGTGGAGCCCCAAAGTTCCATCATCCAAATGCCACACAATGGCCTGCCCACCCCCTCACTTCCTGGGGGTCCACTTCTGCCCCTCCCCCACTCTCTTACTCCCTGGTCTTTCTTCCCCAATCCGGGGCCCCTTTTCTCCCCATACCCCAGAAGCTACACAGAGGGGGGAGGATTATACCATAATGTTTATACCACCCGTCTTGCAAATGTGGAATATGACGCCATTATAACTACACTAGGGACTAAGTGGGTTTTAAGGCATAGCTTAGAGCTCCTTATTTATAAATTTTTCTGGGAAAAAAAATGCAAAATAAGTTCTAAATATCTGATGTAACTTTTGGTGCACCTCATTTACACCCATATATGACTCCCCCAGGCAATATTCTATTAAATAAAATCCCCCAGGCAATATTCTATTGACTCCCCCAGGCAATATTCTATTAAATAAAATCAACGTGAAAGACAATCTAACTAATGACCATACAAATACCAACCATGTAGTGGTGAGAAGCAAGGAAATAGATACACAGACACTATCAATGAACCTTCATAACATGAACATAACATGGCCAGTGTTGGGGCCAGAATGTCTCGCTCCAGGTTCTGAGCTGTGCAATCTGGGCGATTCCCTTCATCTTTTTATGCCTTGGTACCCTCATGTGTAAAAAGGAATAATAATAGTACTTAAAGTGGGAGTTTTGGAAAGGGCCCAATAAAAAGCATCCCTCTTCCCTATCTGGCTCAGAACCAAATGAGAAGTAAGACAAAGGAAGAAGGGCAATGGGGACAAAATATCGCCTTTATTTCTGGTGAAGCTTATATTGGAGGACACAGGTTGTGTCTGTTGACGGTGACCGCCAGGTGAGATGTCCCGGGCGGGTGGTCCATGTGGTTCAGGCAGGAGAAGCAGAGAAGGGCATGTGCCCGCCTCTGGACACCTGCTCTCAAGGGACAGGACAGAGCCGTGCATGACCAGCTCCTGATTCACACTCACCACCCAGAAGAGGGGCCAGATAGAGGCTGGCAGCGTGACCCAGATGGAGGGAGGAATGTCGGTGACCATGCCCCACAGAGGGCTGGTGTGAGGGGTAAAAGAGCCGATGCCCGGAGAGCACTCAGCACAGAGCCCGGCACGTGTGAGGACCTAACCCGTGGAAGTGAGTGTGTCTTAAGGGCACAAGTGTGTTTCAGATTAAGTAGCAAAGATGTTAGAACAGATGCTTGCGAAGGGCCAGGGCACAGGAGTGGGAATTGAGGATGACAGGGGAAATAGAAGAATAAAGCACGAGAGGGGCACAGTTCATAACATGCTGTGCACTCATCTCCAAGTAGGGACCATATCTCTAAAATCCTCCAACAACTGCTTCCCAAGGAGATAAGACAATACAAAGCTAAATGGAACATCAGCCTTTAGTCATCACAAAATATATATTGCCTCCTGTCCTGGTCAAGTGACTTGGCAAAAATCTCAAGGAACCATTCGAAATGTCCACGAGCACCGTGCGTCCTGGTTCCAGGCTGGCAGCAGGAGTGGCCTCTTGTTCAGGAGGCGGGGAGATGCCCTGACCGGGGTGATCCTTATAAATGCAGACACCAGCGTGCACAGGCACCCCAGAAGGAATTGTTTTCTTGTGGTTTGGGCCGCCAGTAATGGAGAGGGTTTTTTTCTCCTCATTCCCACTGGCTAAGACACGTGGGTCCCTTCACTGCCAGACTTTCAAGGAAAGAGAGCTGCTTCCACTTGAACTGCAATTCAACTAATGGGCCCCAGGGAATAAATCCACCCCAAATTTGGGAAAACACTCTGAGCTTGAAACTATCCATTTGGACGGCTCGATCCTGCTCCTGCCTTACATCTCCATGACCTTGTAACCTCTGGCACCTTCCTTTCTCGGTGTTCCTTTCAGGGTGGCAAGACCTTTCCATGAGCCAAGCCTGCGACTGGTCACTTCTTGAAACTGCTGGTTCAGGTGGGAGGGCACAAAGGCCTGAGGATGGGCACGTGGGGCTATCTCATCATCAGAATCGAAGTTTCTGTTTAGGGACTTCTAAAAGGAAATCCTTGCTTTTTTCTCCCCCATTCCAGGAATGAGGGAAGTTCTGTGCACCTGCCTTTTGCTTTACAGTTAAGGACTTGAAAATGGTTAGAGAGTCACAGTCATTAGAACGGAGCCCGGTCCATCGTGGTGGGCTGGTTGCATTTCAGTGGCAACACCAAAATCTCAGTGGTTCAAAACTATACATCTGTTCGTATCTCGTCCGTGTGACACGTCTCTTCAGGGTGGACCCCGCTCCATGTCCTCCTCACACAGGGACACAAACCAATGGAGTCCGTATGTCTGGAACGCCACTGAGGCAGGAAGGGAATGTGGTATGTCATGCACCAAGGCTGGTCCTGCCCCCAAACTTTCCTTCAAAGACACAGGCAGGTGCGGCCCTGTCTTGAGCCTGGAAGAAGAACTGGGAATCCTGCTGAGCCAGGAACGCAGAGGTGCTGATGCTGAGAGGACCCTGGTCCAGGCCAATTTGGCCCTGCTGTTCCTGCTAAGTCGGAAATCAATGGTGGTGGAGGTTGAGATTTCAAAGGTGCTGGGTTCTTTCTTTTATCACCCAGGCTGCCTACAGTGGCCACAGAGGACGACAGTGGCTAAGAGAAGACAAGATCAATTCTGGACATTCGGCCAAACTAGGGGCAAAATGTCACTGCTGCACCCTCAGACTTAGGTGTGCGTTAGAAGCACCTGGGGGTGTGTCACAGTGAAGATTCCCAGGCTACAATTCGAGACATTCCAGTTCAGTAGGTCTGCAGTGAGGCCTAGAAACAGGGCCAGCTATACAATTTGCAGAGCTCAGAGCAAAATGAAAACACAGGGGTCCTTGGTTAAAGGCAGGAAAAAAGTGCTTTTAAAGCTACTAAAATATGCTTTTTCCTTTCTTCCACAGTTTCTCTCTTGACCTACCATGGTAACTTTTATTTGCTATTTAATGTTGCACTCCCTTGGGCAAGGGTGAATGTAGACCCGCACAGGGACCCCACTCTGCCGCTGGCTGTGCACACGCCAGGATCCCCTCCCGATCGCTGCTGGGTTGACGTGACGCACTGTGCCCTGGTCAAGGGCAAAGTCAATCTCCCCTTCCCTCCCCTTCTCACGGGCCCACCGCCCAATCCACACAGACAGACGATCCCCAAGGGATTGGAACCTCCACACTGGGTTGAGCTTGGTACCTGGATGCAGGATGGACAAGAGGCTCGTCCCTGTCAAGTCGCCCGTTGTTCTGCTAGCTTGGGATGGAGATAGCACCGCCCTGCCCCTCCTCCTCACGGTGTGCATGCAGCCAGCCTTCCTGCTCCCAGACCCCAGCCAAAGGGTGGCAGGGTGGGCAGGGAGGAAGAGGATTGGAGGAATCGAGGCACCGGGACTTGGGGCAGCAGGTGGCCTAGAACCTGTCTGGGAGGCAGGATGGCCCATGAGGCAGCACACACTCCGTGATGGACTGGACTTCACTCGCGAAACACAAACTCAAACATAAAGTTATTAAGGATTTCAAGACGGCATGAAGCCCCAAGCTTGGGTCCCCCTTCTCAGCACAGGGATTCAAGGACCAACTTTGAGAAGCACTGACTTAAAGACAGACTGACCCAGTTGAAGCAGGTAATCAAGACAGGTCCCAGCACCCAGGAGAGGGACAAAAGGGTTGCAACTCTGAGAGCTGGTGCCACTCCAGGCAGGAAGTCTCCCCGTGTTCTAGAATTAGATATCAGGGTCCCAGCCACAGATTACAAGCTCTCAGATAACTGATGAAAGAGAACAAGACTCTCAAGATCCAGAGAGATCATCGTGATGAACTCGTAGGGTAACCAGCCATTCTGGTTTGCCTGGGACTGTCCTGGTTTTAGCAACAAAAATCCTGCATCCCAGAAAAGCCCTTAGTCGCCAGCAAAGTGGGACGGTTGGTCATGTTATGACCAGGCCTAGTACTGACCCAACGAACTCCTTTTTATCTTTGAAAGACCAGTGGAAAGACTGCTGCCTTGTGAAATCTTCCCCACACACCCCAAGCAGAGGTCGTAGCTCCCTCCGTGGTGGTTACACTTCTCAGGGTGCACGCTGATTCTGCATTCGTGCATTTGACTCCCCAAGAAGCACATGAAATCCCAGAATTTTATGTGAATATACCGGAGGGATCCTGTCATAAATGCCGGGGAAGGAGAAGAGAGGTGGAGAGGACCCCATTGCTAAGGTGTGACGTGGGGACCTGATGGTAGTGGGTCCCCAAGACAGCTCAAGGCCAGCCAAGTGTGGTCCCCAAGCTAGAAACCCGGGCTCCTCTGCTTTGCTCGCTGGCCTGCGGCTCAGTCCACAACCTGAAGCTCTATCTGCTGGGATTAGTGCCCCAAGATTGAGGAAATGCAGGGCCACAAAACAGGAAAACGGAGCAGGTGGCTGCAGTCACAGGAAGAAGAGGGAGAGGTGACACCTGTGAGAAGGATTCGTCAAGTCGAATTATTACAATAATAGTAAGGAGGAGGGAGAGAAAAACTAGCATTTGTTGAAGATTTATGATGTGCCGGGTACTAATGCCCCTGTGTTTCAGTAGCCTTTACAATAACCCTGGTGTTTTGGTACTAATATTCTCTCTACTTCATAGATGCAGAAACTAAAGTTTGCAGAAGACGCGGAACGTGTTTATGGTCACAGAGAGTCGGTGACAAAGTCAGGACTCAAACCCACGTCTTGATTCCAAAGCCCAGGCTGTTATGCAGTTAGCTGTGCGGGCAGCCACAGGGCCAGACGGGGCCAAAGGAGGAGCGTGGTCCTTTCTTCCAGGAGTCATCCCTCCCTGGTTGTCCTGCCAGAGCCAGAAGTTGCCGCACAGCCTGATTTTCTGACCCTGTGCGTACCATGCCCAAGAAAGCCGGCAACAGGAGGAACACAAAGAGTTACCTGGCTGTGCGGATGTTTGCCCCAGTCTCCAGGTCTGTGTGTCCCTAGCATAGCGTCTGTTATCACTGGTGACGGCAGGCTTTGCCCCCCGCCCCGGACCTCATCTTCTCCACTGCCCGCCCTGCTTCTGGCTCAGCCTACGCCCTGCTCTTCACTCCCCAGGGAGGCCAGCTGATGAGCAGAGAGTCCTTCCGGCCCCTCCCTGCTCAGACTGTGGCCCCCAGGCCCGCACCGGGCATCACCCAGAGCATCTCAGAAATGCAGACTCCAGAGGCACGCCTGCAACTTCTGAGTCAGACCTGTCATTTGAAGAGATGATTCAGTGTACGTCCAAGTCGAGAAGCACTGGCCCAGCCCACAATATATGTCCTTTTTTCCATCAGGCGCACATTGCCAGCGCTGTTCTTTCTCCTGTGGAAACCCAGCCTCAAGTGAGTTTTAAGTCAATGTATTACCTCTCCCAACAGCATTAGCCTTTTAACAGCTTTATCTTCAGTGAAAGGAATTCCAGGGGTGGGTGGACAGGCTGCTCTACGCCCTGAAATCACACCATGCCCACAGCCGCCAAACCATCTCCATAGAAAGCTGGCCCAGTTTTTCCAGCGATGGACTATGTCTTCTCCAAGCTATGAGTACAGACCAGTTTGGGGGACAAAATAAGTATTTCAGGTAGCCAAATTACAAGCTAATTGTGCAAGTCTATCTTCTCTAGGATAATATGTCGAGCAAGAAATTTCAGCAAAGAACATGCTTTATTAAAGAAGCTCCAATTGTTCTCCAAAGTAAGCAATAACTCTTAGCAAGAGTAGCAATAATGGTAGGAAGAGGTACAACGTGGGTGAGAAGGGGTCTTTGGAAAGAATGCCTTGAGGAGGTGTTATGAGTCATGATATCCATGCTGAGGATAAATCCCTGTATATTTAGAAATGAACCCTCTCTCAGCTGTCAGCACACACATTATTATCCTACTGTCACTGGAAACATTTGGGGGCAAAAGAAAAAATATTTGGGAATGAAATAGTACAATAGCTAATGAGGCCTTATAATTAAAGGATATATTTGCTCAAGGGAAAAAGAACATATCACGTCAGTTCTGAAAGGAAATAGCTTAGTAAAAGCAGGTTCTTTGTCAGTTACGTATTGTAAAAGGAAAATTATAACCTGGCATGCTCTTCAGACAGCATTTAATGCTTGGTCATTCTGCTTGACTCTGAGCTTCTCTGTGACAATCCACTTAAAAAGAAGAAGAATTGAAAACTGAACCTTAGCCAGCTTACAAAGTCTGAGTGTTTTCTATAGAATCTCACTGTACTTCTCAAAATGACTCAGAAATATCATTAACACTATAAAATAAGAAATGTTTCTATATGAATATGCAAATCTTTCAGGCTTAGAATAACCATGAAGTCAGGTAAAATACGTCTTGACAGTTTATTCTAAGTGTTAACCAAATGTATGACTGGAATGAAAACAGCGATTATATTTTTACTGTTTCATCAATATACTGTTTGTCTTCATCTACATCCCATTTTGTTTAAGAAAAAAGGGTTGGGAGGGATTTAGAACCATAAATCCTAAAGGATATACAGAAAACAGCAATATGAAATTACCCAAGGGGCTTCCCTGGTGGCGCAGTGGTTGAGAATCTGCCTGCCAACGCAGGGGACACGGGTTCGAGCCCTGGTCTGGGAAGATCCCACATGCCGCGGAGCTACTGGGCCCGTGAGCCACAACTACTGAGCCTGTGCGTCTGGAGCCTGTGCTCAGCAACAAGAGAGACCGCGATAGTGAGAGGCCCGCGCACCGCGATGAAGAGTGGCCCCCGCTTGCCGCAACTGGGGAGAGCCCTCGCACAGAAACGAAGACCCAACACAGCCAAAAATTAAAAAAACAAAACAAAAAAAACCCCATTAAAACATGCTTGTTTTAACTCAGCAAATCCTTAATTCTTTATAAAAAAAAAAAAAAAAAAAAAAAAAGAAATTACCCAAGAGCAAAAACAAACAAACAAAAGGATTGAAAGGAAAATGATCAATAGGGATGAAATCTTGAGCCCACAGTGAAGTTTGCACACAAAATATGGGTCATGAAGTTCTATACACTTGCACAGTGTAGCCATAAATTTGCTCTTAGGAGCCAATATAAATAGGGAAAGAGGATCCCAGTGTCCATATGTTTTGTTTAGTTTTGTTTTTTAATGCCCCCAAAGAAGCACAATTATTTCAGGGACTAAAGGGATTTCTCAAATGGATCTTCTTAGGGGAACATTCTGGAAGGTGATGGACAACATCCTGAGAGAGGGACATGGTTCTAACCAAACACCCCCCCCCCAGGGGCCATAGAGGCTCATAGAACCGGAGCAGGGACAGAACGGGAGCATCACGTGCAACATCATCCCACAGCACCTAAGGGCGGCTCTGCAGCCAGATTGCACAGGTGCCAACCCTGTGTCTACTGAGTGCTCCCCTGTGACCATTAGTCCTAGGGTCAGGAGGCTACATAACATCCCTGAGCTTCTGTTTCCTCTTCTAGAAAATAGGAACCTACCCTACAAGGTTGTAGTGAGGATGAAATGAGCTAATACTTGAAAAGTGCTTAGAACGGTTTTCAGCATAGGAAGGATGTTAGCATTAAATTCACGTTATAGCGGCCATAGAACTTAAGGTTCTCAATTCTAAATTATTCATCTTGTGAAGCAAGGTGTTATTCCTCTCGCTTCATCTTGTGAAGCAGATGTTGAAGAATTTTCTAAGACTCATAAGCGGATCTACCACAAGGAAAAGGGCAACAGACCTTCTTACCACCTATTTTTTCTAAATGTTTCAATGAATATTCTAAATGTAAGTGACCCAAAATCCAACTTTTTCATTATGTCTTCAGTAGGCTCCAAATGGCAAGGGATAAATACTTTACTATCTGTTGCATATGTATAGCTTTTGGTGTATGAGGGACATGTGTACACTGGACAGATATAGTAAGGAACTCTCTGGACACTCATTCATTCATACATTAAACATACATTCACTGAGTTATTTCTGTGTACCAGGCATTCTCTATAGGAAGGAGCAGAATACTGTTCCTTATTTCGTGGTCATAATTCAACTGAGCCCTCTCCCTCTCTTGCTCTCTCTCTCTCTCTCTCTCACACACACACACACACACACACACACACACACTTAAATTATATGTACTTTCTAAAAATTTACAGTTAGTCACCTCCTCAATAATTCCCTTTCATTCTTTCAGAGATGACAGCTGGGGGGATTTTGGTCACTTTCAACCAGTCAAAAAGCATCCTTCGAAAGTCAGAGTGCTGGTGTCACTCAGAGCCCCAGCGGGAGACGGAGGACCCACTAGAACGAAGTACTTGCGGAGACTTTCATAAAGCAGCTTTCTACGACGGAGTCAGCAGGGGCGACAGCTAAGAGCACCTGAGCGCCGTTCCCACCCTGGACCTGAAGGGCAAGGTCAGGAAGCGGACACTGGAGCTGAGACAGGGCTGTTGCTGTAGGAGCCAAGCCTCTCAACAGAAGCACGGAGATCCTACAGTCGGTGGCGGGTAGACACCCCAGCCTCACTCTCCTCCTGCCCTCTGAGCTGAGCACGTGCGTGCACACCCCACTGGCCAGACTCTGCCAGAAGCCCAACACCAGGGAGAATATAGATTCTGCCCACGAAGGTCAGCTGCTTCGAGCACTGAGCAGGGCAGAGGGTGGCTGGAGGCAGGGGAGGGAGACCATCTAGGTCACAGGGGGACTCGAGGCTACAGTCTTAGACAATTAGCAAACGCACCTTGACCTGCGTAACCAAGTCTGCGCCAGAGAAGAGACTCGTGGTCACAGAAAGGAGAAGCAGACTTTTCAGGGCCAGCATCAATAACGCTGAAGAAAAATGACAGTTAATGCTCTAGAGCAGCGCTACTCAGAGTGTGGTCCGTGGACTGCTTGTGACTCATCCACAGTGAAACAAGGACAGAAACCAAAGGTGAGCACTGAGAAACCTTCATAACAATTGGAAAGAACAAGTTGGCATCTATTGAATCTGATTTTATTAAATGAGGCTTATATTTTGTATGTCTTTAGGCTTTATTTTTCAATTCATTTTTCTAAGAATTTGTTTTTATTGTATTTCACAAAGGTACTGGTCTGTGACAGCTTAGAAATGTTTAAAAAAAAAAAACGGGTCCCTTGTAACAGACGGTTTGAGGAGCCCTGGTCTAAGCAGTGCTTCTCGAATCCTCATGTGCCCTTGGATTGGGCGGTGGTTTTTGCAGCCTTGGGGAGAGTAGGGGACACACACGGATGGAGGAAATGACAAGAGAAGGGAGGAGAGCAAAATCTAGGGCTGAGTGGAGGCTGGCTGGGAGAGTAATAAAAGGAGTTCAAGGGCTTCCCTGGTGGCGCAGTGGTTGAGAATCTGCCTGCCAATGCAGGGGATACGGGTTTGAGCCCTGGTCTGGGAAGATCCCACATGCCGCGGAGCAACTAGGCCCGTGAGCCACAACTACTGAGCCTGCGCGTCTGGAGCCTGTGCTCCGCAACAAGAGAGCCCGCGATAGTGAGAGGCCCGCGCACCGCGATGAAGAGTGCCCCCCCCCCGCTTGCCTCAACTAGAGAAAGCCCTCGCACAGAAACGAAGACCCAACACAGCCAAAAATTAAATAAATAAATAATAAATTAAAAAAAAAAAAAAAAAAAGGAGTTCAAACCATAGCAACCTAGCAACGGGGGCAAGCCGGGCAGCCCGGGCAACACGTCAAACCCACCTGTCCTAAACACCAGACGCTTCCAGGTCCAGCCCTGCCCAGGCCGCGCAGAGCTGGGGAGATACCCTCGCCCTGAAACACAGGAATTTGCAAAATGGCTGCCCTGTACCCAGTCTCCCTGCCCTGGCCTCCCTCCGCAGTAAGGAGGCAGGACTCTGCTTTCCTTGTGGTCCACCTGACCTCAGCCAGGCCCTGGGCTCTGCTCTCTCACCCTGATGCTACCTGCCCCCTGGCTCTGCCCGCCTGCATCCTCTGATAGAGACACCAGCCTGAATTCGTGCTGCGGGGCCCTCCCACATGGTGGTGAAGCAGGACGAGGTCCCGAAGCAGGAGGAGGGCGCTGCATCTCCCCGCCCCCGGTGCGCCCCCTCCATCTCGCTGGAGCTCCTGGGACACCGTGTGCTTAGAACCGGCCATGCGGGGATGGCGAGAGGCTGCTGGGCCAGGGTGATTGCGAGAGGCAGGGGAAAGGCCCCAGTGTTCACTCCGGTTATTCCGCAATGTTGAGAAACTGTAAAGGTAAACATGCAATCTCATCGCTCAGGGTGCTTAAAGTATATGGCACAGAGTTCGTCATGCATGATGTCCTGAATCGGGAAATTCCTACACTGCAGGACATTGCCGTTGGTGGTTTGAGAGTTAAAGAGAGGAGTGCAAATAGCACGGGAGCCTGCTGTTGAGTTAGAGAGACAAGGAGCGAGCGTGAAGCATCTCGTCTGCGGGCTGCACGCCAAGGAGACCTCGCGAGGAAGAGCGGCAGGAACTCCGGGATGGGATGGGGGCACATAAAGCCGGGCCCCTCCGGTCTGGAGGGAGCTGCAGAGGTCCCAGGAGGTAGGATGTCCATGCCGCCCACGTCGTGAGGCCACAGGAGGCCGGGCCAGTGGGTACGGCTGGAACCAGGCGGGGAGCCTGGTCCTGGTGGAGCCCTAGCCCTCCCACCTGGCTCCTCGGGCCACCACTCTGGGGCTGGGCGGGGCGGCCGGGGACACGCACAGCACCCCTCCTGAAGGCGGGCAGGAAAACCAGGAAAAGGTGGTGGTTTGATTTGGTTCTAGTTTTTTCTCTAAAGGAAGGAAATGCAATGGAAGAAAGGAAAGTGAAAAGCACAGGAACAGGACTAGGGAAAGGAGAGGCTTCAGGAAGAAAAGAGTAAAGGAAAATGTTTGGTGGCACAGGAAGGCTCCAGGGCCACCAGCGGAAAGAGGGGCAGAGGCTCTGGTGCGGGCCCTGGAGGACGGCGGGCAGAGGAGGGAAGGCGCCGGGGCCAGGGATGCCCCGAGATGTCACATTTAATACAAGCTCTCGTTGGAACCCTTGTGAAGAATTCATGAAATTCAGTTTTTCCTTATATATGCTTGCCATTAATAGTAATAGAAAAACTGCCATGATTTAAAGCCGAAATATGCCTAAAATCACGGAAGTTTCACAAGGGAAGAAACAGTTTTCAAGATTAGCTAAAGAATAAAAGAGGCTCTTTTTAAAAATTTTCCATTTACTGGGCATTTCTCTGATTCTGTTGGCATTTAAAGACCTCTAGCAGGCCGACCTCACTGAGGGGTGAAATGGTCAGAAGTTTATATCTGGGGGATGGAGGGCATCAGGAAAGCTCCAAGGAAGCTTTTCCATCAATACCTCCAATCCCACTGGGAATAACTGTGCCTTTTGCCCTCTCTGTATTGAACTCTTCTTCTTTCCCCAAAAGGAGAGATTTTCCCAATTGTCTTTACTGTCTTTCTAACTCTAAAAGTAATACATGTTCAGTGAAAAAAATACAGATATAATAGCTAACATAGACTGAGTTCTCCTAGTGCATGAGGCATAATTTTAAGAGCTTTTCTGTGTGACCTTATTAATTCCTCACAACAACCCTATGAGGGTGGTTCTAGATTCATCCCCAAATCTCAGATGAAGAAACTGACCCCGAGACATTAACTAGAGGGCCCAGTGTCACACAGCTGGAAAGTTCTAGAGCCAGATTTGTACCCATGTAATAACCCAGAGCCATGCAGCTGAATCACACTGTAAAGGAGATTCACAGAAGAAAGTAAAAATCAATAATTGCTCCATCCAGAAAAAGCACTCAGCATTTTCGATTCCCTCTTTCCTGACTTTTTGCTTTGCTCATACACACAAAGAAAATGAAATCATACCACGCTATATATACAGCTTACATATAGTTTGCTTTTTTTTCTTCACACTATAGCATGAACTTATGTCAGATCAACAAAGACCCCCTCTGTGGCATCCTTCCAATGGTTGCCAATTAATCCATTAAATGAATCAGTCCCCTTTTACTGGACGTGAGATGGTTTCCCACGTTATGTAATTATAAACAATGCTCCCAAGAATATCTTTGCTTAAACATTTTAAGCACTTATCTCATTATTTCCTTAGGATAAATTCCTAGAAGTACTAGTTCCATGGCAAATGTAGATAATAATTTTTTAAGATGCAAACGTTCTGGGAAGATGTAACATCAGTACTGAGTTTCCAGAACTTTACTGTGAATATATTTATAGATCCTTCACTCACTTGGAAGAGATAAGGCAGTGTAAGCTTATTGGAAGCCTAGAAAACGAGAGAAGGAGGGGTGTCAATGACAATTTCTCTAAGTAATGATAGTACTAGTCTATGTTTGCCTAGTGCTTCACAAGGATCAAAGCACGTTCACCAACACTGTTCACAAGTGTCTCCAGCCATAGCAGGGAGTCCTCCCCACACACACGGGGGAGGGCCTGCCAGGACACTCCAACCCCAGCCTGCCCGGGTTCTATGCCTCAGTCTCTTCCTCACCCTGACCACCCCCCTGGGACCAAAGGCTGGCACAGCAGCCTGGGTCCTTCGCAAGAAAGCAAGTGGCTCTCCTTCTGGTCAATTCCCAGTTCCACCTAACTCAATACCAGTGCCTTGGCATGCCA
Source organism: Balaenoptera musculus (assembly GCF_009873245.2). NCBI lineage: Eukaryota > Metazoa > Chordata > Mammalia > Artiodactyla > Balaenopteridae > Balaenoptera > Balaenoptera musculus. The sequence goes on along the minus strand of NC_045798.1, from coordinate 40,690,096 downwards.
TCTTCCTCCTATCTTCTTAACTGCATGGCCAGCCCTCAAAGAAAGAGGATTAACCTTTTCTAGAGGGTACCAAGGGCTTTGTTTCTGTTTATCTTTCTCTCGGCAGCATGAGCCATGATCCAGGGAGTTTTCAAGAAATGAACCCTGGTGCATGTTTGCCGTCTAGCTCTTTGAGAGACGAATTCTATGGGGGCTGACCCACAGCTGGGGGGTTACCCCCTCTAGTGCCTCTTCCTGGACTGCAGATCTCACCCTCCCATGGGAGGCCAAACCCTGGTTATCACCCTTCCTGACAAGAAAGATCCCTCTGGCCACTCTGCAATGGCCTTAATCCTGGCACACAGCTGAACACCGGAGTCACAATGGTGTGGGACTCAGGGTGACCTGGTAAGAGCCCCAAGGAAGTCACGGTGACCTCTGTTTAGCACTTTATCATATTAACATATATTCATAGAGAGTTTGGGAGAAAATTCCGGTAGAAAAGTGTTGCTGCTTTCTAGTACAATTCCTATCCCTGCTTCTGATTCTTGGTTTTATGTTGTCTGACTACAGCCTACTGAATGTTTTGGAAGGAAACATATGTAACTCATTTTCTGTTATGTCTGTTATACTTGTGGTGCTGGTTATACGGGAACTAGCAAATGTAAATGTAAATAGGGATATTTAAAAAGTAGAGCCCAGCTGTTCATGGTTAGAGCAAGACACATAATCAAATGGGATACTATAAAAAGAATAGTATTGAAATGTTTCTTTCCATTTAGTTCATCATGTATTGAGGATGTAGGACCTTCCAGGACATTTAAGGCCCATGGAGAAAAAGAAGAATATGATACGCTCCTTGACCTTCAGGAGCTCACGGTGTACCCAGCCTTCGTGACAGAGTGTAGCAACTGCCTCAGGGTAAACAGAAACAGAAGGGAGGGAAGCAAGCAGTCAGGGAAGGTTTCCAGCAGGTGATACCTGAGTTACCTTGGGAAGGAGGTAACCAGACCAGGCGGTGAGCATGAACAGCACCCAAACAAGGCCACAAAGCAGGAAATGTCATGGAGTGTTTAGGGAATTACCAATAGGTCCCTACTGATGTGACGTAGAGTCTGCGGGAGGAAGTGGCATCTAGGAAAGAAGCTGGTGAAAAGGCAGGAGCTAGACTGTCAGGGGACTTATATGCCATGCCAAGAAACTTGGACTTTATTCTGAAAGTAATGGGGAGCCACTAGAGGATGTTAATCAGGGAGAATGACACGTTTAAATCTTTGTTGCGTTCTGGAAGCAGTGAGAGAGATTGACAGGTAGATGCCTGGAAAACAGCCAACCTCAGTCATTTCTACTGTTTCTCAGCTCATCTTTCTGCCACATGAGTGACTGCAGAACTAGGGGAGGGACCTGAGAGCAGAGGCTGGGAGACGGGTTAGAAGATTGGTGGACTAATCACAGGTAAAGCTGTCAAAGGACAAACTAGGGTAGCATGGTATTGATGAGAGGAGGAACGGGACTCCAGGATATTAAGAATCAAGACATAATAATTAATTAGATGGTAAGGAGCACCAGGAGGGGGAAATGCAGGAATGTGCAAGAGACTCAGTGAGTACTATGCTGGTATACCAGCTCCTGGAAAGAAGCCTTGATGTGTAACATTGGCTAATTCCTGTGGTGTAAATGCTCCCACCACGGCTGATGTCAGTGGATACAGAGCTGGGAAGAGATACACAATATCAGCTTTCACCACTGATAGGAGCAACCTGCAGTGCACAGAAGAGATTGCCTAGCTGACTAGAAAGCTTGCTTCCCTTCTAGGGCAACAGCTAGACTACGTTTCCTGCCTTCTCTATAGTTAGTTAGTCTAGGTCTTTGAACCATTGTTTGGAGGGGGTGACCAGGCCAGGATCGGTTACGCTTCAACTATTCATGAATGAGAAATAAACCAGCATTGTGTTTAGCCAGTAGCATCAGATCTATCTGTGTCAATCTTAAGTAACCTTAGGTAATAATCTTAAGTAATACATGGAGTAAATGTTAATTCAACTTTATGGCTTGAGGAAATGGGTAGATGGTGGAAAAATATATTGAGAAAAAAGAATACATCAATTGAGAAAAAAAATACTGAAAACAACCAACATGGCCAGAGAATACATCGTTTTTAGGTCAGAAACTATTTCCCAGGCATTATTTTCTATAGTAGTGTTTAAAGATCTTGGAATCTATTCACTAACATACATTACCAATGTTGTTTGGGATAGTGATTCAGAGAACTTAGCAAAGTTGACATCTTAGGATTCTATTCTGTTGCTATGGATCCACTTAGCTTCTTTGAGTTTTTCACACATAAAAACAAAATGTCAGACTGCCAGATTCTTCCTAATGTGTAAGTTCCTTAAAAAGCACTTCAAAGGCAAATTGCCATTTTTAGGTTATTACAGTAGCATAAAGGATAAAATTGCATCCCTAGTAGCTCAGGAGATTTTATCAGTCCCTATTTTTCTACCCACTAACAAATTATTTGCTTTCAAGGGTTGAGTCTCATGATTATATATTCATTAATAGAATATTTATTAATTATAAGTTTGCTCTGAATAAGACCTGTATCTTGTGTTATTCCTCTAAAATACTTAAATGATGTTGCAGAGAGACCCAAGTATTATAAGTGGAACCAACTCTCTAGTTAATTACAGGGCCAATGCCGGTCCACTCCCACCCAGAGATTTGGTCTCACAGCAGTATGCTTCCACTGGTACTACATGCCCGGGAAATTCAGACTGACCCTGAGTCATCCTTGGCTCATTCTACATTCACTTGACAAACATTTATTGAGCATCTACTATGTGCTGAACACTATGCAAGATGTTGGGAGCAGAATATCATGTAATGAACACAAGAAGACATTGTCCCTGGCTTCCTGAAGCTTATAGGCTAGAGAATTCCTAGAAATTCCAGAAATTCTAGAAATCTAGAAGACTGAGTCAAATCCAATAGTCATCTGCTTTCTGGATTGAACTGTATCCACCCAGAGACCCAACTGAGTCAGACTCTTAATGACCCAGGCAACCCAAGAACCAATTTAATCCCCCAAACCCACACACTCAGGAAGAATCAGAAAGTAGCCCAGGCCTTCCTCCCATCTGAGTCAGAACTGACAAGGGCTACAAAGAATGTTTTGGATTCATCCACCGAAGTCTCATAAAAGTTGAAGAGGACCAGGAAAAAAAAAAAAAAAAAAAGGCGCCTAGAAGGCATCTGAATACTAAATTCACTCTCAGATGCATCTGGACTCTGAGGAGTTCACAGTCTATGCTGAGTTCATGAAAAAATAGGTAGACTAATGGGAAATTTCTCTGTGACCTATTTTTTTTCTTTAAAAATTATAATCCTGTTTCCTTCGTTACTCTTAATCTGAGAGCTTTAGAAACATTTTTCTGGATTTTCTACTTACTGCATTTTAAATAACTTGTTCATAGTGTTTGCTTGTGTGGACGCCTAGTGGGGTTTCTGGACCTCAGTCTCGGCCCCTTTCTTCCCTGTCTTAGTTTGGGTCCTCTCTAAAACCAATTCTGGGGCTTCCCTGGTGGCTCAGTGGTTAAGAATCCACCTGTCAATGCAGGGGACACGGGTTTGAGCCCTGGTCTGGGAAGATCCCACGTGCCACGGAGCAACTCAGCCCATGAGCCACAACTACTGAGCCCACATGCCACAACTACTGAAGCCTGTGCACCTAGAGCCTGTGCTCTGCAACAAGAGAAGCCACCACAAGGAGAAGCCAGCGCACCGCAACAAAGAGTAGCCCCCGCTCGCCGCAACTAGAGAAAGCCTGCGCGCAGCAACAAAAACCCAACACAGCCAAAACTAAATAAATAAGTAACTTTAAAAAATAAATAAATAAAACCAATTCTGAGATAAAGACTTGGGTACAGGTAGTTGATCTGGGAGTTGATCTCAAGAAGTATAAATTGGAAGAGAGAGGGACACAGAGGAGGGAGAAAAGCCAATGACTGAGGTGTTAATAGGCAGATTCCACCAGGGCCAACTGGGGCTCCGCCCTGGTGGAGACTCTGAAGAACTGTGAAGAGAGCTCCTTGGAATTGTCCCAAGAAGAGGCAGGGAAATGAGGGGATTTTCCACCAACTCCTGTCTCTTCTGGGTTGAGGGTTGCCTTGGGGGCATTAAATACTGCACTTCACGGCTAGCTACACTAAACACAGGCTAAGAAAACTCCCAGGGCCTGGAAAGAGCCCTCAGGCAGGATTCAGGGAGTCAGGTGGAGGCCCTGGAGATGGTACATGTGTGAATGGGCACAGGAGCTGTGGTCCGGGCTGCCCACTCAGAGGGTCCCGGAGGGCTGACGGCAGGGCCTGGCCTCACAGCCTTTGCCTCTAACAAGGCCCAAAGGACTGTCTTATCTACGGTAAGATAAGATAAGGGGTCTGTCTTATCCAGCCAGGCCCCTTTCCCCAGCAACCCTGCAGAACAGGGCGCAATGGCATCTTTTCACACCTCCAGCCTCTGAGGCAAACATTCATTCCTTTTTCGGTTTTGGGGGGGAGGGGTGTTTGTCTGCTTTGTCTTTGTTTATTTCTACTACTAATAGGTTAAAAACAGTACTCTTGAGGGCATGACAAGTTGTGTAAAAGCCTTAAAATTCTTCTTGAGACGGTTTTCCTGTTGTTCCCTGGAACCCATGAGTCAGGCAAGTTCTGCTGGGGATCCTGTCTTGCCCCTGTGCTGGTCCCCCTCTTCCTTCCCACCTGAGATCCAGCCCCTCCCAACCTCCCGGCCACCTTGACTTCAAGGGACCATGAGAACCCCTGCCTCACCCACATTCACGTGTTTTTCCTTATACCTCACCCTGGAGGAGGAAAAGCAGAGTGAATATAGGGAGTCCACAGAGTAAGATTCATTCTGATTCTGAAGGAAATCCAGGAGCGTAACTCAAGCTCATTGCTACACCTTCTTATCTCACAGGGGGAGATCGCCAGAGGTCACGCCCCACCAGGAAGAAACAAATGTCCCTACATTCCAAAAATTCCCCTTTTAAAAACTGGACATCCACATTTTGCTTCAAATGTCAAAATGAACTCATTATACTTGGCCAGACAAGATGAAAGTTTCCAGTAACACATTCTGTTCTTATTCTATAGCCTGAAACTGATTAGTAATATATAATGTAATGAACTTGAACAGCCCCAGAATATGCCACTGCCCCTGGAGAATTGCAGAACCTTCCTACGTTTGCCACCTTGTAAGGAGGAAAACTGCCCTTCAAGATCAAGTCCTGAAGGCAATGTTTTCACTTGTCAAACTGTGTTGGCCAAGAAAAACAACAATGAAAACCACCAAGCAGTCCAAAACACAACAGAGAAAAGTAACCCCCTCGCGACAACGTAAGCTGTCAAACTGACTATAGCACATCAAAGTCAAATTCCAGTTCTCAATAGCTAGAAAAAAAGTGGTTTGGTAATAACAAGTTCATGGCCTATATTTTATTTCCCAACCATGCATCAAGATTCGCACTTCCTTAAGTCAGAAGGAGAAAGACAAATACCATATGATATCATTTATATGTGAATCTAAAATATGATGCAAATGAACCTATCTATGAAACAGAAACAGAATCATGGACATAGAGAACAGACTGGTGGTTGCCAAGTGGGAAAGGGTTTGGGGAGGGATGGAGCGGGAGGTTGGGGTTAGCAGATGTAAGCTTTTATATACAGGATGGATAAACAACAAGGTCCTACTGTATAGCACAGAGAACTATATTCAATACCCTATGATAAACCATACTGGAAAAGAAGATTAAAAAAAGAATGTATATATATGTATAACTGAATCACTTTGCTGTACAGCAGTAATTAACACAACATTGTAAACCAACTATACTTCAATTAAAAAATAAATTTAAAAAACTAAGAAAAAGAAAGATTTGCACTTCCTAAATCTAAGGTGTGTAGGTCGCTATTCAATTATGAAATCTAACCTCTCAGTGACACTTTTGTGGTTAATTCCAGCAAAAAGGAGAAAATACAGATCCCACTACTGGGGCATAAAATATGATTCTTATAAGATAAAACATGCTTGTTAAAGCACGTGCTGCTCCAACACAAGGAAAAAGAAACATCCTCAGTCTGACATAATGTATATTGCGTTCCCTGCTTCTAGACTTTTCTAGAGTATTTTCTACAGGATTATATACAGTATTTTCTAGAGGAGCAGAAGTTAGGAGTCGGTCTGTTTTAATAATGAGTGTTTACTAAAGTTCACTTTATTTTATTAAATAAAAACTTACTTAAAAACCACCAGCCTGGGGCTTCCCTGGTGGCGCAGTGGTTGAGAATCTGCCTGCCAAGGCAGGGGACACGGGTTCGAGCCCTGGTCTGGGAAGATCCCACATGCCGCGGAGCAACTAAGCCCGTGAGCCACAACTACTGAGCCTGCGCATCTGGAGCCTGTGCTCCGTAACAAGAGAGGCTGCGACAGTGAGAGGCCCGCGCACCGCGATGAAGAGTGGCCCTCGCTCGCTGCAACTGGAGAAAGCCCTCGCACAGAAACGAAGACCCAACACAGCCAAAAATAAATAAATAAATAAATAAATAAATAAATTTATTAAAAAAAAAAAAAAAAACACCAGCCTGAAGAGGTTTAAAAACAAAGAAGTCAACTCATTCAAACCTCACGGCAATCCTATGAGGTGAGCACTAGTATCATCTCACTTTACAAATGTGGAAACTGCAAGAGAGAGCAGTGAAGTCTGTGCAACAGGGGTGGGCTGACCCTAGGACCCACACTCTCAGCCACCTACGAGGAGCATCCCACCCAGGAAGGAGGTGGGTGGGCACAGTCTTCATGAAGATGTTTACCATGGCTCATGTCTGTCAGCAACCAGCAAATTACTAAATTGTTCCTATGCTGGTGTTTTTTTAATTCATCTATCTTAATAAAGGATTTTTCGATACATCAAAAGGGTACTTTTATAGCTACTTTATTTATTTATTTATTTTTGGCTGTGTTGGGTCTTCGGTTCGTGCAAGGGCTTTCTCTAGTTGCGGCAAGCGGGGGCCACTCTTCATCGCGGTGCGCGGGCCTTTCACTATCGCGGCCCCTGCCGTTGTGGGGCACAGGCTCCAGACGCGCAGGCTCAGTAGTTGTGGCTCACGGGCCCAGCTGCTCCGTGGCATGTGGGATCTTCCCAGACCAGGGCTCGAACCCGTGTCCCCTGCATTAGCAGGCAGATTCTCAACCACTGCGCCACCAGGGAAGCCTAAAAGGGTACTTTTAAAAGGTAGGTTTTAAAAAAAAATAGCCTTAAGGGAAAAAGAGCAAATCCACAAGGCACTGGTATGTTCAGTAAACATCATTTAATGGGTTAAAAGTCCCAGCTAACTACAGAAATCCTCAGTTTAAAAAGTGGTATGACAGGTAAATCCTAGTCATTATAGGCAAAATCTCTACTGAATTAATGCTAGAAGGATAAGACTAATTCATAGTTGAAACTGGGGTTATGGAGTCTTTCACACCATGACGGATCTCCCTGAATTATCTCAGATGCAAACTGACAGTGCAAATATTCTCAGGAGAGGCCTGATTTAACAAAACATATGGGCAGAAGAGGTGGGAAACCCTTCTATCACCAAACTGAAGATAGCACGTTCATTGGAAGGAATCTCAGTATCATTCGATTTCTAGTCTGAGGGATGCATTTCCCTTTTGTATTGCTTATGTATCCCAAACACCAAGAACAGTACCTGGCACATAGAAGGTACTCAAGAAATATTTATTGAAGGAATAGGGTGAAATATATGGGAGGCATTGCCTGGTCCGAAGGAGGAAAAAAGAAGGTGCATTAATTTTCTACTGCTGTTTAACAAATTACCACAAACTTAGTGGCATAAAACAACACCATTTATTATCTTGTAGTTCTTTACGTCAGGAGTTTGGGCATGATGCGGCCAGGTTCTCTGCCCAGGGTCAAGGCTGCAATCAAGGTAATCACCAAATGCCTGGGAAGACCCACTTCCGAGTTTGCACATCTTGTTAGCAGAATCCAGATCCTTATGGTTGCAGGACTGAGGTTCCTGCTTTTTTTGCTGGCTGTTGGCTGGGGCCTCTCTCAGTTTCTAGAACCCACTCTTAGGTCCTTGCCACGTGGCCATCACCACAGGCAGCTTTCCCCTTCAAGATCAGCAGGAAAATTTCTCATGTTTCAAATCTCTTCCTTGGGGTAGGGCTCAGTCACTTTTAAGAGCTCCCTTAATTAGGAGAGGTCCCTCAGGATAGTCTCCCTTTTGAGCAGCTGACTTGGGACCTTAAATGCATCTGCAAAATCCCTTCATCTTTGTCACATGATGCCACTTTATCACGGAAGTGACATCCACCGTATTTCCAGTGCTGTCCACAGTCAAAAGAGAGGGCCATGTATACCAGGAGGGAAGCATTGTGGGGACCATCTTAGCCTACCACAGGAGGACAGGTCTTAGTCAGGTACCCTCGTGGACCAGCTGGCCAAACAAGGACAAAAACTATGGTAGTCAGTGTCCACAGAGTCAGAATTTCCAGGAAAGAGAATGCTATAAAAACATCTCTGCCATACCCATGTTCATGGTAGCATTATTCACAATAGCATAAGGGTGGAAGCAACCCAAGTGTCCATTGATGGATGAACGGATAAACAAAATGTGATACCCATACAATGGAATATTATTCAGCCTTTAAAAGAAAGGAAATTCTGACACATGCTGCAACATGGATGAACCCTGAAGACATTCTGCTAAGTGAAATAAGCCAGTCACAAAAGGACAAATACGGTATGATTCCACTTATATGAGGTACCAAGGGTAGTCAAATTCATAGAGATAGAAAGTAGAATGGGGAGTTAGTGTTTAATAAGTACAGAGGGCCAGTTCTGCAAGATAAAAAAGAGTTCTGGAGATTGATTTCACAACCATGTGAATCTGTTTAACACTACTGAACTGTACACTTAAAAATGGCTAATATGTTAAATTTTATGTTATGTGTACTTTACCACAGCCAAAAATAATAATAAAAGATACCTTTGCCAATGATACTACTTACAACTATTTTTTAACTCATTTAATAGATGGGTATGGGTGTCTGCCTCGTGACAGGCACTGTGCTGGGTGTCGAGGGACATAAATATTAATGTAACAGGTTTCACAGTGATTAGTGAACTGAAACTGAAGTTTGTTTTTAAAATAATCATTATTATATCAGAAATAACCACAGAGGATATATGTATATGTATGACTGATTCACTTTGCTGTACAGCAGAAACTAACACAACATTGTAAACCAACTATACTCCAATAAAAAATTAATTAAAAAAAGAAATAACCACAGAAACAATGATCCAAACTAATTTTTCCTCATTCCAGATGAAATGCCCCAACTCACCTGCCCCAGATCCAAGGTGACGTTGACTTTGTTGTATCGCGTGCCTGAGGAGAGAGGAGGGCTTTGCCACCAAAGTTCGGATCCATCAACTGCATTGGTGATGGGGTGTGCTTTCCTGGGGTCCTCGGAATTGCAATAGTCACAGAACTGGCCCTGAAATAATAAAGCTCTTGTTTTATTGTCAAGTAGTTTTTTCTTATCAATTTAGTAGAAGAGGTAATCGAAACAAAGACTGTTTTCTATAGCTTAGAGAATTCAGCTATTGAATTTCATCATAATGTTTTCTGAAGACAGTAGTAAGGCTTTCTCTTTTTTCATTCAGTCTTAAACCATATTACCTGTTTATACCTCTGTTTATCGTGTTTCTAGGATACACATTATATTTATCTTCCATCAGTTAGAGCTACGTTTTTCTTGTCTTGTATGACACTTTAAGAAGAGCCTGTTGTGCCTGGGATGCAATGATGTTCTCCTTCAGCAAATGTTTTTTACTCTTTACATCCTCCTCTGCAAGCTCTGTGTCAAGCCCTGGGATACAAAGAGGATCCCTGCTCGCAGCCCCAGTGGAGGCGATAAGCATACAAGTAACCATAAAGGAAGTAGGTTTGGCAAGAGTATAGAGCGCTGGGTCTAAGGCAGGGTGGAAGAGGTGGGATTTCAGCTGCCTGTGAGGATGGAGAGGAGGTTGGTAAGTGTCAGTGAGCAGTCAACAAGGAAGGTGTTCCAGGTGGAGGAACGAGCACCAGCAAAGGCACAGAGACCAGCTGGTCCATTTGAACAAGAGCATAAGTAATGGAAAACTACACTTGAAAGGTAAGCGGGGGAGATGTGGCGGGGCTGTGGATACCGGAGTGAGAAGTCGGCAGTTAATTTAGTAGGTAAGTGGGAATCCATTTTTACCTGGAGTGGTATTTATTTGATATTATCATCTCTACTGAATTCTGATTCTACTGATATCATCTCATCTTCTTACTGAATTACTCTTTTTTAGTAGGCAGATTCTCTTGATTCTCTTTTGTTTTGTTTTTGTAATGAATTTTAGCACCATTTTCACTCAAAAAGCTGAACATAGGCCTTTCTTATATATTGAATATACTTTTAACTGGTTCAAAGCCTCGTGCTTATCCAGTAGTGGATGTCACATACTGAACTGCTTTGCTCCCCAATTAAATGATCTAAGGGCATAACTACCACATAGGAGAGGGATAGAGAAGCAAACTTAGACCCACAGCCCCTCCAGAAATGTGCTGTGACAAAAGGGTAACTCTGCCCCAGACAAGCATCTTGGAAGTTAATTTTTTAATGCTCAAGGATAAATTCGATCCTGGTGTGGAACTAAATGTGTGGCTGAATGTTTTCATCGAGTGTGTTACAGAGGGTTCTTTCATATGTGGTGATATGTTATGTACAACTTTATCTTTTGACCCTTCATGAAGATACTTCTGTAACTCAGAAGCAGCACCGTGGGGTATGCAGTCCCATCAGTTCACGAGCCCAGAGGCCACATGTGTCTTGCGCCTTCCCTATATCACTTCAGCCTAGAATGTCATAGAAGCCCAATAAAGGAATAAACCCCTCAGGGTTTTTCAAAAAATTGTTTGAGTCCTTTCTATAAAATTTTATTATTATAATAAGTATAATTAATAACTATTTAAGCTAGGACATATTAACATTTATGAGTATTTTTGCCCTTTGATGATTCTTATTTTTCCCATTTTCTCCTTAGAAATCATTTTACCAGTTTAATTATTTGGTGAGGGAATTAAATTATTATTTCTTGAAGTTTAGAAGATTTACATGTGATAGAAGCAAATCTCCTCCAAGGATGTGGATGCTTATAATCTACATTCATCTCCATCTCCAGAGTATAGATATGAGGAATGGAGATGTTCTTTTTTTGTTGTTATAGATGAATTAAGGACTTACCATTAGAAATAGAAGTTTAAAATCTCTCAGTGGAAAATAAAGGTGAATACCTTTAAGAATTTGGAGAAAGGAATGAGTTCTTAAACAAGATTCAGAAAGCATTGACCACAAAGTCAGAGACAGATTTGACTACATTAAAATTAAGAACATTGGGTCCATCAACAGATGAATGGATAAAGATGTGATATATATATAAAATGGAATACTACTCAGCCATAAAAAAGAGTGAAATAATGCCATTTGCAGCAACATGGATGGACCTAGAGACTATCATACTAAGTGAAGAAGTCAGACAGAGAAAGACAAATATGATATCACTTACACATGGAATCTAAAAAAATGATACAAATGAACTTACTTACAGAAATAGACTCACAGACATAGAAAACAAACTTGTGATTAACAAAGGGGAATTGGGGAGAGATAAATTGGAAATTTGGGCAGATACACACTACTATATATAAAATAGATAAACAACAGGGACCTACTGTAGAACACAGTAAACTATATTCAATATCTTATAATAACCTATAATGGATAAGAATCTGAAAAAATATATATATGTGTGTATATATATATATGTATAATTGAATCACCTTGCTGTACACCTGAAACATTGTAAATCAACTATGTTTCAATTATTTTTTAAAAAAGAAATTAATGTTAAACAATAAAATCATTTCTCTCCCCCCAAAAATTGATTAATTAATTTTTAAAAATTAAGAACACTGGTTCATCAAAGGCACCTTCAAGAAGCAGAAAGAAAAATTAATAACTGAGTGATAGTCACAATACACAAGTGGCAGATAATCCCCAATGATGGCTGCCATCAATTCCTTCTCTGTGTGTGTCTGCTGCTCCCCCTATCAACAGGTGGAGGCTATTTACCCTGGAGGTTATTGTCTCCCCTGGAATCCAGACTGACTTTATTATCTGCTTTGCTGTAGCAGAAGCATCATTCTGGGATTTTCAAGCAGAGGCCTTAAGAGGACTGACAGATTCTACTTCCTTCCTCTTGGAAGACAGCCTCCAAGTAAGAAGTTCAACCACTCCCAATCACCACGCCATGAGAAAGCCCAAGCTAACCAAGTGGAGAGGACATATGGGAGAACACAGGGGCACCCGGCATGTTAGTGAAGCCCTGGACTGTCCAGTCTACCCTAGCCAGCTGCCGACTACAACTCAGTGAGTCACCCCAGCTGACAACACATGGAGGAGAAGAACCGCCCAGCTGAGCCCAGTCATCCCACACAATTATAGGAAAAACATTGTTTTTGTTTTAAACCACTAAGTTTGGGGATGGTTTGTTACACAAGAACCAATAACTGAACAAAGAGCACAAAATCAACAAGGCGTTCTCATCAGAAATACATATCAAACTCCTACAAATCAATAAGGAAAGTATAAACAATTCAATAGAAAAAATGAGCAAAAGAAAGAAAACGCATTTTACACAACAGGAAACACATTTGTCGATAAACATTTGAAGAAATGTTCACCATTACCATCACTAGTGATCAGAGCAGACCACAGTGTAATACTGTTTTTTATACCCAATCAATAGGCCCAAATTTAAAGTTTGAGGATAACAAGAATTGGAAAGGGTGTGGTAGGAGTATGAATTGGTGCAAAGACTTTGGGAACTATTTTGACATTACCTCCTAAAGTTGAAAATTCACATTTCCTATAACCCAAGAATTCTACCCTCGAGCTCACAACCTAAAAAGAAACTTTTGCACAAACTTGATGCATCATGTTTAAGAATACACATGGCAGCACTGTTCACAAGAACAAAATCCTGGGAGTAACCTAATTACCCAGCCACAGGAGTGTGAACGAATCAACAGAGGTATAGTCACACAACAAATGAATACCTGAACAATGATGGGTAAATGAATATACACAGCAACATGCAACAATACAGATGAATCTTAGCAATATAACATTCAACAATGATATACTTTTTATACAGTTAAGAACAACCAAAATGAAAAGCACTTACTTTTTAGGAATATGCATATAGATGTAATAAAAACTATATAGAACTATCAAACTCTTAGAGGAAAACATAGGCAGAACACTCTATGACATAAATCACAGCAAGATCCTTTTTGACCCAACTCCTAGAGAAATGGAAATAAAAACACAAATAAACAAATGGGACCTAATGAAACTTAAAAGCTTTTGCACAGCAAAGGAAACCATAAACAAGACCAAAAGACAACCCTCAGAATGGGAGAGAATATTTGCAAATGAAGCAACTGACAAAGGATTAATCTCCAAGATTTACAAGCAGCTCATGCAGCTCAATAACAAAAAAACAAACAACCCAATCCAAAAATGGGCAGAAGACCTAAATAGACATTTCTCCAAAGAAGATATACAGATGGCCAACAGACACATGAAAGAATGCTCAACATCATTAATCATTAGAGAAATGCAAATCAAAACTACAATGAGATATCATCTCACACCGGTCAGAATGGCCATCATCAAAAAATCTAGAAACAGTAAATGCTGGAGAGGGTGTGGAGAAAAGGGAACACTCTTGCACTGTTGGTGGGAATGTAAATTGATACAGCCACTATGGAGAAGAGTATGGAGGTTCCTTAAAAAACTAAAAATAGAACTACCATACGACCCAGCAATCCCACTACTGGGCATATACCCTGAGAAAACCATAATTCAAAAAGAGTCATGTACCAAAATGTTCATTGCAGCTCTATTTACAATAGCCAGGACATGGAAGCAACCTAAGTGTCCATCATCGGATGAATGGATAAAGAAGATGCGGCACATATATACAATGGAATATTACTCAGCCATAAAAAGAAACGAGATGGAGGTATTTGTAGTGAGGTGGATGGAGTTAGAGTCTGTCATACAGAGTGAAGTAAGTCAGAAAGAGAAAAACAAATACAGTATGCTAACACATATATATGGAATCTAAGGAAAAAAAAAAAAAAAAGGTCATGAAGAACCTAGTGGCAAGACGGGAATAAAGACACAGACCTACTAGAGAATGGACTTGAGGATATGGGGAGGGGGAGGGGTAAGATGTGACAGGGTGAGAGAGTGGCATGGACATATATACACTACCAAACATAAAATAGATAGCTAGTGGGAAGCAGCCGCATAGCACAGGGAGATCAGCTCGGTGCTTTGTGACCACCTAGAGGGGTGGGATAGGGAGGGTGGGAGGGAGGGAGATGCAAGAGGGAAGAGATATGGGAACATATGTATATGTATAACTGATTCACTATGTTATAAAGCAGAAACTAACACACCATTGTAAAGCAATTATACTCTAATAAAGATGTTTAAAAAAAAACTATATAGAAAGGAAAGCAAAGGAGAAATTAACAAAGGATTCAGGATGATGGTTACCCCAGATTGAGAGAAAAAGAGAGATGGGAGGTGGGGAAACCATATGGTTAGACATAAGTTATTGCTAAGGCCCTATTTTGAGTTTTGGTAGCAAGTTCACGGGTGCTTATTATACTATTTAAATTTTTTTTTTTTGGCTGCACTGCACGGCATGCGGAATCTCAGTTCCCCGACCAGGGATCGAACCCATGCCCCCTGCTGTGGAAGGGTGGAGTCTTAACCGCTGGACCACCAGAGAAGTCCCTTGTTATACTATTTAAAATCCATCCATCTACATACACATTAAGGCTTATCATGCAAGGACCAATGACGAAAGCACGTCTTAAACTGAGGGTCATGAACAATCCATAATCTAATCTAATTCTGCACCTGAGGTCAAATATTTTTTAAATAACCATAAATAAATAAAAGCAGGACAAAACCTGATAGAAGTCAGAGAAGAGGGGGACAGACAGAGAACAAAGAGGATTCTTACATCCTTGTGTTCAGTTATTCATCCATCCAGGCAACAAACCTGTACTGACCATGTACTCTGTATCAGAAGCTATTCCAGACAGAGATGAGAATATTGAAAGATAAACAAGACAAGGGACTCACGCTCTGAATTGTGTCAAAGCTATTATTAGCCTAGTCGTGTGGGAAACAGCAAATGTAATAGAAGGGGCTAGAAGGAAAGGGGACAAAACTGTTCAAATAAACAACAAAGAGAGTTGAGATCCAAGGCTGGAGGGCCCCAGAGGACAAGCTAGTGTTTGCCCAGAAGCCCACGGAGTGACCTACCCTCTTCTAGAAAGATGGAAAAAAAAATAGTCTTTCCTAGTTGCTCACATTTTTGATGATTCTCCTTAACCAAAAGCCTCTCATATATAATACTGTGCAACTGAATTCACAGCATAAACACTGTCTTGTTCTAAGAAACTAGAGGTTGATTACAGCACCACTCCCTAGCACGACTTCTTTTATTGTCTGAACAGTCATTCATTTATTCAACTTTTCCAAATCACCACCAATGTGTGGAGCACTGCGTTGGCTGCTGGGGTAAAAACAAAGGAACAAACGCTAAGAGCTGGACCCGGCCCCGGAAGAAATTCAGTGGGATGGAAGAGAAGTAACTCAAACACAACATGTCACCAGCAGGTGCTGGGATCAAGCGAGCGTGTGGGGTGTGGGAGCCCAGGAGAGACACGCCATGCCTTCCCTGCCGAATCTTCACCACATTCTCAGATTCGTATCAAATCAGGACCTAAAGACCCAGAAGTGAAGGCTCACAGAGGTAAAGGGCCTCACCTCAAACCACACAGCCGGGACGTGCAGGAACCAGGACCCGTGTGTGGGTCTGGCCACAGTACTTACAGCTCAGAACGCTTTCCATCCTGGCCTGGCTGCTCTGGAAGCTGCATCGAAGAGCCCTGTCTTAGATTTGGATGGAGTGTGAGGCCGCACTGCAGTAGCAATTACGTGATTTTCCAAACACCTGCCCACGACCAGATGTGTGGGAAGAGATCCAGCTGAGGAGAGAACCCCGTCTGACAGAAGCTTAGCTGTACCCATGCCCTGCAGCAGGCACAGAAAACACAGCAAGATCTAACCACGCTTACCCATCAACAGACCTGTTTCATGATCACCACGTTTGCGCTACCATGAACCCTCCTCCTCACTGTCACTCACCGAGGCTCCTGAGGTTATGTGCCTTCAAGGCACTGTCTCAAGTGGCCAGACCCAAGCCAGCTGGAGCCCTGATGTGGAGAACATTCTGGAGTGCGCCCATTCCAAACTTGGGATTGCTCCTTTACCAAAACCTTGCTCAGAACATTCTCCTTTCTGAGAGGCACAAAGCACATAGGCGTGGTTACCTACGACTAACACAAGCATCTTGTAAATGTCCTGAGCACCTAAACGTCTGCACAGAGTGGGGTGAAGGGCGATCACACAGCCCAGGAGAGTGCCCAGCTCTGCGGCCCACACACAGCTTTCACCCCACCAGAAGGGGGTGCTTTGCCCTCTAGTGTGCCGGGTTCCTGGAGGAAGGGATTTGAGAGACCAAACAAGGGGCTCCAGGTTGGTTCCACGTACATATATTTTAATTTATTTATTTTTTATTTCTTTATTTTTGGCCGCGTTGGGTCTTCATTGCTGCACGTGGGCTTTCTCTAGTTGTGGCGAGAGGGGGCTGTTTTTCTTTGTGGTGCGCAGGCTTCTCATTGCAGTGGCTTCTCTTGTTGTGGAGCACGGGCTCTAGGCGTGTGGGCTTCAGTAGTTGTGGCACGTGGGCTCTAGCGCGCAGGCTCAGTAGTTGTGGTGCACGGGCTTAGTTGCTCCACGGGCTTAGTTGCTCCACAGCATGTGGGATCTTCCTGGACCAGGGCTCGAACCCGTGTCCCCTGCATTGATAGGTGGATTCTTAACCACTGTGCCACCAGGGAAGCCCAGGTATGTATTTTTTAAGGCAGATAAGCAAATACCTGCAAAATGTATACCTATTACTCAAAAACTATGTCCATTCAGGCCAAATTCCAGAGGGTTTTTCTTTTAATTTGTTTCAAAGAGATGCATTTTGGAGTAGAATGATGGAGGTCTAAATCCTGCCTCTACCAGCCACAGCTTCAAAATGTTAGTCAAATTATTTAGTCTCCCTTGGGTTCCATTTTCTCTTTGTTAAAACGGGCTAACACCACCAACCTTACACGGTGATTTTGATGATTCAATGAGACGCCGTCCATAAAGTGATCACACCGCCATCGGAACCACTGGGGTGTTTATCCATTCATCTGTTCATCAACACTTAGGTTGCTTCCATATCTTGGCAATTGTAAATAATGTTGCTCTGAACACTGAGGTGCATGTATCTTTCCAAATTAGTTTTCGTTTTTTTCAGATATATACCTAAGAGTGGAATTGCTGGGTCATATGGTAGTTCTATTTTCAGTTTTTTGAGAAACCTCCATACTATTTTCCACAGTGGCTGTACCAATTTAGAGTCCCACCAACAGTGTACAAGTAAAACCCATCTTTTTAATGGTTTCCATATAATCCTCTTCCTTCTACTTCTCCCTCTATTCTCTTGTTCCCTATATGTAGTGTTGGCATATCACTGGCAATGAGGGGTCGCTTGGTACCTGTAGTTGCAGGCAAGAGGCCTGCTCGCAAATAAACTCAGGTTTCTGAGGTGGGCCAGGCCGCACTTAGGCCTGTCCGCTCAATGCCCCAAACCCAAAGCACTTCCTCTTTAGAGCTTCATCCCAAAGCCTAGATTTACAAAAGCAGCTCTGCCTTGACAGTTTATTCATCCAACCGTCAACTATTGACCTGCTAAGGGCCAGATACTGTCCTCAGGAGAGAGTCTGACCTTCACCTGATGCATTCCTCAAACCAAACATTTCCCTCTCAATTCCATTTCAGTTATTAATCTCCTTATGAAATAACTACACTCTTTACCGCTTTATTTTCTCATTGTCCTAATGCCCTCAACTCTTTCATTCATCCTTTTAAAATTTTATCAGTCACCTAAATTCTTTTGAGAACCAGAAAGGGAATACATACATACAAAAATAAAACGAAGTATTTATAAATTCTGGAAAGAGGTCTCACTCAGAGATAACATTCAAAACACATAACAACTAGGGCAGCGTGGTTTTCTGAGTTCCTAGAAACACCAAACATGTTCCCACCTCAGGGCCCTTGCACCTGCTGGTCCTCTGCCGGGAACACATTTTCCCAGCCTTTTCTTGGGGTTGGCTTCCTCTCAACCCTCAGCTTTCTGTACCAATAACACCTCCTTAGAAAAGCTTCTCCATCTACTTGACCTATAGAAGATTCCCTCTTTAATCTCTATCGCAAAATCCCATTTATTCTCTCCAAGACACAATAACAATCTATAATTATCACATTAGTTTGCTCACTGGTTGCAGTCTCCCCGTAGAAGGTTAGCTGCTTATAAGCAGGGACCTTTTCTGCCTTGGTAGGAATTGTACTCCCAGCCCATCATATCCCTGTCCTCTGTGCCTGGCACATAGATGTCAATAAATATTTGTTAAATATAGTAGTGGATGAATATTGCACACAAGTATGTGTACATGCATGCTTCCAGGTGGCAGTTCTTTCCTTAGGTGATAAAAAGCTACAATAGGGATCATCCACAGAAGACAGGCTGCCAGCTCTGGGTGAGCTGCCAGGTGTTAGGTGGTCAAGGAGGACAAGGAGCTAATGTGAAAGTAGCAATCAAGACCGTTCACTTCCTGTGCCTGACTGGGCAGGCAAAAGGCAAAGGAGAAAGGTGCCAGCTCCCCAGGGTTCCATTTCCCCCATGGAAGGGCAGGAGGCAAGGGTCAGATGACAGGAGAATGATCTCACTGCCCAGGAACCCCAAACAAAAGGCTCCTGCCTTCTTATGCGCCCAGGGAGTTGGGATGGGGATGCAGAGAGGAGTAGAACAGTACCGAGTTAGAGTAGGGGAAAAGGCCTCACCCATAGCACCCCGATAGCACCCCAGAAAGGAGTCTCAATGGAGGCCCCCGAACAGAGGCTCTAGGGCGGAGAATGCAGATAAGTACATGAGCATGGCCGGTCCACGGGGCCCTGACTCCTTGACTGCAGCTCCCTCCAGAAAACTGCAATGCACTGGTGTGGGGAGGGCAGCTGCCCCTGCTAGGCCCAAATTAAAGCCTTTGGATTGCCTATGATGCAACCTAAAATCACACAGACGATTCTGACCTGGAGATAGCCTCCTCGCCCTCCTCTTTGAAAATCCTTTCAGTGGTGCAGTGCACTGAAGGCAGTCCTTCTCCACAGCTGACCTCAATCCTTTGCTCTGCAAAGCTACACCACCCTTTGTATTTTGTCTTCAGTGAAGATGGAGAAGCATTGGTTACAAACATTCCTATCATGACTGTGAAGGCCCTTGGCCTCATCTTCCTTGTGGTTAATCAAGCAGATTTACTCTTTCAGCTATGGTCTTCCTAAGCTACAGTGACAGTTGTTATCTATTACAGTTAGGGAAAAACCACACTCCAGAACGAAAGCAAGCAACTGATCAAAGAAAAAGGTGGCTGCATGTAACACCAAGTATGTGAGGGGTACAAAGAGTTACTTCAAAGCCAGCATGGTGCTCAGAGAAAGGGAATGAAAACTTTATCAGGTCCTGGTATTTCTATTGGAAAAAGTGCCTTCAAGGTATACTTTTATTCAAGAGAAAAAAAAATCAACTAGTTTGTGGCCATCTTACTAAAAGATTTTCCTAAAGAGGTCTCTCAGCAACTTCTGCTACTTTTTTCTGGTACATTAAAAACATTCAAAATTCAATGTCACATTAAAGATACATTCAGTGATCAGCTGTCACAATGAAATAGGAACATCACTTAGAAATAGATAAGACATATAGGAAAGTTTGAAAGTCTAAAATTTTTGTGTTCTCATCAAATCATTAGGCAAACTACCTTGCATAGAATCTTTGCCACCAATGTCTTTTGTGCACACGAATCCTCTACCATATTCAGTCTCTGCGGAGCCAATCCCAGGAAACAAGGAGCTGGGCCTTTCATTTCACAGTCCCACCCCATCCTTCCCTTGATGCAGCCCCCAGAGCCCTCACTAGTAAAGGAATCACCCAACCACTGGGCTCTGTGCAGCTCACTGTGTCCAGAGCCCCCAGACTCCCACCACCCCGCCTGTGTTATTAGGCAATCCTTATTTTATGCCCCACTGATACGTTCTTCATATTTAAGGATGACTCTCAATATGGGTGATCCCCAAATATTTGTTCAACCAAGAGCTCTCCTTATTCTGTTCAGGGACTAATTTTGAATATAAGATTGCAAAGTCTCAAAAGCAGAGACCCTAGGACCACCCAAGAGCTTCATGTAGTCTCCCCATCCTCCACCCTCCCATACACAGATAACTCACACGCTGGTCAATGAACACTGATGACTGACCGAGAGGTTGGTTATCTGGCTTAAAGCTGAAGCTACTGTTAGGGACTGAATATCTGTGTCCCTCCCCCAAATTCATATGTTAAGACCTAACCCACTAGATGATGGTATTAGGATGAGGGTTCCACCTACATGAATGGAATTAGTGCCCTTATAAAAGAGGTCCTGGAGAGACCCCTCACCCCTCCCACCTTGTGAGGACAGTGAAAAAACAGCAATCAGCGGACAGGAAGTGGGTCCTCAAGAGACACTGAATCTGCCCACACCTTGACCTTGGATTTCCCAGCCTCCAGAACTGTGAGAAATAAATTTCTGTTGTTTATAAGCTATCAATCTATTTTTTTTGTTACGGCAGCCCAAACGGACTAAGCTGAGCTGCCGTAACAAAGTACCACAAACTGGGTGGCTTAGAACAACAGAAAGTTATTGTCTCACAGTTCTGGAAGCTGCAAGTCAGAAATCAAGGCATTGGCAGGGCCCCTTTCCCTCTGAAACCTGCAGAGGAAGGATCCTTCCTTGCCTCTTCCAGCTTCTGGTGGTCCAGTCCTAGTCATCGGTCTCTGCCACTACATTAGGCACTACTTTGAAATTCAACACACCAGGGCCACAACTGTCTTCCAAAGGCAGGTTGTTGAAAGTCAGGTATTTTTTTTTTGTCAAACAGCACTTCCATCCAGGTGTTGCTCTAGTAGGAAAATTCTATGATGGTGTTGCCCTTTGAACATTTCTCCAAAAAGCATCTATGAAGTGTCTGTGATAAGCTGCCGCGGGGAAGACAAACAGCAGGAAAATGTGGCCTCACACTCAGGAAGCTCATGAATTAATAAGGATACAGACATGAAAATCAATGGCTCCAAGGCCATGAATGGAGTTAGGGAGGTGGCACAGAGTTTGGCTGGAACTCTGAGGGAAGAGTAGTTGCAGCATAGCACAGCAGGTGAAAGCATGAACTCTGCAGCCAGAGTACCTGGCTTTACCACATACTAGCTGCGTGACTCTGAACAAATCACTTAACCTCTCTGTGCTTCGGTTTCCTCATTTGTACACTGAGTATGCTAAGAGTACCTCCTATATAAATTGTTGTGAAGACTAAGAAGTTTGTGAAAGGGGCTTTAGAACAGTGCCAGGTATCGGTTAAGTGTTAAATTAATACTCTGCATTAAACAGGGGAGCTATTGAACCAAAAAAAAAAAAAAAAAACAGGGGAGCAAGTCTCCTGGTTACTAGGCTGTTCTCCCTATTCCCCATTCTGCCCGCCCCCCTTAATTTGGTATCACTCCTGTACACAGTATATAGTGCAACTTGAAAGTAATGGAGAATTACATCTATACCCCACAGTTAAGATATGCATAGATAATCTAATTAAAACCCATATTTCTCTCAAGCTAATATTCATTTATTACTTCCACATGTATTTTCTAAACATCTAGGATGGGAAAACCAAGAGAATACAATATGCTTATGATATTGAGAAACAGGCAGGACACATGGGACTCAATGAGTTGGCTCTCCCCAGGGCAGGTTTCACCCTGTTGGCAGGAGGGATCTAATCAAGGATCTGCTAGCTCTTTTTTGAGAAGCAGAAAAAGGCTCCCTGCCTCTGAGCAGATACAGCCTTGCCCGGGCTGGATTTTCAGCCCCCTTGGCCAGGAGCCCATGTATACAGCACAACACAGGCAGTTCTATTGACTGAGACCACTGAGGTACCATTTAATAAATCTTTTCCTCACTAGGCAAATGGTTCCAAAATGTTGAGCAAAAGTTAACACAGGTTTCGTGAAAGCCTAAATCACAACAGGAAATAAATTTATGATCTGGAAGAATGTATTAGTGCTACCAAAATTCACCTTAAAAAATTAATACCTCCCCAAAAATGTTAGTTTAGCTGATAAAAATGTGTGTATATATGATGTGTGTGTATATAGGAATTAGTAGATATACATATAACTCCTAGCTCTGTACCCTGAAAGGGTCTAGAAGCAATGACACACCAGTAACAATGAGCACACCTCATATCCAGACTTGGTTTCTATATACCACACTCAATTTAAAAAAAAAAAAAAAAAAAAGAGCTTTTTGGAAAAGTAATTCCAACGCTGGAGCAAAGAAAATTAAAAGTGACCCTGGAACATCTTGTGGTACCAGAAAGTACATAAATAAATGAAGTCCCTACATAAATAATATCTGAACTAGTTATTAACACATTACCAAAACAATTCAACATTGCTCTTCTATAGAAGGCTATAAATGTCTTTATGCCTGTGGATTATTCAGCATGCCAAATGTGTTCAGTGTATAATGCACTGTACACTTCATCATTAAAAGAACTTTTTACTCAAAAATTTTAAATGACTATTGTGATAAATCATTTTTGTAGCTTACCACTTTAGAAGTCTTAAAAAGAATTTTTTCTCTCATGAAAAAACACATTTATTGAGCACTAACTACATGCCAAGAAAAATACTAAGTGCTTTTATCCTCCAAATAAACCTGTGAGATACACAGGTTTATTAATCCTGTTTTATATATAAGAAAACTGAGATTTTGCAATTTTCCAAGGTCAGAGAGCTGGTAGAGTTAGAATTCAAACTCAGGTCTACATGATTGTAGAGCCAGAGTTCTTCATCTCTAAGTGAGAGTAGTTTGATAATATCTACAGTGAGGTGATGTTCTATTTTCCCTCACAGGAGTTTCCCTGGTCTTTTAAGAAAATTGGGCCATAAAAAGGCTAGTCAGGGCTTCCCTGGTGGCGCAGTGGTTGAGAATCTGCCTGCCAATGCAGGGGACACGGGTTCGAGCCCTGGTCTGGGAAGATCCCACATGCCGCAGAGCAACTAGGCCCGTGAGCCACAATTACTGAGCCTGCGCGTCTGGAGCCTGTGCTCCGCAACAAGAGAGGCCGCGATAGTGAGAGGCCTGCGCACCGCGATGAAGAGTGGTCCCCACTTGCCACAACTAGAGAAAGCCCTCGCACAGAAACGAAGACCCAACACAGCCATAAATAAATAAAAAATAAATAAATAAATAAAAATTAAAAAAAAAAAAAAAAAAGGCTAGTCATCTACAGAAAGATCCACACTGAGACACATTACAAACAAACTGTCAAAAGACAAAGAGAAAATCTTGAAAGCAACATGAGAGAAGCAATTTATCACATATAAGGGATCCTCAATGAGATTAACAACCTATTTTTCACTGGAAACCATGGAAGCCAGATGGCAGTGAGATGATAAAGTGCTGAAAGAAAAAAACTGTCAGTCAAGAATTCTATACCTGGTAAAATTATTCTTCAAAAATGAAGGAGAAATTAAGACATTCCCAAAGAAAAGCTGAAGGAGTTTGCTGCTAGTAGACCTGCCCTACAAGAAATGTTAAAGGGAGTTCTTCAAACTGAAATAAAGGACATTAGACAGTAACTCAAAGCCATACAAAGAAATACAGAACACCAGTACAAGTAAGTACATAGGTAAATAAAAAGCCAGCATTATTGTATTTTTGGTTTGTAACTCATTTTTTCCTATATGATTTAAAACACAAATGCATAGAACAATAATTATGTTTTTATCTTAAGGGGCAACAATGTGTAAAGATGTAATTTGTGACAATAACATCATAAAAGGGGGGACAGACCTATATAGGAGCAGAGTTTTAGATGCTATTGAAATTAAGTTGATATCAACTCTAATTGGATTGTTATAAATTTAGGATGTTAATTGTAATCCTCAGAGTAAGCACTAAGAAAATTGCTTTTAAAAATTTACAGGGGACTTCCCTGGCAGTCCAGTGGTTAAGACTCCAGCTTCCACTGCAGGGGGCACAGGTTCAATCCCTGGTCAGGGAACTAAGATCCCGCATGCCGCATGGCACAGCCAAAAAATAAATTAAAAAAAAAAAATTAACAGAACAGGAAATGAGGAGGAAATCAAAATAACACAATAGAAAAATTAATTAAACACAGAAGAAAACAGTAATAGAGGAACTGAGGAACCAAAAAATACATAATGCATATATATATGACATATATAAGACATTTGTCTTATATATAAGACAAATAGCCAAATGGCAGAAATAAGTCCTTCATTATCAGTAATCACTTTAAATGTAAACGGATTAGACTTAGTTAAAAGCAGAGACTAGCAGAATGGATTTATATATATTATATGTTCTAAAACTAGACTCTAGTAACAGTTGCACAACTCTATAAACTTTCTAAAAATTATTGAATTCACACTTAAAATGGATGCATGTTATGGTATTTAAATTATGCCTCGGGGCTTCCCTGGTGGCGCAGTGGTTAAGAATCTGCCTGCCAATGCAGGGGACATGCGTTCAAGCTCTGGTCCGGGAAGATCCCACATGCCGTGGAGCAACTAAGCCTGTGCACCACAACTACTGAGCCTGCACTCTAGAGCCCCCGAGCCACAACTACTGAGCCCACGTGCCAAAACTACTGAAGCCCACATGCCTAGAGCCCGTGCTCCACAACAAGAGAAGCCACCGCAATGAGAAGCCCGTGCACCACAACCAAGAGTAGAGTAGCCCCCACTTGCTACAACTGGAGAAAGCCCGTGTGCAGCAACGAAGACCCAATGCAGCCAAAAATAAATAAATAAATTTGTTAAAAAAAAAGAATCATTTGTCCTTCAATTGCTGACTGTAATCATTTGAAGTTTTGAAATAACTCTATTAATAATTGTTACAAATATATCAATGGACACCGTAAATGTTTTAGATTTCCCCCAAATTTTCATATCTATATCACAAAGGAAAAGGCCCTTGTTGAAGCTAACAAATGGCTCTCTTTCACAATAGTTCTATAAACAGAGCCTTAGTGAAGTTGAGTTTCCTTTATGGCTATTAGTGCAAGTTGCACAAACACACAACTGGGACTACTTTGTGGCAAACATGCTCGCTCTTAGCCATAACTCAGGTGAGTGTACTTCTCTATCAATATCATTTAGGTTAAATACAAATTCTTATGCATAAATCAAAGTGCACTGAAAGAACATATAAAAATATGTTGAACTGTCGATATACAAAATCAAGATATGTTTGCTGGGACTTCCCTGGCGGTCCAGTGGTAACTCTGCACTTCCACTGCAGGGAGCACGGGTTTGATCCCTGGTCGGGGAACTAAGATCCCACAAGCGGCACAGCGTGGCCAGAAAAAAGAAAAACAAAGATCATATGTTTGGTAAATACATGCATGTCATTTCTTGTGAGCATAGTGTTTATGTCAAGCTAAACCAAACCCAAGGTTATATTTTCAACACAGCCTTCCACTTCCATTTTATCATCACCTCTATCAGATGTCAGTAAATTCAGTCCTCCCTTGGTATTTGTGAAGGACTGGTTCCAGGAACCCTACAGATACCAAAATCTGCAGATGCTCGAGTCCCTTATATAAAATGGCATCATAGTATTTGCATATAACGTACGTACATTCTCCTACGTACTTTAAATCATCTCCAGATTACTTACAATACCTAATAGAATGTAAATGCTATGTAAATAGTTGCCAGCATAGGGCAAATTTAAGTTTTGCTTTGGGGAACTTTCTGGATTTTTTTTCTCCCGAGTATTTTTGACCCACAGTTGGTTAAATCTGTGGATGCGAAACCCAAAGATACTGAGGGCCGACTGTAATAATGTCTTTACACTCCACATAGGTAAGTAAACGTTTAAAGTTAAAGTGCAAATTGTGACATATTTCGGTTATAATTACTTTTCATCGGAATAGAACTAATTTGCATATTTTTCTTGTCTACTCTTCATATTAACTTCAACTGTATCTTCACTCCACCATGCTTTCATTCAATATTTTCCAAGCACCTATTCTGTTCCAGGCTTTTGTGTTCAGCACTGGAGAGATAGCCGTGAACCAGACAGATAGGCTCCCTGAATCACAGAGCTCTCAAACACCAAAAACTTAATGTCTGAGCAGTAGCAAGTATATAAAATCTTATTTAATGAATCTTAAATCCAGAAAAACCACAGCAAACATTTTTCACCCAACAAACAAAATGCAGACTTTTTAAATGTTCTGCCTGTCGACACACGCTACCGTTCAAGTATCAGCATTATTATTATAGAATCAGGACCATAAACCCTGTTTTTTTTTTCTAAGATGTGACTTTTATCCATTTTTTTACATTTTTTGCATCCTTTTGGCCTGAAATTCTAAACTCTGGCTGACTCCCAAAGATTTATTTTTAGAAAGTTCAAAGAAGTAGAGCTTTTTTTGTTAACTCTTCTCCATTCCCCATCTTGAGCCGTACATGAGCAGATTCAAAATGATTATCACTCAGGTACAGCCACATGATTAATCATAATCTCTCTTCCTTTCCTCTACCCGTCTCCCACCAAACCCACTTTTCTGAAAGGCAGGTCTGCACCAGTTGCTGCCAACACTGGGCTAGAACAAGTGTCTAACAGCCCAGCTTCTGGAATTTGCCTTCTCCTTCTTGTCTCCAACATGCTTCTCTCCTCATTACATGAGAACCTCTCACATCAGCCATCAGTGCACCTGCTCAGGCCCTCAACTGTGAAAGCAGAAAGCACTTTTGTTCACCCCCTATTTTTAGAGAAAGAATAAGGCAAAACACCAGATAGCACCCTCTTCCTGCAGGCTACACCTTGGCCTAGAAATGCAGTCTGTTGAGTGAGCTCAGAAAGGCATTTCCTACTCTATCTAGGCCTATGGACCCAGGTTTAAGCACCTATTCTGGAAACTCAATCGGAACAAGAAACGTGACTTTTGTGGACTTCCCAAAAGAGTAGTGCCAACTTATGACACTTAATAAAAATTCCAGCTGAGGAGAATGAGAGTTGGCCCATTTCTAGGCAAATCTGGGGAGAAGAGACGGCTGAAAATTTCCTCGATAACTTCCTTCTCCTTACCTTTACTCTCCCCACAATTAGAACAATTCTCTCCAAAGTTGGGTGTGCCAGGCAATCTAGTGGGGTGCAGGAAGGGAATATTAAAACTGTTTATTTTACTTAAAATGAAGAAATTCAATTTTTCTAATATTTAATATACAGATTGCCTAAAGGCCTTCATCCAGTCCACAAGTCAGCAGGTCACAAGAGTCCTGAGTGTCTGTTCAAGGGAAGAGGAGAGGTTTCACCAGGCTATCATCTGATCAGGACACACGAAGCGTACGTGCACCTGGCAAAGTGGACATGTGGATTCTATTCTCCTAAGTAGCAGAACAGTTAAAACCTTGTACTGAAATGGGGAGTGATCATGAAATACTTTTGACTACACAGGCTCACTGGTTTTCTCACGGAAAAGTACTTAAAAGACCTCTTAAATTTAAAGATGAGTTATACATTTTTTTTCACAAAAATTCCAAATTGGCTGACTTTTGCTGGGATGACAAGTGACTGCCAGTATTGGACTACCTGATAGATATTTACAAAACAATAGAAGTACTTTGTTCCATCAAAGAAAAGGTGTTGTTTTAAAAATGTGTGAAAAAGTAAATACTGTTCTAAAGAAATGCATACTTTGGAAAGAGCATTTCGTAAAACAGATGTTTGGAAATGTGTCATCTTTTGTTGCTGAAAAGATGGAACTGTGTTACTCTAAAAGTTCTTTTATTTGCACATTTTAAAAACACGGAAACAGAATTTTGTAACATCTTTCCAAATGAAGAGTGAACTTTGAATCTATTGTTTATAGCATTAAAACACAACACTTTCCTATCAGGAAGTACTGAATTCCACTTGAAAAATGAACATATACTGGCCAAGTTTCTACTTTAAAAAACTTTTAGAATAATTGGAGGATGGAGCAGAAGTATGAGTACCACAATTTAGGAAACTCTCACAGGGTCCCACTCTTAGAAAGACCCCTCACTTAGTTTAATGCTCTGCTATCCCCACATCTTGAAATTCATAATTTTTGAACAAGCAGCTCCATTTCATTTTGCAATAGACTCTGTGAATAATGCAGCTGGTTCTGGAACTCAGGAGTCAATGCAGTTCTTTCATTTGAATTTACGTATTTTTGAGGTATTTTTTCAGTGATGACAACTACTAAATTCCAGTATTAATGTAAAACCAACTTTGAATGGCTATATCATATGTGCTAAACTACACTTGTCAAAAATAATTATATATATGATTAACATTTGTATATTTGTTTATAACTAATTATACACAGTCACAAAACATTTAGAGAAAGCAAAATTATTTGGGGCTCTTAATAAAGAAAAAAGCATTTTCATCATTATTTTTATTTCTATTTTTGTATATTTTATAGTACCCACAAATTAATAAAGTCATACATGCATGTAATTTATAAATAAATTAGCATCTATTGCATAAGAATATACTGCATGTTCAACAACTTGTCATTTATGGGAGTGCTTAGTCAAAAGGCCTTCTAAAAGACTGACCTAGACTCGGAATGATAATCTTTCGCTTTTGGAGCCCAAACTCCAAAATTACTCCCTCTTCTGGCAACAATTTCCTCAGCAATACTTCCCGGGAGAGGGAGGGTGGCAACGACTGCTTAGTGTAAAGAGGATTTGGAGTCAGGACTGGGTTCAAGCCCAGATGTCCTCCATGATGACGTAGGCACATTTCTTAACCTGGTCACCTGATCCAGGCTCGTGTGTAAGGACCTGGCACACTCCCAGATGCTGATGAAGCACCAGCGACACTAGCATTTACACAGGTGTTCGCAGTAGGAGTCCGATGGACTCAGCACTGTGTCTGTCCACTCGCGCCTAATGGCTCTGGATGGTGGCACTTCAGCCTGTGGGGTGAGGTGCGTTTTTCTGGTGAGGTGGGAGTGGTACTACTGATACAATCTAAAAGTTCTCTCTTTAAATACACCACGGAATCTAACTGCTACCAGCTTCTCTGCGTAAGGTCGGGGAGATGAAGGGCCTCGAAGGAGGGGCGCCGGTGAAGCCCAGGGGGGCTCAAGCCGTGGCCAGGCGCTATCTGGGTGACGGAGGCAGGACAGGACCACAGTTCAATACATCCCGAGAGCGCAGCTTCGGACTTTCTCCTGGGCAAGCCCAAACTTAACCTCAGCCTACATTCACCTCGGGATGGGCAAAGCATACCCATCCCGGCCCCGAGCGGCGCATCGGCGGAGGCGGTGCTCCCCAGTACCACTCCCGGGGGGCACCGCGCCCACGTCCCGGGGTCGCCGACCCGCGCAGGGGTTGGGGGAGCCCTTTCCGGCCGCTTCGGGTCCCGAGAGTGCGGGGAAAGGGCCCGACCCCTTCGCCCAGGGTGGCTGGCCCGCGCGGGGAGGGAGCCCGCCGGGAGGAAGCCCGCCCGGGAGGGACCTGGGACCTTACCTGGATGGTATGGCCGCTGCTCGGGACGGTGGGCCCCCCCACCAACTTGCAGTAGAGCTCGGGCCGGGGCCGCGCGCCGCCGGGCTCCCGCTCCCCGCAGGTGGCGGTGGCCCAAATCCTCGCCGCCTCGGCCAGGTTGAAGTAGGGCGGGTGCAGGCTGAGCCGCGCCGGGGCCGCGGGGTCCCGAGCGGTGGCGCACCCGGCGGGCGGCGGCGGCAGCAGCAGCAGCAGCCGCAGCAGTGGCAGCACTGACCGCGGTGCCCAGCCCCGAGCCAGCCCGGCTGCCGCCATCTCGCCGCGCGCGGTCCTCCTGCCTCGGCGGCCGGCGAAGGGGCTCGGGGACACCGCGTTCCCGGCGGACGATCCTCCGGCGACCAGCGAGCGCGGCCCGAGTGTGGGCGGCGGCGGCGGAGGCGCGCCCGCGCCCCACGCGCCGGGAGCCCGCGGCGAGGGGGCGGCTCCTCGGGTTTGGAACGTGCTGCGGCCGCGGCGGGCACCCGCCGGATGTGGAACTGACAGCGCCCGGCCTCGGCCCGCAGACGTTGTCTCCGCCAGCGCGCTGCGCGCAGCCGGCTTCGCCGGCTGGGAGGGCGGAAGGCGTGTCCCCGGCTCCCACCCCTGCGGCTGAAGCGGGGGCCTGGACCGCCCCACCTCCCCACGGCCGGGGCAGAGATCCGAGAGTCCTCTTCTCCGGAGCCTCACGGTGGATCTCGGACAAGCGGGAAGGAGGCTTGCGGCGAATGGGGTGGACAGCAGAGGCAACTGCCACTGCCTGCAGAACCTACACCAAAGACACTGTGGTTTCCCAGATGAGTTTCAGTTGTCAAAGGACAAGTCCCGTCAGTTCTCAGACCCTGGGCGCCAACGATACTTATGGCACTGCACACTCGTACTGAGTGTGGGATCAAAGGAGCTCTGGGGAACTGGGAGTGGCAGAACGTACACAATTTAAAGACAGCCACTAGTGCAAGTTGTAGTGTGCCCAGAGGTAAAGGTACTTCGGAGGAAATTCTTCAGATGCCCCATCTGCTATATTTTACAGGCGAACAGAGACGTCGAGTGTATTACTCGAGCTGTCACGTTGGCCTCTGGGGAAAAGGATGCGAACCCCCCACCTCCCAGGGCTGAGGCTTGGTCTTGCACGCAGGACACCTCACCAGAACGGAGCCCGCAGAGGCCTCTGACAATTAGAGGGGGTGTCATTGCTGCAGGCCAGGACGGACACAGGTGTCCCAGAGGAAGAAGGACTAGAGCTTCGAAAGATGGAGAAGGAAGAACGAGGGAGTGTGTGAGAGCACTGCTCGAACAAAGACTGAGATGGGGATTGAAGGGGAACAGTTGAAAGAAGAGAGAACTAACCAGTCGTGAACCTACACTGCTTTGCCCTAATAAGAACATTCATATTTTAATAAAGCAACTGAACGAGTGCCCAGCACTACCTGGAATAGTCCTGCCGAGGTGGTATGGTCCTGTCTAAACTGATGAAAGAAGATTGCAGAAAAGTGAGAAAGATTTTACATTCTTTTTATAAAGTCCTTCCGGACAAGATCATTTGCAGGAAAACGTTCAACAAACAGCTAAGATTCCAAAATTATTTTATCAATAGGCAAATAAGAAGGCAAAGTGTACACTGAGGTAACTGTTCTCTACCCAGCCAGTGACTCCCCACGCTGCCAGGCCTGTTCACTGAGAGGTTCTGATGTCAGAATCCTCAGCAGCAGAACTGACCATCTGTGGATTCACAACAACGCTTCTTCCTCATAGAACTTCGCATTTTGCTCCAAAAGGCAAAAATTGCGAGCATGAAATACAAATTGCTGTATTGTACATGACAACATTTCTCTTTGGTATGTTTTATTACACTCCCTAGTCAGAAGGTATGTAATATCATTGCAATTGAAAAATAACTTTGTGAAGTCAGGGCACAACAGGTGTGTTTGCCCACTGAGAATAGCTTTAAAGATGAACAAATAAAAGGTACATATCTAAAGTTCATGTTTGTTAGTAAAGTTCTCTCTGTAAAGGCTATGTATCCAAAACAAACATCCCGGGAGCACCAACCCTCCATGGTTCTAGATACGGGAAATATGATGGGAATAATGACACTTTGGTTGGGGGAAGGGAGAAAGGCTGCTCTGAAGTTTAAATGAAGAAATGTATGAGCAAGTGCTTTTAAACACTAAGGCAGCAAACAGAAGGCAAACTTGTGTTTTGAAGGCAAAATGGGGCTCTTATGTTTTCACGGGGAAAGATGATGCTTGAAGAAATTAAATGACTTGCCCATGTTTTAAGAAAAATAGGAATAATAAGCAGGACCCATAGCTTCTGATTCTCAGTTCATGCTCCTAGGAGGACTCCGGGGGAAAAAAGCCATCTGGGTGAGGGCCATGTGAGGTGTGAAGGCTGCAGAAGTGTCCCAAGCACAAGAGGAGCTATTGGTTTACTTAGCTCTAGAGGGGTGGGTGCGACAGATATGCATAGTTGGGTGTAAACAAATCCAAACTAACACAGTGAATTTGGGGTTTGGCTGACCTCTCAATACTTCAGTAGTGATTCATGCATAGCTGTGTCCTTCAGATCTTAAGATAGAAATGCAACTTGCCATGCCATTGTCGCAAAGAATTTCCCTAGAATCAAGAATGTAGACACGCAAGGGTGGTAAACTCACTGTCTTGCAATGGCATAGTCAGACTCGATCATGTCCCATTAATACAGTGATGGGCCTAACATTATCCTCATGACTGATGCTTCTTTAGGCGAAAGCATAGATTTTCTCCTTCTTCTTTTCTACCCCCTCCCCAATATGGCAGCTTTTCCTTCTGCCCTCCCAAGTCGTCCTAGGAATATGAACTGGGATTATATAAATCCTGGGTCCTGCTTATTATTACTGTTCTTCTTAAAATTGTATTGTTAAACAACACCTTACCATTGGCTTGGTCTCACTTTAAAAACAAGTTGCACTTTTCCTCTGGTATCATCACTTCACAGAGAAAACAATGACATCGTTCTAAACCAACAGCAGTAGGTGGGTCACCAACAGCAGTGAAAAGAATACAAACAAAACAGAAAAACAGAAGGTGTTACTGCTTCTTGTAATACCACACAAGAGCCTGGCGAGAGCTCCCCCTGAAAACCAGGGGTAACTAAACGATGAGGGAAGTTCTGCTGTCCAACTGGCCAGCTTCACTGCAAACCCAAAGATCAAGAGCATCTTTTGGAACCCAACCATTCTATCAGAAAATATAGGAATATAAGAATATATATTAATATCCTTTTATTACTCTTCTCCCATGACCTCCTGCTTGGAAAGAATTTCACGAACTGTATTTCTTAAATATTTTCCATGTTATCAAAGATCTATATAACTGTCAATATAGGCTTTGGCTTATCATGAAGTAATTAGCATGACCACGCTGAGCTTTAATCATTCCAGCTCAAAGTGGAGAAAGTGAGCTTCCATCCGCCTATGTTGCTAAATAAAGGCAGGGTTTCTACTGGTCATTTTGAAAACTGAGAGTTGCCCGTAGACCCCTGGGCTTTGGAAAACACGAATCTAACACCACCCACTTTTATTTATAGATCAGAGGTCAAGGTTAAGGGACTTGACCAAGTCCTCATTACCACAAAATGGTGTCCAGAGCCCAGCCTGTGCCTGCCTGGGATTACAGCACACCTTACCCCCACTGCCTTTTGTGGTGGGGCCCCTGCTCCAGGACCCTAATCTAATGGCTCCTTGTAAAGTAGTGACGCTCCCGTGGCACATGGCCTGCGTCTGATTCATCGTCTCAGCTCAGAAACCCCAGTGTTAACCCAAGTGGAGCCGAAGTCTCAGCATCCAATGTCTCTGCTCACTGCAGGCAGATCCCAGCTTCGGTTGGGACCTTGACACTGGTATGCTGCATTAGGGCACTCCCTGGTAGTTAGCTCCACCAAAGGCCCTATGAAGCATTCACATTCCAATTACATGAATTTCCTCTCCAGCTCTTGCTACACACACTCCAGTTTGGCCTTTATGTGAAATATGCAGTTGGGCAGAACAGGTAATTTTATACATTTGTTATTAAGGAGGATTCCTTTTTCCACCCCAAGTGTGTGTTACTACAAGC
The DNA here is from genome assembly GCF_009873245.2 of Balaenoptera musculus. Classification (NCBI taxonomy): domain Eukaryota; kingdom Metazoa; phylum Chordata; class Mammalia; order Artiodactyla; family Balaenopteridae; genus Balaenoptera; species Balaenoptera musculus. The sequence goes on along the minus strand of NC_045798.1, from coordinate 40,656,034 downwards.
AGTAGTGCTAGGATAAAAGAAAGGCTAAACCTAGGTAACAGTACCTTTTCTTTACAATGAAGCTTTTTCCTATCAGCCCAGAGCTAACCCTGAAAGGTAAGTGGGCCATTATTCTCATTATTATTATTCTCATTCTGTGGATGAGTGAAAATAAGGTAGTGAGCAATTAAATCATCTGGCTCAGGCTAAGTGGAGATTTAAGAAATGGAGCCTTCATTCTCTTGACATGAAGGTTAAGTAACTTATCTGGCAGAGATTTTGAGTGAAAATTAGAAAGCAGCCTCTAAATTATCCTCTTGAGTCATTTTCACATTTTCTCCTTTTGGGCCACCCTAAGTTTAAGGATTTGAACCCAGTTGAATGATCTCTGTGACCACAGGAGGCAACACTACTGGCAATGTTCAGCCATACTGCCCTTTGTTTCCATGTCCAAAATACCTCACTTCAACAAGGATTAAATAAAAAAATGATTGGAGCTATCTCAGCCCAATGATGGTACCCAGAGAAGACCAGCAAGAGTTTTTGCCATGTAGACAGAATCTCAGAATATCGAGTAGAGTTCCCTGTGTTATACAGTAGGTCCTTGTTGATTATAACCTAAATGGGAAAAGAATCTGAAAAAGAATGGATATATGTATAACTGAATCACTTTGCTGTACACCTGAAACTAACACAACATTGTAAATCAACTATACTCCAATATAAAATAAAAATTAAATTAAGAAGAAAAAAAACACCTAACTTCAGAGACATGTATTTTGGTAAGAATTTGCCCAAAACATCCAATAGAAGGTTATTTCACAATAAAAGATGAAAACTCTTGTGGTCAGAGGCTGGCCCAAAGATTTTTTTCTTGGTATCCTTTGAGATCTCCATAGGAGTTACCTTATACAGAGCAGCAGGTTGGTAAATACCTGTCAAAATTTACCAAGATCGAATTAATTTCACTTGAGCCCTAGAACCCAGGGTTAATAGGTAATTTTGTAACCATATAATCACTGAAATCTCTCATCTCTTTAATAACCCTCTTAATGCTGAGCAGTTCACAGAACAAATTGGGGTGCTAACTTCAATACTTTTTTTAAATTGAAGTATAGTTAATTTACAATGTTTTGTTAGTTTCAAGTGTACAGCAGTGTGATTCAGTTATACATATATATTCTTTTACAGATTCTTTTCCATTATAGCTTATTACAAGACATTGAGTATAATTCCCTGTGTTATACACAGGTAGGTGTATGTGTAGGTCCCTGTTGTTAACCTATTTTATATATATTAGTGTATATATGTTATTCCCAAGCTCCTAATTTATCTCTCCCCCACTACCCGCTATCCCCTTTGGTAATCATAAGTTTGTTTTCTATGTCTGTGAGTCTATTTGTTTTATAAATAAGTTCATTTGTATCATTTTTTTAGATTCCACATATAGATGATATCATATGATACAATACTTACTTGTTAAGAAGTCCATGTAGATTCAACTTGCTCATTTCTCTACTTTTTTACTCTAGATTTATAGTAGAGTACTGAATGATGTTTATGGGACTCACAAGCTATTTCCTTATCTCAGACACTGCGTTCTTCATGGATGATTCTGAGAGTAGCTGGTTAGACAGCCAGGCCTATAAATCAACTGGAAAATATGAGTGAACTTCATGCGTGGCTCTGAGGAGGTGGGAGGAGATGAGAGAGGGACAGAGTCAATGGTATGTAAATAATACTAAGAGGTGAGGAAAAGAAATACCAAAGAGTCATGGGGACTCTCAACATAATCTAGTCTGGGGGGATAAAATGACTAGCTGCCCACCAAGGATCGGTTCTCCCCTTCCATAGGGTAGAGTTGTTCTGAGAAGTGGCTGGTGGCCCCAGGGATACATTTCCCACCCGACTTGCATCTAGGTGTGGTCCTTGACTGATTCTGAACTAATGAAAAAGTGAGAAGTGGTCCATAAAAACCTCTTGCATGATCCTTCATGCTTTACCTCTTTTCCTGCCCGGAAGCCCAGGGCTCCAAAGCCCTTGGAGGTGGAGGACCACAGGATGGAAGGAGCCTGGGTCCCATGTGGGAGTCTGCCTCCTACACACCCGCACTGCACTCTTATAAATGAGAAACAGACTTTCATTAAATTAAATCACCAAGATTTGGGGGTTTTTCTGAAGTTAAAGTAGTGTTACCTTAACTAATACATCTTAATTATTATTGTTGTAATATTTTTACATATTCAGGAGCAGAAAGAAGACCCTCCTAATGAAATGTTCAATGGTAAATAAGAAGCTAACCAAGGCCTTACAACTAAGTTATCACATGGGTCATGACTCCATTTTTCTCATCTCACAAACTAAGTAGGCTTATTGTTTTATTTTAAAATTATGTTGGAATATTGAACTGGGTTCACTTGGGTTTAGCTGGACCAATAACATTAAACACCTGTTTGGTTTAGTTGTTGCCTGTTGCTTGCACTCTATTATGCTTAACATTCTTTAAAGTATTTTCCTATTAACTCTGAAGGCCAAAGTCCTTTTAGCTATTTCCATTTATGTGGGCCAGCAAATAAAATAGTATCAGATCTATTACCTTGAAACTACCCACTATCAAAGAAATATCTTAAAACTGTTCCTAATTTTTTTAATCCTACTGTTTAGACATCCTTAATTGTCTTTTCTCACCTCCTCAACAAACATACGCAGAAAAAGATCTTCCACTTAGGATATACCTCATTTTCAAAATATATGCAGTGGGACCAACCAACATGCCCCCTTCTTGGCTGATCCATTTCCATCAATGATAACACCAATTTGTCTAGTATCCCAGAGAAAAATTTTTGTGAACGTATATACCATAGCGCTAATTAATAGATGCTTAACAATCATTAATTCACTTTTCCCTTTTCTTTCCTCTATCAGACTGGAAAACATGGCTTTCTCATTGATTACTCTTTTCCCATGATCCCTTATGTTTACATGACATTGGTTACCATTCACCTGAATTCACTTATTTATCTCCCCTCCTGCTATCTCTACCTTCATCCAGACCACCCTCAACCACGCCAAGAGCAGCTACCTTGCTGCTCTCGCTGCCTCCAGTCTCTCTCTCTTACAGTCTATTTTGCATAACAGTGGAAGACCAGCATTATGTGCCAGATCAAGGTGTTGCCCAACTTCCTACTGCTCCACAGACTCTGGATTTGGCCTCATCCCCCTAAGTGTACTTATTTGTCCCTACTCTTGAGTACCCATCTTCTTCTCATGATCAGGGCTGCTCCCTCCTGTCAAATAAGATACCAAATTCTGTCCATTTCATTTCCTAAATAGTTCTCAATTTGGTTGCCTCAACTGCATTTCCATGGCCCCAGCCTTAATTCAAGACCACATTTTTCCCACCTGAGTTGTTACAGTCTTCCAACTCCATCCAGTCTTGTCCACATCGAATTCATCCTCCACACTGCTGCCAGAGGGATTTTTCTGAAGTTGACATGTCCAATATGGTAGCCAAGGGCTCCATGTGGCTATCTAAATTTAAGTTTAAAAATTAAAAATTTAGTTCCTCAGTACACTGGCTGCATTTCAAGTGCTCAATAACCGCATGTGGTTAGTGGTTACCATATTAAACAGAGAAGATTTTAGAACATTTTCATCACTGCAGAAATTTCCTTTGGGCAGTGCTGTTACTAGAATGTAAATTTGATCATGTCTCTACCCTGCTTAACACGTTTAATGTTTCTCATTGCTTAGGATAAAGTCTAAACTCTTTAGTAGGTTGGTTTGTAAGCTGGTCCATAAGCTGGCCCTAGGCTTCCATTCTGCCCTATCTCCTTATTACTTGCCTGCATTGGACCATAGTCTTCAGCCTTATTGAATGATTTCCTGTTCCTCAGTGAGTCTTCATGACTCTGCACATGGCTATATCTTCTGTCAGGAATGTCCTTCTTCACCTAGGTGTCAAGTATACTCCAATTTGCTCTTGAAACTTCACCTCAAGCATCACCTTACTCAGCAGACTTTCCATAGCCTTACCCAGGACTCTCCCTTTACTCTCAGAGTTGGCCGCTCCTGTCACTGTGCCCACACAGCGTACTATCCACACCTCTATGGAGCATTTAGATCTGCCTACTTATGAGACAGGGAGCTCTTTGGGGACAGGCACCAGGTTTAATTCACTTTGTATCCCCAGGGTCTAGCAGAGGGTCTGGAACAGAAGTAGGTGCCTAGAGGAGTATCAGTGTTCTTTCTTCCCTGCTCTTCAGCTGCTCCAAATGCCGTCACATTCTCCACCATTCGGCATAACTATCCAGCTGTTATCCCCTCCCAGTGCACTTGAACGTAGCCCTGTGGCCAGACTGTAGGTTACTAACAAAAAGGAGAACCAGGAAGATGCTGACAAATTGACTTGCAAGGCACCTGCCTTCTGAAAGGACAAGGACTCAGCCTTGAGAGTGTATAACCACCTTTCTTTAAGTGTCTGAGTGCCCTTGTTCTCTGCGTTCATAAAACCAGGGTCCTCCACCCCAGAGAGGAGTACTAGTAGAGCCAAACAGTTGTTGTAGTCAAGTCTACATGCACAGACTTGGATTAGTAACGGATTGTTCCAATTCTGAGACCATATCTCCTATGTTGAAAGGAGATGACTAAAAGTCTGAAATTCTTTACTGCTTTGTAGTCTATATTGCACCATTTAGCACATGGTTATGTTGTCTTACACTGTTTCCAACATTAAATATTATTTGTATTCAACTCCATCGTAGGTACCCTGAATGCAAGAAAAATGTGTCTTCCATACCACCTTGCATAGTGATAATAACTTAATAGGTGCTCAGTAAATATTTACGATTGATCGGTTGGCTTGGTTGGTGTAATCTGGTAAGTTTTTATAGTCCTTCATGCCATTAAGAGTGTTCCCAAATACTGATGCCATTTTACAATCTCTAGAACATCAGCTGGCTTTTCCAAGTAACGTAATTCTGCCTTATTCAGAAAAACAGAATTTGTATTTATATAACTTTTAAACATAATTTAGTTAAAAATTTTTTGTTTTATAATTAACTGTTACATCAGTGGCCCCCAGTGAACCACGCCTCTCAGAACTCCTGCCCTTGTGTTGTTCCTTCCCACATTGAGTCTGAGTTTGGTCCAGTGACTTGCTTTAGCAAATGAGGTATTAGCAAGTTTGATGCAAGCAGAGATTTGACAAGTGCTTGTCATCTTAGAATTCTCCCTCTTGGAACATAGACTGCATGCTGTAAGGAAGTCCAACCATACTGATGGAGAAAGAAGGTATGTAGAGAGAGATTCTGGAATATGTGAGACCATGCAAAGCATGTAAGCAAAGCCAGCTTGGTCTTAAAAGACCTTTTCAAGCCATCAGATCAAGCCACCTGCATGAGAGATCCTAGGTGAGACCAGCAGAACTGTCTAGCTGATTCCAGACCAGGTTGCTGAATCATGAACAAATGAAGAGTTGTTGTTTTAAGCCACTGGTTTATGGTCTCTTACACAACAGTAGACAACCACAATAGTCAGAAATTTGTCTCTTCTTATTCATCAATATGAGCTGATCAGTATCACCTACTACTTGCAGGTTCTATTCTTAAGTGCCTTGAGTTAGCATTAAAAGTGAAATATGAATACTCTTTCCAATTAGAGTGAGAAAGTTTTTATTTCTAGACACTTCTGGGAAACTGAGATTCTAGAATTTGACTTTTGCATTTAGAATTTTTTTCTATGTAGTTGATGCCTTTAAGACAAATTAAGTTTAAGTTTATCTCTTCTTATTTTCTTTCCCTGGCTTTTGCCCCTGGGTAAGTATCTAGGGAAAAGAAAAATTTGATCTCATGAATTTTATGCCCTGTTTTTTGCTCTTGCCAAAATGCTCTGTTAACTTCATTCCAAGTAAAAAAAAAAAAAAAAGTTCTTGTGAATATGATTTCTGCCACGGCATCAAAATTGTGCCAGAAAGGACAATTCTATAAAAATAGATTTCTTCATTCTGTATCTATGTGAATTCCACGCAGTCAGATACTCCTTTAGCAACTATCTTGTGAGTCATAGTTTTTCTGTGAAAGCAGGCTTTTTACCATTTGTGAGACCTCGGCCTCCCTGTTTCCCCTCAGCTTGGGTTTATATTTTATATTTCCTTCTTTCATTCTTTATGTACCTTTCATAGGTTGGGCTCCAAAGGAACTATTTCTCCCTTATCTCTCAGTTGGTAAAAGTGTGGTTTACCTTGAATAATAGTTTCTTTAATAAGTTCATCAAGCATTGGAAAGTCCACTAACATGATAAGCAAAAAGAATTCTAAAACTGGAAGAAAAAGCAAAAGCTCGTTTTTCAGTTGTTGGATGGTTTCAGAATGGTCATGCCTTGTTTAAATCATTGCTGATCAAAGTGTGGTCTGTGGACCACTTCCAGTCTATGAACTGTTATTGCAATGAGAAAAAGTACAAAAACTGAGAGTGTTTATAAACGTTTTTAGCAATTTCATATTGCCATGACATGTGATCATTTTTCTCATAACCCAGTTTTATTGTGTATTACAAAATATTGGTCAACGATGGATTGGAATTTTTTAATGGTCTTTCTTCACGGATGGTTTAAAAAGCACTAGTCTAAATGATCTCTCCAAGTGACCTTCCAGCCTCAGGCCTAGAACACTGTGGGACACAGATTGGGCAGTTAAGAAACATTTGTTGATTGATTGATGGTTACCTGATGGGTAGTTTCTAATCCTATGATGCTCTAATATTGTGTTAAATCTTTACCATTCATTAAACAGTACATACAACAAATGTACTCTTTTAGTCAGAGTTTTACAACCATTTTTTAAAAGGGCATGAAATAACCTGCCTAATTCTCTTGGCTCGGTATGACTAATTAATGATAGCCAAGTTTAGAGAACTCAAAAGAAAGGACACATATGCTAAAGTTAAAATTAGCTTTCACTTACTCCATAATAGCACTGACTGATTCAGCCGTCTTTGAGCAGGGAGATGGTGTAAGGTGTTGAGCTCAAGGTAAGGACTAAATCCATGACTCATTCCTTATGAAGAATAAATGCATCATTGGGTTATATTAGGTGAAAGCCACTCCTTACCCCTAGTACAGGAAGTCAGACTCCTTGAAGTTGTGTGTCTTTAAAATCACTCCCTATCCTAGGGGATCTTTACTAACTCAGATTCCGGATTAAGAAGGTGTGAATGCACAGCAGGTATTGCGTTCTTGATGTGTAGGTCTCTTCCTTCCCCACAGTACATCAGTTTCAGGGCAGCCTTGCTGCTGGTTTTGCTCTGACCTTTGCCCCAGTCCCGTTAATTGGGTTATTGCCTCCTTCCTGTATGATTTTAGGCAAGCCACTTAGTCTCTATGTGCTTCAGATCACTCATTGGAAAAATTTGTTTTTAATGAGGACAAGGGCACTGTAAAGAGTAAATGATATAACGTGTGTGAATGCGTCTGCGGCAGCGCTGGACCGGCCCCAGTTGGAGTTCACTGTCATTCGCCCTTCACCTTGCCCCTGCTCCCCGACCAAGCTTTCACCATGCAGTGCAGTGTAGTAGTTAAGCCCACAAACTGCAGAGTTCTAGACTTGGGTTTAAGTCCCAGCTCCCCCATCTACTAGCTTCTGTGACCTCATGACTTTGGGCAAGTTATTTAGGCTCTGTAAGTCTCAGTTCCTTCATCTGAAAAATGTTACCCATGGTGAGAGATTTGTGACTATTGAATGAAGTCATCCTTCTCAAGGGTCAAAAGCAATGACAGCACATAGCATGCCTCGAATTAAGCCAGCTATTGCTATTTTACGCCCAGTTCCAGAAACAAGTTTTGACCGATTGTGTCTGCATATCTGTCCCAGGGCCTGCCTAGGATCCTGATTTCTCAGAACCTGGAAGCTTTCTTTGCTCTTGCCATTAAGCATCAGTCCTTAGCGATCGCATTTCTGCTTCTACCTGCCGACCACCTCTGCTGCTGCCCTTTTTACCTTGCCAGAGCCCCAGCATCCTAGAGGGCTGTCAGGAGTCCTATGGAAGCTCTCACAGCCTTAGGATCCTCTGGTCAGCTGGTCTGCCTTGCCGACCACCTACTGTCTGCCCCCAGATTCCCCAGGACACGGCACTGGTCCCCAGGCTTCTTCACTTTCTGTTGGGAGCTTCTGGATCCCTGCCCCCTCAGTGAGCACGACTAGCCCCGGGATTGAGCCAGAGTGGCCTGGCCCTCAGGCCACCTGCTGAGCCCCAGCTCTGACAGGACTTGCTATGCAACAAGTCAAGGCCTTGGTCCCATCCTGGGATTGGTACATCACCTCCAGGTCAGAATGCTGGCACAAGACTGAAGGCAGATATTACAAGACCCGTTTTGTCTAGAAACCCTGTTTGATCGTGGCTTTCCTAGGAACTTCTGCTGACATTTCTCTTTCCAATGAAATCCTTTGGATTTCCCCACACACACCCTACCACTTTTTGTTTAGGGTTCTTTCTTCAGCCCCATCCCACTTTCTGGGGGAAGTGAGAATCCTACATCTGCATAAAAGGCATCGAAGCCAACAGTGGCCAGTGAGGGGCTGTGACCTAAGTTTGTTTGAGCTGCACCTTGCGGGGAGGGGGGTGTGGTGGTGATGGGAGTGTCCCGTACCAGCACAAGGTCCCTCATTCAACTCAAAATTCCAGAGCACACGCCCACTCACACACACACAGCACACATACACATACATGGAGTATCAGTTCATTTAAACACACACAGACACACAAAGATGGAGTCACAGCCCCTTAGTGCAAAAATAGGACTTTTTTTTTTTTTGCCTGCCCAATGGCCTCCCTTACAGGCTAGTAGCTACATGCCTTAGATTCCTGAGTAAGAGAAGAACGTCACAAACACAGACTCCAAATCTCATTAGAGAAAAGAGCATCAGAAGCTTTGATTCCGTATCTGAGAAGCTCGTGGATCCTCAGGTAATCTGAGAGAATTCCTTCAAAAATACTCAGTGAGCACCTACTATGTGCCAGGGCCTGGACTTGGCATTGGAGCTACAAAGAGAATGAGGCAAATATGGTTTCTGATTTAATGTGGCTCACCGTCTAATTTTCAGTCTCAGTGAAGTTCCTGTAACCTTACGCTGCCTTGCAGCGTAACCCTAGACTTAACCTCTAAGCTGTGAGAAGCCAACTAAGGAATCTTCACTGAAAGAATGAAGCTCCTGCCATACTCGAAACCTGCACAATTTTAAGACACAGTTTGGTACATTACTATATAATTGCCAAACAAGGGCTCCAAAAGTCAGTCTGTTATCTCCACAAACAAAATTAAACTTGAAGTCCACTCTTGCTCCCATGTGAGACTGTGAGAGAATTTCCACAGCAAGGGAGTCTTCTCGTCCATCTTCCCTAAGGATTGAACTCAGCCTTTTTGGCTTCTCTTAAATGGTTTTGGTTCAATTAAAGATTAAGTGAGGGACTTCCCTGGTGGCACAGTGGTTAAGAATCTGCCTGCCAACGCAGGGGACACAGGTTCGAGCTCTGGTCCGGGAAGATCCCACATGCTGCGGAGCAACTAAGCCCGTGCACCACAACTACTGAGGCTGCGCTCTAGAGCCCAAGAGCCACAACTACTCAGCCCACATGCCACAACTACTGAAGCCCATGCTCCTAGAGTCCACACTCCACAACAAGGGAAGCCACCACAATGAGAAGCATGTGCACCACGACGAAGAGTAGCCCCTGCTCGCCACAACTAGAGAAAGCCAGTGCGCAGCAATGAAGACCCAAAGCAGCCAAAAATAAATAAATAAATAAATTTATTTTAAAAATAAATAAATCAATAAATTTATTTTTTAAATAAGTAAATAAATAAATAATAAAGATTAAGTGAAACCAGTCCCAACTTTGGAAATAATTTAACCTGTGTGCACATTTCTGCTGCACTTTTGCCCCTATGGGTTTAACAACTTGGTAATAAAATTTAAGGACTGAGATTTCAGCTGATCAGCATTCAGGGTCCTCCAAACATTAAAAAATACAGCCCTTGCATGGTACTGCAAAGCCTCAGCGGAATGCTGAAGGCAGCTTCACTTAAGATGCACCTCCTCTGGGCCCACCCATAATAGATGCTTTTATTACCAAGGGCCAGATTACCAGCCCAGTGATAGAGTACTTTCCAGTTACTAACCCAGACTCTCTTTAAACAAATGTTGGAAACGAGGCAGCTGAGAGAGTTACACGATAATGCTAGACATAAAATAAAAATCAAACACTTCAAGCAAAATCTGGACATCTGACCAAGGGATGAAGGCTCCTGGGTTGGCATTTCGACCCCAGCACTTAGTCCACTGGGTCAGAGTAGCGCTGAGTGGGGGCAAGAAGGCTGGGTCTTTATACTCCCATGTCAATGTCATGAGATGTGGGCCCAGGGAAGAAAGCATGACCTTAGCAAGGTGGCTCTCTGTAGCTGAGGCAGTCCCAGAGGGCTAGCAGCTGAGAGTTATCTGCTGACAGCACTTGAGTAACTTGGGTGACAAGTCCTTCTGCAGAAGAATCCAGTTAGGGAGACACATGACCCAGACAGGCCCCCCAACCTTGTACACTCAGAACCACTTCATACGAGTGCTCGGAGCAGCACCTCTAGGATTCTGGGGGGCCCCTCTTCCTGGGAGGAAACATGGAAGAGGAAAGCTGGTGGGATACATCACAGCCCCCGCTGCTGCAGCTGGTCTCAGGACGGCAGCTAACGCTCCTCCTCTCACTCCTTGAACATCTGTTCCAGATTCCCCTCATCTTCAGCCAGCATGTCTGCCCATCCTGAAGACTTCTCAGGCTGGAGTTTCATCTTTTGTCCATTTACCCTCAAAAAATGGTCAAGAGATACCCAGGTAGAGCATCTGAATTCCATAAGTATTCCCCTTGCCCCACTGTGTAACTGCAGCCCTCCCTCCTCCTGATGACCGTGGTCAATTACACCTGCCAAGATGGTGACTCCCCTTCTCACCTGCTGCCCCTGGACACAAAGAACCTAAAGTGCCCAAGCCGTGGCCATAGGTTATAGTTCAGTAGAATTATTACTATGCCCATTGGTAGAAGTCTTCCCCTTTTTGGAAACCAGAACTTGGAAACTGGCAGAGCCTAGAGTTGCAGAGACAGGAAACACAAGTGGATCATTGGGAGTGATGGTAAGTGGGGCCACTCCCACTCCCCACCCCCCCGTCTGCAGACCCTCATATTCTTTCTATGGGACACAGCGCCATAGACAGCTCTTCGATTTAAACTGTATATTGTGTCCTGGAAAATGGTACCCTATGCTTGTAAAATACCATCTCCAAATTGGTCCTTCAGCTATGATTCAACAAGCCACCCCCAACACTGAAATGTGTGTCAGCTTTGGGTAATGTGAATGCCATGGGCTTCAGCCCATGACGGTACCTCCTTTGCTGTAAAGTGGGTCTCTTGGTTTAACATAACATTATTCTGGATCCTGTGCTAGTCTACTAGTCCAACAAACACTCCATAAGCTCCCAGATAGTGGTGGTTGGCTGACACCCCACAGGCAGGCGTAATGGCAAACCCATACCTAGAATGTGTCTATTCTTATCAAAAGAAATCATTGGCTTTCTAGGATGAAACATGTCCAGTATAGTCAATTTGCCAGCGAATGACCAGGCGATCTCCTCAAGGGATGACGGCATACTGGAGACTCAGTATTGAGGCCTATTATTGGCCATGTAGTGGCCACAGTAGCTAGATCAGGCTTGGTAAGTGGGAGCCCATACCCTTGGGCCCATTCAATGACCTTCATCCCTGCCACCACAGCTGCATCACTCACAAGCCCATCATGCCAGCACTGGGGAGGCCAATGATAGAGGCTGGTTGATGTCAACTGGTAAGTTATTTTTTCTGTTTGGTCATTTAGTGCCTTTCTTGTGGTGAATGCTCTCTGTTGAGCATTAATATGCATTACAAATCTCTTCTTACTTTCTGCCCACTCCCATGAGTCACCCACAGGGCTCCTCCAGAGCTCCTTCTCCCCAGTCCTCCAACACTTCTTCTTCCTAGGACATGACCACAAGTCCAGCCATTCTCCTCTGCCATGAGTCATAGATAGACTCACCTTGGGCCACTTCTCTTTCCATGCAAAGTGGATGACCGTGTCCTCCACCTGCAGTTCTGTTTTTCAAGCCACCTCTGAATGGGACTACAGTGCAGCCACTATCCATATTAACTTATACTCATATACATCCCCCATCCTACCAGGCAGGCCAAGAACCAGGCTTCAGCTCCTTCCTGCTCCATCTGGTTGGCCAAAGGGCTTCCCCATAGATCAGCAAGTGTAAGCTGAGAGAGGTACAATCGTACAGGTTTGCCTGTGCCCTCTGATCCTGCTCAGACTCAATCTCAGATGTACCACTTCCACCTTATGATGGATTATTGCTGGCTCCACCCAAGCTTATGACAGAACCTAGCTCATGATGGAAAGTTCTGGCCATATGGCTACTTGATGTCCATGGTCAAGCACTCTGTCTTTACCAGGGCTCAGTAGCCTCCATCTTGGGTTCTTCCGGGGCTTTATCTACTCCCTGGCTGGGTGGGTAGTCTCCCGTTTAAGTTCATGTCAGGTTTCTGAGCTATTATTAGAAAGGAGTTCTCATTTCCATGTTTACATGACTTAACTCCATGCCTAAGTCAACTGCGCTCCAGGTACCAGCTGGAAAATGAACCTCAAACTGAGCCATTCAATGACTTGAGAAGAACAGTATTTATATAGAGGACCATTTAAGGGTCAGTGGTCCCCCCAATCCTCCTGGAAGCCAGCCCAGCAGATGCTGGGCCTAAGCTGCACTATTTTGAGTTCTCCTGAATTCCTCTGATGTTAGGTTGTCAGCCTGCATGAAGGAATAGCCCCAAATCAGCTCTGTGGAATTTACCAATGCATTTACCATAACGATAATGCTGAGGAAGCTGTGTGTTGCTCTGTACAGTTTTAGTTCTGCCTGTAATAGTTGACCCTTTCACATGCAGCTGGAGGGTTTTGATCTTAGGGACACTCATGAACCATAAAAATGATGGTGTCCCAGCTCTGTGTTGGTTGTTGAAAAGCCAAGTGTATCCCTCCTGCCTCCCCTTTTGTGTTCTCCCTTATTCCTGACTTTGTGTTATCTTTCCTGTTTTCAGTTTCTCTTTGTCCCATTTTTTAAAATTTCTTATTTTATTTTCACCCTGTTTTATTCTATGCAATTGTTTAAGAGAATTTAAATAATGTCTGGCAGGGGTATAAATAGCAAACAAATAAGTAGAAAGCTTAGCGCATATAATGTTTGCCTACACAGTCAGCATTCAGAAAAATCCAAAATAATAATTTAATCAGCCTGGATGGAGGTATAAAACTGCCAGAGAATTTCTGTAAAGCAATTGGTAGTTATGAATTAGCAGCCTTTACAATGTTCATATGTTTTGGCTCTGGAATTCTAGAAATTTATCTTAGTATGAAATAATGAGAGGTGTGGATAAAATTTAGGTATGAAATAATTACTCTAGGATTATTTTTAATAGGAAAACTAAAAGCAATGAAAGGTCTTATAATAGGATAAAGGCTAAATCAATTATAGTATACCTCAATTTTAAATGCGCCATTAAAAGCAAGATTTTCAAAGAATTTTTATGCCAGAGGAAAATGTCCTCTTCAGCATGTTTGTAAAAAAGCAGAATACACATGATTCCAATTATGTTATTATATGCTTTTTAAAAGATCAGGGGCATAGTTAGCAAGTGATAACTCTAGGAAGTTGTATTAAGGGTCTTTGTTATATATCATTTTTCTATACCATTATTTTTTATATATATATATCATTGTTATGTACAGACCTGGAAAGGTAGCATAGTGGAGAGAGCAGGAGTTTTACTCTCAAATTTGCCTGGGTTCAAATACCACTTTCTTACTTTTCGTCCCTGTGATTATAAACAAGTTCTCACCCACTCTGAGTCTCAGTTTCATCATCAAGAATGCTTTCATATAAAGCTGGAATGAGAGTAAAATTTAATGACACATTTAAAATGCCAGCACATAATGGACATTAATCAACATGGGTTAAGTTCCTGACCCTTTGCCCCCCACCCCTTGCTTTCATTTTCACCCAGGATCAGAATACTTTCAATGGAAAATAGCTTAAACAGCAAGAAGTCCTGGGACAGGGCAGCCCCAGTTGGTCAACACAGACCTTAGTGACACCATCTCTTTGCTCTGCCACCCTCAGAAGATAGCTCCCCTCATGGTCACGAGGTGGTTGCAGAAATTCCGGGCATCACATCCATTCACGACAGCATCACAAGGAAGAAAAGACTTTCTCCTCCTGGGTATCTCTCTTAGAAGCAAGGAAATCTTTCTCAGAAGCCCCCAGCACACCTTCTCTCATGTCGCAGAGACCAAAATATGCCACATGCCCACACCCAAACCAAGCACTGTCACTAGCTTAGATTAGAAAGTTTTGGACAGAAAATAGGGCTGGGGTCCCTGAAGCATATCCAAAGGTGCAGTACAGTAGATGCCTGAGCAAAACTGGTGTCTTGATCAGGAAAGAAGGGGGCAATGGGTGTTGGCCAGATTGTTCAATGCCGTGTCTGCTACACTCCCAGCTGCATGAAGCCTTGTCTGGTGTAAATTCCAAAAGGAGAGACTGAGTTAACCAGCTGGAGATGTGGGGTGGGAATGTAGACGGGGGATGTAGACAGGCAAATTGTCCAGGGTAGACTCTTAATTGGGGTGAAGGGGCTTGATGACAAAAAGAGGAGCAAGAGGGCTCAGTAGACCAGCCTGACCTACTAGAGCAAGTCCTGCTAGGGCGTAAACTGAGAGTGCAAAATCGAGAACAAACACATTACAGCCTGTGCTGGTATAAACCGCGGTGATAACAAACATGGCCTCATTTGAAATGAACTCAGATGGCTGTGCTTATGTGTCATGGGTGTCTGCAAAGGAGTGGCGGGCTTTCTGACCATGTAGATGTGGAGAACACAATTCCTGAATCTTCTATTCAATCAACAATGAATACATTTCGACCACCTACCATATCTCCAGCCGTAAACTAACCCCTGAAAAAAATAAAAGACATATTATAAGACTCAGAGTCTGGCTTTGAAGAATTTAGACTCCGCTGGAGGAGTCAAAAGTAACAGAAGCAAAGTCTAGAGAGATACCTTGGGCTAACGGATGCGGTGCAGAGCGGAATTACAGCAAGAACTCAACAAAGTTGGGAGAGAGATGGCTGAGGGGCAGGGTGTGGGAAGGGACTTGAGCTGGGAGTAACTCCGCTAGGTCAAGATTGGGGTTACAGCAGACGGAAGAGGGAAGACACGAGCGAGCGAGCCATGGGGATGGGAGGGAGGATTATAACAAGGAGACGCCTAGGACAAGGGTGGACCCCTTCTTTTGGGGGGGTGAGAAAGTATTTGAATATGGAGGGTGGGGCTACAGGGATTGAATTTCCTGTGTTAGGCCTGGTGGGTTCCTGCTAAGTTCCAGAGTAGAAGACTTTAGAAGGAGGTGCCTGGCTGTGGTCATGAGAGTTTTGCTCTGTTTGGGGGCTTTTTCATGAAGACAAGCTGAGCCACGTGTATGGGATGGTGTATATGCACATTCTTTTTTTTTTTTTTTTTTTTTACCATTTAAACTTTTTATTCAGCCATTTTCTTTCCTTTGACAAGAATCCCATCAGCAGCCTGGCCAGAGACAATGCCCAAAACAACTCTTGAGTGGAAAGGAAACAGGCTTTGAAGCCAGAAAGACTTTTATTTATTTATTTATTTATTATTGGCTGCGTTGGGTCTTCGTTGCTGCACGCAACGAAGTTGCGGCCAGCCGGGGCCACTCTTGGCTGCGGCACACGGGCCTCTCATTGCGGTGGCTTCTCCCGCAGCCGAACACGGGCTCCAGGTGCGCGGGTTTCAGCAGTTGTGGCACACAGGCTCAATAGTTGTGGATCGCGGGCTCTGCAGTGCAGGCTCAAGAGCTGTGTCGCACGGGCCCAGTTGCTCCGCGGCATGTGGGATCCTCCCGGACCAGGGCTCGAACCCGTGTTCCCTGTATTGGCAGGCAGATTCTTAACCACTGCGCCACCAGGGAAGCCCACAGAAAGACCTAATTAAGGGTCTAGCCTGACCACTCATTAGCAAATTACTTCATCTTTCAGAAACAGTTTTTTCCAGTTGTGGACTGAGCATAATACACACCTCAGAGCATTCTTACATGGGAAGCTCCGGGTACATAGCACTCAAAATATTAATTCTTTCCCTTCCTCTTTTTGTTTATCAAAACTATTAATAAAGCAAAAGTTCCGATGCTTGATTTTATATAATAATGTCATGTAGCAACTTCAAAACTATCTCATCCATAGACACCCAGGGCAGGGGAAAAGTTTTGAGTCTTTTTTTTTTTTTTTTTTTTTTTTTTGGCAGCCCCATGCAGCATGTCGTATCTTAGTTTCCCGACCAGGAATCGAAACCGCGCCCCCTGCGGTGCAAGGTGCAAGGGCGGAGTCTTAAACGCTGGACCGCCAGTGAAGTCCCTGAGTCTTTCTTGATTTTAAAAATTAGAAATTCCGGGCTTCCCTGGTGGCGCAGTGGTTGAGAATCTGCTTGCTAATGCAGGGCACACGGGTTCGAGCCCTGGTCTGGGAAGATCCCACATGCCGCGGAGCAACTGGGCCCTTGAGCCACAACTACTGAGCCTGCGCGTCTGGAGCCTGTGCTCCGCAATAAGAGAGGCGGCGATAGTGAGAGGCCTGCGCACTGCGATGAAGAGTGGCCCCCGCTTGCCGCAACTAGAGGAAGCCCTCGCACAGAAACGAAGACACAACACAGCCTAAATAAATAAATAAATAAATAATAATTAAAGGTGCTAATAATTTGAAAAAAAAAAAATTAGAAATTCCTATCAAATTTTGGAACTTGTTTCCTTAGAATTGTTTTAAACACAAAGTAATACAATTTATCCATACAAGATAAACATTTTTATGTTCTTTATGAACTTTAATTTGTGGTTATATTTTTTTAACTTTTAAATTAAAAAATCATTACAGATTCATTGGAAAAAAGAAGGAGGCTCAAACAGAGGTGAGGGGGAGGATGAGTGGATTCCTGTAGTGTGAGGGTGTGAGACGTTCACTTTTACTTTAGCGTTCGAATTTTCTAGAAAGGATATTATTGCTGTTTATACTTTTTAAATAATATATTTTTTAATTTAAAAAAATATGACTCTCCCACTTTTACTCCCCTCAGACCAACCCTGGGCAATTAGCAAGCAGTACGTTCGAGGGAGTGGACAGCTTCTGTGATACTGCAGGTGTGCAGATAAGGCCAAGAGGAGGAGGTGATCGGTGTGGTAAAAAGATAGAGGAATATGTGTCTATTTCAAACTGTGCCCTTTACTTTCAAAAAGGAAAATACCACTTATCATTCCTTCAATCAAAAGGCTTGTTTCCCAGCTCTTTCCCCAGGAGGAAAAATCCCAGATTCTTATAAAAGAAAAAGAAGAAAAAGAAAAGAAAACCTAGAAGGTCAGAAACAAAAATGAAAATAGTTATTTGAAAGAGTGGTGGGATGATGGGTGAATATTTTTCTTATGTTTCATTTCCATCATCATATTTGTGCTGTAATGAAGGTTAAGAGTCATCTGATGAAGACCATGCCCTTTTGGAGGACGTGGGTGTGTGTGGATTTGTGTTTGGATGTGTGTGTAGTGTGTATACATGGATGTGAGTGTGGAATTATGTATTGCGTGTGAACCTGTGTGTGTGGAATGCAGAGTCTGTGTGGAGACTGCAGTGTGTGTGTGTGAGGAATGTGGATGTGCATGGAGTGTGTGCATGAGAGAGAAGGTGGGTGTGTGAGGGGTGTGGGTGTGGTTTGTTTATTTCCTCCTGAACCAAAATTTTATTTTAAATTAACTTTTTAGTGCATACGAAAATTTTTCATAGCACATGACATATAAAGATGTTAGCACATTGTACTACAATAGAAAACATTTTTATCCAACTTTTGAATCATTAATATGATTATTTCTCCTGTGAATGAATGCAGTTAGCTTAAATCAACTTTGTCACGGAGTATCAAGTAGGTTTAAAACGTGGGGCTAGGGTCGTGTGTGTGGAACCTGGAAAGTGTGCACAGCGTGAGGTGCACAGTTTGGAGTGGGAAGGAGTGAGCCTGGATGTGTGACGAGTGATGTGAGGTTGTGAGCGTGCAGTGGTGTGTGTGAACCTGTGTGTGTGCACAGTGCGTGCGGAGTTGGGAGTGTGTGTGTGGTAGGTAAGCGGAGGGCGGACGCGTGTGACCCCCCCGCCCCTCCCCCTTCCGCTCTTCTCTCCCCCCGCCACCCCCACCCCCACCCCGGCCCCGTCTGCGGCGGCGACAGCGCGCGGCGCCTGGAAAGCCGCCCCTCTGCGGAAGGCGGCGGGAGAGCGGGGGAGGGCTGGGCCGGGCGTCCGGGCCGGAAGCGCACCGGTCCCGGCGGGGCGGCCGCGGACATGTGCAGGATGTCGTTAAAGGTGAGCGCCGCGGGCTCCGGGAGGGAGCGCCGGGCGGGCGGCAGACCTGCGGCGGCGGGGCCCGCACCCCACCGTCCGCCCGGAGCCGCCGCGGGCCCGCAGGGTGGGGTGGCCGCCGCCCCGGGGGGCCCGGCGGGGGCCGGGAGGGAGCGACCGGGCCTGGATGGCTCCTGTGGTTTGTGTCTAGGAGTGCGGTTTTTGCCCGAAAGGCTTTCAGTACTTCTGGCTGCAGGTGCGGTGAGCCCGGCCGCGGGGCGCAGGGGCGGCGGGGACTGTCGCCGGGGTAACAGTCAGGCGGGGGCGGGGAAGAAGCCCTGGGTCTGCGCTCCTCTGCGGCCGCCCCTCGCAGGGACCGGGGCTGCGGCACCGATGCCCGATCCTGCGTCCGCGTTCCCGAACGCCAGCCGCACCACTGCTGCCTCCTCCCCACAGGACTTTTTTGACCCTGAAGCTGAGTGACCAGCGCAGAGTGGACCTGCGATTGATTACCAGACTTCAGTGTCCAAAGAGGTTATTAAAGTCATTCATTTAACGCCCACATTTTAGGATGAAAATGAGGTTCATTGATATGCCTCTATTGAAGGTTTTAATTAAAATAGTAGTTAAAATGTATTGAGCGCATAAAATGTGCCCGACTCTGAACCAAGGGCATCATGGTGCATCTTCTGAATCCTCAGGAGGACCCACGAGATGGTACTTTGGTGCCCCCCACTTTTTCTTTCCAAATAAGAAAACTAAAACATGGAGAAGTTAAATAACTCCTCCCACAGCCGTGCAGCCAGTGTGTGAATGGTGTTCAGATTGAAACCCTGGTGTGTCTGGCTCCAAAGCCAGTGTAATCCCACCTCTTACAGTAGCTCGTGTGAGCAGAGGAATGACACGGTGAGATTTGCATGTTAGAAAGATCTCTGGCTACAGTTTGGAGAAGAGGATGGAGCTGGGAGACCAGTCAGGGCGATGTTGGGGTCATCTTATTAAATGGTACCAGACTAGGGCACAGGTTTTGAGGATGGGAGGAAGCAGACAAATGTGAGTGACAAAATTTTTTTTAATCAGCAGAATTCGGTAATTGATGTGATTCACTGAGTTAGGGAAGGCCAGAGAAGTAAAGATAAAATGTTTGGGGTGGGACATGTCAAGTTTAAGGATGGATAGGAGTCCAAGTAGAGATGTTGGTTAGACAGATGTACAAACTGGGAGCCCAGGAGAGTAGTCTAGGCAGGAGATAGAGATGAGATTTAAGAGTGAGCAGTGTTAAGTGGTCATTGAACCCTTGGGGATGAATGTGACTGCCCAGTGAGATCATGTAAAGGTAGAAAATAAGAGGACTGGGCTTCCCTGGTGGCGCAGTGGTTAAGAATCCACCTGCCAATGCAGGGTACACAGGTTCGATCCCTGATCCGGGAAGATCGCACATGCCACGGAGCAGCTAAGCCCGCGTGCCACAACTACAGAGCCTGTGCTCTAGAGGCCGCGTGCCACAACTACTGAAGCCCGCGAGCCTAGAGCCCGTGCTCCGCAACAAGAGAAGCCACTGCAATGAGAAGCCCGCACACCGCGATGAAGAGTAGCCCCCGCTCGCCACAACTAGAGAAAGCCAACGTGCAGCAACCAAGACCCAGTGCAGCCAAAAATAGATAAATAAAATTTATTTAAAAAAAAAAAAAAGAAGAGGACTGAGGACAAAATCTTAAAGAAGCTCAAGACTTTAAGAATGAGCAGAATAAAGGAAACCCATTGAGAAAATGGAGGAGCAGACAGAAATGTATGAGAAAAATCAGAAGCATGTGCTATCATTAAGCCAAGAATCTGTAGTCTTTCCATAAAGGCAGAGAGGAATGCAGAGTTAAATACCACAGAGAAATCAAACAAGCTTAGAATTGAAAAGTGTCCCTTGAATTTAGTAACAAAACAGGCTCTGGTGACCTTGCTGAGAGCAGTTTTAATGCAGTGTTGAGTTCAGAAGCCAGATTGTAATAGCTTGAAAAGAGAGTGGGTGGAAACCACAAGTGGAGAGAACTCTCAAAAAATTCTGCGGGAAACAGTGGCTGCAGCAGGAATCCAGACTTGGCCATGGGTTTGTTTTCTTTAAAATGGTAGAGACTTGAGCATCTTTAAATGATAATAGACATCTCAACAATAAACAAGACAACCCAATTTTAAAATGGTCAAAGGATCTGAATAGACGTTTCTCCCAAGGAGATATACAAATGGCCAATAAGCCACTGAAAGGATATTTGACATCATTAGCCATCAGGGAAATGCAAATCAAAACCACAATGAGATACCACTTCACACCCATTAGGATGATTACAGTCAACAAGACAGACAATGACAAGTGTTGACAAGGATGTGGAGAAATTGGAACCCTCATACATTACTGGTAGGAATATAAAATGATGCAGCCATAATAGAAAACAGTCTAGTCATCCTTCAAAGAGTTAAACATAGAGCTACCATATGACCCAACAATTCTGCTTCTAGGTGTATATGCACAAGAAATGAAAACATATGTCAGGAATTTATATCTCACGGTGCTGGAGGCTGGGAAGTCCACAATCAAGCTGCTGGCAGGTTCAGTGTCTGGTGAGAACCCTCTTCCTGGCTTGCAAACAGCCACCTTCTGGCTATCTCCTCAGAATGGGGAGAGAAGGAGCTCTAATGTCTTCCTTTTCTTGTAAGGGCACTAACCCCACGATGGGGGCTCCACCCTCAGGACCTAATCTAAACCTAATTATCTCCAAATGCCCCACCTCCAAATATCATCACAATGAGGGTTAGGAATTCAACATAGTAACTTGGAAGGGGGAGGACACAATCATTCAGTCCATAACATGGTATGTCCATACAATGGAATATCATACAACCAACAAAAGGAATGAAGCACTCATACGTAGCTACATGCATGGACCTTGAAAACGTTATGTTAAGTGCAAAAAGCCAGACACAGAAGGCCATGTATTATATGATTCCATTTATACAAAATGTCCAGAATAGGCAAATCCATAGAGACGGAAAGTAGCTTAGTGGTTGCCAGGGGCTGGGGGAAGAATGGGGTGATGGGGAGTGATCGTTAATAGGTATGAGGTTTCTCCTGGTTGATGAAAATATTCTGGAATAGTGGTGATGGTTGTGAAACCTTGAGATTAAACTAAAAACCACTGAATTATATGCTTTAAAAGGATGAATTTTATAGTATGTTCACTATATCTCAATAAAAAAGTATTTTAAGATGACAACAGGGAGTGCTGAGAAGGCTTGCGCATGGAGGGGATGATTGAGCTGAGTGCTGAAGTTCTCAGGAGGTGGGAGGGGCAGAGATATTGATGTTTTGTAAAGTGAAGGCCCAGGATGCGGTCAGAATTTGGGGTGGGCAGAAAGGAAGGTGCCAACATTTTCAGTGAAGAAAATGTTCATTTTCAGTGAAGAAAATGTCAGGAGGCGACAACTACCTTGAGGTGAGGCAGGGGATGAGAAGGTGGGATGGCCTGAGTCTTGAAGCAGCAGAGATGTGTACACCTGGTGAGAAGGGCAGTGTCTGGAAGCCAGGTGAGGAGGGCCCCGCTCCATTCCCCACCCTAGGGCTGGGGTGGGAGCAGGCCCAGCCTCCACCAGGGAGGCAGAGGAAGCTCGGTGCTAAGTGAAGGAGAAAGACAGTTGATTTTCCAGGAAGTGGAGGAGTTCCAAAAGGCACAGAGGGAAGGCTTGAGGGGGAGTCGGGGAGGGGAGCAGAGTCACAGGACAGTGACTAACCCTGCACTAGCCCCAGCTCACATCATACCAAACATATTAAAATGTACCCTCAGCCCACAATGAGAATAGCAACTTTTGGGAATTCCCTGGCAGTCCAGTGGTTTGGACTCAGCAC
Source organism: Balaenoptera musculus (assembly GCF_009873245.2). Classification (NCBI taxonomy): domain Eukaryota; kingdom Metazoa; phylum Chordata; class Mammalia; order Artiodactyla; family Balaenopteridae; genus Balaenoptera; species Balaenoptera musculus. The sequence continues at coordinate 40,633,655 of NC_045798.1, read as the reverse complement.
TTTCACTGCCAGGGGCCCAGGTTCGATCCCTGTTTGGGGAACTAAGATCCCACAAGCCCTTTTATTGTACATTTTTGGAAGGATTTGTATACTATTGCTTTTAAAATTATTTAGCAACAAATAACATTGAATTTACGTTTGTCCAGGATTTTTTCTGCAATTCAGTAGTTCTTGTATAGTGAGAAAATCAGACCTGCAGATTATATTCATGTGTCAGCGATATTTTATGAATACCAATTTTAGCGATTAGTAAAGTTGACAACATGTTGCATTTCGTACATACTGAATGAAGTTTTCATTAACTTTGATTTTGGAGCCATAGATTAACTGTTTCGTTTTCATCGGCCGCTGAAAGGCTTGTAGGCCTGAGGCCCTGGATCTCCAAGGCCTGCATTGAAAAGACCCAGCATTGTTGGCTGAGTCTGTGGGAGGATCAACAGAGCGTTGGAAACCACAATTTCGCTTCTTCTCGATGACTGAGTCACCACTTGTAGGGCTATTTGCTTCTGAACCACGTGGACACCCTTTTTTATCCTTTGTCCATTATGCTGTCAGCAGTCCCTTCTTGCTGGTAGCGCTTTGCCTCTCCAGTAAACTTCCTGTTTCACCCTTGGCAACTCCCAATTTGTTCTGGTTGGGAAAAGAGATACATGTTTGTTGGAATTGTTTTTAAAGTAAAAGCAAACTCAAAGTGCAGGTCTGAGTCTTTCTGTGGAATGAAGCTCGTGGATTTCAGTACATTAACTTTTGTCTTTATAACAGCTATTTCTCCAGGGCTGAGGTTGCCAAAAGTCTGGCACAATTTGGGGGTTAGACCCTAACCCAATGAGGGAGGTCACCATCCCAGGGGAATCATCACTAGATAAAGAATAATACCTAGGTCTTTGTTGAGCCTGTCTTACCCAAGAGGATAAAGCATCTCAATACCAGGCTTCATCTTGGTGATGGAAATTGCTCATGTCTTGGCCAGACGTACAGGAACTTGTACGTTCCATCCATGTTCTGAAGGTATGTAAATTATCTCAAAATCAACTCCAGTTCATCAATCAGCTGAAATTTTTTGGATGAGCCACAGGAGAATAAATTAACAAAGCCATGTATTTTTTTTAACAGCTATATTGAAATACAGATCACATACCATATAATTCACCCAGCTAAAGTGTTCATTTCAGTGGTTTTTAGCATATTCACAGAGTTGTGCAGCCATTAGCACAACAATCAATTTTAGAATATTTTAATCACCCCAAAAAGAAACTATATACCTCTTAGCAGTCACTGTATTCCTCCAAACATCCTCGTTTCAGAAAACTGCTAAACTACTTTCTACCTCTATCGCTTGGCCTATTTGGAACATATATGTGTTAAACAGACTTTAAACGTGGTCTTGAGTTCTGAGTTTGGAAACGCCAGTGTTATACAGGCCTACCTCTTAGGCAGAATGCCTGGGTGAATAAATCACTTACTTTTTCCTCTTCGGTTTCCTATCACTTATAGAAGTGTAATGATACTTACAACGCAGGGTTAATTCTCAGTTAATGTTTATTAAGCAATTCTGTAAATTTCAGCCGTTTAGCACAAAGTGGAATGGTGACATATCAAAAACCTCCTTCTGCCCGTGGTCTCTCAACCTTCCTTATCCCCTTGTTTAATGCAGCTTCGAACATCAGAGAAATTCATCGTTGAACAAAGCTAATGTTCTCTTGATTAGATTAATTATACAAACGAAATCCACATTATTCTCAACCCTTTTTTAAACCAATAGTTTAGATCTCTACCCCCTCTTAGCTTTTAATCAGAATTCCAGTTCTGTACAAGTAACAACTTCCCTTCTGTGTTTCTCTCCCCTTCCTTCCTGTATTTAATTTCTGGTAGTGTGCTAATGACCACTGTGTGAGCCAAAATTCTGGCAGTAAATAGGGGGAAAAAAGAGAAGGGAAGATGGCATATGTGGAAGGTTATACTCAGGTTTTCTCACAGCGGATAAGATATAGGATCTCTGACTCTGGACCCAAACAGACTTGGGTTTGAATCCCGTTACTTCCTAGCTGGATGACCTTACGTAAGTCACTTCTGTGCCTCAGTTTCCTCGTCTTAAAAATGGGAACAGTAACACCTACCTCATGGGGTTGTTCTGGGAATTAAAAGCGTTAGAACAGTGAGAGTACTCAGCACACTGCCTGATACAGAGCAAGAACACAACGTAGGTTGTCACTGCCGTGATGACAATGTCACAGCCAACAGCCTGTTTGCAGAGACCCGAAAAACCAAGGAAGAGGTTAAATAGCAATCACACAATTGGTGAAGTGCCTTAAGATTTGTGTGAAGCATTTTCACGTGCATCATCTCCTTTAAAGGCTTAAAGGGCTGCCCTTTGTAAACAGCATTTTATGATTATGTGCAGATTGTACCCAGAGGAGGTTTGGAAGTTAACCAGGCAATGTGGTCTGTAGACCCCAAAGAGAAGGAAGGTCAGGGAACTTTCCATCTTGGCAGAAGAGGACTTGGAATGAGGGTAGGAAGGAGGTCACTGGGGTCCACACTGCCTATTCCTTGCTGTCTCAGGAGGAGAATTCCGCAGGAGGCAGGATGGTAGGACAGCTGAAAGCCCAGCCTCAAGCACCAGACTGCCTGGGGCTGAAGCCTGCCTTGTTGCTTCTCGCTTCTCACTTACGTCATCTGAGCAGTGCGATAATAATGTACCCACTTCCCCGAGCTGTGATGAGCATTAAATGAGCTAGTCTGCAGAGGATGTGCCACTGGTACGGAATAAGCACTTGGTAAGTATTAGCTCAGGATTCCTGCACTCCAGTAAAATGGGTTGGCTGCAGTGTGATAGGAGAACTTATGCACTGCTTTGCTAGACATTTCCACCTAGATGCCCCATAGGCATCTGAAACTCGGCATGTGCAAATGTGTGCAAAGCTGACTTTTTCCCATAATCTGCCTTTCAACCGGAGCTTCCGACTTCCATGAGTGGCACCACATCCGCCAGGCTCCCTCTCCCTCCGCTCCTGCACAGACAGTCACAGACCGAGACTATTCAGTTCAGCTCCTTGAAATTTCTCCCGTCTGTCTCATCCTGCCGTCCCCACGATCGTAGCCTCAGCTCACCATCTCTTCCCTGTCTGTACAGTGTCTCCTAACCTTGTAGACACCAGTCTCAGTCTGGCTCCAGTCCTCAGTCCATTCTTCCTGAAGCTGCCACGGGGACCTTCTAAAATGCAAAACTGGTGGTCTCTCCTCACCTTAAAGCCCTTCCTTGACTCCCTGGTACCCACCGGATGAAGTCCAAGCTCCATCACATAGCACGGCAAGTCCTTCAAGATGTGGCCCTGACTACCTGCCCTACAGCATCTCCTGCCCTCTCTCCCCCCACGTCCTTCACTCCAGCCCTTGCGAGCTAGTGACGGTTCCCAGGATGCCCCCATGTCACTGCACCAGCACCCTGCATGCCTGGGATGCTCGTTTCCTGCTGGCCCATAAAGCCATTGGAGCAGAGATCAAGGTTGACTGGTACCTCTAGTCCTAGCCCCTGGCCAGTGCCACTGTCCCGAGCACATGCCAGCGACCAAGCAAATGAATTCTCCTGGACAAGTCTTTTAAAGGGCTGTGAGGACTGTGCATCTAGAGCTCGCGTCTCTTGAGCGTTTGCTGTCAAAGCGCATTTGCACATATTACTTCATTTATCCTCTAACAGCCCATGACAGAGGTACAGTTGACCCTCCGTGTCTGCAGGTTCCACATCTGCCTATTCAACCACAGATCAAAAGTATTCAGAAAAAAAATTCCAGAAAGTTCCAAAAAGCAGAACTTGAATTTGACCTGCACTGGCAACTATTTACCTAGCATTTACATGTGTAAGGTATCACAAGTAATGAGATGATTTAAAGTATGTAGGAGGAGATACATAGGTTATATGCAAATACTGTGCCGATTTATATCAGAGACTTGAGCGTCCACAGAGTTCAGTATCCGCAGGAGGTCCTGGAACCAATCCCCCGAGGATACTGACTATACTACCACTAATAATATCATTCTCACTTTCCTGGGGCAGAGAGAAATTAAATAACCTGCCCAAGGTCCCAGAACCGGGAAGTAGCAGGGCCAGGACTTGAACTCAGCTCTCTCTCACCCCAAATCAACTACTCTATCATGCCTCCACCTCCCACTATATCAAGCTCTTGAGGGAAAATGAAGGATTTACACCTTTTCCCAAAGCTCAGTTTCTAGAAACTTGTAGGAAACCAGGATGTCTAGCCCGTGCAGGAGAGGAATTCCCGAGGCCATCCTAAAGGCAGGAGAGGTTCCTGGCTGGAGAGCTTGTTATGACAATAGAAGTTTGTGGTGTGCAAATGATTTTTTGAAAGGTATTTGGGGTTAAAGGGAAACAACAAAATCACTGAAAATGATTTACAATTTATGACTCTCAAGGTTTCATGTTTCCAGAAAAGCCAACAGAGCTGTTCCATGGTGCATATTAAATTGTCTTCCTGACTCACCCTCCCAAACTTCATCTTGGCCTTGTGCAATCTCTCTATTAAAGGGGCATTGTTTCGTGATTTATTATACAAGTCAAACCAGCCTTGCCATTGCTTCACCCACTTACTAACAACTGTAACATCGGACCCAGCCTGGTGCAAAAACCACAGACACTGGGTGTGAAAACTCCTGGGACAGTAAAACTTACACCTTCAGGGGAAGCAAATTGTTCACTTGGAATTTAAGGTGATCTTTTTCCTCCTAACTGAGCCAGGGAAGCATTCCAAGTATGTTTGTAATCTGCTTATCACTCCCCACTTTGCCACGCTCTTGTCCAAGAATGCACAAGAACACTAAGTTGTGTATGTGCTGAAGAGCTCCTGAAATTAAATCCTCACACCCACAGGTGCTGCCACCACTCTGCTGCCACTGGACTTTCACTTGTGACGGCTCTGTGGAGCAGCTGAAATTGTCGGTGTTCTCTTTTTAACTTAGCATTGGTGAGTTAGGTATTGTATGTAATACCTTATACATATACTTAGAAGACATATTGCATAAAAGACCCTCTGAGTCAGATACGTGCTTTAAGCCCACCCCAAAAAGTGTTTTTGTTAAACAATTTGAATACTAGAAAATTTCCTGAGACCAGCAGAATTCTTTATTAGTACCAATACTGAGTTCAGTTTTGCCTGTTGATTCTAACTTTGTAAAGAAAGTGGACAGAAGGAAAGAAACTAGTATTTGTAAGCACGTATGATGTGCTGGGCACCGTATCAGCCAATTAACCTGCATCATTTAATTTTTACCATAAACTTCAAGGCAGGTAATGTAATCTCCATCTGGGCAAGAGGAATCCAGGCCTCAGCGGGGCCAAGTCCGTTGCCCAGGGCTGGGGTGGAAACCCTGAGCTGTGTGGTTCTGTCTGTCCCTCACCCCCACCAGGGACTGTTCTCTGCAAATTCAAATTGATCTGTTTTAGAGAAGGTGGTGGTACTACAGTCAACTCTGCAGCTCTGATTCAGGAGAACTGTTCTCCAGCTCTGTTCCTTCCGTAGTTGTTCCAACGTTAACTTAGCAACTTTAAAATAACCCAGGAGTGGAGTGAAGGATCCACCCGAGGACTCACAGCAACATTTTCTGCCCAGAGTTCCTTGTTCTCAGCAGAAACCTCTGGCAAGTTCCAGCTGAAACAGAGAAAACTTGGTGGAGGGAAAGTGAGGCATTTACCCAGGCAGCTGGAATCAGGTAGAAAGTATTGAGGGCACAGAAAACGCACCTGTAAACTCAGAATTGGGAGAGATTTTCCTCTGCTTAGAGGCAAAGAGAGATTTGGGAACACTTCAGGGAGGAAATAACATTTAAGCAGAACCTTGGCCGTGAAGGATGGGGGAAAATTCATTTCAAACAAAAAGGAAACTGTGAACAAAGACACAGAGGCAGGAAAGTGAGGACATTGGTGGGAAATAGGGTATTAATAGTGCTGTGTAATCAACAACACGGCTCTTCATCACAGCCCCATGGCTCGGGTATCTGCATCCCATAACCAAGTACACGACAATCACCTGTTGCCAGAGGAGCGCTCTGTCAAATGATCAGACACATCTGGAAGGTCTCCCTTTTGAATGGTAGTGCGTACTTGCGTAGAAGTGGTCGTGTTAATGAAGGTCGATTTTAAGATCCTGTTTTGTTTTGCTTCTGCAGAAGGAAACCCCACTTGCCAACGCGGCGTTCTGGGCAGCGAGGAGGGGCAACTTGGCTCTGCTCCGGCTGCTGCTGAACAGTGGCCGAGTGGACGTGGACTGCAGGGACAGTGTACGGACCGGTCCATTCGGTACACGCATGCTGGGAGCTCGCCGTCCCCCGCTGGCATGAGAGCACCTGCTGAATACCCTTCCTTCGCAGTGCTTGTCCGCTTTTTCACGTGTTTGCTTGCTTCATCCTTTTCAAAAAGTCCGAAGTACCACGGGGAACTTCAAAACATACTGGGAAAGCCATTACCTGCATAAAACAGGAGGGGCCACGATAGGGGAAGAGACACGTCACTGGGAATCAGAATCGGCCAAGTCCAAGAAGAACAGGGGGAGATGATTCACAACGGAAGGGGGCTGCCGCGGATGTGGGAGTTGGGTTTTTTCTACTGAGAGATGGAAGCCTCCACCCAGCCTCTCATCCCTTCCTTACCTTTGCAAACACCAATACCCTCATCGGCAATGAAGGGGAACTAAAAACAGGTCCTCCCGCCTACTTTCAGGCATCACGGCGAGAGCCCTTCCCTCCCCGGCTAGAGGCAGCAATTTCCCTGTTCTCAGCAGGACGTCGCATCTCTGGGGACTAAGAGGACCTCAGATGAGGAGAGAGGAGATGTTCTGATTTTAGGGATTAAACAGAAATGTTTTCACGGGAACCTTCTTGTTTTCCTGATAACAGGCTGTGCCATTTCCAGCTTTTTTTTTTTTTTTTTTTTTTTTTTTTTTTAGAAGTGGTCCCTGATCAGATTCAGGGCCCGTTGCTTCTCGGAATGTTTGGTGATATTCTTTTTAAAGTTTAATTTTTATTTATTTATTTATGTATGGCTGTGTTGGGTCTTCGTTTCTGTGCGAGGGCTTTCTCCAGTTGTGGCAAGTGGGGGCCACTCTTCATCGCGGTGCGCAGGCCTCTCATTATCACGGCCTCTCTTGTTGCGGAGCACAGGCTCCAGACGCGCAGGCTCAGTAATTGTGGCTCACGGGCCTAGTTGCTCCGTGGCATGTGGGATCTTCCCAGACCAGGGCTCGAACCCGTGTCCCCTGCATTGGCAGGCAGATTCTCAACCACTGCGCCACCAGGGAAGCCCCCATTTCCAGCTTTTATTGCGCAAATTCGGTAGATGATGTCAGCCACCAGCCCAAGCGAGGTATCAAAGTTTGCTCCACTTTGCCCCCCACCCGGGCATCAGTGCAGGACAGCTTGGGGTGCACCTCCAGACCCACTTGTAACTTTCTCCAGCTTGCTCTGTGTCCCAGAGTTGGAGCCGTCTGGCCTGCCCCAGGGGACTGGCTTCCCTCTGGCCTCTAGTAGGGTTTGGCCAGTGGGAGCGTTGGCAGGAATCAGAGGGAGGGAGGACGGGGATGTTGGGGAGTCTAGACCCCCCATCCTGTCTGGCAGCAGGACTCTCACCCTCTCCGTCCTGGGAGCCACCACCTGTCCCTCGCGCCTTCGGGCCTGGGCTAGCAGTGCAGCTCCGCCGTTACTCGCTCCCAGTACTGTTCTTTGTAGTTTCCCTACATCCAGAGCATAGCCTTATAAATAGTCTCTTTATTAAACTTTGGTCCAGTTATCCCAGTTTGAATGTACCATCTGTTCTTTGCCAGGACCCAAACTGATATGGGGTCTTGGGCATCTGTGAACTGGTCGTCGGGTCTTACTTGGGTCTTGCTGGGCAGCAGTGCCACGCTGGACAGAACTGGAGTGGGGATGCCCGTTTTCATTGTGGCCTCACCCACTGACCATGTTGATGACCACTTTACTCCTTTTTCTTAAAGTCACCCCTTTTCAGACACCCCCTATGACCTTCTCCTGACTTCCAGCTTTGTGTAGCTTAATACATCCACAGATCCCTCCTCTTTTATTTATTTATATTTTTGGCTGCGTTGGGTCTTTGTTGCTGCACACGGGCTTTCTCTGGTTCCGGTGAGTGCGGGCTACTCTTCGTTGCGGCGCGCAGGCTTCTCATTGCGGTGACTTCTCTTGTCGCGGAGCACAGGCTCTAGGCGCGCGGGCTTTGTATTCTGTTTCTCCTTTGTCCCAACCTCTGACTTTTCCTCAGTCGACCATGATGTAGAAGTGAAATACAATGTATAAAGGAGCATTTTGGTTATTTGTTTCGTTCATCTTCCCTTACTGTAAAATAGATGAGCCTGATGTTTTTTATTTTTATTTTTAAATATCCAAGTTAAGTGTTCTGTGGTTCCTGTAGCTCATGATTGATTTGTAGTTTGAGACCAGTGTGACCCATGATGAAAAAATTTTCTCACCTCTCACGTAAAGGATACATTCATAGCTTGCCTGTTCAGACTGGCTTTAAATCAAGGAATCTTCTGTCTGAATGCTGAATAAAAATGTTCTCACATTCAAGAGGAAGTTAGTAACTCCAAGTTTGCTACTCTAATCTTGAAAAACATGGAGGAAGAAGTCCCCCTGAATGATGGGTGGTACAGCCGACATGAAGGTCTTACATTCAAATACCAAATGTGGTCACATGGGGTAAAAGAATATCATAAAGCACTTCTGTGAAGCCACTAGCTCTTCTTGATTCTACCTGTACTTTTACTTATAGCAAACAAGACTTTCCCCAAACTAGGATCGTCTTTCACACAAGTCAACAAAAACCAAATAATAATCTAACATTTACTGAGGCATCATAATATTATTTTAACATCTAACTCTTACTGAATATTTAACATTACTAAGCTAAGCACATTGCCTGAATTACTGCTTTTTCCCATTTAATTTAATCAGGCAGATACTTTTACTATTCCGCATTACAGATGAGGTGAATGAGCCTTTGAAAGCTCCGATAACCAGCCCAGAATCATACTGTCAGTGACCACTCAGCTATACTGCCTTCCTACAAAATCCCACAGATGTATTGAATATATAGCACGAGGCTTCTAAGAATCACCACCCCGTACCTAGTGAGGCTTCCTCACAGGCAGAGCCGTCTGTCTCTCTCGTATCCTCTCCACAGAAGCAGGCTGCTGACCACACAGGAGAGGTAGTTCAGATTACAGTTTCAAGCCCTTGAAAACAAATGTAAATTAAACCACAAAAGTCCACTTGAATTGGAATATCAGGTGGTACATCTCAAGTCCTTGACTCTTAAAGCTGGCAGAGACCTTGGCAATCATATCATCCAGCTCCTCATTTTATTTTTTATTTTTTTTATTTTTTTATTTTTGGCTGCGTTGGGTCTCCGTTGCTGTGCGCGGGCTTTCTCTAGTTGCGGCGAGCGGAGGCTACTCTTCGTTGCGATGCATGGGCTTCTCATTGCAGTGGCTTCTCGCTGCGGAGCACAGGCTCTAGATGCATGGGCTTCAGTAGTTGTGGCACGTGGGCTCAGTAGTTGTGGCTCGCGAGCTCTAGAGCGCAGGCTCAGCAGTTGTGGTGCACGGGCTTAGTTGCTCCACGGCATGTGAGATCCTCCCGGGCCAGGGCTCAAACCCGTGTCTCCTGCGCCGGCAGGTGGATTCTTAACCACTGCGCCACCAGGGAAGCCCCAAGCTCCTCACTTTAAAGATGAAGTAAATGAGCCCCAGGAATTGTGAGCGGTGTGCCCCAGGTTACGCTGCTGGTTGATGACAGAGATGGATCCCGGGGCTCTTAACTCTCACTTCTGTAGTCTCTCTCGTTGCATCTTTACCTGAATCAGTTTGAAAATAAAGAATTCTAAACTCAGAAAACCAACTAGTACCACTTAACCCGCTTTTTTGCATTAATAACTGTTTTGGCTCAGGAATCATAAAGCGAGGCCATTACATCACTGCTGCCTCAAAATGCAGTAACCATGGTTCACTTGGACTGTGTGTCTGAAGGTAATGGAAGTAAGTGAATGTTTAAATTGAAAATTCCAGCCTCAGCAATTTGTCACCTTGCTTTTTCCTGTTTGGTCTGCATTATAAGATTATTCACGAGACACTTTTATTTACTGCGGGAGATGTTGCACACAGCTCGGACGTGTCCTGGGAGGAGCTGACGTCTGCGGCATCTTCTCCTGGCCACCTCTCTGGTGTCACATGGCCTAACTGCTCATCTGTCTCTCCCCCACCCAGCACGGCACAACGCTCCTCATGGTCGCCTCCTATGCTGGCCACGTAGGCTGTGTAAGGGAGCTCATCCTGCAGGGAGCTGACATCAATCTCCAGAGAGAGGTAAGTCAGGTTTTGCACGTGAGTAAGAATAATGCAGCTCTATTTACAATAGCCAGGACATGGAAGCAACCTAAGTGTCCATTGACAGATGAATGGATAAAGAAGATGTGGCACATATATACAATGGAATATTACTCAGCCATAAAGAGAAACGAAATTGAGTTATTTGTAGTGAGGTGGATGGACCTAGAGTCTGTCATACAGAGTGAAGTAAGTCAGAAAGAGAAAAACAAATACAGTATGCTAACACATATATATGGAATCTAAAAAAAAAAAAAATAGTGGTCATGAAGAACCTAGGGGCAAGACGGGAATAAAGACACAGACCTACTAGAGAATGAACTTGAGGATACAGGGAGGGGACGGGTAAGCTGGGACAAAGTGAGAGAGTGGCATGGACACATATATATACATATATATGGTATATATATATGAATATATATATATGTATGGTCTTTATATTTATCTGTTTGGTTCCAACTGCTCAATTAATGTTCTTGGAGATGAAAACTATTGTGCATTGAACACAGTGGCCCTTGAGGACTTAAGTGTGTTGGGTTTAGAGGTAACCTGTGTGGTGCAAATAACGATGACGTGTAGGTCCCTGGTGACCCCCAGAATTCCCTGAGCCAGGTCAGTCTGGAAGAATAGCCAAAGAGAGGCCCTGACCTCACCCCGCGTGTTTTGGAAGCTGGAAGAGAGTGCCCGGCAGTGCTGTGGAACTGACGCTTAGAGCAGACTTCTTCCTCGGTTCATCTGTAATCCATTTTGCAATATCAGAATATTTGTCTCCTGAAGATGTACCTGCCATTGTTTTCTTTAGTTGGCTCTCTAGACGCATAGCATTTGCACACTTTGGTAGTCTCTAAAATTCATGTCTATTAAGAAGGTGAGGGATTTCCCTGGCAGTCCAGTGCTTAGGAGTCCACGCTTCCACTGCAGCGGTCATGGGTTTGATCCCTGGTCGGGGAAGTAAGATCCTGCATGTGCACAGGGCAGCCAAAAAAAAAAAAAGAGAGTTTTCCTATTCTAGCCCAGTTTCCTCATCCAGACCTTGTTACATCTTAACATTTCTGGAACCCAGCAGCCTCCACACTGGTCACTTACCTGAACAAGGAATACAGTCTGTTCAAATATAGCCCCCTCCTAGGCTGGAAGTTTATATACAAGGATTTTGTTTTGTTTTGTTTGCAAGCATATAAATCAAATGTAATGTAACCAAATATCTTTTAAAACCAGCCTGTCTCTCTCTCTCAGTCAGGTACAACTGCCCTGTTCTTTGCTGCTCAACAAGGACATAATGATGTTGTGAGATTTCTCTTTGAATTTGGAGCATCCACTGAATTTAGGACCAAAGTAAGAGAATTTTCTTGATTTTATACCTTGTTGAAGAATTTCAGCAGTCATGAGTTTTCATTTCTCTTCATCTATAGTATGAATTTTTGCTTTGCTTTTTACAAGATTTTCAAGCCTAAGAAGGTGGGTTTCACAAGGTTAAATTGTAATGATTCAGGGGTAGTCCTAGGAATCCAATTCAAAACATGACATTTTTACTTTGGGCTCACAATTGGAGAACTCGGGGTGGGAGGAATTGCTTAGATTCTTTCTTGTACTGGTAACTTTCTACTCTGGGACACTGAATTTTGTTATCCGGATGGATACAGTAGCAGGTGCTTTATAACTTGCCCTGTTTTCATATGCTTTTTTCTGCTTCAAGGTTAATCCCAGTGCTATGATAGGAATTGTTGGAAGTATTAAGCCAATCCTAGTGAATCTGAGAGATTTCTAAGCAGGGTTTGGCAGGCAGTTTACTTTCTGAAATGTCCTCACTGAAATATATAACATATGATTACAGTTTATATAGTTGGGCAAGGAATTGTGGCTCTTGCTTTGAAGAAGTCATTCATTCTTCATGTTTGACATGTGGATAAGAAAACTGAGGCTGCAGAAAGATAAATTTTGTGTTCACAGCATGACTTTTCATGATAATGTTTTGTAGTAGAAGAATTTGAACTGCCAACACATTGTAATTGAAAACTTATTTCTGTCATAAAAAATTACTTCAGTCATAAAAAATTCCTGAAAATTTGCCCTAGTTGGAAACTTTTAGGTTTTCTTAATTCATTGTATGTGATATTTTGATATCAAGGGAGTTTCCAGTGGAGTTTTTTTTCCTGTTAAAACACTATTAAGTAGATCTGAATTTCAGAAAGGGTTTCTATCTTTTCTAAAACCTACTGTTGGACTGTGTACATGCCTCCAGACATGCTGAATATAATATACAGTAATCCAAAATACATGTGTACACATATTTTATATTAAATATTATTTTATTTTTAATTATAAAAGTGATAGGGCTTCCCTGGTGCCGCAGTGGTTGAGAATCTGCCTGCCAATGCAGGGGACACGGGTTTGAGCCCTGGTATGGGAGGATCCCACATGCTGCGGAACAACTGGGCCCGTGAGCCACAACTACTGAGCCTGCGCATCTGGAGCTCCGCAACAAGAGAGGCCGCAACAGTGAAAGGCCCGCGCACCGCGATGAAGAGTGGCCCCCGCTCATCGCAACTAGAGAAAGCCCTCGCGCAGAAACGAAGACCCAACACAACCAAAAATAAATAAATAAATTAATTAATTAATTAAAAAAAAAAGTGATACAACTAAATAAAAAGTAAAGTTCTACAAACCTGACTCAACTCTGAACTACGTCAAATGATCGTGTGTGACCACATGGCTGCTTCATTCTTCTTGGCTAACAAGTTAATGCTGGCCTTTGTACATGAGCCAGTTTGTGCTGTCCCAGAAACTGTTGTGTGTCGCCCAGGGCGAGCAGTTCCACATGTTTCCATTAGGTCAACTGCAGGTGGCCAAGAGTTTTCCATGGGAAGAAGACAGTGTCAGGAGGCTTTGAGTTTTAATATGATCCTGTCATCAAAACTGACTTTGTGTCAACAACTGTTCTCATTGTAATTGAACCTATGTCCCCAAAAATGTGTTTTTTTAAATAAAAGGTATCAGCTCTTCTATGACCATCATCATGTTTTATCTATTGTCTAAACCCATTAGGCAAAGAGCTGGGAAGATTGACACAACAAAACTTGGACATGGTGCTCGTTGCTGCTAATAGCTTAATAAGCAACTTCTTAATGCCCACCCACCTCCACCTCCACCCACACCCACCAGCCTCAGCCCTCCAGTCTCTCTCCTCCATTCCCCACCCTTCAAAACGCAGCTCTTCCCACCACACAGCCGGGCCCTTGCTGAAGCCTTACTCAGCCATGTGCTTCCCCCAGCACCTTGCCTGCCTGTGAGTGCAGGACCACGTGCAGCAGTGTTTCTCCAAGGGAGGCCCACCTGCCTCCTGCACCTCCCTGTCACCTCACATGGCTGGTCAAATGCCTCTTTCTGGGCCTCACTCCAGACCTACTGAATCTGAGGGTGGGGCTGCAAGGGTAGCCACTTTGAATAAACACTCTATGCCCAAATTTAGAAACCACACTATCTTTTATTTATGACTCGTATTTTAGGACCAGATTCCACGTTCTTGGATTGTTTACAGTTAGCTCAAATGTCCACATACCCATTCACAGAGCCAAACAAACAACACAACAATCCTAGATGGGAAAAGAGAAAGCTTCAGCCCAGCACCTGAGAAAAACCATTAAGGGCTTCACGGACTTCCCTGGTGGCGCTGTGGTTAAGAATCCGCCTGCCAATGCAGGAGACACCAGTTCGAGCTCTGGTCCGGGAAGATCCCACATGCCGCAGAGCAACTAAGCCTGTGCGCCACAACTACTGAGCCTGCGCTCTAGAGCCCACGAGCCACAAGTACTGAGCCCGCGTGCCGCAGCTACTGAAGCCTGTGCACCTAGAGCCTGTGCTCCACAACAAGAGAAGCCACCGCAGTGAGAAGCCCGTGCACCGCAACGAAGAGTAGCCCCGCTCCCCGCAACTGGAGAAAGCCCACACGCAGCAATGAAGACCCAATGCAGCCAAAAAAAAAAAAAAGAGAGAAAGGGTTTCAGTTGACCACAAACTCAATGAGTCAGTATTTGGTGTGGTTGGCGTAAAAGCTAATTCTAATTTAGGCGCAGAGATAAAAGTAGAGGAGATGGAACCAAGGAATGTCCCATCAGGCCGCATCTACTTTGCAGTGCTCTGTTGAGTCCTAGCACCCACATCTTAAAAGAGGTCTGGACAAATTGGCACATGTTCAAAGGAAAATGCAAAGTAGGAGAGTGAGAAGCACATGGATTAGGCTGCAGTTATCCCCGCTTTCAGTGCATGCAGATCTCGTCCCATGAAGGCAGGGGCCCAAGAGGGCTACTCCCTAAAAACACCTTAATCTCAGAGACCTACAACTGGGTGGACCCACAGGGAGAAGCCAATGTTTGTCAGTTGGGTCTCTGGTGTGAAACCACAGGAAATGATTGTGATTCCAACACACAATTGATTGGTACAGACTTTCTGTTCTGTTTCCTTTATTGAGAGGCAAAGAGATGATTCTGCGTTTGACATGAGAAATTTCTAAATTAATTGTAATAACTCAGCAAATAGCTATAATATATCTCAAGCAAGTCACCCCAGTATACAACATAATGATGTCTTTAAGATGAACTCTGTCATGATTATAAAGAAAAAGTAAAAGAGATAAAAGAGGAAAAGTGAGTTTGTTATCATGTATGGGAAATTCTTTTCCAAAGTTCTCACCATGTGAAGAGCATCTGCTCGTAAAATTTGTGCTCTCACTGTTTTTAACGCGTTTATACTTCTTATGACCGCAGGACGGGGGCACTGCCCTGCTGGCCGCCAGTCAGTATGGGCACATGAAGGTGGTGGAGACCTTGCTGAAGCACGGAGCCAACATCCACGACCAACTTTATGTGAGTGTGTTTCAAGGGGGCTCTCGGGGGACACTTGCTCATTCCCTCATCACACATAGCATTGCAGTCTATGCCAGAAGTGGCATCTGATACAAATTACTACAGTTATCAGAGAACTTCAGGGGAGTTGTAAACAGTGTAGAATGATAGAGAAATTAAGAAAGTTGGTGATTAAGATAAGACCAGTGGATTTAGGCATTAGGATATATGTATTAAAAGAGCAAAACATTCAGAGGTCACCAAAGAGACCAGTACTGAAGTCAGAATGTCAAGGGTTAAGAGAACGGGAGGTCAATGAGTGATAGTAGAAGGACAGCACTCACCTGAGAAGTATTAAAACAAGAAAGAGAGAAAGTTGATGCAAGATAGAAGTTTCACTCATTAGTTATATGCTCCTTTCCTTCTCGACAACCATAGACAATATAAATGCATTTATGTTTTACCGGCATCATAATCAAAGATGTCATTAAAGATGTCAATCTACTATATCATTAAATTTTTTTTCCAGGACCAAAAGTATTATGACATTTAAATAAAAATGTTCCTGACAACTTTATCCACCCTTCCAAAGTTCAATACCTATGAAATGAGTGATGGGGAGGGTCCTCTTGTAACAACCCTGTTGAGGACTTGCTCCAGAATTTCTTGTCTGATCATCTCATGGATCTGAAAGGAACAGAAGAACCAATAAAGTATTCCTTGGTGACCTTCAGCTTACAATTGTATCAATGCATGTTAGGTAGAATAAAGAACAGTTTGAATATGGGTAAAAAAAAAAAAAAAGTGACATCTGAGACATCAAAGGAAAAAGAGTTAACCATGTGAGCTTTTTCTATGTAGAAACCCATAATCTTATTTACCCATCTTTGCTCTGCCCTTTTAAATCTCTTGCACATATGATATATTTCATGTACCTATGTAATTAAGAGCGTCAAAAATAATGGGATACATACTTATTTGTAACATGACAAGCCCAGTGTATGGACTTGCTGAAAACCAAAACAAGTCCTCCTGTTCTAGAGTTATTTGGGAGGAAGAACACAAAAAAGGAGAAACCAAGTTATTTGGAAGAGAAGTGAGGATGGGTGAATGAAGACCTCTGAAATACATGCACGCCATTGACCCTGAAAGGCATCCACTGCCAGTGTGGGTCTGTTTGCAGCTAACTGGCAATTAGCACATTACCCAAGCATTTTTAATGGTCACTCTAATTCCGTAGAATTTATGGCAAATGTTATTCTGGTTTTGGAGGAAAAACTAAAATATGGGGAGATGAAGTGACTTGACAGTCTCATGGTGAGGAGTGGAAGAATTCCTGCTTCCAGTTGTCTAGGAACCATATTTTAGGCTATTGTACCACTAGACATGAGCCCTATGCCCAGGGGTGCTATACTTTCATAGACGTGTAATGAGATGTGTAGGTGTGAACTTTTCCATTTGAACACCCTTTCCAGAGTTTACACAGATACCTCTGACAAATCACCAGCCTCTTTGAAATCCATAGAAACTAGCCTTAGGCTTTGCACTTCAAAATCTGTTACCACTCTTTGAACCTGTAGCATTCCTGGTTCAATGACTAAACTACTTGACTGTGGTCTGAAGGAGTGATTCTCAACTCTGGCTGTCCATTAGAACCAGGGAGCATTAAAAAAAATTCCACTTCCTGGGCCCACTCCTGACCAACTAAGCTGGAGTCTCTGATGGCAGCTTGGGCAACAGGTGGTTCTGACATGTGGCCACATCTGAGAAACAGGGGTCTGCAGCTCTGTATTTCTTCAACTCTATATAGTGAAGTTGTATCTGAGAGTGTGTATGAGTATATGTATGTGCAGGTTGAATAGGAAGAGCCCCTGTCTTTGGAAAAGGAAAATGGGTTATGATTTTCATAACATTACCATTAATAGTCAGCAGTCCAAATTGACTGTGGGTATAGATTTTGTACTGTTAGATAACATTCTTCCATAAGGCTCCTTGAAGCAACACTTAATTTTAGAAATGTAGAGTTTGGGGAGATCCCATTCCCATGGTAAATTCCTCTCTGTTATAAGGTAACCTAGAAATTTCATGCACCAGAACTTCCATTTTGTATTAAGACTTTTACCCTTACCTAAACAGTCCAAATATAAATGTTTCCATTAAAAACAGTTGAAATACAGGGCAGGGGGCAGGGAGTGTCAATGATTCTTGAAAACTTCTAGGAACAGAAATGTGAAACGCACAGTAAAAAAAAAAAATCCAATGCATGGAGATCCGTTTTGGAAAATTCCTAAGAGTTATCAGCTGCTAAGGGCAGGGAAGACTTTCTGTGGCAACACAGTAAGGAACAGCTGAAAATTGTATCCCCATATCAAACATTTGCTTAAAAATCTGTACAGGCTGAGACTTCCCTGGCGGTCCAGTGGTTAAGACTCCGAGCTTCCACTGCACGGGTGAGGGTTTGATCCCTGGTCAGGGAACTAGGACCCCACATGCCGAGTGGCTCGGCCAAAAACAAAGAAAGGATCTGTACAGGCTGATTACTTTTTTAATGATTGCGTTGAGGGCAGTCTGGCGGCTCAGCTGACACCCACTGGAAATTCAGCACCCTCTGCCTGGTTGGACTTGTAGGGAAGGTGCTTTGATCCTGTGGTTAGTGTTCCTGACATGAGGGGTGGTAATTAGCTGGGTTAACTAGTTTTCCACTTAGGTCTGAAAGTAATGAGGCTCACTCTGTCCTGTGAATGCTGTGTGAAGTAAGCACCTGGACAGGAGGCGTGCTCTCAACTGACCCATGTACTTGCTGAAATTAACCAATGATACGTCTTCAAGAAAAAAGAAACGCCCAGAAGATGTACAGGCCCAGTTAAAAAGAAAACTAAAGAAAATTGGAAACAAGCACTTGCTTTGGGCTTTTTATGCACGACTGCTTAGTCGTCTGTATAGGTATCGTTGGCGCCTGCTGGGCTGGCACGGAGAGAATTCATGGACATTCTTACCAGGGTGGGAATTTTGGAAGCATCTTGTGTTTTAAAGCTTAGAGGAACTGCATGTTGGGAGAACATGGATAAGGGAGCACGAAAGAGAAAGGAGTAGGGAATATCTAATTAAAAGGATACTTTTCATTCCCAATTCATTAAAGCACACAAAATAGATTTGAGGGATTTCTTTTTTTGTTTTTTATTAACAGATTTTATTTTGTTTTTTGTTTTTTAATGAACACTTAGCGCTTAGTGACAAAAGGACTGCAGTGGAAAATTGTGTTAAATGTGTATGTTTTTTAAGTCTAAGTACAAGAGGGTGGACTCTGAGATCATGCAGCAAAAGCAGAAGGCAGCTAATGAGAAACCTATGCAGACAGAGGAAAATGATGATTATTTGGAAAACCTGAGTTTTCCAACTAGATGTATCATAAGCTGTATGACCAAGATTTTACAGAGTGAACAGTCAATTACATATGTCATAACTCATCCTTACACAACTGTCTATTTTAAACCTTACCTTTCAGCCTGACTTAGTGTGATGTTTTAGAACTGTTCTTCAATGAAGAAAACGCCACGCATGTTAAAAGGGGGGGAGGGGAGGAAATAAAAATCTAATTTCTTTTATAATAAATGTGAAAGATGACTTGTTAACACTTTCAATTTGCTCTCTGTCAGGATGGAGCCACCGCACTCTTCCTAGCTGCCCAAGGTGGTTATTTGGATGTGATTCGATTACTGTTGTCCTCAGGAGCAAAAGTCAACCAGCCCAGGCAGGTAATGTTTGCGCGTACTGCATCGGGCGGTAGGCGGGGCGAGCCTGCGGTCCTGCGGCAGCACCTGCCTAAGATAACCAGTCAGCCCTGGGCGTCTTTAAACCCTTTCGCCTCTGGGTGAAAGTTCATCTTTGATTAGGGTTTTCCCCCTTCTTTGCTTTGGGCTCACCCGAAAGCCTATGAAATCAGGCTGACACCACTATTCAGGATGTTTGGCGTCGGAGGTCAAGTACATACTCTGCCACCTCCTGTTCAAATAAATGATGGCTGTACTGGGGTCAGGAGAGTAGGCTAGCCTGGGACATAGGTAACTAGAGACGGGTCAGGTAGCCTTGCCCTTGCTCAGTCCCTCTGCTGATTTGCTGCCTTATCTCTTACCCACCACTTCTTGTGCTGAGCCAAAGAGGAGTCCATATTCTTGGAATCATTACTGGGTTCTGCATCTTCATCTCTCACGATTACAACACCATTGAGACTTCATTTACCAAAAGAAGATGTTATCTGGCAAATCAATTAACTGATACTTAAAGGAACAGGACTACAAGGTAATACAGGCCACATTTATGAATGGTAAAGAACCATCCAAATGGAAGGCATTATAATTAGCCTCTCATAACTATTTCTGCACTAATCCATTTGTTTTTAACGAAACATTTCATATTAAGGTAACATTACTTTAAAGGTAGTTTTCTAGGGAAAAGTCAAGCTGCTAACTTACCAATAAATGACATGCAGGCAGATTCCCACTGTCATGTGGCCTGATATGGGAAGACCTGTATGCTCGTTAGTGAATAGCTATAGGAACCTTAAGGTCGGCCTGAGTTCTTGGCCACAGGCTTCTTCAGACTTTAGAAATCCAAGTGCATAAGGAACCTGAGAAAAGAAAGAGCCTTTGGGCAAAGCGGATTGGAGGTCAGGAATCCTGAGTTTTAGATCCAACTCTACCACTAACTAGCTGTGGGGTTTTGAACAAGTAAATGAACCTCTCTGGACCTCTGTTATGTTATCTGAAAATTAGAAGGCTGGACAAAATGATCCTGATAATATCTTCAAGTTCCCAAATTTTGATAATTGTTTTATTCAATGTTCAATCTGTATTTCTTGAGCACTTGTCATGTGACAGACACTGCTATGAATATAAGATCATAATTTGAGAATTTTAAAGATGTTCTTAGGTTTGGATGGCCCCAGTAATACTCCTGGGAAAGGATGCTTTTAGAAAAAAATAGCACTTCCATACCTGCCAGTGTTGACATTTGGGAATTAGAATTTAGTATTTTCTTGTTGGTCCTTATTTTGAAATCATTGATTGATTCTGAATCAGAAGTTTCATTTTTGAAAATTAATGAAAGGAATTTATTTTAGATTGCTTAAGTTTGATTTGGAGGCCATTATTGAGGGTACCACTGTGAATTTAGAAATGAGAGATTATTAAGATGGTCAAGTCTCTCTGTACATCTGGCACTTCAAAAACTCTGGTTGTAAAGATGCATTATTTGTACGCCTAAGGTGCTGTTTGTAAAACACCAAGTTGACATGAGAGATCATATTTCAAATGTTGCCTGAATTATGTCCATTTAACCCTAAATTGAGTCGTGTGATGGCATTAAAGCCAAGAAGTTAAAGAGTAAGCCAGCAGTGCCGTGGTAGCCGCAGCACACCGCAGCTGTATTTCATCCCTCAGGAGTGAGGATAACCTGGGCAAAGTGGGCAACCCAGCCTGGGAACGGGAGGAGCCCACCCTTGGGTCAAGGAGCAAGTGACGTGCCTTTCCAACAACTGCATCTAACGCAACTGTTCGGAATTGTGAGTGTCCAGATCTGAAAAGATTGTTATTTAGGGAGAGGTGTTTTATAAAATAAGAATTGCTTTAGGGGGGAAAAGTGATGAAATTTTTCCTTTTCATAGAGTGCAGTAACCCCTTTGTACCCTCACACCATAATATTTTTACTACCACAAGCTTATAGTTAAAGGTGATCTAGCCAGGTCAGACTAGTCCAAGTTCTGTCTTCTGTAAAAGAGTAAACTTTGCAAGTTTAATTCCATTCCAAGAAAACAAGAAGTGTCAGAAATACAGCAAAAGTGATATCAACCCCTGCTAACTTTGTCACAAGTTATGAAGAGGTTAAAAAAAAAAGTCTAATTAAAAGTTTCCATTAAAATGGCCTGTACGTGGTAGACGGTTATATAGGTAGGACATTTGGAAGCCAATGTTTTATTCTGAAATCTCAGCTGACACACTGAATCATTGTCAGAAAATTCTTGAATTTACAAAATAAGGACAAGGATATTTGCCTGGTTTAATTTCTTAATATTTTTAGATAAATCTGATTTCTAATTTTTGCTTCGCCATTCCAAGGAGTCCTGACGTTTTATGGTACACTGTGCCAGGATGTGAATGAAGCTGCATTGAAATTATTCAGCTAACATTTGATCTGAGCTTCAGGGAACCTGAACGGTAGTAGGAATGACTTTTCCTTGTAATTCTATCACTGAAGAACTAACTGAAAACCTTCTTAGTACTCTTCTAGAAGGAATCATATGCATAAAGCAAGCCATAGGCAGATTTTGGAATGACTAATTTCTTTTTTTTTTCCTTCTTTCTTTTTAATTTTTTATCCCTGGAAAGACTAAATTACTGTTTTGAAACGTGAAAAATTTCCCTTCTAAGCTGTCCTGAATAAAGAGGTCAAGAGTCACAGACATAATTGAAATCCACAGTCATTTAAAACTTCATTTTCAGTTCTTTCTATGTGTCCTTACCAATTAGAGTTGATATGACTCAAACCTTTTTAATCACTAGCTGAGATGGCTAATTAGTCTGTTTTCCTACCAACAAAATGCTTTGACATATACTTTTCCCAACTCAACTCATGCAGCCCGTTAACATGATGCTTTTATGGAGTGGCGAAGGTCGGACTCTGTTTACCTGGGGCTGAGGTTGGCCCGTCATCACTCATCTCTGTCTAGTCCTCTTAATATGCTGATCAGCATTTCTTTGAAGCCTGACCGAAACGCCATCTCATAAAGTACCTTCTCTATCAGAAGCCTTGGTTTGGACTCGTATGCAGAGATGCTGGGACCCAGACAGTATCCTTTCTCGCAGGTTGTAAGCTTGGAGGGCAACCCAGTGGTGGGCAACGGGCAACATAGAGTCAGCAGATGGGTGCAGTGTCCTGAGGGTTCCGAGAAGGGAGCAGACCACAGTAGAGAGGCCCTGCTGCTTGCATGCCCTCTACTCTCAGAAAAGCCGTGTTGACCTCCAGAGGGCACCCTGTGGCCTGGGCAGAGTGCCCATAAGTCCTGGAAGGCCGCAGGGCATGGTGATCAGCGACTGGGAACTGGAAAAAGGCTCCGATACAGCGCGGGCTCCTGAGCAGGACAGGAGGATTCTAAGAGCCAGCTAGGAAGCCAGAGCCAGGTCTCGGGGCTGCGACTGCGGATGGCGGAAGTGAGCAACTTGGTAGTTACAGGGATATGGATAAGAAAAAGAAACACAGGCCCAGTTTTGCTTATGAACTGTATGACCTTGAACAAATCACTTTCTCTCCCTGAATCTCATTTTTTTTTCATCTGTAAAACCATGATAATGATGGTACCTTTGCTATAGGAATACTGTGAGAATTAAAAAAAAATAATAATCCCTGCAAAACTCTTCATGCAGTGGCCAGTATAAACCGAGTACCTAGTAAATGTTAGGTATGGTATTATCATTTCTATTCCATCCAGGCCTTCCTGGAATAGAAAACTCGTCAGAAATCAAGGCTGCTCTCTTTCCCTTGTAAGCCAAGTTGTCTCTGTCATCTCAAAGTCCCTTCTTTCCTCTCTTTCTCTCTCCCTACTCCTTTCCACTTTGATCAGCTTCCTCTGCCTTCGTATCTTGTATGCGGTCCCCAAGTTTACAGGTCAGACCCCCAGGCTCTTGGCGTAGCCATGTCACTGTCGCAGCTCATCCCTGCCCTCCAGGCCACAGTGGCCTGGCTGGCCTGCCCATCCTCAGTCTCATCACTTGTGGCTGGGAGAATGGTTCAGGGTGTGGGCAATGCAGGCATCTAGTGACATCTTTTACAGATTCATTTGCTGGACCAAGGACACAGAATAGAGGGACCCAGTACTGAGAAATGGGCTCCAGGGCCGGTAGCAAAGGTGTCTCCATATTGAACCCCCTGTGTTACTGATGAGGTTCCTTATAATCTCTTGAACCCCCAACTTAGAATAGAATTGGTCCGCAGCACTTGCTGTCTGGCTTGAGCCTGCAGGTGAAATAGCTTAAGTATAGGTACTGGAAGGCAGTAGAAGCAAAGAGCTAGTGCCACTTAATATACTTATTGCCATGGGAGAGAATGGCTTTATGGTTTTAATTCTTTTTTCTAAATCATCTTTAGGAGCCTAAATAAGACCAAATAAAATTTAGTCTCTAATACAAGTCACATCATATACTCCATCTCATGCTGTGACCTCTCTATAACAATATATTAGAGGAGGGCTTCCCTGGTGGCGCAGTGGTTGAGAATCTGCCTGCTAATGCAGGGGACACGGGTTCGAGCCCTGGTCTGGGAAGATCCCACATGCCGCGGAGCAACTAGGCCCGTGAGCCACAATTGCTGAGCCTGCGCGTCTGGAGCCTGTGCTCCGCAACAAGAGAGGCCACGACAGTGAGAGGCCCGCGCACCGCGATGAAGAGTGGCCCCCGCTCGCCGCAACTAGAGAAAGCCCTCGCACAGAAACGAAGACCCAACGTAGCCAAAAAAATAAATAAATAAAATAATAATTAAAATATATATATATTAGAGGAGACTTGAAAATATTATCTCAAATGGAATGAGGGAATAACAGAGCTGGAAGGAACTGCAAAAGTCCCCTATTTAACCATCCATCAGGTGCTAGAAGCTGATTGGTAATCAGCCACTGTCAAACCTCTCCAGGCGTGGGGAACTCATTACTACCTCATCAGCTCATTTAGTCTTTAACCAGCCCTCCTTATCATTCCTTTCTTACATTGAGCCAGTGTACCACTTGGTATGCAAAATCAGTCTAAATTTTTTTCCACTTGTCATGCACACAAATAGTAAACAACAGCTGTCATAACCCCGGTGAATCCCATCTTCTTCAAGCTAAATGTTCTATTTCTTAAAAAAAAAAAAGTGCGGCTGAGATTGTAACTTCTACTTCATGACAAGATCTTTGATTTAATATACTTTAAAACTGTATATTTTTGTCAAGAAGTATTTTAAAACTTACATAAATATTTTCAGATGTTTTTCCTACTCCGATTCTCTCCAAAGCTCTACAAAAAAGAAGCTAAATCGACTTAATTGCCCTCATTTTTATTATGAAGCCATCTTCACAATGAAGATTCTGACTATTGTAATAGAAGAAAAATATATGACAAAACAGAAATTGAGGTGTACGGAAGAGGAAAACCTCTCCTCTTCACAAACTAGATAATCAACTGATAAGTAATTGGATCTGACAAGAGTTCTCTAATTCACATTCAACTTCCTGGGTTCAAAAATCAGCTTTGGAGAAGTAAGCACCAGCAAGGAAATACACAGGTTTCCCCCAAATCTCATTTTCCCAATCGTTCCTACCTGATCTATCAGTTATCTCACAGGGTAACTGGGAGAATCAAATTAAATAAAGCACATGGAATGCTTTGTAGACAAAAGTACAAATTAAATTACTTACTGTTTTTCATGATAAATAATATTCAGATCCATTTTCTAAGCATCTGTTGGCCACTCCTTGTGCTTAGCACATTTCTGTATGTTTTCTCCTTCACCAATATCTCTGTGAGGCTAATGTTTTCGCAGAAGGGGACGAGGCTCAGAGGGATTTCCCTAAATTCTCACAACCAGGAAGTGGTGACTTCTTTTTCCACCTACTGTGACTATTGCAATTAAGGTGATAACATTTGATAAAATATCGAAACATTACTGTTATGATATTAATAGTTGTTGCTAAATAGCACCTCTCAGCACTTTCCCACATGTTAGTGTCAATTAATAGAATTTAACTAAAAACAACCAAACCCTTGGAAAGCACAGGGAACAGCCTGCTGGCTGCCTTTCCTCGCCTGCCCTCTGGCGGCGATGACAAAGAACAGATGAACCCAGAGCGGGCAGGGGGGGAAAGTGCATCCGCACCTGAGCCCAGGAAAATCCTCTGTGGAGCCCAGACTCTCTGTCTGGTCTCCCGGGGCCCTGCCCACAGCCCTTGGGCTGTAGCCAGCTGGATTTCCCCCAGATCCTTCTAGGCTCCTGATTTGCCATCACCCCACCCAAAGGTCTTGGTCCTCTGTCCCGTTGCCAGGACAGCAGTGGGCAGTGACCCTGTGCCTGCAGCAGGTGGTACACTGGAGCTGAAATGATATCCTCCAGCAGAAAGTGAAACTTTAGCTTCTGTACCTGAATCATCTTGCTCTTCAGCCCACAGTCCCACTCATGAATAATTCAGTCTTATCTGACTAAGGCAGTCTCTTTGGGTCCCATTACCTTAATTGCGTTTGAGGTTAAGGTTAGTCAGTTCTGGGTTCTCCCTCTTCCTGACCTTCTCTCCAGGTGACCCAAGTTCTCAGAGGTCAGACTATCACCCTGGCATTGGAGTTGGGGTGGGGATGCTCGTGTCTGCTCCTTGTGCTGGCTTGTCAGCCTCCCTGGTCCCTGAGCATCCTGCATTGGTCCCCGAAGGTGCAGCTGGTCCACCATATGCAGGCTCTGCCGTCATCTATGTCCCTGACGTCCCGTGGCCTTATCTCCCCAACCCCAGCTTACTCCAGGCCGCTGTTCAGCCAGCACTTCTGATTTCCCGCAGGCAGGCAGGCAGGGACTCTTGGGGGGATGTGGGCCTGGGGTATTGGGGGCGTGTCCAACATGGGTCCAGCCGGCTCCCACAGCCGTTTCTCTTCTACCTGTGAGGCACCAGCCAAGCGCAGAGCTCCTTAGGGGGCTTGCAGTGTTCCTGGGTTTCATTCCAAGAACAGGAGAAAATCCTTTTTTCGTATCTGGAATTCACTCTAATTTATCTGGGTGTTTCTAGCACCCTAGCTTACCCAACCCAGATTCAACCCAGAGCAGGAGGAAAACAAAGACACTCATGACCCTGCCTCCCCCATCGCTCTCTAGTGCCTCCCTCCTGCACTAGAAGGGTTTTCTAGTTTCCTTTCTGTCCAGCAGGAACCACCCTCCTTCCTGTCAACTCCTTCTCTGTCCCTTGGATGTTTCACCTCTTCTTCTCTGGAGCAACATACCTCAGCTTCATGGCCCAGTGTTCACAGAAAAAGGGTCACTGGGCACATAATACACAGCAAGTTTTACCAAAACTATCAATCTGCTGTAGCCGGGCACTGTGAGGCAGCCCCCAGAAGACACAGTATCACATCCTGCATAAAATTATGGTGCCTGAGAATGAAATGGCTTGGGGGGATTCTGGACGCAAGAGCAGAGTGGGAGCAATGTCTTTAGCTTTCTGACCCTCAGACCGGCCTCAGAGGAAGTCGCCCCCTCTCCTGTAGGAATGAGGGGGCCCACGAAGCAGGGTGTGTTGTGAGAACCCACCCGTAAAGCAAACAGGCAGAGTCTGGGCAAAAATCAGGACAGGCTGGCCTCTCTCCGGGTTTGTCGAATTTGGTTCTGCTTGGTATGCCTGCAACACAGCCGCTTCCCACGCGTGTCCCCTGGAGCCCCGCAGCACACTTGGCCGTGAAAGGTCCTGCCGTGCAATGGCTTTTATAAGCCAAGATCTGAACCCAAGTAGTCCGGGCACTGCCAAATGCCAGCGTACTTACGTGGGTTAGAATCACCCTCGTCGTGGGCCGTTGGGAGCCCTCCCGGGGGCGTAACCCGCCGGTCCGTGGATGCTGTGTCCTCTCCCCGCAGGACGGCACGGCGCCGCTGTGGATCGCGTCGCAGATGGGCCACAGCGAGGTGGTACGGGTCATGCTGCTGCGCGGAGCCGACCGCGACGCCGCCCGCCACGTGAGTGCGAGGACCGCCGCGCGCGCGGGCTCGGATGGGGACGCCTTCCACTGAAGCCTTGACCTCCGAGTTTAACTCAGCCGAAACGTGCGGAGGAGACGCAGCTTTATTCTGTCTCTTCCTCACCGGGGTTGTCTCCCAACCTCCTCCTGCTCTTCAGCAGGAAAACAAGGGAAAGGTCTGAATCAGTTGAAACCTAGCAACTGCTGCTCAGTCCCTCTAAGGGGAAAATGTTGAATTCCTTGAGATCCTCCTCCCCCTGGGCTGACCTCTGGATGACCCGGGAGGACCAGGTAGGAGTCTCAGGCCTCGGCTGCCCTTGGGGATGTGTCCCCCAGCGGCTGCTGGTCTGCCTGGCACTGCGCCTCCTATTGGCCTCCAGGCCACAGTGCAGCTGGCTCGAGGGGTCTGTGGTTTGGGGTCCTCGGTGCCCCGGCTCCCCGAGCTGCAGACCCCCACACCACATCCCCCATCGGCCTCCACTTAGCCTCTGTTGGGGTCCCTTCATTTTTTTTTTTTTTTTTTTACAGTATCTGGCCTTTTTGCCCTTAATATTACCCTTGCCTGTGTGACCCCGTCCACTCTCCAAGTCTGAGCCCACAAAGGGGGAAACCAAAAGACACATTCCTGACCACTTCTCTGTCCTCTCTCCCACTCTCTCTTTTTTCCTTCCCACAATCTCTGAAGTCAGAAAGGAAAAACCCTCTATTCTCATCTTCCTCCTGATTCCAGCTAAACCTTTAGAGCAGCCTGGGGTGTTTCCTTTACTACAGGAGAACTCTGTGAGCAAAATCCTCCAAATACAGAAATTGATGCGTGAAAGTAGGAGAAAGGGGGAATTGGAAAAATCTCTTCTCAGGCCAGAAAAGGATGACAGAGCTTAATATTAATTTTTGAACTTGTCTTTGCATTCTTTTTTAACAGATTTCAATCTATCCCCTTCCTACTCTCCCCCCATCACCACTACCACAGGCAGGCAGGTACCCAGGACAGACTAGAGCAAGGCTGTATACACGGGAAGGCAAAAAGAAAAGCAATTTAAAATTTTAAAACAGTAGATACAGTTCAACAATTATTTAAATCATTAAAAACAGTTCAACTGGGAATTCCCTGGCGGTCCAGAGGTTAGGACTCCACACTTTTACTGCCGAGGGCGCAGGTTCCTTGGCAGGAAACTAAGATCCCACAAGCCGACAGTGAAAAAAACTTTAAAAAAAAACAGTTCAACAATTAATTTCTAAGTCATGAACTGCAGAGAATGCCTCTTTAGTCCATCTATGTTCTAAAAATATCCTCCTGAAATTCCCCTTGTTCCTGTACCCAATATTCTAAGGGACTAGAAGACCATGAATTCCCAGATGGCAGGGTTCGAAGATAATGTAATAAGTCACATATTTTGTCTGGTATCCTTTCACGTAGAATTAACTGTTTAATATGCTCTAAAATGATTTTAGATTAAGAGACATTGCAGGCCTGTGCTTTAGTTTACACATTTTGCCTCCTTCTGACAAGCACATTCCCAGTTCTCAACCAACATTTTATTATTATCCAACACACACATATGTTAATAATCAACTTTTCTTTTTCTCTCTCTGTAAAGGATGGTACAACAGCATTACTGAAAGCAGCCAACAAAGGGTATAATGATGTTATAAAAGAGTTGCTGAAATTCTCACCCACCCTCGGTATTTTGAAGGTAAGACCTACGGAGAAACTTTTACCACCCTGTAAAAGAGAGAGGTTAGAAATTTAAGAAGTCCACACTGGGGACTGCAGTAGAATCTGGGTACCATTTGCATGATTAGTTGTATTCCTGAGAGAACATGCCTACAACTTGTCCATGTTAGAGATTCCTGGGCACTGGTAGAAATGGGAAGGTAATAAAAAGAGTGAACCGGAGTCTGTAGGTACCTAGTTTTCTAGGGGGAAAAAAAATTAAACAATTGTACTGAAATTGCTAAATTGGAAATCACCCATATTGATATATCATTGGAAGATTTGTGAAATCCTCCACAAATGAAACACGTGATTTGTGTCCCAGAAAACAGGAGGGATAGGAACTCACATTCCTTCTCTTCATTATCTGGGGCAAAGAACCACATTGTTACCTTAGGTGGAATGAAATAAGCCTCAAACATCTGGACACATCAGAGAATGTGTCATTCTGGAGAGCTGCGTCTTCCAGAAAACAGAGCCCCAAAACTCCTTTTTTAAGTTGTAATCATTTTGGATTAAAATATTTCTCAACTAGAGTATCTACCAGAGGTTGGCAGTCATTTTCAATAAAGGACCAGGTAGCAAATATTTTAGGCTTTGTGGGCCATACAGTCTGTGTTGGAACCGCTCCACTCAGCCATTGCAGAAAGCAAGCAGTCATAGAAAATACGGCAACAGCCAAGTGTGGCCGCATCCAATCAGATTTATTTATGGATGTTGTATTTCTAAAATTTTATATTTTTACGTGTCACAAAATAGTCTTCTTTTTTAAATTTTTAAAATGCTGAGCTCCAATTACTGAGCCTGCGCGTCTGGAGCCTGTGCTCCGCAACAAGAGAGGCCGCGATAGTGAGAGGCCCGCGCACCGCGATGAAGAGTGGCCCCCGCTTGCCGCAACTGGAGAAAGCCCTCGCACAGAAATGAAGACCCAACACAGCCAAAAATAAATAAAATAAAATAATTTAAAATGCTGAGCTCATCAGGATGTAGAAAAACAGGCAGGGCAGGGGGAGGGGGGAGCTAGATTTGTCCTGCGGGCTGTAGTTTGCTGACTACTGGTATACGCTCTAGTGTTTTGTTAAGTAGAGGACACCAGACCTGTTCTAAACTTGGGACAGTAGTTTAGCACTTTTTTGGATTTATTGATGTATCTGAAGTCTACTTGCCCTTCGGATGCCTTCTGTCTGATCTTTATGTGTTTAGGCTCCGTTGTTGCTGTCAGCTGATACGGAGCTGCTGTTGGTGTGCCTTTCTCTCTTGCCCCAGTGAGCTAATTCTAATCTTCCATGAGCTTGCGAGTCAAAAAAGCTGTACTTTGTACTCGTAAAAATTGTTTGGAAAGTAAGAATAAAGTCTGTGAAAATGAATTCTCTATGAATAAAAGAAACTAGCTTCAGAAATGGACTTCGTAATATCTAGTCGTGTTGCAGACGGCTCTTTTTTGGCTTGGTTTTTCATTTATTTATTTATTTTTGGCTGTGTTGGGTCTTCGGTTCGTGCAAGGGCTTTCTCTAGTTGCGGCAAGCGGGGGCCACTCTTCATCACGGTGCAGGGACTGCTCTTCATCGCGGTGCGCGGGCCTTTCACTATCGCGGCCCCTCCAGTTGCGGGGCACAGGCTCCAGACGCGCAGGCTCAGTAGTTGTGGCTCACGGGCCCAGCTGCTCCGTGGCATGTGGGATCTTCCCAGACCAGGGCTCGAACCTGTGTCCCCTGCATTAGCAGGCAGATTCTCAACCACTGCGCCACCAGGGAAGCCCATTGGCTTGGTTTTTTATTCTTAGCCACACTGCACTTTGGCAACACTGATAAGTCAGTTAAGATTTTGATAAGTGAAATATTACCAGATTACTGTATTGCCGCACATGGCAAACATGGTAAAGCAAACAGGGAAAACGGCTACTTTGCTGGAGTTTTTCTCTGGGTATGATATTTAACGTGCCTACAAGATCAGAAAGTGTTTTACGTATATATATGAAGTAGTTAATTTGAAAACTAAGCTTGCATTTAGGTACTATTCACAGACATATGTACCTTCGAGAACAGATGTCTTGTGACTGCCCATCGTTCTTATATTGGGTTTGTTATATTCTCTTTTCCCCTTCCAGAATCCAGCTACACGCTGCACATAGCTGCTTCCTTATGTCAATAAATATTTGCAGTAAATTCCATAAAATGTCAGCAACCTATCCACTAGACCGCTCAGTACCCAGAAATGCTTCAACTCAAGGCTGGGGTCGGGGGTGGTCGTCAACGCACCTACTCTTACTCTTAAGCCGTGTAGCTCCCAGTCGCTCTCCTGCCCACCTGCGCGTGTGGAGCGTGTACAGCTGGGTTGACAACTCGGCCCGTAGGTGAGTAGGCTGTTCCTCCAGCCTTGCAGAAGTGTGCTCACCAAAAGCACAAAGACCTTAAGGAAAAAAAATCTTTGACGTAGCATTGTTGTTTGTCCCACAGCAAGTTCTGATGCCTCTACAACAGACCAAGTGAGCATGAAGTCATGTACACGCTGGGCAGATGCCTTATTTCACTTGCAAAAGGTTATTGGCAATATTTATACTGACTGTACACGGTGTCCCTGAGGACACTGTACTAGGTGCCGATGTGACTTGGAAAAGGGAAGATAAGGATGAGCAAGGCTCTAGCATTACAGTCTCATCAGGCAGGCTGGTCCGTGAGGAAAGCCAAGCCGCGTGCTGATGCCTGTGAGCTCTCTCCTGACACACACTGTCCTTTTCTCCTAGAACGGGACCTCGGCACTCCACGTGGCCGTGCTCAGCGGAAATATTAAGGCAGTCGCGCTGCTCCTGGAAGCAGGGGCAGACCCAGCCCTGAGAAACAAGGTACCGTCTTAGTCATCTTTTCCCTCCATCGGGCGCCTGCGCAAAGAGATAAGGCAGCGTCTGCTGAAGCCAAGACAGCATCTCTGGCTCCAGTCACTATCCTCATCCTTGGGCATAGTAAGGGCATAAAATGTTGTCATTATAGGTTATGAGTGAGCAGTACATTTGGACCCAGAGGAGTATACTAAAACCCCTATATTATCAATGATTTTCAGGTAACAGTGGGGCGGGGGTAGGGGGCAGTGGTTGTGGGGAGTAAGGTTATAAGTATTCTCTCATCAGAGAAGTGTCCTAAAAATGTCAGCGTTCCGGTAGTTTAATCACCATCCTCCGTGAGTTGGATACTGGTACCTTGAGAATTGCCTGTGCTCTATTCGGTGACCTCATGGGGAAGATGTTGCTTTTTATATTGTTAACAGGACTTTGCCCCACAGTTCCAAAACCAACCCATATTTTTTTTAATTGAAGTATAGTTGAGCAAAACCAACCCATATTTTTTTATAGCTCAAAATTTTTCTTAGTTTTCAATTAAGCCAAACTTGGAGGTGGGAGGATGCCCAGTAAAAAATGACTGTCATTGTATTTCCTCCTACTCAACATCTGCATAAGCAGTCACATGTAGAGACTGGGGGTGGGAGAGTAGCCTAGGAAAGGTCTAGAGGAAGCACACTGAAACTACTGACTTCTGAAGGAGGAAGTATGGTGGGGACTTATAAACAGGGGAGAGTATGAAAAGCAACTTTCACTTTATACTTATATAGTGTTTGAATTTTTATAAGCATCTATTACTGTGTTAGATTTTATTAATAATAAAACCAAAATCAGATAACATTTCATGATATGTTTAAAAGAAACCATTAAGAAGTGCAATTAGACAACATGCCAAGAGCCGCTTTTTCTCATTCCACTTAGCACATGGAATTATTACTTCCCCTGTTCCTACCATTGAACTGCTTGAAGACAACATCTCTGTTTATTTCTTCCTGAGATACATGGGTTTGTCTTCCATTAGCTGGTCTGGCTGTGTGATAAGCCCGCTGAAATCACAATTGCTCTCTTCTCTTTGCACCTTGGACACAGATGTCCTAAAAAGATCAGTCTTCGTTGCTAAGCCACCCGGTACTGAATTAAGGCAGTTTCTTTACATAGAAACTGAAAGATGCAATTCCTTGTGTGTCTCATGGAATCTCAGCAATAATGGTTATGGGGAATTTCCAGTGACCAAAATGCTGGTCTTTGGAGTGTCTGTGTAGCTGCCTGTGTTGGAGTTTCATCCTGCAGAAGCCCTTGGAGAGCCAGGAGTAGCTGCCAGGAAGCTGCCCACCTGCACGCCAGGCAGCCCATAGAAGCCAAGCTCTTCAGAGGCAGCTCCAGAAGCAAGGGTGTTGGGATTCCAGCAGCCACTCAGGACTCTTGAGGGGGTATCCTTGACCTTTATTCATTCATCCAACAAACACTTATTGAGTGCCTGCTAGATGCCATGCACTGTGCTGTGAACATTGTCTCTGGGGAGATAATAGTGAAAGAGATTCACATAGTGTCTGTCTTCATGGGGCTCAGAGTTTACTGGGGAATAAAGATAATTAAACAAGCAATTGCAACACACAGTGACAAGGGCTGTCAGCAGGAAGTGAAGAATGCTATCGAAGGCTTCCTGGAGAGAGTCACTTCTCAGCTAGTACAGAAGCACCTTTCTGCTCTAGAGGCTCCAGGACTTCTGCTCTGGGGCAGATGCCAGAGGAGAGGGTACCCAATGGCCCAGTACCTCTCCCCACCCTGTAGCTATCCCCATGGGTGTGGGGATCCCATGTTCCTGATACCCCCAACTGAGGACTCAGAACACATCTTCTCCCAGGAGCAGTGGGGACAGAGAGTGGTGTGATGCTGTGGGTCGTGAGTATGGACCTATGGTCCTGCTCCATAACGAATAAGATGGCCTTTAGGGGCTAGCCTGGGCGCTAGCCATCGTAACCTGGGCAACCTGAGAATTCGGTGGGGACCCTCCTGAGAGAGGAGGAGTGAGACCAGGTTTTTAAAACTATATGGATGACACACAGAACAGTGATGTGATTGACTGAAACAACACAGTTTGAGAGTATAAAGCTTATTTTAATGGTAATGGATATGGACATTCATGGAGATGGTCACCACACTGTAACTTAACAAGCTTGTAGACAGAGGTGCAGCATCTTAGATCCACTCCTCTTCCTGACTGTAGAGGATCCTCTGGCTACCTGCCAGCCTGTCACCAAGGACCAGTAACCGATGCAAAACAGTTAGTTCTTCCTGAGGGTACTCTGAGACTGGATGGCGCTCAGGTCCGTTCTCCAGGGGCATTATTCTCAGCCCCAGGCATTAGGCCTGTACAACATCTGCTCCTGCAGGAACTAAGCTAATACTAGAATTAACCCCACAGAGGGGTCTCTGGTCTAAAGCAGCATCGAATAGCACCTCTTGTTAGAGTCAGTCCAGCACCAGCATCAAGGGTCCTTTGGGTGGGCAGGGGTGCAGCTGCAGGACATGCTGCACAGCAGGCCACTGTGGCAAACTCATCATTCCCAGCAAGTGAGGTCCCAGCCAGTAGGTGGGGGTCAGGGAGCAGGAGCCAGCCTAGAAGGTAGGGATTGCAGGAGCTTCACCTAAGATCAGGGTTTCAGATAGAGCAGCCGGGGTTCCACGTTTAACTGCAGGGAAAAAAGAAACTACATCCAAGTTCTCTCCCTGATTTGGTTGCCTTTCTACCCTTTAATTGCCTCCCCTGAATTCGCAAGAACATCCTTTTATTCATCTGTAACAACTGTTCTCAAAGTGTGGTCCGTGGACCCTTGGGGTGTCCTCAAAACCCTTTCAAGGGTTCTAATAGGTCGAAACAATATTCTTAATAATATAGAGACACTATTTGCCCTTTTTCTCTGTGCTGACATTTGCCGTAATGGTGCAAAGGCAATGGCGGATGAAACTGTTGGCACCTTAACACACATCAAAGCAGGGTCACAAACTGTAGTGGCAAACGATTTTACAAACCTCTAAGTTATTTTACACGTTGTAGATTATTTTATAAAAATACCAGTTTTACCTAAGAATGTCTTTGATGAAGCAGTAAACGATTTTAATTTTATGAAACCTTGACCCTTGCTGTATGTCTTTTTACTCTGTAACAAAATTCGAAGTTTGCACCAAGCACTTCTGCTGTAGGCCGAAGCACATGGTTGTCTCAGGGAAAGCACTTGAGCAATTGTTTGAATTGCAAAGGGAGCCAGCCACTTTCTGAGGGGATCTCCACTTTTACTTGAAAGAACGGACTTGTATCCATCACATGAGCCTGACAGCTTCCCGATACCTGTAGCTTTTCTGATGAATTAGTGATAATATTAATGAATGATGTGAGCTTTGAGGATTGTATAATGAAATGTGTCAACATTTGGAAGATCTGCATAACTCCGTGAGCTACTATTTTCTAAATGGCCGGTACATGATGTTACAAACATGCATAGGTAAAAAATCCACCTGCAGATAGATAGACCTATGGATTTTAATGCAACAGAGTAGAAAAATTCATTGATGTGGTTTC
Organism: Balaenoptera musculus; assembly: GCF_009873245.2. Classification (NCBI taxonomy): domain Eukaryota; kingdom Metazoa; phylum Chordata; class Mammalia; order Artiodactyla; family Balaenopteridae; genus Balaenoptera; species Balaenoptera musculus. Next base: position 40,598,549 of record NC_045798.1, on the reverse strand, counting down.
AAATTCCACATGGCAATTTAGATTTAAGATAATTGATTGGATACAGAAGCAGATATAAGAATCCAATTGTCTTCTTTTAAGCTACACAGTAAAGAAATATGCAAAACTGTTAACAGTGCTACACTTCTAACTTTTTTGTTTTTGAAAATTTAGTTCTTTTTCATAAATATGTTATTTATGTTAACCTGTAATGGGTTTATTTTATTTTATTTTTTAAATTTATTTATTTATTTATTTATTTTTGGCTGTGTTGGGTCTTCGTTTCTGTGCGAGGGCTTTCTCTAGTTGCGGCAAGCGGGGGCCACTCTTCATTGCGGTGCGCGGGCCTCTCACTATCGCGGCCTCTCTTGTTGTGGAGCACAGGCTCCAGACGCGCAGGCTCAGTAGTTGTGGCACACGGGCCTAGTTGCTCCGCGGCACGTGGGATCTTCCCAGACCAGGGCTCGAACCCGTGTCCCCTGCATTGGCAGGCGGATTCTCAACCACTGCGCCACCAGGGAAGCCCCGGGTTTATTATTTTTAATGAATTAATAAATATACTTAAATTTTTTTCAGTTTTCATTTTTAATTAGTTAAAAACAAAAGCTCTTTCGGGTCCTCAATAATTTTTAAGAGTGTACAAAAGTCCTGAGACTAAAAAGTTCGGGAACCATTGCCCTATAATGTCTATTTCTTAAGATAGGGACTCGCTCACAAAGTAAACACTTACAGAATGTGTCTCAGCAGCACTGTGGAAAGAAAGGACATAGAGTGAGGCTGGATCAGGTGGGGTGTCGGGCCACTGAAGCTGTTCTTCCCCATGTGTCTTATGCTCTGGATGTTTCCTAACTCTGCCTTCTCATCAAAAGATGAGTCTCAAGTCCCTAGCAGACAGACTGCCTTATATAATAAACTAATAAGTTATCAAATCTATTTATTGACAACATACTCGATAAGCTAGGCATTGTGCTGGAAATGAGGATACAGTGATTAATAAGATATGGACCCTGGCCTCCTGGAGATTATAGCCTAGTAAGGGATATGGCTAGATAGAAAGATAACTCTAAAAGACAAATATCATATGATATCACTTACATGTCAAATCTAAAATATGATACAAATGAACTTACTAATAAAACAGAAACAGACTCACAGACATAGAAAACAAACTTATGGTTACTAAAGGGGAAAGGGTGGGAAGGATAAATTAGGAGTTTGGGATTAGCAGATATAAACTACAGATATTAGCAGATATAAGTATATAGTTTACTACTATAAACTATAAAATGAATAAACAATAAGATCCTACTGTAGAGCATGGGGAACCATATTCAATATCTTGTAATAAACCATAATGGAAAAGAACATGAAAAAGAATATATGTATATGTGTTTGTGTGTGTGTGTGTGTGTGTGTGTATATCTGAGTCACTGTGCTGTACCCCTGAAATTAACACAACATTGTAAATCAACTATACTCCAAAAAATTTTAAAAAGAAAAATAACTAACAATGAGATAAGAAAGTAACTGGTGATATTTATATTTAAATATATTTAAAGAAAACCTTTAATGCCTTGATACAAAAGACTGAGTCCAGTGGGGTTTTTCATCAGTGGAGGAGCAAGTGTGGGCCAGGGGCCCCTCTTTGGAGTCCCTGAAACCACACCAACTGTGGGAATTTACTCATGCCTATCTTATCTTCTTTCAGGCCAATGAACTTCCGGCAGAACTAACCAAAAATGAACGTATATTGCATCTCCTCCGAAGTAAAGAAGGACACAGGAAGAGCTAACTTAGCTTCATATTCGACTGAAAGATAGAAACCTTAATCATATTGTCCAAAAAGAAATTGCTTTTCAAATAGTGTTGGAAATTCCTAGAAGAATGAAAACGCCCAGAATGCCCATGCTGGGTCCCTGACCAAGAAGAGCTGTGCTTTGTGCCCTGAGTCAAGAGCAGAGCAGCTCAGGGACCCCTTCCTCTCATGTAGTGGGCTTCTCACACTGGCCTGTAGCCCCACTCCAGGGGGCCTGGCACGTTCGTGGATTCCACAGAAACTCGTTTTAAACTACATCAACTTGGGTCTTTCAGTTAAACTCTAAGACAGAGTTAAACCCTCTGTCTTAAAAATAGAAACAGAAAGCTTTGTTCCTTTAAAAAGACTGAAAGTCTGACCTTCAGTGAATTGGTGCACTTTTGCTTTTGTGTTAAATGTATGTGTGCTCAAAGATATGGCTCCATCGTATTTTACATATATATGTATGTCATTCCAGTGTAAAATGTTCCCCTCTATGAATCAATGATGTATAAAGGTATATTATTGAAAAGCCACTTCTGACATTCCACCATGTGCTTTTCAAAGATGGACTGTTGAACTATAAAAAAAAGAAAAATTGTTCATTTTTACCCGGAGTCAATGTTGTAGGTATGATAGGATACAAGTGGCAAATTTGGTAATTCAGAAAATTACAAACCACAAGAAATGTAGGCTTGTCTCTTTGAACCATTACTTTGGGTCTATTGCTGGAAATCTATTTCCTGTGCTGTAACTAAGTAGACTTAACATGATGTGGAATCTTGAGCTTCCAACACCAATTGCTCAATACAATGACTTTGGAGTCCTTGGATAAAATGTGATATAATATGTTGCTATTACTATTGCAGAAGTATAAGTAATAAAAGACTGTTACTAGTATTTAATAAGTGTTCATCTATGCGTGTTTTTGGGCTGATTGATTCCAAGAAAGAAACCTGGGTTTTGTTGAATTATTCCTTTGAGGGGGGTCAAAATTTATACTCAATGCACTTTATAATCAATGGTGTCTAAATGCCTCAGTCAGTGCCTAATTGCACACACAAAAATTAAACCTTCTTTCTATAATCTACCATAATAAACACTGATGGCATTTTGTTATTTAAACACATCTTTAGTTTTCTTGTTCATGTTCTGCTCTGGTTTCCAGCCAATGTTCTATGTTAAGATGGAGGGAAATGTTCTAAACCATATATATATATATATATTTTTTAAACCAACTTACAGTGGTACTAAAAGTATTATCTTTATGTAAGTAAATGAATTATAATTTTGAAATTAGAAGATATTCTCTTAAAGTTTGTTATGATGAGTAAAACAATCAATCAGCAAAAATCAGCTTATTTTAATCCATGTCACAAGCAAAGCCAGTAATGAGCAACCCACAGGGCCCCCAGAGAGGCCTACAACCTGACCAGCCAGGCAACGAGCCTGCAATCTAATTTCTGGATTAAAAAATTAGAAAGCTGTCTGTATTGCTAAAACATCCAGATATAAACATTTTAGTAGTTAAAAAGCAGTGCCCATCTCCTCGCTGGCTTTCTTTTATTCAGCAAAGTTGTACAAATACATCTTCTTTTATGGGAATTTCATAAAGCTATATTCATTTTGAAGAAGAAAATAATGTGGCCTGAAATGCTTTATTTTTTTCCCCAACCAAAAAAAAAAAAAAAAGGTTGCTCATCACTGACATAAATCAAAACAGTATAATGGGTACTGATAACAAAGTTCCAAAAGACAAAATGGGATGAAATGACAAACTTAATGTCGACAAACTTAATGTTTTTCACTAGAGCATGTTGTCCTTGGCCTATTTGTTAGATCCTTTAAAATGGATAATGTTCTTGACCAATATTAGGAGCATAAAGAATGAATTCAGTAGCTTTAACAGTATTGAAAGGAGGCCTTCTTAACTGTAGGTAAGAGGTCTCTAGCTTAGAAGGATCACATTTAGTCTAAATGAGATGAGATGACAATATTATCCATAGCAGGGAAGAAGATTGTATTAATCCCTCACCAAAGACTGAACAAAAGTTCTGTTATTTAAAATTAAATTGCGTTTTTTAACTTTTTAAAATAAAGTTAAATTGCATTTATTTTGCACACAGGTAGATGATTCTTATTTTATGTTAATCTAATTCACAATTCAGTGCTCTGCATCTTAAAACTTAGAAGTAGCAATTCCTATGCAAATCGTTTGCTTAATTGAACCCCCAAAGTTTTTCATTACATTCATTTGTTTGATGACAAATTCCATGTTATAATTCAAAATAAAGTTAACGTACTACCCAATTTGCCTTTGCTGATTTTTCCTATTTGTTTTTAATCAGAAGTTCTTTCAGTGTGATTTTTAACAGTATGGAATTTTAGAGTAAATAATTCCGCTCTGTTGATAAATATATTGATATTTGGAAACTGAATAGGATTGTTAAGCTTTATGGACCTATGATTTCATTACTTCTACCATGGAGAACTTTTGTAATGATCCCCAAAGGTTTTTTATTCAAACAAAAATTCCTGGGATAGTCATGAAAGGTACTGAAAGGTACCTGAAGGTACTGAAAGGTACTGAAAATGAAACTCTAAGCTGTACGTCGTGACGATTTGATATTTGTAGACGTTGTGAAAGTATTCCCCCAGCCAGGTAATTAACACATCCATCACCTCACATATTGATCTTTATGTGTGTGTGTGTGTGTGTGTGTGTGTGAGAACGTCTTAATATCCATTTGTATTATCTATGATGCTCCTGGTTCTTTAGTCCTTTGTATTGGCTCTTTCTTCTGCAATAGTTGAGGATTTTTGCACAACTTCATATTTAGGAAACAAGTATTTGCAACGGTAACATTAGGAATCTGGAGCACCTCATGGCCGTTCTGGGGTCCTCCCCTGTTCCATCCACCCTCTGCAACTGAAACCACACAACTCAGATGGGACTCAAACCCAGCCAAAACCCATATTGGGACTTGAATCCTGTCGTTTAATTAAAATTGCACACGTGGTCTAATGGTCACGTGGACTTAATGACGCTCAGGTTCTTTATGTCTCAGCACAGAAGGAATTCAGGGAGAGGCAAAGTGGTAGGCAAGAAGTGGATTTATTTAGAGAGATACACATTCCATAGACAGAATGCGGTCTGTCTCAAAAGGCAAGAGCAGCCCTGGGAGAAACGCATGCCACATACAGAGTGTGGGCCATCTCAGAGGACAAGAGGCCCCGAAATATGGGGTGGTTAGTTTTTACGTGCTGGGTAATTTCACAGGCTAAGAAGTGGGAGGATTATTTCAACTATTTGGGGGAAGGGGCGGGAATTTCCAGGAATTGGGCCACTGCCCACTCTTTGACCTTTTATCAGAAGCCTCAGAACTGTCAGGGTGCCTGTCAGTATGTCATTTAACATGCTGATGTATTACAATGAGCATATGACGTGGTTCAGCTCGAATCTTCCGCTATCTTGGACCGAATCGGTTCTAACCAGCTTTTGTCGTATTCTCAACAGCTATGTTATTCTTTTATTTTATTCTGTTTTATTTTAAGAGAGCTTGGGAATAGGCTATTTTATTTTACTTATTTATTTATTTATTTATTCATTCATTCATTTTTTTTACCGTGCCCCGCGGCATGTGCACTGCAAGCGCGGAGTCCCAACCGCTGGACCGCTAAGGAAGTCCCCTTAAATGTTGTGCCCTGCCCCCTCCCTCCTCTTTCACAACCACAGAAGAGTTATGTCTCATCATTACCCCACACTGGGACACCTACTCAGAGGAAAAGAGGACCCCCCCCCAAATGCCAGGCTACTTGGAAACTGACGGCAACGCCTGCATTTCGGGGTGGGCCTGCGCTGCAGATTATAGAGGTGAGAAGCTGAGGTCCTAATTCCATTATGAAGTGGTTTTGGTGCTGGAACTGGCTGAGCCTCACAAGTGGAGTCTACAGATTATTAGTACTAACAATAGAAAGAGCAGCTAACATTTGTTAAAGGATTGTAATGTGCTCGGCATTTTACATAGATAATCTCATGACGTTTATATGCATTTTCTTATTTACCTCTGACAACAACCCTATGGAACAGGCACTATTATCACCATCATCTTGCAGCTGAGGAAACGGGCTTTGAGAGTGTTTTTTAAATTTATTTATTTATTTTAAGATTTGTTTATTTTAAGATTTATTTATTTTAAGATTTATTTTATTTATTTATTTACTTTGGCTGCGCCGGGTCTTAGTTGAGGCATGTGGGCTTCTTAGTTGCAGCATGCATGCAAGATCTAGTTCCCCGACCAGGGATCGAACCCAGGTCCCCTGCATTGGGAGCGAGGAGTCTTATCCACTGGACCACCAGGGAAGTCCCAAGAGTGTTTTTAAAAAGAAACAACAGGCCCAAAATGGAGTCAGTTGCCCCCAGAACAGCAAACCAAGGTTTAATTTCAATTTCAGCTACTCCTAGGAGTGTGAACTTTAAGCCGTCAATCTGGAATTACCACATCAGCACCTGTGAGGTAAGCTGCATGATAGATCCCCGCCCTTCCCCCAAAGGAAGGTGACTTTGCCTGAAATACTGTAACCTTTTTCCTTTTTATGACTTCCTTGTCCCACTCCCTTTCTACCTTTGAAAACCTTCCATTCTGTGCAGCTCCTAAAGCTCCTTTCTACTTGCTAGGTGGGATGTTGCCCAATTCATGAATCCTTGATTTTTTTTTTGGCTGCCCCGCGCGGCTTGAGGGATCTTAGTAAACCAACCAGGGATCGAACCCATGCCCCCTGCAGTGGAAGCACAGAGTCCTAATCACTGGACCACCAGGGAATTCCCATGAATCCTTGAATAAAGCCAAATAGGTCTTCAAATTTACTCAGTTGAGTTCTTTTTTTTAACAAGAAATAACCTCCCAATGCTATGAGGCCAATGCTAAACCCTCTGATCTTTGGGTTTTGCTTTTTTTAGTGGGGGAAAGGGGGGAGAGTGGTGCCCAGATGGAGTCACAGTTATGGCATCAAGGCAGTGAGGGTGGAGAATATGGGACTTTTTTTGTTTTTAATGTTTAGAGGTAGAGCTAATGATAATTCGTGATTAATTGAACAGAAAGGGTGAGGAAAAGAAAGAAGAGTTAGAAATTATACTAAGGTGTGTCAGGGGACCCTAAGACCACTCCCAGGTTTGGTGATTTGCTAGGAAGACTCAAGAGGCTCATTGTATGGTCATATTCATGGCTAAGATTACAGCGAAATTGATAAATAGCAAAATTAGAAAAGGGAAAGGAAAATGAAATGGAGATATAGAGGAAACCAGGTTAAAGCTTCCAAGAGTCCTCTCCTCTAGGAAAGACTTGTGACAACATTACGAAGTGTTATCTGCTGGGGAAGCTCATTAGAGACTCACTCAGGCTTTTAACTGGGAGCTGGTCACATAGGCACCCTCTGCCTTAGCGTTTACCAGAATTCCAGACTTCCAGAAGGAAATCAGGCATTTAGAATAACCACATTGTTTGTGTAAACAGCAGAGGCACAGTGAGCCATTAACACTTAGGGAAAGTTTTCTATCAGTGCAGGGAACTATTTGCCAGTCAAGAGTCCAGCTGCCAGCCAGCAGCCAACCTTGTAAGCAAGACTTTCTATAGACAGCAGTCTCAGGTCTGCTGTGCTAACTCTTTCCCACATACAAGGTTTACATGGAGGATGGTGAAATTTTCTCTAGGAAATAAAGAACAGCAGAGTTGGGGTGGAGACAGAGAGAGAGGGAGTTTGGACACGTTCAGTTTGAAGAATGTGTGAAATAGACTCCAGAAGGCAGTTGGAAATAGCAGCTTAACGTTTAGGACAAGACTCTTCCTGATCTGGGCATCATCTACGTAGAAGTGATGGTCAAAGTCATGGGACAAATGAGGTCCCCAGAAAGACTCTGGTGAGAGGAAATAGCTGAGAAGGAAATTGGAAGGAAGAAGGGAATCAGCAAAGGAGACGAGATGAAATGGACAGGAGTGGGAAGTGAAACGTGGATCAAGGGAGGAGAAAGTCTCAGGAAGAGGAGAGCAGGCAACAAACCCCATGAAGAAGTGTGGCCATGAAACACTAGGGCCGGCAAATTCCAGACCTCCTTTGCTGCACAACCTTGACCTTGGTGAGCTTGTTCAGTCTTCAAAGAACTCTGGCCCTGTGTTGGAGAGGAAAAGCATGGGGTCTGGTCAGGACCTGCAGCTAATGATAAATTAAATGGTTGACTTGAAATGATTCTAGTACTGTTGGTACAATTGTTTTTTGAAACCACTCCTAACACTTTCTAGGAATTGTTGGCAGCCATCAGAATGTATTACCTTTGCTTGTCACCAACAAGGAACTTTGTGCAGGATCTGTGTGGTGCCTGAGAGTTAATGTTTTACTACCTTCTTGGTAAAGTGCAAGAAAGTACACTTATCTACGCTGGTCAGTTGGTCTTAATTAGTGAGTTCTATCTCAGTGTGAGAAGGTGCTAAAAAATGAGCATGTAGAACCATGCTGAGACCCAGCTACGTACAGACTCACACCGTGTGATGATTTTTCATGCCATTTTCCCTCATCAGCTCACACCCATGTACTTACCTGTGCTTCAAAATATGGAGAAAATCAAAAACTAAAGTCAAAACGAAGTAAGACAAAAAATATGTTCTATGCTCTCTGGGCAAATTTAGAATAATTTATTTCACATTCGTCTGACTGAGAGACTGGCCTGTCTCTTTACTCTGTTTAACTTACCAAACACAATGAGAGAAGCCAGGAATACCAGCTGAGGTGTTTTCTCTAAGCTCTCTGACCGTGCTTAGTCCTCAGTTAAATAATTTATGCATTAGTGGGCCTGGAAAGTCTTAGAATCTTTTCCTGGTGACTTACCCTGATTTTTTGGCAATATTTTAAGATAATTTAAAAATATGAGTGAAGTCACGTTTTAACAATTGAAGGAAGTTAAAGATCTTCAGGCTTTTGTGTTTTTTTTTTTTTTTTTTGGCCACGCCGCAAGGTTTGTGGGATCTTAGCTCCCCAACCAGGCAGTGGAATCGCCGAGTCCTAATCACTGGACTGCCAGGGAATTCCCAAGATCTTCAGTTTTTATTAGATGCCTTGTCAGCTTTATCTCTGGCAACAGAAAGAATGACCTCTCCCATCGCTGATCTCTTCTTCTCTCTCTCACTAGAATTTAACCCTCTAATTTTTAATGAAGGAAATGCTGTTATTGTTCCTATTTCTCGCAGTTGAACTTTTAAGAATAGCCTTAGAAAAGTCTTCTGTTTACAAGTTAGACTCCTTATTTTAGGAAAGATAAGACCAAAAGCCACCCCAGACGAAGGAAACTGTATTATGTGACTGAATCCTCCAGATTAGGGAATGCCAAGTGAAAACCACTGACAGCCATGTTTCAAGGTATCCCCATGCTAATAGCATCCTGTGCGAGTGTAAGCTACACCACAACCCATGACTGGATTAATCACCAATTCAAGTATCCTTAGTATGGTGAGTAATACTTTACCATAAGTCTGACCAAAAATACCCCATTCCTGAACCCTCATAAACCACTGACACTGAAGTCATGAGTTGTGTCTGTAAGCTATTTTAAATGAAGATGTCTGTAAAATTTGGCTTGCTTAAGTATGGAGTTTTAAAACTCTATTGCAGAACCCAAAAGAACTGAGTGTTTATTTCAAAGAAATGACCTGTACAAGAATGTTCATAGCAACTCTATAATGGCCCAAACTGGAAACAACCCAAATGTCTGCCATGATATTTTTATATAATGGAACGTTACTGAGCAATAAAAAAAGATGAACTATTGCTATAAGTGATGTGGACGAATCTCACAGACATAATGTTGAGTGAAAGAAACCAGACACAAAAGAATATGACTCCATTTGCATGAAGTTCAGAAACAGCAAAAGCAATTTATGGTGATAGAAATCAGAATCGTGGCGATCTTTTGGATGGAGGAGGGGATGATATTGACTGGGAAAAGGCATGAGGGAGACTCCTGGGTCCTGAAAATGTTCTATAGGCTTCCTCTGGTTGGTGGCTACATGGATCTGAGGTAACTAGCCTCCAAGAAGACCCCCAATGCTCCCCTCCTCTGGAATTCTTGTCCCTGTATAGTCCCCCTCCTACATTGTATCAGGACTGTTCGGTGTGATCAGCAGAATATGGCAAAAGTGATGGCATGCCACTGAGTTGAGGCTCTGTCTTGCTCTCTCTTGGATCACTCGCTCTGGAGGAAGCCAGCTGCAAGTCTTGAGAACACACAAGCAGCCCTGTGGAGAAGCCCACATGGAGAGGAACTGAGGCCTCCTGCCAGTAGCATCTTGGAAGCAAATATTCCAGCCCCAGTCAAGCATTCAGATGATGTAGCCCAGCTGACATCTTGACCACAACCTCACAAACCAAAACCACCCAGAACCACACTAATCCCTGGCTGACAGAAACTCTGATATAGTAAATGTTTCTTCTTGTAATCTACTACATTTTGGGATAATTGGTTATCAAGTAATAGATAATATAAGTATATTATATGTAAGAACTCATTGAACTGTACAGGCAAGTTTTATATACTTTATATATGGGTTACATATGAATAAAAAAGAAAAAAGTCTTATTACCAAAAAGAGGCTGCCAAAAACACTCAACCTGAAACTCCCTAGAGGTTTGGCAGAAGCATGAACTCAGGGTCTCCTATATTTCACCAAAATGTGTTTGCAATGTGTAGCCAGACAGAAGGAGACAGGTGTGAGCTGGTCACCTTCTCCTGTTCCCTGTGTTGAACTGGTCATCCTCCGACTGTCTACAGATGGTGCTTTTAGAGTCAGCTCTAGCTGCTCTTCCTGGACCTTTTTGGGGGCTGTCTGTTAGCAAAATTTACAATGTCTACAGAAGTAGGGCCAACTTCTCCATGAAGCCCAGTAGGCCTAGTGCCTAGGGCCCCTGACACTTTCAAGGTCTCATAAAATGTTTTAACATCAATTTATTTTAAAATCAGAAGAAAAATAAAAATATAATAATAATAAATATATAATAATGAAATCAGCTTGGATTATATCCATCTTTATACCAAATGCAGTTGTAAAATATAATTTTAAGTGTTTTTTTTTTAAGGAGGGAGGGGTCCCCAAAGGCAAAGGTACTTAGAGCCAACAAAAGTCATAACCCAGCCCTGAGCACAAGGAGGTGTGCTATGGACTGAACAGTGTCTTCCCCCAAATTTATATGTCCCCCTAACCCCCAATGTAACTATTTAGAGACAGGGCTTTTAGGAGGTAATGAAGGTTAAATAAGGTCATAAGGGTGTGGCCTTAACCCGATAGGATTCCGTGACTTTCTACAAAGAGGAAGAGAGAGATTTCTCTCTCCACACACGTTCACCAAAGAAAGACCGTGTGGGCACACAATGAGAAGCCAGCCGTCTGCAAGCCAGCAAGCGGGGGTTCACCAGAAATAGAACTCACTGGCAGCTTGATCTTAGACTTCTCTGTCTCCATAACCGTGGGATATAAATTCCAGATGTTTAAGCCACCCAGACCATGGTATTTTGTTACGGCAGCCTAAGCTGACTAATACAAGGAGGGAAAAGTGGGAAAAAAAAAAGAGCAAAGTGAAGACATGCCGAGTCCAACAGGAACGGTCTCAGGTATCACCAGATTAAGTCAGTTGCATCCTAGTACCCCGAAGGCCCAGCTCTATCTTCATTTCCTATTATTGAATTTCAGCCTTCAAGTTAGAAACTAGGCAAGCTTGCAATCTGTGCAGAGGTTAAGCATTCTTTTTTCTTTGCCCACTTGAATCACTGCCTACTTTGAAGGTTCCAAGTTAGCAGCAGCAGCAGCAAAAAAAAAAAAACTTCTATATTAGAAGAACTCAAAGTTATTTTATTGGAATAAAATTTTATTAACATGAATATCCTGCTCAAATCACATCCCTAGTCTAGAAAATGAGAGGCAGTGGTTGCTTAGCCAATGAGGTAACCCAGGAGAATGAGGGTTAAAGAAGACTATGTTTTATGAAGAACATGTGATTATCTGCTGAATGTTACTAAGAGGGCAAGTGAGATGAGAACAAAGGAGTTGTCATCGATTTGGCAACACAAAAACCAGTGATGACTTTAAGAAGAGCAGGTGTCCATCTGATTGCTGAGGCTCTGCGGGGAGGTGGAGAGCCAGATCTTTACATCACTCCTTGCAGCAAAATAATTTCAGATGGATCATTATCTTCATGAAATCATTAAAACTCTAAAGGAAAACATGGAATAATTTTTTATAACACTGTAAACTAGTAAATTAGTAAAAGTTTCTGCACTGCATTTCCTAGACCAACAGGTGAATTTTCTTAAATAGTTTTTACAACTAAAAAGAAACGAAACTGAGTTCTTTGTAATGAGGTGGATGGAGTTAGAGTCTGTCATACAGAGTGAAGTAGGTCAGAAAGAGAAAAACAAATACAGTATGCTAACGCATATATATGGAATCTAAGGGAAAAAAAAAAAGGTCGTGAAGAACCTAGTGGCAAGACGGTAATAAAGACACAGACCTACTAGAGAATGGACTTGAGGATATGGGGAGGGGGAAGGGTAAGCTGGGACAAAGTTAGAGAGTGGCATGGACATATATACACTACCAAACATAAAATAGATCACTAGTGGGAAGCAACCGCATAGCACAGGAAGATCAGCTCCGTGCTTTGTGACCACCTGGAGGGGTGGGATGGGGAGGGTGGGAGGGAGGGAGACGCAAGAGGGAAGAGATATGGGAACATATGTATATGTATAACTGATTCACTTTGTTATAAAGCAGAAACTAACACACCATTGTAAAGCAATTGTACTCCAATAAAGATGTTAAAAAATAATAATAATAAAATTTTTTAAAAATAGTTTTTACAAATCAATATGAAAAAAACTGACAGAAAATGAATACAGAAAAAGAAATAAAATTTATAAGTGTATGAAAAGATTCTTAATCTCACTTATAATTAATAAAATACAAACTAAAGCATCATAATATTTTTTAAAATAAGAAACAAAATAATTGAAATCACAGATACTATTTTTCACCTAACAGAATGGCAAAGATAAATGTTGGCAAAGAGGTAGAATCAAGTACTTCCATATGTTGTTAGCAAAGGTGTAAATTGCAATCTCTTTGGAGGGCAATTTGGCAATAATCAAAACTAAAATACACATTTCCTTTGATCCAACAATATATGCATTTTTTCCAACAGTTCTATTTGTATATGATTGTAAAGATTTAGGTACAAGGCTGTTCACTGCATCATTGTTTCCTGTAACAGAAGTGACAAACCAAACATAAAACAGGAGATTGATTAAATAAATTATGTAATGGATCAAAAACTATTAACAGACTATTTCTAGCCTTCCCCTTCCCTCTGCTAGGTAAAAAGAAATTTGTTTTGGGTCAACGTTCTCATCTCTCTCCCTAAGGAAAATGTTCAATAGCTTTTAGACTTCTGTGATGCAACACCATGAGGAAAGCAGACGGCACAGAAAGATGCAAAGCTTTGTGGAATCCAGACAAGCTCAGGAATGTGTGGAGGCATAAGAAAAAGAAAAGTGAATTTATACAATATTACTAGAGATATACAAACCCTTCCCATGTTTCAGAAATGCAATTTTGAGGCTTAAGTCATTTTGAAATACTTTTTGGTGATGAACTCTATTTCACTGACTTAGGCACAGCTCTGAGACTGGCCTACAGTGGCCTTCAGAAATGTCATATACGCACAATGAAATCCATAAAGCTAGTAAAAGTATTGAGGTGGAAAAGCATATTGCTAAATGTAAAAAATGTAAATGTAAAAAAGCAAGCTGTAAACTGTATACCGTATGTTCCCACTTGTTTAAAAAGCCCATGCATATATTATTCACATACATGTTTTCGAATACATAGATGTTTTCTGGAGGATGTTTCTGCACATTTATAAAGATGCATACATGTAATAATTTTCATTCACCCTCTTGTTTTGTCCTTTATTTTTATGCAATCAGTGCTGAGTGGTGTTTATAATGATAGTGGTATTGAGTATTATTTAAACAAAAAGTCTCTCTTAGGACCTCAACCATGTGTCAACCGAAATAAAAACGCACAATGTAGGACTTCCCTGGTGGCACAGTGGTAAAGAATCCACCTGCCAATGCAGGGGACACGGGTTCGAGTCCAGGAAGATCCCACATGCCAAGGAGCAACTAAGCCCGTGAGCCACAACTACTGAGCCTGCGCTCTAGAGCCCTCGAGCCACAACTACTGAGCCTGCGCTCTAGAGCCCTCGAGCCACAACTACAGAAGCCCGCGCGCCTAGAGCCCGTGCTCTGCAACAGGAGAAGTCACTGCAATGAGAAGCCCGCGCACCGCAATGAAGAGTAGCACCCCCCACCCCCCACCCCACCCCGCTCACCGCAACTAAAGAAAGCCCGTGGGCAGCAACGAAGACCCAACACAGCCAAAAATAAATAAATCTATATTTTTTAAAAAAACACACAATGTACAAGTTGTGAGTCAAGTTTTATTTGGGGACCTTACTGAGGACCATAGCCTGGGAGACAGCCTCTCAGAGAGCTCTGAGAAACTGTTCCAAAGAGGTAAGGGAGGAACCAGGATGTATGTGAACTTTTCTGCTTGGAAAAAAACTTGTAATCAAGCATAAAAAGATCACTGCTAATCACAAAGAACGGACATTTCAAGTTAATGATTTTAGTGCTTTTCTAAGTAGGGGAAGATGAAAGAATCTAGGGTCTGAAATTTTTCCTTAGCTACGTATCTTAGCTACCTAGTGGTCAGTATATCCGATGCACAGAATACTTCCAGTTTTTCTCCATCCTGAATTCCCCTCAGGGTGCACACATTAGCAACTGCAGTGGTTAAAGGCTTAATCCTTGTAGAATTGGGATGGCAGGCAACATTTTTTTTTCTTCACATGAGTGAAAACAATTTTCAGAGAAGAAGAAAATACACCATGATGTGACATAGATTATCCATAATGGTGGAATTATATATGACTTTTTTATTCTTGTCTGTAAACTTTTGTGTATTTTCAAAGTTTCCACCATGAGCATGGATTACTTTTATCAGCAAAACAAATTTCTCTTCAAAATATGATAGTTTATTTTTAAAATATATTCTAGCCTTTTGGATATTGTCAAAGCTGTACAAAAAACAGAACCAGAAAAAATATATATAGCTAAAAGATCTTTTAGTTACTATTTTGGTGAACAGTAGACATAATTTGTTGGGTATCAAAATTTCTGCCCATCCCAGAAATGTTTCATGTGGTGCTTAAAATTACCTTTATTCAAGTCAATTATTTAGTAAAGGTTGTTTGTTTGTTTCCCCCATAAGGACTTTGCTAAAATTGGACGGGTTACTAACCCACCAGGATCCAGGGAATACATTACAGAGGTAGTTCTTGAATTGGAATGTGAATTTGAACCACCAGGAGGGCTTGTTAAACTAAAAAGGGCAGCTTCATCCCCTAGGATTTCTGATTCAGTGGGTCCAGGGTGGGGCCCATAATTTGCATTTCTAACAAATTCCCAGGTGGTGGTGCTGCCAGCTGGTTCAGTGACAACAATTTGAGTATCTCTGCATGAAGCATACTACCTTATCATCAGCGAGAGCACCAGGCACCTGAGAGCAAGCCAGTGCATGAGGCCAGGGGGTCGTCATGGCTGAAGGTCCAGAGGGAATCCCTATAATTTCAGTCCCCAGCCAGACAGGTGGACATTTCAGAGCTGAGGAGGTGGGGAGGCAAATCAGTAACTGAATCAGAGGCTTTGTAGAGTAGGGATGGAAATGTCACCTGCATCATGGTCCTACCTTCACTGGGTTTGTTCATCGCTACAGATGGATATTTAGTCTTTTCACTGTAAACTGGCTTCCACTGTGCGGAGAAGAGATCCATACCTGCATTTCCTTACCTTCAAAATGGAAATGACTGATGCTTTTGAGTGGTTTTAATAATTAAATCTGAGGGAAAATGTTACCAGAAATACAGATAACAAAAGTAAGTGTAAAAAGATTATAATAAGTGTAAGGCTTAAAAAAGTAGATGCTTCTTCTTTATCTCTGTGTTACTTCACTTCACCTAGAACTTAACGGACTCTGGTCCCACCTCTGGGTCAAACCTCCCCCCGGGCTGGTGGCGGGCTCTTCTGACGTCCGCATGTTCCCTGCCACGCTTGGCTCCGCCAGCAGATGGTGCGGTTCTAGCGCTTTTCCAAAAGTGGGCTGAGAGGACAGAAAACAGAGATTGGGTAGCTCTGAGGTATCGTCCACAGCCACGCACCGCCCGTGGAGCTCTCGGATCACAACACTGTCAGGCCACTGCATGGCACCGCCCCCCGCTTTGCTAGAAGTGCCCAGGCATGGATTCCTTTTGGGTGACTGGGTTTGGAAGGAGAACTTGCTTAGGGGGCTAATTGGACCCGCTGAGAAGTGGCGTCTTAATTGGGAGGATAGTCCGCACACAATCCCATGTGCTAAAACCTCGCCCACCGTCTCCAATCGAGGAAAGACAAAAAGAGGAGAAAGGAGTTAAAGCATCAAAACCACACGCCGCTGGGACAGCTCCAGAAGTATCCTTCCCGGGCCGGATTCCAAATGTTCCCGGGTCTGCGAGTCCCTGGGCCGGGGCTGCGCCCCCAGGCGCCGCAAGGCGGAGAAGTGCCGGGCTGGGACTAGGGAGGGCGCTGTGGGATCCGGCGGTCGGGTCCCGACTAGCCCCGCCCCTGTCCCACTCCCCACCCCGGGTCGGCCTCGCCCCAGGACAGGTCTGGGGCGGGTCCAGGTCGTGCCGGCAGCGGCCCCACCCAGAAGTGGGAGGAGCCGACGATGCCTTCGTCCTTCCTGACCTGCGCGCGCAATCAGCCGCAAGGGGCGGTTGTTCTCTTCTTCAGCTGGCGCCGGACCCAGACAGACTCGGACGCCGAGCGGAGCCTGCCAGCCGAGCGGAGCCTGCCAGCCGACCGTCGCCGACGTCTGCAGCCCGGCGCCACGGCAGCATGAGTGCGTGCGGCCCGGCCCTCGGCTTCTTCCTGCTGCTGCTCTGCCCGGCGCAGGTGAGCGGCCGCCGGCGACCCGGGCAGGCTGTGGGGGACGTGGTGAGGCCGCGAGGCGGGAAGGGCGGCGGGCTGTGCAGCGGCTCAGGCGCCCTCGGCCCCAGAGAGGACCAGCCGCGGGTCCAGCGGGTCCCGGGGAAGTTGGTCTAGCGATGGAGCCCCTGGAGGTCCCCCCCCCCAGCTCTCCGGTGTCTTTCTCCGGCCACGCAGTTTTCCCTGTGGTCTGGAAGACGGTGGCAACTGGGGGCTGCTTGTTTGACCTGTTCGGAGCTCCTTTCACCTGTGGTCACCTCGTTTCTGGATTAAGGGTGTGGGGTGAAGAGAGGAGGAAGAAAATGGGCAGAGAGGAATAGGGTTCGTATTATTTAACCTGCCTTTTCCCCCCTTAATTCTGCCAGATGCACGCGAATTCTTTGTAAATGTGTTTAGAAGATCTGACCACTTTATTTCTTCTCCTCCTCCCCTAAGGGTGAAGGAGGGAGGGGAGATAAAGTTAGCAATCCGTCAGGCCCCAAATTGGAACAGCCCTAAGTACTTTACAGAAGGCGGCTTGGTCTTCTAAAGAATGCAAGTTACCTCTTACCCACTCCCTTTATATCTCGAGAAGCTGAGGCCGACAGGTGCACGGGTTAATTGGATTTCGCAATACCAGCCGTGGAGAGGATGGGGCCTGGAACTCCCTGGGTCGGCTTTCCCCTGGTTTGGTAGAAGCCCTGGGCATGAGCGCCTCGCTGCTATTTGTGTGTCTACAGTTTTATCCTTTAAAACTGTGGTGGGTGTCGGGAGGGATGTCTAAGGATTTAGTGCTGATTGAACCAGATCCTGATGGGAATCCCAGGTTCTCGTGCCCACTCATAGGTGTGTCAGTGATGAGGGGGCAGTGAGTCCCAGGGGAAGACAGATCAAGGGGTTTCCTGCACCAGAAAAAGCTCTCCTGAGAGGGCTGCGTAGTTCTCAGCAGGGGGGGGTAGGTGTGGCTGACCCCGGAAGGGCCTCCTGTATGTGCGTGTGGGCGTCGCCAGGGGTGTGGGCTTGTGGAAGAGCACACACCTGGTGGGGAGGGGAGGCAGAGGAAAGCAGGTTTCGGGGAGGTGCTCTGGAATGGGGTCAACCGGTAGACGGCCTGCTAGCTCTGTGGCTTTGGGCTCATTACTCTTTCAAGCCTAACTTTTTCTGAAGATAATTAATACCTCGTATGATTACTGAGGTCCCTCCATGCATAATGATGTTTGGAGAGACCGCATCACTGTAGTAAAAACTCAAGAAATAGTAGCAGTTATTTGCTTTGAAAATACAGCTATTCAATTTCCCGAGAGTTTTAGGTTAGGATCTAACAGGCAGGCTTCACATGGTTAAGTAGCTTTAATTTATCTCTGAAATCCTTTTACCTCAAGGTAGCAGCCAGGGCTGATGGTAAATGAGTGCCTCTCCTCCTAGGACTTTTGGGATAGGTCAGAGGTTGGTCACAAGTTTCTTGCAAAACGCCTGGAAGCCTTGAGAAGGTTTGCAAATATGAACTGGAGACCCTCCTGTTGATATTTTTAAGATTAGCTCCCTAATGTCTGCAGAGGCTTTCAGTACCTGCATTTCCTCACACCTGAAATGTGATGGGGGGGCGGGCGGTTCCCGCTTTTAGAATTCTCACCAGTGATAAGCAGCTCATCTGGGTTCAATCTGAGCACCAGTAAAGTTCTGTCACGGAATTGCAGACTAACTGTCCTTCATAAAGTCTGAAATAACCTTTGGGGGGTGGGGGATTTTTGCTTTCCTTAACTTTTAAGTTTTACAGATGGTGAAATCACATTACTAAGACTGCGTGGTTTTTAAACCTGGTGTTCATCCAAATAATGTGTGCAGTTTTGAGAAGCAGTACCCATCTCTCCTGACTGTAATATTTATAAGCTTTTTCTTGAGAGACTTGCACCATAATGAGGCCTGGGTAGGAATTAAGTCATTAAAACTGCTTTTCCTGAGGAGATCGGGAATGGGTTAATCTTTCAGCCTGAGAGCATTGAAGAATAACTTTCTGAAATTGGAGCAAATGTGGGTAATCTTCCCCAGTCTCTCCCATTCCTTGATTGATGCTGTGATCAGTTATTTTACTAACATAAGTAATCAAGGGAAAATGAGGCTTTTTATTATTAGCAAGTGGGCAGAAAGAAAACGCCTTGCTGAATAGGTCTTTGTATTCCTTCAGTGTTTGTCATATTACCCAGAACAAAGAATCCTCTTTCCTGGGTAACCCTTCCCCTCCCTCCACTCCTCCTAAAAGGGATGCTTTTCAGGGGTGTTTTACAGATGACACATTACCTGTGCGGAAGCCTGGAGTGGGCCATCTCTAGCCTGATCTCAGGTGCCTCGTCTGCTCTTTCACCCACAGACCTGTGAAGGGCACCAGCTCTCCAGCCAAATAAACTACTTGCTGTCAAAACTCTGCCCATCTTCCAAGGCCCAGTTCAAAAGTATCTTCGTCTGTGGCATTGTTATTCTGTTCCCCCAACTAGAATGCCTTCCCTCTGAAGTTCTCAATCTTTGTTTAAACTGCTGCAGCAGCAGCAGCGTTTACGGCCTGGCACAAGACTTGGAGTTAAAAGACCTGGTGTGGGTCTTGACTCTTCCTCTTACCAGGAGTGATCTTGGGCAAAGGCAGTCTCCTCCTCTGTAAAATGGGGTTAACAACTTCGCCTACTTCTCAGGGTGCTTGTGGAAAGACAGAGAAATATTGTTTGAATTGAACTACCGTGCTGCAGGCTCCTTGAGGGCAAGAACTATATTTTACCATCTCCAGCATGGCCTGAATCAACAAATCATTGGGCCTTCATGGATTTGGGTGAGGGGATAAGATCGGAGAGGCATTCAGAGGCTAGTAGAGATCAGAATTGGATTTGCATTTGTTGTCTGGGTGATTGCAAAGATCAACGGTGGCCCGACAGTCTTTCCTTTGCTTGGAACATGCTTGTTATTTTCAGTCTTTAGAATATTTGCTTTGGCAAGAAAACTTTAAAACACACACACACACACACACACACACACACAAACCCAAAAAACCCCTGCTTTCTCTGATGCAAGTGTGCTCTTGGGGAATTTGAGAGGGAATCTTTAGAATTGGGCCACAGAGGAACTCAAATGACTGTCATTCAGTAATTTCATAAATGTGAAGTGAGTGCAGTGTAGGATACAATAGTAGATCGAAAGAATCACCTAGCCAGAAAGTGGTCTGTCTGTAAACTGTAAAGTGCTATGTAAAAGTTAGTAGTTACTATCCCTGTCTTGTTCAAAGTTGATGGGAGGAAGAGTGGATACATAAAAAAATTACAATGCAAAGAAAAGTGTGCTCTAATAAAGGGACAGAATGTGATGGGGAGTCCATTTTTGAGCTGAGTGTTGGAGGGTGAATTAATGCTTACCAGGCGGATGAAAGGAAAACTGGAGAAAATAGGGGGGAAAGTTACCCAATTGTTACTAAAAACCATTAAACTGTACACTTCAACGGTGAATTTATAGTATGTAAATTATCTCAATATTTTTAAATGGCATCTTGGATTACAAGAGACTAAGGAAAAAGGAATTACCTAATTTTTGCATAGTACTCCATTGCGATGACACCTCTGGTCTTGTTTTAACCTCCCAAGACTCCGTAAGATAGGTGTGATGCTGTTTTTCCTGTTTTACAGATGTGGATATTAAGGCTGAAGTTTGTCTCAAGGTCATAGTTGGTAAATGGCAGACTGGGGCTTGAGCCACTGTCTTCTGACTTCCAGGCTCTACTTTATTGAAATTCAGAATATTGCTGCCAGGTTATTCATATTTAGCAAGCTCTGTTGAATGGGTGTTTAGTAGATGTTCTACTTGGCCAGTAACATTCAAAGCATGTTCCTGGCTCCAGTGTGGCTTCTCCAAAAGCCCGTGATAGATCAGGGGTGGATTTAGCCTACTGGCCTGACCCTTGGTTCAATTGTCACGTTGTGTGAACATTCCTTAGGAAAAAACCTGCGGACAGTATACACCCCCATCCACTTCCATGGTTTTGATTTAGCCTTGTGGCTTTTGGATTATTTTTCCAACTCGTGAGTGCGGGAGCTCAGAAATGTCTAAGACTAACTCATAGTGTGACCTTGGGCAAGTCAGTTAAACTGCAAGCTGGAGGGGTTATCTGTAAAGTGAAGGTTGGCTGAGCCCATCTAACTCGAAAAATATATCTAAAACACCCATCTAAAGGCGTGCCTGGTGCTCACACAAATTATCCTTTGTTATGTGGATATGTTTACCCCAGGTTGGCTATAAAACAGTGTTCCAGAGAATTCCGTCAATAAAAGAGCAGACCAGCCTCCACCCCAAATGTCCTGTCATATTTGTTTGGTCTGCATACCCGACCCCAAAGGACACAGCAGGCAGCTTAATCTCTGGACAGGATTCTCTGGGCCACCGCCTCCTGGGTTATCCTGACTGGCCAGGCCAGCCCCTCAGCTCCACCCCTTTCCAGAGCTGCAGCTGGGTGTGTCTCCAGGTTCCATCGTGAGCTTTACTTATCCAGGACAGCAGCAGAGGTGAGGGGACCAGGCCCTGCACTGCATCTGCATGGGATGGCCAGGTACAGGCCTGGGGCTGAAGACAGTCACTGGTCCTGAGAAAGTGAGTCAGGACTTGACAGCTGCCTAGAGTTGTATGTAAATGGTAGTCATTAGTCCTGCAGGTGAACAAGGCTGTGTGGAAAGAGGGACACCTGTGTAGGATGATAGTGGAGGGGACAGCCCATCCCTAGCACATTGTCACAATCTAAGGATACGTCCGTGTACAAACTGAGCTGAAGTTTGAACAGTGCAGCAGCTGGCGGGCTGGGCATGGGGGTGAATAGGAAGGAGAATGCTTAACTTGGTGTTCAAAATCTTGTTTCTCATTACTGGTTTTGTCACTTATGAGCCATGTGATCTCAGAGAATCCTCTCTGAGCTCCAGTTTCCTTACCTATAAAATTCTGTGATACTACTCCATGGGGTGTCTGAGAAATAAATGAGGCAATGAGGGAGAAATCACTCAACTTTGTGCCTGGCACGTGGTTGATGTTCATTAAGCATTTGAACATGAGTTAATATTCAGCCTGGAGTATACAATTCTGTTGCTGAGGTTCAGAGCTTCTCCATGTGATAAGATGTGCTTTCGGGGAGCTCCCAATTAGAGTCTGTTTAACAGCTGCTAGAGTTGCTGACATAGAGCAGAAGGGGCATTTTTTTTTTTAACTTTCCTGAACTATTCCTATTATTATTGAAAGATGCTTCCCTGTGCAGTCATATATCCAATAATTAAACTCTAGAGCATGTTGTGAAATAACCATATGGCCTAACCTTTAAAAGCAGAGATGGTCTAGGCTTGTAACCACTAAATTCTGGGTTAAAGCCAAAGCAACTTCTTACATAATCCAGTCAAGCTCCTTTAACTCATCTTGTACGTTTTGATAGTTTCTGAATCAGTGAACACTGGATGAGATACTATAGAAAATTTCAAAGGAAGTGTAACACCTGGGCTCTGCCCTTTAGGGTTCTGTGGTCTTACAGGGCAGTCGAGACAAAGGCAAGAAAATACTCTTGCAACCTCTGCCCTCATGCACAACTTTGTGATACTCATAAGTATAAATTCTCGTTGATCTTAGAGCAGGAGCCAGCAAATTATGACCTGGCTAGAGCCTGTATAGTTTTCTTGGGATACACCCACGCCCATCTTTTACCCATTGTCTGTGGTTACTTTTGAGCTACAGCAGACAAGGTTGAGTATGTAGCACAGAGACCTTAGGGCCTACAAACCTACCATATTTAATATTTGGCCCTCTAAGGAAAAGTTTATCCACCGCGTCCTGGTGGATCCCCAGGGGAGCTTGTGGAATGTAAGTCACAGGGAAATGGTTCGCCTGAGCTCTGGGTGCAGGACACCTGCTGACTCAAGCAGTGAGGATGGATGCCCATGAGCACCAGCCAGGTGCTGCCTGGGGCCAACCTGCCTATGCCCCAAGACAGCTCACCCGACGGGGGAGCGCCATGACCAGATCCAGGTGATAGGAGTCAGAGTTCAATTTAGTGGAGGCAGTGAGTCTTGGGTGAGGCTTGTAAAAAGGGAGGCCGTTCCAAGATGGGGGGCGGGGACTGAAATGTGTGGAGAAAACAAGGGACAGCAGACAAGGGCTGGAGTCTGGCCTTGGGGACCCCGATAAATACAGTTACAGGCAGTTCAGGTAGAGTCAACAGCCAGTCACAGAGGGTAGTAGAGATTATGTAAAAGTTACTGCATTTGTGTGTGTTTGCGTGGATACATCTCTACAGGTTTGCCTGTGGGAGGGAATTGAAAGCCCGGAAGGCCTAGATATAATAAGTTAGCATTGGTTAAATCTGAGGAATGGGGTGGCAGTGGAGAAGTAAGGGGGAGCTTTCAATGTTATCTCATATACACCTGTGATATTTGAATATTTGTGATGGGTGGGTACTCTGTAATTAAGGAAAATAAAGTCTACACTCATTTAACATTTTAGGAGTCGGTTAAATGTTTAAATGCTTAAATAAGATAGTTCTTGTGGTCATGAATATCTCTGTAAGACTGGTTGGTGCCCATGAGATGAACTGTGGAGAATTATCATTCTTTGGACTTGTCCCCCCCGACCCCAGGTGGAGCTTTGGCAACACCTGTTATTAGAGACTCTGGCTGTGTCGCATGACACTCAGACCCATGGTGTTTCAACTGACAGTCACCCTTCTCTGCTTAATCTCAGTATAACCAAGAATGTGCTCTCTGCAGTCCTTGCCACTGGGCTTTTCTCTTACGTGGTGAAGGGCATCCGAGCTCATGTTTTGTGATAAAATACACATAAAATCGACCGTTTTAAGTTAAAGTACAGTTCAGGGACATTAGGTACATCACATGTTGTGCAACTACCACCACCGTCCATCTCTGGAGCTGAGCTCACATGCAGTCTGGTGCCCTTTGGGCTCTGGCAGACCTCCAGCTTGGTGGGTTTATTTCAGTATCGGGCAGGATACTTCCTTCCCCAGGTGAGTATCATTGGTGTGAAGTCAGCACCAGGTGTTCTTGTATCAGAGTAAAGGCAGCTTTCACCCAGACACCTTGCTTCCCTGAGGAAGGAAGTACGTGGCCTGTACCCGAGCCCTTGATTGCTTGACGTTCCCTTGGTCTTGGTGTCGGCTTGTGCTGCCCTGATGTTCCAGGAAATCTTCCAGGGATCTTGAGGTGAGCCGTTGTCTTCGTTGATAAAGTCCGACCGCTGTGCTGTGGCGCTTTGGAGCCTGGAAACCCCAGTTGTTCGGATGTCAGATAGGTTCTTGATGGGCTGCATAGTTGAGCTCGGCCTAGTCAGTGGTCCACTGAGGAGTGACCCTCGTGCAGCGTAAGGAGTAAGAGCTCCAGCTTCCAAACCAGCCAGGCCTTGGGCAGGGTCTGGCTCTGCTGTTTCTCAGATGTGGCCTCAGATGGGTCGCTTTACCTGTGGAACCCTCACTTTCCTCATATGTGAAATGGTGTTACTTTAGTGCCAGCCTCACAGATCTGCTGCGGGATTGAGGTGACAGGGGCACCCTTATCCAGTGCCTGGGCGCCGTGGGCGTGGTGTACCCCCATGGGAGCAGACCACATGGTGGGAGGTGATGAGGTGGACAGAGGATGGCTGTGGGCTCGCGGGGAAGGGGTCGGGGGGGAGGGGTGAGGGAGGCTGTACCGGCGAGGCTTCCCGGGAGGTTGGTGGGAAAGGTACCTGGGCTTGAACCCCTGATGAAGAGGGTCTGGCGATGGAGGAAAGACTGGTTTCCTTTTGAGCACCTGGGCTGTGCAGCAGGTGGTTGGAGGTGCAGCTGGAGAGGAGTTGGGGGTGGTCTGACTGAGCGGGAGGGTGAAATGGAGCAGCCTTCATGGGCAGGAGCAGGTGAAGGGACCAACACAGAGATGAGGTTGAACACGTGGATGAGGAGGAGGCCAGGTGGTGGAGGTCTCCAGGGGGGCTTGGCACCAGCCGGGCCTGCGGTTGAAGGAGATGCTCGGGTTTCAGCTGTAGGTGAGCCGAGGGGAGGTGGGGAGAGAGACTCGAGGTGGGGAAGAGGCCTCCCCACCTGTGCAGCCGTGTGAGTGAGTGCACAGGCCTGCACAAGGGATGGGTGATGGACCCCCTTGAGGGAGGACCTTAATTATAGGGTTGATTATATCTTATTGAGAGTCTGTTTCTGGAACTAGAATGTTCTGGTTTGAATCCTGGCTCTGCTGCTATTGGACAAGTTATTTAGCTTCTCTGCCTCTGTTTTCTCATCTGTAAATTGGGCATAATAGCACCTCCCAGGACTTCCCTGGCGGTCCAGTGGTTAAGACTCTGCGCTTCCACTGCAGGGGGTGTGGGTTCCATTCCTGGTCGGGGAACTAGGATCCCGCATGCCGCGTGGTGTGGCCAAAAAAAAAAAAACTTCCCTCGTGCATTTGTTGTAAGGATTCATTGGGTTAATATGTAAGAACAGTTAAAACAGTGCCTGGCACACAGCGAGTGGCCTGTGAGTACCTTTGGGCCCCGCCGGTTCATGCTTCTTTAGGTAGATGACTTGGGAAAGGAAACCTAAGAGCAGTGACTCAAGCCCAGTTTTTTCCTGGCCCCGAAGAAAACAGTTGGAAGACACTATGAATAATTCCTTACGTTTGAGTGGTAGTGCTTTCTCGTTTCCTAAGCACTTCCTCCTTTATTCCCGCATTCAGCGTTCACACCAGAGCTGTGACGTAAGCGGGGTTATGAGTGCAGTTCACAGGTGGGAGACTCCTGCTCTGCTCAGCCAGGTTACCTGCTCCAGGTGCAGCCGGGCTCAACATTTATTGAGGAACCCAGGGCTCCTGATCTCCCGCCCCTCAAGCTCAACCCTCAGCCCTTCCTCCCCACCCCCCCGCCCCATCTCTTCTACTTGGTGGGTGGAAACAACTTTGCTTTGAAACAAGTGGTGTAGATTATAAAGGATGATCTTATAAATAGGGACCAAACAACATTGGGTCATCTTTATTTTCCCATAGAGTGCTAAGTGCTGAGGAAGGGGAACTTAGACTCCAGATGCCCGTCCTGTTAGTCATGCCAGAGTTGCGATTTTTATGACTGGATTCCTGCCACTCCTGTGGGTGACGTGTCAGAATGCCCCCTGGCCGGGACCTGCTTGCCCTGTTGGCCTGTTGAGAATTCTCTGAGGGGGAGTCCAAGGGACGGGTCCCTTGTATGTAAATTACAGGTCAATATAAGCAGTTGTCACCCCTCCTTAGCTTATTTGCCTTTTCAAACTTCAGTAGATGGATAATGACCTTTTAGTGGGAAACCCAGAGTTTTGGAAAGAGCAGTACTTTCTCTAGATTCGCTAGGTTTATGGACATAATTAGGACATAATTATCTTTTTATATAGAAAGGATGGAATTTTGCAACTTCTTGCCAAAGGTTTGGGATATGGCGTTGTTAAATGCTTGTTGCTTCCTCATTTGTATAATTTCCCTTCCTTGTGGCCTAAACATATGACTTTTAATGAAACAAGATGGGGTAAGTCATAATTTCTGTTTTAAAATATCTGAAGAATGAATTCAGAGACAAGTCACTTGGACCCTTAGATTTCCCCTCAACACCCCTCAACCTCCTGCCTGTTTTTCCTTTCATGTTTTCAGGGCCTGTTGTGGGATTTGTGTCTTGATGCCGGCGACCAACACAGCCCAGCTTAACTCCTTGCGGTGTGCGGCCCACGTGCCACTGCCCCTGGAGGGAATTCACTCTCTTGCTTCTTTGCCGATTTTTTAAAAATGGCTTTTCCACCAGGTATCTTGGGATCCATGGTTGCTTCTCGACAGTCCCTGTTTCCCTACATGATAGCTGATTACAAGGTCACTGACCCTGGCCAGCTTGGTGGAGCTCGGTGGCCTTGCTGATGGTATGAGTCACGTGGTGCCCTCCTCCCCCCAACCCCACTGCCGTGTGACTCTCACGTGGGGAATAGGAGTGGCTCTTGAGAAATCTTTACACAAGAGGTTTTATATTTTTAAGATTCTGAGGTGATTTTCCTTAAAGGGAGCACATTTCTTGCCTTTTACTTAAATCTCGAGGACAAGGTATTCATTCTTGCTCGTCCTCCTTACGGTCTTTTCTTCATGTTACTCATGGTGTGCTGATATTAATTAACCTTAACAGATACGCAAACGATCTTTCATTATTTAGACCTGACACAGTTCCTTATACAGATGTGCAAAAATAGAGCCTTAGTAATCACAGACTCACATACTATCTTGCTTTCTTCCTCACTGATTGTTAGTGACTCTTATGTGGAACTGTAGCTTCCTCTTATTAATAAATAAACTAGCAGGAAGTAGAAATCATGTAAATAAGGAATTTCTATTACCTCCTTCGCTGACTGACTTGACAAGTCCATTTTGGTCTATTTTAATTAATATTTGTCAAAATGTGAAACTAACCAGTGCCTCTTGCTGTTACTTGGCTTTGCAGGTAACCTTGGAAGCTTCTGTGAATGGGGCTTGAGTGGGTGCCCTTTGCTGTGGAACTTTGTGTTATCCCTGAGGCCCTAATGAAGCGAGTTTTGGGTTGACTTTTGTAGGTATTTTCACAGTCCTGTGTTTGGTATGGAGAGTGTGGAATTGCATCTGGAGATAAGAGGTACAATTGCAGATATTCTGAGCCACCAAAGCCGTTGCCAGAGGATGGCTATGACCTGGTGCAGGTGAGTTAGTTGTCTCGGGCATTGGGAACACAAAATGCTAATCAGAGATCCTCTGCAATTATACCTTAAATATTACCGTGGGGTGGGGATAGAGATGAAATGAATGGGCTTTTCTTATCCCAAACTCTTATCTGTAGCACAAAGAAGATAACATAACTCCGGAGGCTTAATTTTTGGGGGCTGACTATACCTTGCTCATAAAGTTTCCCATTATCAGGTTACTACTTAGGGACTGATCTTGGTACCTCAGATGTTGCTTTAGCAGCTTCTTCAAAATACACTCAAAGTTAACTCTTTTTGTTCCTAGATTTCAGGACTTGAGTGGACGAGGCTGCTAAGTGGCTGTGACTCCCTTGTCCTCTGTTCACTTTAGTGATTCCTCCGGTTTCCACCAAGAGCCTATGAACTTTGGCTGCTACCAGGAATCTGTTTCCTGTTGTCTCTTTCACCATCCCTGATACACAGGGATATTAGAAAAGAACTGGAAAAATCCAGGTGGAAAGACTGGTCTTAGAGGCTGCAGTTGACACGGTAGCGGGTCATCTGGACTTACTTCTTTCATCAGAATTATTAAAGGCATTCGACATTTCCTGGAGTGACTGATGGAAAGAGTAAATAACATTCTGGTTAAACTTAACCAAATAACCTAAAAAGAGGTAAAATGATTGTCAAGGGAGGAAAGTGAGCTTCCCAGTTAGAAAAAAAAAAATTAAAATGCCTCTACTGCCTCTACTTTTGTGAATCCCTAGTTGTAAACAGTAAATCTGATAGCCTTTTAAAAGAATTCTGCAAGCACTTTGCATATAGGTGTCTCACCCTTGTGTACCTAAAAAGGGTGATATGAATAAAATGGTCTTATATTTGAGGAATGCTTGTCCTTATTTAACTGTGCTCCTCTGATGTCCATGCTTTCTCACCCGAAAGGAACTCTGTCCAGGGTTCTTCTTCGGCAACGTCAGTCTTTGCTGTGATGTTCAGCAGCTTCGGACACTGAAAGACAACCTGCAGCTGCCTCTGCAGTTTCTGTCCAGGTGGGTTGACCGCCAGACATGCAGGAAAAATGGGTTTAAAAGTTAGTTCTTGTTTTAAGAACGCTATCTTATGACTTCTCAGAAATAAACAGTAACTTCTGATAAAGTAATAATTATCAGACTCAGTTCTCTCTCTCTTTACATTCAGAGTTGCTACTTGGTTTTCCTCTGAGATGTCTTCATCCCAAAGGGGACCTGCACTGGGGTCTGGGTCCTTTCAGACTTGAGCCCTTTCGCGCTGTGGGGAGGAGAGGGGGTCCTGCCCATTTCTCTGACGTGAGACCCTCCTCCGTGCAGTCCTCTGCATTGCCTCCCTCCCCTGCTTTGTGTGTGATTCTCTCTTCCTATGGTGACCCAGGCCTCGGTAGAGCCTTTGGTAACTGCTCAAAGCTTGTTTTGGCAGAGTCGGCTGGTTTTGTCAAAATTAGTTTGCCATCCAGTGTGTTCTGTGTGACCGGGGCAGTGAAAAGGGCTTCGTAATACATGTTCTCTAAGCTTACCCAGCAGTTCTCGAATGTGCAGAAGAACGAACTGGTGGTGGTCTTTAGAACAGCACGTTGAGCACCCTGATAAAGGCGGATGGGAAGGACATGTGCTTCTCTGTGCAGGTGTCACTGCAGGTGACAGGGCACAGGTCCACTAGGAAACCTTGCTTCTCAGATTTTCAGTCGACAATATGGAGTGGAAAACCATCTGTAAATTGTTCTCTGAGGACAGCAAACAATATAATAGATCAGAAAGTTGAGACTCTAATCAGGCCAGCTTATCTTGTGGAAGGAAGCCTAGTGGATGTTTCTGTAGCCAAACTGGAGCTGTCATTTAGCCAAAATACATTTATCTAGCACCTGCTCTACGTGAGGTATTATGGGCGTAAACATCAAAAGATAACCAAGTTTCCCCCGTGTTGTCAGAGGTAACAAAGCTTTATTTACGATAGCAAACAGTGAGATGGTAATATGGAATACTATGCAGCTGTCCCAACTGATGATTGCAGAGATTAAATGGAGTAACATGGAAAGAGGTTTGTAATTTATGGAAAGTAGTAGAAAACTGTGCACCCCAAGAGCGAATTCTGTTTGAATGGTGTAATTGTCGTTCCTGTTTGTCACAGTAAAGCATGGAACTCCTGAAAGCAAGTCAGCGTGGGTGTCTGCTCCTTCACTAGACCAGAGGCTTTGAAGGCTGGGACCACACCTTCCTTGTTCTGTGTCGCATGTGGTCGTCTGGATGGGTTCAGAATAGAGAGCAATCTTGATTGGTTTTGTTGCAAGAGTGCAAGTCTGATGAAGCAATAGCTTTTGCAGGTAACGGTGAACCAAAGAGGAGAGAGAGGTCTTCTGCCACATAACTGGTCAACATTAGAAGCTTAAACTTTGAACCTGGAAGACAGCAGACAGTTGTGGTTCTTATGAAAACCCGGGTGCTTCTGCAATGCATGCAGCCAGAGGACACCACTGCTGTTCTTTTTATCTTCTCATGTCACGGGGAAATCCTCTTGTGTTTAGAGAGAGCCTAGGATTATCTGGGGATCAGAAGAGAGCCCTTCCGTAGGTTATAAGATGAAAACTCTAATGTGTAAATCTCATTTTTTCCCTTTTTTCTTCTCAATCAGAATTGTCACCATGATGCTTCTAAGTCCTTCTAACTTCAAGACAGAGAAAACATGTCTGATGTTATAAAGTGCAGAAATCAGAGAGCGTTTGTCTCTTTTTGAAATTACATCTGGGCAGCACAAATGTAGTAATTAGGGCAGTTTCTAAAGAGGTGTCTTTATTTTAACATGAGGTCTTAGGTTTGGAATTGCTGGGTTTAATATGTCCTCATGGTAATCCATTTGCCGTTTTACAATAAATTTTAAACATTCTTTGTCTACTTTAAATCATCTTTTTGCTGGCCCTATTATCCGTGAAATCATACAAAGTAGTTTACTTTTCCTTTTAGATGTCCGTCCTGTTTTTATAACCTAGTGAACCTGTTTTGTGAGCTGACATGTAGCCCTCGACAAAGTCAGTTTCTGAACGTTACAGCAACGGAAGATTACGTTGACCCTGTTACAAACCAGACAAAAACAAACGTAAAAGAATTACAGTACTATGTTGGAGAGAGTTTTGCCAATGGTAAGTAAACTTTCAAGTTATTCCTCTTTTATATTTGGTATCAGGACAGTGGATCAAATTGTCCCTTTTTGTTGTCCTGTCAACTCTGTGAAAATGACAGTTTTTAGTTCCATTGGCCTTGAAATGTGAGTTGTTGCTTTGCTTGTATCCTGGGACTTGAGCTACAACCTTTTATACAATCTCCTTAAAGTATTTGCTTTAACTCCTTCCTAAGTATAAGTTCCCACATGGAAATTTTTAGTATGTGCAAGCTTATTTCTATACATTTTAGAAACCATTGGAACTTTGGTTCTAGTGGACATGAAAGGCATAACTTCATGAATTACTGCAAGACTGAGGAGATGGGGTGGAAGGTAGAACTAGTTGGCAGAGGAGAGATTTTTGACTGTGAAGAAACAGATCACGAGAAGGGAAAGTAAGCAGGTGTAACACATAGGAGAAAGGGTAACCCAGCAACTAGAAATCATAGAACAATCTGAAAAAGACCATGTCATGTTTGTTGAAAATGACTGAAATGAAAGAATTCCAAAAGAATAGGACACTAAGGGAAAAGAATGAACAGATTAGAAATAGAACTATAGGGCTTCCCTGGTGGCGCGGTGGTTAAGATATATAACAGGCAGGCAGTGGTTAAGAATCTGCCTGCCAATGCATGGGACACGGGTTCGAGCCCTGGTCCAGGAAGATCCCTTATGCCACAGAGCAACTCAGCCCGTGCACCACAACTACTGGGCCTGCGCTCTAGAGCTGCGCGCCACAACTACTGAGCCTGTGTGCCACAATTACTGAAGCCTGCGTGCCTAGAGCCTGTGCTCCGCAACAAGAGAAGCCACTGCAATGAGAAGCCCACGCACTGCAACGAAGAGTAGCCCCCGCTCGCCACAACTAGAGAAAAGCCCGCGTTCTGCAACGATGACCCAATGCAGCCAAAAATTAAAAAAAAAAAAAAAGAAATAGTCATTTAAGTGGATTAAAAGATTAGATGCAGCTGAATAACGAATGTGCCCAAAAACAATAAATAAAATAAGAAAATAATTCATCAAAGTTGTTGACTATAAGAGCAACATATAAATTTAATTATAATGATCAGTTAAAAACGTAACAAAAAAACTTACTAGAAAAAAGATCCCATTCACAAAAGCAACAAAAAGTAGGGTACCTAGGAATAAATGTACCAAAAGATGTGACGTAAAAGACAGCCTGACAGGATGAAGAGAGATCATTCTGTGTAGAAACAGAACCATCCATGTGGACAGTGGATATATAACAGGTGTGTTGTTACAAATCATTAAGGGAAAGAGTGGGCTAGTTGATAAATGGAGTGAGAAATTAATTATTCATCTAATTTTTATTTTTGATTAACAAAGTGAAAATCCTAGTCTTGGAAATTTTTAGAAGTAAATATAGAATGTCTTTATGACTTTAAGGTAAGAAAGGATTCTAGACAAGAGAGGAGAAGCAGAAACCAGAAGTGAAAGGATTTATCAATACAGATAATTAGCATCTGTAGCAATCAGTGAAATGCAGATTAAAACAGTGAGCTACCATTTCACATATCAGATTGGCACAGATTTAAAAATTGGTCAATTAGAAATATTGGTGAGGATGTAGAGGCAGAGGAATGCTAATATACTACTCCACTGGTAACTGTAACTTGGGTGTGAGTGTTTGAAAACCATTTGAAAAATAGTTTTGCAATACCTGGTAAACTTGAAGATAAATATACCATCACTGCAGAAATTCCACTTAGAGGTGCCTACCTTAGAGAAACTCTTAATGCATGTAAGGAGGGAGAACCATATAAAAACGTTCATTGTAGCATTTCTGTGATCATGAAAAATTGGAGACATCAAGAGAATGAGAAGACAAGCACAGACGGGGAGGAAATATTTGCAAAAGACATAATCTCATGAAGGACTGTTACCCAAAATATAGGAAGACTTCTTAAAACTCAACGCTAAGGAAGTGAACAACCTGATTGAAAAGTGGACAAAAGACCCGAACAGACACCTTACCAAAGAAGATACATGAATAGCAGATAAGCATATGAAAAGATTTTCAACATCATATGTCATTAGGGAATTCTAAATTAAAACAACAAGGAGGGACTTCCCTGGTGGCACAGTGGTTAAGAATCCGCCTGCCAATGCGGGAGACATGGGTTCAATCCCTGGTCCGGGAAGATCCCACATGCCTTGGGGCAACTAAGCCCATGTGCCGCAATTACCGAGCCTGTGCTCTAGAGCCTGCGTGGCACAACTGCTAAAACCCACATGCTCTAGGGCCCGTGTGCTGCAGCTGCTGAGCCATGTGCTGCAACTACTGAAGCTGGCGCACCTAGAGCCCGTGCTCTGCAACAAGAAAGCCTGCGCACCGCAACGAAGAGTAGCCCCCGTTCGCCGCAACTAGAGAAAGCCTGCACACAGCAACGAAGACCCAATGCAGCCACAAAAAAAAACAAAGAACAACGAGATACCACTACACACCTATTAGAATGGCCAAAATCCAAAACCCTGACACCCCCAAATGCTAGCGAGGATGTGGAGCCATGGGAACTCTCGTTCATTGCTGCTGGGAATGCAAAATGGTACAGCCACTTTGGAACACAATTTGGCAACTTCTTAGAAAATGAAAAATATTCTTTTTTTAACATCTTTATTGGAGTATAATTGCTTTACAGTGTTGTGTTAGTTTCTGCTGTATAACGAAGTGAATCAGTTATATGTATACTGAAAAACATTCTTACCACACATTCTAGTAATCATGCTCCTTGGTTTTCACCCAAGAGAGTTGAAAATGCATATCCACATGAAAACCCATACGTGGATGTTTGTAGCAGCTCTATGCGTAACTGCCAAACTTGGAAGCAACCAATAATGTCTTGCAGTAGGTGAATGGAGAAGCCGTGGTACCTCCAGACAACAGAATATTATTCAGTGCTGAAAAGAAACAAGCTATCCAGCCATGGAGAGACATGGAGGAACCTTAAATGCATGTTACTAAGTGAAAGAAGCCAACCTGAAAAGACTACATACTGTGTGATTCCAACTCTGTGACACTTTGGAAAAGGCAAAACTATGGAGACCGTAAAAAGATCAGTGGTTGCCAGGGGTTGGGGGCAGAGAGAGACGAATAGGTGGAGCACAGGGATTATTAGGGCAGTAAAACTAATAGTTGATACTATAATGGTGGATGTGTGTCATTATATGTTTGCCAAAACTCTAAAGAATGTACAGTACCTAGAGTCAACCGTAACATAAACTGTGGACTTTGGGCGAATATGATGTCAATGTAGATTCATCATTTGTAACAGATGCACAACTCTGGTGCTGCTGATAGTGGGGAGGTTGTGCTTGTGTAGAGGCAGTGGTTATATGGGAACCCTCTGTGCTCTCTGCTCAATTTTACTGTGAACCTAAAACTGCTCTAAAAAATAAAGACCATTTTAAAAAAACATTGGAGACACTAAATGCTAATTAAGAGGAGAACAGATCAGTGTACTGGAGCATAGTCATAGTCTGTTATGTTAAAATGGATGAATTAGGATTGTGTCAGTCACATGAATGACACTTAAAAATACTGACTGAAAGTAAGTAACAGAACATATGTAGTATGTTTATATTAAACAGTACTACATATTTATGGATACAGTATGTCATAAAAGTACACAAACGTGCATGGGAAAAAGAAACATCAAACTCAGGATTGTGATTACCTTGGGGAAGGGGAGATGCCCATAGGAAGGGATAGTGAGGGAGCTTCAGCTATATCTATAATGCGTTTTTGTTAATGTTGAGGCAAATGTTGTAAAATAGTAAGATCGGTAGAGGTGGGTGGCAAGTACATGAGAATCATATTCTCCATATTTTCCGTATCCTTGACATATTTGATAAAATTAAAACCTGAAAACCAAATGGTTAGCTGGAAGATATGAGGGAATTACTCAGAAAACAGCATAGAGATATAAAGTTCTGGAAATCATTAAAAGTGACATATGGGGGTAAGAGAGCTGGGGAGAGACAGTAAGCAAAAGGATAATGGCTGGGGATTTTCCAGAATGGATGAGAGATGAATCTTCAGACTTAGGAAAAGAAAATGAATCCTTAAGCCAGATAAATTAAGAAGAAGTAGAATAGGGGCTTACCTGGCAGTCCAGTGGTTAAGACTCCTTGTTTCTACTGCAGGGGGCGTGGGTTTCATCCCTGGTCGCAGAACTAAGATCCCACATACTGCATGGCGTGGCCAAAAAAAAAAAAAAGGAGAGAATATATATATAAATCAGTTGTATTTCTATACACTTGAAATGGACATTCTGAAAGTGAAAATTTAAAAAAAAAATTCCATTTACAATAGTATCAAAAAGAATAAAATACTTAGGAATAAATTTAACAAAAAAAGTGTGAAACATACTCTAAAAGCTAAAGAACATTATTAAAAGAAATTAAAGAGGATCTTTATAAATGGAAAGGCATCTTGTGTTCATGGATCAAAGACTTAATATTGTTATAAGATGGCAGTACACCCCAAATTGATCTACAGAGCCAGTGCAATCCCTATCAGAATCCCAACTGACTTCTTTGTAGAAATGGACAGGCTGATTTTTAAATTCACATAAAATTACAGGGGACCCAGAATAGCCAAAACAATCCTAAAAAAGAAGAACAAAATAGGAGGAATCACACTTCCCAGTTTCAAAATTTACTACCGACCAGTGGAAAACAAGATGGTATGGTACTGGTATAAGGATAGACATACAAAGAAATGAGACAGAATTGACAATAATCCCGTACATCTTTGGTCATCTGATTTTTGACAAGGGTGTCAAGACCATTCAATGGGGGAAAGAATAGTCTGCAACAAGTGGTCTTGGACAACCGGATAGCCACATGCAAAAGAACAAAGTTGTACCCTTACCTCACACCATATACAAAAATTAACTTAAAATGTTTGCAGCAACATGGATGGATGCATTATGCTAAGTGAAATAAGTCAGACAGACAAAATTAAATACTGTATGATCTCACTTATATATGTGGGATCTAAAAAATACAACAAACTAGTGAATATAACAAAAAAGAAGGAGACTCAGATATAGAGAACAAACTAGTGGTTACCAGTGGCGAGGGGTTGGGGGGCAGCATGTAAACCTGGGGGAGTGGGAGGTACAAAATATTGGGCATAAGATAGACTCAAAGATGTACTGTACAACATGAGGAATATAGCCAATATTTTGCAATAACTGTAAATGGAGTGTAACCTTTAAAAATTGCATTTAAAAACTTAAAATGGATCAAAGACCTAAATGTAAGAGCTAAAACTACAAAACTCTTAGAAGAAAACATCAGGATTAAAAATTTTTTAAAAAAAAGAAAAAAATCGGGATAAATCTTCATGACCTCAGATTTGGCAATGAATTCTTAGATATGACAGCAAAAACATGAGCAAACAAAAGGAAGAAATAGATATCTTGGACTTGATCAAAATAAAAAACTTGTGCTTCGAAGAACACCATCAAAAAGAGGTGAAAACAATATTTGCAAATCATGTATTTAATAAAGGATTTGTATCTAGAATATACAAAGACTTCTAACAACTCAATAAGTAGATAACCCAATTTAAAAATGGGCAAACGATCTGAGTAAACATTTCTCCAAGATGTTATGCAAATGGTCAATAAGCTCATGAAAAGGTTCTTGAGATCATTAGTCATCAAGGAAATGCAAATCAAAACCACAGTGAGCTACCGCTTCACACCTACTAGGGTGGCTAGAATCAGAAAGATAACAGATGTTGGCGGGGATGTAGAGAAATTAGAACCTTCATACACTGCTAGTGGGGATGTAAAATGGTGCAGTCACTTTGGGAAACAGTCTGGCAGTTCCTGAAACAATTAAACATAGAGTTACCGTATGACCCAGCAGTTCCACTCACAAGAGAAATGAAAACATATGTTCATAATAGGTGGAAACAACGAAGATATCCATCAACTGATGCATAGATAAACAAAATGTGGTACATCCATACGACGCAATATTATTTGACCGTAAAACGGAATGAAATATGGATCCATGCTGCAACATGGATGGACCTTGAAAACATCATGCTAAGTGGTAGAAGCCAGTCAAAAGACTATATATTATATGATTACATTTATATGAAATGTCCAAAATAGGCAAATCTATAGAGACAAAAGTAGATGAATGGTTGCTTAGGGCTTGAGGGGATAGGGAGATAAGGGAGCATTAGTTAAAGATACCAGGTTTCTTGTTTTTTTTTTTTTTAAGTCCTTCAATCAGTTCTTTCTTTATTTCTTTATTTATGGCTGTGTTGGGTCTTCGTTTCTGTGCGAGGGCTTTCTCGAGTTGTGGCAAGCGGGGACCACTCTTCATTGCGGTGCGCGGGCCTCTCACTATCGCGGCCTCTCTTGTTGCGGAGCACAGGCTCCAGACGCACAGGCTCAGTAGTTGTGGCTCACGGGCCCAGTTGCTCCGTGGCATGTGGGATCTTCCCAGACCAGGGCTCGAACCCGTGTCCCCTGCACTGGCAGGCGGACTCCCAACCACTGCGCCACCAGGGAAGCCCCACCAGCTTTCTTTTTTTAAGGTGATGAAAGTGTTTTAAAATTGACTGTGGTGGTGATTGCACATATCTATGAATATGCTGAAAGCCATTAGATTTTAACTTTAGATTGGTGAATTGTATGGTATGTGAATTATCTCAATAAAGCTATTTAAAAAAGGAATCCATACCTAAATATAGCTTATAAAAACTATAAAATTCCAAAGACAAATATCAAGTAGAGAAAAGATAGAAATCACTTCAAAGCAAGTAGAGAAAAGATAGAAATCACTTCAAAAGAATGACAGTTGGAGATTTTCTAACCAGCAATGATAGAGGCCCGAAGGCAATGGAATTATCATAGTTCTAAAGAAGCTACTATCGCTCTCGCTAAATTGTCTTTCAAGAGTGAGGGTAAAACACAATGAATTTATAAGTATCTCCTTAAAGTTTAGGGGAAGAAGGTCCTGGTAAGTTTCTAACAAGCAGGGACTGGTAATTGAATATTAAGATAGGACCCATTACCACTGCTTCCTTATGTGCAAAACGTCATTGACATTCTTATTTCGTGTGTTGTCTTTATGCATACTAAAATAAAACCCCAAAAGAGAGTGGTATTAGGGTCATTCACATGTGAAGTCTGTCCTGAAACCAGTTTTTACCCTGGAAGTGCCATCATTCTCCAGCTGTAGTTTCCTGGAACCAGCTTTGCTGGCTGAACAGGCACTGAGGTCCTTAGCTTCTCCTTGCTCGGCCTTCAGGATGCTGTCGCATGCACTGGGGGGTGATACTGGGATGACGTAAGCCTCTCCTGTCTTGGACTTTTAAGTTGCTTGGAATCTGGCCTGATGTTACTTGTAGGGTGACAAACCGGTTTCAGAGGTGACCTCCGTTCCCGCCCTTAGTGTTTACTGTCCCGAGTCCCAGCCTGCGGCTCCCGCTTGCAGTGTGTCTGGATTTCCAGGGTCACACGTGAGAGGCCTCCGGTAAGATCTCATCTGGTGAATTAAAGCAGCACGGCTTCAGTCTTTTCCCTTACTCCCCTGCCAGCCATGTACAATGCCTGCAAGGACGTGGAGGCCCCCTCGAGTAACGAGAAAGCCCTGGGGCTGCTGTGCGGGAAGGAGGCCGAAGCCTGCAACGCCACCAACTGGATCGAGTACATGTTCAACAAGGACAACGGCCAGGCGCCTTTCACCATCACGCCCATCTTTTCAGGTGGGGATGAAGACCTTCACGTTTAGTGTATTGTACTTAGGATTTTTTTAAAGCCCAGGAACCTTAACCTGCAGTAGGAAGATAAATTCAGATCACTAGGTCCTAGAGTTTCCTCCAGCGCGAGAGGTAACTAGAGCATTTATCCTGCCCCTGGTTGGTTAGGGGCTGGGCATGGGAGTGGAGATAGAAGAATTGCCTTCAGGTGTTGCTACAGAATTGAAGGAATAAGCTGTTTTTTAAAAAAAGTTTTTTCAAAAGCTCTGCCGTAGCGTTAGACTAGCTCCTCAGTGGAGATAAAGCTTGATTGAAGGTTTACCGTGGAATGTGGTAGACTTGGATCTCGGTGACAAACCCTATGCCCAGAGTTATTGAGGTTAACTTAAAATTTCACAGGACTAAGCAGCAAAACATAACTTGATCACCCAGAAACCTCCAGTCCTTTTTATTCTTCCATTTGTGTTACTTCTTTCAGTGTGCTTATCATTGGGTTTAAATATAATTTAATACAAGCCTTGTAGTGTTTGCTTTTTTTTAAACGGAGATTCTCACTCAACACAATCCTTCCCACAGATCTTCCAGCCCATGGGATGGAGCCCATGAACAATGCCACCAAGGGCTGTGACGAGTCCGTGGATGAGGTCATGGGGCCCTGCAGCTGCCAGGACTGCTTGATCGTCTGTGGGCCCAAGCCCCAGCCCCCAGCCCTTCCTGTTCCCTGGAGAATCCTGGGTCTGGACGCCATGTACGTCATCATGTGGAGCACCTACATGGCATTCCTGCTCGTGTTTTTTGGTGCATTCTTTGCCGTGTGGTGCTACAGGTAATCCGTTTTGTTTTCCCTCCAGGACAAGAAGAGCAAAATTACCCAAGTGGCACTTCTAGCTTTTGCTCGGTAGACTTTGGTTCATTAGAATAGGAAACAAATATCTGCATGAATACCATTCCATGAATTGCTTATGTCCTGCAACTAGTCAATAGTCAAAAGCCTATTTAGCCATTGAAACATTTGAAGTCAGTTTCATTGATTTATTCAAAATGGCGTGTGATTTAAAGCAGCCATTCTTTAACAGAAAGTCTCATGAGCCAAATCTGATTCAGATCCTTTCAAATGCAATACTGTAGTCCTTTTAGATATCTGCGTCTTGACTTAGGACAACACATTTTTTTAAAGCTTTTTATTTTGAAATAATTTTAGACTCACCAAAAGGGTACAAAAATAATAGAGTTTATTTATATCCTCTACCGGCTTCCTCTAGTGTTACAACGCACATCACCCATGGGATATAATTTAATCAAAACCATGAAAATAACATTGGTATACTGTTGTTGGCTAAACCACAGTCTTTTTTCAAGTTTCACCAGTTTTTTCTCTTAACACCCTTTTTCTGTTTCAGGATCCCATGTCACATTCACTTTTTGTTTTATTCACCTCCTCCAATCTGTGACAGTTTCTCATCTTTCCTTTTCTCTTATGGCCTTGACACTTTTGATGAGTGCTGGTCAGTTATTTTGTAAAATGTGCCCCAGTTTGGCTTTATCTGATATTTTCTTGTGATTAGGTTGAGGTTAGGTGTTTTTTGACAATATCACAGAAGTGACTTGTCTTTCTCAATGTATCATATCAAGGGCTTATGATGTCAATATGTCTCATCACTGGTGAGGTTAGCCTCGATCGCTTGGTTAAGAAGGTGTCTGCTGGGTTTCTCCACTAGGGTAATAGTGAAGTTACTGTTTCTCCCTTTGGAGTTGATAAATATCTTAGAGGAGGTATGTTGAGACTATGTTACTACCTTGTTTCTCCTCAAACTGTCGCCCACTGATTTTAGCATCCATCCGTGGATCTTGTCTTCAACACTTATTTCCTGTGGTGTTTGCCTGCTGGTGACTTTGTATTTGCCTCGTTCCTTCTCCACTTACTAACTGGGCTTGCTCTGTACAGAGTTACCCCTTCTCCTCTACTTATTTATTTATTCAGTTATGTTTACATCATGGACTTTTAAAAAAAATTCTGTGGTCTCTGTTCAGTATCATCATTTATCTTATTGCTCAAATTTTCCCAGTTTTGACCACTGGGAGCATCTTCTGGTGGCTCCTATGTTTTTTTAAGCATGCCCCCCCCCACCCCCTCCAATTCTCAAGCTTGTTCTTATTTTCTGGAATCACAAGATGTTCTCTTATTTTCCCTGCTCCAGCCCTAGAAGCATCCTCTTCTGCAAGGAGTCCTGGTTCCTTTCATTGGAGAATGGTGTTTAGAAACCAAGATCTAGGCACTAGATGTGCTCATTGCTCCTGCAATATAGTGTTTACTGTGTTTTTAAAGAACCTAAAACTTCTAAATGTAAATGAGGGCTACAAGGTGACATTATCCTTTATTAATTTGTTTTTTTAATACTCTCATAAATTTTCCCCTGAGACTGACGAGCGGAGAGACCCAGAGCAAGAGAACTTAAGGGAAGGCAGGCACCAATTAGGGAGGAAGCAAACAGGATGAGGAAGTGAGCTTTCAACGGGGAAGCTCGTGTGGGAATGTCAGAAGAACAGCCTCACTGTGCCGAGGTCCACGAACACAACTTGCATGCTTTTATTTTCCAGAAAACGGTATTTTGTCTCCGAGTACACCCCCATTGATGGCAATATTGCTTTCTCTGTAAATGCCAGTG
This sequence comes from Balaenoptera musculus, assembly GCF_009873245.2. Classification (NCBI taxonomy): domain Eukaryota; kingdom Metazoa; phylum Chordata; class Mammalia; order Artiodactyla; family Balaenopteridae; genus Balaenoptera; species Balaenoptera musculus. Next base: position 40,557,377 of record NC_045798.1, on the reverse strand, counting down.
ACAAAGGTAGGCACGTTGGTACTTAACTAAAACGGTTGGGACCATGTTGGCACGAGAGTGTTCATTTCCTTAACAAACGTTGATATGCCTGTTCCAGGAGAGGCCCTGGGCTCGTGCCAAGGACACGGCTGTGATGGAGACAGGGTCCTTGCCTTTGTGGCACTAACAACCTGGTCAGGGTGGCAGATCAGAGCCACGCAGTTAATAATAGCAGTAGAATGATCCTGGCCTGGGATGAGAGCTGTGGAGGCACCAGCGTGGTGGGCTGAGAGCCGGGGTAGCAGGAGAGGTTGGAGGGAACTGCTCTGGACAGAGTGCTGAGAGCACTTTGCTTTTCCGAGGCTTGTGTGTGAGCACCATTCCTCTAGGGGTGGGGATAGGTGTGGGCAGGTGAGCAGGGCTGCTTCCAGAGCAGACAAGTAGCTGGGGCGGGGGCGGCGGTGGGGATCGTCCTGTGCACGTCCTGGTGTGTCCTGTGTGGGCGCGAGTCCCACTATGGGCAGTTGTAGCTGATGCGCTCCCCGTTCCGACTTTCAGGAATGGCTTGGCTCTTAACCTCCACCCTCTCTTCCTCTCCCGCTCTCCCAGGGGGGCCGTCCTGCTGTGACTCTCTGGGTGCCACCTTCGAGGCCCATCTACAGCGGCTCTTCTCACAGTGGGGCTCGTTCTGCGTCCGACACCCCGGCTGCATCGTGTTCTTCTCCGTGGCCTTCATCGCCGCCTGTTCTTCAGGCCTGGTGTTTGTGCAGGTCACGACAGACCCGGTGGACCTGTGGTCTGCGCCCGGCAGCCAGGCGCGCCAGGAGAAGGAGTACTTCGACACACACTTTGGACCTTTCTTCCGCACCGAGCAGCTTATCATCCAAGCCCCCCTCACACAGCCGCACACGTACAGTCCCGTCCCCTCTGGAGCCGATGTGCCCTTTGGGCCTCCACTTGCCCTAGACATTTTGCACCAGGTAACCTGCTCTTTGCAGAAATCAATTCCGGGGGACATGGCACTTTGTCAGTTTTTGAGCAGTTTACTTGATGTGGGTTTGGGGCTGAGTGTGGTGGTTTATCTTGTAAACCTTAATGATAAAAGTAAAGGCGCTTTTCACTTACTTTTCAAAAAAGTGATAGCTGTTGAATTTAATGACAAATTTACTGTAGACCGCTTTGGCATTTATTTCATACAGTAGGTCTTGCTTGAAATTGAGATGAGCGCTTCTCTTTTGAAACAGAATATATTTATAATTCACCTTAGGAACTTATGGATTTTTTTTCCCGTGATAATTAAAAAGTAATACACCAGGACCCAAAGGGATAAAAAGCCTCTTATGCTGTCCTGGGGACCTAGGAAGGAGCTGCTGGATCACTGCTGGTCCCACCTGCAGGAATGAACTTAGTGTTGCCTGAATGTGGGCTCCCTGCCTGCATTTGGTGGGAGGTGCATTTGGAATGAGATCCATCCCGTGCTCTTACAAAGGCTTTTAAACCTGCCCGTTCTCCCTTATCACGCTTATCTGTAAATAAACTGCATCCACTTATTTTTTAATGAACAGTTGCACAGTTGCATGGTTTTTCCTTTAAACATTGCTCGTGCCCTACAGAAAGTCTTGATAGCTTGAAAAAACATCAAAATATTCTCAAGACTTTAGTAGGATCTTTTTTCCACCCAATGACTGTCTGTTGCTTTTTCCCAGCTTATTGCAAAAGGTGCAAATGTTGTCATTTACCTCCTGGAATATATTGTCTATTAGAAAGTACGAGAATATACATAAATAACCGTAGTTTGGAGCAAGGTGGTATTTGTTGGTGAGGGCAGGGAGTGTCAGGAAGATCAGGCAGATGACCCCAGGCTCCCCTCTGTGGCCTCGTGGGTCCCTGTGGAGAAGGGTGGGAGGGCAGATGTTCGTGTGTCCTGTGCTGGGATCTGACCTGTCGTGGTGCCCCCTCCTCTCTCTGGGTGCCTCTAGGTGGGGTCTCCATCCCAGTTTGCTGTTCCTCAGCAAAAATATTTTTGTTTGTCTGTTTGTTTTAATTGTTTTTTTTTTGACGTGGACCATTTTTAAAGTCTTTATTGAATTTGTTACAGTATTGCTTCTGTTTTGTTTTGGTTTTTTGGCTGTGAGGCACGTGGGATCTTAGCTCCCCAACCAGGGATTGAAACCCTCACCCCCTGCATTGGAAAGTGAAGTCTTACCCACTGGACCGCCAGGGAAGTCACCAAAAATACGTTTAAAAAAAAAAAAAAAAAAAAAAAATTTTTTTTTTTTTTTTTTTTTTTTACCATCGTGTGTCTCAGCCTTCCCTGTCTTAGGAAGGATTTTCCCCAAATACTCTTTACCTTCTGACCCCTCCAGGTGATAATGGTTAGTCAACCTCGGAGGGAAAACTGATACATTTCTGGGTTTGTTTATTTTAAAAATCATCCTTCAGGTTCTTGACTTACAAACAACCATCGAGAACATTACTGCATCTTCCAACAATGAGACTGTGACGCTCCGGGACATCTGCTTGGCCCCCCTCTCACCATATAACAAGCACTGCACCGTCCTGAGCGTGTTAAATTACTTCCAGAACAGCCATTCCGTGCTGGACCACAAAGTAGGAGACGACTTCTTTGTGTACGCGGATTACCACACACACTTCCTGTACTGCGTTAGGTACGTGGCAGGGACAGTCCTTCCTTCGTTCCTCCAACATTGGAGCCCCTGCTGTGACCACACGCCGTCGTGGGTACTGGAGCCCCAGCAGGGATAAACGGCGGGATCCTCCCGGCGAAGCCTTCGTTCTAATGAAGGGAGGCAGAGGGTGAACAGTAGCTGCCGGCCCTGACGCCGGGTTGAGATGGTGCCAGGTCGAGGCGATGCCGTGGGGAAAGGAAGCTGGGTGAGGGCGGGGAGTGCAGGGGGTGTGCCGCTCTCGGTGCAGCGGAGACCTGCTCAGCAGAAGGGAAGACGGAGGCCTGGGAGAGTTGGGGTGGGGGGGTGGGGGGAGTGTTCCGTGTAGACGGGCAGCAGGTTCAAAGGCCCTGGGGCGGGGTGTTCGTGGTGTGTCATTGAGGACCGGCAGGTACCGCTCAGCCCCTGACTCCCGCCTGGATTGATAACACATAGTTGCATCTACCACACCGCCCCTGGCATTCCTGAGCTGGTTAAATAGTGCAAAAATAGAAGCCTGGAGTGCTTTTTCTTGTCTTTCAAATGTAAATTTATTTCATGATACTGAGTTTTTAAAACGTGCAGCATCCCCTCGAGGAGTGGGGGCTGGATTAGAGTGCAGTTAGATCGGAGGGCACTGAAGCTGCTTCCCCTCGGACGCTCGACTGGCTGGGCAGGGTGCGTGTATGGTTTGAATTAGACACGGAGAAGCCGTGCTTGGTGACCTGTGAGGTGATCTTTAGGCCTGTCCCGCGGCAGGAGGAGCGGCTTGCGGCTTGCGTCTGCCGTCCCTGATGCCATGTACCTTGGCCTGATCTGGCCCAGAGACAGTTGTTCAGCCAACCGGCCCACCACTGTGGCTGTTTCTTCATTATGGAAGCAGAGAAATTATTCCTTGTCACCTTGGAACGTGCTGCTCAATTAACCACATCTTGACAGCCAACTGCTCTGGCTTCTGGCCTGGTTTGGTGACCTTAGGTTCCATCTGTTTTTGTTACTGGAATATGACTGACTCTAGGTGGTTGGGCTGTGTTTACTCTCTTCAGGATGTCACATCTATAAACACAAGCCCGTGAAACAATAAGTGTAGCCCATGTACCCAAAGCCGTGTTCTCCGAAGGACAGGTGGTACAGGGCAGCCACGGGCAATTGGAAAAAAAGGTTCAGTATTATTTAACTTTAATATTTAAAGAAAAATGTTATTTTCTCTCTGTTTTGCCCGAGGGGAGCGTGGTTCACACAGGTGTGGAAACACCACCGTGAGCAGCTCCTCTCCTGCGCGGCAGGGGTGTGTGTTGTCTGTGGTTCCGCTTGTGCGTCCCCAGCTCTCAGCTCCCTCCTCGCCCTCCACCTTTCCCTGGGCTATTCCCCCTGGGGGCACGCAGGCCCTGCAGGAGCCCGGCTGGCCCAGAACCAGGCACAGACCTCCTGCTTCCCCCGCATCACATGATGGCATCAACGCCTACCGCTTACGGGATGCCTGGACTCTTCCTCACGTAACTCTTGTGGGTTTTAACCTCAGCATGAGCCCTCAAGCCCGCAGTGTGGCGGCAGAGCCCCACATGTGTGGGTTGACAGGACTCAGCTTCTGTGCAGCCCTGCAGCCCTGCTGTTCGCCCCCAGCAGTGACCTGACCTCCAGGACCTGAGCCCGTCCCTTGTCCCTCGGCGCTGAAGGGCGGTGGTTCACATTATATACGAGGACCTTCACGTGTGCCCAGAGTCCGCCTGACTTCTGTGCTAAAATGCTGGTTCCCTGTCACCGGTTGTCTGTCTGTCTGTCCTGCACTGCTGGCGTCCCCGGCCTGGTCTCCCTGCTTCTTTCTTTCCTACTTCCAGACCTCCTTCCGCTTTGCCACCCGAGTTATCTTTGTCAAACAGCTCATGACCTCCCTTTTCCCCAAATCTGATTGTTCCCCAGTGCCTACAGGATAAAAATCCAAACTGCTTAGCATGGCGCCTACCCCTTTTTTCCACTGCTTCCCTCTTCCTTTCTAGCCCCAAAAGCAACTACTGAACTGTTATTATTCATCCAAGGAACCAACCTCAGGCCCACATTCTTAATCCGCCTCATGACTGCTGTGTAAACGTTTAGGTCTCAGTGACGTCTTAAGGTTGTTCTTAATTGGGTGTTGTTTTCTGAATTCTTGGCAGGGCTCCCGCCTCCCTGAATGACACCAGTTTGCTCCACGATCCTTGCCTGGGGACCTTTGGTGGACCAGTGTTCCCGTGGCTTGTGTTAGGAGGCTATGATGGTGAGAGAAGCTTTTACTTTTCCTGCTAGATAAAGTAGTCTTGGTTCTGTCGTTAACAGTCAAGTGGTAATTACGAAGATTTCATCAATCAAGCACTCTTGTTATTTACCCAGTATATTGGGTCCCAAATATAATATCTCCTTTGGCTTTGGGTTTTATTGTGCATCTGAAGGAAGTGGTGTTAGCCATTTTTAGGTTACTCTTGGGAAAGCTGTCGACAGCTAAGGACGTTTTCCCAGAGTAATGCCATTGTGTACATCCACGTAATACATTGCTCAGTTTCAGGGAGTTCATGGAACCCTTGAAACTCGTTGAGAGAGCCCCTGCAGAGTCTGTAGCCCTCTGGTTAAGAACATCTGTAATGGGGGAGAGATAATATGTGAGATAGGGGAAAAGAAACAAAGTGGATAGATTTTTTTCCTTCTAAACCAGTTGGCTAAGAATTCAAACACTTTTATAGTGGGAGAGGCAGTTGGTTTGCTCTTTGCTGGTTCCTGCAGCACCTTGGAGCAGATTATGTTAGGTATGATGGGGTAATGAATCATGTGACAGCTTTGGCATCTGAAGCCTAATTACAGGCAGCCTAACAGGTTTTTCTCTGGCCTAATGAAGAAGCCAGATGTTCTTCTCCTCATCTAGTGGGAAGGGAGAAGTTGTGAGCTGTATTTAAATTTTACTCTGCCTTATGTAACACAATGTGGTTTCCAATCAGTGGGGAAAAGATGGTGTCACCAGCTGGGTCGCCACAGCCATCGAAATTAAATTTGTTCTCTACCTTATTCCTTCCACCAGAGTAAATTCCGATGGAACAAAGATCACAATATAAGAAGTGAAACTACTAAAGTACTAGAAGAGAATGCAGGATGAATTTTTTTAAAATAATTTTTAAGTGGAGAAGGCATTTCTAAGCAGGACACACAATGCAGAAGCCACAGAAGGAAACACTGATGAATTTGACTGCATGAGAATTTAAAATTCCTGTGTAGAGAACAAACATAAAGTTTAAAAAACAAACAAACAGCAAACTGGAGAAAAAAAGAAGTTAGTATACATAACAGACAGCATTTCCTTAATGTGTGGAGAGCTCTTGGGGAAAAGAGAAGAGGTCAGCCACCCAAAAGAAAAGTGGGCAGAGCCATATGAGTGTTAACAAAAGAAGAAATACAAGTGGCTTTCAGTTATATGGGGAAAATGCTGAACCTCACTCCAAATTAGTGAAATGCCTCTCACTTCAATCTTTTACATATGAGATTAGCAAAGATCTAAGTGTTTGATAAAATCTTTTGTGGATGAATCTGGAGAAACCACATTGTTGGTGGAAGTATAAATGGTTGCTAGAATATAAGCTCCAGGAAGACCGAGATTTTTATCTCCTTTGCTCACTGATGTATCCATAGTCTCTAAGATAATGTCTGGCACAAAGTAGGTCTCAGTAAATATTTTGTTGAAGAAAGAAATGAAAAACAGGATGGCCTCTTTGGAGGGCAGTTGGGGGGAATCTATCAAAATTAGAAATGCACATATTTTTCGATTCTGTGATTGTACTTATAAGAATTGATTCTACGAATTACATTTTACATCTTGGAAATATCAGGTTATTCTTTGTAGTAATTCTGTATATAATACCAAAAAAATTTGCAAAGATAGCCATCAACTGGAGATTGGTTAAATTATACTATGAAATATCATACAGCAGAAAAAAGAATAAGGACGCTCTCTGTGTACTAAAACAGAGCATTCTCAGGATATGACTTTAAAAGCAGCGTTTGCAGAAGAGTGTGTCACTGCTTGTGTAAACAAGGAGGGAAGGGGAGACTGTGCTTATGCACGTGGACCGTGGCTGGAAGGAGTCACAGCGCCATGGTGTGGGGAGGAGAGCTGAGACACAGGCGGGGACTGAGGGAGGAGAGAGGCTTTTCCCTGAACACCTTTCCGCTCTGTTTGAAATTGTCACCATGCACGTGCCGTGTAGTAATGATGATACGAATGACAGCTGTGCCTACTTCCACACGAGGGTCCTTTTTCTTCACTAGCTGAACTACACAGGCACCAGATCTCCTGTTGTGTTCCTCGAGCTCAGGTGTGTATAGGCTTCAGCCCCATGAGAAACCAGGCACCTAACTGGCTTGTGATTATCCCCTCGTATTGACCTAGTTTTCTGCATGCTTGTAATCTGCTTTTTGATGTCACCTTTTTCCTTTCTAGATCAAAACTACAATAACGCCACAGCCCTGGTGATTACCTTTCCTGTCAATAATTACTGTAACGATACAGAGAAGCTCCAGAGGGCCCAGGCCTGGGAAAAAGAGTGAGTTGCTCACGGGATCTAAACAAGCTGTTCTTTCTGTGGGAAGGTGGACCATAGCAGAAAGCATTTACACTTAGTTCAACTAAATTAACCAACAGTAGATCTAAGTTATGCCATTTTTTTCACTTGGTACTGGTGGTGCTATGAAAAAAAAAATCTATAAATAAATTTACCTATAAACATTCTTTTACTACATATCCCTGCAACAAGAATGCAAAAGTATCTATGCAGAAATGTTCCTTGCATTATATTCTAACAGCAAAACCTGGGAGCAAGCTGAGTGTATATTAGTAGGGAGAAGTACAGTAGAATATTATTTCGTCATTAAAGATGGTGAGATAAATAAATGGTTCAAGATAGTAAATAAAAACTGCAGTCAGCGTGTTTGGACAAATATATGCTATGCATGCCATCCATGCCTAGAAAAGATATCAAACAAATGACCTGGGAACCGGTTAGCTGTGGTGTAACCTCTAGAGAATGGGAAGAGGGGACCGAGGAGGACGGACTCTGAACAGCTTTGTTGGGATATAATTCATATACCATACAGTTCACCCATTTAAAGTGTACAGTTCAGTAGCTTTTAGTATATTCACAGTTGTGTGCAAACATCACCATGGTCAATTTTAGAACATTTTCTTTACCACAGAAAGAAATCCCATCTCCTTTAGTGGTCACCCTCCTAACACCCAGCCCTACACAGCCACCAATCTACTCTCTGTCTCTAGATTTTCCCATTCCAGACTTTTATATGAATGGAATCATGTACGTGGACTTTTGGGTCTGGCTTCTTTCAGTTAGAATAATGTTTTCAAGGTTCATCCAAGTTGTAGCATGTGTCAGTACTTCATTCCTTTTTATGGCTGAAGAATATCCCATCCTATGGATATACCACATTTTGTTTATCCATTCATCAGTTGATGAACATTTGAGCTGTTTCTACCTTTCGGCTATTAGGAATAATACTACAAACATTCGTATACAAGTTTTTGTGTGAACGTGTTTTCATTTCTCTTGGTTGGTATATATCTAGGAGTAGAATTGCTTGGGTCATACGGCAACTCTGAGGAACTGGCAGACTTTTTTCCAAAGCGACTGCACCGATGGGACTTCCCTGGTGGTCCAGTGGTTAAGGCTTTGCTTCCACAGGTTGGGGAACTAAGATCCCACATGCTGTGTGGCGCAGCCAAAAAAAAAAAGTGACTGCACCATTTTACATTCCCACCAGCAGTGTATGGAGGTTTCAGATTCTCCACACCTCGCCAACACTTGTTATTATTTGACTTTTTGATTCCAGCTATCCTAGTGGGTATGAAGTGGTATCTCATTGCAGTTTTTTTGTTTTGTTTTTTCGGCCACACTGCACAGCTTGCGGGATCTTAGTTCCCCAACCAGGGCTTGAACTGGGCCACGGCAGTGAAAGCACCAAGTCCTAAGCACTCGACCACCAGGGAATTCCCTCATTGCAGTTTTGATTTGCATTTCCGTGATGACTAATGAATTTGAGCATCTTTTCATGCACCGATCTGTATAACTTTTTTGGAAAAATGTTTATTCGTATCCTTTGCCCATTTTTTGACTGGGTTATTTGTATTTTTATTATCGAACTATAAGAATTGCTATATATTCTACAAGTCCCTTATCAGATGTATGATTTCCAAATATTTTCTCCCATTCTCCAGTCTGTGTTTTTGCCTTTCTTGATGGTATCCTCTGAAACACAGAAGTTTTTAATTTTGGTAAAGTCCAATTTATCTATCTTCTCTTTTGTTATTCATACTTCTGGTGTCATAGCCAAGAAACCATTGCCTAACCCAAGGACCTGGAAATTTACCCCTTTGTGTTCTTCTGAGAGTTTTATAGTTTTAGCTCTTACATTTGAGAGGTCTTTTATCCATTGAGTTAATCTTTATACGTGGTGTGAGGTAAGGGTCCAACTGCATTTATTTGTATATGGCTATCCAGTTGCCCCAGACCATTTGTTGAAAAGATATTCTTTCCCCCATTAATAGTCTTGCCACCTTTATTGAAAATTAGGTGAAGACAGATACATGGCATATTTCTGGACTCTTAGTTCTGATCCTTTGATCTGTATGCCTGTCCTTGCCTCGTGCTGGTAACCACACTGTCTTGATTACTCTTGGTTTGTAGTAAGTTTGAAATTGGGAAGTGTGAATCTTCCTACTTTGTTCTTCTTGAAAAAGAAGATTTGGGCTATTCTGGGCCCCTTGCAATTCCATGTGAATTTTAGAACAGCTTGTCTTTCTACAAAGAAGGCAGCTGGGATTCTGATAGGGATTGCATTGAACCTGTAGATCAACTTTTAAAATTTTTGTTCCATGAGCATATGTCTGTAGTATAATATACTTCATTTAGAAATCTTTTTTAGTAAAAAAAGAAGTGAGACCATGAAGCAGTTTTTAAACTTGTTCTAAACCTGTTTTAAATACTGGAAAACTCAGCATGTCTGGAACTTCATAATCGGGAAGTGTCCTACCTTCTACTTGCCAGTGTAGAAGGTCCTAATGAGGTATAAGGGTTAAGTGTGGCTTTTGTGTCGTAGAAGTTACGAAGAAGTTCCTTACTTAGTTGTCACTAAGTTTTAACTAAAAATACAAAATTTTGCTTACCCTTTTAGGTTTATTAATTTTGTGAAAAACTACAAGAATCCAAATCTGACCATTTCTTTTAAGGCTGAACGAAGTATTGAAGATGAACTAGATCGTGAAAGTAACAGTGATATCTTCACTATTCTAATCAGCTATGGCATCATGTTTTTATATATTTCCATAGCCTTGGGGCATATCAAAAGCTGTAGCAGGTTTCTGGTAAGTGGGGTGTGTAGGTGTGTGTGTGCATGTGTGTGTGTATGTGTGTGTGTGTGTGTGTGTGTGTGTGTGTGTTAGAGGGAAATGGCAGTACACAGCGTGATGGCATGTTTTTGCCTCCGCTTAATCCTAATTCATTATATTCAAAACTGCCTTAAATTGTCCTGTGTTTTACTTGTTTGTCACATTTTCTGCTTCCTGCATCTGTTTTCTTCAGTTCCAATTTCTTATCTTCAACTTAAAGTTTATTTCACATAATCCAGTTTTTTTTCTAACTTGCCATCACCTAAGAATGTAGGCTGATAAAATATGTTGCTAGGGGGCTTCCCTGGTGGCGCAGTGGTTGAGAATCTGCCTGCCAATGCAGGGGACACGGGTTCGAGCCCTGGTCTGGGAGGATCCCACATGCTGCGGAGCAGATGGGCCCGTGAGCCACAACTACTGAGCCTGCGCGTCTGGAGCCTGTGCTCCGCGGCGGGAGAGGCCGCGATAGTGAGAGGCCCGCGCACCGCGATGAGGAGTGGCCCCTGCTGGCCGCAACTGGAGGGGGCCCTCGCGCAGAAACGAAGACCCAACACAGCCATAAATAAATTTAAAAATTAAAAAAAAAAATACCTAGCATATATATAAAAAAATAAATAAATAAATGCATTGTATGTTGGCAGGAGACATTTGAAAAAATATGTATACATATGTTGCTAGGGAAGACCTAGACACCTTTTCATATCTTCTCTCAAACCGGGAACTGTACTTTTAAATCTAGATGGGCAATATCCAGGTAAAGAGGTGAAAATGAAGACCTTTTAGGAACAGGACAAAAAGCACCCTAAATGAGGATTTATGTCTCTGTGGCGTCTCCAGGTGGATTCGAAAATCTCCCTGGGCATCGCGGGCATCCTGATCGTGCTGAGCTCAGTGGCGTGCTCCTTGGGCATCTTCAGCTACGTTGGGATCCCCTTCACCCTCATTGTGATAGAAGTCATCCCGTTCCTGGTGCTGGCTGTGGGAGTGGACAACATCTTCATTCTGGTCCAGACCTACCAGGTGCGTTTCAGAGCCTCACAGAGTCTGACCGAGTACCAGGCTCCACATACGGCTGTTCAGCTCCATGCGGAGTATTTGAGTGTGACACGTGGAGACTTCGTTTCCGTTCCTCTGTGTTGCTTATTGGTGCCTGTGACTTGTTCTGGACATTTTGAGACCAAGAAGATTGAGACCAACATTCTCTTCGGTTGGTGGCATAGATATAAAAGTGAGAATTTGGTTTTAAAATATGTGCAACATGTGTGCAAAAAAGGGCTATTTTCCACGCTTGTGGAAAATATTTTGGGCACAACAGCTATTAAAATGATTCTCAGGCTTCCCTGGTGGCGCAGTGGTTAAGAATCTGCCTGCCAATGCAGGGGACATGGGTTCAAGCCCTGGTCTGGGAAGATCCCACATGCCACGGAGCAACTAAGCCCGTGAGGCACAACTACTGAGCCTGCGTGTCTAGAGCCTGTGCTCCGCAACAAGAGAAGCCAGGACAATGAGAAGCCCGCGCACCGCGATGAAGAGTAGCCCCCGCTCGCCGCAACTAGAGAAAGCCCACGCACGGAAACGAAAACCCAACACAGCCATAAATAAATAAATAAATTTAGAAAATGATTCTCAGTATAGTGTAGAAGAATGAGGGATTTGTCAGAGGTGCCACTAAAAGGCAAAAGGTCGACACAGGACCCACTGATGTAAAAAATGACGTCAATCCGTTGGTTCGCCCAGGGTCCCTTGTCCTGTAGCGCTTACCTGGGCAGAGACCCAGTGGCATGCAGGAGTGTTATTTAAAAGTCCAGCCACCTGCAGCCTGCGTTGCATGTATTTTCCTGATAATCTGATTCAATCCTTCCTTTAGATTCTCACCTGTTACCTGGCTCCGGGCTTCAGAAATATCCCGAATGAATCAACATGAGAAGTTTGGGGTCCTCACCACTTTACTGTATAAAGTTTACAAACAACAAGTAGATGCTACTAATCATTATTTTTTACCATCAGCTTAACACAAGGCACCAAAGAAGCAAAGAGGTGGCATTGTAATTGAGAAACTTTAATGTCGCATGTTTAACTTTTTTTTTTATTTTTAAGAGAGATGAACGTCTCCAAGGGGAGACGCTGGACCAGCAGGTGGGCCGGGTGCTGGGAGAAGTGGCTCCAAGTATTTTCCTGTCGTCCTTTTCAGAGACGGTAGCATTTTTCTTAGGTAATTACTCTTTGAATCTGCCAACCCTGAGGTTTGCTGAGCCTGGGTGTATCAGTATATGACCCTTTGCATTCTTTTTTAAGTTTTATTCTGTGATTGGAAAGTATCAGAGTGGACCACGAGAAAAATTGGTGGCGGTATCTCGGGTGTCATTAGCAAGTGTCTTCTTTTTTTTAACTACATTATTTATTTATTTTTAATTTCTTAAAATTTTGGCCACACCACGCGGCATGCAGGATCCTAGTTCCCCCACCAGGGATCGGCCCCCCGCCCCGACCTGTGCCCCCCGCAGTGGAAACACGGCGTCCTAACCACTGGACCACTAGGGAATTTCCAGCAAGTGCCTTCCTTCTCACATTGTTTCAGGACGGTGTTGATGTTGGGGTTCAGATACCTAGGACTCCTGCCCCTCCCCCTTTAGGGCACCCATGGCGAGTGCTGGGGTTTGAAAATAGCGCTCTTGAAGGACGGCCACAGAGACCTTCCCGACACAGCACTCTCGGCAGCAACTCCAAAACCACAGGCGTTAGCTCGCAAGGTGTTTGCCACTGTTCCGAAAGGCAGTCTCCCCCCGCTCTGCACACACAGTTCACTGGGAAGCAGCCTCGTCAATGAGCAGAAGTTCTTTAATCTTCCCTCGATACAAGGAGCCCGAATAAGCTGGCACAAAACCCAGCACTTCTGTATTCTTTCATGTGGAGAAATCGGTAGTCTTACTAGCAGGGCACTCCCCACCCCCATGTCTGGCATGTAGTAAGAGAAAACTGATCACATCCTCTGCAGAGGACGCTGATTAGAATCACCCAGTAAGTCCAGGGAAGACACACGATCCGTGGGTCCCAATGGAAATGCCTGCAGGGGCCACCAGGTCATCTTACAAGGGGCCACGGGAGGGACATCGTAGGTGTGGTCTTTGGACACAGACACGTCATTAGCATATATCATCCCCCACTTCCACGAAGCAGTGCACTGTGGAACAAACTTGTGGCCCTTGTGGTTTCTTTTGACGGATACAGATGCAAAACAGTTACTTCCCCTTTTTCTGTTAAAAAAAACCAGTGCAGGGCTTCCCTGGTGGCGCAGTGGTTGAGAGTCTGCCTGCCAATGCAGGGGACACGGGTTCGAGCCCTGGTCTGGGAAGATCCCACATGCCGCGGAGCGACTAGGCCCGTGAGCCACAATTGCTGAGCCTGCGCGTCTGGAGCCTGTGCTCCGCAACAAGAGAGGCCGCGATAGTGAGAGGCCCGCGCACCGCGATGAAGAGTGGCCCCCGCTTGCCACAACTAGAGAAAGCCCTCACACAGAAACGAAGACCCAACACAGCCAAAAATAAATAAATAAATAATAATTAAAAAAAAAAAAAAAAAAAAACCAGTGCAAGTGTGTTGGTGATAGCAGCTGACCCTGGGCCTTAAGGTTGGGGTGACTTTGGGGGGACAGGAGGAGCAGCGGGGACCGTGGCACCAGATTCTGGGGTCCCACCTGCAAGAGGCAGTTACGTGTTGCCGGCCCAGTGCTGCCAGGTCCAATTTTTTTCTCAAGCAACGCTGTGAATCTAAATTTTTTTTCCCTCAAGCGACACTGTGAATCTCATTGTTAAATATTGGCTACTTATTTTTTAAAAACTGTTTTTAAATTCTAAAGTGGGTTTATATATATCTGGCCCATGGGCAGCCAGTTTTCAGCTTCTGAGTCAGCCTGGAGGACGCTTGGAGCATCCTCATTTGTAACTAAACCGAGAGACTGATTGGATGATATAATAGCAGATGGGAAATACCATCCCTCTTGTGGACTGAAGGCGTAGCAGGTACTGTAAGAAATGGCCTGTGTTAATGGATCTCAAATGTGAAAGTGCATGCATTTGCTTGGAGAGCTTGTTAAATTATAGAGTTGGGATCATAGAATTCTGAACAGTAGAATTGGGGTTGAATTCCCATCGTCTCGATAAAGTAGGATGGGGCCCGGTCCCTGGAACGTGCATTTTAACCTCCCCAGGTTGTTCTGGTGTGACACCCGCAGACTGCGCAGAGTGCCTTTGGGTGGGAGGATTGGGGGGATTCTCGTGGGATTGGCCTGCTCTGGTGCCGCGTGTTCACACGTGCACGTGCCTGTGAGGCCTGCTGAGCCCTCAGCTGGGAAGGACGTGGCTGCCCCCTTCTCCCCGCAGGAGGCCTGTCCGTGATGCCAGCTGTGCACACCTTCTCCCTCTTTGCGGGGATGGCGGTCCTCATCGACTTCCTCCTCCAGATTACCTGTTTTGTGAGTCTCTTGGGATTAGACATTAAGCGGCAAGAGGTAAGTTGTCATCGGGCGTGCGGCCTGTTTCATTTGAGTCTAGAATCTAGATGAGGTGGCTGGAGGGTGACCTCTGTTCCTCTTCCTCCCCTCAGAAGAACCGGCTGGACGTCCTCTGCTGTGTCGGGGACGCGGCAGACAGAGCAGGCATCCAGGCCTCGGAGAGCTGCTTATTTCACTTCTTCAGAAACGCCTATGCTCCACTTCTGCTTAAGGACTGGATGCGGCCCATTGTGGTAGGAGCCTGTCTGTGGTTTTTCTCCCCAGAGTTGTTGTCACATGCCTTCTAAGAAATCAGAGTGCTTGGGAAGGATTCTGACAGCTGTTAAGTGTGTGTGTGTGTGTGTGTGTGTATATATATATATATATATATATATATACACACACACACACACACACACAAGAATGCAAAAGCAAATATGTACAAATATATAAAATATTTTTAGCAGGCAGTATAAGCAAGAGTTTCTGTTTTAAGTTGGTTGGTTTGTTTTTAAATAATTACAGATTCATAGAAAGTCACAGAGGTAGCGCAGAGAAGGACCCAGCTGCCCTTTGCCAGTTTCCTCCCAAGGTCTTACATAATTGTAGTTCAATAACAAAACCAAGAGTTCGACATTGGCACAGTGTATGTGTCCAGTTCTGTGTCAGTTTATCACATGTGCAGATTCGTGTAAGCACCAAGATATAGATCTGTTCCATCACCCTCGTCCTGCACCTTCAGTGTCACCCACCTCCCTCCCCCGCACTGTCCCTCATCCCCAGCAACCATGCAAGAGCGTTTTGTAGTACAGTTTACACACTGGATATAGCCAACAGCTATAACTTATCACATCTCCACTAAAAGAATGTAAATTCATTCCAGTAAAAGTAATAGTAACACCTAACATTTATTGAACACTTAATATCTGGTATTGTGCTCAGAACCGGGTACTACGCTAAATTCTGGATTATCCCTAGAATTTTCTCATTTAATCCACAAATTATCTGATGTTACAAGTCTTATTTTTCCTGTTTTATTGAGGAGGAAATAGAAGCTAAGAGAGGTTAAGTGACTTCACCAGGGTCACTCAGCTTGTAAGTGGCAGAGCCAGGATTTGAACCCAGGTGGCTTGACTCTTGAGACCGTGACCTCGGCTACTGCCCCAGACTCCTTGTTTTCTTAGCGTGTCATTTAAACTTGCTTTTCGTTTAGAAAAGTCCTGTTTTGTGTGTTTAAGATTTGATTTAGGGAGTTCCCTGGTGGTCCAGTGGGTAGGACTCAGTGCAGGGGGCCTAGGTTCAATCCCTGGTCGGGGAGCTAAATCCTGCATGCATGCCGCAACTAAGAAGTCCGCATGTCACAGCTAAGACCCAGGGCAGCCATAAATAAATATAAATAAATGATTTACGTTCTTAATCATGATAACTCTAACCCTGTAACTCCTCATTCCAGGTAGCGGTATTTGTGGGTGTTCTGTCATTCAGTATCGCAGTCCTGAACAAAGTAGAAATCGGCTTGGATCAGTCTCTGTCAATGCCAGATGTAAGACGCTTTCTTTTTTTTATCCTAACTCATTTAGCCCATGGTGAATACATTTTTCAAAATACTCACGCGGGTGTTTCAGCCGATGTCCGCTTCTAAACGCGGATGCTGGTAGGCTCTCCCGCATTGCAGGAACCTCGCCAGAGCTCTTCCCGTGAGGCCCGGGCCTTCTGAGCTCACAGGCCTTGGGCATGGCTGCAGAATGCGAGCAGCTGGTCTTGACCTCGTGAGGTGTCCTCCTGATGGTGGGACCAACTGGAAAAGCCCCTGGGCCCAGGGTGGGGAGGGGGCGCTGGCTGTGGAGGGAGTCAGGAACCTGGGCTCGAGGCGTCTCGGCCGGGAGCCCCCCTCTCGCTTGCACAGGACATTCACACTGTGTCCTGTTGTCCGCTCTCTCTCTCAGGACTCCTACGTGACGGATTATTTCCAGTCCCTCAATCGCTTCCTGCACGCGGGCCCGCCCGTGTACTTTGTCGTGGAGGGAGGGCACGACTACGCTTCTCTGAAAGGGCAGAACATGGTGTGTGGGGGCCTGGGCTGCAACAACGACTCGCTGGTGCAGCAGATCTTCACCGCCGCCCAGCTGGACAACTAGTCAGTACCTCAGCCGCGGACGGGCTCCTGGCCCGGGACCTCGGCCTGAAACCTCTCTCTAAAGATAGCTTTTCCTGGAAAATCTACCTTGCAAAATGTGGGTTGAATCTAGCTTTACCTGAGCAAAACCTTTTAAAGGGCAAATTTACCACCTCATATTCTGAAGCTTTTCCCATTAAGCACTGATATGGTTTGTCTTCTGACTGGGTGGCATTAAAAGGTCTAGAAAAGGAAGTTTTGGATTTCAAGAAAAGGACCGAAACTGAAGACTTCCTCCTTGTGGGGGCAGCAGTAACCCTTTCTCTCCTTTCTCTAGCACCCGGATAGGCTTTGCTCCCTCGTCCTGGATTGACGATTATTTTGACTGGGTCAAGCCACAGTCGTCTTGCTGTAGAGTCTACAACACCACGGATCGGTTCTGCAATGCGTCGGGTACTTGATCCTTTTCCAGATCTTTCCCTTTTTTCTGAAGAACTTTAACATTATAATTTAAAAATCATTTGCATTTCACCTCCACGTCCACCTGTTTGTCTGCCATTGCTGCATCTCATTCCCCTTGTCATCATCTCCTTCCTCCGTTGTTCACTCTGGAGATACCTTGTTGTCCCCTTTCCAGCCCCCCACGGGGCTGCAGGCTGAACAAGGCCCAGGTCAGGGGACTTTGGTTTTCAGGTTTGTCATCTTTTCCCGACAATGCTGATGGTCTCTCTTGATTGGTATCTGGCCATAGCTTCTCATGGGAGTGCTTTTCTTTGTTTATCACTATTGCCGTATGATTTTATAAAAGTGTTGAGTCTGTCCTAGGATTTTCTTGATAAAAACATGGACGTCCTGGGCTCTGGTAATAACATACTGAGGTTGTCCTTAAAGCAGGAAGCCTGCTTCGGGGAAGAAAATTTGTACAGCCTGTGTTAGATACAGATGGGACCTCAAGTTTATTAGACTGTGAAAACCATGTGTTTGAAGCTTTTGGATAAACAGAAGGACTCAGGAAAAGAATTCCTGTCACTTCTTTATCATTATTTTTAAATGTTTTAATCTGGAGACCCATCCTTCTCACCGTGGCTCCCCCAACCTGTTTGCACAGTGGTTGACCCTGCCTGCGTCCACTGCCGGCCTCTGACTCCAGAGGGCAAGCAGAGGCCTCAGGGCGCAGACTTCATGAGGTTCCTGCCCATGTTCCTCTCCGATAACCCGAACCCCAAGTGTGGCAAAGGGTAAGTGACACTGAACCATTCAGCTGTGTGCCCGCTTCCCCTTTAACTTGCACTGGGAAGCTGGGGAGGGCTGGGGTGGGAATGGTGGGCGGGAAGGTCCTCTTCTCTGCCACTCCCCACCCTGTCCCTCAGAGAAACCAAAATGCCTTTAAAGAAAACTCCTACTCATCTTAAAAAAAAAAATGGTTCTGGAGAACTTAGGGGCAGGATAGGAATAAAGACGCAGACGTAGAGAATGGACTTGAGGACCCGGGGAGGGGGAAGGGTAAGCTGGGACGAAGTGAGAGAGTGGCATTGACATATATACACTACCAAATGGAAAATAGATAGCTAGTGGGAAGCAGCCGCATAGCACAGGGAGATCAGCTTGGTGCTTTATGTCCCACTAGATGGGTGGGATAGGGAGGGTGGGAGGGAGATGCAAGAGGGAGGGGATATGGGGATATATGTAAACGTATAGCTGATTCACTTTGTTATACAGCAGAAACTAACTTTATAATTGTAAAGCAATTATACTCCAGTAAAGACGTTAAAAAAAAACACAAACAAAACTCCTCCTCATTCTGACCCGATTCCCTCCTGGCCTGAGCATTCTGTTTCACGCTCCCCTCCTGGCGGCATGAAGGACACAGTCCTGTGCAGACCACCGGCAGGGCAGATTGTGGGGAGGGATGCGGGCGATTCAGGATGTGAAAGGTTCTGTCCAGTTGTGTCTGGGGCATATGGGGCACTGCAGCTCTGCTCTGGTGACGTCACCCAGGATGAAGGTTTAGATTCTTTTTTTTTTTTTTTTGGCTGCATTGGGTCTTTGTTGCTGGGTGTGGGCTTTCTCTAGTTGCGGCAAGGGGGGGCTACTCTTCGTTGTGGTGCTTGGGCCTCTCATTGCGGTGGTTTCTCTTGTTGCGGTGCATGGGCTTTAGGCACGCAGGCTTCAGTAGTTGTGGCTCACGGGCTTAGTTACTCCGCGGCATGTGGGATCTTCCCGGACCAGGGCTCGAACCCGTGTCCCCCGCATTGGCAGGCAGATTCTTAACCACTGCGCCACCAGGGAAGTCCCCGAAGGTTTAGATTCTTTTAGCCCCACTGTGCTTCCTGCCAGCCTGTCTGTACATGAGGTTATGGGCTGTCTCACTCCCCCATCTAGCCAGGCAGCCAGCTACCGTGGAAACAGGATCTCTGGCCCAGAAATAGCAAAGATGACTGAAGTCTGGAGTTGGGGGGATTTGGATGTTTTGGTAGGAAGGTGAGTGTCCAGGTGTACGTTAGGTAAACGCTGGACATCCCTGTTCTTCATAAGAATACATAATGTGACCAGAGTCCCGTCAGTCATACATCTCACGTCTGTGTTTTGAGACCTAGACTAGGTACCATGAGAGGACTGTCCCTAAAAATAAAGAAGACATGAACCGTGTAGCTTGGTCTCTTGGTAGACTGAATGCTCGGCTGCATAAAAGAAGTCAGAATGAATTCAACTCGTAGGAGGGCAACAGACAGGGAGCCTCCTGTGTGCCAGGATCGTGCCAGGCACCTCACCGACACTGTTTCGCTGACTCACCACACAGCCCCATGAGTAGGTGGTGGTACACCCTGTGCAGATGACACTGCAGCCCAAATTCAGTAATTCTGCCCAGGGTTCCAGGGCCGAGGCCGACCTCATGGCGGCCTGACTCCAGGGCCCTTGTCCGTTCCCGCCTCCTGTTACACAGCATTGCTGAGCAAGCTCTGTAGAAAAGCACACTGGCCTGTGAGCAGAGCCAGCTGCAGAAACGGTAGCAGCTTCGCGTCAGAGAAACCAAAGACGCAAGGAAAAGCCAGAGTGGGAAAGAAAAGCTAAACCTTCATCATTCCTTTTCAGGGGCATCCCTGTCCCTGAAATTGACAGCTGGTCTGATCCCTGAGCCCAGGGTCAGGTGACACCACTCAGCCCTGATGCTCAGATTCTGCAGGTACGGCACGAGGTGTGGCCTTTGATACCACTGTCTTCTTCCAGGGGACACGCCGCTTACAGCGCAGCAGTTAACATCCTCGGCAACGGCACGGGCGTCGGAGCCACGTACTTCATGACCTACCACACGGTACTCAAGACCTCCGCTGACTTCATCGACGCCATGGAAAAGGCCCGCCTCATCGCCAGCAGAATCACCAGAACCATGGGCCTGGAAGGAAGTGATCACCGTGTGTTCCCATACAGGTAACGTGTGGATTTTGTAAATGAGGGTGTCCTGGGGA
This sequence comes from Balaenoptera musculus, assembly GCF_009873245.2. Lineage (NCBI taxonomy): Eukaryota > Metazoa > Chordata > Mammalia > Artiodactyla > Balaenopteridae > Balaenoptera > Balaenoptera musculus. The sequence continues at coordinate 40,537,246 of NC_045798.1, read as the reverse complement.
AGCGCCCACACCCTGGGGTTCCCTTGCTGGGGGGCCGACACTCGGCTTTCCTTCTGAACCCGGCTCCGTCCTGAGCACAGGTGAAGCCTGTCTCAGGAAACGGCACCTGGGCCAGAATCTGCAGCACCTACTGAGGTCTCAGAGCTGGAGCTCACACCCTGCAAAACAGGCGGGGGGGCAGGGGGCGCGGCGCCCGGGGAGCAGCTTCACAGAGAGGGCCCGGCAACTGATCGCTGGGGACAGTGCCTTTATGGAGGTTTCTCTTTTTTCATTTATTTTCTTTTTTTTCCTCATAAAGAAAATATTTTATGAAATAACTGAATTTGGAAAATACAGAAAAGTAAGAGAAACAAGTGATTTTCCCCCAACCCCTGTAATCTCATTGAAGGGAGTCTGGACCTGTTCCTGGCAGGAGGACAGCCTGTTTTCCTGTGGAAGGAGTTCTTGGAGTGGGTGTCCCGACTCCTTAGAGGAGCTGGTTAACTTTGCCGAAAAAACATTTTCTTCTCAGGCCCTGCATAAGACCCCGTTTGGCTGGGGGTAGCCCTCAGGATAGACCAGGGCTTGTTTTCCCAAAATACCACAGAATATTCTTTGTAGATAAATGCCTATAAAGCAGAATGGATTGGGCACATGAACAAAAAACCTTATATAAAATACACATCTCGGAGGCCCTTCTTTGGGTGTCAGTGGTCAGAGGTCCAGCTTAACTGCTGGAGGTGAGTCTTGCACAAACAGGGAGGTTTTATGTGAGGATGTCTCTCAAGGTAGTTTCCGTTTTGCAGTTGTGGCAGGATGAGGAGTAAAGATTCCAGAAGCAAAAACAAGCTGTAACAGAACCTTCTCCCCCTCTCCAGTGTGTTCTACGTCTTCTACGAACAGTACCTGACCATGATTGACGACACTATCTTTAACCTCGGCGTGTCCCTGGGCGCCATCTTTTTGGTGACGGTGGTTCTCCTGGGCTGTGAACTGTGGTCGGCGGTGATCATGTGCATCACCATCGCTATGATCTTGGTCAACATGTTCGGTGTCATGTGGCTCTGGGGCATCAGTTTGAATGCGGTTTCTTTGGTCAACTTGGTTATGGTGAGTCCTGGTCCACTCAGTCTGTCCCTCACTCCTTATGTCACTGCTGTGAATTGTTTCTTGGGGTGAGAGGTCAAGGCCAGCTCCTGCTCTTGGCGCACATGGTCAGGTGGGGTCAGGGGCAGGTGGAGTTGGACGTGGGTGGTACGTATAGCAACGGAAATGTGAGCTCACGGTCTGGCTTAGGCATTCTGCCTTTAAATTATTATTCTGAAGGGTGTTTTGCCTAAGTATGTAGCCTGATGACAGCACGACGTTCAGTTTTCAGTTAGAAAAACTGCCCCTTCTCAATGGAATTTTCTGACCAAGACCTTTTGCCTTCCATGTGGTTGCCAGGTGCTTTTTAATAGTCTTGAATACGTGCACATTTGAGAAAGTATTCACAGAAAACAGACACAGTGCATCTGCTCTTCAGATACAAACGGAACGTGGCTTCAGGGGGAGCGGTAGTGAGGCCCAGCTAAAGAAATGACAGCGTGCTGGCTGGCTGGGGGTTGGGGGGACCTTGAGAGGTTTCAGCTGCTTCCCCCTAACAGAGGCAAATCTGCTGGAGGAAACTGTGCCTGGAGGGTTCCACAAGCTTCCTGGGACAGTTTAAGTTGGTGTGATGGGAGCTTTGTCTTGTAAGTCAGAGGGGGTGCTCCAGGCTCCTTTACCTCCCAGGTGCCCTGATAACCACAGATCCTGGGAAAGGGGTGGTTGCTTTTACTGTTTTTTAACTGGAGAAGGGCAGGTGTAAAGGAAGCACTTTATTTCAGAGCTGTGGCATCTCCGTGGAGTTCTGCAGCCATATCACGAGAGCGTTCACGGTGAGCACGAAGGGAAGCCGCGTGGAACGGGCAGAAGAGGCGCTCTCCCACATGGGCAGCTCTGTAAGTACAGCCCGAGCAGATGACGCAGGCAGATACCTCACCGTGAAGTACCCAGCTTGGTGACTGAGTGTTTCTCAGGAGAAGGAACTTTAAGATTCAGTAGGGAAAGCCCAATTTGTATCTTTTACTTAGCAGCAGCTCCTAAGGATTACAAGTTTTCAGGCAATTCATGAAATAGCTGTATCTTGCATAGAGCTCCACCCTGAAATTCTTTAGAAGTGTTACTGCTGGAGACTCCTTTGCAGACGACAGTATGGCTGAAGCAGGAAAATAGAGAAGTTTGATTTGAGAGCCGTTTAAAACCCAGGCCAGCCATGTGTGTTGAAAAGCAGGGGAGCTGCCATGCTTGGAGCCCGGTGTGCAGTTTGTGGTTCACATTTGGAGAATCTTCTCAGGCTAAACCAGGATACAGGGCTGAACTATCAACCAGTTACTTTACCACTGCACAACACTGTTACAGAGTTAACAACAGAAAGTGTGTGATAAATAGCATTGTCTAAAAAAATAGTACATACCTTAATTGAACAATAATGCTGTTGGAAAAATGGCACTGATAGACTTGCAGCGCTGCCATGGGGTCTATGCAGGATACACAGCTTTTACCCTTATTACACCTTTTTTTTCCCCTTCAGATTCATATGTAGCAAATAAAACAATTTAGGCAGAGCCTAATGCTACTTATCAGTAAATCTGAAAGCTAGGGTTCGGTCCCCCATGACTTTGGACCTCGGCTTTTAAGAAATCCCTCTATGAGGAAGTGTTCAATTATGGTAGGTTGATAAAAGTTGTTTCTAACCCCATCTCTCTTCTCTTAGGTATTCAGTGGAATCACACTAACAAAATTTGGAGGCATTATGGTTTTGGCCTTTGCCAAATCTCAAATTTTCCAGATATTTTACTTCAGGATGTATTTAGCTATGGTCTTACTGGGAGCCACTCATGGATTAATATTCCTCCCTGTCTTGCTCAGTTACATAGGTAAGAGTTTTTATTTTTAACCTAGTGGGATGGAGGAAGCATGATACTAAAGGAAAAGGATATCTTGAAACATTCTTTTGAAGTATTTGAATGTACTTATACTGATGGTCATTTGATAAGTAACACTGAGTAAAAAAACTTCTAAGAGAAGAACTCCAATCCTGGGGTTGCATGTTCGTCCATTCTACTTCATTAGAAAACTGGAGGCCTCGCGTTGTCAGATCGGAAGTGAGTTTGTGCGGCAGCAGCCCAGGGCTCCTCCCTGCTGAGGGGAAGGACACGAGTCCAGCCACAGCCCGGCGGTGCCCTGGAACAGCTTTCATTTCCGTTCGCTGTTCTAGCAGAACACTGCCTCTGCTGTTCATCTCTAATTTGGAGTTCTCCTTAGGATCTTTTTACCTCTGTGGTCACTTCAGCTTCTATAAATGACCTGTGGCTGAAAGAACAGTACTAATTTGCTTGATTTATAGCTTTGTGATTAAGAAAATGAGGGGTTTTTCCCCCCCCCCTTAATCTCTGGGGGACAGGAAGTTGTGTTACAGTAGAAACTATCTCCTTTCCTCCTAAAGAAATGATCCAAAAGTTAATTCTTTTTATCCCTCACAGGACCATCGATAAGTGAAGCCAGAAGTCTGGCCGCTCAGGAGCGATACAGAGGTACAGAGCGAGAGCAGCTTCTCAATTTCTAGCTCTCTCACGGGCTTCAGAGACTCTGCAGGTCAGTTGGTCGGTTAACCACTGGACAGCAGCTGCATTGTCAAGGCTCAGTTGAACCCTGAGTGCGAGCAGATGTCAGGCTATTTAACAGCAGCAGCTTCGGCCGTAGCGCTTTTAAACTCAGGAATGCAGACTCTGCCTTGAAGGAGTATTACTGAGCGTGGAGGCAGCCCCAAGACGCTGGAGCGCCTTCCGGTTCTCCAGGAACGAAGCCTGCTTCTCGGGCAGGCAGAAGGGGACGCTGGGAAGGCTGCTATCTGCTCACTGACACTTTCTAAAGGCCAATCAATGCAATGTTTCTCCTTTTGTAGGAGTAAGCCATCACACAAGTTCTATACCATATTTTTAGTAACATTTGAGGATGTCGTAGATATACTTTATTATAACATCTTGTAGTTTAAAGAGCTTTATTAACGCAATAAATTAACTTTGTACACATTTTATATATATATAAAAAAAAAACTAGCAAGTGACCTCAGAACGTCGTAGGCCTCATTAGAGCTTGGTCTCCAAAAACCTGTTTGAAAAAAGCAACGTGTTCTTCACAGTGTTCTCCTATAAAGGAAAATACAGATTTAATCCGTTAGACAAGGCACGAAAGGAGGAAAACGAGAATGAACACTTTGCAGCTCCTAGATGTGGATACTGGGTTTTAACTTATTTTTCTTTCATAAAATACTTTGTTTTCCTAAGCTCTTGAGTTGTTGTCCTTTCCGTTTACCCAGCTCGTGCCATTACAGAACCTTTACAGCCCCCAGCAAACTGCCCTCTGCCCTGAGAGACAGGGGAGAAGCAGGGTGATCAGTAAATGCTGGGAGCCCTGAAAGAGTTACAGGTTCCTCCCCATCCTAAGGAAGAGGGTGCTTTAGATTTCAAAACTTTGGAGATTAAGAGTGATTAGCCAATGCTTTCTCCTAAAACTAAAACATCAACAAGCCCCAGGCCATTTACAACCCTCCGCAGCCATTTCCTGTCTTGTTCCTGATTCTTCAGCAAGGGCCATTCCAAGCCCAGATGTCAGACAGAGCTGGGCCCAGACTACCCTGCCTTCCACCCCGACACCCCACTGCAGTTCCAGAGCAGAACTCCAGTTCCATCAGCACCTTGAATCCACTCTTACTACAACAGGCTAAGGATTATGCGGGCTGGTACAAAATTTTGTTTTTTAAGAACTAACCCGAGAGTTCTCCAAACCAAAAAGGCTTCTCGCCCCCCCAGCTGCCAGTGCTCTCCTGCTACTGTCCGAGTCTGTGGTCGCCCCAGGTCTTTTCCCTGCAGCTATGTTCTCACCTGGTGTGAAACTAGGGTTCCCTCGCAAACGCTGGTTTCGCTGTTCAAAAAACCGGAATATAGTGTAGAAAAGCATGCGGTCTTCAGTCTGCTTTGCAGCATCTAAAAATTTTCGTGCAGAGATGTTGTCATGGCCACCAATGCCCCGGATAAACCTTAAGGCAGCTAACACTTGGTGTTTGGAAAGGAGAACTTCTACTATTTCATCATTTGCTGTGGAAAGTCGCTAGAAGTAAGGTAAAGAGAATCCAGGTCAGTGCAAGCAATAGGAACACCCTTCTGTGGGGTTTAAAACTCTGCTGTATCAGAGTTACCTTCAACATATCCAGAGACAGCTGATGAGCAGGAGGATAGAAACTTTCCAGGGAGAGCAGCAGACAAGCCTGGAAGACACATTTTCAGATTAGACTTGCCGTATGTTGAAAGGTCAAATTTTAAGTCAGAAAAGTAAAAATTGGGTGGTACTTACCAAAGGCTTCGAGTCGCTGAGGACATGGTACTGCAGGAACTGGTGCAGCGTGTAGAAGAGGTTGTGCTGGACGAGCGTCTTGATGACAAGCTCGTGCAAATAATGCTGAGACAGAGACAGAAGGAGAGACGGTGTCCACGTCGCTCAACTACGACAGACTACTAGAGGCTCAGTATGCCGAGGACCACGGCTGCTCTAAGTGACGGGTGAAAGAACCCAACCCGGCCTGAAACTGACCATTCCACCTGAGAACATGGGGTCACGTGAGGAGGGTCACAGAGTCTGAGGCAGGTGTGCAGACTCTTGTGGCGTACGGAGAGTCATCTCAGTTAAGGTACTGACAGTGCTTTTACTTTAATAATCCCCTGCCCCTCTAACATGGGACCACAGACGCTGGCTTGAAGGTACCTGTACTGTGATCTGAAACTGGTTCAGAGAGCGGATATATTCCATGAGCACGGCTACCACGAATTTCTGAGGCATCTCCTACAGAGGGGAGAAGTGTTTAGAACCAGAGTGGCAGAGGAGGCTCCGTGTAACAGCACCTTGTTTATCTGCTCCCTTGCTTCCAGGGTTCTACTTGGCTGCTTTTGCACAAACCCCTCCAGAACCTCCCGGGTCGGGGATCATCTTTAGGCCTGAGCATTAGAAGACAAACCATGAGCATTCAGTCCTCACCCAAGATAACCCGGTTACTCTAATCACATTCTGAGTTCTACTCATTTTCCTCAGTCCCCTTCAAATGAGATCTTTGTTTTGGGAATCTTCAGTCCAGAAGGGGCGGTGAGCCTCCCCTACCTTCTTCTCCGTAAACGCCGACAGGACGTGGGTGTACATGTCAGACTGGTCGACCACGGCCTGGGTGCGTGCCGGCCTCCTGAGGAGCGGGCCGCTCCGGCTCTGCCCCGCTTCCAGTGCCTGCACAATACATCACAAACGGGGCCTCAGTCGTCTTCCGGGAAATGGCGTGTTCGCAGTTAATCCAAAAAGACTGAACCCCTAGATGCTGTGAGCCTGAGACGTGAGCAGAGGATGACACTTATTTCATTACTTGGACAAAACTCTCTCCTGTGCTGGCCGGGGAGGAGTTTAGGAGGTCAGGAGATACACCAGTGTTCACGGATGAACTAAAAAGCCTAAGTCATAGTTTTATCGAGACTTTTTTTTTTTTTTTTTTAATTTTTGGCTGCACCGTGCCTCATGCAGGGATCTTAGTTCCCCGACCAGGGATTGAACCTGCGCCCCCTGCAGTGGAAGCTCAGAGTCTTAACCACTGGACTGCCAGGGAGACTTTTGTTTTTTAACCTCTTAAAATAACTCCTTAATTTTATTAATCACAGACCATCTAGCATTTGGGTTATCCCTGAGTAGCTAAAGGGGACGGGCGTTCTGGGGTTTTTGTTACTGTTTAAAAACCACTTCCATCTTTAGCCTTCAGACTAATCAGATTCTTGAAGTGGAATCATTCATTCCACTTGTCCTGAACTTCTTTCTAGCTTCAGAAGATACAATAAGAAACAGTACAGCAGACCCTGATAAGCCATGTTAATTTTTTCCAGCCCTTCACAACAAACACTTGAGCCTACTATAGGAAAAGCACAGTGCTAATACTCAGTCATCACAGTCCTAAGGGGATCTTGACTGAATGCCAGGACACGCCTTATTTTTTATAGCTATTACATCCTCAAAGGAAAGGAAGAACAAGTGGCAAAATGATTATATTTCTGATTTACTGAGTCTAGGCTCTGGATTGGCAGAAAGACATATAAAATAACCAAACTGAGACTGATTTTCTTATCCATAAAATAAAGGCAGACCAAGGAGCTATCTACGTGTAAGATCAAACACTGATTAAAAACAACAAAAGAGGGCTTCCCTGGTGGTGCAGTGGTTAAGAATCCGCCTGCCAATGCAGGGGACACAGGTTCGATCCCTGGCCCGGGAAGATCCCACATGCCGCGGAGCAGCTAAGCCCATGCTCTGGGCCGCAACTACTGAGCCTGCGCTCTAGAGCCCGTGCTCTGCAACAAGAGAAGCCACCGCAATGAGAAGCCCGCGCACCGCAATGAAGAGTAGCCCCCGCTCGCTGCAACTAGAGGAAGCCCATGTGCAGCAACGAAGACCCAACACAGCCAAAAGAAAAAAAAAATAATATTTTTAAAAAACAACAAAAGGGGCTTCCCTGGTGGCACAGAGGTTGAGAGTCTGCCTGCCAGTGCAGGGGACACGGGTTCGAGCCCTGGTCTGGGAAGATCCCACATGCCGCGGAGCAACTAGGCCCGTGAGCCACAACTACTGAGCCTGCGCGTCTGGAGCCTGTGCTCCGCAACAAATGAGGCCGCGATAGTGAGAGGCCCGCGCACCGCGATGAAGAGTGGCCCCCGCTTGCCACAACCAGAGAAAGCCCTCGCAGAGAAACGAAGACCCAACACAACCAAAAATAAATATAAAAATAAAAAAATAAATAAAAGATTACTATTAAAAAATATGTATATATATAAAAAAACAACAAAAGAAGGTGAAGACATTAAGTGATGTTCAGCCTCTAGCTCATGGGACACAGGGACTCTGGATTTACGTTCCCCCTACGGCCGGCCACCTTGCCCTCTGGCACACAGCAAACCTCAGTGGTGTCACTCTGTCAGAATCTTGCGTTATAATTACACAGACAAGATACCCGGGGTGGGGTGGGGAGGAGGCCCTCATGACGTACATACAACTTACCAGCGTGTAACTCTGCTCGGCGTCCAGGTACTTCTTATACTCCTGGTTGAGTTTATCAAAAACAGTGGCTATCACAGGCAGCGTTGCTCTGTCTGACTCTGTCAACACTGGAAGGAGTCAAGGTTCACACATGTCGGCCAACCTTGCGTCAACTTTAGAACTTAAACACACTGTGAGAGAAATGACTCATTTCCGGGGGTCACCAGGGCATTCAGAGAAACGCTGTAGAGACCGGGGCCCAAGGGCACTCGCCAGCCCTTGCCGGTTACTAACGTAGCTACGGAGGGCGTCAGAAGATTCTCAAAGTAGGTATAGATGTCGTGAGTGACTTGGATTCTGAAAAAGGTTTGTTTTCAAGCTGGGGAGGGCAGCCTCTACCCTCATGTGCGCCCACGTTTAGGTCTGCTTTATTTAGTCTTTACCCAGGGAATGTAGAGACAAGTCATTTTTATACTGAGCAGCCTTTCCAGGGGGTTAAATAATCCACTTGTCACTGAGCCTACCGGCTGCAGACAAGATAAAAATGTGGTCCGTCTTCCGGTGGGCGGCACAGGCAGTGTCAGGAATCAGACCGCAGGGTGAGGACCCCACTTACTCTGCGAGCACACCGACAGGACGACGGTCTTGCATTCCCTTCTCTGGAGGAGGAAGTCCATGAGCCTTCCTTTATCTGGCAAGAGGTTTACTATGGGCTGAAGTTTCACTTGGAGGTTCCAGAGGTAACCTGGATTGAGAGGCAGCAAATTTAATAGTGGGACGCAAACCAAAACAAAAGCCCCAAAGCTGGTTCCCCTCAACATTCATGGGGGGAAGTGCTGCAAAGCACAGCCAGTGGCTGCTTCTCACACCAAAGCACACGCTGCGATGTTCAGGACACGTCTGACAACAGTGGGAGTGGCAGCCAAAGCACCTCTGCGTGTCGGCTGACTCCTCACAGAGTGACTCCACGTGTACCCGCGGAGTGTCTACTGCATACAGACGGGCGACCCCTCCCCGCCCCTGGCAAACCCCCTTTGACCTTGAAGGGAGAACGGGTGTCTGCAGGGCACGGACTTCGGTCCTGGGCTCCGGTTTTTCCTGCTCTGGCTCATTAGTCAAAAGGCAATTCCTGAGGCTCCCAAAGGAGCTCCGTAACTCAGCCATCCACCAGCCCTGAACCTCCTGACACCCACACTGCCGGGCAGGCGGGCAGAGCCCTTCTCAACTGGGGTTCCAGAAGAGAAGAACCAAAGGCTTCACTGGAAATGATCTGAGTCACCCCTTTCCCAACCCTCCCAGGGCTGGCACCCCTCAAGACGGACGGGAGACCGTCAGCAAGCACAGCTTTCTAACAGGGTGACCCCCACCCCGACCCACCTTGGCTCGCACTGATGATGATGTCAGGTTGAAAGACAATCCAGGATGAAGAATCTACACGTTATAGGAAATTCTAAACCAGGAAGAGATGAAGACAAAAGGCAAACCCAGCCCCGATTAGCATCCTCCCACCCTGCTTGCTGAGGCCGCCCTAGGTGCCCGGCCCTCGACGGGAAGGAAACCCCACAGGCGCTTCCCACGACATTACTCATGCCTGACCAGGGGCTCGGACCACCCTTAGACCCCAGTGTAAGGAGAGGTGACAGCTCCCCTGTTGTGCCCGGCCAAGGCCTTCGGAAAGGATACAGAGTTTACATGGGATGGGGGACTGGCTGGTCACGGGAGCAGGACCTACAAAGAGAGAAGACGCGTGTGTGTGAGGGCTGGTGACGCAGCCAGAAGGTGCTGCCGATACTGGGACGTAAAGGTAACACTTAATACTTCCTTCAGTAAACGTTCATTCGACTGTAGTTAAATAACGAAGAAGTGAACTGTCGTGTCCCACTGATAACACCTATAAGGAGGAAGGGGGAAGTTGAGAACCATCCATGAAGATGTCTCGCCAAGCAGAAAGCAGGTCAAGGTTCAATTCACAGCGTTTTCTTTTTTACACACATGCACATTAAAGAACTGAGAAATTCACCTGGGTGATTCAGAATCAAATACTCAGATAATTCACTGAGACTATTTCAAATAAAGTGTTTTGTGGCTTAATTATCTAAATAATGAGCTCACTTCTCCACTGCACAGAGTAGGTCCAGGCAGAGATCTTACCTGGGAAGCAGACCCCCCCCATAAAACCCTCACGTGACAGGGACTCACAACTACCAGTGACATTGCTCGAGTGTGTATGTCTGTGGGGGAAGCCCGCAGTGACCTTGAGAAATGCAGCCTGCAAACTGAACATGACTATTCCTAGTTCTGTTCCAACTACTCAGGTACAATCAGAAAATAGGTTTCAATCGGCAGGTTGGAAAAGGTGGTAATTTTGCACAGACCGCCCCCAGTAGAGGACAGGGCCAGACCAGACAAGCTGAGGCAAAGAACACTTGCATTTGGAACCTATAAGTGAGGGTCCTACACGTGGGCCTTGATTGGCTACCCATCACGTTGACTTAATGCACTCAGGTGAGAGCCAGGTGGCTTTGGTTTTGAAAGCCCCCCAGGTGATCCTAATGTGTAGCCAGCTTGAGAGCCACTGGTCGAACAGACCAAAACCAGAAGGGGAAACGAGGGAGGCTGGCTCTTCCCCAAGTTGCTGGTCTCGTCTTTCAAAATAGTCCAACAAGCTCTTCCTGACCTGTGACAGCACACCTGTGACAGCGCACCTGTGACAGCACACCTGCGACAGCTCAAGTGGGCAAGACACAAAGATGCTACAAACCTGTGAGGGGCTTGGAGTCTAGCAGGAAAAACAAAAAGTCATTAACCACAAAAAACGCTTTGCCAACCCACTCTAGAAGCCCAAAGATTCATGGACTCTTGAATTCTTATTAATCTCTGGGCTCTTGTTTTAGCCACACCTGGCCTTTGCTTTATATAAACAGCCAATCAGAACCTGACTACCTTCTTACTGGTCCTAAACAACTGGAACAGAGCTGAAGGGCTGGAATGTTTAGAGTTGTTTTTGCCCCAATTCACCAGCAGTTACCTTCATGCTGAGTGAGCAGCAGATACAAGCCAATCACTTGACACAATCTACTCTTTTAAACATCACTACCCTGGGAAAAGGAAGAAGCTGGAAAGAACAGAGAGGGCCAAAACACCTAATCAAATGTGCAAACTACAGCTGACCCTCGAACAAGGCGAGTTAGAACTGCATGTATCCACTTATACAGGGATTTTTTTTTTTTTTTTTTCTTGGCTGTGTTGGGTCTTCGTTGCGGTGCGCAGGCTTCTCATTGCAGTGGCTTCTCTTGTTTTGGAGCACGGGCTCTAGGCGCGCGGGCTTCAGCAGTTATGGCACATGGGCTCCAGTAGTTGTGGCTCACGGGCTCTAGAGCGCAGGCTCAGCAGTTGTGGTGCACGGGCTTAGTTGCCCCGCAGCATGTGGGATCTTCCCGGACCAGGGCTCGAACCCGTGTCCCCTGCATTGGCAGGCGGATTCTCAACCACTGCGCCACCTGGGAAGCCCAGGAATATTTTTCAACAGTAAAAACCACTGTGGTTGGTTGAATCCTTGTATGCAGAACCTCGGCTATGGAGTGCTGACCATAAATTATATGTGGATTAACCCCACTGTTCAAGGTTCCACTGTAGCTTATTCTCAAACTCTGCTCAGCTTCTGGCTGATCTGGCAAGACTGGGTGGGCAGGCAGGAGGCAGTGCTCTTGCTAAACTATCACCCAGAGCCTGATCTGATTCTTCCCTGTGACAGGTACAAGGACATCCTGCCAGCAGGCGAGGCCGACACACCAAAGCTATCTGATGGGGATTCCTTTTAAGAAAACACTCCTCCCAGAGTTCCAAATGTGTACCATCTGACTACAGTTTACACACTGAAACTTCAACTAGCTTACTCTAGACTCCAGTCTCCTTGAAAAGAAGAGAATATGATTTGAGTTCTACCTTAAAATCCATTACATTGGGAAAAAGCAAAAGGAACCAAATGGTTTCTTTCCCTTTTTCTGAAATCCTGACCCTGTCTCTTCTCTGACTTCCTACTGCCACCTCTTCAGGTTGGAAGAGTGGTTCAGAATAACCTCAGAACCACAGCCTAAGTACTTACTGTGACCATCAGTCAAGGGAAAACGCAGTATTTATTATAATTATGACGCAGAATGTGAGAAAGATAAGGAAAAGTGATCCCAGGTTAAAATAACAGCCATAAGCAGCCAAATTTAACCTCAACATTAAAAAAATCCTTGGGCTTCAATGTGTAATCACAACTCTCCATTTTAAAGCTCAAAGAAGAGAATCATTCTATTTTCTTCAAAGGAAGATTCTTCTCTCTTATAAAACACTTTTCACGGGACTTCCCTGGCGGTCCAGCAGTTAAGACTCTGCGCCTCCACTGCAGGGGGTGCAGGTTTGATCCCTGCTCAGGGAACTAAGATCCCACAGGACCAAAAAATAAAAAAAAACTTTCATAAGAACACAATTTTAGCTTAAAGAATCAGCAGAAGTGTCATTTAAAAAACAAAACAAAACAAAAACCAGAATCACCCCTTGCAAAAGCAAACAGATCTGGGAAGCCCTTTATCTGCTCCCCCTTCCATGCACACACGGAGATTCCCTTTTACCTGCCACAGGGATCTGATAAGGCTGAATGGATCGAGCTGGAAGCACCGGGTGATGGAGGGTAACGGTGCCATCGAACTCCCCCCTCAGCTTGATATCAAATATCACTGATGTCTGAGGGGGAGAAAGACAAGACTGTGATACCAGCCCAGACAAACCACGGTTCCACCCGTCCCTCTCGTGACCTCACATCTGCTGTTTCGGATCAGCTGAAGGAGTCCCGTGCCTGCGTTCCACCCCTGCACGCTGGCTCTTATTTGAGGAGGAACCTGCTGGAACATCCCAGCTCTCTTGTACATGTCTACGGCTCTCAGAAGTATTCCTGGAATCTATGACATGCTGCCTCTGAAGAGCTCCAGTGACTTGAACAGATCTTTTTCACTTTAACTTGCAACATCTTTATTAGTTATCAATACGGGTGTCACCAGCCTCCAGGAGGCAAGGAGGGAAGTGGCTTGTCTCCCACCAGACACCCAGCTGATGGGGTGGAAGCAGCAGGATCATTCTAGCTCTTTCTCTGCGGCCACAGAGCCTCAAAACCATCATCATCTACACTCACACAGGAAGTACAGGGCTCATGTGCTCACACAACACACTGGCTTGGCAGGGAATCACCAGCTTAGATGATTCGACCAAATAATTGTTCCAAAGTCCAATCTCCTCACATGTGTTACTTTGTGAAACAGTTTTTAATTATGCTAATCAACTGGTAGGGTTTTCCTAAACCATCTAGAAATCCAAACCCATTTCCACCTGGAAGATCAAAACTTTGAGCATAAAAAGCACTTTCTCGTCTCTTTCAGAATATTGTGTCCATTTTCACAGCTCCTTCAAGCAGGACCCCCCCCCTCCCCAACTCATACCTCCGTGTCCTGATGATGAACCACCACCAGGTTGTCCACCACGTTCAGGGCGAACTTCCCTGTCCGGTTTAACTTCAATATGTGCATCTTTTTACAGGCGCCTTCTCTGTAGGACAACAGAAAGGTCAAAAAATAGATCGACAAGCTCTAATGCATATTTTACAATCGGAGAAGAGGGAAGAAAGCATTAAATATACCGTGGTAGGTGATATAGGACTACCTCCGCTCCAGTACTATTGGAGGTCCGAGAATGATGCCTCAGGAAGAGAACATATAGCTGTCCGTATCTAATCACAGAACAAAGAGACGTAAGTCATGCTGGCTGTTTGACGTCCCTCCATTCTAACTGCAGAGTGATAAGGCCATAGTTAAGTAAATTAACAGATATTCACTTAATGGGGTATTTTGCAGCCAACAGAAATATTTACAAAGACAGTGCAGTTAGCTTAAAAAAAAAAAAAAAAGCCTATTATAAAGTTAAGTGAAAAGGTGGGATGCAAAACTAAATATAGCTTGGGCTTCCCTGGTGGTGCAGTGGTTAAGAATCTGCCTGCCAGTTCAGGGGACACGGGTTTGAGCCCTGGTCCAGGAAGATCCCACATGCCATGGAGCAACTAAGCCTGTGCGCCACAACTACTGAAGCCTGTGCACCTAGAGCCCGTGCTCCGCAACAAGAGAAGCCACCGCAATGAGAAGCCCGCTCACCACAACTAGGGAAAGCCCACGTGCAGCAACGAAGACCCAACGCAGCCAAAAATAAAAAAAATTAAAAAAAAAACTAAACTAGGGGCTTCCCTGGTGGCGCAGTGGTTGAGAGTCTGCCTGCCAGTGCGGGGGACACGGGTTCGAGCCCTGGTCTGGGAGGATCCCACATGCCGCGGAGCAACTGGGCCCGTGAGCCACAACTACTGAGCCTGCGCATCTGGAGCCTGTGCTCCGCGACAGGAGAGGCCGTGACAGTGGGAGGCCCACGCACCGCGATGAAGAGTGGCCCCCACTTGGCGCAACTAGAGAAAGCCCTCGCGCAGAAACGAAGACCCAACACAGCCAAAAATGGATGGATAAATAAATAAATAATAAAAATAAGGAATTCCTTTAAAAAAAAAAAAAAACTAAACTAAATATAGCTTGATCACAATATTTCAAAAGAAAAACACAAACTTCTGCAGAATGACTTATGAAGAATGTCCAAAACTACTGGAACGAAATACATGTTGTCAATAGCTGCCCTTGAGTAATATGCTAAGTCCATTTTCTTTTTAACTTTCTGTAATTTCCCAGTTTTATATAATGAGTATATTCCTGAATCACAGGAAAATATTATCACTCTTGATTTTTAAGCCTCATCTGATAAATGTTGCCTTGACCAGTTCCTGCATGTACATTTTTATTCCAGGAGTTCACACTTTGCTGGGGCTGCCTCAGGGACAAGGAGGAGACTGGGGGAAGGGTCTCTGCCTTTGCAAGGACTGTTCTCATTTTATCTTTTTCTAAACCAGGATGCCGCAGATTTCTTAAAAAAAAAAAAAAGCATTCTAAATGCTAAAAAATTTTACTGTTTGGAAACCACTGTTTTAGGCCATAGAAGAATCACAAGTAATTTAGGAGCAAACTGTTTATATTTGTTGAATATGGGTATATAGGAGATTCTTTGTATCAGTTTCTATTTTTGTGTGTTTGATACTTTCATAATAAAGTTTTAAAATTTGAGATATCTGCATTTCCAAATGAAAATATACTTTCCTACATAAGTAATTCAGGTCTATATTTGTTAGATCAAAAATGTAAACTATGTTTTTCTTTAGAACAAGTATATTTTAGCTAAAAAATAATCTGTGATAAGCTTTGACTCACAGACTGAAAAGAAATTTCTAAAACTAAGAAACCTAAGAAATAAATCGGTTCAGTGTTCTCATTTTATCAGACTAGAATGGTGAAAAATTCCCTAAGATCACAAAGTCAATAAAATCAAAAAAGAATGTCAAGAAGATGACGGGCTTTCTACATTCATAAGATCTGGGTACAAAGCAGGGAAGACGGAGTCCTTATCATGTGTTCCAAGGCTACCGGAGCACGGGCAGCCCTGGAGTTCTTACAACATGCTTCTTCTATCATGATATCCCTGAAAGCAATTACGAGAAGGAATTCTCTCAAAGAACAGACATACATCGTCGCCATGGCAATGTCTCTCTCTGAGAGGCTCAGTTTAGTTGACTTAGGTGCAGCTGGTAATTCGATCTCAAACTTGGGCAGCTTTGACATAGTGCCAGCCTGTTTGGGGAAGAAAAAAGTTTTAAGAAAAGCTTATTAAACCCCCTCTGATGTTTTAGCACTCCCCACATCAAATCATTGAGGATATACACGCACTATGTCTTTCCATCCTTTCCAGGGTCCCAGGGGCCTGTCCCCAGAAGGACTCATTCTTGGCGGTGATGGGATGGTACGGGGTGCCCTCTAGTGGTCGGAAGTGGCAAGGCTCTTGTTGGAGGAACGTGCCCCTTTGAAGTTACTGGATCAGTTAGGATGTTAGAGGAACAAGGTAGGAGGGGAAATTTTTTTAAAGGGAAGCTGACTCTTACCCGGAAATAGAAGGGCTGCAGCACATTTCCAAGCACCGTGGTGGAGAGCAGAATCACAGCACTCTCGGGACAGTACATGTACCAGTTCACGTTGATGTTCTGGCTCTTCAGGAGTTTCAGATTCCGTTTCTCTGGTAACACCTGACGCAAAGTTCAAGAAACAGAGCCTTCATTTAAAAACAGCAAATGGGGAATTCCCTGGTCATTCAGTGGTTAGGATTCCACGCCTCCACTACAGGGGACACGGGTTCAATCCCTGGTTGGGGAACTAAGATCCTGCATGCCACGTGGCTTGGCCAAAACAAACAAACAAACACAACAGCAAAATGTCTGAAGACTGGGACTTCCCTGGTGGCACAGTGGTTGGGAATCCGCCTGCCAATGCAGGGGACACAGGTTCGAGCCCTGGTCTGGGAAGATCCCACATGCCACGGAGCAACTAAGCCCATGCGCTACAACTACCGAGCCTGCGCTCTAGAGCCCACGAGCCACAACTACTGAGCCTGCACACCATAACTACTGAAGCCCACGTGCCTAGAGCCAGTGCTCTGCAGAGCAGGAGAGGCCACTGCAATGAGAAACCAGCACACAGCAATGAAGAGTGGCCCCCGCTCGCCGCAACTGGAGAAAGCCCACGCGCAGCAATGAAGACCCAACGCAGCCATAAATTAAAAAAAAAAAAAAAAAAAAGTCTGAAGACTGACACAGTAAATGAAGAAAATAATAAAAAGCAGAAGAAAAAACCCAGTAGGTTAAACAGAAAAAAATAATCATTTTTATTTATCACAGCTACCATTTATCCAGCCCTGTGCTTAGCGCTTCCAAATCTTAGCTCATTTACTCTCTCCACAACGCTGAGAGCTGGGCATCATTAGGCCAATTTGAGGGGAGAAAATAAGGCTCGGAGAGGCGAGGGGACCTGCCTCACCAGTGACGGCCTAGGCAGCCCACTTCACTGCAGGCCAGGGCCGAGCCTCCTCATTCCCAGGCACCACCCACCAAAGGGCAGGGAGGAGCAGCATCCTCACTCGTCATGGAAACGGTCAAAACAAACCCACGCCCCTGGAGCCACGTGTACCAAGTCAGGCACCACCCAGCCTGCAGGCTCATTGCGGCTGGGAGGGGCTCCCTTCTTCTAACAGACGTGTTCATGAGACTCCGCATGCAAACCTAGTATTTTATAATCAAGGCACATTTAAAATATACTCTCAATCTTCTGATACATTAAGGAACGCTGACTAGAGCCCCAAGATGTTAATGCTCCCAGAACACTGCCCTGCAGAACAGACGTGGAAGTCGGGGTTGGGGGCGTGGGTTTCTCGATAATCCAGGTACAATAAAATAAAGATGTGCTAGAGTCCTCTTTCTTTCTAACTTATTTCTTGAAGATCTGAAAACCATCTAGATGACGTGAATGTACACTTTTCTACTACTGAGAACAGAAAGCTATACTTTTAAATGATTGCCCCAGGGAACCCTTCTGTAAAGCAAGCAGTCATTTCCTTGCTATCATAGGTACAAAATTCTATTTCTGTACGTATGGGATTCATGTAGTTTTTCTTTCTTTCTGCTGGTCAGCTAAGGTTCTGATTACAGCCCTACAGCAAAGCACCACAACATTCACTTTGCACACTGTTACACAGGTGTATCTCCTCCATTCGTACATTCTAAATTACACTGCTTTCGTTAGGGCAACAAAGTTAACACCTGAAAGAATACTAACACTCTCCACATTGGCTCCACTTAGAGATCTCAGAAGCTTTCCCAATAGGTCAGGCAGCTAGAACATATTAAAAGATAAAGAGGAAGGTGCAAAGTAAACTATCAGTAGAGTGAAAAGGCAACCTACGGAAAGGGAGAAAACATTTGCAAATCATCTATCTGATAAAGGGTTAATATCCAGAATATATGAAGAACTCCTACAACTCAACAACAAAAAGAAATAATCCAAATAACAAAGCACTTGAATAGACATTGTCCAGAGCACATGCAAATGGCCAACAAGTCATGAAAAGCTGTTCAACATCACTAATCAGGGAAATGCAAATCAAAACCACAATGAGATACCATCTCACAACCAGCAGGATGACTGCTATCAGTAAAACAGAAAACAACTAGTGGTGGTGGTGTGTAGAAACTGGAACCCTGTGCTCTGTTGGTGGGGATGTAAAATGGCATAACTGCCATTGGAAACAGTATGGAAACAGTATGGTAACCCCTCAAAAATTAAAAATAGAATTACCATGTGATCCAACAATCCCATTTTAGGGGTATATACTCAAAAGAACTGAAAGCAGGGTTTCAAAGAGATATTTACACACTCGTGTTTATAGCAGCATTATTCACAATAGCCAAAAAAATGGAAGCAATCCAAGTCCATCAGTGGAAGAATGGATAAACAAAATGTGGTGTATGTATAACAATGGAATATTATTCAGCCTTAAAAAGGAAGAAAATTCTGACACATGCTATAACATGGATAAACCTCGAGGACATTATGCTAAGTTAGATAAGACAGCAAGAAAAAGACAAACATTGTATGATTCCACTTATACGAGGTAGAGGTCCTTAAAGCAGACAAATTCATAGAAATGGGGAAAACAGTGGTTACCACGGACTGGGAAAGGGGAAATGGGGGAGTTGTTGTTTAATAGGTACAGAGTTTCAGTTTTACAAGATGAAAGTTCTAGAGATCTGTTTCACTACAATGTGAATATATTTAATGCTAATGAATTGTACACTTATGACGGTAAATTTCATGTTATGTGCTTCTTATCACAATTAAAAAAAATTCTTTTTAAGAGAAAGAGGCAGTTCAAGAGGAAACACAAATGTACAATACACAAAAGATGCTTACCTAACTCGTAATGAAACATACAAATTAAAATGGCTTTCCACCTCTCAGACTGGCAAATGTCTACAGACTTACAACATTCAGTTCCGCTAAAGGTTTGGAAAATGGAGATTCCTACGTTGCTAGTGAGAGTGCAACTTCTAGAAGAAATATAGTGATATCTGTTCAGCTTTCTAGATGTTTGTACCTAGGCTATTTCCCTTCCAACAATTGCCTCACCTAAGAATATAAAACAATGGTTACAAACCATTTCACTGCTTGAAATCACTGTAGAATTGTTTGTAATCACTAAAAAATGAAAACAAGCATGAAGTTCAACAGGAATTGGTTAAACTGTAGCAGGTCCACACAACAGAATACCAGCCAGAACAAATATGGAAAGATGTCTAAGGGACAGCTATGCAAATAAATAAATAAATAAATAAAGCCAGCCACAAGTTTATATACAATATAACCATTTCTGTAAAATAAACAAATGTTGCTACCTGTGTAGGAATGAAATGGAGGAACATGCATCACATGGTTCATAATGGTTACTTCTAGGGACTATGGGGGACTTTTACCTTCCATATATCTTGGTAACGTTTGAATGTTTTACAAAAAGCATGTATTACTTGTAATTAGAAAAAAAGAATAAAAACCCAAACGAAAGACTAAAGCTCTGGAATCTCAAAATATCTATCTAGTGCTGAATTCAAAAGGCGGCCAAACATGATCACAGACCTTTCTCTAGCACACGTAAGTGATATAGTACCTGGTAAAATTCGATTCCTTGATCTGTGATGAAGACAATTTCAGTAGAACTGGTCCAGCAGAATCCTAGTATGTTGGCATTCTTGGTCTGAAAAGAATTGTAAAAGATTTTTTTTAATTAAAAGAAAAAAAAATGTATGTATAATTCTGTTCAAAAGCTTAAAATACCTTGTTGTTTGTATTGCTCTTTAATAAAAGTTACCGAGATTTGATTACTTATGAACAAATCAAACTTTCTTTTAAATACACCGTTCCCAGATTTTCACCTGTAACGCCTCACTGAAGCACTTGAATCTGAAGTCCTTCTCGTCAACACGACAGAGGGAAAGGCAACTGCCCAGCACTCACAGCTACCAACCTCTACTTTAGGAATCAAAGGCCAGCTGACACTCTGAGTCAAACACATCATAAAAGCTGGCGTTATAAAAGTATAAAGGCCTAAAGATTCTCCGTGGCTCTTGCCCCAAATGGGGCTGGAGGCCTTGAGCCCCGTCCCAGGTCACGTGGTGATGAGCAGCGCCGGGAGCCGAAGGGCAGCTGGGCCAGGGCTAGGGCTCTGCTGCACACAGAGGACCTGGAGCGCTGCCAGGGGCTCAGGCGTTTGCAGACGGGCCCCTCCTTGCTGAGGGACCCACCTGGATCCCCAATCAGCAAAACCGTCACAAAAATGAAAAAGCTATACCCTATCCACCTGCACTTCTGCGGGTTTCCCGGGTGCCGCGATGCCCGCTGAGCTGAGCCCCCACCAGCCTAGTTCAGCATAGCCAGCAAATCTAGTTAAAACGGATTAGAATCTCCACCGAGGGGAGGAAGGGAGGGCGGAGGGAAGAGGAAGGACACGAAGAGCACAAGTCGAGAAAAGAAAACATCGTCAGGAAAAAGGGAAAAAGAACTCCTTTTCCAAAAACCTCCAAAGAGGCTGCTATCGCAGCCCAGCAGAGAAGGGCAGGGGCAACAGGAAGACAACAGCCACCAAGTGCTGACGTGGCTCGGTGTTCAGCATCCTGCATCCATTTAATTCTTCCAGCTCCATCTTACAGACGAAGAAACAGGCTTTAAAAACTTTAAGAAGTGTCCAAAGTCAGAGCCAACATGAGGCAGATCCTGGCATTCAAGCACAACCTGCTTCCAAGTTCGTGCTCTAAATTACCACGCTACCCTGCGCCTCTACCCCCGGAGTTAACGCTCACCAGCTGGGAAAGGATCAGGCCCATACCTTGCACTCCTGAGTGTACTCCAGCTGAGGACTATCCGGGGTAAAATTAGAAAAATCCTGGAAAACAAAAACACACACGAGGAGAAATGTGGATTGGGCAGCATACTGCCGACCTACTTTGGTATACAATGAGACAAGAGAAAAAGACAAATAAATTTAAAAAGTGATCAGAAAAAAAACCTGACAAAACCCAAAGACAGGGTTAAAATAAAAAGACTGATTTGGACAATCTGGCCCCTTAATAGCAGCAGGTCGACAATTCAATTTTTTTAAACAAGTTAATCCAAATACTGTTAGGGCTTAGAAACCGATTTTGAAAATTCACTCCTCAAATGGTTGATTTCAGAGAAATGGATTGCTGTATTTTACTAGGGGCTTTCCAAAAATTTTAGTAATTAATACTGACAGAAGGAAACAGGATTCTGCCTCCTTCCCGACGGCTTTTCCTCTACTCCATGAATGGAGATGGTGAAGATTTATGAAGACTAAAATGCCGACAGGCTGCTCCAGCTTTGAATATCTGCTCCTATTAGGTTGAGCATTCAAAGATGAGAGAAGTGAATAAATGGAGTTACTTGGGTAAGCTTAACTCACAAAGTCGCCAAAGATATGCTTCGTATAACCTATGGTGCTGGCTGTCAATCAATACAAGAGATACCTGAAGTTCCAACTTACTTTAAAAAAAAAAATTAAGTAAAAAATGACAAACTAACCCATAAGTATTTACCCATTTAAATGTCTTTCTCACCTTCAAGAATCCGAAAGCTCAAATACAATGCAGCATAACTACAGCTTCCATGACATTAAAATAATAAATGGTTCCTGTCACACTGGAATTTTGCAATTCATTCTCTTCCAAATGTACTTCTAATGTCCTTTTCTTCATACTGTATTTAAAGATATGTCTTACCACGGTCTTTGAGGTCCTCTGAACAGCCAAGATCTTATTTTCTAAGGAAAACTTAATGCACTTCACTTCTCCTTTGTCCTCCATTCTTTAAAAGAAGAAAGAGCAGATTATGAGTTACACTTCAAAACTGCATTCTAGCATCTATCATTTTGTGAAAAGAAAAAAGACAAGTTAAATATTCAGGAAGGGACTTCCCTGGTGGCGCAGTGGTTTAGAATCCGCCTGCCAATGCAGGGGACACGGGTTCGAGCCCTGGTCCAGGAAGATCCCACATGCCGCGGAGCAACTAAGCCCGTGCACCACAGCTACCAAGCCTGTGCTCTACAGCCCACGAGCCACAACTACTGAAGCCCATGCGCCTAGAGCCCGTGCTCCACAACAAGAGAAGCCACCGCAGTGAGAAGCTCATGCACCGCAACGAAGAGTAGCCCCCGCTCACCGCAACTAGAGAAAGCCCGCACGTAGCAACGAAGACCCAACGCAGCCACACACACACAAAAAAAATTCAGGAAGCAGCAAATCTTAGTTTAAAATTAAAACTATGTTTCTAACGCTATCAGTAGGACCGCTTTTCAAACAACAAAGTCCAACTGGCAACGGGTGGCGGGAGAAATCGACAGAATTGCAGGTAACAAGCGACTGAGGTGTTGAGAACACTGCACTTTCACCTGAGCCTCCCTTTAGGCGTAACTAAGTCTAGACCCATGCAGTAACCTTCTCCACACAGCCGCCTTCCCTCTCCATCTCCCTCACAGCAGCACTTTCTTTTTTCTTTGAGATGCTGGCAGCTGTGAAATATTTATTTACTTACTTATTTTTGACTGAAGTACAGCAGTGCTTTTGAAAGGAGTCTACTCTTTGCCACCCAGTACCTAATGGGCTGCACCGCCAGGTGGGCTCCACCTCGGGTCTCACAACTGCCTCAATCGGACGTTACATGGGAAGTCAAGAAATGGACCACAGGGGAAACTCTCAGAGGAAAGGGGATGTTCACTGTCCTGACTGGTGATGGTTTCATGGATACACGTGTCGAAACTCATCAATGGCATATGTCAAATATACACAATTAATGATAATTAGACCACAATAAAGCTATTAAAAGTAAATAAGATGTTTTTTAAAAAGAGGGTTAAGTTCAGTATCTCCCCCCATCAAGCCTTCCTGAGCCCCTTAATCTGGATCATCATGGCCTCACCCTCACTTTCCACACCCAAGAGACCACCAAGTTTTACCCCAGACCTTCTTAAGCAACCCTTGAGTGCCTATTGTTTGCTGGTCTACAGTGCCTTCAGGCTGGTCTTCCCCGCCCTGCTCCGATTATAGCAATTGTCTCTTAATGGGATCCCTGACTGACAGGCTCCCAATAATCAAGCTTCAAGGCTGCAACAGTGCGCCCTTTCCAAACATCGATCTCATCACGCCACGCCCCACCTTTACCTTCAGGAACGAGATAAAGCCCGAAATCCACAGCAGAATATAGCTGACTGCTGCCAGAGGTCACACCACCACCCACTCCTTCCCTGCATGAAACCTCATTTTCAGTCACACAGACTCGGAGTCCCCCCCAACACGGTGCCTGCATGCCTTCTTGTTCTCTCCATCCGGAAGCCTCTTCTCTTCTCTGCCTAGAATCTTCTCTTTCAAGCCTCGCTCCACTCTGAGGCCTTCCCCCGCCTGGGCAGTGGTCTTCCCCAGGCGATACCAAGACAAATGTCCATCTCTTCTCTGTGGCCACATTCTGAACAGAGCACTACTACAGCACCTACCACAGTAAACAGTATGAGTCCACTCACCTGCCTCCCACACTAAATGTATGACTTTTCCAGAAGGGAGCCAAGCTAACTCAAAGCCTTCCCACACCTGGTGCCCAGCACAGGGGCTGCAATCAGTGTTTTCCAAACAAATGATGATCAAAGAAAAAGAGGCAGATTCATTTTCTGCTTCAAAAACTGTTTCCTATTTACACAAGCCAATTGTAAAATGTAAAATGAGGGCCTACACTGTACTTTCACCTTCTGTAATCAAAAGAGTTAAGGTGACCAGATACTTTATCATCCAAACTGAGTTATCTCTTAAAGTAAAAGAGGCTGTTATTCATTCCCCTTAAGTATAGTGGAAGCTGAGATTTTAATGCACTTTATTAGATGGGAAACACTGACCTAGGAATCTCCTCCACCTCCCAAACGCTCTGCAAAGACCCTGGGCCGAAAGAGGAAATGAAGGCCCTCCTCTCAAGAAACCGGAAATAGGCACATCAACGCACTGACCGGCTAATTTCAAGTGCCAGGAAGTAGGTGCCCTGCGCTGGAGTATCTGGATCCCAAAATAACAGGGAAGGCCTCCACACATTCACTCTGCAGGAGGTACTAAGATGTGCCACCAAGACTGCACAGCAGGTGTCTGCTTCCCTTTTCCTACAGACTAGGATATGCCCCACACTTCAGCCCTCTTAGGGGAGACAAGGACAAAATTTAAAACAATCTTCTGAATGAAAACAGAAAAACACCATTTTGTTTACATGCTGAAATATTCTGAAAACGTCAATACAATCATTACCTAAATGAGATGGGATTCCTGTCATCTGGGCCTTTAACTACCACTCCAGTAGCTCCACCGGATCGAACAGCAAAAACCTGAGAGGGAAAAGCAGCAACGTTTTAACGGCCCGAACTTTGAAAGGCTTTAGACACATATACCAACCTGCAACGATGATTTCTGCTACACCCTACCCTTGGTTCAACTAAACTAACGTGACGCATAGCAAACTGCAGAGCCTTGGCGTCCACACGAATCTTCAGAAACAAGAGAGTAGAGACCAAAAAAGTCTCCCATTCCGAGAGCAGCCCGCCGAGCAAGGCTACAAGTTTTAATCCGTTTCGGCAAAGGCGCCGCCGCGGCACTTGCGCACACCCTGCTCCTCCGCCCCGCTGCCCCCCGCACCCCGCCCCTTTACAAAATTCCGAGAATAATGAAAATCTCAACGTCTAAATCTTTGAATGCAAAGGAAACTAATGACAAATACAGACAACAAAAGGAGCCGAGGAAACACCGGAGTGCTACCAGCTGACCACACTGGCCGAGGGGCGCGGCGTCGGCGCGGGGGCTGGGGTCCGCCCCGCTGTCACTTCGGGGGTGAAAGCCCCGGCCGCAGCAGAGCCTGGTCCCACAGGAAGGGACTGGCGCGGATCCCGCGCCCGCACGGCAGGAGAGGCCCCAGGCCTGGTCCCCGGGCTCCCGGCCCCAGCGCGCGGGACACCCGGGGTCACCGGGGGCGGCGGGCAGGGCGCGCCGGGCCGCGCGGGGGAGGAGGGCGCGGGCCTGCCCGCACCTGCTTGTTGGCCTCATCGAAGAAGACGCAGTTGACCGGGTTCGCCTTCTCGAAGTGCACCGGCCGCTCGCACAGCTCCAGGTAGTAGTCCTCCTCGCCCATGGCGGGCGCCGCAGCGGCGGCGGTGGGCCCGGGGGCGGCCGCCAGCGTGGAGCTGAGCAAGCGGCGCCCGGCGCTGGGAGTCCGGCCGTGCGGCGGCAGCGGCGGCGGCGATCTCGCGGGCGCTGAGGCCGCTTCCTGGTGCCACGCCCCCAGCCCTCCGGCACGTGACTCGCGGCGCCGGCCCCCTAGCCGCGGGGGTGGGGGCGGGGCTCCCCCGGCGGGGCTCCCCCGGCGGGGCCCCCCCACCGGCCGCCCCCCCCACCGGCCGAGACCACGGCCTGCTCTCCGCGAGAGGTTCCTCCCCTTTCCGGGAGGGCGGGGTCCCAGTGCGGCCCACCGGGCGGAGGGCGGAGGGCGGAGGGCGGAGGCGTGACCCGGAAGCCTGTCGGGTGCCGAGGGAGGGTGTCGGCGCCCTGGATTCCAGCTGCACCTTCGCTGACACTTTCCGGGCCTGGCTCCCACTCCGTTCCGGGAGGCTTGCTCAGGGCCGCGTGCTCGCGTGGGGCAAGGCTACCCCCGGGTCTAGGGAAAGCTCATTCTTTCTCTTGGGAGGGCTTCTTGAGCCTGCCTCTGAGGGAGCTTAGTAAGGGAGAACAGTACTGTGGTCAGCACCTGGATGCTGTGAGCTTGTAACAGGGAAACCTAGTTTAGCTTGCAGGTCTGAAAGCCTCTTTTGCTGGCTTTGATAGTTGAGGGGGAGGGTGGGGGTAGGTGGGGGTAGCTCCTCATTCAAGAGATAGGAGAGATGGGAGGGAAGAAGGGAGGATCACGGATGACGCCCTAGATGTCCATTCTCGACAACCAGGTGGATTTTGGCACCATTCTCCAAGATACAGAGGCTTGAGAAGTTGGCAGGGAAGTGGGGAAGATCAAGAGTTGGGTTTTCAACATGTGAATCCAAAGAGAAATGACAGCTAGACAAATGGATATATAGGTCTGAAGCTCATCAGAAGAGTGACAAAACTGGAGCTAGAAATTGGGAGTCATTGGAATATTTGAAGCGGTGGAATTGGGTGGGATCACCTGAGACAGGGACATAAAGGAAAACACACACACAACCAGCCTTTAGAGGCCAGGACCAGGAATCAGCAAAGGAGGACAAGCAGAGCCTGCCAGAGAAGTAGACAGAAAACCAGGGAGAGGGTTGTTTCTGGAGCTGAGTGTGGAGACTGTTTCAGGAAGCAGGTGCTGTCCGCTTTGACAAAGGCGCTGGGAAGTCGGCCAGAGAGAGCACTGAAAATGTTCCCGAGCAGGACCCTACTGAGCCTTCCTGGGATAGACCCCCTCCCCCATATCCCCTACTGAAGCTCCTCTCTGAAGTACCCAGATAATAGTATCTCATGCATATTTCCTGAGTTTTTCAGATGCTGCCCATCAATCTGAACAAAACACCTCTCATCGGGGTCCCCAGAGACCTCCATGTCACTATGTTCGTGAGATTTTTCAGTCGTTGTATGTATTTCCCAGAAGCATTCAGTGCCTCTTAATCACTCCCTCACTCTCTTTAAACTTGGTTGATATTTATTTTTGTATTTATTTGGTTATAATCTGTTCCTGTTGTACTGTGAGATCCGTGAGAGTAGGGGCTGTGTCATTTGTATCACAGTCTCTCAGCCCTTACATCAGTAGCCTACTTCCTCATCTCCCCCTGGATGTTTCAAAGCACCTGGAAATCAACATCTCTAAAATAAAACTCCTGATCAACCCCCACCAGGGTGTTCTCTAAGGGTCCCCTATCCCAGTAAACGGCACTGTTACCGAATTGGTTGACGACCCACTCCAGGGTCCTAGCCCGGGTGAGACCCCTTGTCTTGACCACAGAGGTTCTTTTTCCAATCAGATTCGTGTAGCCAACAGTGAAACCGATGCTGAGACTGGAGCAGCACAAGCTTTATTCAATGGCCAGAGAATGGAGAAGCAAGAACCTAGTTTGCAAATCAACTTCTCAACCCAATTTGGGCAGAGACCAAAAAATATAGAAGGGTTGAGGTAAAAGGGAGGGAATTGGAAAGAGTGGGAGGAATATTCATGAGTTATTCAAGAACAGGGGTCTTATTTGGACCCAGAACTGATGCAAATCTCCTTCTCAGTCCTTATGTGGGCTTTTCCGGTTGTTGTCAAGGCAATTGTCAACTGTCTTGCTGCTGGTGGGCGTGGCATTTAGCTAACGTATTATCATGAGCAGGTAATGAGGCTCAAAGTCCACAGGAAGTCAAATCTGCCGCCATCTTGGGCCTAGTTGGTTCTAACCAGTTGTTTTTTTTCTCTCTTTGCAGCTTTCTCCTGAAACTCAGATACGAGTAATTGGTTTCTTGTCGAGGGAGGCGCAGGGGTGTGATTCTGGGCTAACAGCCTTGGTAACAGCACCTCCATCCGTCCAGTTGCACAAGAAGCTGGACTCCTCCTGGTCACTTCCCCTCTCTCACCATCTCCATGCCTTAACACCAACAGGCCATCAATTAGGAATGAGAAAAGTTTGGAGATTGAAGGGGCTCCCAAGGGAACCCAGGCTTCTCCACAGAAGAGCATATTTTGAACACAACTCCCACAGGAATGTTGGCCAAACACAAGCAAGGGAGGCAGTAGTGCACTGTGTTGGCAGCGGGTGGGGGGCTGGGGGATGAGGGTTGCTCTGAAAAGACTGTCGTGTCTCTTTGACTCTGGGCATCTTACCCCTTTTCCCTGAGAGGTAGCTGCAGTCGATTATGGCAGATTTTTGCTCCTGACAGACAACGAGGCTTAATTTTTGTGCAGCTTACCTTGGGTCTGCAAGCAGCATTGAGATCTGCCCGGCTGTGGGCAAGAGGCCCAGGAACACAGTGATCTCGACAGTGGCTGTGGCCCGGGAAATGCTGAGCACGTGGGCAGCCACTGCAGGCCACACAGAATCCAGAGGATCCAGAAATGCCCTGGGCAAACCAAGTCTTTGCCTCTCCATCTCTTTCAGTCGCAAACTTATTGTTTTCTGTAGAGTTCAGCATTAAAGACAATTTGAATATTTGTCGCATACTCATATAGGATTCCCTATTCTTCCCAGATTAAAAAAAGTTATCTTTTCATTGGGAAACAACAAGACTCTTTAAAAATGGACCAGCAGACATTTCTAGAGTTTTGAGGCTCCACATGTTACTGGGACTCAAATCTGTTAAGTACCCAGCATCAGCTTGGAAATCACCATGAATGACGGGCCAGCATTAGAATCGGGAGAGTCTTCTTTGTCTTGCGTCCCCTCACCCCCACACCTGATAATTACTTCTGTTACCAGAAAGTTCTTTCCGTGAATTTCCTTTGTTACTTAGGTAAATGTTTCCTTCCTCATTTCAGTTATTTGTGTAACAGTTTGCGTTGTTTCTTTTAAAGATTAAATTGAAGAAGGGATGCAAAGCTCTACCTCCGTGTTGGTGTCTTTTCATTGCTGCCACACTTTTTCTCTGCTCAATTTGATTTTCAAAGAAAAATAAAACTTCATTATACAAATCAGAATAATTTTAATCTCTAAAATTCACTTTTGGGCTTCCCTGGTGGCGCAGTGGTTAAGAATCCGCCTGCCAGTGCAGGGGACACGGGTTTGAGCCCTGGTCCGGGAAGATCCCACATGCCGTTGAACAACTAAGCCCCTGCGCCACAACTACTGAGCCCGTGTGCCACAACTACTGAGCCTGCACTCTAGAGCCCGTGAGCCACAACTACTGAGCCCGCGTGCCACAACTACTGAGCCTGCGCTCTAGAGCCTGCGTGCCACGACTACTGAAGCCTACGTGCTGTAGGGCCTGTGCTCTGTAACAAGAGAAGCCACCGTAATGAGAAGCCCACGCACCGCAACGAAGAGTAGCCCCTGCTCGCCGCAACTAGAGAAAGCCCACGTGCAGCAACAAAGACCCAACGCAGCAAAAAATAAAATTAAAAAAAAAAAATCCTGGTTTCCTTTAAAAAAATAAAATTCACTTTTATTGGGAATTAAAAGTTGTATTTTTAAATAATTCATTAAACAATTTCAAAGCATTGTTCTTTTAACTGTATTGCATTGTTTTAGAAGATAATTTGAGCCAAAATTTTCTAAAAACTTGCTTTTACATTGAAACCCATGGAAGGACAGTAGGCCTCTTGCCCACCCTGCTTGCGACTCTCCGGGAGGAAAAGCTCACAGGAGTGTTTGAGCTCAAAGACTTCTCCCAAGACTGTCTAGTTCAATGGCTCCATGAACCAGTTGGTTGTCAGAATCAAGAGTTAAAATAATAAACAAAAACATGCTGTCATACAAAAGGAGTGCATTATGGGGGTTAAAATAATTCCAATAGTACAGAAGATACCGAGTGAAAAAATATCTCGTCTTATTCCTCCTCCCCAGCAATTCTCAAGGCCACAACCCAGAGGAAGCCACTGTTACTAATTTCTCTTTCTAGCTCTGATGATAACATCGTAACTCTCAGATACTTACCTTGTTTTATCAGCTTCATGTAGTATATGTTACTTTCTGCTCTGAAAAAGATGAGGAATTTAGCACATTGGTCTGCCTCTCACCTCCCTTTCCCCCATACTTCTCAATTTTTGTTACTTGCATTATTTTTAGTTCTAGAATTTACTTGTGTAACTTTATATACCAAAACAGGTTACCTAAATAAGAAAGGTGTTTTGCTACTTCAAGTATCTGGAAGAGGAGCAACTCTTCAAGCACTGTGAAAAAACCACAGTAACATGGTATCACAAAAAGAAAATGACAGTTCTCCAGAAACCAAACTTAAAGTCATGGAAGGTTGTGAATTATTATTATTTATATTTAGCAAAAAGATTAGGATCTTTGTTTTCATTATTTTGGGAAAGCAGGAGATCTTGTATCTTCCCTGAAGGCGCTGGAGAACTACCAAGGCAGCTGGAGCCCAAGAAGTCATGATCCCGGGGAGCAGGAAAGCCCAGAGAAAAGAGTACGGCGTTGCTGCCACTCTGTTCCACAATGAAACTGCTGCTTTGAAAGCGATGGCTGAGAGGCTGAGGCACTGAGCGGAAGGGGAAAGATAAGACGCTGAGAAGCTGAGCAAAATGTATTTTTAGATACCTTCGGGGCTGCAGTGGAGGAGCGGTGCTGGTACCCACCAGGCTTTCAGTGATGCCCTAAAGGGCACGCCTACCCAGGAGGAGTAGGTAAACTACAAAATCGGCAGAAGGGAAAACAGGGGCGGCCTCCAATCAGCTCAACCCCTAATGGGGTTAGGGTCACCTGCCCAGCCCTGACTGCCCCAGTGTTAGTGAATCAGCTGTAAGTTCATAATTGGTTTATTTTTTTCTTCTTTCTTATTTTACCGTGGGCTTGTGTTTTCCAGAGCCACCGAAAGCTCAGTGTAACTCCTGGTGTTTAAGATAAGCAGCTTTACAAGCTTGTGTTCCTCCCATAGTAGCTTAAAAGGTGCTTCTGACAGCTTCTAAAACCTAAACACAAAACACACAGGCTTTTCTGTTTTTCTGAGTTTTGTTTTTGTTTTGTCTTGTTTTTTAATTCTTTTTCAGGCTTTATGACACATCTGGAAGGATATGTATCAATATTTTTATATCAGTTCTCACGGCCTGTGACTTTCATCTTTGACCTTTTCAAATTCCCCTTGGTTTTTACAATGAGTGTAATTTTTATAAAAGGAACTATCTTTAAAAGTTTGTGTGCCTATATTTACTGGCAAATCTTGACTATCACTGTTTCACAATCTGCTTTTCATTTTGTATTTTGTGTGTGAATTCATGTTTCCTTACATATATGTATTTGCATGTATATGTGTATACAAGAAGTGTCAGGAATAATATTGATGGTGGCTGTCTTGTACTGTGGGTAATTTCTGTTTTTTTTCTACCTTTGGCATTATTTGCATTAAAAAAATAAATGTGTATCATCTTCATAAAAAGAAAAATTTCTTTTTAAGTTTAGGGTAATAGAAGATATAGAAAAGTCAGTAACAATTAACTAATCTAACCAACCATCTCATGCCCCTCTGTCCCACCATGAGGTCATCCAGCCCGTTATCTACAACTCAGGTGTTCAGAAGCTCATGTCCTGCCAAAGAACTTGTTCCCTTCTTGAACAGCTAGTAAAGACTTGTTTTAAACTGAACCCGATTGCATGTAATTTGAACAAAAAAGTGACCTGATTTAACTTCTGTTTAAAAAAGATCACTCTGGCTGTTGTGTTGAGACTTGTTCGAAACAGGACAAGAGACAGGCAAGAACAGAAGCAGGGAGACCAGTTAAAAGACTAACGTGAACTAGGGAGGTAGCAGTGGATGCAGTGAAAAGTGGTCAGATTCTAGATATATTTTAATTAGATGTGGAGCACAAAAGAAAGTTTGAGATGCCCACCAGATGTCCAAGTAAAGATGTTAACATGTTGGGTATAAAAACTGGAAAATGTTGTACAGCATAAGTTCCCTTCCTCCAATCATTATTTAGTTAGGCATTCATTCATTCACTCATTCATTCAAAAATTAATTGAGCACCTATTGTACGCAAGACAATTCAGGGTGCTGGAATTCCAGTGAAAAAACATAAAAATCCCTCCCTTCATAGAGCTTACATTTTAGTGGAGTCTCACCTATATTATGACATATAAGACTCATAAAACAGTATATACTACAGTTATCTTTATTTTTTAAATGCAAACAAGGAGACCTAAAATGTCTAAGTGGGGCACTTCTAGATTAAGAAAAACTAAAGAGATATAACAGTCATATTCAATGAGTGAAACATGATTGAATCCTACATACAAAAAAAAAAACCCCTATAAAACATTTTTGGGGACAACTAGGGAAATTTGAATGTAAACTGCATATTTATTAGACAATATATATTGGGTTGGCCAAAAAGTTCATTGGGGTTTTTCTGTAAGATACTACCGAAAAACCCCAATGAACTTTTTGGCCAACCCAATAGAAGTATGTTAATTTGTAGACTATCCTTCTTAAATGATCCACACTTGAAGGACAGTTCTTGGGCATGAAGAAGCATGATGTCCACAATGTCCTTTAAATGATTCAGGAAAATAACAATGAAGAATATAAAGAGATAGGCAAATGTGGTTAAATGTTAACAGGTGAATCTAGGAGACTGGCATACAACTTTTCTGTAAGTTTGAGTTTTTTCAAAATAAAGTTGGAAAACTTACATTTCAAACAATCACGGATTCACACCCATTTGGATGGCTATTAAAAATATATATGGTGGTCTTCCCTGGTGGCGCAGTGGTTGAGAATCTGCCTGTCAATGCAGGGGACACGGGTTCGAGCCCTGGTCTGGGAAGATCCCACATGCCGCGGAGCAACTGGGCCCGTGAGCTACAGCTACTGAAGCCTGCGTGCCTAGAGCCTGTGCTCCGCAACAAGAGAAGCCACCGCAATGAGAAGCCCGCACACCACCACGAAGAGTAGCCCCTGCTCGCCGCAACTAGAGAAAGCCCGCGCACAGCAACAAAGACCCAACGCAGCCAAAAAGAAATAAATTAAATAAATAAATTAAAAAATAAATGTGAATGCAGTTAATGCCACTGAACTGTACGGCTTTTTTTTTTTGGCTGTATCGGGTCTTAGTTGAGGCAGGCAGGATCTTTCACTGTGGTGCTCGGGCTTCTCTCTGGTTGCGTTGCACAGGCTTCTCTCTAGTTGTGGCCTGCAGGGTTTTCTCTCTCTAGTTGTGGCGCGCAGGGGCTCCAGAGTGCATGGGCTCTGTAGTTTGCAGCACGCAGGCTCTCTCTTTAAGGTGCACGAGCTCAGTAGTTGTGGCGTGCGGGCTTAGCTGCCCCACAGCATGTGGGATCTTAGTTCCCCGACCAGGGATCAAACCCGCGTCCCCTGCATTGGAAGGTGGATTCTTTACCTCTGGACCACCAGGGAAGTCCCTGAACTGTATGTTTTAAAATGGTTAAAATGGTAAATTTTATGATATGTATATTTAATCACAATTTTGAAAATCAAATTAAAAAAAAAAGAGGAAGGAAAAACATGATTTAATTGCTCAAACCACAGAGCTGTTAATACCAGAAGTGGGTCTCAAACACAGGTCTCTTTGATTACCAAACTCCTGCTGTTAACTCCCATTCTACACTGCCTTTATAACAAATCAACGCTCCTTTCCTTTTAGAAGACAGACATTAGGTCCTAAGTCTTTTCCAGGCTAACCACCTTCAAATTCTTTGGCTTATGCACATACAACATGATATGATTTCCAGCCCAATTCTAGCTGCTTTCCTTTAAGTACATTCTCATGCTTGTATCCATTAGAGCAGCAGTTCTCAAACTTTTGGCCTCAGGACACCTTTTTACTTTCAAAAATTACTGAAGATCTCAATGAGCCTTTGTTTATGTGAGTTAAATCTACTGATATTCAAAATTAAAACTGAGAAATTAAAAAAACTCTTAAAAATAACAAAACATGGGCTTCCCTGGTGGCGCAGTGTTTGAGAATCTGCCTGCCAATGCAGGGGACACAGGTTCGAGCCCTGGTCTGGGAAGATCCCACATGCCACGGAGCAACTAGGCCCGTGAGCCACAACTACTGAGCCTGCGTGTCTGGAGCCTGTGCTCCGCAACAAGAGAGGCCGTGACAGTGAGAGGCCCACGCACCGCGATGAAGAGTGGCCCCCGCTCGCCGCAACTAAAGAAAGCCCTCGCAGAGAAACGAAGACCCAACACACCCAAAAAAAAAAAAAAAAAAAAAAAAAGAACACGTCAATATAAAGAATATTTGCAAGTAAAAAATAACTGTATTTTCCAAAACTTCAGTAAGAAAAATGGAATTTTTGTATTTTTCCAAATCTCTTTAATGTCTGACTTAATAGAAGACAGCTGAATTCTTACATCTACTTCTGTATTCAATCTGTTGAGGTATTTTGTTTTAGTTGAAGTATATGAGGATAATCGGGCCTCCTACAGATAGGCAGTTGGAAAAAGGAGTAAATAAATGGTCTTTCCAGATCATTGTAGATATTCTTTAATACACCAATACTCAACAAGTCATAATTTCTTAAAGGCTGGTTGCAATGTGGAATCCAAAACTGTATCAATGAATTTTTTGTACTCTGTTACATTAAAATCTATTGGTCCTTCTTGAACTTTGAATGAACCTCTTATCCACTGTATTAGTTATCTATTGCTCCAATACAAATTACCCACAAAACTTAATGGCTTAAGACCACAAACATTTATTATTATTTTTAAAAATATTTATTTATTTTGGCTGTGCTGGGTCTTAGCTGTGGCATGTGGGATCTAGTTCCCTGGCCAGGGATCGAACCCGGGCCCCCTGCATTGGGAGTGCAGTCGTAGCCACTGGACCACCAGGGAAGTTCCCACAAACATTTATTTTTTAACAGTTCCTGTGAATCAGAATTTGGGCATGCTTCCCTGGGTAGCTCTGACTCAGGGACCCACCTGAGTTGCAGTTATGATGCTGGCCTGGGCTGCTGTCACGTGAAGGTCTGACTGAAGACACAAAGGGTCTGGAGTTGCTCTGCAACTAATCTAAAGTTACCATCATGTTGTCTATATTCTTCTAGCTTACGGGGGGTGGGGGTAGCGGAGACAGCTAAAGTCCAAAATCCTACCTGTTGTATTTCCCTATTTTAATAACCCTGCTTAATAGTTTTTTAGAAATTCATGCAAGCTCAAATGGTAACAACATAATTTTAATAATTCTGTATGTGCAATAATATACTGTCTTACCATATACCATCTTCTCCCTTTAAAAATTTTCCCAAATATCTTGGATATTTTTCACTGTAGCCAAATTCTTAAATTAGCTGAAGGAGTAGGATGCCCTCTCCAAATTCCACCCTCCAAAAACACTATATCTACCTTGGGTTTTGTATTAGTCTGCTTGGGCTACCGTAACAAAATACTACAGACTGCGTGGCTTAAAAAACAGGAATTAATTTTCTCACAGTTCTGGAGGATAGAAGTCCAAGATCAAAGTGCAGGGCTGATGTCTGGTGAGGCCTCTCTTTGGGGTGCAGACAGCTGCCTTCTCCCTGTGTCCTCACATGGCCTTTCCTCTGTGTTTGCGTGAAGGGAGATCTCTGGTGTCGCTTCCTCTTTTATAAA
Source organism: Balaenoptera musculus (assembly GCF_009873245.2). Classification (NCBI taxonomy): domain Eukaryota; kingdom Metazoa; phylum Chordata; class Mammalia; order Artiodactyla; family Balaenopteridae; genus Balaenoptera; species Balaenoptera musculus. The sequence continues at coordinate 40,501,836 of NC_045798.1, read as the reverse complement.
TAAGGACACCAGTCCTGTTGGATAAGGGCCCCTATGACTTCACTTAACATTTATACCTTCTTAAAGGCTCCATTTCTAAATACAGTTGTCATAATAGGGGTTAAGGCTTCATATGGATTTAGGGGAGAAAACATTTGCGGGAAAAGGCTTCAATTACTCTGTCCAATATTTGTTTTATCCTTTTCCGAATATAACTCAACTTCAAAAAGATGAAATAGGAAATGAGTAGTTCTGTTTTTGTTACTTAATAATAATATATTAAAACTTCAAGCAATGGACTCATGTGTTTCTTCTTAAGATTTAACTTTTCGAACCCTTTTTGCTATTTCCCACATTTTTCATAAATTTGGCTCATCATTTGGCGCTTTACCCAGATACTGTTCTTATGGTTTTGCATCAAGCATTCTATTTGATTATGTGTTCTTTCCCTGCCAGAAGGCATTAAAGAGAGAAAAACAGTTTAGCGCTATAAGTTGTAGCTCACTCATTTATTCTGAAATGAATACCCCGCCTTCCCCCTCCATCTGCTTTGTTCTTATCTTTCTACTACATTTGGTCTTAACTCCTCAAAAAGCTATCTATGTTTGGGGAAAAGCTGGAAAGCTTAGGACAGCAAAAGTAAGGCTGCTCCCAAATGTAACCGTTTTATATTTATGAATTGGGAAACAAATATGAAATCAAAGAATAAAAACAAGAGGCTTTGAAATAAACTGATATGCCTCCAACTATAAACTCTGAGAACTCAGGGACTTCCCTGGTGGCGCAGTGGTTAAGAATCCGCCTGCCAATGCAGGGGATGCGGGTTTGAGCCCTGGTAGGGGAAGATCCTACATGCCGCAGAGCAACTAAGCCCGTGTGCCACAACTACTGAACCTGTGAGCCACAACTACTGAGCCCACGTGCCACAACTATTGAAGCCTGCACACCTAGAGCCCATGCTCCGCAACAAGAGAAGCCACAGCAATGAGAAGCCCGCGCACAGCAACGAAGAGTAGCCCCCGCTCGCCCCAACTAGAGAAAGCCCATGTGCAGCAACGAAGACCCAAAGCAGCCAAAAATAAATAAATAAATTTTAAAATAAACAAACTTTGAGAACTTATAATCATGCTTAAAATATATATCTTCAAAAATAGAAGTATTGGGCTTCCCTGGTGGCACAGTGGTTGAGAATCTGCCTGCCAATGCAGGGGACACGGGTTCGAGCCCTGGTCTGGGAAGATCCCACATGCCGCGGAGCAACTAGGCCCGTGAGCCACGATTACTGAGCCTGCGCGTCTGGAGCCTGTGCTCCGCAACAAGAGAGGCCGCGATAATAAGAGGCCTGCGCACCGCGATGAAGAGTGGCCCCCACTTGCCGCAACTAGAGAAAAGCCCTTGCACAGAAACGAAGACCAAACACAGCCATAAATAAATAAATAAATAAATAAATAAATAAATAAATAAATAAATAAATAAAAAATTAAAAAAAAAAAAAATAGAAGTATTGAGGTTTGAAAATACAATCAGATGAGCTTTTCCCTAGCAATTTCTAAAGTGTTGGAAACTGCCCAGAAGTTTTCAAAAGGTGCAGACAACAATCTCTTCTGATGCCCAGGGCCTAAATGAGCAACAACAGAAAATGTACTGCCTCTACCATATCTCGGGGCCTCCATCTCCTTCATCTTCCTTAGGGGTTTACCATGATCATCACTTCACCATCAGCTACCTCGTTTCATCTCACTTTCTGTTCAAAGATTTTTTTTTTTTAAAGAGAATATAACATTTGCTGAGGGAAAAAAATTGGCAGGGGTGTATGCCCCACTACATGCAATGGTTTTTGGAATGCAAGGGACCTTTACTTTAGCATTTCTGAATTTCTATAATATTTAAATTTAAATGAGCATGCACGGGCTTCCCTGGTGGCACAGTGGATAAGAATCTGCCTGCCAATGCAGGGGACACGGGTTCGATCCCTGGTCTGGGAAGATCCCACATGCCACGGAGCAACTAAGCCCGTGTGCCACAACTACTGAAGCCCATGCGCCTAGAGCCCGTGCTCCGCAACAAGTGAAGCCACCCCAATGAGAAGCCCGCGCACCACAACAGAGTAGCCCCCGCTCACAACTAGAGAAAGCCCACGTGCAGCAACGAAGACCCAACACAGCCAAAAAATAAATAAATAAAATAAAAAAAAAATAAATAAATAAATGAGCATGCACGTCTTACTTTTGTAAGCAGAAAAGCTGATTTTTTTTTTTTTATAAAGTATGTGGCTATTTTTAAAATGGCAACAACAACTACACTTCCATGATTATTAACCACAGTCCTGAGCCTGCTCAAACTTTTCTCTAGTCAAATTTTTATTTATTTATTTATTTATTTATGGCTGTGTTGGGTCTTCGTTTCTGTGCGAGGGCTTTCTCTAGTTGCGGCAAGCCGAGGCCACTCTTCATTGCGGTGCGCGGGCCTCTCACTATCGCGGCCTCTCTTGTTGCGGAGCACAGGCTCCAGACGCGCAGGCTCAGTAATCGTGGCTCACGGGCCCAGTTGCTCCGCAGCACGTGGGATCTTCCCAGACCAGGGCTCGAACCCGTGTCCCCTGCATTGGCAGGCAGATTCTCAACCACTGCGCCACCAGGGAAGCCCCTGATTTTTTTTTTTAAATAAAAAAGAAACAGGCAAAAAATTATCTTGTTGAAATAAAAATTCTCTACACATAATCTTCCTTATTTTGATAATTTATCTTATAGATATTCATATATCCACTTCCATTAAAGTGAAGCAAAATATGCTTAATTCCATTTTTTTTCCCCATCTGTATTTGACTATTTAGCAAATCAATATTTTCCACTTTCTTTTTCCACTGTGTGAAAAATTTACTCTCTGATCTATATGAGAGGAAAAACCTATTTGTAATGTGAAGTAGGTCATTTAAAAGTGAAATCTAAAGATGGGAAATTGAGAGGGAAAAAAACTGCTGAAAATAGCACTGTTTAACTTAAGCAGAAGGGGTAACTTGGTGCCAGGACATAAGTTAATACTTCCAAGGAACAGGAAGAATCCACACAAAAAACCAATTCTAAAATGATCTCTTCATTTTTAATTTCTTAAAAAGCATGTTCACAGCACACTCCAAGAATGCCACACAGCAACAGTTTGCTGCTATTGTCAGAGTATGTCAGAAAACAAAACAAAACAAAATTTAATGGTTAATTGTTTTTAAAATTAGTTCTTTGCAACTTCTGTAAAGCCAATAATCACCAGTCATCTAAATATCTCTTTCATAGTGGTAAACCTTTCAGAAATGCAATGAGTAGCCCAAATCACACTTCTCTGAAATGCAATTAAAAGTTATACAACAGAAACAAAAATATTTTTCTAGAAAGAATATATCTGGCATTCTAAAATAATTTTAATGGAGAAGCTTTCAAGTGTAAATAATGTTCAGATTTTTACTTTCTATTACCAGACAGAAAGTTTAGGTCTTTAGTGATTCCAATCTGATTCCAACAATAGGAGGAATGATTCTGTTGCTGTGAATGAGCTTCAATCCTAACAAAGCCAATGTACATTGGCTGCATTAAGAAGTGGAGTCCAGCCAGTACTAAACATTATTAAAAGTGAGGCCAGATAGTTCAAATTAGTTGGTTAATTTGGTACCCAACTTGTTTTATACATACTTTTCATCATTTGATTATTTCATCATTTGATGATATAATGTTTCTCATTAGCTTGCTATATTTCTCTCAAAATCAATTAGTAAGTATATAGTTTGAGTGAAACGTAAACTGAACTCTGTTTCACTGACTTCATTACAATATGTCAAACATGGTTAAAGATTCCGTTCTGTCCTTCTAGATAATTTACATTTTCATTATAAATGCAGAGCAGCTGCACCGTGAGTTACATCCTAACCATTTCACCTAAATGTAGAAAAGCTGAAAGTTAAATTTAAAAAATTTGGATAGTTGAAAAGTACTTATATATTTATCTCTTTCAGAAACCGATGATGCCTTTCCTTGCACATGAGTGTGGAAAAGAAGAATTCAGTTCATAATTCAAGATGTACCAAAAAAAAGTACTTTGCTTATGTCTATTTCTGTCAGCCATTCTGAAACCAAATTTCCATTTATATCAGCTACTAAAGAGAAGAAATTTTCCTTTAGAATCATGGTCACAGTCTGGAAAAAGAATTGAGAAGGGCTAATTTTAGGCAAATAAAATATTTGAGGAGAGACGCAACACAAAACAGGGAGGTGAAAAAAGCAAGTAAGTTATAATAAAAGCCTCCCTTGTAAACACATCTGTCCCTTCCTCCCATATTCGGAAATGTTAAAAATTCTCATCAAAACATTTTATGCCACAAATCCTTAAAATCAGGTTGATTTCAGCTAGATTACCTGTAGCTGTTAAGAATTATATTATCCTATTCATATCATGAGAGGTAGTTAACATTTTAGTCTCTCAATGCCGAGCTAAAAATTCCACATACCTGGCATATGGGTTACAAGGGGAAAAAAGCACAGAAGCACCATTGTACACTCCTCATGTTTTGGTATTTCAAGTCACCCATAACTTCATTTGCCATTGGCAGCTGACAATCACCACTGTGTTAACACTGAAAGCAGTGGATATTAGTGCTATTCATCGTATAGGACTGGTGGACCTCCATCATCTTTCAAAAATGAAGCAGCTTTCCTTCCATTCTTCTGAACATGATCTTCATTCATTTTCTCCAAAGCTTCTATCTATAAAATTAATATATTAAATCCATTTGTCAAAATCCTACTTTGTAGCAATCATGCTTGAGATTGAACCAGTATTTTTACTCTCTTAAAACTAGGTCATTCCTAACGACACTGGCCTTGAATTAGAATTACAGTGTGTGACACCTATTACAGTGGGTCACATACATGTATGTTTTTACTTGATTACATTACCAGGGTTGATGTTCAGTGTCTTTATCAAGCTAGCAATTGGCATCAGATATGTTTTACTATATAACCTGTACAGCTTTCAGGGAACAAGAAAAAGGAAATTCCAAAGTTGATTCAACAGCAGTAACACCCAGTAACTGTACAGAGCAACTGTACTGAACTAAAGGCTGGATTTACCATCTTCCTGTTACTTCGCTTCTGGCCTTAGACTCCAGCACAGCTTGGCCAAATTCAAGTCAATATGGGGATTTCTGGAACAGACTCCATAATCATTCTCTGCTTTGGCAGGTTGCTGGGAATAATTAGCTGCTGTTTCACTTTTCAGTTTTTGTTCAATTTTAAGAGACCTTCCCTGGAGGATTTTTTTCTTTTTTTTGTATTGTTCTGTAGATCCATATTGTAATGACTGGGTATTTCCAAGGATGGCCACTGCTGAATCTCTGTATTCAGTTAAAGGCAGGCAGGGACCAAGTGTTACTGCTTTTTGTGTCACCCGGAGTGTTCACCGGTCAGGGAAAAAGGCATATACTGGAAATGTGTTATTTGTCCATCTCAACCAAACTATGAACTCCTTGAAGAAGTGTTTTGCTGTTATGTTTATCCTAGGGTTTAAGCCTGGAAAAGAAGGATCAAAAACAATATCTCAAGAAAGGAAAAATCTCTAATTAATTTTGTTTTTGAGGGGATGAGAGGATAAACTTAGCTCTGGGTTTCATTATCTACTCTATCCAGGTCCCCACTATCAGCAAGGTGAAAAACAGCCTTATAACACTTACCTCAGCTAAGAAATCAGCTTCATTATCTGCTGAGATGTTTAAGCCTGAAACAGCATTGAAGAGTTCTCGTTCACTAAGGGCTTCCTTTACGCCTCCTTTCTGGAAAAACTAGTAAAGAAGTATAAGAAAGTCAGTAGACTTATTAGCAAGGTTCTCCTAGAAACAAACAAAAAAAAAAAACAGGGAATAGTGTACTTGTAAAACACCAGTGAATTCCTTCCATAATTTTTAAGCTACAGGTGTTTCCAATTCAAGTATAACTACACTCAGGTTCTACTTGCTTACTGTTCTCTCACACATCCGGGCTGTTTTCTAGATTTAGTAAGTTTGTCATATTGCACCTTCTATAGCTATGTGTGAGTGGTATATATAAAATTGCTTGGCATTGCTTTGAATGAGTAGACTCAAAATAATCACAAAATCCCATGAATTAAAATTTTCCAGTAGGCTCAGAAAGTATTTCCAAAATAAAGTTGTTCTGTCATATTTAGAAAGATCACCTCTATCTGAATCTGTTGCTGACAATTCACTTCCTTTAGAAATAGCAAACAAATGCTTCCCAGCTCTGTGATTACTGAGTTTTACCTTCCCTCATCTGTTCACTCTGCCTCAGAGAACGAGTGGTCAGACTATACCACTAGGAAAACTATTCTTTTAAGTACAGTAACAACGGCAGTAAGCATGCAGGCTTGCTTCAGGCCAGCTTCCCTTAAAGCACTGTGCATGTATTAAATGTCTACTTGACTGCTTAAATATTTAGAACCAAAATAAAAACTTACTCGCTTGGAAAATTTAATTCAGTGGCCCAAATGTGAGGCATGCAATCAAATTCTTGCAAAAAATCAAATCTGACAAATCAATCTTTGTCTCTTTACCTTGAAAGCAACCAGTAACTAAAGTAAACCCTTCCTTTAATTTCTAAGAATACAGTCATCTTACTTGTCTTAGGAGTGAGAAAAATGTTTGAATATGTTATAGCCCATAAAAAAGACAGTTAGTTTACATGCCTACCTGTGAGACATTCCTACAGTCACGGAACAAGAACTCCAGGCCATGAGGATGGGTTGGTTCTACAGACTGACTGACGTCGATCAACCAGACCTATTTAAATATAGAGCACACAGTGATTTCTGTACCTTCAGTAATTTACATCAAGTCACTTAACCTGAACATTAACAAAATGCTCCTCACCTTCCCAGCATGCCACAGCATGTTGTACTCACTGAGGTCGGCATGTATGAGCTTACATTCATTATATAACTGCTGCATCAACTGTAAGGAGGCAAGGCAGACATTTAGAAAATGAAGGAACAATTCTAATTTACCTACACAACTAAAATGTCTAGGTCACCCAATATTTTCCATAAAGAGCAAAACTAGGGTAAAGAACTTATTTCTTCTTTGTACAGTCTAGGACTGGTTTTTGGGGGGTTTTTTTCTACCCTGAAGGAGGGTGAGAGCACAGTGAGACAATGGAAGGGAAGAGTGCGTGACACTCTACTTCCCTATCCATGTGACAGCAATGAGAACAGGAGACCAAAGGGTAGTCCTGGATTCCCACATACGTAAGACAGCTGTGGTCACTAACCAGGGGACCTAGGCTTAGCCTTCATAAAAGGGCAAACATCCCACTGAGAGCTCTATGGAGTGTATACAACTCCAAGGTAAAAAGTACTTCCTGCCAGACAGAGTGGGAAAGAAGTATTCTTCTTAATTAAGTGACATTATATATTCATGATTGATGGTGACCCCTAGCCTCATAGTAGAAATCAGCATTAATGATTTGTTTCCCACCTTTAATAGAATCAAATACAAAGGGCACATCACTACTTCATCTCTTCCCCAGCCACCCCACAGCCAAAAGAAACCAGAAAAGTAGGCTTAATTTTCTTTGAATGTTTTCCAACTGAAGGCAGAGAAAGTTGGATTATCTCTCTAACTGTATCTTAAAAAATTAATTTGGATAATACGTTCATATTCACATCAACTGCCACATGACGTAAGAGTTCCATGCAGACACTGTGTTCAAAACATATGTTTTGGACTTCCCTGGTGGCGCAGCGGTTAAGAATCCGCCTGCCAATGCAGGGGACATGGGTTCGAGCCCTGGTCCAGGAAGATCCCACATGCTGTGGAGCAACTAAGCCTGTGCACCACAACTATAAGCCTGCGCTCTACAGCCCACGAGCCACAACTACTGAGCCCACATGCCACAACTACTGAAGCCCATGCGCCTAGAGCCCATGCTCCACAACAAGAGAAGCCACCGCAATGAGAAGCCTGCACACCGCAACGAAGAGTAGCCCCCGCTGGCCGCAACTAGAGAAAGCCCGTGCTCAGCAACGAAGACTCAACGCAGCCAAAAATAAATAAATAATTTATTAAACAACAAAAAACCATGTTTCTTCACTATTCAATTAAGACAAAAAAAAAAAAAAAGACAATACAGAGGAATAACAACAATATGAGGAGCATTTTCTTAAGCTTGAAGGACCCCAGATTGAATTTGGTTGCTGTCCCAAAGCATAAATAGCTTCCTCAAGACTCCTGACAAGTGCCTCCCAACTCTATAACGCCAGCACAGATGGAGAAACCACTCCTTACTACCTTCTTTTCATCATCACTTACTTTTATTGACCAAATCTGCTTCCCTCTAATTTCCCAACAGGAAAGGTATTTCCTTCACTGTTTCAAGAAGGAATACAAACTAATGAGGCACTATATCTGCTAAACATAGTAACATCAAGTTTTATTTAATGAAGTTTTGTCAATAATAGCTTCTGGCTTCTATGTCATTAATGCTAACAACTGAGCCTTCACTTTCTCCACTATGATCTTCCTAAAACAACTCAAGACATACGCATGTTGATATAAAGACAACTCTTTAATATTAACATTCCTTCACAAACTTCAGTTTGTCCTCGTTATACCACCTTAAAATAGTACTATTTTAGGAATTTCTTTTTTAGTTTAGAGGAAATATTTTTTAAAGTTGGTGTGTGAATGGTCTGAAAGGCACAACTTACATGAAGAGTTTGGTAGTAGGCTTCTTTCATTTCTTCACTGCTGAGCTTTACTTCTTTCAATTTAGGGGCTGGAACTTGATCATGGCCAATAAAAGACATAACCAGAATGTGTTTCTTTAGTAGCACAACTGTTGGACAAGGAATTCCAGCTCTCTGCATTCTATACAGAAAGAAATGATTAAGAATGTAAAGATCAGAAGGAGAGGAAATTTCATTTATTCAACAAATATCTAACGAGGTCCTGCAATGAGGGGGCACTATGTTGTAATCTGGGGAATGTTGGAAGGCAAAGGCAGTAAGGACAGCCTCTGCCCTCACGGAGCCTGCGGCCTGGTGAAAACAACAGACAAGTGAGGAGATGATTACAGTGCAATGTGCTACATGCACTGGCAGAGGTGGGGGTAGGAGGCATCAAGGAAGAAGCAGGCAAATAGGAATTAGCCAGGTTCAAGCTGTGGGGAGATGCACAGAGGAGCCCAAGAGCACAGGCCATGCGGGGGTTGTGTATAAATCAACGCAGCTGGATCATGAGGAGGAGGAAGGGCAATGTGGGTTTAGGCTACAGAGACAGGCAGGCTCCACATCGCAAGATGACTTTGAACTTTACACCAAAGACTATGGGAGCCGCTGAAAAATCTTAAGAAAGGCAGTGGTGAGACCTTAGTAATCCAGAAAAGAGATCGGAGGGCAGCAAGACCTCTTAGGAAATTATTCTAATTAGAAGTCCTACTAAGTAGAAGACTTGTGCAGCTAATAAATATAGATAATTAATTTTGAAAGCAAACATCTTTAGGCAAAGCAAACTAAAATTAAAGGCTTTCATGGTTCAGATGTGGGCAGGTTTGTATGTAAGAAAGATTATTAATTTCTTGGTTGACAAAACAAATTCCTTGATAAATTCTGCGTAGAGAATTGAGAAACAAATCTAATAAATTAAAGCAAAATGCAATTTGACTGGTAAAACCCTGCCCTCACCAAATGAACAAACATTAGATGGAATAAACATTTTCTGAAACAAAAAAGGAAATCATTATTTATAATATGCCTTACTGGAAACTGGAAAAGATAGCGTTCAGATATATGACAAAATATCTTGGGTTGAAAATGACTTAATTTCCCTCAAACTTTACTGAGAAAGAAAAACAAAATGGATTTTTCATCCTACAAGTATGAATTCAGGTTATATACATGGAAATGTTTTCTTACAGAAACTCTCCTTAAGCACTAGAATTTTAAGGCCTTTCATACTTTCTATAAATTAATTTAAAAGAAAGTGTGGGTTTTTTGCCTGGCTGGTAGGCCTAATACAAACAGGTGATCACCCAAGATGACTTCTAGCACAATGATTTTCTTTACCTTGTGAGATTGTGCATTTCTTTTTCTGCCCACATGCGGATGATCTTACGTGGATTTAGTTTACTGAAGCGATCTTTAAACCTGAAATCATCTTTAATATATTTGTCACGATTCTTAAACTCATTAAGGGTTGTTTTAAATACCTTGATGGCACATTCTGTAGGTATAACTTTACTATCTTCCTTTTCATCCTCCATGCTAAGTGGAAGAAACAAACATTAAGTCAGTTCAAGTCGCCAGGTAACAAAACAATTTCAAAATAAAGATTTTATGACACGAAAGTGGATCTGCCTTCTCTGAGAATGTCAAGCCTTGGGTTGTTGTTGTTTTTTAAGCCTTCAAGTTTGAGGTCTTAAGAAAACCCTAGGTTTTAGCTTTTTTCATAAAACACACTTTCAAATAAATTCTCAACAGTTTTCAACAACCCATAATATAATCTTCATTTAATGACTATGGAATTAAAACTTAAGGAACAATGAAGACCTATACACTTTAAAATAGGCTATGGTCTGCCTGGGATGGTTCAGAGGCAAAACTCGATGGAAGGGAGCAGAAGAGTCTAGAGGATGCTTAGGATGCTAATTCAACAGTCCCACAACAGCGAGCCACTGAGAGGGTCTGAATCATGGTGGTGGCAGTGCGAACAAAAGGGGGAAGGTGGAAGGAGAGACAAGATTTACCTTTGAACCTCTGAAGGGATGTTAATCTGGAAAAGAAAGGAACTATATCTAGAGCACAGACTCTGACTCAAACTCCCAATCCCCTCCTTCTGGTACCATATTTTCCCAGCAGACTCCTCCTCCTCCAGGTAGCCTCAGAAGGCTACAGTACATACTCTAACTGGTTCTAAGTAACGCCCTCTCTTCCTAAGAAGTGTGACTTAGCTCCATGACTTTAGATATCATCTAAATACAGATAACTGCTACATTTCTATCCTTAGTCCTGACTTTCTCCAGAAATTCAGGCCCATTTATCTCATCCCTACTTGACTTCAGTTGGATGTTGAGAAGGCATCTCAAACTTATCACGTCCAAAACAGAATTCCTGATAACTGTACCCTAAACCTGCCTATCCCCAGTCTCTCACCTCAGTAAATGGCACCACCCAGCTGCTCTAGCCAAGAATCTATCCTCTCACACACCACATCCAATCCAACAGCACAGACTGTGCACTCTCACCTTCAAAATACACCTCACCTTCGAAACCTTCATCAGAGGTTCCCCTGTCCTACTGATAAAAAGCAGTCAACCAGTCACTATGACATCACCCTATTTTATCTATTTGTGTAGTACATATCTGATAGTCCTGGAAGGGGGTTGAAGGGAGGGGTGGGGAGGAAGCACATTCTATGAGAGCAGGGACCTTCCTTGTACCATTCATTGCTGTAGCCCCAGCACCTAGAAGAGCCTGGAACACGGTATCTGCACAAATACTTGGTGAATGAATGAACCAATTTTCAGGGAGACAGGCTAGAGATCCTTTACGAGGAAGAAATTCCCAATAATTTAAAGATGTTATAGACGTCTTTGGATTTTGAGATGGTAAGTCTCCTGTCACTGAAATAATTTAACCATAGGTAGATGAGGCCCTATGAAAAATACCACTTAGAAGATCCCTTACTTGGAAGGTCTCTAGGATAAAATCTAATTTGTAAGATTCATCTCATCATTCTCTTACTAAAAAAACTTCTGTGTTTCTCACTAAATTACACATCACTCTGCCTAGCTTTTAAGGTCCTCCTTACCAATTTCTGGTTTGCTTACACAATTTTACATCTTATTACCTCTACATATACACCTTCTAATTTCCTCACTGACAAATCTCATCGCCTAAATTTCAGTCCTCCCATTTTCAGCACCCCTCCCCCACCCCAATTTTTTTTTTTTTTTTTTAAAGAATTAAACTTTACAGATAAAGCTGAAGTTCCCTTTGCTTATTTACCACCCCTGGTAGTTTCAGTCCCCATTCCAACTCTTTAGAGGCAATCACAATCATGAATAGTAGCCTTCTAGTCTTTTTAAAAATATACACACACATACGTAAGTTTCCACAAACATACATTTTTAAAAAACCATGTATGTTACATTCTGTATAACTAAAAATTTAAATAGATGGTATACTGTACATATTCTGCAACTAGCGTTTTGCACTCAGTACTGGGGGGTGGGGAGGGTTGTCTTTTTTTTTTTTTAACCTATTTTTAAAATCCAGGTTGAGATCCAACTTCATCATGACCTCTTCCTTGAATGTGACCGGCAATGATCTTCTTCTGTTCTCTATTCCTATCACGAGGTCTCACTTGTCTAACTAAGTACTCTATTATGTAATTATCTTTAACGGACCATAACGGTTCTTACTGTAATGTTCTCCTCTTGGCTATACCATAAGCTCTTTGACAGTAGAAAACATGTTATACACTTATTCCCTGAAAAATCTAGAACGTGTTACTATTCAAATAACTGTTGATTACTTGGCCAACCTGAGAGTGACAGAACCCAGAAGAGCTTTGTGGCAGGCAGAACCTAAAATGGCCCCCAAGATCCCAGCCCCTGGTATACAACCCTGTATAAGCCCCTCCCTTTGAGTGTGGGAGGGATGGCCACTCCCTTGAATAGCTTATATTATATGGCAAAGGTGATGGTATAGTCGTGCCCAGGATTACATTCCACTGTCTAATACTCAGTCTCAGTAAACTGAAGGGAGAGAGTCTCCCGCTGGTTTTGAAGAAGTAACCTGCTATATGAAAGGGCTACACGACCGGGGCCTCTAGGAGCTGAGCGCAGCCCCTGGCTGACAGCCAACCAGAAAGTGGAGACCTCTGTCCTACAGCTGCAGGGCACTGAACTGTGCCAAGGAAAGAGGAACCCATGTCCAAAAAGGAATGCAGCCCAGCTGACACGCAGATTGCAGCCCTGGGAGAGCCTGAGCAGAGAACCCAGCTAAGCCGTGCCTGCCCGAACTTCTGATCAACAGGAACCATGAGATAATAAACAGGTGTTGTTTTAACTTGCTAAATCTGTGGTAATTTGTTACGTAGCAGAGAAAACTAACATACACTTTAAAAGATATTTACTTTCAGTTGTTGAAAACCGAATGCTCTCTAGCTTTGCTAATTTACAAATGCCAAAGTACAGATCACAATACCAATTCCACCAGAAGGAAAGGGAGCTCATTCATTATATCAAAGTATCATTAAGTAAAACAGAAAATGTACAAAGGCTAAACAAGGCAATTGACAAGAAAAAGAAACTTAAGTGGCCAATACACTCCAAAAAAATAAAACCTTAACCATAATTAAATAAATGCACACCAAAATATTAAAAAGGTGCTTTTCATCTTTCACACTGACAAAAGAAGTATTGTTTGATAAGACTAGGCACTGATGAGGATGAGGGAAACAGGCTCACACGGCTGGTGGTAGCATAAACTGGTTAACTTTCTCATCGGGCAATTTGGCAATACCTACCGACATTCAGAATGTTCGCAACCTGAGGATTTGACAAGCTCGTAGAGAAAATTGCATCTGCCCTACCATTAAAATGTAAACACAAATTCGAGATTTCTGGTCTTTGGTGTGACATACAAGAAAAAAAGTTTTCTTTAATTTTTAATAAATAAATCAAGAAACACTGCTTGCTACAATAGCCTGCTCAGAGGCCCAAACAGTGAGCAAAATCTGGTACTCTCCATTCAATAAGACCTTCCACTGTTTAACAGAAAGGGGGAAAAAATGCATATAGTCTTTGCCCCAGAAATTTCAAATGTTAGGAATGCAGCTTAAGGATTTACTTGCAAAAGCATACCAAAGTATATGTACAAAGATATTTCTATATATTCACAAAGTGGAATGTTCTACTATAAAACTGATATGATATAAACCAGTAATATAAAAGGATATAAGATATATTAACTGAAAAATGAAGATGCTGAATGCAGAATATAATCTCTTTTGTACAAACAAAATAAGAAATACATGCATAAAAATTTCTGGAAGGCTAGACTAAAAACCTGTGGGGCGACAGTTGTTAAGATGAAGGCTACCTTCATTTTAATCCTTTCTATACAGTTTAACTTCTACCATGAGTAATCTTTCATTTTAAAATAATCTGTGCAATTAAGTTACGTTTGCCTGGTCTCAGGGAACCCTCAATTGAAATTTGGAAAGAGGGCAACAGAGCTTAAAGCCAGAAAAAAATAAATGTTTACTAAAATTAATATATACCAGGTATTATAAAACATGATTTCATTTACCCCCAACAAAATCCTATGAGGTAAGGATCAGTTTTTAAATGACATTTAGTAAATTGCTCCAGAGCACGTTGCTTGAAAAATGTTGTGCCATTTTATCCCAAAATTCATTTTATCCCTTTCATTTCGGAACTTAGTATAATTCAATACATGATTATATGTATATGTCTCATTTAGAAAGGGAGACTAGTTAAATAATTAAGAAAACCAAAGGCAAGGACTTGACCAATAATTGTTTGAATCCCCTTAAGTATACAATAAATACCTTCTAAACCTAAAAAAACTAGAATAATCTGTAATCTATTTTAACATTTTGTTTATAGATAATGTTCAGGTAAAGGAATAGCTGAGCTAGTAAGCCCTGCTGAACTAGTAAGACTTCAAAGCTAAGTAACCAGATGACTTCATATTCCTGGCTTAAGCACGTTCTCTCAACAGGATCCACATTTAAAATTTTTTCTCTTCCTCATATCATCCTTTACTCAACTAAGTCCTCATAACAAAAGTAAAGTGGGTAAGCTCTAAAATGGTGTAAGATCTTTAAAGACATTTCTTTAAATAATGAAAGCATTATTAAAAGGGTAGGAATTGGTAACTGATCTAAGTATGGCCCTCCCAACCTGGTACCAAAGGGTCCCACAGTGGAAAGATATGGGTTTTGAGTCAAACTCAGGTTCAGATTTTGCTATGCTACTTACAGCTGCCTGTATGTTATGGTATAATTACAATAATGTGAAAAATAATATATTCATAGAAAAAAGACTGGAGGAGTCTACACAAAATTATTAATGGTTATCTCTGGATGGCAGAATTGGGATGATTGTGGTTTTATTTTTTTTTTGGCTGCACCGCACAGCTTGCAGGATCTCAGTTCCCCGACCAGGGATTGAACCTGGGCCACAGCAGTGAAAGAGCTGAATCCTAACCACTAGACCACCAGGGAAGTCCCCTGGTTGTGTTTTTCTTTATACATCCCTATATTGCTGAGACTTCCTACAATAACACTTTAAAAATTACTGTCTGCCATGCAGAATGAACTTTGATTTTGTATAAATCCATTAATACCAGGGAGAAGGGGCTAAGCTTTTGTTGATATGATGGTATTGTATTTTGCTCATTTACCTCCCTCCATATGCATGAAAGACAACAGATTCCTTTCCTGTACTAATACAGCCAGTGATTGTCTCCAATATTCCACAGTTGACCATTTTATACATAAGTAAACGTGTCTTAGGATCAACTGCTTTTTCCTGCAAAAGATAAAGCACTGTAAGTGAAAATAACTGATAATCACAAAACATTTTCTGAGCCATTTCTAATATCTAACATTCAAAATATACACTTTTTTTTAACCTTTATCATTATTATTATTTTTAATTTATTTATTATTTATTTTTTATATTTATTTATGGCTGCGTTGGGTCTTCGTTTCTGTGCGAGGGCTTTCTCTAGGTGTGGCAAGTGGGGGCCACTCTTCATCGCGGTGCGCGGGCCTCTCACCACCGCGGCCTCTCCTGCTGCGGAGCACAGGCTCCAGATGCGCAGGCTCAGTAGTTGTGGCTCACGGGCCTAGTTGCTCCGCGGCATGTGGGATCTTTCCAGACCAGGGCTCGAACCCGTGTCCCCTGCATTGGCAGGCAGATTCTCAACCACTGAGCCACCAGGGAAGCCCCCTTTATTATTAATTTACCTAGGTGTATATACAACAGGCTCTTAAAAGAGTGCTGTCAGATACAATTCATTTCTGTAACTCTAATGTCTTTGAAAGTGAGTATCTAAAAGAACCATTAAAAATCAGACTCTAGCTTAGTCAAAATTTTATCTCCAAAGTTTAAAAAGCTCTCCTAATGTACTTACCATTAGTTTGTTTTTCTAAAGGTTTAAAAATTATTCTCAAGATATTATACACTATCTTTGTTAAGGTAAAACATTATAGACTATTAAGTTATTATAAATATGTCATGACAGGAAACAACTTTTCATACGCATTGTAAACTATACAGTCTAAATTAATTATGACCACTGAAATGTTAGTTTTGAATAAGTGATTAATAACCACTACATGAAATCTGAAAAGTCAAATGGCAAAGCTACTTGGGTTTTATTTACATCTTTGATTTGAAAAGTCAATCTCATGAAAACAATATCAAACATGAAGTTTTATCTTGTTTTTTCCCCAAACATGAAGTTTTCTAATATGAATCTTTCCACTAAAAAAACAGAAACAAAAACGTTAAGAATACTTACTGCAGTAGAATGCTCCTTTTTCTCATGGAGGCGGGCACTTCGACGTTCTTCTGAGTAGGCATGTTGTTTTAAAGCATTGAAAACATGGTTTGATAGTTTTAAATCCATTCCAATTCCATCTCCTACCTGAAACCCAGGTGCAAACTGCCAAAAAGAAGAAGAAAAATTAGCATCTGAGTACTTTAAAATGGGGACAGTGAAAACAAAAAACAATGAGAAAATCAGTTTTACATGGACTGGGTTTTCTACTCAATAGACGATAATGCTATGAAAGCAGAACCCACAGGTATACAGAGGAAAAAGCAAAATAACTCACTGGTAAGCCCAACAGAAAGGGAAACAAGGCTTTTTAAGAAACTGTATCCCAAAGGAAGAGAGGGTTTATTATATGCATAGAAAACATCCAAACACATCTAAAAACTAAGGTATTTTAGCATATGCTTTGAACATATGCTAAAATACCTTCTGCTTTTACATCGGACAAAGGATACATTATATTTTGAAATCATACCAAATCTTACCAAAAAAAAAAAATTTTCACAGTCAATTATTTTTGAAGAGTGGGTTACAGTCACAAGCTATGCCCACACCATGACAATTATGTCCAATATTTAAGCCACTAGCTACATGCGGATATTTAAATTTGATTAAAATAAAATTAAAAATTCATTTCCTCAGTTGTACCACCCAAATTTCAAGTGCTCAATTGTCGAATATGGCTGCCATATTAGACAGCACTGACACAGGACATTTCTATTATCACAGAAGGTTCTACTGGACAGGGTTGTTCTAGAGTCAGATCTGGATTATTTCTAGAATGTTTACTTAACAAGTATTTGTGTTCTAAAGTCTAAATGTTTTATATTAACCACGATATTTATGAAGGAGGAAAAAAATGCCATTTTTCTTTTTCTCCTATTTTTTAAAAATTACATTTTGTTTCTGATTTTGCAGGGGTAATTCAGGCACAAGATAAAAAATTCAAAAATTATAACAGGGTATACAGTAGAAAGTATTTTTATCTCCCATTCTTATCCCCCAATCACCACTGTTATCTATTTCTCGGGTATTTTATGGAAAATAAGATGCTGAAGAATAAATGTTACTTTCAGAAGAAACATTTCTTAATTTTAGAATCAGTGTAAATCAAACTAGTTTTCTTAATATTGATGTAGGATTTTATTCTGAGGTACATTATCTTCTCATTAGTGGCTCAGTTTCCACGGTGTTGCTATACTGTCATCTAAAATATCTTTAGAAAGGACGAAGGATATTTTTAGAAATTTAAAGATACTGTATTTAGAATGCTATGTTTTTAACTTATTCTAATAAAACTTTTGATTCAGAGTAATACTTCTGTAACTTACATTTTCCATTCTGGCTGTATTCTTTCTCCCACATACTACTTCATCATGTTTGGTGGTGATGTCTTTTCCTTTTCCAATAAAACCCTTTTTGGGAGTAGGAACTGGTTTTGCTAAAGGCGATTAAGACAAGCCAAGTATGTAAAAATAGCAAAGACTAAATTGCTGCATTCACTATTATCTGAAAAAGATATTTGAATCTAATAGTAAATTACCAAATGAGATTCAAAGACAAATGTAAAATACTTAGTCTTCCTATATCCCCATTCTATGCCCCCAGAAAATAAAAGCACTGATACCTGGTCTGTACGGATCATCACGAGTATCCTGCCAGTCAACCTCATCTTCAGAGCTATCACTGTCTTCATAAGGATGTACTTTTCGATAATTTTCAAAGGAAATGGAAACTTAAAAGGCAAAAATAGTTGGAGATTTATTTAGGGGCACATTACAAGCATTTTCTACCACCCAATGGAGTTGACACAGTAAGGTCATAGTACCTTTGCTATCTCCGTTGAATTTTTTTTCTTCACGCCTAAGCTGTGCATCATATTCTCTGTCAAATTCCATCTGTAGCATCTGAGCCAGCATTAGGTCGCTGGAAGTGTCAATGTTTTCTCCAGTAATAAATGGTCCTTCAGCAACGCTATTCAAAATAAGGCAATATAGACTAATATAATGTGCTGTGTAAAGAGGCGCTACCAGTTATGGGTGAGATGTGCCTTTTCAGTGTTAACTGTATTGAAGAAACAATGGAAAAGAACTTTACCAAACCCTTCACCTTCTCCTGCCCAGCTGCCCTCTGACCAATAGCAGGCACCTGTGAAAGCACCAACTAGGATTAGGAGAGCTTCAAGAGAAAGCTAAAGGGCCTATAATAAAAACCAGACCCAAATTTCATTCGTTCTGTGTTCTGATCAAAGGAGAGATAACATATATGTGAAAAGATAAACTACAAACATTTAATCAAAACTGTACCCTACTTCATTATTTTTTGATCTATTTGATCATAGAGTTCAACTGTTGCAATGACTAAAACCCAGAGGAACAGAGTGGTTTGCCCAAGATAATACTGAAAACTAGTCACAAAATTAGGACCAAAACCCATGTATCAGTGAACTCCCAATACAGTGCTCTTTCTACTGCACTGCTTTTCTAAATGTATTTCTGAATCATTTGTCATGACAATCACTAATCAAATCCTAAGACTGTTATAACAAGCTGCTAGATAAAATAGAGTCTCTATGAATTTTACTTACGCAACTTCAGGAAAAGCGGCAGCTTCTTCTTCCAGCTGCAATTCTTTAGCCAACTGTTCACTCATTACATCAGACAAAGAACAAGATATTGTATTTTGAGGGGTAGCCCATGGACACTACAAAAAAAAAAAGGGCAATTCAATTCATAATAATGAACTTAAAGTACTTTCCAAACTTGGAAATAAGGTTATCTTTTGAGAATTAGACTAGCTAAATCAACTCAAAAGGAATGCTTACCTTTTTGCAGAAATCATCTTAAAAGTAAAAATATATCCCAGCTCAAATTTAATCAAAGATAAACCTAAACTACGACAGCCAAAAGCACTCTCTAGCCTGCTTGGAGGGTATGTCCTTATAGGTGAGGGGAAGCACAGGCTACTCCAGCATCACCTACTAGCCAGTGAGTTCATGTAATGCCCCTTGTTCTGATTCCATGCTCACCAAGCAACCTTCTGCTTATAATTTGGCCTCTGGGTAGATTCTCTTACAGGAACAGGCTATACCAACTACCACAATTCGAAGCCCGCTTAGAAGTTACACTCGCTTCTCATTTAAGCAGTGAGTCTTCTGCATGTAAAAAGTGTGTGGCAGCCCCTTTCACGACACCTTGGAGTATGCCAAAACAAGAACAGCAATAACAAACAATGAATCCGGTGTTTCTGAACTTTGGAAGCTGAGAAATAGATTCTTGAAACAATACTACCAGAGCAAAGTAATACTCCGTGAGACTCTTCTAGAGCGGCCAGCCACTCAGCCCTCCTCAGTGGCATCACCATCTCAGCCCTCTTGAAATACGTACAAACCGTAGGTTTACTTCACAATTCCTGATTTTCGAGGGGGGCAGGCTTTACTTAGCAGCAGCAAATGATTCCATTTGATAGTCTAGTGATTAAGACCGTTAGTACTGAATAAGATGTCTAAGTATCTCTTGAACCTGCCCAGCTCTCTGTCCCCTTTCCAAGGTATCATCCTCCCATCACTGGGCTACTAAAAGAGCCTCCTAACTCACCTTTCTGCTTGCTTCCATTCTCCACACCACAGCGTAATGGTTTTTCTAAAATGCAGATCTGATTGGTTCAGTCCCTTACTTAAAGCTCTTTATTGTTTTAATGTTTCCCACTGCCTTTAGGATAAAATCCAAACTCATTCCTTAACTATTACTGAGAGTCTAATTTAGAATATAGCATATGATGGTAAGTGTTTTGGTCACAAAATTGTTTAATCAAGTTTAGCCAGTACAGGCCCTCTAGCTGGTCTAAGGGCCTGCTGGGGTGACTCCCCGGGATAACTGGGCAACTTACCCTTCCTCAAGTTCCGTAACGTTGAGGTTTAGGGATTCATTTGGTTCAAACTGTTAGGGTGAAGCACGTAAGGGTGATAAATGATCATTTTATTTATGCCTAAGTGAATCAGAATCAAGTTTTACCTAGTCTCACCCTGAGACTGGTGAGATGCCCCCAGCCCCCAGCCCCCAGCCCCCACCTATACTAGCCTATTGCAGAACTGTTCTGGCCTTGTATAAGGCCAGGCCTGGAAACAACAGGGAGGTTTCCTCAAGGCGTGGTATGACTTTCCCTGACTCAGATCTTGTCAGCAACTGAGCACTCTCCGGGTGAGGATTTTGAGGTCTGTAATCTTGAAGCTCTCTGTAATCTGGAGAATATAGCTAATCTTTTGGCCACATGACTCTGCTGACTTGCTTCTGCATCTTCTGGGTAGAAGATAAAATGCTGCCTCTTAGCCTAGAAATGCTTGGTCTGATCAAAGTCCAGGTTCCAAAAGGCAAATAACTGTATCCTCTAGCTCAGAACTGTCAATCACATTTTGCAATGACTAACAGTAGCATAACAGGCACCACGGGGATATTCTCTATATTGGCTAAATACACCTAACTTACACAGATTAAGTCACACAGTGGAGTAGTTGCAATATCATCCCCATTTTATAGATTCGGAAACTGAGACACAGAGAAGTTTTTTAACCCAAGGTAACACTGTTGATGGAAGTGCTGAGATTTGAACCAAGGCAGTAGGGCTTAAGAGGATGCACTCTCAGTGTTTTGCTATACTGCTTCCCTAAGCACCTTGTCCTGGGATGGGAGAAGCAAACTGCTGTACTGCCTGCAGTCTAAAATCCAAATCTCTCAGTAAGGAATGCCCTTCACAGCTTGACCTAATTTATCCTTCCAGTCTTGACTCTCACCTATCCTAGACTCTGGCAACACTAATTAAATGCTAAATATGGCATACTTTTACCCTTCCACGCCTTTCACCCCTCACACATCCCCTTCTCTCTCAAAGGTTTTTCTTCCTTCTCTATTTCGCCCAATTAAGTGTCAGCTCTTCCACAGGGTTATCTCAGTTTTATCAGACAAAATTAGATCCTTTCCTTTATCTTCCCATATCAGTGTTAGATAGTTAAATACATCAGGCACAACACAGCAAGATCCCCTTGAAGGGCAAGGTCTTCTCATTCTCAGAGTCCAGTGTAGAGCTTCAGACATAAAGAGGCATTCAAGTATTTACTGAACAAGATGTGCCAAAAGGAAACCTGGAGGTATTTCATGGAACTGCCAGGCTGTGCCTAGGCGGTAGAGGTCTGGTGCCTTTCTACACCCGTCCTATTTTAAAGTCCTCCTCTCCACCTTGCAGTCAGCCACTTTCCCCACCCATTTCTTCTGTTTTGTTTTTGGCCGTGCCACTTGGCATGCGGGATCTTAGTTCCCCGACCTGGGATGGAACCCGTGCCCCCTGCAGTGGAAGCTCAGTCTTAACCACTGGACCGCCAGGGAAGTCCCTGCCCACCCACTTCTGATGCTTCTAGTCTCTTGCCAGCAGTCAATCAATTCTAAGGTGTTAAAACATCAGCGGAAAATCTCTCGGAGAGGCAAAAATGAGAGGCAGTAACTGTGTTATTTTGTGGCAGAGATTTACCTACCCCCAAGATAGACTGAATCAGAAAGGGAAACATGCAGAGACCAAGAGGGCACCAAGACACCCTGACTGCCCACTCCTACTGACCTTGCTCCTCGGAGCCTCAGACTCCAGAGCTGTACTTCCCTGCACCTCTGCTGACCGGCTCAGCTGGGCAACCTCACACTGAGACAATTTCCTTGGGTGGGATAAATAACTAAAGACTTCCGAAAGTGTGCCAGCTGCTATACTTTGAAATCACATCCAAACTCTTCAAACCAGTAGCCAAAATCCCTCCATAAAATGTTCTGGGCTGTGAGGGAGAGCTGCCGGGCAGGGACAGTCCTCCACAGGCACAAGCGGTTCACCACCCTGAGTGGGGCTTAGAAAAGGCACTGGGGGCTCCTCCTATGAATGGGCACCAGGGGGTGTATGGAGGGGAATCCTGTGTTGTCATCTTGCAACTCTTCAGCAAGTCAAACACTCCTTGTGAACAGAGAAGCTCTGTCAAATGTTTAAATAATAATAAATCTAAGGAGATAAGAGTAAAAGGCCCTTCATCATCTTGCTCTATCCTAGCGATCCAACGTCATTTCCCACTACTTCCTTCACCAACATTAACTTCCCACTGCATCAAGATCTGATGGGAAACTCCACACAATCCTTTCCAGTTAGTTATTCTGCTTTAAATGACGTCTATCAAGCCCATCACTAGCTCCCTGATTCCGGTTCGCTGAAGACCCCTCACCCACCCTGTTTTCCTCTCCTCTGGGAAACTGCCACCACTAAACTCAGCAACTTGGGGTCATCACAACTACCATTCTCCCACATCTGGCTGGCTGCAGATTAGTGGGAAATCATTCCCCCTTCCTTCTACTCCTAAAGATGCATCCCCAGCTGCCCGTCCCACTTTTTTTTTTAAGGTTTTACTGCACACAACTATGGGGAAAGAATCAAGTAAACCGAAAAAAAAAGGCAAACATGAAGGAAGCACATAATAAAAAAAATTCAGTCCTCAACTTGAAGCAAGTCAACAGAACCGCAACCCCACAGGAAGGTCCCTTTTCTGCTCATGCATGCAGGTAGAAGACATAATCTAGGCAAAATATTTAAGTGGGTAATTTTACTTCTCAAAACAAGGATCTCTGCAAAACGTGATCTGGGTCTGTACAACAACACTAATCTTTTTTTTTTTTTTTTTTTAACTTTCAATTTTAGAGTATTTTTAGATTTACAGAAAAATCACAAAGATTGTGCCGAGAGTCCCCAGATACCCCATACCCAGCTTCCCCGTATTAATACTGTACATTTGTCACAATTAATGAAACAAATCATTATTATTAACTAAAGTCCATACTTCATTCAGATTTCCTTAGTTTTCCCCTAACGTCCCTCTTCTATTCCAGGATACCTTATAACATTTAGCTATCATGTCTCCTTAGGCTCCTCTTGGCTGCGAGTTTCTCAGACTTTGTTTTTGGCGACCTTGACAGTTTTGAGGAGTACCACTAATCCATTTGTTACAGCTCTTTCCAACAGAGCTACACATTTCCTCACTTTTGCCTACAGTTTGTCAATTCTCCCTTCTTGGAATAGTCCCTAAAATTCTTTGTTCATAACAGCAGTTTGGGATTTTGTAACTGGGGACCCCAAGTCCCTTTCAGGGTGTCTAAGAGGTCAAAATTATTCTCATAATAGTTCTAAGATAGTTTTTGTCTTTTCCATTCTCATTCTCTCAAGAGTGTGGAGTGAAGTTTTCCAGAGTCTGTATCAGATATGATGGCAGCACGCTGGTGGCTACTAAAATGTGTGCATGTGTATTCTTATGTTTTCCAAAATTTTCAAAGGTTTACTACCTTTGAGGTAGTACTACCTTTGAGGTTTACTACCTTTGAGGATATAAATGTGCATTTTAAACTATTATATATAGGATGGATAAACAAGGTCCTACTGTATAGCACAGGGAATTATATTCAGTATCCTGTGATAAACCATAAAGGAAAATAATATAAAAAAGACTGTATGTATATGTGTAACTAAGTCACTTTGCTGTACAGCAGAAATTAAACACAACATTGTAAATCAACTATAGTTCAATACATTTTTTAAATGTGCATTTTTAGAGATTAACTCAGTTTGTTCTTAGTGTGTCTACCGTGCTCTTATTACCCATCTTCAATTATGCCTGCTATAATCTACATATTTGTTAGGATAGACTTTCTTCATATACTTCAACTAACACATATTGCAACAGATTGAAGAAAAAAGGAGCTATGAGAATCCAGCTGTCTTCTATTAAGTCAGACATTAAAGAGATTTGCAAAAATACAAAACAATACTACTCTTCACTAATTTTTTGTTTTGGAAAATAGTTTTTTTTTAAATATAAAAATGTTATTTATATTAACATAATCACTTAATAAACATTTTTTTCAATATCTCAGTTTTAATTTCTGATATGACAAATATCAATAGATATAACCAATATAAACAAAAATTCTTGGAGTCCTCAATGTTTTTTAAGAGTGTAAAGAAGTCCTAATGGAAAAGTTTTGAGAACTGCCAGCCTTTAATATTCTTTCCATTTTCCAAGACTTTCCTCAAACCTCTACCTCCTCCGCAAAGGCTTCTATAATCACTTCAGTCTTTCAAGAGGTTAGATAAGGAAATGATTAAGTAATACTTGTAGCATCTTTCTATTTGTTTTGCCTATGAAAATGCTGTCTTCTCAACAGAACACCAATAAACCCCAAGATGATTTTCTGTTGAAAAATGAAGATGAAATTTTATAGTTCTGATGATGTACACTTAAATGAAAATATGACTGATATCAAATATTTTATTACTGAATTAGTTTTGTAAGTTTGTTCTGAGGTTAGGTATTCTAAGCAACGTTTGTTTCATCTGACATTTTTACAAGCTTTATAGATGCTTACCTAGAGAAATTTAACATGTAAAGTATATATTTATTAGTATCTCTCTACTGATTTCATCCTTTTATGTCTACTGATCTTGGCCTTGTAAACAAAGTCTTGACAGAAAAAATACGCAAAGTAACACATAGATGTAACCACATTTGCCAATAGACTATTTTAGATTCTCTCTACGGCTGTATGAGAACTTTTATAAAAATTTCCTTTACCTAAAAGCTACTTATTTCCCCCACTTTCTGTTAAGACCTAGTCTGAAGATCTAATAAGATTCATGAGTGACCCTTTAAATGGAACAAATGTTCTGTGTTAGCATGTAAAAAAGTGCATGAAATGGGTAAAGGTGGTCAAAAGGTAGAAACTTCCAGCTGCAAAATAAATAAGGCATGAGACGTCATGTACAGCATGGTGACTATAGTTAATAATCCTGTACTATATATTTTAAAGTTGCTAAGAGAGTAAACCTTAAAAGTTCTCATCACAAGAAAAAAAACTGTAATCCTGTATGTTAACTAGACTTATTGTGGTAAGCATTTTGCAACATATACACATATCGAATCATTATGCTGTACACCTTAAATATGTTGTTATATATCCATTAAACCAAAAAAGAACCATTATGAAGTTAAAAAAGTTAGATTCCTTCACAATCTTAATTTGAGGAACACAAAATCCCAACTGACCCACTTTTGCTTTCAAGTAAACCCTCCATAAAGTGGCAAAAGAATCTTTTAATTCTTCTAATGAAAGTATTATGAAAAGAAGCAGCCTGAAACCAGAAACCAAATGTGAAATAAACATTTTAGTTGGCCATTACAGGGAAAAGCTTAAACGTTAAAACCCAGGCAAATGAGAATTTCATAACCGTCTTAACAGTATGTAAACACATGAGAATTAGCCTGGAGCCGAGGGAGGGTGCGCCTGGATTTATCTTTTACTACTTCAAAAACAAGAAACTGCCCAAGTAGGATAACCACGCTTGCCAAGTTAAGGAAACAGCTCCCTAAACCACCTTTCTGTCGGGCTTTCTGTGTGTAACTGCACTGATTCATGTGGCCGGTGAAAAACAAGTTCGTGCTTGTTTTCCATCAAACGTCAGCGCCTTTACGCGAGTCCTGCCCAAACATATGTCACGGAGGTTCAGAAATCAAGGTGTAGAACTAGACGGAGACTCCAAACCGCCCAGGGCGGACTTTGGTAGCCTGTGCCCCTTCCCTGCCTCTCCCACCCCGAGCCCTGCAGCCCCGCCGCCCGTCCCCCGTTCCGAGGTGGTCAGGGTCCCGCCCAGAACTTCCCGAATCGCCTGCGGAGCCGCTTCGGCGCCTGCCACCCTCTCCGGGCCCTCCGAGAGGACCAGCCCAGGCGACTGTGGCAGGTACGTCAGTCCCGACCGCCACTCACTTTGCTGGGTCCCCAGGCCGCTGCCGGCCCGGGCTCAGGGGATGCCACTCCGACCAGATCCATGTGGGGGAAGAAGTCAGCGACGAGAACAGAGCAGAGAGGTGGCAGAACCGGGAAGCAGCCTCCGCCGAGGAGAGAGGCAGCGGGGTAGGGGCGACGAGGCGCTGGTGCCGGAGCTGGGATGACAGATGGCGGCTGCAGCGGCGGCTGCAGCAGCCGCGTCCGGAACTAGACCTCTTCTCTTCCGCCCTTTTCGCTTGAATGCTAGCTTCCGATTGGCCGCCGCCCCGAGCTCCGCTTTGGGTCACCGTTCCCCGCCCCCGGCGGACCGCACTTCCGGTCGCTGCGCGGCGCCCGGGACTGGTGGTGGCGACCGTCCTTGCCCGGGAGAGCAGAGGATGGGTGTGGCTTCCTCTGGCCAGGCTCTACCCTGTCCCTGAACCCGCCTACCCGGTTGCCCGAGAGGGCAGCTGGATCTCGTTGAACGGAGTCCGACTGCGTGGACTATAAATAAACAAGCAAATCAGGCTCTCTGTTCATGCATTATTTCCCGGGTGAATTCTAAACTGGGATGGTATGGGAGACAGAAAATGGCAGGTTTAGAGAGGGGAGACTGAAGAAGACGGTCGGATTTTGTTTTTATTGCAGTTGTCGGAAGGAGACGGGGCGTGGAATGTGAAATTTTGTAAAATGTGTTATGTAACTTTGAGCAAAAGGAGAACTGCATAATAAAAGGTTTTGTTTGTTTCTGGTTTTGTTTTTGGCCCCGCCCCGCAGCGTGTGGGATCTTGGTTCCCCAACCAGGAATCCAACCCACGCCCCCTGCATTGGAAGCACAGAGTTTTCATACAGTATTTTGTAGGGAGATTTTCATAACGTGACCAGAAAAATCCCGAATAGGTAAATCAATGAAGACAGAAATCAGACTGGTGGTTGCCAGGGAATGCGGTGGGGAGGAGGGAAACGAGGAGTGACTGCTTAATGGGTAAAGGGTTTTCTTCTGGGGTGATGAAACTGTTTTGCAACTTGATATCAGTTGATAGTTGCACAACATCGTGAATCTGTTCAATGCCACTGAATTTTACACTTTGAAATGGTTAATTTTATGTTAAGTGAACTTCAGCTCAGAGAGAGAGTGTGAGTGAACTCCTTAAGGGTTTTAGGGGTAGAGCAGATGCAGGTTATTCCCAGATCAGAGGAAACCACAGTGAAACAATGGTGAGGATGAGGTCGGGAAGCTTAAGGGAGCAGGGTAAAATGCCAGCGTGTTAGATGGGTGATGCTCATGGGCCTTGAAATTACCCAGCAAGATGGCAGGGCTTGGGGTGGAATTGGAAGAGTGTGAGCAGGTGCTGGTCTTCAGAAGATGTGCAGATTGTAATCCAGAGGGGTTAGTAGATGCTGCTGCTAGGGAATCTTAGAGACAGTGACAGCGGGATGGGCAGAGATGCCAGAGGAGAGCTGTATTCCTGAGGCAGCAGGAATCATGTTTTGGGAGCTGCACTGGAGAGAGCAAAGAGTGCAGGCCCTCTCCCCTGCCTTGCACACCAGACAAAAATGAATAGTCTCAGAGGACACTAAGGTTTTACTCAAGACAGGGAAGAGAGAGGGCGGGCTGTGGGGACAAGGGAAGTTTATTCATCCTGAGTTGGAGTTCCAGGTTAGAACAGAGTTTGTGGGTTAACAATTTTAATGGTGTGTGTCAACAGTTAAGGTATATACCTGATGCCACCAACTATGTGCTCCTTAAAAAGGACAATAGAAATTTACAATACTTACAGTTTACATTTACAAATATGATTAATAGGAAAAATGGGGTTTACCAACGATAGCATGTTATTGTATGTTATTTGTTTGTTTAGTCCTATGCTATTTAATAGTGAGTTCTTGAATGGGGTAAAGGCCATTTTGCTGTGAAGCGGAATAAGCACAATGTTTAAAAGATTTAGTTCCAGTTTTTACTCCTATCATCTGTTGATAAACTCGCTGGTGATCAACAGAGATGAAGCTATTCTAGAATTTGCACTGCCTCAGCATGTGGAATCAGCAGATTCTTCAGTCTCTAAAGGGAACAGAAATAAAGCTCTTTAGTCTTTATTATTGAAATTAGTTAAGTCTATTTTGCAAGTAGCTGTTTCAGGCAATCAGCAAATATTTACTAACTGCCTAGGATATTCCTAAAGTCCTGTGGGAGAAAAAAAGAACTGTGAGATATAGTTGGAGAGATAACATATTCACATAACAACATTGAATGATAACACAACACTTCTGTCTCGAAAGTGTGCATGATTAATTGCCACATGACAGCTATAGACAATGAACGTGTCAGGATTCATTGTGGGTTGATGAGATGTGGAAAGGCTTCATGGAGGAGGTGTTACCAAATTAGACCACGAAGTTTGGAGAGAAGCTATAAAGCTAGTTTAGCTGGAAGGAACAGTATAAGACTAGGTATAAGGATAGGAAAGTCCATTATACGTTTAGTGATGACTCAGTATTTTCATAAGGTTTCTAGAGTGGGATGTTATGGATATAGGTCAGTTAGGTTCAGTTGGGACACAGTGGTTTTTGAACGTTATGCAACCCAGTGCCATTTTCTTTCTTTCTTTTTTTTTTTTTTGGCCAAGCTGTGGGGCTTGTGGGAGCTTAGTTCCCTGACCAGGGATTGAACCCAAGCCCTTGGCAGTGAAAGCCCAGACTGCTAACCACTGGACTGCTAGGGAATTCCCCATTGCCATTTTCTAATAACAAATATTTTGTTTTGTTCTCTTTACTGCACATTATTTTTTAAAAATTGATGTAATGTTCTGACTATAAAGGATAAACAAAAGGCGAATAATTTTTAATAAAATACATGTAATACTTAGATACTTAGATAAGGTATCCAAAGTAGTAGAAAGAAAGTAGAATGGTGGTTCCCAGGAGCCGGGAGAGCAGGAAAAGAGGAGTTGTTCAGTGGGTTTAGAATTTCAGTTTAGCAGGATGCAAAAGTTCTAGAAATCTGTTGCACAACAATGTGCATGTAATTAACACTACTATACACTTAAAAATGGTTAAAATGGTTATATAACAAATTATATGTTGTATATTTTTAATACAATAAAAATGTGAATTTGAATATGTAAGTATGTCTGAGAGTGGATTTCTTTTCATTTGGTTTGCTCAGGATTCACTGTATCTGAGGATTCATGCCTTACATTAGTTCTGGGAAAAAATGCCTCTCACATTCTATGTATTCTCTTTTTACTGAATTCATTTTTTTTTTTTTTTTTTTTTGGCTGAGTCAGGTCTTAGTTATGGCATGCAGGCTCTCTCGTTGAGGCGTTCAGACTCAGTAGTTGTGGTGCATGGGCTTAGTTGCTCCGTGGCATGTGGGATCTTAGTTCCCCGACTAGGGATCGAACCCGTGTCCCCTGCATTGGAAGGCGGGTTCTTTACCACCGGACCACCAGGGAAGTCCCTGAATTCATATTAAATAGAATTAGACCTGCTCATTCTGTCCACCATGACTCTTAACCACATTTTCATATTTTCCATATCTTTGTCTCTTTGTGCTGTGTGATTTTTATTGAAGTAAAATACACATACAAAAAAATACAAAGTAATACATACACAACTATATGAATATTGCAAAGTGAGCACATCATGGAACCATCAGGAAACAGAATAGTATCAGAACTACCCCTCATGGCCACTTCCAATCCTAGCACTCTCAAGGATTGTCATTATCCTCTTTCCCTTAGTTTTGAAGTTGGTGGTCTCCATGGGATGTGGTTCTGCTAGGGGGGTCTGTTTTTTCTTATAACACTTTTATTGAGGTATAATTCACATACCATATAATTCACCCATTTGCAGTGTACAATGATTTTTTAGTATATTCACTAAGTTGTGCAACCATCAACACAATCAATTTTAGAACATTTTCATCACCCCATAAAGAAACCCCACACGCATTAGCAGTCACTCTGCATTTCCCCTAGCCCCAGGCAACCACTATTCTATTTTCTGTTTCTATAGATTTGCCCACTCTGGCTACTTCTATAAATGGAATCACACAGCATGTGGTCTTTTGTGACTGGCTTCTTTCACTTAGCATTTGAGATAATTTTTGTATGTTGTATGAGGTAGGGGTCCACCTTCATTCTTTTGCATGTGGATATCCAGTTGTCCTGGAACTACTGGTTAAATTTGTTCCTTGGATTCTCTTGGTGCCCTTGTCAAAAATTAATTGGTCATAAGTGTGAGGAGTTACTTCTGGATCTCACTTCTATTCCATTGATCTATATATATATTCTTATGCCAGTATCACACTGTCTTGACTACTGAGGCTTTGTAGTAATCTTTGAAATCAAGAACTATGAGTCCTTTAACTTTGTTTTTTTCAAGATTGTTTTATCTATAATGGGTCTCTTGAATTTCCATATGAATTTTAGGATCAGCTTATTAATTTCTACAGATAAACCAACTGGAATTTTGATGGGGTTTTGTGTTGAATTTGTAGATCAAATTGGGGAATATTGCCATTTTAACAGTATTAAGTCTTCTGATCCATGAGCATGGGGTATCTCTCCATTTATTTTGGTCTTCTTCAGTGTCCTTCAATAATGTTATGTAGTGTTCAGAGTATAAATTTTCACTTATTTTGCTAAATTTATTCCTAAATATTTTGTTCTTTTTGGTGCTATTTTTATTTAATTAATTAATTAATTAATTTGGCCACGGCTGTGGGGCTTGCAGAATCTCAGTTCCCTGACCTGGGATTGAACCCGGGCCAGAGCAGTGAAAGTGCCGAATCCTAACCACTAGACCACCAGGGAACTCCCCTTTTTGGTGCTATTTTAAATGAAATTGTTTCCTTAATTTCTTCTTCACACTGTTCATTGCAAGTGTATTGAAATACAGTTGACTTTTTGATCTTGTGTCTTGCAACCTTTCTGAACTCATCTATTAGTTCTAATAGTATTTCTTTAGTGGATTCATTAAGATTTTCTGTATTCAAAATCCTGTCATCTGTAACAGAGATAGTTTTACATTTTTTGCAATCTGGATGCCTTTAAAGTTTTTTTCTTGCCTTATTTTCCTGGATAGAGCCTCCAATACAATTTTGAATAGAAGTGGCAAGAATGGTCATCCCTGTCTTATTCCTGATCTTAGGGAGAAAAGCATTGTCTCTCATCATCAAGCATAATGTTAACTGTAGATGACTTTTATTATGTTGAGGAAGTTCCCTTCTTTTTTTCTAATTTCTTTTATGTTTTTTTAAAATTTATTTATTTATTTATTCATTTATTTTTGGCTGCATTGGGTCTTCGTTGCTGCGCGCGGGCTTTCTCTAGTTGCGGCAAGCGGGGGCTGCTCTTCGTCGCGGTGCGCAGGCTTCTCATTGCGGTGGCTTCTCTTGTTGCGGAGCACGGGCTGTAGGCGCGAGGGCTCAGTAGTTGTGGCACTCAGGCTCCATAGTTGTGGCTCGTGGGCTCTAGAGCGCAGGCTCAGTAGTTGTGGTGCACGGGCTTAGTTGCTCCACGGCATGTGGGATCTTCCCGGACCAGGGCTTTAACCCGCGTCCCCTGCATTGGCAGGCGGATTCTTAACCACTTTGCCACCAGGGAAGTCCCTGTTTTTTTGGCCGTGCTTTGCAACATGTTGGTGGGATCTTTGTTCCCTGATGAGGGATTGAACCCTGTGCCCCCTGCAGTGATAGCGCAGAGTCTTAACCACTGGACCGCCAGGGAAGTTCCTCTTTTTATGTTTTTGTTATGGAAGGGTGTTGAACTTTGTCAAATGCCTTATCTGTTTCTATTTGAGATGGTGATGTGGTTTTTGTTCTTTACTCTACTGATATGATGTATTGCATTAATTGATTTTTGGATGTTAAACCAACCTCATTTCCTGGGATAAATCACATGTGGTCATGGTATATACTCCTATTTTATGTTGCTGGATTCCATTTGCTAGTGTTTTGTTGAGGATTTTTGCATCTATATTCATAAGAGATGTTGATATTCTTTTTTCCTAAGGGGAATTTAGGAAGTTTCAAAAAGTGTGCAGCCGCTTCTGCTGTCTTTTGAGAATTGTCCACGTGTGCTGTCAAAAAATTCATTATTAGAAAAGATTTGTGAGGGGAAAAAACCCACAAGTTATTGTTTAATCCAAGCTCCCTTCTTCGTTTATTCAAGAAACATTTTTTGAGCACTTACCAGTCAATTTTCAAAAAGTAAATTAATGACTATGACCCTTTGGTCTCAAAGATCTCAATTAACAATACAACTAGTTAAATCTTTTTGTGTGAATAGAAGGTCTAACACAGTCTCACATATAGCAGCTTGTTGTTTATCAATGTAAGACCTGATAATTTCATTTTTATTCAGTATTAGTTTAGTTTGTTTTGTGGAACAGAATAATGCAGCTTTGGAAAAATCAACACTTCTGGTAAGATCTACAGCACTTTTGCTACAAAAGTCAACTTTTATTTGCATGGTTCTTTACTGTTCTGGTTGTTCCTGCTTGTTAAGCAAATTTTGTCAAAGAAAATAGGTTAAGCAATAACTAGGAAATAATAAGGCCTGAATTGAATTTGTTCACCTCTTAAAAGAGTTCAGGGAAATCTCAGGTATATAACAACCATTTATTTCAAGCAAATTCTATCGGGCAAAAATTTTCTTTGTAAGGACTGTTTAGCTCTGAAATAGGTTTTCTAAATATTGTCAAGGAAAATTAACTTTTTAGTTTATTTGTGTTTTATGTGGAGACAATATATCCAGTATTTTCTTGGATAATACAGTTTGATAAGCAATTTTACATTGGGCATACAGATAAAAAAGAGTGAAGGCTTCCTGGTGCATGGGGTATTTCTAAAAATCTGTGTGTTTCTATATGTGCCGACACTTGTACCTCTAGTTCCTGACAAAGTCCCTCAGTATGTTTTTGTGCATGTTTACTACTGTCTGCCCGAAGCCTAACTAGGTCATTTTTCCTCCCTAGAGACTAGGAATAGGGGCTGTGCTTGAAACTCTACTTCTGGAAGGATTTATTTTATGGAAATTTCAAAGCAATTGGATTGACTTCTCCTAAAGAAAAAACTACACTGATTATAGTTCCTGCCCCCTCAGCCTTCCTTCTTTTAAAATAACATTTCTTGTTGTTAGCTTTTTTGTGTCGTTTGCAAAAATAGTACAGACTCGATGAAGAAAATTGGGAAAATTCAGTAAAGCACAAACAACATTTTGCTCCCACCGCTTAGAGCTAGCTCTGGACATTTTTCCTTTAAATGCTAATGGACTGTTGTGAACTGTTCTGTCAGCTGCTTTTTTCCCCACTTCTACCATTTTCTACTTTTTTACGACGACTACTGTCCGCTCTTGCTCTACCGGTGGTCGCAGCCCTGGTGGACCTATTCCTCCCTCCGCTGTCCTAGGCAGCTGGGTGCCGCCCCGCCCCCCGCGAGGCTATGAGGCCTGCGAAGGCGCGGCCTCTTTAAGAGGCAGGCACCGGGGGCGGTCCCTGCGCGGATTGGCTGAGCTCGCAGCCACGTGGCGGTCCTAGCAGCGGCGGCGGCGGCGGTGGCGCGGCTCGCGCGTCGGCCGTGGGGCTCCTGCGGGGTCCCCGGGAAGGGGCGCAAATTAACAGATGTGCATGAGGAGGTGCGTGGTCGGCCTCACGTTTTGTACCTGCTACCTGGCTTCTTACCTCACGAACAAGGTGAGGAGGGCGGGGGCGGGGTGCTGATGACTGCCCGTGGGGGATCTGAATCCCCAAATCGTGTGTAGAACAAATGTTGCCTCCAGCTTTTTATCTGATTTGTTCTTGATGACGATGGAGAAGAAAACGACTCTGTGTACGATGCTCTTTTAGAAATAAGATTTGTTGGACGGTACTGTCCGCATTTCTCGTCCTGTAATGCATTCTTTACATCTCCTGGGAAACTGGATTTTTTGACTGGTGAATTTAATTTTTGGATATGTGGACCACTTTTTAAGGAAAGAAAAAGCAATTGGCTCCTGTTCCCTCGAGGAGGAAGAGTAGGCGAAGAAATCATACACATCCTGCTTTCTCTTCTAAACATGCCCCTGCCCCAGAACCCCACAAGGTTCCAGAAACCTTTAAATAGAAGATATCAATCCATCTCCATCTCTGCCTCACACCACTGATTCTCAAACCTATTTTTTCTGTCTCCATCCCAGCCACTTCCAGTATATTCAAGAGTTTTTCATGGAATTATATAAAAAAATAAGATGTAAACTTAATTTTGTTTAATGTCGTAAAACCCTTTTAATGAAGAGGCAGAAAAGCAGTGGTACCATGCTTTTGTTTTGTTCAGAGGGAGAAGCTGGCCTTGGATTTGGTACCATGCGGGGAAATGTTGGATCCCTGTGGGCTAGAGTGGGGCATCACCCCCTGTCCTGGACTCCAGGGTGGACACCAAGCCAAAGTGGCAATAGGGAGCTCAGGACCACCTTCCCCCACTGTAGGGTCTTGACTGCTCTCTCCCCACTCCCTCTTGAGAATAAAACCCTCTTCTCTGGAAAAGAACTATTAACAGATAGCGATAAATGAGCATTTGTTATCGTCATGAACATTGTTGAGGATGATGTAGGTCATGGCCCACATGCTCAATCCTTTCTCTGTCTCAGTTTTACAAAGAAAATATCATGGAAAAGTGGAGGGGAACAAACTGAATTGTGTGAGTAAATACACTTCAGAGAAGGATGAAGGTCCATTCCTAGGAAACACAGACCAGAGCACAGGTAGTTAACCATAATTGTGGCATTTAGGAGCTCATACAAGGGGAATTACGTGTTGATTAATCCATGGGGAAAAAAAATATAAATGTAAACTTGCCCAACACCAGTCTATTGCGCTTTTCAGATCATGTGAAGTATCAGTAGAACCCTTGCTTAAAGCCATTTAATGGTTTTTAGGCTTTTAAAAAATTCTTAAAGTGTTCAGTCATAGAAAAAAATAGAAAAAGATACCCAGAAAGATAAAATACAGTTCTCCCATTCATAATGTGCTGTAAATTTGGTTAAAAGACATAATAAAAATACAAGTTGACCTTAGCTGAGTTGGCTCTAAACAAATCCTTAAAAAACACATCTAAAAATGTAATATACCTAAGAAGAATTAGAAAAAAAAATCCTAAGAATGCAAAAACCAAACAAAACCCTAAAAATGGAAGGAAAACAAAGGAAAGAATGAATAGGATGCAGTTCTTACTTGAAGAGAAACATAGAGGGCGGTGGATTTTTAGGTAAACTGGGCAGTAGATAAAGTGGATACCCCGAGAAAACAGACAGTGTCCTGGGGTTTGTCCGGTTTTCTCTGGAGCTGCCGCAGTTATAACATGGCACTTCTGGGGTCTGGGAAGATGCTGAGGGGTCAGATGTCCACAATATCTGGCCCAGCTGCTGTGTGTTCCACTTTGTTGCGTCCCCAACTGAGAGATGGTCAGGCTTCTGGTGACCCTGGGGAAAGCAAGTCCCCCCTCTCTTTTTTTTTTTTTTTAATTTTATTGGAGTATAGTTAATTTACAATGTTGTGTTAGTTTCAAGTGTACAGCAAAGTGACTCAGTTATACATATACATATATTCATTCTTTTTCAGATTTTTTTCTTGTATAGGTTATCACAGAATATTGAGTAGAGTTCCCTGTGCTATACAGTAGGTCCTTGCTGGTTATCTATCTTATGTATAGAAGGGTATGTATGTTAATACCAAGCCCCTGATTTATCCCTCCCCACAACGTTCCCTTTTGGTAACCATAAGTTTGTTTTCGATATCTGTAAGTCTGTTTCTGTTTTGTAAGTAAGTTCATTTGTATCACTTTAAAAAAAAAATTAGATTCCACATGTGAGTGAGAGCATATGATATTTGTCTTTCTCTGTCTGACTTACTTCACTTAGTCCCTCTCTTTAGTATGAATTGGAAGGTCATTTTTTTTCCCAGTGTGTGATTTTTTGGGGAGGAATAAAAAAAGCCTTTTTGAAACTTGAGTATACTTATGTTTCTTTAGTAGGGATTTCTTTGATTATATGGTCTATCAACTCTCTATAATTTGAAAATGTCCATTAATTTGGTATTTGTTTTTCAGTATGTCCTGTCTGTCTTGAAATTTACCTACCCTACATTATTCCAAGGGTGAGTATCTTTTATGTGCTTTATATACATTTGTAGGAAATGTCCAACCAGCATCATTAAATGTTCTTCAAAATATTTTTAATGACTGCATAGATTTTTTCATTAGATAGACATAGTGTAATTTATTTAGTCATTCTATTAAATGGCATTTGAATTGTGTCCCATTTTGGGGGTATAAACACAACAATGTTCTCAGACATTTTTTGCATTCAAATCTGCCAAATTTCTAGCTATTTCTTTGGAATAGATTCCTATATAAGAAATTTAGATTAAAGAACATGAACTTCTTTAGTAGTCTGCTTGAATATTAAAAAATTCTTTTCCAGAATCTTTTTACCAATTTACATTGTAACCCAGCCTGTGTATGAAAGTTTCTATGATATTGTACTCAAACCATGACTGTTACTTTTTCCCTCTCTCTGCTGATTTCATGAGCAAAAAATGGTATCACATTATTTTGTCTTATGATTTCTTAGATTATTCATGAAATTGGACAGTTTTCTTATGTTATCCACTTGTATCTCTTTTTTTAGTGAATTGTCTATTTGTGCCTTTTACCCTTTTATTTTATTTTTTCTTTTTTTAACCCTTTTATTTTTACTAGGCTTTTAGTATTTTTTTATTATTTAATGAATTCTTCATATTTAAAGGATGTCAACCACTTTTCTATCATATCTACTGGAATTTCTTTTTTTTTTCAATTTTTTCTTTGCCATTTCATTTTGTTTATAATTACCTTGATTATTTAGTTTTTTTAAGTGACATCATAGAGAATTCATTGTTTGAACATAGGAATGAAGCAGCAGAGAGAAACACAGATGAATCCAGTGTGTGATCTTGTGACTGAGCGATGCTATTATTAGAAGGAAGATAGAAAATGATGTAGAATCGGGTCAACAGTCTAGAGAAATGGTAGAGGCAGCATGGAGTGCTCTGGCGTTCACATTTCGCCTTCTCACCTCAAACCTCCACCCCCTCCCCCTTCTTTTTAAAATATATATTTTATTTTTAAATTGATCGTTTCTTTTGTGATAGCTACCATTGCTTTTAGTTTATTCTTCTCTATCACAAGACGATGTAGATATTCACCTATATGTCATTAAAGCTTTTTTCAATTCTTAATTATGATCCGTTTATTTTAGTGTATGGTGCAATGTGAAGAAATCATTCCTCCCCTAATGGTGTTTTATTTATACTAGCCCCATTTATTATATTTATTGTATAATCCTTCCTTTTGCCTTTGGGTCGTTAGTATCATATGTAAAGTCATTTTTCTAGGGTCTATTTTTGAGCACTTATTTGTCAGTTTTTATGGAAAGGGGCTAGTGGTAAATTGTTTTCATTATTATAACATTTAAATATGTGGCAGAGCACGCCATCCCTCTTCTCTTTTTCCTTTTTTTTTTTAAGTATCACACAATTGCACACAGAAAAGCAGGGATAGAGATCTTAATATCAATCAAGGTTGAATTCAGGACAAAAACATTAAGCAAATGAAGAAAGCTGTGTTACAATGCTAAAGCAATGCAGTTCAAAATGAAAAGACACATTATAATGCTGGAGCATGCAGTTCAAAGTGAAAATAAAATAGTGATGAATATCTATCAACCAAACAACAGGGCATCATCATTTGTCAAATAAAAACAGCAGGAATACCAGGGATAAATAGAAACATACTAGTGATAGGAGACAAATTTACTACTATTTTTCCCTGACAGATCAATTGGACCAACAAAACACTAGAACATATATATATATTTGATAAATAATACAATTAATATATAAATATCAAACTCTATCTTGAAAATAGAGATTATGCCCCTCTTTCGAATACCCATGGAATATTCACTATGAATAAAACATCAATTATTTTTAAAAAATATAAAGCAATTATACAATCCCAGTGCACTAAAACCAGATCTTTATATCAAAAACAAAAATCCCTACCTACAAAGGGCTCTTGAACATATAAAAAGATATTCTTCATTCATAAGAAAATATAATTTTAAACTGTATTGAGATATATTTTTACCAACAAGATTTGCAAAATAAAACTTCAAAATTTGATAATGTAGCATTGATGAGGATGTAGAAAGCAGGTGCTCTCATATATTGATCATGGGTGGAAAACTGGTACAATATCTATGATTGGCACTTTGGCAGAATATAGCAATGGTTTGAATCCTTCAATCCAGCAATTCCACTTCCAGTAATTTACCTGAGAGGTTTACTCGCATTTATGTAAATGAAATATGTACAAAGATGTACATGTGAAACATTGCAGCTGTTTGTGACAGAGAGCATTTTTAAAAAAAATTTTATTTTATTTATTTATTTCTTATACAGCAGGTTCTTATTAGTTGTCTGTTTTATACATATTACTGTATATATGTCAATCCCAATCTCCCAATTCATCCCCCCCTCCCCCGCCGCTTTCCCTCCTTGGTGGCCATACGTTTGTTCTCTACATCTGTGTCTCTATTTCTGCCTTACAAACTGGTTCATCTGTACCATTTTTCTAGATTCCACATATATGCGTTAGTATATGATATTTGTTTATCTCTTTCTGACTTACTTCACTCTGTATGACAGTCTCTAGGTCCATCCACGAGAGAGCATTTTTTTTTAATAATGACTTTTTTTTTTTTTTAATATTTATTTATTCGGCTGTGTCAGGTCTCAGTTGCGGGTGTTAGTTCCCCCTCGGCATGTGGGATCTTAGTTCCCTGACCAGGGATTGAACCCTTGTCCCCTGCATTGGAAGGCGGATTCTTAACCACTGGACCACCAGGGAAGTCCCAGAGAGCATTTTTTAAACAACCTAATTTTCATCTATACAGAACCAATTAAATAAATTATATTGTATTCCTAATGGAATACTATTCAAATGTTAAAAAATAAGGAAACTCTTGTGTATTGACAAGGAAAGGTCTTCAAGATTCATTTAATGGAGAACAAAAGCAAGTCCATAACAGTATAGTACATTACCATCAAGTAGAAATGTGTGTATGTTTTCCTTATTTAAAAAAAAGATGAAGACACTAGTAAGAGTGGTTACGTTAGGGAACCACTAAGGTGGTGGATAGGGAAGTGCAGATAGTGGACAGGGAAGGGGAGAAGACTTTTCACCACTTTTTTATGCTTTTGAATTTTTGTTCTTTATATTATCACCGATATGTTATTTCAGATGAACTTTAGAATTACTTGGTCGTTTCTCCATAATATTTCACAGCAAAACTTAAAAAAAACATCATCCATGATCGTGTATATTTCAGTCAATAAAGCTGGGATATTGTTTTCTCATTTTCTTTTCTTTTTTTTTTAATTTAGTTTTATTTATTTATTATTTTTGGCTGCACTGGGTCTTTGTTGCTGCACGCGGGCTTTC
Organism: Balaenoptera musculus; assembly: GCF_009873245.2. Taxonomy (NCBI): domain Eukaryota; kingdom Metazoa; phylum Chordata; class Mammalia; order Artiodactyla; family Balaenopteridae; genus Balaenoptera; species Balaenoptera musculus. The sequence goes on along the minus strand of NC_045798.1, from coordinate 40,461,879 downwards.
TCTAGTTGCTGTGAGCGGGGGCTACTCTTCGTTGTGGTGCGTGGGCTTCTCATTGCAGTGACTTCTCTTGTTGCGGAGCTCGGGCTCTAGGCACGCGGGCTTCAGTAGTTGTGGCTTGCGGGCTCTAGAGTGCAGGCTCAGTAGTTGTGGCGCACGGGCTCAGTTGCTCCGCGGCATGTGGGATCTTCCCGGACCAGGGCTCGAACCGTGTCCCCTGCATTAGCAGGCGTATTCTTAACCACTGCGCCACCAGGGAAGTCCCTGTTTTCTCATTTTCTGATCCTGATTGTCCTTTCACTTCTCTCCGGGTAGAGGGACTTAGGGAAGTTAGTGGGAAAAGGTGATGTTTTCACCTGAATTGCCTTTTCCCCTCCTTCTCTGTAGATGTCAGACTGAATGCACCTCCCCCGATAGAATGTAAGGTCTACAAATACAAGAATTAAACAACAAAAAAAATCCATTTTGTCACTGGCGTATCCCTGATGCCTATAACCATGCCAGGCACACAGGAGGCACATAGTAGGGCAGAATAACTCATTCTAAGAAAATTGATCGCATGCATATGCCAGTCACTGTTTTAGACACTTGGACTACTTCAGTGAAGGAAAGAAAAATCCCTGCCCTCCCAGGGCCTGCTCATTTCTTCTTCAGTTTACCTGTGGTGAATGGTACCTTCTATCCAGTCGCCCTACTCAGAAACCTGTGTTATTCTTGATTTCTTTGTCTCCTTCACCCCAACGTCTTCACCCCAACTAGGACCTCTAAACATCTTTAGAACCTGTCCACCTTCTTCGTCGCCTCTTCCTGGGCCACTGTCATCTCTTAAATCACCCTAACAACTCCTAACTTGCTTCCTGGCCCCTGGTCTTGCTTCTCTCAGCAAACATTCTCTCCCTTGTAAAGAGACAGAGCTTTCCCCAAGGTAAATGTGGCAGTGTCGCTCCCATGCTGCAGACCCTTCAGTGGGTCCCCAGTTTGAAGCCCTAGCTCGTTGACGATTGACATGGCCCTTCGTGACCAGCCCCTGCCTCGAGTACTCACATGCTAAGGTCAGGCCAATTGAACCTCTCTAAGAAGCTTTGCCGGAGCCATTGTCTCTCTTACCTGTGGGCCCTGGTCCATTCTGGGCCTCCCGCTTTGAACAGGCTTCAGGCTTTTGCTTGAATTTACTTCCTCTAGGAAGAGTCACCCAACCCCCTAGACTGGATTAACTGCCTCTGCTAGGGTGTTTTGTGCTACCTGGTACTCTTCCCATTAGGACTGTATCGCACTTTATTGTAATTATTGGTTAATTAGCTTACTTGCCTCTAGACCAGAGTTTCTCGGCCTCAGCACCATTGGTATTTTGCACTGGATAACTCTGTGGTGGAGGGCTGTCCGGCACGTTGTAAGGTGTGGGACAGCATCCTGGCTTCTACTCATCAGGTGCCAGTAGCAACTCTTCCCCCATCCCCAGTTGTGACAACCAAAAATGTCTCCAAATGTCCCCTGGGAGGGAAGATCCACATAATTGAGATCCACTGCTCCAGACCAAGCTGTTGGAGGACACGACCCATATCTGTCCACTCCGCCTGGCGGTGTCATTGAAGTCTTCACAAGGGAGGCATAACACCTGGATCTTACAGGATGAGCAGGTGTCCACCAACCCGGAGGAGAAGGGAAGACGTTGTGGGTCACAAGGGCCGCATGTGCAAACTCTAAAAAGTATGAAATGGCCTGGCACATTACAGGGGCTATGGCCTGTTCGCTGTGGCTGGAATGTGGCTGCCACTGGCAAATGGACAGGAGCTGACCCTGGAGAGGGGCAGCTGCAAGTCCTGGAAGGCTTCTATGTCACATGCAAGTGACTTGGTCCTGTAGACCAGGGGTTCTCCAGTGTCGTGTCCCAACACTTGGGTGTGCTGTAATCACCTCCGAGGTAGGTGTCTCAAGTCATAACTAAAAATAAGGTTTTGAAATTTATGAATGACTCACCAAAAATAGAGTAAAAGCAATTAGTGTGGAACAGGATATAGTTATGCCTGTAGTACTGGTCACTCATTTGGCATTTTGCTGTGCTTTCTGCAGTGGGAGAGGGAGGGGTGTTTATCTTGTCACCTGTACTCCACCTAAACTCTGCACGTGAGGAAATGTGTCTCACGTGAGCTTCATGACCCCAAGTGTGTTGCAGCAGAAAAGAGGCTGAGGGCTGCTGCCTACAGCACCAGGAAGAATCAGCCATTTTTAAAACAAGCAAGGAGCACAATTAGATTTGCATTTTAGAACAGACCCTTTGGCTGCAGGATGGAGAATGGATGGTATCGGGCAACCCTGGAGAGAGGGGGACCGGTTAGGGAACTGATGCTATGGTCCAGGTGTGGGATCATGAGAGTCTGAATTAAGCAGAGGGATGGAGGGGAAGGCTTCGGGTTTCAGAGAGGTTACGGGGATAAAGTCAATAGGATTTTGTAAGTTGTTGAGGGAGGTGATGACAGAGGAGGGCTGGGATGACATCTAGGTTTCTGGTTTGGCTGATTAGGGATAGTAGGAGAATGACCAGGATGGGGAGAGGGAAGTTCAAGGTAATGTTTAAGTCATGTTATCATCGGGATCTTGTGGGGTATCAGGGTGGCCATATCCTCGTGAGAAGGGGGATATGGGAATCATTAGTGCAGAGGTCATGGAGAAGTGGTGGCTGTGGGTGAGATTGTTCGGGAAAAGTCTAGAATAAGAAGAGGAGAACATCAGCGTCAACACTGACTGGTACAGCTGGACTCAGGGAATAGTAGAGGTTGAGAAGGATGGGTCTGAGAATTGGGATAATAATTTGGAGAAAGTGGGAGAAAGGAGTTGTAAGAGGGATCACATGTGTATATTTGTGTCACTCGACAGATCTGCTGGGGGTGGATGGCATTTGAGACCATGGCACTCTGTTAAATTCACATTGGCCATTATCCTTTTCAGGTGGCAGACATTAATTGGTGGACTTTTGCTTCATGTGTCATGGAAACTGGGCTGGGCGGAGATCAACAGCAGTTCAAGGTAGGGCCACCTCTTCTGTGCTTGATTCATGACTCATACTCAGCTTCCTTGTGTATTATTTAACTTCTTCTGGTGTTACATTGGGAAACACGGGTGTTTATTTGAGTTGTATGATCTCTTAATTCCCTTCTAATCTTGAAATTAAATGATTTTGTAATCAAATAGAGCTCAAGTAGTGTTTTCCTGGTTAATAATGCCACTCTTATAATATTAAAATAAATTGAGATATACAATTTATAATACCATATTAATTTGGCTTTGTTTTAGATCATAGGACCTCTATGAATAAGTTATTAAATCAGCTTTAAATTTTGGGGGTAAATTTTTAATTTTGAAATTATTTCCTGCTTACAGAAAAGTTAGAAATAGTACAAAGAAGTCCCATATCCTTTACTCAGATTCCCCAATTATTATTTCACCTTGCTTCTCTTATCAGTTTTACTTGATATATACATACATATATGTATATATGTAATTTTTTTCTGAATTATTTGAAGGTAAGTTGCAGATTTTTTTTTACTTCTGAATTGTTGAGCATGTATCTCCTAAGAGCAAGGATGTTCTCTTACAGGACTACAATAGTTATCAAAATGAGGACGTTAACATTGATGCAATACTATTATCTCATGTATAGACCGATTCATATTTTGCCAGTTTTCTCAGTAATATTCTTTATAACCCTCTCCACAAAAATTTGATCCAGGGTCCGATTCAGATCACACATTGTTGTTATGATCCTATTAAGACCGCTTTTCAAATAGATTTGAAAGAAATGTCAAAGACAATGACATTTTTCAACCAAAATTGTAATCCGAATTGGCTATTCAGTCCTGCCTCACCCAAATAAATCCTCATGATTCTTTGAGAACATCATGCCTTGCCTGAAATGATGCACAAAATGAAAAGAAAATGAAGTCAAGTTTTACATGAATAAGGTAAACAACCCAACTGAATGATCAGGCCAAATCATTTGCCTTGTGGTCCAAGTTATCTGCCCAGCTTCTCCATGAATTAAATTAACTGCTTCATTGCTAAGTCATCCCTTGGCTTGGCACTCTGGAGAAGCTTCGAGAATGAGTCCAGTATAAATATTAATAATTTTGGCTTCTTCTGAAGGTATTTAACTGGAGAGCAAAACACTGGTATGAAGAAGTTTGACAAGGGAGAGGCCCTGGGAACTTAGGTGTGGATTAATTTCCCTGACCCTATTACGTCACAGTCCCTATTCTGAAAGACTATCACACGCAAGATGCTTAACTAATCCAAAGGAGTAGTTCATTAAGTCATAATTTTACATTTCCATGGTAGAGTGTCCTCCACTTGATGAAACCCCAAAATATAAAATTTTGGGATTTTATATGTGATATTAAGCACAGGTCTTACTTTATACTCCATTGTTATGGTGGATAGTTCAATGAGAATGGGTCTTCATTTAAACGAATAGGAGCCCTGAATTCACAAGGCCTGTGATAGTTCTAAGATTTAGTTCTAAGATTTAGTTAAATGATGAAGCATTTTGACTCCAAATAGTTGAATGTATTCCTCCACAGAAGCAAGAGATTGGACTAGAATCAGGGAATTGGCCATCAGATTTTGGACTGGGGTCCACTTCTGATCAACATGGATCTTCCACTTTTGCAGTGTTCCTGACTATGATTATCTTATAATCTCTGATGTGAATTATTTACTTGTTCATAATGGTCATTTAAACATTACCTTAGGGAATTCCCTGGTGGTCCAGTGGTTGGGACTCTGTGCTTTCCCTGCCCAGGGCCTGGGTTCGATCCCTGGTCGGGGAACTAGGATCCCACAGGCTGTGTGGTGCGGCCAAAAAAAAAAAAAAAATTAAAATTAAATAAACATTACCTTAGTCATATTTTCTTAAAAGCGATGCCATTGTTCATACTCAAACATTTTTTGTATGTAAAATATACATAACATAAATTTTACCATTTTTAAACATTTTTTAAGTGTACGATTCAGTGGCATTAAGTACATTCACAATGTTATGCAACCATTACCACCATCCATTTCCAGACCTTTTCACCATTCTAAACAAAAACTCTGTACCCATTAAACAATAGCTCCCCCTTTTTCCTTCCACACCCCCCCCAAGCCCCTGGTAAAGCTCTATTCTACATTGTCTCTATGAATTTACCTATTCTAGGTACCTCCTTTAAATGGAATCATACAGTATTTGTCCTTTTGTGACTGGTTTATTTCACTTGGCATAATGTCTGCAAGCTTCATCTATGTTGAAGCATGTGTGAGGATTTCCTTCCTTTTTAAGGCTGAATAATATTCCATTGTGTGTATAGAGCACATTTTGTTTATATACCGCATTGTATACCGCATTTTGTTTTTCCATTCATCCATTGATGGAATTCTTCATATTTGTATGAAGAGGGGTAGAGGGGATGACTAGTAGAACTGGGTGAAGTCAAAGATTCTCAAGATGCTTTTCCTGGAAGAAGTGGTCCTTGGCAGAGAAGGATCCACTAGACACTGTTGTCCCTTTAACTTGCATGATGCTAGGTGCCACCCATCTCAGAAGAGCCATAATCATATCCCTTTTTGGTCCTCTTGCTAAATCTCCCAGAGACTTTTTCACCTCTATCCCCTGGACTTCCTTAGGTGGTTTCACAGCCACGCACACATGATGTCAGCTCAGTTAAGCTTCTTGTCAAAGATTCTAGTGTCTTAGTTTGTAGTGGGTCTTGTGGTTAATAACTGCTGTCACAGCTCAGGATTTCCTGTTACCATGGGCCCTGGGCAAAGGGGTGTTAGCAGGTAGCAAGCAGCAAGGACCCAGCTCCCGTGCTCCTTTGTGTGTGCCTGGGCTGGGTTTGTGTTTGCTGTGGCTGCTGTTTCCTACTGGACTTGGTTTTCCAATGATGTCATTAGAGAACCAAAGCCCAGCTTTGCTGTGTGACTGTGTACTTGTGCAGAGATAGCAGAGGTTGGGCTCTACTAAAAATGGAAGCAACAGCTGGAAGACAGTTTGGAGTCCCTGATGGCATGATGGAATGTCATCATGGAGTTATAGTGATGGGGCTGGAGGGTGGGCCCCCAATTGGTCCTTAATAGCATATGCCATAGAGAGCTCATTTAGACTGTCCTTGTAGCCTGGAGCACAGCAGAATCCCAGATTCCCTTGCAGACAAGTCGCAGACCCTGGCACCATGTTTCTTACATTGCAAAGAGGCCATACTTGCTGTGTTGGTCAGCCTCTGGCCACATCATGTATTGACTCCACCCAGTGATCTGATGGAATCATTCTTCTCCCAGGATGTTTGCCTGGCAGCCAGTTGTTATCACCGGGTGTTGGTTGATGCCCTGGAAGCCTCTGTCTTGGGAAAGATAGCACTGGTTTTCAGTCACAAGCTTGTCATTATGTGGTGGCAACTGTTGTAGCCAAGACTTTGCAGAGCATTGAAGTGATTTTTCTAGCAGATGTTGGAAGTCCTGTGCTGAAAGCTTTTTGTATTTCCAAAACATGATCCTAAATGAACACTGTGACCTGTTTCAGCTGACTGGAAGTCTGGTAGCACAATGAGACCGTGGCACTCTGTTAGATTCTAGAACCATCGCTGAGGACCAACTCAGGCATGATTTCATTGGAGACTTTAGATGCCATCTCCTGACACCTATATTACCAGGCTGCATGTTTAAATAAAAACATTTTGAAAGTAATCTTTAACCTACATGCCACTTTTTGTCCACTATGCATATGAGAGTAAAATTTTGATTCTCAATGTTTTCGAGTATGAGAAATTCTAAGTTAAAAAACCTATGCCATAATACCTTTGTGACCAGAGATTTCTAATAGATGAAGAAGCCCTCACGCCATAATTTTACATTAAGAGTCTTTGCTGGGGAAGCATAACGAATATCTTTGATAAAACCTCCAAATTAACTCAGCCTTCTCCCTAAAGAAATGAATAGTGAGACAATCAGGGTCGAGATTGTACTTCTTTTTAATTATTGATGATTTATTGTTTTTTAAGTGAGCTAGCCCACCTTTATGAAAGCTACTGGTGGTTGGAATTTTCCAAAGCATGTTGTGATGTATTGATATTTCATTTTGAGTGACTCTTATAGTTTTCTAAAAAGTCATCTCTGCTCACAGAGGAAAGTTAGCTCTCAAATTCATGTATTTTTGATATTCTTCCCAGTTGTTTTCTCTCCAGAGGAATGCTTTACATATATACATATGTTGAAATTACTTTTTGGGGATAATACAGTGAACTTTCAAAACTTCCTCAGGAAACATGCTTAGAGCCACCAAAAGGATAAAATATTGAATAAAAGCTGATTGGTGTTGGTGTGATGATTGGGGTGGTACCTGGGGGGAGTCCAGGAGGCCAGTGATGGTAAAAGGACAGGAGTTTTTTTTTTTTTTTTTTTAAGTTTCCAGTTTTTTTTTTTTTAATAGTGATTTCTTTAATTTATTTATTACTTATTTATTATTTATTTTTTGGCTGTGTTGGGTCTTCGTTTCTGTGCGAGGGCTTTCTCTAGTTGCGGCAAGCGGGGGCCACTCTTCATTGCGATGTGCGGGCCTCTCACTATCGCGGCCTCTCTTGTTGCGGAGCACAGGCTCCAGACGCGCAGGCTCAGTAGTTGTGGCTCACGGGCCTAGTTGCTCCGCGGCATGTGGGATCTTCCCAGACCAGGGCTCGAACCCGTGTCCCCTGCATTGGCAGGCAGCTTCTCAACCACTGCGCCACCAGGGAAGCCCAGGACAGGAGTTTTTGAAGTATCAGCTTTATTGAAGTATCATTTGCAAGTAAAATTTTAAGATGTTTAAAGTGTACAATGTGATGATTTACTGTATGTATATATTGTGAAAGATTCTCACCATCTAGTTAATGAACACATCCAGCACCTCACATATTTATCTTTTTTTTTTTTGGTGAGAACATTTAAGTTCTAGTCTCTTAGCAAATTTCAGTTATACAGTACAATGTGATCAACTGTAGTCAACATGTTATACATTAGATCCTCATAGGATACATTATTCATCATTCATGAGTAATCAATATACATTATTCATCTTGCAGCCGAAAGTTTGTGCCCTTTTACCAAACTCTCCCTGTTCCCCTCACCCCCCAGCCCTTGACAACCACTTTTCTACTCTCTGTTTCTATAAGTTTGACTTTTAAAAAAAGATTCCACGTATAAGTGATGCCATGCAGTGTTTGTCTTTCTCGGGATGGGATTTTTTGACCTTTGACACCTGCAGGTCATGCCCACGCCCCTCAGTGCATAGGAGTCTGCTGAACTCACGATTTGTCATAGATACACCACGTGTGGAAGTCACTCTGAGTCCATATAACCCTTTCTGGCCTCTTAAGTCCATGGTGTGAAATGTAAACCTCCCCAGACTGAGATCAAAGGAGTTATGTCTTGCACATTAGCTTGGATTTGCAGGCCCTCGTGGACTGTGCACGGGCAAGGTGCTTGTACTGGGTTTTCTTTCTTTCTCACATCTATTAGAGATGAGATATGTGCCTCTTCTATCCTGCCTCACTTATTATTCAGGGACCTGGGTGGCCTATATTTCTTTTTCTTTTTTCTTTTTTGGACTATATTTCTTAGTACTGACTTCTCTGTTCTGTGCCATGCCTGCAATCTGTCTCCTAAGGCTCACTTAACTGCACATCCAGCCTTGGTCCTCCCAGGGGAGGGGTGAGGCACCCGAGGGTACCACCACTCGAAAGTTCCAGACGTTGGGACCCAAGCTGCCTTACTCTAAATCAAGGGTCAGCAAACAAGAGCCAGAAAGTAAATGTGTTAGGCTCTGTGGGCCATGCAGTCTCTGTCACAACTACTCAAATATGCTGTTGTAGCGGGAAAGCAGCCATGACAACGTAAACGGATGGGTGTGGCTGTGTGCCAATAAAATGCTATTTTCAGCAACAGGCAGCAGGTGGGATTTGGCCCGCGGGCCCTTGTTTGCTGCCTCCCGGCTCTAAGCTATCCTCTCTGAGAAACGGTGTCATCACAGGGTTCTTGGGTCTAAGTAATATTAGAGCTGGACAAGGGAGTGTGGCCCTCTGTGAGTCAGGGAGACAGTAAGGAATGAAGGAGAAAGGTCTAAGAATAGGAGGAAGCAGCGAGAAAAGGGAGTAAGACACTTGGAGGACCATATTCACCAGGAATGGACCAAAAAGATGAAATTAGGCGTCTTCTGTAAGTAGGAAGTTAATGTATGCAGAAGTCCTTTTGAATTGTAAAGCAAATACTGATTTTACAGTTATAAGGTGTGTTACTGTTTTAGGCAGTGCCAATCAATAGTCAACACATCAACTCTGGTATCTTGGTCAGGTGTTATTTTCACATTTGGAAACTGCTTTGAGGTCACTAGGTGTCAGTATAACGCAGAGAATTTTTAAGAATTCAGCTCGAGGATCCTGCCAGGCTCCCATGAACAGATAAACTGAGTGTTTTCAGGGAGCAGATGTTCCCTCAATAATGCATTCTCTATTTGAAAAACAAATGTTTTAATTTAATTAGCCTTCATCTCAATAACAACAGTTTTATGATTCATGCCAACAGACTATTGTTAGCTTCTTGTAAAATGCTTTATTCATCAGGGTTCTTAGGGACAGTAGAGAGTGCACAAGCAGAAAAGAAAAAGTACACGATGCACACAAGATGCAACATTTGTGCCTATAACTCACGTAGGAAAAATTGCGTATCACCACAATTTTCAAAACAGACCCTGTAGCACACACACACACACACACACACACACACACACACACACACACACCCTGGCTCAGCCCTCACACCACAGAGACTCGAGATTCTGTCAGGACCTCCTCAGGATTTAATCCCATCTTGCCTCCTTTGATGGCACGTAGAACAATGTAAGAATAAACCAGCACAGAAGGCCCAGATGGTGCCACCTTATGAATTAAAGGTGGAGAGGAGGTGCCTTAATAGATGTGCCTCGTTTGTTCCTAATGCTCAGGCTGTCTCAGAATCATGCAGTGTTAGAGCTGCCAAAGAGCATCTCAGTCAGCTCAGGCTGCTGTCACAAAAGACCACGGACTGGGTAGCTTAAACAGCAGACATTTATTTCTCACAGTTCTGGAGGCTGGGAAGTCCAAGATCAGGGTGCCAGTGTGGTTGGTTTCTGTTGAGGGTTTCTTGTGGGTTTACAGATGTCTGCTTTGTTCCTGTATCTTTACATGGTGGTAGTGTGTGTGTGTGGGAGAGAGAGAGGGAGAGAGAGAGAGAGAGATGGAGAGAGGAGGCATACTCTCTTGTGTCTCTTCTTAAAAGGGCACTAATCCCATCATGAGGGCTCCATCCTCATGACCTGATTACCTCCCAAGGGCCCCGCCTCCAAATACCATCATACTAGGGGTTAGGGTTTCAACATATGATTCTTGGGAGGACATAAACATGCAGATCATAGCAGAGAATGAGTCAGTATAACATCTCTGGAAGGCAATTCTGTAACCAGTTACAAACTTTAACGTGTGTATCGTTGAACAGCAATTCCACTTCAGGAAATGTATTCTGAACATTGTGAAAACATCATAAATATGAGCAGAGAATATATTCAAGGATAATCATTACTGTGTTAGAATAGTAAAAACCTAGGATAAGCTTAAATGTCCAGCAGTAGCCTGGTATTCAAGTATTAATAAATTGGGGATGACTGTTTTGACATGGAAAGATGTTAAGCAGGTTATAAAACAACCTGTGCAGTTGGATCCCATTTTTGTTGAAATGTTCATATATGTGCATATGTATATGCTGTTTGGAAGGAGATGTAACAAGGTATTAACAGTGGTTATCTTTGGGTAGTAGGATTGTAATTATAATGTTTTTCTTGATAATCTGTGTTTTCAAAATTTTCTAACATGGAAGGTACCACTTTTTAATAAGAAAAAGAGATAAATTATTATAGGAAACAAAATAACTGCCTCCATTTCAAGTTTCTAAGTTCATGTCTATTGAAGAAAAACATGTTTGTTTTTTAATGCAGTTGGTTTTTTGTTGTCACAGTTATAGGTTACACCATGATTGTTACAAATGTTTATTGAATTTGAAATTCTTAGGATTCTCGCATTGGGGCCATTTCAAACAGGCAGATGGCAGGATATGGAACTTTTTGCTTGCATCCCTGCCTTTGACAACTGATTAGCTGTAAGCACCAGCAATTCTGTTCAGGGCAAAGTCTCTGAAGCGCTTGAGAAAAGCAGAGGAAGAAATGTGAATTAGGGTCATGACTGCAGTTTCCTGATGTATCTTGCTGCTTTGTACCAAACTAGCAAGAGAAGGGAAAACTTTTTTTTTAAGTTACAAAAATAATACATGGTGATTCATTCAGCAAGTATTTGAGTGCCTACTGTATATGCCAGGTATTGTGTTAGGTGTAAGCGGTGCATAATGAACAAAACAGACAAAAATCCTTGCCCTCGTAGAGCTACATTCTAATTGATGCAGACAGACAAGAAACAACTAAAAATGTAACTGGATGATGTAATAGGTGTAGAGAAAAATAGAGCTGGGTAAGTGGATAATGTGTATATGTGTGTGCCTGAGTATGGGCCAGTGGATGGGGGGGGGTTGTTATTTTATATAGGGTGGATAAGAAGGACTCATGGTTAAGACGACTTTTGAGCAGAGATTTGAATACGTGAAGGAGTGAACCATGCAGGTATGCGGAGGGGGAGGGCTCCAGGCTGAAGAATGTTTGATGATCAACAATGAGGTCAAAAGCAGTTTTATTCCACTTGTAAATGGAAGCATCACCATAGAAATCTTTAAATACCTCAACAACAATAATAATAAATAATAAAGTGTAGTCAAGTAGTACATATGTAGCCTCCAGAAAGGTACCAATTTATATCCCACAGCAGTATATGAAGGCATTAATTTTATGACCCCCTATATAAGATACCATTTTTAAAAATTACTAGTTTCTTGGGCAAAACTTGGTATATCATTGTTTTATTTTAAAGTCCTTTTAGTATTAGGGCGGTTGAATAACTTTTCACATGTTTATTGGCCATTTGTGTTTCTTGTGTGTGTGTGTATGTGTATGAGAGAGAGAGACACGCACACATACACAGACAGACAGGAAGAGGAGAGAGAAAATTACCTATTTCTGTCCTTTGAATGTTTTCCTTTTTTCTTTTGGGGAGTTGGTTTTCTTCTTATTGATTTGTAAACACTCATTATACATCAAGGATATTAAACTCCAACCTGTTTTATATGTTGCCAGTGTTTTTCCTGGTTTGCTAATCATCGTTTCATTTTCTTTATGGTGTTTTGGCCATCTTATGTAGGTGGATCTGTCAATCTTTCCTAGTGGCATCTGAACTTGGTGTTATGTGTGGATAAGCCAGAAGGAGAACATTTATTGAGTGTTGTTGTTTTCAGTGTGCCACGTGCTACCCCAAGTGCTGCATATTCATTCTTTCAGCTAATTGTCTCGATAGCCTTCTGAGCATTCTTATCCCCATTTTATAAATGTAAAACTGAGCTCTCACTGCAAACTAGCTTTAGAGTTGGGATATAAATCAACTAGCTTTAGAGTTGGATATAAATCTTCTAAATAGGAAGGTTTGCCTGACCACGTTCTTTCTACTACACAGAGCCTCCTGCTCTGTACTTGTGCATCCTTCCTACTCCCACCTCTAGATGACCTAGGTGACCCCTAGATGATCCCAGCCCTAGATGCCCTGACCTAGAAGAAAGGACACAGCCCAGGGACATGTGTGAAGTTTGTCCATCCCTTAGGGCTGTTGGTTAAAGTTTTCAGCTAACTGCTGGAACATTCCTTGGGAGTGAAGAGAGCTAATTATAATTTCCAAAGATTTGAGCAACCATGTGAATGTTATAAGATTATACTCTCCAGTGCCCAGAACCAGGTACAATTTCCATCACTTATTGCTATATCTCCTGAGGAAAGAATCCTCAGTTTTAGCAGACCTAACTAGGATGTAAAAATTAGTTTCCTTTCTTTCTGAAGAAAGGATTTTAAAGAAATACTTCAAGAGATGGCAAAAACACAAGGAAGCACCGCCCTTGTAGCTGGTTCTCACCTTGTCTCCACACTGCCTGGAAGAGTATGGAAAATTCAGTCATCATGAATTTTATCTGACCCGGTAGCTGTTGAAAGGTCTGACCCCTCCATGTTGTAAGATCACACTTACAAGTCGTGGAAAACCTGGAAGCCAGAGGTCCAAATTCTAATTCCTGGAGCAGCCTGTGTATATTTTTTCTGGTTGAAGTTCTTCCTTTTTTTTTTTTTAACAACAAAAAGAAACTTATGCTTTATTGAGAGAAAAATTCTACTCTAGTAGTAAGATATAGAGGAAAATATAGTCAGACCTTGTGCTATGCTCCGTACTTACAGTACTTACAGAGATGGAAGGTTTTTTTTTTTTTGTCTTAAAATAACACAGATTTGTTATCTTACAGTTCTGGAATTCAGAAGTCCAAAATGGTTTCACTGGGATAAAAAGTCTTTGGCTGTAAAGAATTTGTTACAATTAGGAAATTTTTCCCGCATTTTTTATGTTACAGAACTTCACAGTACATCTTAAGTTTTCAAAGGTCGCAATTCCTTTTCAGAAATTTTTCCCCAGAAAAATTTACATTTACACATATCTTCTAATTTTGCCTAAACTTTCTTTTTGAAGTTATTTCTTTGTATTTTAGGGCAGAGGGGTTAAAATACAAGAGGTTCCCTAGCGCTGTTTTCTTTCCCTCACGTCCATGGCCATTCAGATACCCTGACGTCTCCTAGAGTATGTACGCGAGTCGCAGGAGTTTTCTTTGTTTAGGAGTGGGTGGAGTATGCATGTCTAGGGCCTCACTGACCTTCCATTCTGAAGTGTCAGGCTTGCCGCAGCTGGGCCAGCCGCTGTTTCACCCTGCACACGCCTTCCTTCTTTCCTCGTCATGTTCCCCACAGTACATGCTCTGGGCTTCCTTCTAGGGCACAGCAGGCCATGGGACTTGGCCCTTAACGTCTAATGGGAAAGTCTTTTCCTAGAAGAGTAGCAATTGGTTGGTATTAGCTTGGCCCGTTAGGATGGAGGCTGGCATTTCCATTCTTTGTTCACCTTTTGGTTGGAAGTACAGATGTCTGTGATCGCAGCAGGACTAGTAATAGCAGAATATTTCTCAGATAACTAGCTGCTTGAGCTGCTACCAGAGCAAAATCATGTTGTGTTTGCAACTTATTTATTTATATATCATTGTCTCACATTAGATTATTATGAGATCCTTGAGGGTGAAGTACGAGAGGCGGTTAAAAGCAAGGTTTTAAGTCAGACAGGCCTGAATTCAAATTGTAGCTTTGCCATTACCAGCTTTTCTGACCGTAGACAAATTACTTAAACTCTTTGTGCCTCGGTTTCCTCATCTGCACAGTGGGGGTAATAATAATAATAATAATAATACTTTCCTCGTGAGATTGTTGCGCAGATTTTATTATTATTTTTTATTTATCTATGTTTAGATAAATATTTTTTGGCCACTCTGCACAGCTTGCAGGATCTGTTCCCCCACCGGGGATTGAACCCAGGCCACAGCAGTGAAAGCCTGGAATCCTAACCACTAGGCAACCAGGGAACTCCCACAGATTTTAAAAAGATTACAGTGTAGAAAACATTTAGCACAGTGCCTGGTTTGTAGCAAGGGCTCAAAAAATGTCATTGGTGATGCTGCTGGGTTTTTTTGGTGGTTTGTTTGTTTTTTTAATTAATTTATTTATTTTTGGCTGCGTTGGGTCTTTGTTGCTGCGTGCAGGCTTTCTCTAGTTGCGGAGAGCGGGGGCTACTCTTCGTTGTGGTGCGCGGGCTTCTCATTGCAGTGACTTCTCTTGTTGCGGAGCACCGGCTCTAGGCGAGCGGGCTTCAATAATTGTGGCTCGCGGGCTCTAGCGCGCAGGCTCAGTAGTTGTGGCGCACGCGTTTAATTGCTCCGCGGCATGTGGGATCTTCCCGGACCAGGGCTTGAACTCGTGTCCCCTGCGTTGGCAGGCGGATTCTTAACCGCTGTGCCACCAGGGAAGTCCCTGATGCTGCTGTTAATATTAACTCTGGCGCTGTGAGCACCTTGCAAGTTGCTGTGAGTTTGGCTGAATGACTATATACAGGAAGTAGGGTTCGAAGGCCTTATCTGAGACTAGAAACATTTTCATGCCCTGTTCCCTGGGAAGTTGTACAAAAGCAGGTCTGATGATAGAGTGCCTGCCCATGTTAATAAAATTAACAAAGAACACTTCTTGAACAGGCTCCATCCCAGGAGAGCAGTTCATTGAGTTACTTGGGATTATTATGTTATATCCTGCTGGAATGGCTTCATTAATTTATATTTATTTTAGAATAACTCTGGGAACTTGAATTAGCGAACCGAATGCATTTGTAACTGGTGGGGGAAGCAAGTTGCACCCTCAGTGATGTGTACTCTATGGAAAGACTGGGGTTTTGCTTTTTTTTTTTGCTTTTTAAAACTTTATTTCAACGTAACTGTACTTACAGAAATACACTCATGTTGGTTATTAGAATGCAATTTAACTTATCCTACACAATTTGGACCAAAAAACTTGGTACATGGTTTTCTTTAAAAAAGAAAGAAAAAGCATTTGCAATCTGGTTTATTTTTCATCTATTACAAACGTGTATAAAAGATCCACCATCAAATGCTGCTAAAGCAAACAGCATGAACCTTGAGAAATTAAAGTTTGGTTTGTCTCTGAAAAATAACACGTATTGCACTGTAAAAGTTTATAAAATTGGTGCAACAGAACATTGTTGTAATGTTTCAATGCCAGTTCACAGAGTTCAGTAACTAATGGATGTTGATGAGGGTGGGGAGAGCCTATGTGTACGTATGAAAATATAAAAGCTATCCAATCTAGTTAATATTGCATGCAGATCACAAGTTTACTCAAACCAAGATTCAGATAATTTCTTAAATCTGAATTAACACTACTGGTCCAGTTCATCTGCTGTCAACAAGGAAACTGCACAGTAGCTGTCTTTGTGATTTGTGCAAAAAAGAAAATGAAGTTTCTTCCCCCAGGTTTTCAGTCTAGAACTGAAACTACAGGAAAGGTATTCTGAGGAGAGCAAGATTCTAAACTGTGTTGAAAAAGCAGTTCTTTTGGGCTTCCCTGGTGGCGCAGTGGTTGAGAATCTGCCTGCTAATGCAGGGGACACGGGTTCGAGCCCTGGTCTGGGAAGATCCCACATGCCGCGGAGCAACTAGGCCCGTGAGCCACAACTACTGAGCCTGCGCGTCTGGAGCCTGTGCTCCGCAACAAGAGAGGCCGCGATAGTGAGAGGCCCGCGCACCGCGATGAAGAGTGGCCCCCGCTCGCCGTGACTAGAGAAAGCCCTCGCACAGAAACGAAGACCCAACACAGACAAAAATAAATAAATTAATTAGTTTAATAAATAAATAAATACATTTATTAAAAAAAAAAAAAAAAAAAGCAGTTCTTTGGACTGGCTGTCCATTGGTTAGGACTCCATGCTTTCACTGCCAGGGGCCTTAGTTCGACCCCTGGTCAGGGAACTAAGATCCTGCAAGCCACGCAGTGTGGCCAAAAAAAAGAAAAAGAAAAAGCAGTTCTTGGTGTGGCCACAAGGGAATCAAAGAAATGTGCCCTTGAGAAGTCCTTGGAGATTCCCTAAACTGGCATCCCAGGTTAACGGTTGAGGCTCAGCACATGGCCACCCAGCTCAAGTTCAGGCACTCTTTTCAATTCCATCCTTTCACACTGTGGTTCCTTTTGTTGTGGTTCCCTGGAGCTGTTTGGTACCTTGCCTAGGTAAATAGCCTTTAAAAATTTTTAAAAATAATTTGGCATGTGTTCAAAGCCTCCGGCTACTTAAATTCCAAAGAATAACATTCACTGCTTCTTTTTTTTTTTTTTTTTTTAATTTTATTTATTTATTTATTTATTTATTTATGGCTGTGTTGGGTCTTCGTTTCTGTGCGAGGGCTTTCTCCAGTTGTGGCAAGCGGGGGCCACTCTTCATCGCAGTGCGCGGGCCTCTCACTGTCGCGGCCTCTCTTGTTGCGGAGCACAGGCTCCAGACGCGCAGGCTCAGTAGCTGTGGCTCACGGGCTTAGCTGCTCCGCGGCATGTGGGATCCTCCCAGACCAGGGCTCGAACCCGTGTCCCCTGCATTGGCAGGCAGACTCTCAACCACTGCGCCACCAGGGAAGCCCCATTCACTGCTTCTTAAAAAAAAAAATCAGATCTGTTCTTTCTCCCAACCTGCAGGAAACCTTTTCCATCTCCAGCTCGTCTGTGCCCGACTGTGGGATCAGTAACGCCACATCGTTGGCTGAGTGACGGACTGTAGGCAGGATGGCTTGGTCAGCTTCCGTCCCTCTCAATGATACAGAGCGAATCATGCTTCACAAGTCACCTGGGGATGTTTAGACAACCATGAGTGCTGTATTTGGTGTATGGAGGGTCGTACCTTCCAGCGAGGTCTTTTGGACATAAAGTGACAGGAATTTATGGTCCCTTTTACAGATCTGACGTTTTGACATGGCTTCCTGCTTCAGTGCTGTTTGTGTGTATCATCTATGCTGGTTCCAGAGCACTGTCCAGACTGGTAAGTGTTAGAGGTTTTGGAGGGGACGGTCCCTTTCCCTTCTTCCCCTTTGCCTTTAACTTGTTGCGCCTTGGATCAATAGGGGACAAAGCAACAGCTTTAATGATGGTACAGCTAGATTGAAGAACAAGTCTTGGGGCTGAGGCCAACGTGGCGCACTCCCACTCCCTGAACTGAAGATAACCAGATAACAGGGAAGGACTGACTTGTTTTACAAGATGGAGAGCTGCAGATGGAGACGCAGGAAGCTGGAGTAGTGATATTTGTGGAGCTTGCTCTGCGTGGATACACCCCGTCCTTGGGAGCAGGGAGGGTGGGCTCAGTCTGCTCCTTGCTTCCGGGGACCGTGACCCTGCCCATCAGTAACACGGCCTGGGTGGGCTGGGCTTAGTCGTGGGTTCGCATGCTTGGCACGGAATTGATGCCCAGTACAAGGGGACACTAGTGAAACAAGTGTTCATTCTGTCCTCCCACCCAGACCCCAGGACTGAGCTCCTCAAAGGAGGGTACTGTGAGGAACAGATTTCTTCCAGTTATGTTATATATTATATGGGAACTCCAAAAATTTAGTTATTTTGCCACCAAAGGAGAATCCATAAATATCAGCATTGACCAGAGTCTCAGAACGTGGCTTAAAAATCAGGAACATTTTTTTTTCATATAGTTAAGGTTTTTTTTTTTTTAATTGGGGTATAGTTGCTTTACAATGTTGTATTAGTTTCTGCTGTACAACGAAGTGAATCAGCTATATGTATACATATATCCCCTCCCTCTTAGACCTCCCTCCCACCCCACCCCCCATCCCACCCACCTAGGTCACCACAGAGCACCAAGCTGAGTTCTCTGTGCTATACAGCAGGTTCTCACTAGCTATCTATTTTACACATGGTAGTGTTTATATGTCAATCCCAATCTCCCAATTCATCCCACTTCCCCATCCCCCGCCGAGTCCACATGTCCATTCTCTACATCTGCATCTCTATTCCTGCCCTGCAAATAGGTTCATCTGTACCATTTTTCTGGATTCCACATTATGCGTTAATACACGATATTTGTTTTTCTCTTTCTGATTTACTTCACTCCGTATGACAGACTCTAGGTCCATCCACGTCTCTGCAAATGACCCAATTTCGTTCCTTTTTATGGCTGAGTAATATTCCATTGTATATATGTACCACATCTTCTTTATCCATTCGTCTGTTGATGGAACTTTAGGTTGCTTCCATGTCCTGGCTATTGTAAATAGTGCTGCAATGAACATTGGGGTGCATGTATCTTTTTGAATTATGGTTTTCTCAGGGTATATGCCCAGTAGTGGGATTGCTGGGTCATATGGTAGTTCTATTTTTTTTTTTAATTAATTTATTTTTTATTTATTTATGGCTGTGTTGGGTCTTCGTTTCTGTGTGAGGGCCTTCTCCAGCTGCAGCAAGTGGGGACCACTCTTCATCGCGGTGCGCAGGCCTCTCACTATCGCGGCCTCTCTTGTTGCGGAGCACAGGCTCCAGACGCGCAGGCTCAGTAATTGTGGCTCACGGGCCTAATTGCTCCGCGGCATGTGGGATCCTCCCAGACCAGGGCTCGAACCCGTGTCCCCTGCATTGGCAGGCAGATTCTCAACCACTGCGCCACCAGGGAAGCCCGGTAGTTCTATTTTTAGTTTTTTAAGGAACCTCCATACTGTTCTCCATAGTGGCTGTATCAATGTACATTCCCACCAACAGTGCAAGAGGGTTCCCTTTTCTCCACACCCTCTCCAGCATTTGTTGTTTGTAGATTTTTTGATGATGGCCATTCTGACTGGTATGAGGTGATACCTCATTGTAGTTTTTAAACTCTTTTTTTTTTTTTTTTAAATGTGATGGAACTGCACTTTATTTATTTATTTATTTATTTTTTATTTTTTTGGCTGTGTTGGGTCTTCGTTTCTGTGCAAGGGCTTCCTCTAGTTGCGGCGAGCGGGGGTCACTCTTCATCGCGGTGCGCGGGCCTCTCACTGTCGCGGCCTCTCTTGTTGGGAGCACAGGCTCCAGACGCGCAGGCTCAGTAGTTGTGGCTCACGGGCCCAGTTGCTCCGCAGCATGTGGGATCTTCCCAGACCAGGGCTCGAACCCGTGTCCCCTGCATTGGCAGGCGGATTCTCAACCACTGCGCCACCAGGGAAGCCCCTCATTGTAGTTTTGATTTGCATTTCTCTAATGATTAGTGATGTTGAGCATCTTTTCATGTGTTTGTTGGCCATCTGTATGTCTCTTTTGGAGAAACATCTATTTAGGTCTTCAGGAATGGTTTTATACTCTAATTGCTGTTTTTAATCTATCAGAAAATGATTGTATTCTAATGTTTGAAAAAATGCGAAATTTTCAAACAATTCAGTCTTTTAACGTAAAGTTTGTTGTTATGTTGGCCCCTTAGGCCTCAGATCTGAAAACAGTAAAAACAAAATCTGCCTCTCTGGATAATAATAGTATTGTTAGGACAACTCCAAAGCTGCAAAATAGTGGCTGAGAATTAACTGGGATAATTTCTAAATTAAATCGATAATTTCTAAATTAAATCATCATTTTTCTTTCATGATTCATAAGCTTGAGTAGATGGGATGATGTGTGCGATGGGGGAGAAAATAGCCTGGGTGACCTAAGAAGTGAGACACAGAGCACGTTGGTGCTGAGCCCAGAACAGGGGGCCAGGCTGGCTCTCAGCTGCCGCTCTTGATGCTGTCAGGCTCCTCCAAGTCCATGGTCTCACTTTACCGCCTCTGGCCTGCAGGGGGAGCTTCGTCTTCTATAGCAGAGTATAGGATTTGACTGGAAAACAAAAAAACAAAAAACAATCTATTGTTGTACAAAAGTTTTTGAAATTTTTTGTAGGCTCTGGATAGTTATGGATGCCAGAGTTTTGAAGTTTGAATAACTAAGGTGTTGTGCTAATAATGATAATAATTTTTTGTTTGTATAGTGCTTTTTCATGTGTTTCCGGAGTGATTTCCTTTGTATCTTTTCATGTGAGTCTCACAGTCACCTGATATGTGAGGCAGATGTTAATAACCTGGCAGAGGAAAACACTTAGGTGTGGGAAGTCTTGGTAACCTGTCTCTAGTCCCAGGTAATGGCAGCTCTTCTGACTCCCCACCTTTTGCCTTTTCAGATTTGTCTCTTTAGGATCAATGTATATGGATTGTAGAATGAGCCCAGGGTACAGTAGTCATGCATAAACTTGAGACTCTTGGTTGCAAGTGTTAGAAAGCTCACCAACTGGTCTAAGTAAAGGGAAATTTCCTGGTTCACATTAATGAAAAGTCATAGTGTAGAAACTGCTTCAGGCATGGCCTGACCCAGAGGTTCCAATGACCTACTCAGAATCCAGCTTCTGTCTCTCTTTCAGTTCTGCTCTCTGTCTTTGCTTCATTTCACAGCCAGGCTCTCGCCTCATGGGTGTTGTTGACTTCAGGCTGACATCCTCACAACTTTAAGTCTAATGGAAAGACTGTCTTCCTTGTAGCTTCTGCATGAGTCTCACAATTCACTCTGATTGCATCAGTCAGGGCCACTGCCCATCCCAGGTCTAAAAGCTGGATGGATTTACATTGATTGACCAGTCCTGGATCATGACTTTTCTGAACCATTCACTGTGACTGGAGAGACTCAGAGCACTGTTTGGCCAGCCCTGGTCATACAGGATCCCCAGCTGGACCCACAGACTGAGAAAGGGTGAGGGAGATGCTTTATATTGGAGTGCTTTACCAAGGAAGGGATAAGGAGGCTGGCTAGGTGGCCAAAAACCCCTCAGAAGTCCATTGTAAATGTCAGTCTAGTACGTCTCAGGCAGATAGAGAGTTCTGTAACCTGGAACAATGCTTCTCAGAGTGTGGTCCACAGAAGGTGATAGCCTGTGAGCTCTTTGTTACCTGTCTGTAAGGAGATTGTGCCAGAATGAACATCATGCTTGGCACTAAACACACTGATTAGTTTGAGCTGACATTTTTTTTTTTTCATAGCAGGACTTTTTGAAGAAGGAAGCAGTGCACTGACTTATATTCTGTGCGAGCTCCTTATCTTTTGGAGGGACCGCATTTGAGTGCCCCTGGCCTAGAGCACAGACTTCTCTCATAGGCAGAACGAAGCTGCTGCAATTCAAACTCTGAGCAAAGGGAAACAACCCCAAACCAAATATACCCGATTAGAGTGGGAGGAGGACAGAAAGGAGACACTTATTAATGTTTTTTTTAGTGAAATAACTCAACCCAGCATCTGTTCTTTGTTTTCTGAGTTTTTTGTTTTTACATAGTTGCTTAAAAATTTACAGAGTGGATGAAACACGAGGCACTCGTACAGCTTGTGTTAGATGGAAAACCCGTGTCAGTATGCTGGTGCCAGGCTGGCAGTTTCATGAATCCACGAGGACCTGGGGGAAACGTGCTCAGTTAAAATCCATGGGTGTGTTGTTATGCAAAACACTTAGGAAGTTGCTCTGCTCCATAAAGGCCTCCTTTCTCTGACAAGACTTTGAAACTATTCTTCTAATGTGCAACTCCTGAGAGCAAGCTGATTTAACTCTGCAAAGGTGAGGTGGGGACAGTTCTTTATTGATTTTTCTACCTGGAACTCACAACCGAATGATAGAATTAAGGGAAGGAGATTATTCTTGTGGCTCTCCATTCAGCAAATATTTATTGGGGAATCTACTTCTGGGGGCTTAATGAGGAATAAGACCTGCTTCCTGACCTTGAAGAACTTCCAGGGGAATCCGTGAGAGACACACAACTCACCATGGGAGCAGGCATCGTGAATAGTCAGCGTTATATATGTGTGCCGGGCACTTCCTATTGTCAGACCTCATGACATATGAAGTTGGACTTAATTACTCCCATTTACAGATGAGGAAACTGAGATGCAAATTATTTGGCCAAGGTCACCGACTAGTAAATGTTAAAGCGGAGATGCAAACTCAAGCCCGTCCAACGATAGTGGTTCATCTGCAACGCTTACCCTCTTTCCTCCCTAAATCACAACAGGCAAAGGAGATGAGCCCATCAGGATGGAGCTGGGAGGAGGGGAGAGGAGCCGTGTGGCTGTCCTCCCTTCTACATGGGCTAATTTGGCTCTGCTTCGCCAGCTTTCCTGCCCTGGATAAGGTCACAGTGATGAGGGCTGATGGCATGAATGTCAGTCTTTGGAGGGACAGGACAACTTCAACCAGTCGTTGTTACTCTTATTATAATTCCCCTGCCGCAGCCCTTCTCAGCTGGACAGGATTGCCTCAAAGCCTGTGCTGGCGAGTGTTTAGAACAGATGTGCAGATTCTCACACTCAGGAGCTGGCCAGGGAGAAGCCACCCCAGTGCTGGTGATCTGGTTGCTCAAACCATGCTCTTTTCTTGCTTAGGGTCAGCAGTTGGAAGACTCTGCAAATCTAAATTGAGGCATCTGGACAGGACTGGCCTTGGTTTCCTACCCAGCACTTTGATCTTGAGCCTTCCCTAACTGCTTGTCAGGGTTTCTGTCTTCACTCAACACAATGGAATAGAGATTGGCCGGGGGTGTCGGTGAGGAAACACACATGGATGATCAGACTCGCGTGGAGTGAAATTACTCAGTTAAGCAAACTGGAGCCTGTGGGTTCCCTCCCTCTTGGTTTGGCTCCAATACCACGTAAGGGATCTTGGATCCATAGGGAAAAGAACGTAAATGTTGATCCATCAATAGAATGGAGACCCTTCCCCCTAAGGTTCCCTGTCTCTGTGGTTAGAGGCAGTTCTCCTCTTTCACGTGGTTTTCTCATCAGAGGTGATCGGAGTCCGATTGCAAAGATGACTTAAGATGTGGGTGCAGTGGCAAAATAATAACCCCCTCCTCTGCATTTTAGTTATGTTCCTGCTCCATCTAAAGATGTTTTCCATAACCCTTATAAAATGACTTATTAAAGCTGGGCTCCAAGGGGAGAACTTCATGACGCTGGACTTAGCAGTGATTTATTGGCTATAACAGCAAGACACATGCAACAAAAGAAAAAAATAGACAAATTGAACTTCATCAAAATGAAAAACTTTGGTGTTTCAAAGCACGCTGTCAACAGAGTAAAATGGCAATTCACAGAATGGGAGAAAATATTTGAAAATCATCTATCTGATAAGGGATTAATATCCAGAACATATAGAAAGCTCCTAAAATTCAACAACAAAAACCAAACAACCTGATTGAAAAATGGGCAAAGGACTTGAATAGACATTTCTCCAAAGAAGATATGCAAATGGCCACTGAGCCCATGATAAGGTACTCAACATCATTAAGCATTAGGGAAATACAAATCAAAATCATGAGATACCACTTTGTGCCCATTAGGATGACCGTTATCAAAAAAATAGAAAATAACAAGTGTTGGTAAGGATGTGGAGAAATTGGAACTCTTGTGCACTGCTTTTGGGAATGCAAAATGGTACAGCTGCAATGAAAAACAGTATGGTGATTCCTCAAAAAATTGAAAATAGAGTTACCATATGACCCAACAAAAAAATTGAAAGCAGGGACTTGAGC
Organism: Balaenoptera musculus; assembly: GCF_009873245.2. NCBI lineage: Eukaryota > Metazoa > Chordata > Mammalia > Artiodactyla > Balaenopteridae > Balaenoptera > Balaenoptera musculus. Next base: position 40,437,714 of record NC_045798.1, on the reverse strand, counting down.
AGATATTTTGTATACCTGTGTTCACAGCAGCATTATTCACAGTAGCCAAAAGTTGGAAACAATCCAAATGTCTATTGACAGATGAATGGATAAACAAAATAGTATATCAGTACAATGGAATATTATTCAGGCTTAAAAAGGAAGAAAATTCTAACACATGCTACAACATGGATGAACCTTGAAGACATTATGTTAAATGAAATAAGCCAGTCACAAAAGGAGAAGTCCTGTATGATTCTACTAATACGAGTTACTTAGAATAGTCAAATTTATAGAGACAGAAAGTATTGGTGCTTACCAGGAGCTGTAGGCTGGGGAGAATGGGGAATTATTGTTTAATGGGGACAGAATTTCAGATGAAGAGAGTTCTGTGAAAGGATGGTGGTGATGGTCGCACAACAATGTGAATGTACTTAATGCCACTGAACTATACACGTAAAAACGGTTAAAATGGTAAATTTTATATGTGTATTTTACCACAATTAAAAAGATATGTTTATAACTCCCCTCCCCAGGCTACAACAGAGATTTTCTTGAGGATTATATGGGGGGAGGGGGATATGTTCTCACTCGCCTCACTCAGAGCCCTTTCGGGTGCTGTAGGAGGTGCATATTTAATTTAACTGAATTCATTCCTATGCACTCGTGTAAAAAGGGTGAGAAAAATAGCAGCTCACTGAGAGCAGGCCAACCTGCCCTCTGTAGTAGCACGTGCATTTATGCCCCCAAGTGAGGTTCTTATTCCAATGCAGCTTACAAGCTGGTATTCTAAGCTGCCTATTTTTCAAACAAGAAGGCCCCTAAACACAGGTCAGCTACTTTATGTGATGAGCAGAGGAAGGAGGGAGGCGGCCTCCAAGCTGGTGCTGGAGATACTCTGGCAAAGAGGGAGTCTGGTCCTCTGCCCTCAAGGAGTTGGCCAGGGAGTTCCCTGGAGGTCCAGCGGTTAGGACTCCGTGCTTTCATTGCCGAGGGCCCAGGTTTGATCCCTGGTCGGGGAACTAAGATCCAGAAAGCCGCTTGGTGCAGCCAAAAAAAAAAAAAAAAAGGTGTTGGCCAGTTAATGACAGAATGATAAAATTAATGTAAATGAACACTCAGATTTATCTCATGCCAATCAATTTGTGAATATATTCTTTTATATGTACACATAAACATATTCAAACACCTCAACTGTCTTCCCAAAAGGATGTGTTGTGGCTTAAAAGAATAATGATGATGAAAATAAGATAAGCATTTCTTATGAATAAAATTTAAAAGAAATCTAGGTCAAGGGTAAATGAAGAAGAACTAGATGAGACCACAGAGAGACTTAGCACATAGAAATTTATGCTGTAATATCTTATGAAATAAATACAGTTGGGCCGTGGATTCAGCTCTCATCTTTCTGCAGCCGAATAAAGAAGTTAGGAGACTCTCAGTACTTTAAGAGAAAAGCGGGTTGTTGCCGCAGACATGCTTCTTCCTTGCTGTCATGTCAGGTCCTGAGTCCTCATAAAGGGTAAACTGGGCTACTTAGGGTCTTCAATCGCGTCCTTATAACAAACTCAATGGTAACCTGATTTCTGGGATTCTTAGTGCATTTTGGAGGCCTAATGACAGCACAGTTCAGTAGGAGCGATTCTCTGGGGCTAAAATCTCTGCTCTCCAATTATCCAGCTCCCTTCCTGTAGGAACAGTTATTTCTGGCATGCGTGATTTTGATGAAAACTAGGCAGCCAACAGTTCAAAGGTACATTCTTTGGCAAGGGCCTGGCGAGCAATTATTGTATATTGCAGATTAAGGCCACATCCACATATTTAAAAATCACCCAAATTGAAGGTAGGATTGATGTTTTTCTATAAAAACTTAGAAGTTGACCCAGGACTTGGCTAAGGGAGTCATCCCCACTCCTACAGCGTGACCTGAGGCCATGCCTGGGGGCAGGGCCAGGATTTTCCATAGAAAACTGTTTTAAGTCAGTTCCAACACCTGAACAAATAACAATCAAGGCTTGAAAATTCCACTCTGGGAAGCATGGGAATAATGAAAAATCTTAAGTAATAGTTACCAATTTCTCTTTACATCCAGAGAAAAATTTCCAGTGGTACATGGATGCAATGTTAAATTATAAGTGAATGTTAAAATTTTAAGAATAAATTAGTTGCAAACTGTGCCCCTAAGTAATGAAATGAATTGGACTGTAGGGTAGTTGAATTTGGTCAATTACATTTTGTGTCAAAAGTGATAACTTGGGCTTCATGGTAGTTGATCTTGAGCCATTTTTCCTGATGAAAGATGGTGGGGATCTTTTGTTATTGAGGCCATTCCTAGAGTCTTGATGTGAAAGAACAGACTTGTTTTTCTGTTCTCTTTAACAGCAAGCTAGTGTCTAGATCGTCTGAAAGTGGTTTCAAATTATTAAGAGGCAGGTTAAAAAGGAGAACCAAAATATATCCTTCCTTTTTCTCATCCGTATAACAGGGATGTTAATAGTATCTCCCTCATAGATTTATTATGATGATTCAATATGTAAAAGCAATTAAAACAGAGTCTGGGTGCTTTCCTGGTGGCACAGTGGTTAAGAATCTGCCTACCAGTGCAGGAGACATGGGTTTGAGCCCTGCTCCGGGAAGATCCCACATGCTGCGGAGCAACTAAGCCCGTGTGCCATAACTACTGAGCCTATGCTCTAGAGCCCGCGAGCCACAACTACTGAGCCCGTGCACTGCAACTACTGAAGCCCGCGCACCCTAGAGCCCATGCTCCACAACAAGAGAAGCCACCACAATAAGAAACCCGTGCACTGCAACGAAGAGTAGCCCCGGCTCCCTGCAACTAGAGAAAGCCCGTGTGCAGCAACGAAGACCCAACACAGCCAAAAATAAATAAATAAATAAATTTATAAAAGAAAAAAATGCACAGTGACAGCAGTAGCATTTTTTTAAAAAAACAGAGTCTGGTACATAGTAAGTATTCAATATATCTTAGCTATTATTGTTATCATATCTCAGAACTTTTTTTTTTCTTTTTTTGGCTGCACCGTGTGGCTCGTGGGATCTTATTTCCCCAACCAGGGATCGAACCTGTGCCCCCTGCAGTGGAAGCGTGGAGTCTTAACCACTGGATTACCAGGGAGGTCCTCATTTCTCAGAACTTTTGTCTCATTTCACAAAAATAAGTCCTGCTGAACCTCACTCCATAAAGATAAAAGGCAGGTTTTCTAAAATAATCAGTCACTGGAGTCTCTTGAACTAATAACGTAGTTCAGACTGGGGCTTTGTGCACAGAGGTAGAGGCCAAGGGAAAATCAGTAATCATAAATTGCAGACTGCCTTAATACTGTTTTTGATAGATCTCTATGGAGGCTGATAAAATCAGTCGTAGAATTACTGTTTAGCTCCTCAGTCGCAAAAATGGCTTGAGAAAATCAGATTAAAAAATTTTTAAGTGGAAATGGAAGATATCCCTTTAAAAAATGGCGTAGAGTTTACTCCGAGGTCATCTGTTTTAGATCATACCAGTTATATTGCTGGAGGAAGCAGACTGGCAGGATTTGGAACACAATGGTATTGGACTTTGCACAGTTGTAGGTCCAGGAAGTTTACGCTGGGGGCTTGCTGTAAGTTGGCTCCTATAACATCGAGGCTGGGAGCGTGGGCGTTGCCGTTACTGGGTTGGAGTCATGGAGTCATACCCAGTACTAGCTGTGAGCTCGCCAGCAAGCTGCCCCATCACTCTAAGCTTCAGTTTCCTTGTCTGTAAGTCAGGGCAACAAGCATCCGTGGATACAGTTGTTCAGATATGGTTTAAATAAGAGAATGCAATTAAAATAATTAGCACTGTGCTGAACACATTGTTGGTATCTATTATTAGAGAACTTTAATATCAGTTCTGGGGACTTCCCTGGTGGTCCAGTGGTTAACACTCCACGCTCCCAATGCAGGGGGCCTGGGTTCGATCCGTGGTCGGGGAAATAGATCCTGCATGCATGACTCAACTAAGAGTTTGCATGCCACAACTAAGGAACCTGCATGCTGCAACTAAAGATCCTGTATGCTGCAACTAAGACCTGGTGCAGCCAAAAATAAATAATAAATAAATAGTAAAACATTTTTTTTAAATTTAAAAAATTAAAAGGCAACTTTCTTTAAAAAAATTAAAAATAAAATAGAATAAAAAATAAAATCAGTTCTGTATGTGTAGATAGATCCTTTTCCAGAATCCGATCAGAATCTCCTAGGGAGATGGAGAAACCTGTCCACGGTTTATAAAATGGAGAAAATTAAGCCTCCTTGAAGTCTAGAGTTAGGGTCTAGAGTCACCCTAAATCTTGTTTCCTTACTGATTTTGTAGTCAAGGAGGCAAAAGCATTTTAAATCAGGGTTTAATTTTAAATAAATAAGATCCAGGTTGCCCTTTCATTTTCATGTCACGTACCACAGGATTAACCTCTCTAAGATTTTCTGTGCTATCTTCTTAGGCTCAGACCTAGAAGGCCAGGGCCCATGTTTTCCAAACATGAGCCCAATGGATAAAGCCAATTAAAAAAAAAATCTCTTTAATAATCTTAAAATACATAAAGAATAATTGAAAATATAAAAGTTTAAGAGGGATAAAAAGAAGCACAAAAGATGAAAAACATAGAAAATAATTAAAATAAAGGATGATTTTAAAAGGAAAAAAGTTTCAGCTGAACTTTTAAAGGAGTAGAGAACGTTAAAAAGGCAAGAAAAATGTAAGGTGAGAGCTCAGAATGAAATGAAACAGTGCGAGTTAGAACAAAATACTAAAATAGGGCAGAGCTATACAGTTATAAAACTCTTAAAGACAAGGTAACAATATATACTCCCAGGGACTTCCCTGGTGGCACAGTGGTTAAGAATCTGCCTGCCAATGCAGGGGACACGGGTTCGAGCCCTGGTCCGGGAAGATCCCACGTGCTGCAGAGCAACTAAGCCTGTGCGCCACAACTACTGAGCCTGCGCTCTGGAGCCCGCGAGCCACAACTACTGTGCCCACGTGCCACAACAACTGAAGCCCGCGCGTAGAGCTTGTGCTCCACAACAAGAGAAGCCACCACAATGAGAAAAAGCCCGTGCACCGCAATGAAGGGTAGCCCCTGCTCGTAGCAACTAGAGAAAAGCCTGCATGCAGTAATAAAGACCCAACGCAGCCAAAAGATAAAGAATAAATCCATCTGGAAGTGGTTGGGCAGCAACATCTGCTTAAAGACCCACTTAAGAGTCCTTGAAGCTGGAATAATTTCCCAGCTCAGGGTCCTCCATCGAGGCCACTAAGCGTGGGTTTGGTACCTCTTATATTATTGACAGCCTTCATGCCGTGCTCCTGCATTATTTCCATCATTCCTCCCTATAGCTCCAGGTCGTAGATATTGTTATCCTCATACTACAGAGGAGCAAACTGTTTGGATACGTGCCCTGTTCCACTAGCAGATGGTGGAGCTGAAGCCTGAAGCCCAGCTGATGCCAAAACCCATGCACTATTCTTGATCTTTCTCTGCTTTCCAGGAGACATTATCATCAGCAGCAGCAACAAAGACAATAGCACAATCCCTCGCCCCTTAATCCCTCCCCCTTACCTTGTCAAGATTATCAAATTAGGAAAGACTGCTGTTCTTAGCAAAGAGCCCAGCGATAGTCAATGTGCAGTGGGTACTCTGTGTATCTTGATAACCCACTGGAGTGTTACATTTTTTTATATCTTCTCCCTCCCCCCCCCCTTTTTGGGGGTACAAAGTTGATCCCAGTTATTCCATCATTTACCGCAGTTCAATCTCCTAAATATTTCCCTCATGTGGCCACTTTTCTCCATCTTCGCTGCTACTACCAAGTTCAGGCCACCGTCTTGTCATTCCTTGTATTAGTTTCCTGTAGCTGCTGTAACAAATGACCACCTACCTAGGTGGCTTGAAACAACAGAAATTTATTCTCTCCCAGTTCCGGAGGCCAGGGGTCTGAAGTGAGGACCAAGGTGTGTCAGCAGGGCTGCGCTCCCTCCAGAGGCTCTAGGGGAGGATCTGCTCCTTGCCTCTCTCTTCCAGCTTCTGGTGTCTGCTGACACTCCTTGGCTCGTGGTTGCATCATTCCAGTCTCTGCCTCTGGGGTCACATCGCCTCCTCCTCTGTGTGTGTCAAATCTCTGCCTATCTCTTAGGAGGAGACCTGTGTTTGCATTTGGGACCCACCCAGATAATCCAGAGTAATCTCCCCACCTCCCGATTCTCACCTTAATCACATTTGCAAAGGCCCTTTTTTCACCCTATGAGGTGACATTCATGGGTTCCAGGGACTAGGATGCAGCTATAGTTTGGAGGGCCGTTTTTCCGTCTGTCACACCACTGAACTTTCGCAACCATCTCTGCCTCCTTTGCCCCACCCAGCAGTCCAAGGTCCCCTAAACACGCAGATCAAATCATGCACGGTGGGCTTTAAACTCTTCAGTGTCTCTCACGGGCCTTGGGATGGTCCTGATTCCCTGATAGGGCCCGTGATTACCTCTCTACCTTCCTCTCCCCCACTTTTCCCTTCCACGCTATATTCCACCCCACTCAACTCCCCCTGGTTCCCCAAGGAGGTGGGCTTCCTCGCTCCTCTGGGCCCTTGTGTGTGCCTCCAGCCCTCTCCCGCCTTGTCTCTTTTTGCTGGGCTCATTCTTCTTTTTTTCTTTTTTCCCTTTGGCTGTGCCATGCGTCACACAGGATCTCAGTTCCCCAACCAGATATCGAACCCATGTCCCCTGCGTTGGGAGTGCGGAGTCTTAACCAGTGGACCACCAGGGAAGTCCCTGGGCTCGTTCTAGTTCATCATTCTGTTCCCGTTTAGACTTTGGACTTCACTTCCTCCGAGAAGGCGTGCTCTGCCCACGCTGGGTTGGTCATGCCTTTCTGTGCGTTCAGGCAGAGCTCTTACCTCGATAGGGACAGCCTCTCTATCATGTGTCCGCCTGTTCACAGGATGTGCCCCCTGCACCTGGCATGGCACCTGACACACAGTAGGTGCTTAATAAATGATGAGAATACCCGTGAGAGGGGAGCCTCTACATCCACCCTTCTTGCTGCAAGCAAGAACACATCCATGCAGAAGAGTTTTTGCTGGAGAGGAGTATCAGTGTGAATGCCAAAAGTTCCCACAGATCTTTATTTTTAAGCATAAATCAAGAATTATGTAATTATGAGATCCAAGAAAATATTTTCATGCTTATTCCTTTGTTTTCTTTCAGGCCATTCCCGTGTTTCTCACTTTGCATAATGTAGCCGAAGTTATCATCTGTGGGCACCAGAAGTGTTTTCAGAAAGAGGTAAATGATTACGCAAAAGGCTAGTTTCACTTCCCTTGCTTGAAATTTCAAAGACGTGCTTTTTATGTATGGTCCAGATTAGTGTCTGCCTTTTCCTGCCATCTGTTTCCAGTCAAGCCTGCCTGACGGTGGTCACTAATTTCAAGGATCACGGTTTTGACATCCCTTCAGTTCACCAAACATACGTGGGGATGCTTGTGGGTCTGAATGGACCTCAACCCCAGGCCAGCGCTGAGCCAGGGCCTGGGGGGCCGAGGTAGAGATGACTGTGGGCCTGGATGGTGGGGGGGGGCATTCCCCCCCTCCCCCCACCGCATCCCAGCACCATGAGGAAATATTTGGCGAGCTTCCCACAGGGCGCTGGGAGCTTTAGCCCACTCTGGGGACATCCTCTTTTCTTCCCGACCCCAGCTCTACCTTCCACCAGTTGGAACACGTTTCCTCACCTTCCGGGCCTCCATCCATGAAAAGGGGAGAGAAATGTCACCCACTCAAAGAGTCGTTGGGAGGACACCATGCAGCACAGGTGCTAGTACGTGCTCCCAACACTTTCTGGCACATAGTAGGTGCTTTGTACCTGCTATGTAGTTTACCTATGATTTTTAACGTTATTGGTGGTTTTAGTTTGGTACCTCTTTTGAGAGTTCCTTTTTTCTGACATCTGCCTGTTTCAAATGACTTCACATCAAAATTTTGGAACTTTTAAGCTCGAGAGAGGCTAGTGGGCCATGCAGGCAGCACACTTCTTACAGGTGTGCCGGGGACAGAGAGACACCTTTCCTGTGGCCAAGGCCACTCCACACACCACCGCTCCCGGGGGACCTTTCTGACACATGGATCTGATCATGTCCCCCTACATACAGCCCTTCAGGACCACCCAGAAGCTACCTGGGGGCCTGCAAAGCCCTTCGCCACCTGGGCCCCATCCACCTCTCTGGCTTCAGAAATTCCAGCCACAACCAAACTTCTCACTTTCCCTAGACCATGTCGTGGTGTTTCTCTCCTCTGATCTGTCAGCAAACGTCTTCGTGCACCCCTGTCCCATTCACTCTATGAATATTTCTACATCCCTGTGTACGTGGCCACCCTGCCAGGCCCGGGTCTGCAGTCGTAAGCAAGAGGCATGATTGCTGCTCTTACAGAGCATCAGCCCAGAAGGGGAGCCAAACATTAAACTAAGAATTAGACCCACCTGCTCGATTGTGTGGCCAGAGCAGGCCACTCTGGGGAGGTGACATTAAACACAGACAAAGGATGAGCAGGAGTTAGACATGGGGGTGAGGGGAGGGCTCCCTGGAAGAGGAAGCGGCAGACGCAAAGGACCAGGCATAGGAAGGGACTTGGTGGAAGTCGTTCTGGGCTGTGCGGCTGGAGCTTGATGAGAAAGAGAGGGGGTGCTTAGGACGAGGCTGGAGACGGGCCTCTGGGGCTGAGCTAGGAATTTGGGATGTATGCTGAGTGCACTGGGAGCTGGGAGGAGCCGGATGGGTTATAAGGCCCACAGACACTGAGCAGCTTCACAGTGTTCAAAGCTCCCCCAGTTTCTGCGGAGGAGAGCGGATTACAGGAGGCGAGGGAAGCCTGTAGTGACTCCAGTGAGGTTCCGTACTTCAGGCTAATCTGCCTGCAGTGGGAACCTTCCCTGACACCTCAGGCAGCTTGGGCACCTTCAGCTGACATTTTACTTATCACACCAGCTTGCAATTTCCACATTTCATCAATTCTATCATGTGCTTCTTTTTTTTCACATCTAAAATTTTCACTATCGGGACTTCCCTGGTGGTCCAGTGGTTAAGTGCTTCCACTGCAGGGGGCACAGGTTCGATCCCTGGTCAGGGAACTAAGATCCCACATGCTGCATGGTGTGGTCAAAAAAATAAATAAATAAAAATAAAATAATTCTCTAAAAAATAAAAAATAAGTTTTCACTATCTGAAGTCAGGGTGCTTTTATAGTCAATGGCATGTCCTGGTCTAACGTTTTTGTTTTTGTTTTTTTCTTAGTAGTATAAAAAGTACTAATTTTACAATCAGTGGCATCTTAAATTCAGCGAAATACAGTGTGATTTTCCCTGTGTCTCCGCCTGCTTCCAGCCCTCTCATTGCAGTGACCCTGTGGTTGGGTTTTTTTTTTTGGAGCCCCAGGTCTCAGCCCAAGGACTGGAGCTGAGCTGAAATATTCACTAACTGGTCACTTAGGTTCCAGGAGCTGCTCAGGTTCTGGGAGACTAGTCAGACCCTGACTCAATTCCACTCAAATTCCAAAGAAGCCTTCTTATTCACAAAATGGATACCTTTTGTGTGAATTAAAAATGAAGATTTACCTGGTCTAGGGACGAGATCCAGGCATCTTCATGGGATACTGCTTCTTTCTTTTTTTTGGGGCCGTACCATGTGGCATGTGGGTTCTTAATTCCCTGACCAGGGATAGAACCTGCACCCCCTGCATTGGAAGCGTGCTGTCTTAACCACTGGACCACCTGGGAAGTCCCTTCATGGGGTATTGCTTCTTGATGGACAAGTCAGATCAGGTAGGAGAAGGTGAGGGTGGGACATGGGGCTGGAGGGTCCTCAGTGTATTTCCACCAAGCAGAGCCCAAGGGCCAGACTCCCAGACCAAGAGGACCTTTCCTCGGAAGCAATTGGGTGAATACCAAAATATTGTGAATCTTCAACTCCATTTCATTACTGACACAAAACAACATCATTTCTTGTCGGGGAAAATTAGGAAACAATTGAGTGGGTTACATATCTATTTAGTTATTTTTTAAAAACCCCTTTCTTTCCTTTACGAATATCATAAGATATAATAAGTCGTAGAAAATACAGAGAAAAAAAATGTCAGAAATCAACTGTGATCTTACTTCTAGAGGAAACGACTTCATTCTTTCAGTTCAGACATACGTAGAATATTTACAGAAATGATAAAATACATCCTATTTTTCCATTGATCGATTTGTTGGAATCCCTAAATGCCTCATTTCTCTCCACATGGAACTCAGTGTGTTGGCCGGTCCCTGTTTGCAGATTTGTAGGTGGTTTCTAGTAGTTTGGCGTTAAAATCTGCTCTGTGATGAAGATGACCGTGATATGTGCTTCATATGATTTATATTTCCTGATCATTCAGCCTGGAGCCATGACCAAGCGACCGGGTGTCATGAGGAACATGGTTGGACGCCGCCTCTCAGACTTGACCTGTGACTCCGGACGAGGGCTCTTTGGTCCGTTATGTGTCAGGTTTCCCTAGAATGGCCTTGGGAGAGTAGAGTTGACCTCTTCATGACCTCGCTCCCAGATGATGAGAATAAGCTCTATCTGGGCTGTGGTTCATTGTCACCATCCATAACTAGTTCTTTGTGTATGTGCACACACACGCACACAGTTTGACTCTAAGTTAGCGTGTGGCTTGTGGAATTAGTCTCACTAACTTGCAGATATATTTGTCACGGTTTAACCTTAGAATACAGCTATTCATTCATTGGTTCGCTCGACATTTATGAAGTATATGCTACATGTCAAACATCTTGCTAGGTCTACAGCTACAGATGTGGAGAGACACATTTATCACCCTCCCAGAACTCAGGCTGAATGGGGAGCTGACATGTAAACAGGTGCTGGGATGCCCATAGAATGTCCTATGGGCTGGAACAGGCGTGTGAGTGCACTGGGGGGCGACCGCTGGTAAGTCTGCTTGCAAGGGCCAGATTTGAACCCAGTCACGCAAATGGGTAGGAATTTTCTGGGCACTCCAGGCAGAGAGGAAGCAGCCAATGAAGGCCAGTGGCCTGAAAGGGCCGGTGGGTGTCACTGCAGGACTGGCTGTGACAGAACAGAGTCCAAAAGGGTCAGGCTCTGGAGCGCGATCGCCTGGGCGCACACCCTGTGATCCCGAGCAACTTACCTGATTTCTCTGTGCTTCAGCATCCTCATCTGTAGCACGTAACCCAGGACTGTACATTAACCCGCAGTGACACGAGTCAATATGTGTCGAGCACCTAGGACAGCACCAGCAGTCCTCAGAGCGCGTTAGCTTACCCAGAGCGGCGTCAGCTACTTACTGTGACTTTGGCAAGGTGACTCTTGAGGAGTTATAGTGACCCACGCAGAGCTGAGATGTCGTTGGGACTTATCACTGGGTGATTTGGGGACCGAGGGGCTTGCGGAGGGGAATCCCGGACACAGACCCCTCGGGTGCTCTCGGAGCCTTGGGGGCTGGAGCTCCGTAATGAATTTCTCGCTGGTTTTCACTCTCCATGTCTCAGGTTCTGGGCTCCTGTAGTCAGAGGAGGTCAAAATAAAAAGGACTCTCTCCTCTGTGGGATGGGCAAACTCCTTCAGGCACTAGGGTTGATTTGCTGCCCTGTAACGGAAGCCCCCAAGCACCTGCTGGTGAACATGTCACTCATGGAAGAGTTGAGCATTCATTCTTCTTCCTCCAAACTCTGGAGAGGTCAGCTTTATTTAGCTCAGAATCTTTTAGTGACACGTTTTCCCATGTTGGGGGCAATTATCCAGGTGGGAGCCAGGTCACCTCCGCGTGTGTCATCCTTTCTGTACTGAAGGGATAAGTGTCCCCACCGGGGGGCAGTGGAGTCAAGGTTGGCTTTGCCTTTGGTCTCTGCTGAGGCCGGTTCCACAAAGATGAGAGATAACGTATAAGAGATAACAAAGGATCTAAAGTTGGGAGCCACTGCTTTGTACACACACATCGTGTGTTTATTAAAACAATGCATTGTGGATTATTTAGTCACACATGAAAGCTTAAGATAGCCTTCATAGCAAACCACATGTTTCTCTTGCCAGTGCTTTACTTTTTTTAAAAATTGAGATATAATTGACAGATAAAATTATATTTGTTTCAGGTGTTCAATATAATGATTCAATGTTTGTATATATTTCGAAATGATCAACACAATAAGTCTAGTTAACATCCATCACCAAGCATTTGTATTTCCTGTGATGAGAAGTTTTAAGATTTACTCTCTTAGCAACTTTCGAATATATTCAGTACAATATGGTGTTAACTATAGTCACCGCACTGTTTGTTACGTCCCCAGGCTTTGCTTATTTTATAATAACTGAAATTTTGTACCTTTTGAGTGCTTCATTTTTAAACAATATGTTCATAGTTCACACTTTATCTGAGCTGGAGTAAAAGAAAATTGCAGTTTGTCCTCAACTAGCAAAATAATCCTTCTGAAATGTCCAGAATTAATCTATTATCTTGCCTGACCATTTCCCCTGTCAAATATGAAAAAAATCTATGCTTCTTCCTGCTAGAGCTTTCTTCCCAAGTGCCAAGGACTAATTCCCTTAAACTGACCAATAAAAAGGAGGTAACAAAGGTAGAGTATGCATTAGAATTTCTTCATTTCAGGGAGCTCTAAACGGCAACTTTAGATTTCCCCAATCTGCCCTCTTTTCCTTCTCTCTAGGGGTGGAGTCAAATGTCCCTTCTCCTTTTTTCTGTTTCCTAATTTACACATCATACCAGAGAATTTATGGCAGTGCTCAGGGTCAGAGCTGGATTAATGAAAGGAAAATTTAGAGACAGACCAGAAGAGAAGTTGAACAAGAGCTTAATTTCTTTTCCTACACAGGGTACATTGATTTCTCTCTCCTTTTCATGGTGTGTAAGATATTCGAAGGCTTGGGCGTGGCATCATTTTGCTTTTTTGTGGGTAAACATAGCTCTAATGGTGAGAGTGGTAAAACTACTCATCCAGAGTGCTTTGCTGAAGTGACTCAACTCTGGACCTCTGAGTCATCCTTCATTTGGTCCAAGCAGAAAAAGCCTCAATAAATACTGAAGTGCAGCAAGTTGTTAAGCCCCCAATAAACTTATTCATAATTTATGTGCCTCTTGATCTAAATATTTACTTTTAAGGGGAGCAACAAAGAGTTTTTAAAGACTAACTGTACGTCTCTTTATTTTCATACAGAAAACATCTCCTGCAAAGATCTGTAGGTAAGTTTAAAAAAAAACAAAAAACAACAACTTCACAAACATCTAAAATAGAAGATTTAACCTGATATTAACTTCGATGAGAAACCGTCTGTTGACAATTCATACTTGAGAGTTGACAGAGGAATTTATTACAGACACTTATATATCCCTATTTTGTGTCTTATTCTCAAATTTGCTCTTTTTTTTTCTGAAATATTTTATCCCTAAGGGGAAAACAACTCGTGCTAGATTTCAGCCATTGATGCCCAGAATTTCACTAAGAGTTGTGCAAGACTGATGAAGAATGAAAATGGAAAAATGGAAATGACTTAAAGTTTTAAAAATAATGTTTGAACCTCATTGGGTTTTTAAGAATTCCCACGGTGGAGAAAGTACTGGCTGTGAATCCACGGATCTGAGTCGTGGTCTTGGGCCACACGGCGCCGTGACCGTGGGCAGGTTTCATACCTCTCTGTGCCTCAGTTTCCCCAGCTGAAACATGAACTGGGCTGGACCCTCTGGCAGGTCCCTGTGCTCCTGTTGTGCTAATTCTGACCTGGATACCTTGTCCTCTGGTGGCCTTCCTGCTTCCTTGGCAGTAGCTGCGAAGCTCGGTCCTGAAGATAGAAAACCAGCAGAATGTTTTGATACGTGGATTTAGGACTTTTTGTTTCATATATTTCTGGGCTTTCATCCAATCGTCTTTTTTTTTGCCTTTATTACAGGCTGCTACTTGAAGAAAAAAAAAAATCCCACTGTCAGGACGCATCCTTTTGTTTAAAATATTAGCAGGTGTTAAAGAGAGGCGTTAAAACCCATTTATGCCTGATGTAATCAGGTGTTGCTCAAGGCCAAGTTTGGTGGGAAACCAGGGGCTGCCTCACACCTGGCACTTCTCCCCTCAGCCCTGAGGGCTTGTCTGCTTGAGGGGCTCTAACGCTCATTGCCTGTGGATGGGGAAGCATCCTGCCTCCTCTAAAGCCTCTGTCCACTGCAGACAGACGCCAAAGCCATGAGGGTTCTCCTCTCCCCCAGCCTGCAACCTGCCTATTCCTGTGCAGTCCCAGAAACCCTCCTGGACAACCTCCCTCCTCTCACCCGACCCTGGCCTCCGAATCCCTCAGCAGTCGGGTGCCGGGGGATCGTCTCAAGTCTGTTTGCGTGTGTGCCTTTAAAGTTGGCGAGGCTATAGGAGCGGGTGGATTGGAGTGGTTAGAACCGGTCCCGCGTTGTCCTGCCCTTCCTGAGACCCTGAGGCCCCAGCTCTGAGGGTTCCTCTGTGCCCATCCTCCTGCCTCAGGCCCAGCAGCCGTGCTAGTCTTTTAAGGGGTACACTGTGTGATGACAACAGTGAGGACTGTGTGTGTGGGGGGTTTGTGGACAGAATTGATTAGCATCACTATTGCCAGTGTACTTAGGTGATGAGTATCAGGTTGTTGTGTATTACGTATATATATGTAAGTAACAAAGAATTTGATACGTATATAGAACATATACTGGTGTGAGATGTCATATGATAAAGTCCCCTAACAGTGAAAATGCTGTATTCACTGCCCCCGTTTATGTCTTTGATCCTTTGCTGTTCGCCACGTAATGCAGTGGTCAGAAGGGACCCAACCCTGAATATTGTTGTTGCATCATAAAATGGAAAGAGGGGGAAAGAGCATGTGGTCCTTTGGGTTTTGTGTTTTCTGGTGCCTTTCTTTAGGAGGAGAGAATGATTAGGAAAAGCTATAGGCCAAGATATTTTGGTATATGAAACCCATATACCATCTAAAAACCACTGATTTCTAAGCCAAAAAGGATCTCCAAATCGACTTTCTAATGAATGAGAAAATGTGAAAATATCTGTGATTGGCAATGTTACTTTTTTGTGCAAGAATTATTAAAAAAACCTTTTGTTATGGAAATTTCTAAACAGATATAAAAGTAGACCGAATAGTATAATGAAGCTCTGTAGACTCATCCCCCAGATTCAACAGTTTTCAACTTAAGCCTCTACCCAGCGCCTCATTTCAGCAAATCCCAGGCATTGTAGCATTTTAGCCATAAATATTTTGGTATGTATAAGAGATTTTTTTTCTAATGAAACTTTTTTTTGTTTGTTTTATTTTATTATTATTTTTTTTGGCCATGCTTCGTGGCTTGCAGGATCTTCGTTCCCCAACCAGGGACTGAACCCCTGCCCTTGGCAGTGAAAGCGCCAAGTCCTAACTACTGGACCGCCAGGGAATTCCCTTATTTGGGAAAAAGTTTAAACGGATAGAAAAACTGCAAGAAAATTACAATGAACTCCCATATACCTTTTACCTAGATTCACCCACTGATAACATTTTTTGTATTTGCTTTCTTTCTCTCTCCATATATGCATATGTACATATATATCACATAAAATATGTAAGAATATATACATAATTATTCTTACTCTTATTTTTTTCTGAACCATTTGGGAATAAGTTGCAGGGGTTATGACTCTACCCGTAAATACTGCAAAGCGTATCTCCTAAAAATAAGAATCTCTTGTATAACCACAGTACAATGATTAAGTTTAGAAAATTAACATCGGCTACAATACTGTTATGTAATATTGAGTCGATGTTCAAATTTGGCCAATTATCCCGATATTGTCTTTTATAGTAATCTCTTCCCCCAAAGATGTCATGTCTCTTTCGTATCCTTTAATCTGGAACAGTTTCTCGACATTTTATTGCCTTTCATTGCCTTCATAGTTTGAATAGTGTAAGCCCATTGTTTTGTGGACTGTCCCTGAATTTGGGTTTGTCTCAGTGTTTCCTTGTGATTCAGTCCAGGTTATGCATATTTGGCAGGAATACCACATGAGTGACGTTGTGCCCTTCTCAGTACATCATATCAGGAGGCACATGATGTAGCTCTGTCCTACTATTGGAGATGTTAAGTTTGATCATTTGGATAAGGCGATAAGTTTGCAATGTGCTTTCTGTGGTGTTTTCTTATTGGTAAGCGGAATAACTGTAGTCTGCTTGCCCAATTTTCCACTAGTGTATTTTTGGGGATCGGTAGTTTAAAGAAGCCTTCTTTTTTATATACTGTTTTTCTCAAGTGAGCCAGCTGTGGTTTTGCACATGTCCTGCAAATGCCTGTCTCTGGGAAGATGGCTAGCCGAGCCCCAGAGAAGAAACTGGTGTCAGCAGAGCACATAATTGAAAACTACATGGGTAGTGAGGTTCTCAGAGGATGAACGGGGGAATTGGGTGTGGTCTCATGAGATCTTTGCCTCATCCGAGCTCCAGTCTGTGTATTTCAACCTCCACACTCTCCGGGACTCACCCTTGATGTTGACAAGTGAAGCTGTGTGTTTACCTCCTCTCCACAGTGCCCTCTTCCTCCTGGCTGCCGCAGGGTGCCTGCCCTTCAACGACTCCCAGGTGAGTTCAGGCAGACTCACTTTGCCTTCCAGGTATCTCTGAAGCCTGCGTGGATGAGCAGAATTTCCGAATCCTTCCTTTGAGAAGCAGGATAGCCCTGGTCTATACAAAGGCATGTAAAAGCAAACTTTTGGGGCCCTAGGGCACCTTTTGGCCAGGCCAACAACTCTCCTCAGGTCTCTGCCTTCTCCCAAGGCTGCAGCAGGGGAGCCCACAGACCTTGGGCCTCTGGGTGCCGCGATGGGGGTGGGCCACCCTCTGTACCTGCTGGGAGGACCTGCATGTCCAAATGACTCCAGCCCCACACACTGAGGCGAAGTTGATTTTCTTTTCCTCTCATCCCAAGGGTCTCATCTGCACAGTGATTTTCACTTTGTCAGACTGAGTTTTTCTTTATTAGGCATTGAGAACCCACCCCCACCTCCAGGAGTCATCTCATTTCGGGCTCTTTTTTTTCTTTCTTTTCTTCCCCAGCATTTATTCAGTTTCCATCAAGTGTTAGGCACCGAGCCAGGCTCTGGGGGCACAAGGAGGAATTGCTGTCATCCAGGCAGAAGTCGGAGTCTAGTCAGAACAAAGGGGAGGGGGCAGACGATGAACAGATAATTATAACACAGGGAGGCCAGGGCTCTGTCCGGGGAGGTGTGGGATCCTTCGAGGCTCAGAGCAGGAATAGGGAGCTTGCTGTGTGCCAGGCTCTGTGCCAATGCTTTAGTGCCTTATTTTATTTAATCTCACAGCAATTCCACAAGGGTAGCAGCTATTATTATCTCCATTTCATAGCTGAAGAATAGCGAGGCCCAAAAGGTCACCAGCTAACAAATAAGTGGGGATTTTAGAATTTAACCCAGATCTTTCTTTTTTCTTTCTTTCTTTCTTTTTTTTCTTTTTTAAGTCACTGATCCTTTATTTTGTTCCAGTTAATATATCAAGTATTAGTAACATGAAAGCTATCATATATTGAACACTTGTGTGCCAGGCACTGTGCTAAGACCTTTGTATACTCTGTTTCATTTAATTCTCACAACAAACCTTGAATAGTTAGGATTCGTATTTTACAGAAGAAGAAACAGACTTAGATTAAAATAATTTTTTCAGCTGCTTGGTATAGTCAGTGTGTAGATGGTGGCACAACCAGTCTTCAAACCTAGACTTGTCTGCCTCCAAAAGACATGTTTTTAATTACCATGCTAGTTTATAGCAGATGGGCAATAGTCTTTTGGATGTGGGGAAGGGAAGGGGGTAAGAGAATTAACCCAGATCTTTCTGATGCTGGAGCCAGGCTCTGCTTACTGTACCTAAATCTTGAAGGGTGAGGAGGAGCAAGCCAGGAGAAGAAGGCAGGTATGGACAGAGCCCTAGAGGTGTCCTGAGTGGCCTGTGATTCAACTTTATTGAGCACCTACTATGTGTGCGTCCCTGGGCAAATTCCTGCCCTCTTGGAATTAATCATCTAGTGCAGGGTGGAGACAAGAGACAGGTCACAAGTTAAACAGAGTGTGTCGGGTGAGATAAATGGAAAAAATAAGGAAGGGCAGAAGAGGTGGGAGTGCCCCTCAGCTGAGTTGGCCAGGGACGTGCAAGTTCTCTTTCTCTGGAGGGGGATGGGCAGTGGATGGGACTGGTTGGGTTGACAGGAGCTTGTCACAGGGATTCTTGGGTGTCCTGAGTTTGGATTTCATCCTGAAGTCACTGGGGGATGACTGGATTGATTTTAAGCAATAGGCGGCACCATCAGGTCTACTTTTTAGAGATGCAGTGCTGGGGAGTGGGGGGGATGGGGAAAGAGATGCTGGAGGCAGGGAGCCCTGTTAGGAAATGTTGTAGGCAACTGGGTGAGAAATAAGGAGGGACTGGCCCAAGGCCCCAGAGTCCTGCCTGGCACCATGCCTGGCACTGTGCACTGATGTTTAGTGTTTCTGATCCCGTTTGTCTGTACTTACAGCCATTTTTTTTTTTTTTAATCTTGTGTTACAGTTTGATCCAGATGGTTATTTCTGGGCTGTAATTCACTTATTCTGCGTAGGTAAGGGTTTTTTAATAAATTTATTTATTTATTTATTCATTTTTGGCTGTGTTGGGTCTTTGTTGCTGTGTGGGCTTTCCTCTAGTTCTGGTGAGCAGGGGCTACTCTTTGTTGCGGTGCGTGGGCTTCTCACTGCAGTGGCTTCTCTTATTGCGGAGCACGGGCTCTAGGCGTGTGGGCTTCAGTAGTTGCGGTGCACGGGCTCTAGAGCGCAGGCTCAGTAGTTGTGGCACACGGGCTTAGTTGCTCCGCGACATGTGGGATCATCCCAGACCAGGGCTCGAACCCGTGTCCCCTGCATCGACAGGCAGATTCTCAACCACTGTGCCACCAGGGAAGCCCCATCAGTAAGTTTTTAAAGAAGTCTTACTGAAACAATTGAGACTTATTATTCCTTATCATATATCCACTTTTTAGTGATCCTGGACAATAGGAAGATTAAATCCAAGGTGTCAAGGTTAAAATTAAATGGGCATTTTTCTGGTTTGATTTTCCTGTTTTGGAGTTTTCCTGAAATGTTTGCAGTTTCCATAGAGTCTCACCTTTCTCGTGACAAACATTAATTAACTCGCCAGGGCCCAGGCTTCGCTTGCTCAAATCCACTTGTGCAGTGCTGGTTGGTCTTCTCTAAAAATGGTGAGAAGAGATCCAGATGCAGAGGTTTGTGTCAAAAACACTCTCTTTCAGCAGTATACCAAAAAAAAAAAAAAAAAAATTAAGTGGGTGAAATAAAAGGATCATCTACTTTATTTCAAACCAATGTTTCCTATCTGTAGTCTTAGGGGGATCAAACAGTGCCCTGACTTTGTGACACATGGGTCAGAAGTCCAGCGGTGTTTCTCATGTGCACCATCAAAGGAAATCCAGGCTTCCTGTTAATTGTGTCCTTCTGGGGACCACGAGCCTTTCCAGCCCAGCACTCTCTCTATGAACTGCATCATCTGGGGGATTACCGAATGTGCATCCTTGAAATTCTCCGAAGTGCTCTTGGTCGCCCCCTATTGGCTGCGGGTGACCCTTGCAGGGAAGAGGGGCCCTTCTCCCTGCAGATTTCATGCTTCCCAGGAAGCACCAGCCGCTCCCTCCACAGAATGCCACGTGCCAGTGACTTGTGTTGCTTCCTTTCCAGGGGCTTATAAGATACTACAGAAATCCCAGAAACCCAACGCGTTAAGGTAAACTTTTAAAGTTTGGTGAGTCGTCATTTGGTTAAAGGAAAGGGGTGAGACCCACGGGGTCGTGAGCTTCTTCCTTCAGCCAGAGACTCCATGAGTCCAGGATGGCGGGAGGGCAGCAGGCCGGGTCCATCAGTACCTGAACCACCGCCAGCGATGTGCGAAGAGCCTGGAAGTCTCTCTCCTCTTCCTTCAGGGCGGCTGTTTAGATGACATTTTGACAAAAATTGCGTGACCGGCTGCCTTGGGCTCCAGTTCACTTCCTGCAGCTCAGAGGCACAGTCTTTTTTCTTGTTTCTCCAACCCCTTCCTAACTTTAGACCCAGAAGTCTCCCCCGTCACCAGCTCTGTTCTGGGGTAAAATGAGGCCTTTGTTGAGGGCAGTCAGTGGAACAGAGTTGCTGAATGTAAATGAAAAAGATGAGAATTCAGGCCTCGGTTGGGCTGGAGCCACCAGGTCAGAGCCCTCCACTGGCCAGCTGGCCCCTGGGTTTCGGGGCCGCCTGAGGGCCACAAAGAAAGGTCTGAAGGGACTGACTCCTGGGAGAAGGTTATACATGCTGAGGGTATGTGATGGGTCCCTAGAGCACCATTTTTTCTTTGAATAAAGTGTTTTTTCAGCAAGAAGCCAGTAGAGTTGTTAGATAAAATACAGGATACCCAGGTAAATTTGAATTTCAGATAAGCAGCGAATAATTTTTTTAGTTTAAGTATGTTTCATGCAATATTTGGATCATACTTATACTAAAACATTATTCTTTATGTGAAATTCAGATTTATTTGGGTGTCCTGTATTTTTATTTGTCAAGTATGGTAGCCCTAGAAGCCAGTCCAGTGACCTGAGAGAGCTGACACTCCTTTTAAAATGGCAAATGTACACATAATCGGCCACAAGTGAAAATGCATGTGATAGTACTAAATTGGAAATGTTTTTAAAAAACGAGCCAGGAAATGGTTTTGAATATAAAGTACTTTTCTTAGTGTTTATTAATGATTTATAAATGTAGGAACTTGTACATAGATCTAATTTATTAATGGAAGAAAATGACTACTTTGTGTATGTTAAACACATATTATCTCACCTTTTATTTATTTATTTATTTTTCTCATTTCTTAGTGACATTGACCAGCAGTACTTAAACTATCTATTCAGGTAAAATATATTTTAAATTTTCAAAGAATAACTCATATTCTTCTAGAGCTAATGGATTTTTGTTTTCCAATAATGTATATATTTTCTATTAATTAATTTTTTTTATTGGAGTATAGTTGATTTACAGCATTGTGTTAGTTTCTGCTGTACAACAAAGTGAGTCAGTTATATCCAGTAATATTTGGATAAGGGAGATCTGAGCCAGTGTGCCTGCCTGCCAGGAAGGCAAGCTAAATAATTGGTGAGATGATCAGAATTGCGGAAACTAAATAGTAGTCCTGCCGTTAGGCCAGGCAAGAAGGGCTTCCATCCAGCCCCACACTTCAGAGAGCCATGCCTCTCCCCAGGGCATATGGAGTCTGTAAGGCTAAGAGCCCACACCCTTCCTTCTAGACTGGGACTTGGAATTTCCTACCCAAGTGGATTCCAAGGCCTCCCTGGGTCTGTCTTAACTCATTCCAAGACCCAATGGATGTCCAAAGAAAGGCTGTTAGTATGAGGGATGTGGATGGAGGGTGGGCTTGCAGACTGAGGTGTCCACACACACATGTTTAGGTCCTTGGGTGCAGGATGGAGCCTGGTGTCGGGAGAGAAGAGGGTGCACTGGGAGCCGGGAGCCAGAGGCAGGATCTCTCCACACCGCCACCTTCTGACAAGAAGCTCCACGGACTCCAGGAATTCTAAATTTTAATCTGAACTTTCAGGTGGCTTTGAAGGTGTATTTGTTAGGGTAGGATGAAGTTTGAGGCTTGATTTATAATATTTAAGTGTAGTATATGGATTTCCATTTGTACCGTTGCCCCAAGCCAAGTAAAGAATAGGGGTTGGCTGCTAAATAGAATAGCTGGGGAGTATTCTTGCATTCTGAGAGCCCCACATGGTGCACTGAGGGACCCAATTGAGAAAGTGAGGTTTTGCTCTCCAGAACTCAAGTTTGCCTAATGCAACAACATTCAGTCCAGAGGACCAAGGTCGGAGAGGTGCCTCTCAGCCTTTGGCCACAAGGATTTCTGCAGGAAGTTAGCTTAAAACGTTCAAGAGCTGTGTTCTCTACCTACAGGTAAAGTTCCTAAATATCTTAGTATTTATGAAAATGCCTTTTTGAAGACAGGATTCAACCCAAACATAGCTGGGGCCTCTTTTGTACTCAGTGGAACAGTCATTAGTTCCACTCTGCCCAGACCCACCAGCTGCCTTTTCAAGAGGTGTTTCTGAAAATGCAGAAGACTCTTGGTGTTTGAAATGTTTCCATGACATCGGAGTACTTTAGACAGCTCTTTTTCCCCACAGAGCTTATAGCCAAGGCGAGCAGCAGAGGGTTTTGGGGGTGGAAAAAAACAGCCACTGTGACCCCCAGCTAGTTCTCCTGCCCTGCCCCCTCCCTGCCCTCCCCCGTGTGAGGGTGTCACTGCCTGGGAGACAGGTGCTTAAGACTTCCTGCCTCAACCCGCTGCACACCCCGCCAAAGCCACGCTGCTGTTTCCACGTCTTCTTTCAGTACAAGTGATGAAGATGAACCAGGGCTGAGATTCGATTTCCCACAGGCCCTGGGTATCAGCATCCAGAGATCTGCATTCACTCAGCTCTGTAGGGCAAGCTGTGCCTGTAGGTGCCAGCCCGGAGCTCTGCCTGCTGGTTTGAAAACATAGGGAGAACCTGCTATGTATCTGGCCCTGCTAAATACTTGAGCTCCAAAGATGAATAAAATATGGTGCTTGCTCCACAGGACATCACAGTGTAGGAACTAGGAGGGTGTAACTCTATATTTACAAAATTCAGACATGGACTAGAGAGCCAACTCTTTTATTTAATTATCTCTTATTTTTAACTCCCTAGTGTTTTCTTTTAGAGTCACCCTTTGGGGTGACTCCGATGATGGCATTTGGGATACCATGTCAGGCCCTGGGAGATGTTTTGGGATGGAAAGGGGCCCCTCACATCCTGCCATAGGAGCAATAACTTCTGCTGCTGAAGTTGAAGCCGAAAGGGGATCCAGTGAGGTAGAATAATGGAGTATGTACAGGGTATGTGTTTTCCGGAGAAAGAAGAGACAGCAAGCAGACAGCCCAAGAGAAGGACAGGAAATCTCCAGTCTTGTTTGTAGCGTGTGTATTTTTTTTTTTTACAGCTAGCTGCCTGTAAACCCTTGTCTCACAAACCTACAACTTCCGAATGACCGGAATGTGACTCTTCTTGTGGCCGTTGTCACAACCCTCCTCTCCTCCTGCCTCTTTCTGTGATACTGCTCCTCTGAAAACCATCAGAAAAACAGAAATGATGCTGGGAGATAACCCAAGGGCAGGGCAGGGCTGTTGAGCTAACATTGGTTTCCCTGGCTATCATGTCACCAACTGGAGATTTGTGGCAGTGCTTCCTGATCCTGGTACTTTATAGCTGCCGGGAGCCATAACAGATAAAAACAATGGATGCCCGGACCATACCCTCAGAGATTCTAGCCAGGATGTTTCACTATTTGGATGTGTATCCAGGGTTAAGAACCAGAGCAGGCCATCCAACGCTTTAAGAAAACATTCCTTCTTATATTTGAATTAAAAGTTTCATTCCTAACCTCCAACTAAATCAGCTGCCTGCGTGGCATGAGTTTTGACAGAAGAGGGTATGGAAGGTGGGCTTAGGACCGCGCAGAGGCACTTGTAGACAGGCGCCGGGAGATGGGACAGGCTTCCAGAGATGAAGATGGGAGAGAGCCAAGCACAGGTGTGGCCTGCATCATCCCAAACAGCATCAACTGCAAATTGGTCCAGGTAGTTTTCAGACACAGGGTGGATGGCATGGGTCATTCTGTGGGCTAGCTTCCTGGAAGTTTACCTATTCTTCTGTGTAGTTAATTTTGTGATTTAGCTCACAAATAGATTTAGCTCACATTCAACAGCTGACGTTTAGGCTGCAGCCTATTTGTAATTTAGACTCTGCTTTGTTTAGCTGACAAATACTCTCTGTAGATTAGGTGAATATGATAATCATTAGTGGCAGGACTGACCCTCCAAGAGGGGCACGGACCCCCAGAGGCCATCACAGGGGAGACCCAGCCCTCCTGCCAAAACCTGAGGCATTTCAGGAGATTCTCACTCTCCCCCTGACAAGTTGGATCTAGGCAGAAGGAGACCATTCAGTGCAGATAATTTGCTTTTAGGCAAATCTCACTATTTCCAAGTAGAATGGGTGAAAATGGATGTTGTTTTCTCAGTGCCGGGGAAGCTTTCTTCACGAGTCTGCTGTTTCTTTTTCAGTGTGGTGCTCCTGGCATTTGCATCTCACCCCACAGGTAAACATCCTTTTGTTTGTTTGTTTGTTTATCTTACATTGCCCATTCGACCCCGGTTATATCTCTGAGGGAAATTTTGTAAGAGAATGTAGCTGCCTTCCAGGGTGTCAAACTTAAGGGTTAGGAATGGCCCACATACTTGAAACTGTTCTTAGTATCCCGTTATGGATTTATTGCCCATGAATTTAACCTTTTTCCATCTTTTATTGTTGATGTTTTCATCTGGTGCAATCTCAGATGTATAGGCAGGTTTATTATCTGCCAAATAAACTAGTGCTTGCTTTGTCCTTTTCTAAAATTCTCCCTTCAAGCATCCAGAATTGCTCTTCAATCCTAGGGCTAAAGATTTGGTGGAGAAGTTCAAATTGCCCCTATTTCTCAGTGACATCCTTTTATATATTTTTATCATATATTGTCATCCAGTTTTCATAATTCCAGATTAAAGAAGTCATTTTAAAACTTACCTTCACCCATATATACACTGATATGTATAAAATAGATAACTAATAAGAACCTGCTGTATAAAAAATAAATAAATAAAATTAAATTTAAAAATAAACAAAAAGCTTACCTTTACCCTGTTGCTGCCTCAATTACCCTAGAGTTGTTTTCCAAATTCAGGAATTTTCCGTAATACTCTGTTTCATTGTGTTTTTTTACTTTGAAAGTTTTTGAAGTTGATGCAAAGATAAAGCAAAAATATCTGTGTGCAGCACGGCTGAAAATACACATTTTATTGGTCACACTCCTTAAACTAATGTTTATTGACCTTTGCTATGCATGAGGCATTACCCAAGCCCTCAGGGTCTCAGTCTCTTATCCGGAAATTAAGAAAGGTGGACTGGATTATTTCTGAAGCCCCTTCTAGCTTCCTGCTGTGCCCCAAACAGCAACCCCTTTCTGTTTGTGTTTTTAGCTGCTTCAGACTGTTTGAACTAATATCCTCAGGGAACTGCTGATGGTGACTCGGGTCATGTTTCTAGATTGGATATGACATAACCGAACCGCTGTCTCATTAGCATAATTTGAATTATTTTTTCTCCATGAGTGCTTCTACACTTGCCCATACTGAAGCACATCCACTGTTTTCTGCGCACTCCCATAGCCTGGAAACCTACCCTTTGTAAAATTACAAGTCATATGAAACCCTGGTGTTGACCCTAAACACCTACCTGTACCGCTGAGTGTCCACCTCCAAATCCCGCCTCTCAGCATTCCTTCGTGCAGCCAGAGGGTTGCCACCCAACAGGTATTTCAGAGCCTACTAAGTGTCTTCTGCCTTTCAAACAGGTTTTTAATCAAAGACCTTTGGAGAGTTATGCTTGCTGGTGCTTCTTGGTTTGCATGTTCATTTTCTCCCTGAGTGATTTCTAGTGGATTTGGGTGAATGATATTCACTTAAAGAAGTCGCTCTGCCTTTCCCTAAGAGGTTATGCTAGTTCATTTGTTACACTCACGCTTATCAGAGCTGGAAGGAACCTTAGTGATTATCCAAGGTGCCACCACATTTTACAAATGAGGAAATTGAAACCCAGAGGAGTTAAGTGATGTGACCAAGATGATGCTGAGGAGGTGGGCAGCAGAGGGAGACTGGAGTTTAGCTGAAGCTTCCCTGCGAGGGGGTGCCCCACGGCCGTAGGGGTCAGGAGTCCTGTGGGCCTCAGTAGCCATCGTAGCAGGGCTCAGGCAAAGGCCCCAGGGAAGGTAGGTGTGAGGCTACCTACGAACTGGCGGCAGCCTTCCAGAAGAAGCCGGAGATGTTCATCTATACCAACACCAAGTTGGGTATCAAATCCATGAACATCCCAGGGAAACACTGTGGAACCACACCTACTTTTACGTGAATTAAGTAACAAAGACAATTGTGGTCTTTATAAACAGTGCAGTTGTTTATACTGAAGTTGTGTCATGCACAACCTTGTGCAGCTCTAAGCAGTGGCCCATTGTTTCAAAAAGCACACAGGTTTGCTCGAGTAGGTAATTAAGGCAGATGGATATGAAGGTAGGAATTTGGTGTGTGAGATTATGGAAGCTGAGAATCTAGAAGACCCCCTGGGGATCAGTTTTTCCCAGCTTTATAAAGCCAGGTCAGTTGCCCTAAACCCTTTGATGGGTCCTGGTGATGTCTTCTCATAGGAGCATAAGGTTGATTACAAAATTTAAGCAAATAAAACAGCTGAGGAAAATCTCTTTCCTCCGGAAGTATTCAAGGACTGCTCTGATTGGGCAGCTTCAATTCCTGCCAATTTGTTAGCTTTCTCATTGGACCCGTGGGTGGTCCAGCCCATTTTTAAGATAGAACAGCACTTCGTTCTTTCCCACTTGCTTATTATACTTTCCATCTGGAATGTCCACTTCGAGGCCTGGGTGTGGGTCAGGGAGAGCAGCTTCCTGATTCTCCCACACCTGCACCAATTAAGACACAGTAAGAGTCAGGACCCATGGGTGCAGCCTTTTTTTTTTTTTTTTTTAAAGGCTCTGTTAATTTCTGATGTTTTAAAACAAGGCTTTATTCTTTTTGGTTTCTTCTTACCTCTTCTTTTTTTACTTGTATCTTCATTATTTAGTAGTACTTTCAAAACATTTTAAAATTGAGATATGATTTACACATAGGAAATGCACATATCTTAAATGCACAGCTTGATCAATTTTGACAAATGTATATGCCCATGTAACTCACACCTCTATCAAGATATAGAAAACTTCTGTCACTCCAGAAAGTTTCCTCACGTCCCTTCTTAGTCACTCCCTCTCACCGACCACCAAAAGCCCCTATTGATCTGATTTCTGTTACCATACATAAGTTCTGTCTATTCTAGAGCCTCATATAAATGGAAACACACAGGAAGTATTCTTTTGTGTCTAGCTCTTTCATTCAGCATAGCATTTAGAGATTCATCCAGATTGTTGGGTGTCTCACTAGTCTATTCTCTTTTATTGCTGACTAGTGTGCCAGTGTATGAACCTTTTGTTTATCCATTCACCTGTTGATGCTCACCTGGGATGTTTCCAGTTTTGGGCTGTTATGAATAAAGCTGCCATCAAGATTCTCATACAGTGCTTTTTGTGGACTTATGTTTTAATGTCTCTTGGATAAATATCTAGGAGTAGAATTTCTGGGTCTTACAGTAGATATATGTTTAACTTTTAAAGAAAGTGCCAGTTTTCTAAAGCATTTGTACCATTTTACCCTCCCACCCAACAATGCGTTAGAATTCCGGTTTCTCCATGTCTTCACCAACATTTGGTGTTGTCTGTCTTACGTTAGCTATTCTACTAGGTGGGTGATGGTCTCTCAGTAGTGCTTTTGACTGAGCCGCCCTTCTCACTCACTCCCGAGTGACTAGAAAGATAGGCTTTCTTGCAATGCAGGTGGTGTGGCTTTGGGTCACCACCTTTGGGGTGCATTGGGATGTAGTGGTAGGTAGGGACCAGGTAGATAGTTCTCCATGTCCTAGGTGCAGACCCTGACACTTTTCCTATTTCAGGCACTGGGTTTGCTTCCTTTTTTTTTTTTTTAATTAATTAATTATTTATTTATTTATTTTTGGCTGTGTTGGGTCTTCGTTTCTGTGCGAGGGCGTTCTCCAGTTGCGGCAAGCGGGGGCCACTCTTCATCGCGGTGCGCGGGCCTCTCACTATCGCGGCCTCTCTTGTTGCGGATCACAGGCTCCAGATGCACAGGCTCAGTAGTTGTGGCTCACGGGCCTAGCTGCTCCGCGGCATGTGGGATCTTCCCAGACCAGGGCTCGAACCCGTGTCCCCTGCATCGGCAGGCAGATTCTCAACCACTGCGCCACCAGGGAAGCCCCTGGGTTTGCTTCTTGGTGGGTGGGATCTAGTTCTCCTTCTAATCTTTCAAAGTCACAGTTCATGCAGAAGCTCCAAGAATCTTAGAAACTTGCACCCCCAGGACTGCCTTAAGTAATAGTAGAGAAAACAAATTCTTCCTCTGTTTGAAAGTTTGCATTTCATCTTTGTATGGGGTCCCTCTGCTGTGGCATTTTCAAGAGAGAAAATTTCAAGGAACCAGAAGGGCAGGAAGACTTTCGGGGATCTGACCAGAAATGACCTTGTTATGTGATGTGTCTGCTGCTCGTATTGAGATAAAGCAAGCAGTACTGACTACATCCTGGAACTGACCTTCCACTTTTCCACTGATTCACTAAAATGTGGTGAGAGGAAATTTTCTTGATGGTCAAGTATCCATTGTTCTTGATGTGGTAAAATTGTGCCACACTTCTCACCGTGGCGATTTCATGCTCCATTATCTTCAGAGAGATGGGACTCACTCCCTCACTCAGAGAGTCAGCAGAATTTTAACTGTGGAGCACAGGGATGAAGGCTTAACTCAGACTTCTGTGCGTAAGCTGCATGTTGATGCCACAAAGCATGTTTACAGCGCTTGAACCGCTTACTCTGTGCTTAAAGTGTGCGTTCTGCGCTAGGTGGTGCAGAAGTGTTGTCTTTTGAGCATCTTTACACAGTTTTTAGCTCCTGGGTCTAGTTCTCATGTGGTTGGGGCTAGCTAGCCACGTACTGCAACATTTTCGGGACTATTTTTGTAGCACAATCATTAACCTTTGCTGTTTAGAGGTTGGTGTGCACCCTCTCTGTTGAAGTAAAAGATGAGGCCGGCTGCAGGCATCAGGGGGAAGCACCGGGGGCCAATTTGAGATTGAGGACCAGCAGAGCCAAGTGGAAAGTGTTTGGAACATTCTCTCCAGGGAAAGCAAGAGGGGTTGAAGTCTTCCAGATACTCTTGGCTCAGGAGTGCTTGTTATTTGTCAGAGATGGTCCTAACACAGTGGATACAAGGGCTGAGTATAATAGAATCCTTGCTCGCAAGGACTCAATGGCTCTGGAAGGAGAGACAGTCATTGAGTCAACTACATGAGAAATGTGTGGAGGTTTCAGAAATGGCTCAAAGAGAAGAGCGAGCTATTCTCTCTCTTGCTCTCAGTGATTTACAGGATCAATTTTTAGGATTTGAGTGAGGGTTATTATGTAACTGGTCAATTCCCTATGATGGTGATTTTTTTCTTTATCTTCCTTCCTCCCAGTCTACCTCTGCCCACTGCACTGCCCTTCAGACCCCTCCGTAGCCTGGGCCGCACTGGGAGTCCAGTTCACCTCCCCTGAATCTTGAGGTCCTGCGTTTAATTTATTCTTCTCTGCCCAGCCCTCCTGGTCACACTGACTGCGCTGCAGTTTCTCTCACGCTGAGAGGGCGGTTGGGAAAGAGCCAAGAACCAACAGCTGCCAAAGAGACAGAGCAAATCCTCCACGAACGTGCCTTCACCCACCTTACAGGGGGCTGGGGCCACCTGCTAGGACCTGGGTGCTCAGGGTGTCCTCAGCTGTCACTTCTGTGGGAAAAGGGGCTACAGGAGCAGTGGAGCTCCTCATGCACTGGATGTCTGGGCCTGATGTCAGTTACAAAGTCCCTCCACCAGTATAGGTTCCTAGGAAATGACAGAGGTGTTCAGTGGAGCCGTAGCAGAAAGAGAACAAAAACTCTTAGCCTTTTGTTGGGCTGCACGAAAACCAGATCCTAGGGGACCTCTCCTCTTAGTTAAATACACATACATATGTACAAACCAAATCAAACAAAATAACAATAGTTATGGTAGAAAAAAGCAACCGTCCAGAGAAGTGGAATTCAGACCTTTCCTTCCCAGTCGATGGTTGAATCATTTGAGATCATTTAGGTACGAGGAAGTGTAGCGATGCGTTGTGTCTTTTGTTCTGAAACTCTTGATTAGTAAGTGTAGTGATGAAGGATGTTCCACTGCCCCTGACGTGCTGTGAGTACTCAGGAAAATCAACCTTTCTTGCTCCAGCCCATCCAGAACTGAGAGACAGACCGAGGCCCAGGGGTCTGGAAGGTCTGGCGCCTCCAGAATCTCAGAAATTCCAGATTTGGAAGGATTAGGCTATCTGCTGTGGAAATGCTTAATTCCTTTTCTCTGGACATTTTTGGAAGGCTTTCTGCTTTTTTAATCTCCTGACTTCTTGTTTGTGACCAAGTTCAAATTCCAGAGAGGGAAGCAGCCAATATGTGTGATTATTTCCTCTTGCACCAAGTGGAACTAAAAGAATGAACTTACTTCACTAGAAATAAATGTACCCTTTGGACCTTAAACTAAAATGAGTATGCACGGGTGGTTGGCCCCTTCTCTGTTTGCGCGGTAATTAAACACAAAGATGAGAAAAGATGTCAGAGGCGTGCATTCACGATCCTTTTTTAGATATAAGGCAGAAAAGAATAGAAGAATCTTAAAAAAAGATTCTTTTTGTCCTACGCTCTGGGCCCGGGATGGCTGCCTGGTGAAGAGGAGAGATCTTAGGACTTGAAGTCACCGGGGTCCACACTCTGGCTCAACAGTTAGAGAGCTGTGCAAACGTGAACAAATCACTTCTCTGAGCTGCAGTTTAAATGGGGATAACAAAGCTTCACAGAGTTGTTACAAGGATTGAAAGAGACAACGTTCGGGAAGCTTTTCACACAGGGCCTTGCACAGGGCAGGCTTTCACTAAATGGGTGTTATTATCATCACACTATTATTGTAAGAAGACAATGCCAATGACACAGAAACCCTCGAATGCCGGAGTGAATTCACTGCTGGGCAGCTCAACGCTCAGAGGGCTGATGTAATTAAGATCCTTGCCTTGCGTTTCCGGGCAGCCGGGGGCAGGGGGCTTTCGGGCTGTGTGTCTCACCCTTGCTGTTTCCCTCAGGTGATCTCCTCAGCGTCCTGGACTTTCCGTTCCTGTATTTCTACAGATTCCATGGCAGCTGCTGTGCCAGGTAATCTTAACTCGGAAAACCCCTCGCACTGTGGATTTGTATGTTTCTGTACTAGCAGCTGTGTCTTCGTGAAGCCCAGGGTCACTGTCTGTTATCTGAATGAGCGTAGAAGAAAGTGGTGTCTGGTGCAGGTGAGGAAGTTGCCCCGTCGGCCATCAGAGGGTTATTACGAACATTCTCAGGTGCTCAGGGCTGGCCTGGGACCTGCGAGGACCACTGTCCTGAAGAATTTTCTCGGCCAGGGCAGTGGTTTTCAGACTTGCAGAAGAGAGAGAATTCTCCCACTTTTTTTTTTTCCCCACAAGCAATTCTTAAACAGAACTTCAGTATATAAAAATGATGACACTGGCTCAGTTCAAGGGAAGATTTGGGTACAGAATCACACCCTGTCAGCATCTACCTTGATTTCTCTCTTGTTCCTAAAGGGCAGCCTCCAAAAACTTTTGACTGAACCCTAAGACTCTGAGAGACAGATTTTGAAACCAATGACTAGGAATTGTCTAGACCACAAGGTGATCGTTAATATTTGGCCTTGGGAAGTATCAGAGATGTGGACCAATTAGATGGATACATTTAGATACACAGAGGTTCATCCCCATCCTACCCCCACCCCTTTCCTGCCATGACCCCCACTTCGCTTGACTGTATTGTGCTGAGGAATGGAAAGGCTGCTGTGGACAGTCTCAAAGCATGGATTCTGATATGGTCGAAAGACCACACTTGGGTTGAATTTCAGCCTTGCTGTTTGCTAATTTGTGTCTTTGGGCAAGTTATCCTAGTTCTCCCAAACCTTAGTTTAGTTTTCTCATCTGTAAAATGGAAAGATAATACCAATACAGGGTGACTGTATGTATTAAATAAGGTACATAAAGCTCGAAGCATCTTGCCCGGCTCAGCAAATGATGGGCATTATTATTATCTGTTGATAAAATGTCAACAGACCAGAAGCAACTGCTACATAAAAGCCAGACCACCTACTTCCACCCAAAAGAGAGTGTACCTTGTGAAGCAGTGATTCTTCACAGAGAGTTAAAGAGCTGATATGCAGCTGGGTGCTGTTTCTGATGGGGGTGTGTTAGGACAGAAAAAATCAGTATTATAGAGTTTGCATCTGCATTTGAGCCTCAGAGTGATTTTTTTTTTTTTTTTTAATCATTCTCAGAAAAGTTTCAGGAAAACACTGACAGAATTTGTCTTCTCAGTTCCTATCCATTTGGTCAGGCCTTGTCACTTGCCCATTAGCTAGGATTGTGTGGCAGGAGTGTCAGTGCCACGCTGGTGCCTGCCGACTTGTTTCCCTTTGGGCCTGCTTCTTTGGCCGCATGGGTGGCCAGGGTGCCAAGGGGGCCACCAGGTTTGGTTATTTGGAGCAGAACATCACAGTTCATAGCCCGTTGGTGATGGCTTTGTGGGGTGACCTGGTTTTTTTTTTTTCTTGGCCGCGCTGCACGGCATGCAGGATCTTAGTTCCCTGACCAGGGATCGAACTCATGCCTCCTGCAGTGGAGGTGCAGAGTGTTAACCACTGGACCGGCAGGGAAGTCCCTGTAGGGTGACCTTCTGCCTCCATTTCTGCCCCTTTTAATCTGCAAGTTTTTCTAATTCAACATGAAAACTCAGGTGTTTTGTTTTTTTTTTTAATTTGAAAGATTTGGAAATCTTTATCTGAATTGGTTTAACTCTCTATTACATTCTACCTCTGGCTTACCCTCTTTGAAGAACGTGGCGCTTTTCCCCACATCATCTCATGACTCCCCCATGACCGTATCTCAGACTAAGAGCTGTCGCCTTCAGAGGTCCTGGGGGAACTCAGGAGGGGTCGTGGAGGCCTGAGGGGTCAGTGGTAGCCGTGGCCTGGAGACCCCATGAATAGGGCGCCCCAGGCTCCTTCACTCCTGGGGTCTGCCCAGTGCTCTTAAGACCTGCCTCCACAGCAAGGGGTAGACAAGCTGGAAGCAGAAGACACAGATGAGGGAGATGAGGGAGGGACCCATGAGTCATTTAGAAATGATTCACCGACATGCAAGTCAGGTGATGGGAAAGAGTCATGGACGCTTTCAGGAGCGTGTTGGTCACAAGCCAGGGGTCGCTCAGTCCTAGCAGAGTCTGTGCTGAGGGCAAGGGTCAACGTGGAACTGTGCCCTCCTCTGGCCGGGGATGGAGAGGACAGGAGAAGCCCAAAGGGGACTGAGGTATGGGGGATGGGACAGGCACCTGTTGGGGATGCAGGGGGTGGACACCACCAAGAGGAGCCCTGGAGGGCCGGCTGCCTCACTGTCCTCTACCAGCCTTGCGACCTTGGGCACCCGGAGCATCTCACTCCGTCTCTCTGGCCGAGAGCACATTTCCACGTTGAGGTCTGCAGGGCCGTGGAGAGCTTCGGAAGAGCCAGGAAACCTGGACTCGAATTACGCCTGTGACCCAGTTTGCTTGTTAATAAAGTGAGACTTGGGGCTGGGGAACCTTTCTGTTCTGAAAATCTCTGATTTCCATAAGATAGGATGAAGAACACTATGCTTATTCCTGCTTTAAGGCCACAGAACTGAGCCTGGGCCAAGAAAAAAAGGGAAAAAAATGGGGATTTGGTCAAGGTTACGAGGGTCGGTGAGCACAGCCAGGAATAGAATCCAGGATCACTTGATTTCCAGCTTCCTGCTTCCCCACAGGGGCTCCTTGTGAGAGTGACTCAACGCCTTAATCAGCGCGGCCCAGGCTCCCATGACTGCAAGTGCAGACCTCTGCAAACTTTGTGGGTAGTTAGGCCAAACAGGCTGAAATATATAGAGAGGAAACCTAATCCCTGTCCCTGGTCCTGCCCCAAGAATGTGGCTGTGACCTAATCGAATCTAATGAAATGAAGGCGCACATTTCTGTGAAATTTGGCCTTAGGTGCGTTTAGTCAATTCAACCTGCTTCCAAGTACACCTGCCAAACATTTATGTAATACCTGCTATGATCAGGGCACCTTGTTTGGCTCTGTCGGGGAAATATGGAGAAGCCCAACATTGGACCCCTCCCTCTCAGGGCTCATGATCTGGGTGGGAGCCATACCCCAGCACCTATAATAGAGGTCAGACGGCAGTGTGGTATCCGACACCCTGGAGCTACAAAGGAGGAGGTATGTAGAGCTCCAAACCTCTGGATAGTCCCCAAGATGCTGTCCAGCCTCAGGCTCCCTTGGGAGGTGAGGGCTCTTTCAGACATTATTCCCAAAGTATAGCGTCTGTGTAGGTCACTCTGCTTTGGGGGACTTCTATTATGCAGCCCTCCCCTTTAGGTTCTTACCTTGAACCAAGGGGCCAGTCCAGACCCTCTGACTTCATACGGTGAGTGTTTCTTTGGAAGTCTTTTCCTAACAGTTTGTTCTGCTTGAAAAAAAAGTTGAAGCTCTACCTTGGCAAGCACCAAGCTCCAGAAGTAATACAGGAGGGAGCAGGAGATACTGTCCTCCAGATTTTTTTTTTTCTTTCATGATTTAGCCAGAGATCTCCCAAATTTCTATACCCACTCCCCGCCTCCAGAGAAATGATCTCTTCATAGCTCCTTAGCATAGTAGAGCTTAATGGGTTTTTTAATTTGGGGTGTTTTTATCCAGAGATCACTAGAAAACAGAGATGAGATAGGGGTGGTGTAATAACTAAAAATCGACTAATTTCTGTAAAGGTAAATACAAAATGTAACAGGAAATAGTTAGCTACTGGCTATAGGAAGACAAGTCTCACTAACAAAAGTATATTTTCTCCTCCCAGTGGATTTTTGGGATTCTTTCTCATGGTCAGCACAGTGAAGCTAAAAAGCCTTATGACCCCAGGGCAGTGTGCAGCCTGGATTTTCTTTGCTAAGGTAAGAGAGAGGGGAGGGGTGGGAAGAATCCATCTCAGGAGCCCTTGTGTGCAGTGTTCTCAGAGTCAGGTTGGTCTTCACGGAGTCATCTCTAGCCCCTGGCCCTGAGGCTGATGCTTCACTTGTTCAGGTAACAATTTCTGAGGGTTTCTGCCTATTTTATCAGCATGACATACTGATCTCTATCACATTCCTGGAAGGTGACCTGAGTATGCCCCTTAATTTCCCAGAACCTTAATTTTCCCATCTGAAAATGAGAGATTTTGCCAAAACAAAACAAAACACCTCTAAGCCTTCTCTTGCTCGAAGAGACTGGACCCCCGGATGCATGGGGCAGTTCTTACCTTCCTTCCTGGGGGCTGTGAGGGTGTCCAGAGCTCCAGTGACTTGCCCAGAAGGTCTCAGCCTGTCAGAGGCAATTGAGAAAGGAAAACAGATGGCCTGATTGGGGGACTCTGATGGACCATTCTAAAAAGGGACTAATAAAAATGCCCAGCACGTATTGACCATGGTTGAAGCATAAGATAGAGAGATGGGAAAATAAGAAGGAGCAGAAAAATCAGCTCTGGGATGCAGGATCTTAATGCTTTGGGGCTAGCTCTTTCTATTGGAGCATTTCATTTCCCTAAAGTCTGTGAAGGATTCAAGTTACAGTGCCCTAGGTACTGCTTCCACGGAATGAGATTTCTTAATTAATTTAATCTAATACAGTAATCATTTAAACTTGTGCCTTTAGCCATCTTTATGTTTGTTGGCTGATTTTTTTCCCCCAGAAAGCAAAAACAAACGTTTTTATTTGAAAGTAAGATTTCACAGCGATGTTTCCACCTGCATTGTCTACTTTCTAATAGCATTAATAATTCACATTCCAGCAGAATGTAAAGATTGGCTGTGATACTGACTTAGAGCATGACAGAATGAGGAGGTTGATAAATCCTCTCCCCCAGAAGCAACTAGAAAGCTGGAAAAAGACTGTCAAAGATATCCATTTCAGCTCTCTAAAAATTGACCAAAAGCGCACAACAAACTGAGAGGCATTTGTTCATGAAAACTCCTAAACTTCGGGTAGGAACAGCATGAGTTAGTGGTGTTCTTGCTTTAGGTTGCTCTCATTCCCTTCTCCCCATCTCTATAAGTATTCTATTTCAGCCAGAGCAGGGCAGGCTGTGAAAACCAACAAGCTTGCTGCTGCTTCCAGAAGATGCTCACTCTCTTTGGAGTATTGTCAGGTAAAGGGGCCATCTAGGTGGTAAATGAACAGGAAGCTCCACTAGCTTGAGCTTACCTCTTTGGGGCAAGCAATGGACCAGTGGTCTAGCTGGGGACTTACCAGGTAGTTCTGGGAGGTGAGACAGCCATCAGGGTCTTGCTAGCTCTCCATAAATGCCAGATTTGCCTTAGTCTGTGTGCATGAGCAGCAGAGATGGAGCATGCCCAAGACACCTACACGTCCCTGGTCAACAGAGCCTGTGTGCACACACAGAGGAGACGTGAGAGACCAGCAGAAAGAAAAGCCGGGGCTGACATGAAAACAGCCTAAAGTTTGAATGTGCTCCCCAGCCCACATACAGAGTCAGAAGCAGAGAGAAAGCTTTCTGGCTTAAGGTGTTTGAGCAAAACCTCTTGACTAGTCTTTGCCAGAACACTAAGCTATGCAGACATGGGGATGATCCCTAGGAAGGTAGGCTTAAAAATAAAAGCAAGAAAAAAAATTGAGTGAAGACCGCAGCAATGGTACCTTATATGGGAGACAGGTTTCACAGACTTAGTCCAGGCAAATTACTAGACAAGCAAAACAACAATGCCAACGAAAATGCTCTGGGAAAAAGTCAGAATCCAGAGTTGCTATACTATCTAAAATGCCCAGTACTCAGTGAAAATTAGGGCATTCAGAGAAACAAGAAAGCATAATCCATGCACAGGAAAAAAGCAGTCAATAGGAATTGTGCCTGAATGTCTATCCTCAGAGGTAGGACTTAGCAGAAAAAGACTGCAAAGCAGCTATTTAAATATGTTCAGACAGCTAAAGGAAACCATGTTTAAAGAATTAAAGGAAAGACTCAATGAATACAGAGTCTCAAAGAGGTAGAAATGATTTTTTTAAAAAGAACCAAATGGAAATTCTGGAGTTGAAAAGTACAGTAACCGAAATGAAATGAAAAATTCTCTAGAGGTACCCAGCAACATATTTGAGGTGGCAGAAGAAAGAATAAGTGTACTGGAAGGTGGAACAAAAGAAATTATTCAATCTAAAGAACAAAGACTTTTTAAAAATTGAAGAAAGATGAACAGAGGCTCAGAGACCTGTGGGACAACATCAAGAATATCAACAAATGTATAATAAGAATTCCAGAAGAAGAAGAAAGAAGGTTAGAAGAAAAAAAAAAAGACAATCAGCAGATGACTTCTCATCAAATACAACAGAGGCCAGAAG
This sequence comes from Balaenoptera musculus, assembly GCF_009873245.2. NCBI lineage: Eukaryota > Metazoa > Chordata > Mammalia > Artiodactyla > Balaenopteridae > Balaenoptera > Balaenoptera musculus. The sequence goes on along the minus strand of NC_045798.1, from coordinate 40,400,334 downwards.
GCAGTAGAAAAGAAAAAAGGTCTCAAATCAATAACCCAAGCTTGCACCTTAAGAAACAAGAAAAATAGGAACAAAATAAACCCAAAATGAGCAGCAGGAAGGATATAATAAAGTTCAAGGTGGACAGTAATGAAATAGAAAACAGAAAAGCAATAGAGAAAATCACTGTTTGTTCTTTGAAAAATCAACAAAATTGACAAACCTCTAGCTAGACTGATGAAGAAAATAAGAAGATACAAATAATCAAAATTAGAAATGAAAGAAGGGACATCACCGCTTATCCTATAGAAACTAAAAATATTATATAGTTTTATGCGAGCAAATAGATGATTTAGGTGAAATGGACAAATTCCCCAAAGGTACAAAATAGGAAAATTGACTCAAGAATAAATGGAAAATCTGAATACGCTCATAACAAGTAAATAAATGTAAGTAGTAATTTAAAAATCTTTCTACAAAGAAAAGCCCAGGCCCAGTTGGCATTACTGATGAGTTCTATCACATATTTAGAGAAGAAATATTTTTTCTTTACAAATTATTTTAGAAAATAGAGGAAGAGAGAATAACTCCCAATTTATTCTGTAAGGTGAATTACCCTGATACTAAAGCCAGACAAAAAATTGTAAGAAAACTACAGACCACTATCCCTCATGAACATAGATCTTTAACAAAACATTAGCAAACCAAATTTGGCAACCTACAGGAAGGATTATACACAATGATCAAATGAGGTTTATCACAGGAATGCAAAGTTGGTTTAACATGTGAAAATTAATATGTTATATTAACAAAATAAAGAACAGAAATACATGATCATGTCAATAGGTACAGAAAAATCATTTGACAAAATCCAACATCCATCCATGATAAAAACTCTCAACAAACTAGTAACAGAAGAGAACCTCCTCAGTTTAGTAAAAGGCATCTATGAAAAACCTATAGCTAACATTATACTTAATGGTGAAACTGAATACTTTCCCCCTAAGATTGGGAGGAACACAACAATTTCACTCTCACCACTTCTATTCAACATTATCCTGGAGGTTTCGGGCAGTGCAATAAAGAAAAAAAAATTGTCTGTACTCACAGATGACATTATCCTATACATAGAAAATCCTAAGGAATCTATAAAAACCTTAATTGAACTAATAAACGATTTCTCAAGGTCTCAGGGTGCAAGATCAATTGTAGTTTTATGTATTAATAATGAACAGTCATGTTCAAAAAAATGAAATTAAGGAAACAATTCCATTCACAATAGCATCAAAAAGAAAAAAATACTTAGGAACTTAACATAGAGGTGTAAGATTTATACACTGAAAGCTATGAAACCTTTCTGAGAGAAATTAAAGAAGATCTCAATAAATGGAGAGACTCAATATTGTTAAGATGGAAATTCTTCCTAAATTGTACAAATTTACAAACTGATCCTAAAATTTATTTGGAAATGCAATAGCCAAAACAAAAGAAAAAGAAAAACAGAGTTGGAGGACTTGAGCTACATAATTTGGAACTCACTATATAGCTAAAATAATCAAGACATTTTGGTATTGGCGTAAGGGTAGACATTAAGGTCTATTGATTTTCTTTTCTTTTTTTTTTTTTTAAAGGGTGTCAATGTTGGGTTTTTTTTAAGATTTTATTTTATTTATTTATTTGGTTGCACTGGGTCTTAGTTGTGGCCCACCGGCTCCTTAGTTGTGGCATGCAAACTCTTAGTTGCGGCCTGCATGTGGGATATAGTTCCCTGACCAGCAACCAAACCCAGGCCCCTGCATTGGGAGCGTGGAGTCTTAACCACTGCGCCACCAAGGAAGTCCCAAGGTCTATTGATTTTCGATAAAGGTGCCTAGGCAGTTCAATGGAGAAGGGGTTTTCTCTTCAGCAAATGAGGCTGTAACAGTCCGTATGCTGGGAAAAAAAAGTACTTAGACCCTTGCCTTGCATTGTTAATTCAAAATGGATCATAGACCTAAATGTTAGAGCTAAAACTAGAATACTCTTAGAAGAAAACACAGGAAAAAATCTTAATGACCTTGGCTTAAGCAAAGAGTTCTTAGATATGACACCAAAAGCATGAGCCATAAAATAATTGATAAATTAGACTGCATTTAAGTTAAAATACTTTGTAATTCAAAAGACACCATTAAGAAAACGAAAAGATAAGCCACAGTCTAGGAGAAAATATTTGCAAATCATAATGGACCACTTATACATCAAAAAGTGCTGACATTTGGAATACAACGTAATTGTACTTTGCAATACAGCCTTTCCCCCATGTCATTGTGACTCTACTGGGTGCCAGTATATTCAGAAAGTGACTCAAAAAGATGTTCCATTGGCCCAGAGGAGAATTTGGATTCTGTGAAAAACTCACAGGCAGAGAGGTTAAGCAGAAGGATGTGCAGGTGGGGAACCAGGAGGAAATACATTTAGCTAGAGGAGGAGGAGAATGTAGAGGGGTAGGGAAAAACTGAGCATAGAAGAGTCAGATTATAGGTATCCCTAAAAGCCATGCCACAGAGACCATTGTGAACCTCTGAGTGAGACTGACCAAGGGTAATGTTTTAAGCAGGTTAATATGGCGGCAGTGCTTAAGACAGATTGGAAATGACTTCCAACCATTCAGAAGGGAGGTGAATCAAGGTAGTGATGGCAAGAAGAAAGGTGGAAGGTCAAACTTGACTTAAATTAGAAGGAAAATAAATTTTAAATACACAACTTACCATATAATTGTTCTGTGATGTGATAAAAGAATTATATAACAAAGACAAATCATTTTAGAACAGATGGGGGGGATAGTTTGGACATAAGAATGATGGGTATGGAAGGTCACAAATGGCTCCAAGTTTTGTAGCTAGAGACATGGGAAATGCATGGCATTACAGACAGAAATGGGGGTGATTGTGAAAGAACATCTTTGGGGAGGAAAGCTGGTGATATACATTTTAGACAAATGTGTATGGTGATAAAACATCTACACGGAGCTCTTTTTTGTTGGAAACATGGGGTCAAATGTAGGCAAGGGCTTGGAGCTCTGCATATCCATTTGGGCTTCGCCTGTAGAAAGATGGAGTTGAAATCAAGAAAATGTATAAATTGATGAGCTCACTGAGAGAGTGAAAGAATTTGGGGAGAACAGAGAAGAGGCTTACAACTTAGCTTGGGCTATACTTAGATGCCAGGGACCGATAATGAGCAGGAGAGAGAAGTAATAGGCGGAAGGTAGAAGGGGGATCAGGAGAGTTCAGAGCAGGGAAGTCTAAGGGAGAATTTTAAGGAGTAAAGCAAAATGCCACCAAGAGGTCAAAGAGATCCGACTGGGAAAAGACTAGAGCAAGGACTTTGCTGACCTTTGAGGAAACAGTTTTAGGCAAAGGGCAGGGGTCGGAGTGGGGCAAAAGCTGGATCGTAAATACTCAAGAATACATAAAAAATGGTTAGAAGATTGTGATTGGTGGTGGGTAGATCTAATGAAGACAACTTCTGTTCTAGAAAAAGAAGGATTGGGCGTGCTTGAAACTGGAAGACACCTGTATACAGAGATTTCACGATGCTAGAGAATGAGGGGAAATTGGGAGAATAAGTTTCAAAGGGAAATGGAAGGAGTGGGGGGGGGTTAACTTTAGAGAAAATGAAAAGCCTTTATCCTGAGCCTTGGCAGAAGGGCGAAGATAGGAGGGAGGCTGTTCCTTGAGTCACGTGGCAGAGGAACTGGAGTTTCAGGGGTTTCAGGGAAGGAAAGACTCTTTGGCTTTGATCACTGTGTATGGAACCCCTCTAGTCCTCAGCTTTTTCATCCATAAAGCAAGGGGTCTGGACTAGAAGATCTAAAGATCAAAAACGTTGTGATTCGATTGAGCTCTCACAGAGCTGACTGTATCTGATACTTGGGACTGAATGCTGGTGGCATTCAATTGTAGGATTATATATAATGTTGATCTGCTGGGAACCATATCATTAACTGTCAGTGCCTACTTAATGAAACATGTGCCAGATTTAAAAAGTCTTTGATAGAACCGATCAGAGTAAAGTAGGAAACCACTCAGCAATATGACCTTCTTCCATCTCTATTACCAAATTCCTTCTGTCATGGAAGATTATGTATAAATGCCATATGTGGTTAATTGGAATGTTTGTCCCTGTTCTTATTTAGAGTTTGGACAGTCACAGTTCATGCTTAGGGAATGGGGTTTCCCTTCCCATCGCTGCTTAGGCTAGAGTGCCGCTCACGCAGTCCAGGTGGAAGATGGGGCAGCCTTCTTTTTTTTTTTTTTTTTTTGGTTGTATTTGAGAAATCTTTGCCAAATCTAAGGTCAGTAAGATTTTCCTTTATGATTTATTCTATATGTTTTATAGGTTTAGCTCTTTTTTTAATTAGTTAATTAATTTCTTTATTTTTGGCTGCGTGGGGTCTTCGTTGCTACGCACGGGCTTTTCTCTAGTTGCGGCGAGCGGGGGCTACTCTTCATTGTGGTGTGTGGGCTTCTCATTGCAGTGGACTCTCTTGTTGCAGAGCACAGGCTCTAGGTGCGTGGGCTTCAGTAGTTGTGGCGTGTGGGCTTCAGTAGTTGTGGCTCACGGGCTCTAGAGCGCAGGCTCAGTAGTTGTGGCGCACGGGCTTAGTTGCTCCGCGGCATGTGGGATCTTCCCGGACCAGGGCTCGAACCCATGTCCCCTGCATTGGCAGGCGGGTTCTTAACCACTGTGCCACCAGGGAAGCCCGGTGCAGCCTTCTGACATGGGGTCCCACGTGAGTCTTTGAACTTGGAGCGTGTGGTGGGTGCAGAAGTGGAGCAAGGAGGCAAGGAACAAGGGGTGAAATATTGCAAAATGAGAAAATTCTGGAACCTGTCTCCTCAGCGTTTCAAGAAAAAGGCAGAATGTATAAGAAGATAGACCACAAAGTGCTATGCAAACACAGAGCATTATGTAAAGTTACTTAAATCCCGACCAAGACTTAATTTTGACCTAGCTCTGAGTCCCAGCTCGGCCACACTTTCTAGGTGTGTGCTTCATTTTCTCATCTGTAAACAAGTATAATAATAATGTCTACCTTGCTAGAGGGTTGAATAATATTTAGACAGCCCTGGAATAGTGAGTGCCAGCAGCTGGCACGCCCTCCTTGGCTCTGTCGACCACTAGTTTAATTCTTCCTCCAGATTAACCAGTGATTCCTGAGTCTGGATTTTCCATTTGTATTCGCTAGTTCTAGGTTATGAATTGAGCTGGGAACTGCCTACTCTAGGCACTGCTCAGAATTCAGGGTGCAGGAGAACCAGCTCTCTCACAGCGTTTTTAATCAGGCATTGCCTAACAAAGGAAGCAATTGATGTACCATTCACAATGTTTTTAAACCTATATAAAGAGTCATTGATTCAGAACAGTTGCTGTGCCTGTGGAAATGTGTGTTTGTTGGTCTCCATGGAGACCACCCCTGGCTGTTCTGTGATCACTGGCCTTAATTATACACCAGGATTGCCAGGGAGCCTGCAAAGCTGTCCCCATAGCAACACATCCTTGTGTAGTAAAAGGACCGAAGTCCTGAACTGTGTTTCCTGTTTAGGAGTTTCTCTTAAAAGAGTTGAGAAGACTGTACTGGTAAGTTTTAGCCTCCGTTTGATTTATCCTTATGAAGAACTCTTGAGTGGGTAGGAATTTCTCTTGCGTTTCGACCGCCTCTGTCTCAGGCTGTTTGCCCAGGTCTTGGGAGCATGGCCTGACATCTTTCTTTTTCCAGTGACATGTTGACATTTCTCTTGACCTATTGCCAAGATATTGAACTAAGAAGGAGGCTTGGCTATGTGAATTTACTAGATAAAATTCAACCTGTTTTAAATATAGGATGAACTTGTAAAAGTGTCCTCAACAGATGCTGTCAGGGTTTGATGTTTGGAATTTTCAAATGTCTCCCAAGACCATGGGTGAAATGCTTGCTGTTTCTGGTGGAATTTAAAAAAAAGAAAGAAAAGAAGCTCAGTGTCTTTTATATTGGAATCACACAGATTTTATGACTTCTAAATAACATAATTTTTTTCTCCACTGCATTTTTTTTAGATATATGTAGGGAAGTTCCAGAGCTTAACGTGAAATCACACCTTGAATTTCTGAGGAGGTGACAAGTAAACACATCTTCCAGGTTCCGGAATCTGACTTAGATTCAATTTCTGGTGCATGCAAACACGCGTGTGCGTGCATACACACACACACACACACACACACACAGACACTCAAGAACAGACTACAGACAAGTCCTGGAAGTATAGCTACGATCCCCATCATGTTTCGCTTTCACTAGGTCTAGTCTATGCTGAACAGTGTTAGTTCTCCTCTGCCTTCTACTTCCTGCTCCGTTACTACTCTTCTCCCTTTCTTTAAAAAAACAGTTTTATAGAAATTTAATTGCCATATAACATTGTGTTAGTTTAAGGTACACAACATAATGATTTGATATTTGTATATATTACAAAATGATCACCACAATATATTTAGTTAACATCTCTCAGCTCCCATAGTTACAAAAAAATATGGAATGCATCATGAATTTGCATGTCATCCTTCTCTGTATCATTCTGGTTTTAGTATACATGCTGCTGAAACAAGCACGGTTACTTCTTTTTCTTTACCATCATCATCTTCATCACCATCTGTTGGGTGTGCAGAGCCTGTTGCTGTCTTTCCTCCCTTCCTGGATGGTAAAAGACAATCACAAAAGAGAAGGTCACTCCTCTCGGTTCGCTATTTGCATTTCTTCCCATTTTCTCAGCTTCTTAAGACTCCACACTCCTTTCTGGGGAGCAGCTTTCCTTTCTGGGGAGCAGCTTCATATTTTTTTAATTTACTTCCTCGAGCTGTTATTCAGCACCTTGATGTTTTCTAGAATGGTCCGATGAAAATAAATGATCAAACCCAAGGAAGCTGTGCTGTCATGTAATTTTTATGTTGAAAGAATGCGCTTACAAAATTGAGTTATGACTGTTTTCCTAATTAAATCATTTTTCTTTTTCACAGTCTAAGCGGCTAGGGCAATGAAAATAATTTTCATTGGAAAATGAGAACCTAGATGCAGCAGCATACTTTCCTTTACGGTCTCTAGCTGGGCAATAATAACATGTCTATGTCTTTCCATGACATCACCACTGAAACGACAGAAACGTGAAATAGCAAGTTCAGGAGCTTCTCTGTGTTTGTTGAGCTGTATGGAAACAGTCAGCAAGAAGCTGGTTATCTGGGAATGATTCGTTTATAAGCAAGGTTTTCCCAGAGGACACATGGGAGGGGAAATACAGTTTTGGATTAAAGGGAAAACAAATTAAATTCCATTTCCTATTGTCAAAATAATTCCTAAGGAAGTTAGTGATGTTAATGGACATTTTGCTATTTTGGATAAGGTTGTTGTTTTTCTTGTTTCCGATTATGAACTCCTAATTTTTTCTGGGCTATTTTTAGTGCCATTGATCATCACAATGTTCTGTACTGCAAAAATATGATAACGATTCTGGATTTCTCAACTTTTGACCTGAATGAATTCGCTTTAAAGGAAATGCCCGGAATTTCTGTAAATGTTCTGACTGCAAGGTTTATAGGAGTGCTGTCAGTATCCAAGACAATTTATAACACCTAAATTAAAGTGATTTTTTGTAACACAAAGGCCAGTTAATTGGGAAAGTTTACAAAGCCTCCGTTGGGGGGATGAATCAATGTGTCCTTGGTTCACTGTAGGATAGCATCGAATAAATGAGTGCCAAGTGAATGCTTAAACACACTGATCTTATTTTACACATCTTGGCAGGTTTGTGCACTCATGTCAGAAACAAAGATGCAATCCCACATGTATCTCTTGAAGTACCTTCCACTGCCCCCAGTGATGCTCTTGTAATGTACGTATTCCTTTCCTTAATTGCACCATTAATCCAGTTTGAGTTCACCTTTCCTTATGAAGATCTTCTATCCCAATCACTAGAACTAAGTCCCCCAAGGTATGGCTGGACATGGGGTAATTAGCAAGGAGCATTTCATGGCCTGTATGTGCCCAAACCAGAGGGCAAGCTTCAGGCAGCACCAACTGCCCGTGTCATTAGAGAATGAGCAGGTGTAATCAGAGCTAATAAAATGAAGCAGTTTTTGGGAAATCTGAAGAAGCAGAGTTTCCTTATGGGACAGCTAAGTTTTGATACATAATAGAAAGGAATGACATGTGGATTTGAAAGACTTAGTAGATATTTACTTGGTACCATTTTGTGAAAATAGCTCTTCTCTCCCGCTGTGCCTTAGAGACATCTTGGTGGCCTGGCCCCCAGGGGCCCCCAAGTACCCCACCGGATCCCGCCCCACACTTGTTCTCCTGTTTTATCTCCCAAAGTGGAATTTGCTTATAGATAGTCATTTGCTCATATTTTCCTGTTTAAAATGTCCTCCCTTAAAAAAAGTAGTCCAAACTTGCTTTTCCCCTCCTGACTCTACATCGTCACTTTGAACTGACCCAGTGGTTCTTTAGGTTAAGATTTCTGATGTTGTTTTTGTTTTTCTATAAGTAGACTGCGTCTAACTGTAAGGCCAGGCAGTTAAGTACAAGCAGATGTGCTTGTTTATGTGACTCCAAAATAGTCAGTCTGTTAGTCAAATATGTGGCAGGAAAGGTTTTTTTCAGTCAATAATGAATTGCCTGATACCATGTAAACTAGCGTTAGATTGTGTTTGTAATTTTATTTGATTGTTTCTGTGCATATCTGGGTGGTTTTGGGGGGTAGATTATGAGGGGAACAGGCTCTCTCTGTCTACATTTCCACATGTGTCTTCTTGTCATGTGACATCTGGGGGTGCCCTGGGGGATACAAAGAGACACCCCTCCTTCACTTATTTGGAATGAACTCCTTTTCTAATTTCTCGAATGTTCTAGCTATCTGCGAAGGACGAAACATATAAAGTGTACTCCAGCAAAAGGGGAAATCGAGTAATTGCCAAAACCTTCTCTCCCAAAGTGTTGAGCTCCCAAATCCTAACTTTTAAAATTAATTAATTAATTAATTTTTTTGGCTGTGTTGGGCTTTGTTGCTGCGCCTGGGCTTTCTCTAGTTGCGGCAAGCGGGGGCTACTCTTCGTTGCGGTGCGTGGGCTGCTCATTGCGTTGGCTTCTCTTGCTGCGGAGCACGGGCTCTAGGCGCACGGGCTTCCATAGTTGTGGCATTCAGGCTCAGTATTTGTGGCGTGCGGGCTCTAGAGCGCAGGCTGAGTAGTTGTGGCGCATGGGCTTAGTTGCTCTGCGGCATGTGGGATCTTCCCGGACCAGGGCTCAAACCCGTGTCCCCTGCAGGCAGATTCCTAACCACTGCGCCACCAGGGAAGTCCCCCAAATCCTAACGTTTTACGGGTGCACAGAGAGAAGTAAAAAGCTCTGAACGGTGTGGCCAAACGGCAGCAAACACTTGGCAATTTGGAATAGCAGTGCTGACACTGCTTACGGTAGGATTTCTAAGGTGGGAATGCAAGGCCTGAGGTTGTGAGGACATCTCTTACTCTCACTTGAAGGGAAAAACCAGCCCAGTTCTGAGCCCAGTGAACTGGTGCTTTTTCCACTGAAATATCCCTGCTCTGACATCTAGGTTGAGCTACGCTGTGTGAACCACTTGGATCCAATCAAGTCCTGCCGTTATCTTTTGTGAAGCCAGTCAGAGTTACTCTTATTTTCAAGTTATCCTTGGGTGGTTGACTGTTCACTCTAAGAATTACACAATGCATGACTCCGTTTCAGTACTCGTGCTTCTTATGAGGGTTTTCTTTTCCCTGAAAAAAATTTTTTCAAGTTGCTTTATGAGAAAATGTATATTCAGCAAGTTTATTCAGCAGAGATTTATAGAGTGACCTGTCATATTCCAGGCTAAGAAGCTGAGACAGCAGAGAGTAGTGACGAATAGCCCCGCATTTTGGAGACAGAGAGAGCTGGATAAGAATCCCACTCTCCAGCAGTGTAACTTTAAAAAGATTCCTTCGCCTCTGTATGTATCCGTTTTATCATATGTAAAATGGGAGTAACTGTATAACTTCACAGAAATATTGCAGGGATTCTATGAAATAATGTATGTGGAGCAGTTAATGTTTGTTCATGTTAATTGAAAAGAATGAGCTTTTCCCTCGCAGATGGAGAAACGTTTGAAATGGTCTTTGTATTTTGGGTTTGGCTACAATTTGAGAACTGCTGACCTGTAGTTAGAGAACCTTTGCTTCTGCTTTGCTCCATTTTGTCATTCTAGTGTCAAGAGGAATTTAAAATTACCGGATTCAAGTGTCACCATGGGTTTTAAAGTTCTTTTTTCAATTTTTCAAGTAACTCGGGGAACCTAATTTATCATTTGATGGAATATTTTGGAAGTCACAGGTGTTTATTTTAAAAAAGAAAGAAAAAGGAAAAGAAGAAGCTTCAATCCTAAAGATTGTTGGATGAGTCTTCAGTAGGGGAATGCAGCTTACAGTCTATGCCAGGTTGTAAGAGAATGGGGATTTGAGACAGAAGTGGTTTTAAATCTGATGTGGAACCACACACACACCACCCGCCCCAACCCAGGCCGGCTAAAATTAAAGAGGCTGACAATACCAAGTGTGGGTGAGGATGTGGCATAACATTTCTGGTTTAGAAAACACTAAAGCTAAATAAGGTTTGTTATGACTGAGCAACCCCACTCCTGGTGTACACTCAATTGAAAAATGAAGACGTATGCCCACAAGACACGTTCAGTGGTATGGAATTAGAGGCGATGGTTGCATGACTGTGAATATACTGAAAAAGCTATTGAATTGTACACTTTAACAGGGTGAATTTTATAGTATGTGCACTCTATTTCAGTAAGACTGTTATTTTTTTAAAATCCGTAATAGGAATATCTACAGTAGCTTTACTCATAACAGCCCCAAACTGAGGAAATAGACCATACATCAATCAGGGAGAAATAAAGTTTGATCTCTCCATACAATAGAATAGTCGACTGCAGTAAAAAAAGAGCCTACAGCCACATAGGTGATTCAGATTTATTGATTGGGAAGGAACCTAAGTTCCTTCTCTGTCTGGTGGTTGTTACATGGGTGTTTAAAGGTGTAAACATTCAACAAGCCCTACACTTAAAATTCAAGCTCGTCGTGCATTTTACCGTATTTATGTTATAATTCAGTTTTTAAAGATCCGAAGTGGCTGCTGCAGTGGTGCCCTCCTCAGAAAGCACAGCTGAGCCTCGTCTCCTGCTGGTCCCTGGGAAGCCCAGGTGTTGGGTCCAGCAGACCCTCCCACCTCTGGCTTTGACCCTGTCTTTGCACTGCAGATGGTCTGGGGTTTCACTTACTGGGGAAAGAGAAGAACCCCCAGAGTGGTGCCTCACTCTTCTGGGCACTGGCCACCAGTTCTCTTGAATGTCATGGTTGGAGAGGGTTTCTAATCAATATTCAGCTCAGTGCCAAGGTCAAGAAAGTGAGCTCAGGCTTCCTGGTAGCGTTGCAGAAGTCTTTATTGGTCTGCTTCTGCCCCACAGGCTTTACCGTTTCTTCAGAGAAAAGCAGCCTCTGCTGACCGCCGTCTCCTTGATGGAGGCGGGCGGGGCTCCTGGCTGCACCGCGAGCTCCCTGCACTCAGATGTTCTGCTTCCTGTAGCGGAACCCAGGCGAGGACCGTGGTGCAGATTTCTCTATTCTCAGCTTCCTAAATTGTACACGGGGTGCACCTTGTAAATGGCATGGGAACAAGACAAGACATTTTCTTCCCTCTGGGTCACTACACTGGGCCTCACTGTGGCAGGTTTCCTAAATTAACTGCTCTCTGCTTTTTTGAAACATATATTTGAATGTCTGTAACTATGTTTTCAGTTTAAACTTCGGAGACAGACTGACATTAAATGGCTTCTCCCAAGCAGTCCGTTTGCCTGCATCTCAGGGACACCCCTTGTGTGACTGACCATGGACCTTCACGGCTGTGGCTACAGCCAAACTCCTGAGCTGCTTGCTCCCCTGCTACGTGTAGTCTCCTCCCCACTGCGTCAGTAGACATCTCTGGCGTGGACTTGGGGTCATAGCCTCATCTCTGCCTCCCTGTCTTTGTTCTCCCCCAATCTTCATCTCTCTTATCTACTTCCTACAGATGTTTTAAGTCTGTAAAGACTGTCTTTTTAAGCTTCTTGAAAATTCTCACTGGAACAAGTCAAGGAATGAATAAAATTCCCCCATCCCTTTCAAAAAAAAGTTGTAAGTGAGAGAATAAAATTCAGTCCCTGAGAAATGACTTTATAGATGATTCCTTTGTCTTAGGGAGGGGGAAACGAAATCTAGAGAGGGGAATGGCCAGATGAGGTTAGTCAGTGAGTTTGGGACACAGCAAGGGGACACCAGGGCCTCTCAGAGTGCTGGCCCGCTGCTCTCCCACAGACATGGCACAAGAACAGATTGGGATGAGCTCTTTTGAAGTCCAAGTCCAGACATGCTACACGCCCAGTCGTCCTGGACCCAGCTGCCCATGGTCTTTAAGGGAATAGGATTCCCATGGGATTTTTTCCAATACCTTGCTAGGAAAAAGCAGTTTCCAGCTACTGGTTTTTTCTTTCTCTTCAGCTTTAATGGTGGCCTCCACCCAACTCACACTTTGCATTTTCTGTTAATACCCAGTGGCTTAGCGTCTATGAGTTTGTTCGTGCTGTTCCTTCTACGTAGAAAGCCCTTTTCACCCTTCCTCACCTGGTAATTCTTATCTGTCCTTCAAGATTAGCTCAGGCATCATCTCAGTGGGGGCTTGTTCCTGCAACATTGAGTATACCCATGTCTTAGCACTTATCATATGGTACTGAAATTATTTGCTTAGTAACCTCTGGAAGTAGCTAACCTAGAATGGGGTGCTGGGGGCAGGTTCTTGCCTTTCATTTTTGCCTCTCTAGTTCCTAGCGAGGGGCTCAGTGAAGGGAATTTAGTGTCCTTCCAGCAATAACTCAAAGCCCTTTTCCTTTTTCACTTCTAATTCAGTGAAAGCTTCTTCCTAAACAGTTTGTTGTTTTTTTAGCTTTCCTTTTGTAAACTCTCCAAAAGAGCAAGGAATTATGTCTTAGCTCGGGCTGCCATAACAAAATGTCATAGATTGGGTGGCTTAAACAACAGACGTTTATTTCTCACAGTTCTGGAGGCTGGGAAGTCCAAGATCAAGGTGCCAGCAGGGTTGGTGTCTGGAGGGAGCTCTCTTCTTGGGTAGCAGGTGGTTGTCTTCAGCTGTGTCTTTGCATGGCAGAGAGAGGGCACAAGCTCTCTGACCTCTTCTTATAAGGTCACTAATCCCATCATGAGGACCCGACCCTTATGACCTCATCTAACCCTAATTACCTTCCAAAGGCCCCATCTCCAAATACCATAATATTGGAGGTTAGGGCTTCAATATATGGATTTAGGGTGGAGGAGGGGCATACAATTCAGTCCATAGCAAAAGAGTGCACAGGTGACCCATTGACGTTTTTCAGTGAGTGCCAAGAGTTGTGTAACAAGAGCTAGAAAGTCTTCATGGTTTGTGTAAATCCCTCAAGTGGAACTGAGCTGGTAGAGTGAGTCTTGTGCAAGCTTTGTACATTTCTAAGGAGTTCGCACTCTCTGGTCATGTAAAACTGGGTATGACTAGACCTGGAGCCCTCGACATCATAGGCTCACTTCTCCCAACTGATATTTCATCAGGAATTGTTGGGATTAAGGAAGAAGGCAGGTTAAAAGTAGCAAAAAGGTTTTTACCAAATGAGCACCACATTTCCTATCTTTAAGCAGGTCTTGTTGTATATCTTTTGGCAAATCTATTCCTTCACCTCCATTATTACTAAGTATAACAATAACGTGAATTGAAGTTGTTGTTAAATGGAGATTAAAAAATCCTCATGACCTTGGAGTAAGTATAATTATGGTGCTTTTATTTAAAGCTCCTTTGAGCTTAAATTCATTTCATTTCTAAAAATAGACTGCAGAGATTAGATCTATTCTTTGAGAGGATCAAAATAACTTAGAATATAAAAACACCTTAGCTGCATGCTCCTTTCCAGAAGCACAGAGTACTGCTTAGCTGGGAGACTGATAGAACTTTTTAATCAACAAGGCAAAGTTTGAAAAATAACTTTGGCAGAAATCCATCATTCTAAAAGTAAGTCTGTCGGTAAGTGAGTACATTTACTGAATAAAATGAGACTGAAAAAGTTGAGAAAAAGTACTAGAATGAAGAATCTATTAATACTATACCAGGCTGTCACTGAATTGAATTTGAAGGAAAATTAGAGTAGTCTCAAATTCTCCATTTGTCTTTGACGATTGGATGTTCTGGGTATGTCTACATTATTTTGCTCTTTATACTTCTTGGCAAAGGAGCAATACTTGGCAAATTATAGCCCCTTTATTCAAATAAATTGTAGTATATTATAGAAAATAAAACGAACAAAAACAAAACAAAACAAAAAACCCAACCAAATCAGGTATTTTAGGATGAGCTGAAGTGGAATGCCCAGAGAGATAGGTGAAAGGAAGAAGCCCCCCGCAAAGGTACCAGGGAACACCGCCACCGCTTCAGCAGACATGATTTAATATGGTCTCTTGAGAAATGTGAGTACTAAAGAGAAAAGTCTGACACCCAACCCTTTCTGAGGGAGAGCCAACACTTTCTGCATTGCTGATCCAGGAAGATTGCAAGTCCAAGATAAAAGGTCCAAAGGTCACAGATTTCTGAAGCTGGAACCAAGGGATCAGTGTCAGATGGCATAAAAGACACACGGGTCTTTTCAGCATACAGCATGTGTTAAAGAGTTCAGAGTTCTGGTACTTGAACTCTTCTACCCACTTCTCCCTTCTTGGTATATGGACTAAGAGAACATATGGACAAAGAATAGTAGGCAAGTGGGAAGCAAAGTTGAGTTGAAAAACTCAACCTTAGTTTAGAGACTTAAGGCTTTCTGCTCCCTATAGGAAGCATGGTTTCCTCTCCATCCTCCACTCCCACCCCACAACAGGAGAAGACAGGGTAAAGATAATTTTATTGCATGGATTCAAGAGAAGAAATAAATCATGTGGAGTCTGGATTCTTGCCTTTAAAACACTGGAATCCCACTAACTAGTGTAATGAGCCTCATTAAGTGTACAATCAGATGAATAATTCTTCCCATTAGAGTGAACTTGGAAGAGATTGAAAGGATGGAAAGCAGAAGAGTTTCCTCCCCCTAGGCAGAGAGAATCATGAGGAAAGGAAACTATGTTCTTCTCACCTCCAGTCTGCCTTATTAATCATCATCAGTTGCATCATATCTGAATCTCTGTGTCTGAAGAGAAAGAGACTGTGCCCTTAAGAAAATCCTGTTGCCCTCGGCTGATATATGCAAGATATATAGGCTATGATGAAAATACAAGGATAATTTAAATTGTAATGATGAGTTAATAAGATTGTCACTGATCAGGAAGATGTTCAGAACAAATCAAATGAAGCCTCCCCACCTTGCCTCACCATGATGACATCCAAGGTGGCTCTAGGGAAATAGTGGTCAGCCAAACCTGGTTTGAAAACCAGTGTCTTACCATCTCTCTATGTCTTAGTTTTCTCATCTGTATAGTAAACGGAAGTCCTCTACTTCAGAGTAGACTGTTGTACATTGTGACAGACCAACATTCAGCTGAAACAACTAGGGGAAAAACAAATAAATTGCAAAAATCATATTTTTAAAGAAATCAGAGATCTTTGAAAGCAATGAGAGCTAAATTAAATAAATTTCCAAAGAAGGAAGAACCTTCTTAGGTATACTGAGTAACACAGGCTATTTTCTTCATGGGGTTGGGGGAGGTGAAGGATATTTGCTGATTCTGGGTGTGGCCTAAGGATCTGACTTGGTCCAAGAAAAGGAAATATTCTGTGGGAAAGAGAAACTAGCAGGGCTTTTGGCAGTCATGTGGAACTGGCTTGATGGATTGGAAACTAGAGGAGCCCCAAAGGCAAGTTCAGTATTCCCGCGAGACGTTTGCTGAACTCTGGAGCAGTTCTGGAGGCTGCTGGTTGGCCCAGAAAGGCAAAGCAAAAGCTCATAATCTTGGGGGTACTTAGGAGACAAAATCTTGCTAAAAGGAGGAGCCTGAAGCAAATATACAATGACTCTTCCCCTAAAGACTGTTGCCAGATTTTGAATCTACATGGGATGGGAAGCTAAAAAGCTAAGGTCAAAATTTCTGAAAGGCAGAACTTACAGGAATGAGAAGTCAGAGATCTACCAGGCTCTTACAAGTCTGGAAGGGCCATACCTGAAGAACTAGATAAAGTAGAGGTGGACTAAGCCTTACTAGATCTATAGCCCATCTCTGATTCACTCAATCCCTGATTATAGTTCTTTTACATGCAGTGTTCAACATATGAAGTTGTAGACATGTTAAGAGGCAGGAAAACATGACTGATAATTAAGTGGAAAAAATAATGAGAGCTTAACCACAAATGATCTGGGTGTTGGCGCTAGTGATAACTTAAAAGTGACTATGAATAATATGTTAAAGAAAATAGTGGAAAAGATGAATTAAATGATGGGAGAAATTCAATGCAAAATTGGAATCTGTAAAAAAAAATCAAAGAGTTATTATTGAACAGAAAAAAAAAATGTGTGAAATTAATAACTTAGTGGATGGGTCTAAGAGCAGACTGGACGCAGTGTTACAGGATTAGTGAAGCATAGAGAGGAAAAAAGAATGGAAAGAATAGAACAAAGTATAAGAGACATGGGGGAGATTGTCAAAATGTCTAATATATATGTACTTGGAATTCTAGAAGGTAAGGAGAGAAGCAATATATGAAGGAATAATGGCTGAGAATTTTCTAACACTGCTGAAAGACATCAACCCACAGCTTCAAGAATCTCACCAAACCCCAAACTAAAAATACAAAGAAAAATAAGTATGCTTAGGCATATCCTAGTTAAAATGTTGAAAACCAAAGATAGAGAAAATCTTAGAAGTCAACCAGAGGAAAAAGACATTACCTTAAATTTAAAAAGTAACTGACATTTCAACTGAAACTATGAATACCAACAGACAATGGAATGACATCTTTAAAGTGCTGAAATTTAGGGGATAGATTAGATAATCTCAACACTCCATTCCTCTATTCCTACTTTAAAGAACTAGTCACCAGCCTCTTCAAAATTACTATGAATATGTTTGGAGAATTACTACTTGAGGTTTTCTAGACTTTTTCATTAAATATACATGCTTATTTCATCTCCTCATTCTCAGATTTCTGTTTTCTTGGATTCATATCACATAGCATGATATTGGCTTCTAAAATTCACATTGGAAACTCATTATAAATCAAGTAAAGTAGTACTTAATTTGGATAGACAGATCATGTTCTAAAGTAGAATATAAATGTTTAAAGGTAGAATGAATGAATGGCTTTATAAAAAGGAAACTGTGATATAATGGTATGATTCATGTACAGTGTTAGTTAAGGTGTTGGATGGAATAGTGATTTAGAATTCCTTGCTACTCAAAATGTGACTTTGACACCAAAAGCACAAGCAACAAAAGAAAAAAATAGGTAAATTGGACTTCATCAAAATTATAAACTTTTGAGCTGCAAAGGACACCATCAAGAAAATGAAAAGACAACCCACAGACAAATCATATATCTGATAAGGGAGTTGTATCTAGAACATATAAATAACTCTTAAAGCTCAATAGTAAAAAGATAACACAGTTTAAAAATGGGCAAAGAATCTGAAGAGACAATACTACAAAGAAGATAAATAAATGGCCAATAGGCCCATGAAAAGATGTTCAGCATCACTTGCCATTAGGGACATGCAAATCAAAACTACAGTGAGATACCACCTCACTCCCACGAGGATGGCTATAATAAAAAAGACAAATAAGAACAAGGATGTGAAGACATTGAAACCCTCATACACTGTGGTGGTAATGTAAAATGGTGTAATAAATTATTCCTGTGGTGAAGATGATGATGATGTCTTATTTACCAGGTTCTGGCTTATTCATCAATGTTATAAAGTGGTTCAGTGAATTTTGGCAGTTTTGTGGATACTTTTACTGAAATTAAGAACACATCACTAGGGACTTCCCTGGTGGCGCAGTGGTTAAGAATCCGCCTGCCAATGCAGGGGACACGGGTTCGAGCCCTGATCTGGGAAGATCCCACATGCCACGGAGCAACTAAGCCCGTGCGCCACTACTGAGCCTGCGCTCTAGAGCCCATGAGCCACAACTACCGAGCCCACGTGCCACAGCTACTGAAGCCCACACGCCTAGAGCCTGTGCTCCGCAACAAGAGAAGCCACCGCAATGAGAAGCCCGCACACCACCACGAAGAGTAGCCCCGGCTTGCAGCAACTGGAGAAAGCCCGCATGCAGCAATGAAGACCCAACACAGCCAAAAATAAATAAATTAATTAATTAAAAAAAAAAAGAATACATCGCTAATGAGGGATTCAACCTACCTTCATATGAGAGTTCCTAGGGAATTTTTTTTAAAAATGCTGATACCTGGACCTTATTATAAGATATTCCAATTTCATTGATATGGGACAGGACTTTAGTTGTTTTTGTTTTTGTTTTCTAACTTCTCAGGAGATTTCTGTTGTGCAGCCAGGGTTGAGAGCTACTGAGTCAAGTTGACATCTCCAGGGTTAAGCAAAGCTACCATTGAGGGTTAACTTGGAAGTAGAAAAGGAGAATTGGCACAGGAACCAGGAGACCTGGGTTTGAGTCTGCACTCTTACCTTTTTGTGACTGTGTGCTTTGAGCAAGATACTTGACCTCAAGGAGCTTCAGTTTCTTCATCTGTAAAATGGGACAAAGCACCCTCCCCTCCTGTGCAGGGGTGTTGTGAGGAGCAGATGAATTCATACACGTGACACTGCTGAGCCTGACACCCGGGACATTTTTTGCCCTCTATTTTTTTTTTTAATTTTTTGGCCATGCCGTGAGGCATGCAGGATCTTAGTTTCCCGGTCAGAGATTGAACCTGTGCCCCCTGCCTTGGGAGCATGGCGTCTTAACCACTGGACTGCCAGGGAAGTCCCTGCCCTCTTTAAATTTTGGTTACTTTCTTCTCTTACCTTCCATGAACTAGATATTTATGTCACTTTTTTTTTCTAGTTTTGTTCTATTATTGCTTTTTCTATAAAATGTAGGAGTTTGTTAAAAGTCATCTGAGGTTTCCCTAGGTTTAGAATTTATCCTTTCTTCACATGACCTTGATCTCTTTACGTTCCTCAGCTATATTCTCAGTCCCACTGTGCTTATGGTAAATGTCGTTTTTTGATACCTGAAAAAGTAATGGCTCATTGTATATTTTAATGAGGTGATACCAAATGCTGTTAATAGCTATGCCTGGAGTTTAGCATGATTTGTCTGTCATTAACTGATCCTGGAATAAATCATAGGATTGATATTGAATAAATTAATTCAATATTTTTAAAACACCAAACAGGGGCTTCCCTGGTGGTGCAGTGGTTAAGAATCCGCCTGCCAATGCAAGGGACGCGGGTTCGAGCCCTGGTCCGGGAAGATCCCACATGCTGCGGAGCAACTAAGCCCGTGTGCCACAACTACTGAGCCTGCGTTCTAGAGCTCGTGAGCCACAACTACTGAGCCTGCATGCCACAACTACTGAAGCCCACGTGCCTAGAGCCCGTGCTCCGCAACAAGACAAGCCACCACAATAAGCCTGCACACCGCAACGAAGAGTAGCCCCCGCTTGCTGCAACTAGAGAAAAGCCTGCGCACGGCAACGAAGATCCAACGCAGCCCCCCAAGATAAATAAATAAATAAATAAAACACCAAACAGAATTCTCAGCCTTAGCTGTGGTTTCTGTCTAGTGGATTTGGCATAGTTTCTTTGGTTCTAGGCGAGAAAGACAGCCTGTTCTGAGATTTTACATTTTTATTAGATTTACTTTTTAACCTAAAAGAAAGGCTGGGTTGGTTACATTCATATGTGAATCTGAAACACAGGTGGACTCCAGGACAGTCTGACATGTGCCTCTACAGCCTGTGAGAAAGCTAGAGTCCACCCTTCCCTGGAGATGTGGCAGTACCGTCTGGACAGGGCTGGAGTTGGATGGTGTGGAGCAGAACACCTCACATTTTAATGTGCATGCGTATCACCAGGGGTCTGTTCCACTGTAGATGTTGCTCAGTCGGTCTGGGGTGGGGCCTGAGATCCTGCATTCCCTGCAAGCTCCCAGATGGTTTCGATGGCAAGGGTATAGAAGACAGCTGTTCTTCTGTCTGCCCAGCACTTTCCCTACCTTCCTCCAGGGAAACCTTCCTTCCTCCATTCCAACCATGAAGTTCAAGGGTGAGCTTCTATGTTCTTACATTACTCTGTTTCCCAGGCCACAGTCAGTTGGTTCAGGGACCAATCAGAATCTTCCCTGGCATTTTTGGACTTGGAACCAGAGAGCCAGTCTCAGATATTCTCTGTGGAGCCCCATGGAGGTAATTGGTCCAAGAAGCACAGATGAGGGACAGAGAGATTGTCCCCAGGGTTCTCAGGTCTGGGTTCCGATGTCCCTAATATATGAAAAGTGATTTAAAAATAACACTGTGACCTTTGGGGTTATGTTACCAGCTCTGACGATCAAGTGCATTTGTGTAAACTGTTTCAGGCACTTACTGTATGCAAGTCTCTGTTGCTGGGCCCCGAACATACAAAGATGAACAGCTCACCTCCTGTGTGGGGAGACCACCATTTCAGTAGAATTTGGCGTGTGCAATGGTAAGGGGTTATGGAAGGCCCTAGAAGAAGCTTCTGATCCACTCAGGAAAAGTTTTAGAAATGGATTTTCAAAAGGTGAATAGGGATTGTTTGAGGAGACCTGTGAAATTATTCCAGGTAGAGAAAACTTGCTGAGCAAGGGCAAGATGATGGGATGAAACAGGGTTTGAAAACCTATAACCAGTTTACGTGGGAGGTGCATGGCTGAAACTGGGGCAGTTACGGTGAAGGGCCTTGTATACACGCTGCCATTGGCCACTTTTTCCTTATGTCCTATGTATTTCAACAACAACAACAGCGACATCAAAACAATAACAAACAGCAAAGCTAAATCTCTGATTCTCTTCCAAATACACGACTCTCTGGCGGGTTTCCATCAACAACTGTTCCTCTTTATTTTCCCTTAAACAAACAGGAAATTTGTCTCAGGATCGAAATGAATGTTTAAAAAACAAACCTGATCTGCTTTAAATACTAAAATCTGTTTAAATAACGCAGAGGTTGTGACATCCGTTGACAAATCCAGGAAGTTCAAAGCCCCGCCGTTGACACAATGTATTGAGTTCTGCTGTTGTTGGCAGCCTGAACTGTGGCAGGTCCTGGTGTTTGTCATTCAGGTCCTCATGTGCGCAAGGCAGACATTCCTCAGACTACAGGGCTCTTTCTTCTTTGGGGAAACATTTGTATTTTTTTTTTTTTTTTTTAAAGGGAGTAGTTTTATTTATTTATTTTTAGTTTTGGTTGCGTTGAGTCTTCGTTTCTGTGCGAGGGCTTTCTCTAGTTGCGGCAAGTGGGGGCAACTCTTCATCGCGGTGCGCGGGCCCCTCACCATCGCGGCCTCTCTTGTTGCGGAGCACAGGCTCGACACGCAGGCTCAGTAATTGTGGCTCACTGGCCCAGTTGCTCCACGGCATGTGGGATCTTCCCAAACCAGGGCTTGAACCCATGTCCCCTGCATTGGCAGGCAGACTCTCAACCACTGCGCCACCAGGGAAGCCCCTAAAAATGCTTTTTGAAAGCAAGAACAACGATTGACAGTAATGGCTGCTACTTCCATCTCCTGAATGGCAAGCCCCAAGAGTAACTTGGAGTCTTTCTCATGGGCAGATTTTAGCCGTTTTAAAGGTTAAAAAAAAAGTTTATGCTTTTACTGACATTCATCAACCTAAATTGAAACTCTGTACCCATTAAACACTAACTTCCCACTCCCCATCCCTCCCGCGCCCTGGTAACATCCATTCTACCTTCTATCTCTATGAGTTTGGCTGTTCTAAGTGCCTCATATAAGTGGAATCATACAGTATTTGTCCATCTGCGTCCGGCTTATTTCACTGAGCATAATGTCATCAAGTTTCACCAGTGTTGTAGCATATGTCAGAATTTCTTTCCTCTTTAAGGTTGAATAATATTCCATTGTATATATATATGTATATATATATATATACATATATATATATATGTATATATATATATATACATATATATATACATATATATACCATGTTTTGCTTACCCGTTCATCCATTGATGGACACTTGGGTTGCTTCCAAGTTTTAGCTATTGTGAATAATGCTGCTGTGAACATGGGTTTGCAGATATCTGAGTCCCTGCTTTTAGTGGACTCTTATTTTCAAAAACGCTGCATGGAGCTCATGTGGGGCCTTTCTGGCTGTGAGAGAAGGCTGACCTGGGAGTCAGGGCCTTGGTTCCACTGCCCCCTGCCATGAAGTCGCCGGGGCCTGGAGCAAGTCACACACCATCTCTGGGTCACAGTTTCCCCACCTCTGAGCTTAGGGAGTCGGTTGCATCTCTCAAATTCTGCCCCCAGGTGCCCTTGCATGGGACACTCTGTACCCAGACTTGCACAGTCAGCCACTCCTGGCTTCTGTTTGTTCCTCGGTGGAGTTAGAAGTGGAGTGGCCTCTTAGCACAAGTAGATTTGTCATTCACACGCTTCCCAGCGTTTTTGAGCAGCCCTGACGGCCCGTGGCATATGGAAATCTGTTGCTTTGCTGGGCCATGAACATGAAGCTCATACAGGCTGAGGTGGATGTGTGGGTGCAAGTCACTTAGTGGGTAAGTCGGGCTGGACACCTGCCCAGGGTCCACCCCTCAGTGGGGTGTTGTCGGCTGCTACTCATCCCTTCTTACACTGTGACTTTTGTGAAGTGGTAGAACTTTGGTGACTCTGTGTGTGTGTGTGTGTGTGTGTGTGTGTGAGAGAGAGAGAGACACACACACACACACACGGGGCGGGGCGGGAAGGGGGAGATGGGAAATGCTTCTAAAAAGAGAGCTGACCGCTGGGGCTGGTGATGGAGGTAAAAGAAAGCAGAGAAGCCTAAGGAACTGAGGGTCCTTCTGGAAATAGATTAAAAAGTGGCCCATCTGCCTCCCCAATAGCTCTACAGAATAAACAAGTTCGCTATAAATTCCCTACAGAAAGAAGACAAACCTCCTTGTGAAATTTCACTGAGTGTCTCAGCCAGCAGAAGATTTGCTCATTGAGAGAGAAAAATATAGAGAAGTTTGAAAGAGGGGCCCAGGAGAAAAAAGGCAGGAGACCATGCAAACGTTTCCAGGAAGCAGCAGATGGAAAGGCACCAGTCTGGCTATAAACCAACCTTATTTTCAAGTAAGGGCTGGTTTGAAAATTCTCAGAGGTGTTTTTCTTGGCAAAAGGTGCAGTTAATAGAAACAAGCAGGCCAGCTGTCTATCTCATGGTAGACGAGATTCCTCCTAAGCTGAAGAAACCCGTAGAGGAACAGAGCCACAAGCCCTCAGCTCTGACTGTTGCAGGGCATGTGGGAGGTGACAGTTACACAAAGGAGACTGAAAGTCATGAAAAAAGCCATCAGAGAAGACAATTAGAGAAGGCCATGTATGTATATGTATATCAAATCATCATGTTGTGCAATTTAGATATATACAATTACATTTGTCAACTATTCCTCAATGAAGTTGGAAAAAAAGGAAAAAGCTGGTAAAAAGGGCAAAGGAGATGAAGACAATGGTGAAGAGTTAAGAAAGGCTTCAGAAATGTTATGAG
Organism: Balaenoptera musculus; assembly: GCF_009873245.2. Lineage (NCBI taxonomy): Eukaryota > Metazoa > Chordata > Mammalia > Artiodactyla > Balaenopteridae > Balaenoptera > Balaenoptera musculus. The sequence goes on along the minus strand of NC_045798.1, from coordinate 40,376,534 downwards.
TTGTTCCATTAACACCAAGCTGCCATCACTAACCTCTGTCAGCAGAATGGAGGCCTTTTCAGCGATTCCAAGAAATAAATCTCTGTTGGCACCATCCCAGGAAATGTCCAAGAAGTTGCAAAAGTAAAGAGGGATTAACGAGATTAACTTTGGTTAAGACTAAGGAAGGAAAGGAAAAAAAAAAAGGAAGAGAAAATGACAACAAAAGTAAGAACAAAAGGGAAGGTGATAGGGACTTCCCTGGTGGCGCAGTGGTTAAGAATCCGCCTGCCAATACGGGGGACATGGGTTCGAGCCCTGGTCCGGGAAGATCCCACGTGCCGCAGAGCAACTAAGCCCGTGTACCACAACTACTGAGCCTGCACTCTAGAGCCTGCGAGCCACAACTACTGAGCTTGCGCACCACAACTACTGAAGCCTGCACGCCTAGAGCCCATGCTGCGCAACAAGAGAAGCCACCACGATGAGAAGCCCGCTCACCGCAATGAAGAGTGGCCCCTGCTCGCCGCAACTAGAGAAAAGCCCACATGCAGCAACGAAGACCCAACGCAGCCAAAAGTAAATAAATAAATAAATTTATTTTAAATAAAGGGAAGGTGATAAAAATGGGCACAAATGAGATAAAATAATATTTCTCCAAACTGCTAAATGTTAATGAGTGGAAAACATAGATGAAAAACATTTTTGGAAAAAATGAAAATGAGAAACTTGCATCCAGGAGAAAGAGAAGACTCGATTAGGATTAAAGGCCACCCCAACTAGAAGCTCCAGGTCCAGAGGCAGTCAGGTCAGAGTAGAGACCACAGTAAAGACCATCTTTATCCTTTATAGGAAAAGAAGCAGGGAAGCTGATGAATTAATTCATGTGGTTTGTATAACCTTGTTTCCAAAACCAGACAACTGCATTGCAAGATAATAAAATTTTAGGCCCACTTCATTTATGACCATAGGTACAAAAGTCCTAAATAAAATGCCAAATAAGAAGAGGGCAGGATGGGGGAAGTAGAGCTGCCCTTTGAGATAAAAGCTCTTTAGCATAAAAGCCACCACTCCGTTTTCACTTTGAGAAATCTGTTTCCTCTTGTCCTTTGCTTTCTACTTTGCAACTGTCTCTCTGACCTTGTTGCCACTTCGTTTTTGTTCCTGAAGACACCACAGGTCTTTTTCGTTATCAAGGGTTTTGCTGCAAATTAAGCAAGGAAAGCAAACAGAAAGTGACCTTAAATGAATAAACTACTACAAAGGTTCTAAGAGCTCACAGAGTTTCTGTACTGAAGGCTCCTGGTTTGTATTTCCAGACTTCTTTTTGAGATGGTAAATGAATGAAGATGAGACCCATTAAACACACTCCCTCCTTCTGACCGTCTGCCTGTTGCCTTGTTCCCAGCTTGGGACCTGAAGAGGCCTCCAAGACCGGACATGACGTCCCCTTGAGTGAGATGGCAGTTGACATCTCTGAGGGCATCCAGCCTGCGTGACCCATCCCGATACAGCTTGCTTCTTAACTTCTTCTCATTGCAAGGAAGCAAGTCCTTAGGGTGACCTTCCTCATGGAAGCCGTTTTGTATTCCAGAATGCAGGATTCTGGGAAAAAACATCTTTCCTGAGCAGACATTCCAAAGTTGGGTCTTTGATTCTCAAAACTTTTTGTGCCGATGTTTAGAGGCACCGCTGGAGGCTGAGTCCCGTTACTGCCATTCCTAAGAGACTTTTCTGTAATTTCTAGCTCTGAGAGATGTGGACTAACCTCTTCCCTCTCCTGTGGTTTCTAGATGTTTGCGAGCAATTAATTAATGATTTCATTGCTCCCTCCCTTAGGAAGTACCTGGTTTCTTAGAATGTGTGTCACGGGCCAGAAAGACAGGGGCATTAGGGCAGGGGGAGAGACGGTGCTGTTAGCAAAGGCAGGTCGACAGCTAGGTTTTTAGCTGGAGGATCTGGGAACAGGTGAATGAGTACTTCTGACCTTGAGGATTCTTTTTGCACAGCTGAGACAGGATGGAAACGGGGATTCTTGCTATGCCCCTGCCCAGGGGAGAGACGAGTTTGGATGCTGGCTTCCAAACTCCTCTTTTGAAGGGTTTGGAAGTTAAATGTTTCTTTGAAGATTCTCACCTCAAAATAGGCTAGAACTTAGCATTTTCCGCTAAATACAGGGGTATTTGGGAAAGGTATTTAGGGGGACTAGGAAGTGTTTGGGGGAAAAAGTCATGAAGTGGGAAGGCATGGCTGATGTCTGGGATCTGAACGAGCACAAACGAAGCTCGTGAAGAATGGCTTTGGAGAAGGTTGCCGAGGTCCTGCTGCTCTGATGACCTTTTGTTGAAATGATTTCTGCAGGTGATCACGGCTGGTTTATCGATATTGCTGTTTGATACAATCCTGACCAGGGCCACCGTGGGATGGTAAGTCTTTTGCATAGAGAGAGGAGAAGAAAATTAGTTGCTTGTGTTTCCTTGGGATACTAATATTTGCTCTCAAATGTTGAAGAAAGGGTGTGTGTTTGGGTATATATTTTATTGACATATAAATATACATTCAGGAGAGTGCATCTATCATGAATATTTTCCCAAACTGAATATACCACACCTGCTACAGCCAGCATCCAGAGCAGGAACCAGAGCCTCAACGGTATACCTTTCAGCCACTCATCCACACAAGAGTCACCACTACAGGTGAACCACTAATTATGTGTGCATATAACTATAACTATGTTTGTGTTTCCCGCCTTTGACCCTTCAATTCATTTTCTCCTAGTCAAGTTCCAGATCATCCTTGTTTAGAACGCACCCATCCATTTGCTTGAAGACAGCACTGCCTCTCCCTCCCGTATCTGAGCAGAGACCTGAAGGAAGTGGGGGAGCGAGCCCTGGGGACCCTGGGGGGGAAACAGCAAGTGCAAAGGCCCTGAGTGTGCTCGGTCTGCTCAAGGAGCAGTGTGGCCGGAACAGGTTGATGGGGGGAGAGTAGTAGGAGATGAGGCTGGTTGGTGGCTGACCATGTGGGGTCTTAAAGGCCATTGTTAAGAGTGAGGGGGGGGAGCGATCAGAGGGTTCTGAGCAGAGGAGCCACTTGCTCCTAGGTTAAAAACACACTCCACAGTCTGCTGTGTGGAAGATGGGCTGTGGGGTGCTACCTCTGAACTCTCTACACAGACTGCCCATCGGATAGCTGACGGAGTTAAGACTTTGATCCACTCCAGCTTGCTAGTATTCAGACCAGCCGATATGATCATTACCAAGGGTCGTGGTTGTCACCTTCAGGGAAGATGAGGCGAGGTGGGGAGTGATGGTGAGTTTAAACTGTTAAGACTGCAGTTGCTCCTCTCATCAGTGGGCGTGCTTTATTTTGGGGGTATATACTTATGTATTTTAAATGTACATAATAATGGGTGCTATTTGTGAGACGTTTAAGACAATGCAGAAATGCATCGAGTAAAAAGTAAAGGCCTGTCATCCTCTGCTTCCACTGTCTCCACTTGGCCAGAAGTCACACCAGTTTGATTCAACAGTGAGAACAATGCACTGTTTGGTCAGGATGTCCACGCTGAGGGAGGTGGGCTCTATCGTCTGCCAAGTGAAACCACACCGACGGGTGTCTGTAGAGCAAGATGAGCCTCTCAGTCACCCGGGAATGGGTCAGTCCTTGCCAAGTCTTCGCCCAGCCTGCCGGCTGCTGGCCGGATGACCCACAGCTTTCCTCCCCTATGACCACGGCTGCCTGCTGTCCGGCCTGAATCACTAATGCAGCACATTATGGAGAATAAGTCATATTTGTTGTTGCTACTTACTGGTCTCTTAACCTCTGTTTTAAAAAGGAAAACAAGCCTAGGGCCACTTGAAGATAATGTTTATTTCCATTCCAGTTTGGATGCATTGTTCGGCAATCCCCCCTCACCCCCGCCCCAAGAATGGCACTCCAAAACTGAATTGCAGACAAGTTTTGGAATAGGTTTTTCCATTTCTTTCTTTTTTTTTTTTTTTTTAAAGACTGAGTATTTTTTTTTTTTTTTAAACTTTGGGTTTATTTATTTAATTTATTTATTTATTTATGGCTGTGTTGGGTCTTCGCTTCTGCGCGAGGGCTTTCTCTAGCTGTGGCAAGCGGGGGCCACTCCTCATCGCGGTGCGCGGGCCTCTCACTGTCGTGGCCTCTCTTGTTGCGGAGCACAGGCTCCAGACGCGCAGGCTCAGCAATCGTGGCTCACGGGCCCAGCTGCTCCGCGGCATGCGGGATCCTCCCAGACCAGGGCTCGAACTCGTGTCCCCTGCATCAGCAGGCAGACTCTCAACCACTGCGCCACCAGGGAAGCCCGGTTTTTCCATTTCTTTACCAGCATGATGGAAAGAAAAAGCATATTGTTCCTTAGCTTTGCTCAAATAAGGCGTAGTTCTAGAAAATCCATATTTTTTCTCATTCTGAGGCTGAGAGTAATCCTAAGGGTTGGCTCCTCCCACCTCCTCCCTCCACTTTTTTGCATTCATTTGCACATTGGACCTGCAGAATTGTCACCTGTTTGCTCAAAAGCCACAGTGCTGGTTGGCGGGGCCGGTACTCGTGCTCGGTGTGTCTAGGGCAGCCTCCCCTCTCCCAGGACGTCTTGCAAATAATCCCCTGTCTTGTGCCGTCATAGCCACACACACAAAAATGGTGTCATTTTTAAACATCAATATGAGGTTCCTGCAAGATAAATGTGAGGGGCAGGACCAGGCTCTGGGAATACCATGATGAGGAAGTCCAAGAGGTGACTTTGCATCTCGTGTGGCTTTGGGCTGGAAGGGGTTGGTTCAATAAACAGATATTTCCTGGGGGTCTGTGTGCCAGGAGCAGCTCTCGGATGAAAGTGTAAAGTCACTGCCCCTGGGATGTCTGTTATTGCTTGTCTCCCTGCCTGAGGGCGGGTCTGTACCTAAACCATCCAGACTGACAGAAATGAATCTTTTTGCTCACGGCATTTGGTGAAAGCGATTTTCAACCCCTCTCAGGAGCCCCTAATGGGGCATTTCTTCCGTTTTCCAGAAGAAAAACGGAAGGAAAAGAAAAATTAGGAAATACTCCCACACCCTCCTCTTCTTCCTCCTCCTCCTAGTCTCACCTCTTCCTTTGAATAATAATAACCATTTATTGAGCAACTACTATATTTCAGAAATTTTTATATTAATATTATCTCATTAACTTTCACAACAACCCTCCAAGTTAGCCCCGTTTTAAAGATGAAGAAGCTGAGGTTCAGAGACATTTAACTGATTGTCCCAAGATTTTAGAGCTACTAGGTGATTGGACCAGGATTGAAACCCGGGTCTGTGTGTGTCCAACATCCCATAAACTTCACATACCTCCCTAGAAATGATGTGGGAAACGCCAAGGACTTAGCAGCAGCATAGATAGTGTCTAGGTAGAAGCAGGTCATGGGGAGGTGGAAGAGACATTGGCCTAAATGTTTCTCTTCCCACCAGTCTGATCATTTATAAAGAGCATCTAGATGATATGGCAGCAGTACAGAAGGAGCGTTACCCAGGACAAAATGTCTCTATTTCTTGTTCAGGGGCTGACACGGTGAACTAAGAATGTCCAGTGGAACATTTTTAGGAAAAGGATTTAATTGCCTTAGATTTCTTTTTAAAATTTATTTATTTTTATTTTTTATTTTTTGGCTGCGTTGGGTCTTCGTTGCTGCGTGGGCTTTCTCTAGTTGCGGCGAGCGGGGGCTACTCTTTGTTGCGGTGCACGGGCTTCTCACTGCAGTGGCTTCTCTTGTTGTGGAGCACGGGCTCCAGGCTCATTGGCTGTAGAGCGCAGGCTCAGTAGCTGTGGCGCACGGGCTTAGTTGCTCCGCGGCATATGGGATCTTCCCGGACCAGGGCTCGAACCCGCGCCCCTGCATTGGCAGGCGGACTCTTAACCACCGCACCACCAGGGAAGTCCTGCCTTAGATTTTTAATACTAGAAGCTATAATTCTATCAATCAACTAACAATATTTATTGAGTGACTGCTGTATGCAAAGCATGTGGAAGTCATTAAGGAACATAAGACATCATCCAGCCCTCAAGGAGTTTTCGGGAGAAGGAGAAGTCATAAAGATAATTTCTGCAGTAGGATAGTAACCGTTTGAATGCACAATGAATGTGAAGACTGGAGGAGAGAGAGAGTGTGGGGTGAGCAGGAGGGCCTTGGAACTGGCTTGAAACTGGACCTGATGCAGAAGGGAGAGGCTTAGTCAGACTCAGGGTGGAAGAGTATTTGGTCCCTCCGGCCCTGGGAGGACAGGGAAGGATGGAGGGGCAAGAGGTGCCAATGGTGAGACTTCGCAATTTGGAACCAGAGCTGGTACTGGGGGGCAGGGAGCTGATCCTACACTCCCTCCTCCTTACTCTGCACTTGTCCTTCTGGGAAGGCAGGACACAAACGGGCAGGTTGACGTCCAAAAACCTAACTGCCAAGATATCCTGGTGCATCCTCGAGATTCTTCCCCCAATTTCTGTATCTTATCCTTCATAGTGATCGTCTCAATTCTTGATAGTAATTTTCCTTCTTACAAATAAGCCTCATTGATTGTATTTTGTATACAATTTCAGAATGAACTAAAAAACAGCAGAAAAACAAAAAACACCCAGGTGTTGAACTGAGTGTGAGAAATAAGCCTGAGATGCTCTCCAGTGGGGAGGCCGCGCTTAGTCTGAAGGTTCCAGCAGCCGTCTGTGCGAGGCCATATCTCCAGGCTGTTCCACATCCTGTGGACTTCGTGGTATGCCCTGAACAAGATGGAAAGAAGGGCTGTGTGTACCCAAATCAAGGAAACAGCACGTGTGATTATTGCAAAAGGAACCTTGACTTTGGAATTTCCTGATTTTTGAGAACTCTCGAATTTAAGGATGGTGTGTTTTCAGCCTCAAAGAATTTTCCAACCACAAAGTGAACCACCAGAAGAGGAATGTCAGACTGTGTTTCAGATTTCCTGTCTTTTGCGCAGAGCTGATCTGCATTGTCCATAGACTGGGTGTGTTCAAGCTGTGACGGGGTGACCAGCTCTCGGATCCCGGGCAGGGATCCGAGGCCAGTCTCTGTCCTGTGGGAGCTTAGACTGATCGGAAGTCAGAAGGCAGGGCTGCAGGCCTGTTTTGTTTGGACCTACTGTGTTTGCCTGTATACTCATTGTTTCTTCTTTTTTGATTTTCAAATTTCAAATTACTCAGCATTTAGAAATCAGGTGATTTCCCTGTAACAGTCCAGATCTCCAGATTCTTTTGAAAATACGGAACAGCTGTTAAGTTGGGCCTGCACGTCCACACAGCAGCAGTCGCTGGAGTGGGTCGAGGCTGCCCACTCAGTGGACATGGGCTCCCTGAGTGAGCGCAGCTGCCACCGCTGCAGTCTGGCTGCGGGCGGGGACCCTGGATCAGCCGATATCCTCGCCTGCATTTGCTTGTATGTTCATTCATTCTATAAGAAGTGCTTGCTGGGCTCTGAGGCTCCAGACACAGTCCAAGACCCCAGAGAGGCCACCCTCTAGGAGACGAGGGCCCATGTAATTAATTGTCCACCTTCGTGGATGGGCAACAGCTTAGAGGCACAAAATAGCTCATTGTCTAAAGTAAGGTTTTTCACCCGCAGCACTGTTGACGTTTTGGGCCAGATCATTCTTTGTTGTGAGGGGCTGTCCTGTGTCCTGTAGGATTTTTAGCAGCAAACCTGAGCCTCACCTCACTAGATGCCAGTAGCACCCCCGCAACTGTAACAATGCAAAACGTCTCAGGACATTGCTAAAGGTCCCCTTAGGGGCAGAATCTCCCCGGTTGGGAATCACGGATCTGAAGTTGTGAGGTGGTTAGTGGAGACATGCCATTTGAAATTTCAGCAAGATCTTAAGGAACTTGCTTATCTCCTAATTAGAGATTTGGATCAGCTCCAGGGTCAGGTCCTGGGCAGCCCTTGCTGCCCACTCTGTGTTCCGCGATCAGCATGTACCACACGGCGTGACAGGTGTGCACTCCTTGCCCACCTGCCGGCTGAAGCTCCTCCAGGAAAGGAGCCACGTTTCCCTCACCTTTGCGTCTCTCCTTCCGGCACCGTTTGCTGAATCAACAGGTACTAGGCTTCTCAATCCTGTACCCAAGAAAAATGATAAACCTAAGCCCCCAACATTGGTCAACTTTTAAAGCCTTTTATTTAAAGCAGCTGCTCTTGGGGACTTCCCTGGTGGCGCAGTGGTTAAGAATCCACCTGCCAATGCAGGGGACACGGGTTTGAGCCCTGGTCCGGGAGGATCCCCCATGCTGCAGAGCAACTAAGCCCGTGCGCCACAACTACTGAGCCTGCGTACTACAACTACTGAAGCCCACGCGCCTAGAGCCCATGCTCTGCAACAAGAGAAGCTACCGCAATGAGAAGCCTGCGCACCGCAACGAAGAGCAGCTCCCGCTCGCCGCAACTAAAGAAAGCCCGTGTGCAACAACAAAGACCCAACATAGCCAAAAATAAATAAATGAATAAATAAATTTATATATAAAAAAAGCAACTGCTCTTGTCCAGCTAATTACCTTGTTTTTAATTATAAAAGCCCAGTATTTTAATATCTATTGCAAGCCCAGTAATTTAAATATCCAGATTAATATGTATTCATTTTTAAATTAACAACATTTTAGGGTGCAGATCGATAATGAATTCCCTCTATTCCAAAATTTCAGCAAAGGGGATTCAACACATACAAAAGAAAAGAATTCTGAACTGTGAGTGATGTTCCTGTCAAGTAGAATTAGTTGAGTGTGCCTCCACTTTGAATCCTCTTTAGACAAGGAGAGTCACTCTTCTCTGTGGAATAGTTTAGGTACAAGGAGAGAAAGGAATAACCAAAACACAGCCTCTTTGTTTGTAGGATTTCGTGATGAGCTCCTCACCTTTGCCCATCATTCACCGGGCCTGCCATTGATCCTGGGCTACAAACATGAGGATCGCTTCAACTTGACCCTAGTTCCAACCTCACGAACACCAAGAGTCTTTAGAAAATGGTCTTATATCTTCTCTGAGTAGAGATGTCTGTGCCTTTAATTTTAGGGGAATGCTTGGAGACTGCCCAAGTCTCTTTGTAGGAAGAGTGAATTTAGGGGTGAAGAAAGAACTTCCACACACCCCAAAGTGCATCTAGGATCACAGTGTCTGAAGTTTTTCAGTTTTTCATCTGAATTAAACATTTGAAACCTCTTCTTTAAAATGCTGAGAAAGGCCTTCATAACTATGCTCGTTACCTTTCGACACAGAGTAGTTTATCAGATTGTGAACTGTTGCTCAGCAAGTCCCCAAGGGAGTGGTGAATTAGTTTTGGTGAGGAAAAGAGAAAAAAAAACAAAAATAGTTTGGAATCCAGATGGGAAAAGGGGGAGCAGTTATAAGAATTCCATCACTCACTGAGTAAATATTTATTGGGTGTTGTGTTAAGTGCTAGGCCTACAGCTGGGGAAAGGATACAGTCTCTGTCCTCTGTCTGGAGGGTTCCATAGGAATTCATTGAATCACCACAGTAATAAATGTAAAATTGAGATGGGGCCTTTGGCTCCCGATGGGAGAAAAGAGGAGTGGAGAGACGCTGAAAATAACCCCCTGGAAGAGAAGCGAGCGATGAGTATTTCTGGCTGCCTCTGCTCTGCAATCTGAAGTTTATGCCTTGTTACATGAAGTTTGTTCATCTCAGGAATGATGGGGATTATAAGATTTGCAAACAGTCCAGTAAAGCTCTGACTTAACCAGCTGTAATGCGATTAAGATTCCTGGCCCCCTCCTTGTGTCAGCATCTCCCGCTGTTTAGAAGACAGCATCAAAGCTCACCTCCCTGGCTCTCTTAACAGTAAACGGAACCAGGTTTGTTTTTCATGTCGGGGTTCCCTAAGCTGCTTGGTGTTTCATTAACTCGCTAAGCCAAGGGGATGAAATGCAAGTTTATTACGCTGCAGCATTGTTCTAAGGCTGCAGGTGTGAGGGTGGCAAAGAGCCAACCGATACCCTGTTCTCCCTGGTGATTAAGGAAGATTAGTGGAAATGACTGTGACCCCCCCCCCCCCGCCCCGTTACATTTGCAGAAATAAAACTCTTCCAAAGCCAAAGTTCTGTACAGATCTTGCATCAGGTCACGGTGACTCTGTGCTTTCCCAGGGGTTTAAGAAGCTCATATGTGCGTTCTTTAAGGGATGTTGAAGGAAACAGCAGATTGGCTAAGAAGGCAAAGCCAGATCTTTAGAGGTGAGCCTGTGTACAAAACGAATGTCTTCCCCTTCCCAGGCCCTTCTTCATCCAAAGAGAAGAGGCAATAGAACCCGCCAGCATCTGGGTCTGTCCCTGAACTAGACCAGGGACAAGCACAAATGGGTCATGTTTCACAATACGGTCTTTTGGAACTTGGACCCTAGTTTCTCCCAGGAACAATCCTATAAATGATGAGTATAGATCTAGGAAAGTCCTCAGAAATTTATTCGGTTCGTAACATAGACACAAACTTCAGCTACGTTATTATGAGCTCAGTATGCGTTAAAGAGAATTCATCAACTTATTGTCACTATTATAATACTTCTGTATTATAATAAAAAGGAAAGAGGAAAGTACATTCCAACTTGGAGCTTAAGCTATCAGGCAGACATCTCCCTCGGGCCCCTCTCCTCTCTTTCCCCCTTGTTAGCGGGCTCGGGGGTCATCCTCCCAGCCCACTCCCCAGTGACTGGCTACTTGACTAGCGCCTCTCTGCCCTCACCCAGAGAGAGAGGCCTGACATCACCAGGGAGGGGACATGGCAGGAGTTCAGGGGATTTTCCCACTCTGTAGGGTTGGCAGATGGGCGATGGGGGCGTAGATTTGTTCTCTGTTGCTCTAGAAAGCAGAACTTAGACTCACAGGTGAGGTTGTAAGAAGCAGCTGTCAGGTCAGTATGAGGCAGGACTTCCTCCAGGAGGGAAGAACCTCATGCCCGGGACCTGCCACAAGATGCCCGTAGATGCCCATAGATGCTTGCCATGAATCCCGTGGTTAGAGCTGGCTTTGCAGAGCAGGATGCATCCTTCACAAGGAGTTTTCAAGCAGAGTTGGGGAAGCCAGCCAGTGGTGAGGGCTGCTGAGAAAGGGATCCCTACTCTGGGAGAGCAGTCGAGAAAATAATATTTTATTGCTTGCCCATTGTAGGTCACACACGGGGGTCAGCTGCTACAAGTACGTCCTTCTAAGCCTCACAGAGATGGTTAGATGTGATTGTCTCCTGTGGTGCAGCTGAGGAAACAGCCGAATAACACTTGCAGGATTATGTAGCTAAAAACACCTGAGCACAGTTTGGACTCAGCTTATTGTTTTTCTGTTCTCACACTTATTCAGTTCACTGCTATACTGGAAGTGGTCCATGGTACAAGTTATCTTTATGTCGAAGTAACCCACATAGGTGACATTTTTCACTGGGAACAGGATATGCACAGCCTAAGTGTGTTTCATACATTCGGTGCCTTAGATATATGTTAGGAATATGGAGACGCAATAGCCCAAATGTGAGAGTATGGTGTGTGCGTGTATAGGAGGAGTGGGTGTATAGGAGGAGTGGGATACTGGGCGGGTAAATGGGAGAAAAAAGGAAGAAGAAGGTGGGATTGTAGGGCTGTTGGCACCTCTGGACAAGAGCATTTCATCCTTAGGGACCCCCATCAAAATCCTTTACTCATGGCCCAGCCCAGGCCTTAGAAGTGCTTTGGGGGAAGAATGACAGGGGATTGAGACAGACACCAGGTTGTCTACTGAGAAGTTTAAAATAGGAAGTGTGCAGACCTTTCATTGTATTACATTTTAGGCATGTTAAAGTATCCAGGTCTTCTCTTTCTCACACTCTTCCGTTCTCCTGCTATTTTTTTCATTTTCAAATCACTGACCATATATCTTTCTGCTCTGGTGGGAAATTCATGATTCCCCGTTTGTATTTTCTTCATTATTCTTTTTTTAAAAAATATTTATTTAGTTAGTTATTTAAGTTGCGCTGGGTCTTAGTTGCCGCAGTTGGGCTCCTTAGTTGTGGCATGTGAACTCTTAGTGGCGGCATGCGTGTGGGATCTAGTTCCCTGAGCAGGGATTGAACACAGGCCCCCTGCATTGGGAGCATGGAGTCTTAACCACTGCGCCAGTAGGGAGGTCCCCTCCCCATGTGTATTTTGTTTTTAAATGTTCTGTTAGTCTAAATGAAATGAAAGGATTCAGAGATTGTCAGCTTAATAATGATAAGATTATGGATATCTGCGTGATTTTATATTCATCAACCCTCTATGGCAAAAAGTACCAGGCGGCTCTGTGGGAAGCCCTCCTCCAGTATTTCTGCCAGAGAGCATTAACGAAGGGCAGTCACTGTCACCTGGTCAGGACGGTTGGGACACATCACCTTCTTCCCTAAGGGGAGGTATCACAACCCACCTTGCAGCCCACTCCCCTCCCCCCGCACAGCTGAGGCTTACCCTGGACGACTGGGCAGTCCCTGGGCCTGACCTCAGAGCGGGGCAGTGCGGGCGGGGGACAAGACGCTCAGCTGCTGGATGAGGGGGCATCCCTTGGCCTGCGGTATGTGGGCACCAGGCAACTCCGGGTGTCCACAGCCCCCAGGCTCCGGGGAGGGGAAAGATGACCTCTTGCTGTTTCTTGCAGCCTCCTGGTCGGCGGCCTTGGAGAGGCCTTGCTGGTTTTCTCAGAGCGGAAGTGCTCCTAAACACAGGGAGAGTGGACTCCCAGGCTGCAGCCGGAGAACACCGCCCTGGGCTATGGAGCTCCCTGTCCCGGCGATAGAAAGAAGAAAGCAAGAACGATGAGACACTGCTGCTCGCTGCGTCGAGGAGAACTTTTTCTGGGGTCTCTGGGCCGCTGCAGAGAGTGGACTGTGTTGAGAGGCTCCCCCAAGTCCTGCTGACTGTGCTGTGAGCCCAGCTGTGGAGAAACAGATCCAGGATTTCACCTGCATGGGGATGGCTCCGCCCACCTTGATTGCCACGCAAGCCTCCTTACTAAACACCCTTCCCAGATAAGCGTTCACTGCCTGCTAGTGGGCCCAAGGTATTGTGTTGCCTTTTTGGTTTTGTTTTGTGATTTTACACCCTTGGAGACTCCTCCGGGGACACCCTTTCCTTGCTGTCAGTCAGGCTGGCTTGCCTAGAACTCACACTCCCCCACCTAGGGGCGCAGAGAGAATTCCTCGAGCTGGCTTCCACTGGGGGCAGGAGTGGAGGAGGTAAATGGGGGTTCTGGGCCAAGTAAGACGCCAGCAAGGACACTACTTCTCCAGAGTGTGTGCTGAAGCCTTCTTATGGTTGTGTGTTGTCTTGAATTCCACACACCCTTTTTTGCCTACCATTAGGGTAACTTGGTGCTAATGATTACCAGAGGGAATAGGATTAATAAGCACTGGTGGAGGAAACAGCAAACAAACATAAATATGTAAACGCACACACAGTTATATTCGTAATCCATTTAATTCCCTGGTATCTCAGAGGAGGTTTCAGATCATTGAACACTGAAATATATTTTTCAGGCCAGATGAAAAATTGGATGAAAACTCTAAACCTTGCCTTTATGGGAGTCAAAAGAAATGAATTTGCATGAAATGGTCATTTGATTCTGAACCCCAATGAAGGTTTAAGAAAATAATGTCTAGCTCCAAATATTCCTGCTCATAAGAGGTTTTCTGAATGCATTATACTCTGCCAGGTGTCAGTTTTGGTCATTTTGAGACGTAGAAGGTAATGAAGTCCAGGGAGTCCTGTCCAGGAAGGATCCAGGCCCTGCAGGGTGGGACACCCCGTTAGTGATGAAGGACCACCTCCAGCATCTGGGAAACAAGCCTTGTCCATTCTTGGCCTTGTGAAGACTAAGGTCAGCTCAGTCAGGCCATTCTTACTGCAGTTTTTTCTCCAAGTTGTTGAAAAAAGAAACAGAAGATGAAACAAATAGGAATGGATTAGTATATTTGGACCTTGAGTACCTTAAATTCATTTCCTTGTCTTTTCCTGGTCTCTGCTTGTCATTTAAGGTAAACATGTTCAGAGTGACCTTTATACATATATAGTTTCACGTTGCTTTTTGTTCCTAATCTGAGATGTCAAACCTTCTACCGAGGATCAAATAGAAAATCTGGGTTTACAATTTTCTTTGTTCTTTCGCTCCCACAAAACCGTCTCTGTACAACTGAGGCCAGTTCTCTCTTTACAGAAAGTGGCATCTGTCCAAATGTCATCTTATGTCTGTCTTTCCAAGTCTCATTTGAGCAAATGGAGATTCCTAAGGCTAGAAAGAGCCATGTACAGTTAACAAACCCCGTCCCCTGTTCCAGCAGGACTGACCTCAGAAACTTCTGCAGCAGACAGAAAAAGACAAATACTGTACGACATCACTTATATGTGGAATCTAAAAAATAATACAAATGAATGTATTTGCAAAACAGAAACAGACTCACAGATATAGAAAACAAACTAGTGGTTACCAAAAAGGAGAGGGAAGGGAAGAGGCAAATTAGGGGTATGGGATTAAGAGATACAAACTACTATATATAAAAAAGATGAGCAACAAGGATATACTGTACAGCACATGGAATTATAGCCATTATCTTGTAGTAACTTTTAATGGAGTATAGTCTATAAAAATATTGAATCACTATGCCGTACACCTGAAAGTTAATACAATATTGTAAATCAACTATACTTCAATAAAAGAAGTAAATGTACCTCAAAAAAACAAAAAACAAAATTTCTGCTGCAGAATTTTAAACCTTTTTTTTTTCTTTTTAAAGAATCTCTAACAAGGATTTTTTCTGGTTTTTGTTTGTGTGATTTTTTTAACTTCATTCCAGAGTCCCATTGTTTTTAAAATCTCAGGTCTTTTCTTACTTTGACACTAGCAAGAGGCAAAGGATAAGATGTTTCTTCAATATACCATCCTGTTTCCTTCAGCTTCCATTTCTTCTTGGGATTTTTTCTTCAAGCTTTTACCACCATCTTTTATGCCCAAGCTCACGTGCTCATCTCTGAACTCAGGGTGAGCCTAGAGGGCTGTAAATCAAGGGACTGGCCTAGATTACTGCTCTCATTCTCTGTGGCTTTCTGGGCCCCTGGCCCCCCTGGTGGGGAATCCTCAGGTTACCCCAGCACTCCCTTTTACCCAAAATGATCTATTTGGTCATGTCCTATCTGGGTCATGTCCTTGCTTGCCCCATGTCAAAGCCAGGGTGTTTTGTCTTTTTATTTGTCCAAATAAAGAATACGCTTTCTGTCAGGAGAAGCAAAGTTCTGTGTGATCGTGTATTATTACTAATCTGCTATGGATATAAGGAAAAATAAACCATTTATTTTCTTGGTAATTGGCCCTTCTCTTCTCTTCAGCCTCGACAGGAGAGTATTGCAGAAAAGGTTGTTATCCGTGGGGAGTGAGTTCTTGCATCTTAAACACAGGCCCAGACTTCTACCAGCATCCAGGCCACTTAGCTCTGCAGAGGGAGGTCCACCCAACTCCTCCCTCTAGCCCTGCCCTGTCCCACAGGGTAACCACCAGCCGTGTGTGGCCGTTGAGTACTGAGAGGGTGCCCCACCCCTACCTACCCCAATGGTATTTACATCCCTTGCAGTTCCTGTCTCTTTCTCTTGAATCCGGTCTGGCTCTGACTTGCTTGCTGCCAGTAGGAGATGATAGAAGCAATGATACCAGACTTCCAAGGCCAGGTTGAAAACCTTGCGGCGCCTGCCTTGGTCTTCTGGAACAGCCTTTGGGAGTCCTGAGCTGCCCTGTAGAAGTCTGACTCCCCTGAGGCGGCCGTGCTGGAGAGACCAGGTACAGGAGCCCTGTAGACAGTCGCTGCTGCACCCAGCCTTCTGGCCACCCCACCAGGCTACCAGACATGTGAGGGGAGCTGCCCTGGACCTTCTAGGACCAGCCCATCTGCCAGCTGAGTGCCATCAAGTGATCTCAGTCAATGCCACGTGGTGCAGAAGCATCAGAGCCTGCATGAATGCCTGACCACAAAATCATGAGATACAGCAAAATTGTTTGAAGCCACTAAGTTTTGGGAAAACTTGTTATACGATAGAGAGCCTCGAATGCCCTTCGTCTCAGGTAGATCCAATCTGAGCACTCTGAGACCCTCCCCTGAATAGACTTGTTCGAGGAGAACCAGTCTGCTCCAGCTGCCCTCCACCCTGGAGCTGCCTGGAGAAGGGGGCCCCCGCTGAGTGTCCAGGGCTTTCCCAGACCCCCGTTACAGGGCAGGACCTGTGCCTTTGGGTCAAAGAACCTCATTCACTCATTCATTCATTCATTCAAAAAATACCGAGAACCCACTATGTGCCAGGCTCTGTTTTGGGGTTGTGGATATATCCGTGAATAAGATGAGTCCCCCTGAAGCTTACTTTCTAGGGGTGGAGGCAGACAATAAACAAGTAAATAATGGAATTTCAGAGAGAGTTAAGTGCTTTTAATAAAATAAAGCCCAGACGGAGACACAGAGTCTTCTGAAAATCTGATGAAAAGTAAGGAATTTCTCTTCCGAAATATGCAGTCACACACACACACACACACACACACACACACACAATTAAGCATGTAGTTGGGGGGTTTATTCTCCCTGAAGTCCATCTATTGGGCCTCTATTGGATTCCAGGTTAAGAACAACTGAGTGAGAACCTCTTTGGGGGACATGGGGTGAAGTCAAGGGTGCCCACAGTGGAATGTGCTGCCGCCCCCCACTGGTCTGAGTGGAGGCCAGGTCACTGGGCCTTGTGCAGACAATGGCGGCCACAGAAGGCTCGGCCCTGCCTCGGGGGTACCCTCAGGCTGGTGTGGGCGAGATGCACAGACTTGAACATGGATCTCATGGTCCATTTCAAGGGCATGACGCACCTGGTAGGAACCTGGAGAGATGCCGGGAGGGAGAGGTCCCAGCTGCGGGGCCCAGCACTGAGAATTACTGTGGGCCGTGCAGAGTGTTGCCCAAAGGGCTTCACTCCTGAGACGTCTCACCTAATCCTCACAAGGAGCCTTTGGCGGAGGAATTGCCATTGGCCTCGTTTTGCAGAGGAGAAGGCAGACACGGAGAAGGTCAGTCACGTCCCTGAGGCCCTCAGCTCGGTGGAGGGTGCGTGGGGATCTGAGGGGCGTTTGTGACCTCCCAGACCTGCCTGTCAGCTCCCACGTGTCTCCCCACGCGAGTCACGGGGGACCCGAGTGAGCAGAGCCGGAGCTGGGGAGTCCGGCCACACTCAGGCAGTAACCGCCGGCGAGGCAGGGCCCAAGAGGCCAGGAGGTGGGTTGGGTCAGGCAAGGGGTGTTTTGTTTTTTTTTTTTTAATTAATTAATTAATTAATTTATTTTTGGCTGTGTTGGGTCTTCGTTTCTGTGCGAGGGCTTTCTCTAGTTGTGGCAAGCGGGGGCCACTCTTCATCGCGGTGCGCGGGCCTCTCACTGTCGCGGCCTCTTGTTGCGGAGCACAGGCTGCAGACACGCAGGCTCAGTAGTTGTGGCTCATGGACCCATTTGCTCCGCGGCATGTGGGATCTTCCCAGACCAGGGCTCGAACCCATGTCCCCTGCATTGGCAGGCAGATTCTCAACCACTGCACCACCAGGGAAGCCCGCAAGGGGTGTTTTGAATGCCTGGGTGGGAAATTATGTTCATGAGCACCCGTGATGCTCTAGATGGGGTGCACGTGCCTCCCCCGTGCTGCGTCGCCTACTCTTCACAACCCTGGACTTACAGAGGACGCCTCCGAGAGCCTGACCGGACAGGAGACCTCGCCACGCTCACCACTCCTGAGCTAAGATTCCAAGATGGCTTTCACGACCCTGCTGCCCTGGCCCGTCCTGTGTTATGCGTTGTCTGTGGGCACTGCCCACCTCACCCCCACCACGGACCACTGCGTTCTGAACAAACCAGAGGAGCCAAGCTCGCCACTGGTGGCCCTCGTACAAGGTCCAGGGCAGTGCTGTCCCCCGTGGGCGTCGGCCACTCGGACCCCACACTGCCTGTCTGCCTGGCAGCTCCCGGGTCCTCTGACCTGGGCGGTAAACCCCTGGGAAGGCTGAGCCCATCCTGGAGCTCACACGGGGCTCCCGTCTGTTCTGGAGACGTTTCAGGGACTCAGACATCCTGTGCTCGTCGTGGAACGGGGGATCCTTTGCTCCTGCTGTGAGCTGATTTTCGGTGGCCTGGCCAGCAGAGGCTTGCCCTGTGCAAAAGCAAACCTTGGCACACAGACCTTCATCCAGTTCCATCCAGGCCCAACCGGGGAGGGGTCTGAAGGAACCGCGCCCCGCTCCACCCCCCAGCTCCCCTCCCTTGGCCGCTGAGGGTGGAATCCCATTTAAACAACCGCCTGAGCCAAAAGGAACATTTGAGTCATTTATTTCCTTCTCGCTGTGTGAAGAGGCCCACGGGCGGGCGAACACAAGGCCTCCGTGCCTGTTTGTCTTCACACCCATCACTCTGAGTGAGCCTCCGGGAGAGCAGTGGAGCCCTTGGAAACGTGGGGACTTAATCCAGGCACCATTCCCTGGCCAGTGGATTTGCGTGACGCATTAAGAAGAGCTGTTTAGCGAAAAGGGCTCTAAGTGGAGATAGACCCCTAGGTTCTGTCCAGGCTCTCTCACCACCCCGGCAAGTGATAGCAATCACTCTTTCATTTACCTCCTCTTCCCTTCATTCATCACATACCTACTCTCCAGCAGAGCTGGCCGCTGCTGGAGGGGACGCCCGGCTCTTCGCACAGGGGAGGCTGTGGGCAGGGTCTGCCTCGCACGGAGAAAGCTGCAAGTTGTCCCTTGTCCTGGCGGAGCAGCTCTGGCCACCCTCTATGTGACTGTCGACTACAGCAAATACACCCTCCCCATTCTCAGGGAGGCCCTGACTCGACAAGACCTGCAGACTGAGAATTTTAAAAAAATAACAGCTTTATTGAGATATAATTCACATACCCTAAAATGTACCATTTTGTTTAAAGTGTTGGGTTTCTTTTTTTTTTTTTTAAGTCTTTACTGAATTTGTTACAATATTGCTTCTGTTTTACGTTTTTTTGGTTTTTGGGTGTGAGGCATGTGGGATCTTAGCTCCTCGACCCGGGATCCAACCTGCAGCCCCTGCATTGGAAGGCGAAGTCTTAACCACTGGGCTGCCAGGGAAGTCCCTAAAATGCACCCATTTAAAGTGTACAGTTTTTAGTATATTCACAGAATTCTGCAACCATCGCCACTATCTAATTTGAGAACATTTCCATCACCCCCAAAAGAAACCCTGTACCTGCTGTCACTCATTTCCCCCCCACCCGCCGCACTCCCACTGACCCAGGCAAATCCATTTTCTATCTCTACACACGTGCCTGTTCTGGAGATTTCCTGTGAACAGGGATCATGCAGTATGCGCCTCTTGTGTTGGACTCTGGTTTTTGAGCAGTTCATGTCCTTCTACCAAAGGCTGCCTTCCCCGGCAGCCATGCCCCTGCCTGGGGGGGGGGGGGGTTGCGGTGAGGGGTGAGGTGGGATCCTGAACATGGAGCATGGAAAAGCTGGGGGTGGGGAGAAGGGACCCCCAGCACCTGGAGGTGGGTGAGGGAGCTCCGGAGAGCGGCAGTGGGAGGGGGTGGGCCATACTCTTCCAGAGCCCGGTGGCCACGGTTAAGGTTTATTTTTTAGCCAACGCCCTTTATGATCCCCAGGCCTTCAGTAAAGTCTGTTACACAGCACAGCCTGGTGTTGGCTGTCCTCTGGGGAATAAAGGGCCTGGGTCCCCCATTGGTGGTGAAGCTGGACAGGGGAGAGGAGGCCCGGTCACCACTATCCAGCCGGTGGTACCACTTTAAAAAGCTCCCAGATCTGTCCTCGTCTCTCCAGGGGTCTTGAAGGTACAATGGAGTCAAACCCGTCATTATATTTGTATGTGTGTGTGTCGACTACTCATTACACGTTCTCTAAGTAAAGCACTCTCTCCCGGGAGAAAGGAGAGAACAGACGTGGCGGGTTTGCAGGTTCGCCCTAGACAGAACAGACCCATGCCCACAGGTGACAGAGGACGTGGACCAGGAGGGGAACCGAGGGCACTGCCGTGAGAATTTTGAAACCATAGAAAACAATCAGAAACAATGTATATCAACAGCATGTGTGAAATAAGCCACAGTTCAAAGTTAAGGGGAATAACCAAACCATGAAAATTACCTCCAACTAATATTTGCTATTATTTAGAACATTGAACATATTTTCAATAACTTAAAAGTGAATGTATATTCTTCACATCTCCTAATCCCCCCATGAAGTACAATTTCTTTTCAGTAGATTTAAATAATACATCCAAATATTTACTCATAGTAGGAGATTCTGGCATTAACTATAGTTGAGTTTAACAGAACTATAGAAAATCATGAAGATATATGCAGCATTTAAAAATGATCACTTGTAGCAATTCCTTAGAAGTCCTAGAGGAGAAAGGCAGTTCTCTACTTCCTAATTGCACCTAAGGTTTATGCTGCATAATGTAATTCAGCAGAACAGCATTCTGACCAATGATAAGCAACTTATAGAAAATTCTTTCGCCTATTCAATGTTTCATTTTAAAGCTACTATTTTGACCGTCTCCAGCACCAGCCCCAGCCCCAGCCTTGGCCTCACGGTGGAGGCAGTTGGTAACCTCACCTCTGCGCGTGGGGAACGGATTCTATGACGGAGGGTCCGTGGCTCCCCCCCTCGGCTGCCCACCACGCACCCCTCCCAGCCATGTCCATTTGTCCGTCCTGCAGGCTCTGGCTCAGCTTGGCCCCAGCTGCCCCAGGAGTGCTGGGGCTCCAATCCCATCTCCAGGACCCAGACGAGCTCAGGATCCAGATGGCTAATTGCTAACCCCTTATACATTTCCTCTTCCTTAGTGTATTTGTTTGCTAGGGTTCCGGTAACAAAGTACCACAGACTGAATGGCTTAAACAGCAGAAATGTCTTGTCTCACAGTTCTGGAGGCTGGAAGTCCAAGATCAAGGTGTCTGTGGGGTTGGTTCCTTCTGACGGCTGAGAGGGGTGGCTCTGTTCCTGGCCTCTCTCCCTGTATCTCTTCCCATGGTCTCCTCTCTGTGCAAATTCCCCCTTTTTATAAGGACATATTGGATGAGGACTCACCCTAATGAACTGATTTTAACTTGATTACCACTGCAAAGACCCTATCTCCACATAAGGTCATTGAGGTACTGCGGGTGAGGACTCCAACATACCTTTATGGGGTGGGAGGACAAAATTCAACCCATAACACTTAGTAATAGAAATTAGTTTTATTTGAGTGACTGTGTATAAAGCTAACAGATACATTCCCAGCCTCTCTTGTAACCATGCCGCTTATTTGAGTAGGTTCCAACCAAGGAGATGTAAGCAGAAGTTGGTGGGTGAGACTTTGGGGACAGTTGCTTAAAAGAGCTCAGATAGGTAAATCTTCTGCTTTCCTTCTGCTTCTTGCCTGGGTTGAGGACATGATAGCTGGAGCTCTAGCATCTATAGTGGGCCTTGAGACAACCTTGAAGTTGGAAGTTGTGGCCTTAGGATAGTGGAACAGAAGCTAGAAGGAGCCTGGGTCTCTGATGAGATAATGGGGCCACCGTGCCACCTGAGGGCTGCCCACCTCCAACCATTTTAAGTGAGAGAAAATAAAAAATTCTCCTATGTTATTTCTAGCCTCTGTTACTAGCCCTTGATGGCAACCCTAATGGAAAAAGCCTCCAAGGAGCCAGGATGGTGCTGTGGGGAAGACACGTACTAATACTTTGGCACGAGACAGACCTGACTGGGTCTGGACCCTTTATACACATGGTTGTCTCACAGCATAGAAATGACCTCTCTGCTTGTCTGTCCTACCCCTACATTGTGAGCTCCTTAAAGGCAGGGTCCATGTCTGTTTGTCTTTGTTTTCCTGGTGCCTTGCACAGAGCTGCACATAAAAGTGCTCACTGAGTGTTGATCTGAACAGATTTTAAATCCTCTACACTTACAGCTCTGTGGTCTTGGACTCTGAGTCTTAATTTCATTAATGATAAAAAAAGGAGGTTATAATACCAGGGCTGTATTAAAGATGAAACACGATTAAATGTATAGCATTTAGCACTTGTTGGATGTCCAAGGAACGGTAGCCCTTATTAGTATTAAGACCACATTTTCTACAAAATCCTAGTTCTAGGCCCAGTGTGATGCTCCATTTACTTCTGATGACCAGACTTTTGCTTTGTCCTAAGAGCAAGTCTCTGACATACGCACATTGTATTCATTGGGTTCCCGTCTTATTCTCTTTGCCTTCTTTTGGTCTTGAGAACCTCATTGGTACACAAGTCCCTGGGTTGCCTGGGTTCCAATTCTGGCATCTCCTAGTCTGTCCGTTTGAGTGCAGGTAAGCCTTCCATGCTCAGCTTGGTGATCATCTAAGTCAGGACACAGGGAGCATGGGGGGCTTTACATTCTATCTGATGGTCCTGGTCATAGAAGAGGGTCTTCCCATGAAGAGAGCAGCAGAGATGGCCCCAGTGTTCCACCCTTCCCAGTGCCCAGGCCATTTGCAATGCGATGGAGCCATTTCCCCACTGCTTGAATCTGAGCTAGCCTTGTGACTTGTTCTGGCTGATAAATGCAGTGAAAGTTACACTGCCAATTTTGTGTTAAGGCCTTGAGAAGTCTCGGACACTTCCACTTGTATTCTTAGACTTCTCTGAGCCCTCTTCTTGACCAGTTCAGCAAGAATCCTGCCAAGCCAGTTTAGCAAGAATGCCCCCTCCCTCCACTTGGTACCTAACCGAGTTCCTCTTGGTATTTTTCCATCCACTGACTCGCTCACCCTGCCCATTGGCTATAAATCCCCAGCTGCTTCTGTTGTGTTCAGAGTTGCATTCAATTTTTATCTCCTATTACAATTGACCCCTATTGCAATAGTCTTGAATAAAGTTTTCCTTGCCTGTTTAACTCTACCTGATGCACGTTTTCTTTGACTGCTTCCACCATGAGAACAAGCCCGGACTAGCCTACTGGAGGATGAGAGACCACGTGGAACAGAACTAAGTCCTCCCAGCTGAGGCTGTCCTAGACCAGATGCCCTCAGCTGACTGCAGTCACATAAACAAGCCGGGTCAAGATTGGATGAACTAGGCTCAGGCCAGCCGACCCCAAGGCTCATGAGAAATAATAAATATTTGTTAGTTTACTCCACTATGATTTGGGGTGATTTGATTTGCAGCAATATTGTGTCAATAGCCTATGGGTACAGAGGAGAAGAAAAGGGAAGAAAAGCAGAGCAGGACCTTTTGAAAGACTCCCCCCATCTTGAGCACCGTGGGTCCTGCACGGTGTTATGATTCCTGTAGTGATAGTGAGGGACAGCCCTGTGTCTTTGACTGCCACTCCCGGAAAGGAGGGACTAGAGCTGCAGCTGACTGTGTGGGTCCCACAGGCACCAGGCTGCAATAGAGAAGGGAGGGAGGATGGGGCACTGGGCAGGAAGGGACCGGCTAGCTCTGGGGCTGCCCTCATGGGATGTGCCAGCTGGGGAACAACCAAGTCCTGTATTCCAAATCCCTTCAAGTGAAGGCACTGGGACTGAGCTATTCATAGCAGGTGAAGAACTCTGCAGTGTCAGCGGTGGAGCACGCCCTGTGCAGGAGTCAAAGTCGCCCCTCGAATGTTCTCCTCCTCAGTCCGGGGCTCCACCCTGCCCGGGCCTCCTGTCCTCCTCGCAGCTTCTCTTGCCTCCTCAGCCCATTACCCTTTTTCTAATTTTTACAATTGTGGTAAACGATGCATAAGGTAAAATTTATCATTTTAAAGTGTACAATTCAGTAGCAATAAGTACATTAACAGCGTTGTACAACCATCACCACTGTCCATTTCCAGAACTTTAAAAAATCTCAAATAGAAATTCAGTACCCATTAAATAATAACTCCCCATTCCCTCTATTCCCCGGCGTCCCAGCCCCCAGCCCCTGGTAACCTCTATTCTAGGTGCTGTGTTTATGGATTTGCCTATTCTAGGTACATCATTTGAGTGGAATCATATATTTCATTGGCCAAAAAGTTTGTTCGGGTTTTCCTGTAACATCCGAATGAACTTTTGGGCCAACCAATATTTGTCCTTTTGTGCCTCTCAGCCCTTTTTTTTTGGTTGCGCCGGGTCTTACTTGCGGCACTTGGGCTCCTTAGTTGTGGCATGCGAACTCTTAGTTGCAGCATGCATGTGGGATCTAGTTCCCTGAACAGAGATGGACCCCGGGGCCCCTGCACGGGGAGCATGGAGTCTTAACCACTGCACCACTAGGGAAGTCCCTCAGCCCTTTATTCTTACCGAAAGTTTTGTTTCCAGACATCTGAAAAGCAGCCCACCAGGGATATGCACTTTCTTTAATTCCCATCCCCCTTCCTTTGACTTGCAAGTGTTGGGTTACATGACCTCGGCCTTGGGGTGTCCCTGTCCCCATCAAATCCCCAAACAAAACAAACGAATCACTCTTCCTGATCACACTGAACAGGGCCTGTGAGGATGCCCCGCCTTGCATTTTCCTTTCTGCCTGTTGGGCCCAGCTGTTCTCACCACCCGCTCCGCACCCCTGGCTGCGCTCGCTCCAGTTGGATGGGGAGCATTGAGGTCACTGTGAGCCTCAGGTTTGTCTAACCGACCCCCAGAGGGCAGGGTCCACATTCCTTGAGCAGCCCCAAGGGGCCTGCCCAGTTTTAGGTCAAAAGCTCCACAAGTAAGCTGAGCCTCAATAGCAGAAGCCCTGGCTTGAGGTGAGTTGGAATCAGACCAGCCCAGTGGGGTCAGAACAGCCCGGTGGAGCCTGAGGTCTGTAGGCAGCTTGTCTGTATGAGTCAATGAGGTAAAGGAGATGATGGGGAAAATGCAGAATATTTACGTTTCCGCCCTCTGTTGCTCCTCCCTGCACCTTACACAGCCTCACTCTCTCACACACACACACACACTCACACACACACACACTCACACACATGCTCTTTCACGCACTCACACACTTGCTCACACCTGCCTCAGGGACGCACGTTTTCAAGGCCTGAGGTGAGAGGGCTACTACGGGCATAAATCAACGATGTGTTCTACAGGAGCCTGGGCGCCGTGAGCGGTGGGATCAAAGGTGACCCTGAGAGGGAGAGGTGGTTTTCTCTCACTTCCTTGAGAGCGCAGTGCTGCTTTGGCCCTTTGGCACCCTGGGGACAGCACCTGGGGGCCCGTGGGCAGGGGCAGAAGCAGCCCTTGAGGTGAGGAGGCGGCCTCAAGAGGCTTGAGGGCCTGCGGAGACCCAAGGCGGGGGCGGGGGGGGGGAGAGGGAGGGGGGAAGGGAGAGGGCCAGGAGGGGGAAGGGCTGGCGGCTTGTTGTTCTGTGTCTCACCCCCCGGGACTCTCAGGTTGCCTTCCATCAACTTCGCCCCAAGCAGGAGCACCAGACAGTAAATTCCACCTTGTCCTCAGGCATGGAGTTTATTTTCATGCTTTACTTTCATTCTGAAGCTGATTCTTCATTATTGAGACTTCTCTACTTGCCTTTCCTGCCTGGTCTTTCCCAGCCCCCTTGGTCAGGGGTGTGTGTAGCTGCCTCTGTTGGGCAGGGGGCTCTGGGCTGGAGTTGAGGAACCCCACGGAGCCCCAGTTCTTTACAGTGGGAAAGATAATCTAGTCCCCTCGTAGGTTTGCAGACTTACACAGGAAACAGTTATATATGTCTATATGATATGTATGTGTAAACACACATCCACCACACATGTATGTACCTATGTATATGTACGTGCACCACACACAGACCACTTATGGCTGTATGGTGCTTGGCCCGGCACCCAGCACATCATAAGCCATAAGTGTTCTTGTTGACCCTTATCATCATCTGGAACTCTCCCTAGCAGTTGGCTTTCTGTGGCAGGGGACTTGGGGTGTCCGAGAAAATGGAGTGTGACAAGGTAAAGTGACTTTAAGATCTCTTAGCACCTGGAACATGCTGTCACCCAGAAGCCCTCATGCATTCATTCGTTCCTTCAGGAAGTCACAGAACAGGGCAGATTACGTTCTCTACACGTTCGAAAGCACCAACCTCAAACGGCTCCCTGCACTATGGAAACGATCATTTCTCAGGCTGGTTCACTTTCCCTGTCTCTACAACTATTCCAAACGTTTTCGCTCTCTTCAAGCCCCGTCCCCTTCTTGCCCTCCTCCTTCCCGTTTGGGTGGGCCCCGCCACTTAAAGGGAAAATGGAAGCTGTCAGAGGAGAACTGTCACCTTCCCAATCTCATCCGGACAAACCTGCTCACCTGGGCACATCTCTTCCCTGCTTTCCCCAGTTGAGAAGTCCTTCCTCTCCATCTTCACGTGACTCCCTCGCCTCTGCTCATTTTGATTCCAGCCCCTCCTGCCTCCTCAGGAAACTGACCTGCCCTCTCTTGGTTCTTTGAACTTTCCCTGTCAGCTGGCTTTAAATACCCTCAAGTCTCTCAACACAGCAACAAAAAAACAAGAACACAAAATGTCGAACTTGACTTCTTTCTTTAACCTTGCTGTCATAAGCTGGCTCCCCAAGTATGACCAACATACCTCCTGATAAGACAAAGCCGAGGGCACCGCTGCTGCCCTGGCAAGGAGGGGAGAACAGCAATGCTTGGATTTCAAAGCCAGGAAGACAAGGTCAGAATTTTGGTTTGAAGTGAGTACTGTATCTCAGTGTGGGGATTTAGGATCAGGTAACGATCACAATACCACAGTCCAGGATGGGTGGAGACAGCAAGGTGAGGGGTTCAAAGAATCTTCAGGCACAAACTGGAGATACTTTTCACGGAAGAGTTGTCTTGGGGGAAGTTTCCATAGTAAACACTATTTGCTTGGGAGGACAGTCCCCCCAAGAGTAAAGAAATGCTAATGAAGATAGCAGAAGAGCCCCGTCTTGCAACTGTGGGTGGGCAGTAAGGTGTGGTTTCACTTCCCTCATCTAGGCTGAGTATGGGTAGAACGTTCTGGTTCTCAGCCTCGAGCTTCTGCCCTCACTCCTTCCTCCTGTTCACGACTACACTTCTGAGAAAAACCCTTCTCTGCTTGCTGAGGCCATTTCCTCCCCTCCCACTCATTCCTTAGCCCTGCAACCCGACTCCAGGCTCCCTGGAAAGCAGGGCTCACTACGCCAAAGCCTGGATGCCACGGTGGCCTTATGGTCTCCCCGTCGAGTTCCTGGGGGCAGCGCTTGGGGGTAATTTGGGTGCGGCAAGGCACCCAGAGCCCATCTGCCACCGCTCCCAGGTGCTGGGTCACCAAGTGGCAGCCAACACCAGTGTCTGCCCAGCAGTGGGGACACGAAAGGAGCCATAGCAACTCCCTTGGGCTGGGTGGCGGAGAGTAAATGAGTGAAATGCCATGGGAATCAGGAGACTTCCAGCTGGACCCAAAGAAACAGGCTGGGAGCAGGAAATGGAATCAGGGCACTTGGAGGATCGCTGTGGAAGGACACTTCCTTGTCATCTCTCCGAGTCTCCTGAGATCCGAACTCCTCAAGTCTAGGGTCCATCACAGGCCAGGGCAGGCGGTCTCAGCCCTTCCCAGCCTCTCACTCCAAGCTCTGCAGCCCAGGGCTGGTCTGGTCTGACTAGGGCCAAGTTGGTGGGTGGCCTGGAACTCTGGACGAAAGTGACCCAGAGGCCAAGTGCAACGTCGGCTCTGCTTCGGGGTTCATTGAACAGAAGGCCCTTCCTTGGAAACATCTGTGCCCCCGTCTCAGCGGGTAAAGTGCTGGCTTCAGGGCCCTGCTGTCCTCGTCTTTCCCCCAGTTTAGCCTGCAGGAAAGTGACCTTGTGAGGGAAGGGGGAGAGGTCCCAGGAGAGTGTCTGGGAGTCAAGGTGAAATAGGACTCCCAGGTGTTAACAGGCCTTGCCAAACTCCTTATACTGACCCCCTTCCAAGAGAGGACCACCTGCCCAGCCTCCGCCAGGTAAAGATAGTTCAAGAGCTGGGTCCCTGCACCCTGTACCACTCTTCCATAACCACCATGCTCTGGCCTCTCCACCGCCCTCTTCCCTCCCTGGCTGGTGGCCCAGGCAGTTGGGTCCTTGCCGCCTCTCTGCACGGCAGCCCTGACCACCCTTGCTCGCCCTGCACAGAGGCCGTTCCATTTCCTCCGGGTCTCTAGGGAGCTCATTCACCCTCTGCACCCCTGACCATAAATAACAGGGCCTACTGGTCCTCTGAGGGGTCACATCACTCAGCTGCACCACACGGCTCCAGCAGCCAGCTGCCCCATGGGACAGGGCTCATCTCATTAGGCTCGTAGGGGTCCCGGCATTCCCTCTCCCCCTACCCTCTGTTCCCTGCCCTCCTACCACCCAGCTCCTCTGAAGGATCAGGAGCAGACCTACGTTTCTCCAGCTGCCTGGCAGAATGTCATCTTCTGAGCACAACAGTCAGAAAGGTGTCCTTTCCTCCAGGCTTGTGTCGTGGACACAACTTGGTGGGTGAAGCTACGGCTGAATTCCAGCCTGCCACCCAGCACCTCCTCACAGCTGCGCAGCTATGCACTCCATGGAGACCTTGGGTCACCTAGACCCTGGGAATCCAAGTGAGTTACTGTACCTTCCCCATCTGGTCCTAGATGCCATATCTGTGCTCCAATAGCCTCCCCTACAGAGCAGGACTTTTTATTTATATTCTTTGCTAACTCAGTGAAGTTCAATTATAAAAATAATTATGTCCATTTATGGAACACCTACAGGTGTCTACTGTAGCATCTCACTTGATCCTCCAGAACCCCTCTGATGGGAGGTATTAAGACCCCCTTAGGAGGCCAGCACCCTTCAGTGTCTGGCTTGAGGTCACCCGGTCTGCCGGCCCCGGAGCCCCCTCCTTCCTTTCTCTGCCTGCCTCTCCCAGGGTCACTACCTCTGGGCTCCCCATGGGCTGCTACTGAAAATCATCCCTCCCGTTCTGGGCCCTCCTGCTTCTGGCTGCATGCTCTTCCCAGAAAAATCTCTTGCCCGCAGTCTCCCCTTGAAAACTGCTTCCGCCCCTCTGTCCAATACATAAGGAGAGGGGAAAGGAATCTATTCCATTTGTGTCTTGTTTATATTTTGCAAATAAAAATGAAAATTGGTTTCATGGGAGAAGGCAGCTGCCTTAGGAAAAAATTGTACCTGGTTTAGAATCTCATAAAACAGTCTGTAGTTTTCACCAGGACTTCCAGATACACCTCAAAGGGGATCTGCTTCCTTTTTCTTAAGGCAGTAAAAAAATATATAGAGTGAGTGGTTCTGGCAGAGATGCCATCAGCCTCCCCACTGGACCCCCAAATTTTCTTTCTGGTCATCGTTTATGATGAGCTCCTGTTCAGAAGCCCCTCATTAGAGAACCACCAAGAATCCGAGGTCCCCAGGGAAAGCCCAGTTGGCAGAGAGGGACTGGATGCCACCAGTGCCCTGAGGAGGGCTGTTCAGGGTCAGGTTCACCGTAGCTAAACCGCCTTTTTTGAAGGGGCGTGTGATCTTCTTGAGCTTTCCCATCCTTGTCCTCCTGCTTTCCAGAATGCTTTGGAAGTATAGGCAGCCCTGGAAAGGCCATCCTTGATGGGACACGCTGTCCTCTACTCTGCCAGCTGGCTGTGTCAGGCGGGCTTAGCACCAGCAGTTGAAGTGAGTTCAGCGAGGACACTATTTATGGAGGCGTGGACAGGTTAAGGGACCAAGAAGGGGTGGTGAGACCCGGGGGACTAGCAGGGTCCTTTGGGTGGGGTGGGGGGGCTGACTGTGGAACACACCCCTGGACCTGGTTCTCCGCCTGCTCTCACTCTCCCTCAGTGTCTCTCCTTGTCAGAACCTCTTCGGCAGCTGGAGGGCAAGGGCACCTGGGTGGTGTGTGGTCTGCAGGGTGGAACCTGGGTGGGACCCGAGGAGAGAATTGAGAGCTGCAGAGAACAACCCACCCAGTGTGGTGATTGTTTTGTGATGGTTCATTCAACTCAACCAATATTTGGTAAATTCCATGTGCCAGGAACTGTGCTGGGCGCCTAGGGATATGGCGATGGATACCTTTCCTGCCCTCCTGAACCCTGTGGTCTAGAGTAGCAGCTAATGATGACCGTGAAAGTGCTTCTCTGCACCTCTGACGAGCGCCTGAGTCCTGCATGTGATGACTCGGGGCTGAGGCACGAATAGTCTCAAACAGCTCATAATCCCTAAGCCATTCTTTGGCTCCACTGTGTGATGTGAGTTTCCCTGCCAGTGGACGGCCTGCCCGAGGTATACTTGGCTTAGCTTTAGAGCAAAACAAATGTGCATTTCCTAGCCACACACAGACAGGAGGAACAGCGGCCAAGGAACACGCAGAGCAGAGGGGCAAAGAGAATTTGTGTTCATTGGGACACACCGTGGAAAAGCCATATGTGCGCAATGAGAAACCAATGGGTCGAACGCTGCTGGACTCCCACCCTGGCCGTGTTATCCTCACTGTGATCTTCTGATTACTTCGGAAAGCCTCTTAGCTCACCTGTTGCAGAATCACATTTCCCCCAAAGCCCACATTCTACCAGGGCCGAGGACGGTGTCCCACATCAGCTATGAAGGCTGCTCATACCTGAGAGGATGGCGGTCTGGACTTTGCAGCTCTGGATCCCTTCTCCCCGCTGCATGGAAGGGCTGGCGGTTGCTGGGTGGGGTGGGGAGAAGACCCCACCTCATCGGAGAGGCCGTGAGTGCAGCAGGTCCAGAGCGACATCTGACATCAGTCTGGCTCTGGCCTCTCCACTTTCTTAGCTTCTCTGTTTTGACCCGAGCTTGAGGCAGCACAGCTGGTTGGGCTTGGGGATCAGACAGACCTGGATATGAAATCCCCTGCCTTTGCCACTTCATGGCTGGGGCAAGCAAAGTCACCTTTCAGAGCCTCAGTTTCCTCATCTCTGAAATGGGAGCACGAGACCTAATTTTACAGTTTGTTTGTTAAGGGTAAAATAAGAACATGGGCTTTAAGGGCCAAGCACAGGGCTGGCAGGTGCTATCTGCTTGGTGATTAAGGGCCCTTGTCAAACATTGTGTCCAAGGGATTATCTGTGTCTCTGGCTTCTCACCAATCTGTCCAGGTGCCCCAGTAAGGAATCTCCTTGATTTCATCCTGTCTTCTTGATCTTCACTCACTGGACCAAACAATTGCTCTAACTTGCCCACCTTGTCACCTGTGTGCCAGGCTGATTCCTGAGTGGCAATTTCCAGCCCTGTTGCCTTGGGCTCGTCCATTCCAGGTCCATCCGGGGAGTCTTTCCTGCCCCTGGAGCATCCCCACTGTTGGGGCTCCCTCTGGAGAACAGTATCACGGCACCTGGAGAGGGTGCCTTCTACTCACTTCCAGTGGTCTCTCACCAACCTCTGGAAGCATCTCAGGGGCAGGCCCTTGGGGTCCTTGCCGTCACCCACAGAACACAGGGTAAGACACATTTTATAAAATGCTACATGGACCTCAATGAAGGTCAATCTGCAAGCAAACTGGAGATCTGTTCATCATGATGTCCCAAGGTCATGACTGTACAGCTCCCCAGCTCTGGTAGAGGGGGCTCATGCTCCAGCACCCACCGCGGCTCTGACCCTCCACTATCACAACTCTCCACCTGGGCGTGGACCTGAGAACCTGAGATACAGGCCTCACCCGGGCAGTGACCTTAGTCAACACCAGATGAAATGATCCCTATAAGCCAGCTCTGCGCTTGGGACCTACTATCGGTTAACTGTACCTTTATCCAATTTAAATCTTTCTGGCCATGTGCATCCACAAAAATGTTAGATGAGGCAGTTAGGTAAACAAGTGTCAAAACTACCTTTCAGTGAGAGATTGGCACTGTTCTTTTTGGTATTAAAAACCATCTACAGGACTTCCCTGGTGGCACAGTGGTTAAGAATCCGCCTGCCAATGCAGGGGACACAGGTTCGAGCCCTGCTCCGGGAAGATCCCACATGCTGCGGAGCAACTAAGTCCGTGGTCCACAACTACTGAGCCTGCGCTCTAGAGCCCACGAGCCACAACTACTGAGCCCGAGTGCCACAGCTACTGAAGCCCGCACGCCTAGGGCCCTTGCGCCGCAACAAAAGAAGCTGCCGCAGTGAGAAGCCCGTGCACCGCAATGAAGAGAGTAGCCGCCCACTCACCGCAACTAGAGAAAGCCTGCACGCAGCAACGAAGACCCAACGCATCCAAAAATAAATAAAATTAAGAAAAAAAGACATTACAGAGATTTGTGAAAAAAGTAAAACAATGCCACTCTTCCCACTAGATTAAAAAAAAAAATCTACAGTTCCTCTGTTTTAGACAACTTTATACATGAGTAGTATCTTTTTTCAGACAGAAAATTTATTTCCTATGCGTATATGGAGGAATAATACCTCTCAGATTTTAATGCATACAAATGTCCACAGAATCTTGTTGAGATGCAGATTCTGCATTTGTAACAAGGCCCCAGGGGATGCCAACTTTGCTGGTCCTCAGACCACACTTTGAGTAGCAAGATGGTAGTGGAGACGGTACACAGGTAAGTGCCATCCTCGCCAGGTGTGTCTTCAGGGTTCAGCCAGCCCAGTGTTTGCAGACTTTCTGGAATATCTCTTTAGAAGTCTGCATGGCTCTTTGTGCAATGGGGGCTGTCAGAGCGAGCACTCCCTGCTTTGACAGTGAGAGGACCATTGCCCTTGAATTATTATTTTCTTCTTTTATAGCTTTTTGCCTTGTTCTGCCTTGCACTTGCACTCCTGGAAGACGCTTTCAAGTTGGTGCTGACAATATGTGACTCCAAATTTATAGCCTTGATGTTTCTTCCCTTGGACGGTCCTCAACACTCTACCTGGTCCTGCTGGGCCCTGGCCAGCAATGTCCTTAACCAAACGGTCCCGACAGCCTCTAGGAGATGAACTCAGGCTGTCCCTGGGGTGGGGGAGCCCTGGGATGCTCCGCCCCACACAGAGAAAACAATTAACAGGTAACAAAACTACCTGGCTCACATTTGCTTTGTTCCAGCCCACCCCTCCTCTGCACAGACAGATTGCAACGGAGGCAAGAAGGCCGGCCGTTCCGCACTGAACCGGAAATGTCTGAGAAAGAGCTCAGCGGTAGGGCGATAAACAGACCTATGTGCTGCTGGGGGAACGGAGGGGCCTGTGGTACGCAGTGGTTTGTGCGGAGTATGGGGAGGCCCGAATGGGTCTGCTGGGTGGGCGACCAAAAGAACAGAGGAAGTTCTGGTCAGGAGAAAAAAAACCAAGGAAAACAAACAGCTTTGCCTTTGGTGTGGATTTCCTGCTTTAATGCAGGTTTGATTGGAGGGAAAGAAGGGAAAGGAGTGACCTCTACTGTCACCGGCCTGAGGCCTCAAGGCCTTTGGGGGATGGGGACTGATCCTTCCCGGGCAGGGTGCACAGCGGGCCCACTGCTTGGGGACAGGGCAGCTGCCACCGGGCCGGCTGCTCCTTGCTTTCCATCTCTAACCTGACTTCACAGTCAGGGCACCAGAGGACAGACCCCCCCCCCAAGTCTACCAGGCCAGTCTGGGGAAACCAAGTCAGGTGGGGCGGCTCCTGCCATCCCGAGGAGCGTGGGCTTCCCCAGACCCTTGGCCTTGAGGAGAACTGCAGAGGCTTCAGGCGGACCGAGAGGGAGCAGGGTTTGCAAGGGGTCCAAACCTGCCGCTGTGGTGGACGGTGGAAGGGCGGAGCCTCGGGGTCTTCTAGAACAGTCTGCCGAGTGGCCGCCTTCTCTCCACACAGGCACAGGTTGCCTCCACGACTCCTTGCCAAAGCCCGAGGCTGGGAAGTGACTGGCAGTCACCACATCCCAGGAGGTGCCGGCAGTGACCTCGGTGCCCTGGCCTCCGCCTCATTCCCCTTTTCCTTCGGAAAGCTCATGTGATGGACAAGGAAAAGGAGAGCTCTGGACAAAATCTTTCATTCTCAGCCTCCATCCCAACTAAATTAAAACCAATAAACTCCCCACTTAACAAACCCACAGGTCAAAATAGATGTTTAAATTAAGTCTTAAAAAAAATGGACACACAACTTCTTTTTTTTTTTTTTTTTAAAGAAATCCACGTTCTTTTATTTATTTATTTATTTATTTATTTATTTATTTATTTATTTATGGCTGTGTTGAGTCTTCGTTTCTGTGCGAGGGCTTTCTCCAGTTGCGGCAAGTGGGGACCACTCTTCATCGCGGTGCGCGGACCTCTCACCATCGCGGCCCCTCCTGCTGCGGAGCACAGGCTCCAGACGCGCAGGCTCAGCAGTTGTGGCTCACGGGCCCAGCTGCTCCACGGCACGTGGGATCTTCCCAGACCAGGGCTCGAACCCGTGTCCCCTGCATTGGCAGGCAGATTCTCAAGCACTGCGCCACCAGGGAAGCCCCACACAACTTCTTAAGTCCACCTCATAAGTGCCCCAAACCAAACTGCCCCAAACCCAAGAACGTTAGCCTGGTTTTAAGACACAGGAAGGACGCAGGGTGTTGCCCTCCACACATCTGGGCTGGTGGCCCAGGTCACCCATTGGACATCCCCTGAGCTTGGCGGGAGACTCAAGGCAGACGGGTGGCGGGGAGCTACAATTTCTAGATGCCAGTGGCCTGGCATCTCTGAGAGGCGTTCCACCCACCAGGCCCACACCGGGGAGCTGAGTGGGCTGGGAACCAGGGGGCTCATCAGGGAGAAGCAGGTGACAGACACCAGCAGAGGAAGGTCAAGGGCGGGTTATAGTCAGGTGATGGAGACATTCTGAACACTTCCTGTTTCTTTCCCAATTTGCCTCACAAACAGTAGGTGCCCCAGAAATAGTAATTAATCTATCAAGCCCAAGAGATCATGTTCATCATACCTCTCAACAAAATCATCTCACAACTGAACTCAGCTAAGGAAATTTGTTAGCAAAATATTTATGACTAGACTCTGTTACTCTGGGTCCTGCTTGCTCTCCCTCTGGCCACTCCTTGAATTCCTCCAACCTGTGACTGTCAGATTCTTTCAAGCTCTGCTGACTAAAGCCGGGTACCCCGTCGCCCCTTCTCTGGGGTGACTGCAAAGCTCCGAATCTGTGTGTGAAATCGAGGCGGGGATGGTGGCAGATGAACTGTAATGCAGGGCGAGGGTGACTGGTGCAACTTACGCGTCTACACATACACATACATGGATATAGAAACAATAAAATATTTTAATTCTCTTTTTACAGGGCCACAGGCTTCCTTCCGTCCGGTGAACCACAGCGGGCACCTCTCTCCTGCAGCTACGAGGTGACAGAGTGATGAGGTGCCTCCATACAGGTTGTCCCAGTGAATCGGTGCAAGTAGCAACGAAAATTCTGCACTAACAGCCCTGGGGACGTGGTGATGCTAAGAGCTGTTGCCTCTTCGATTGACTCAGCCTCAGCTCCAGGTGCAGTTGGTCCCAGCTGTCAAAAGCCTCAAAACACCAATCATGCGTCTTACCCCTATTTTGGATTTTATAAAACACTTTATATAGATAGGTAGGTAGATAGATAGCACAATAAATGTGCCTGTGATGCACTCTAACATAGAGCACAGGAATACACACCACGGATCCCAGCCCCACCATCTCCACAGTGGGGAAAGTGCGAAGGTTCGTGTACACGCAGGACGTGATGGCGGAAAGGTATAGAACGTCACGTGCCACACCTTTCCACGCAGCCCATCCGAGTGAGAGCTTGTCTTCTTTGTCCCATTGGTGCTAGGAGCAGTAACAGAAACAATGTCATTTTCTAAGGGCAGAAGGTGTCCACCTGGTACGGAGAGAGTGACTGCTATCCAGAGATTATCTAGAAACAATTGCCGAGGGTCAGCCTGGCTCCTGACCCCAGGCTGAGGTCTGCTCTGCAGAGGGTGGGGCTGGCTTTGCGGGTGGAGGGCTGATGTGGCATCTCTCAGACACACATACTCTCACACTCAGCCATCCGCTCCAGAGGAAAGTGCACTTCCAACAGCGGATACAAAAATAGATTGGCACGCTCTTTTGACACACTGAGGGTATCTTTTAGAAGCTTTCTCCCAACTTCTGCAAATTCTCTTCCCCAATCTGCTCTAGAACTTTGCACTCCGAGTTGGAACAGGGCTGGAGAGAAGGCCCTGGACCACGCCTGCCAGGTCTGCGTGTGGTCGCGAGGAAGCCTGGGTGAGGCCAGCTAGGAAATCTGGTGAGTGGAGAGCTGGGGGAGCCATCTTCTGCAGGGGTCTCCCCTTCCTGGCTGAGCAGTAAACGGTTCATAGTCCATCTCGGCTGGCCAGACGGAAGACTC
Source organism: Balaenoptera musculus (assembly GCF_009873245.2). Classification (NCBI taxonomy): domain Eukaryota; kingdom Metazoa; phylum Chordata; class Mammalia; order Artiodactyla; family Balaenopteridae; genus Balaenoptera; species Balaenoptera musculus. The sequence goes on along the minus strand of NC_045798.1, from coordinate 40,340,260 downwards.
CCTGAAAAGTTTCTGGTACTGCTTCTACACGAAAACATGTCGAGAGGAGAAAAGTTTGCTGTGTTGAGTTCTATTTTTGCATTTCCAGTAGTACACGCTGCCCCCGCGAGCTCAGGGGAAGTGGTCCCCGGCCCTCCTAGGAGGCCTGTGCTAGGAGCTCTGGACCAGGCGTCTGTAGTGGGGCATGACTTCGTGCTCCGGCAGATGAAGGGCAAATTCCAAGGCCACCAACACCGGGAACTCAAAGGCAATCAGTTCTCGTCTATTCAGCCGGAACTTCTCTTCCAGTTTCTGGCAACAGAAATAAAGGAAACCAAAAGCCTTTTAGCTTTGAAATAAAAATCCTAGGTTTTCTCCACGTGTAACCTCTGTATCCATCAGCCAGAGAGTGTTTACAGAGAAACCCGTTATGGGCAAGACTGTGGAGGAAGAAACGGAGGCATCAGCTGTGATGGAAAAGGACTCGTACCTCCCTGAGGACCCACAGTCTGCCGGGAGCCTGAGATACATCCCGTGACTTCATTACATCTCTTGATAATCTCACACGGTCAGTGTTACGTTTATCTCTATTTTACAGATGGGTAAACAGGGTCAAGAGGTTAAGAATTTGTCTAAGGTGACATGGGCAGCAAATTGAAATGCTGAGATTCAGACTCAGCTGAGACTCAAACCGTACCTGTCACAACTAGGTTATTCAAGCTTAGAGGTAAGACTAAAACCATAGCAAATCATCTATAACAACAATATCCACGTGGGAGGTTTAGGATTGGGGGAGCTGGTTATGTGTAGTTTGGTCTTTTCATTTTACGCTCGAAGACCAAGTCCTGGTGAGGCTGCCTCACTTTCAGAGCATTACGTGGCTTGTGTGTATCTGACTGGGCTGAGCCCACGCCCAGGGGCTCCCCTCTTGCACTGCCTCTCGGTCCAGCTGCTGCCGGAGTAGGAATGGAGAACAATCAGGGTGAGGGTGGGTAGGGAAGGCCTCATTTTAGCTGGAGTACATTCCGCTTTGACTTGAACTTAGCTTTTGGCTTAATTGAAAAAAAAAAATCTCAACACCAGAGTAGTAGGCGACTACTTTCAGATTATAACTGGGTCGGGATCTTGCGTTCAGTTAATTGCTACTGCAAACGGCCTGTCAGATCGTTACCCTTATATTCTGCATTGGTACTATCAGCATTGCTGGATGATATATTTCTCAACTATGAAATGTGTGTAACAGCACACTTGTAAAGATTCATTAGTTCAGCTATTATCTATGTAAACCTATTGATTCTCAGCTCAGATTTGGTATCCAAACATCACCTCCATGGTCCTAAAAGTGTTTACTACACAAATTAGATGATTCTGTACCATTTCTTCCATGGATGGATGAATGGATAAACAAAATGTGGTGTATACATGCAGTGGAACATTATTCAGCCTTCAAAAGGTAGGAAATTCTGATGAATCTCCTGATCTGTTGGCTTTATTGTACCTCAAATTTTCTATGAATACACTGATTTTTTTTTTTTGGTTGTGCCACGCAGCTTGTGGGATCTTAGTTCTCCCAACCAGGGATTGAGCCCAGGCCCTTGGCAGTGAAAGCGTGGAGTCCTAACCACTGGACCGCCAGGGAATTCCCAGAATACACTGAATTTTAAAAACAGGCGTTCTTGTATCTGTCCAAGAAGATCAGTGTTTCCTTGCTTTAAAGGGGCTCTACTTTATTTTTTATTTTTAAAATTTATTTATTTATTTATTTATTTATTTATTTGGCTACACTGGGTCTTTAGTTGCCGCATGTGTGATCTGGTTCCCTGACCAGGGATTGAACTTGGGCCCCCTGCACTGGGAGCGTAGAGTCTTAACCACTGGACAGCCAGGGAACCCCAAGGGGCTCTATTTTAAAAGGAAGGAGATACCACTCAGTCAAGCCCATGCCCTTCCCCAAAAATGTAAGCAGCCGAGGCCACAGGAAGCCAAGGTGTGTCTGATGGATGTTCTGCAGGTCACACCACCCACAAGACCCCTGGCTATTACAGTGGCTTCTGTGGCTTGGAGAATAAGCTCACTCTCGTGGTGCCTAAAAGTGTATTTTATGGCCAGACCCAGTACTGGGGATGTTCAGTCTCATCAAAGTGGCCTATCCCTCTGCTCTAAGACAGCCTGAGATGCGGGGTCTGACATCTGATGCAGAAGGGCCGACCTCACAGCCCTGGTCCCTTAGCTGGTACTAAGGCTCAGAAGTCTCCCGGGCTGGGTCACCAACCAGGCTCTTCTGAGAGACCAATGCTGGCCTGGAGTGCATGCTCCACCCCCCCACCCCCAACCAGCCAATCAGAACTCAGCCCACTTACGTCAATTAAATGCTTGACTTCATGTTTTTTGAGGTCGCTTCCAATTTTGGCTGCTAAGAGCACGCACGCCCCGGCACAAAGCTTCCGGTTGTGTTTGTTTAGCTTTCCCTTGAGGGCGAGCTTCTCAAAGTAGACAAAGGCCATGGCCACCGTGGGCTCCTCGAGGCCACAGTCCTCCTGGGCAAGCTTCCGCATCTCTCGCTTCAGGCTAGAAAAAGACGGGAGGGAGGGAAGAGTCTTAATCAGAACTTGGAGTTTCGGGTGATCCCAAAGAAAAAGACTACCCTGTCTTGAAAGCATTTTCTCTTTCATTTCCAGAAGGGCGGCATGGAATGGGATTAAATCCCTATGAGTGAGAAAGTTACATTATATGTGGCCAACAGACTTAAGTCGCTGGGAATTTGAACCCTTCTCTGTTGGTCAAGCTGTACAGACCATGTCCAGATGGGACCATGTTGAGCCCAGGTGGATAGCTGAGGGTCCGGAAACTAGGAGTAGAGCCGCCCACAGTGACAGAGGGAAACTAAGGTCATTCCAGAGAGACAGTTACTCGGATAAATTAGGTACTTGGTATCAGCTCTGCCGAAGATCGCTTATGGCCACTACCTATGGCCGAAGAGGGGTTAGACTAAGAGTGCAGGAACCAGCTTACTTAGGAAAGCTGCCCAGACAAAATATGAATACTTAATTTTTCTCACCTCTTTGGCTAGGAACGTGCCAGAATCAAAACAGGATTGGGATACATAAATGTATGAATGCTGGCACATGTTCTAACACTATGTTTGTGTATAGCCTAGCCTCCATTACTACACACACACACACACACACACACATGCCCTGAAATCTTGCTGTCCTGGCACACAGACACAAGTCAGCTTCTCTCCAGCCCAGCAGGGCCAGTCCTCTCGATTACTGGGCCGGAAGATGTGGGTCACCACAAGGTCGATCCAGTCAGCTGCAGGGGAAATTTGGGCCTGATTTTGCTTTGGCCGTTTTGCTGACTGCTTACATACAGGGCTTGGCTGTCACCTCTGGACAGACGGTTGTGGGTAAAGAGTTATCTCAAACCCTCTGATACCAACTCTGTTCTGTTTTGCCTGCATTTGAGAACGCAGGGAACCGAACGTTTCTTATTCTCAGTTTTCCATAACATAAATCTTACTGAACTGTAAGCCACAGATAGTACGAAATAATTCTTTCATAAGGAACCTCACTCCAGATCCTTGTCAGCTTGTGTCAAGGGCTCCGCCTCTGTCCTGCCTGCCTTGGCTCGCTCACATCTGGGCACCGGTCAGCCAGCACCGGACGAGCCTCTTTTAGCTGAACGTGACCATGTTTCACTTCCCCAGAACAACAGAAGACCCACGGTACAAAGCACGAGCTCAGTGCGTGCTGGGAGAGAGGCCTGGGGGAAAGTTTAGGTGGGCGTTCATCCCCACGTACCTCCTTATTTTGCTGAGTGTTAACTTAATGTGAGGAAACTTCTCCTTGAAGGTCTCATTCATGTCCTTCTTGAGATCCGAGGGCTTCACGTAGTCGATCACCGTGGTCTGAAACAGATGGGGCGACACGGGTCACTCCTTAAAATACTGGTCATGGGTATAATCAAGTGCAAGTTAGAGCCAACTTCTAACACCCTGCACCACCAGCAACAGGGAACTCAGATGAGGGCCACCTCAAGGGCTCTGCTGGATGCAGGAATCTGACGGGCAGGGCCTCTGCAGGTGGATGGAAACCAAACCCCGTCCATCAGCAGGACAACACTTAGAAATCGTCAGGAGTCTGTGCCTGGCAGAAAACGGAGACTCTCTTAGTGCCCGTGTTTCAGCCTGTTGTTCACAGAGTGTGATATCTGGACCCTTGCAGATCTGGGTACAATCCTCATGACCATCATAAGTCATCTGGCTGTGAGAGGTGTATTTATTTAATGACCCCCAACCTCAGATTCCACATCTGTAAAAGGCAAACAGCAACGGCGCCTACCTCATACGGCTATTTGGAGAACTATGTCAGAAGTGCTCTGTGTAGTGCTTGGTATACAGCAAGTGCTCAATAAATGTTAGCTACTGGTTTTTTATTTTTTTAATTGTGGGAAAATACCCATGACATAAAATTGACCATTTTTACCTTTTTTTAAAAAAAAATTAATTTATTTATTTATTTTTGGCTGTGTTGGGTCTTTGTTGCTGCGCATGGGCTTTCTCTAGTTGTGGCGAACGGGGGTTACTCTTCCTTGTGGTGCGTGGGCTTCTCATTGCGGTGGCTTCTCTCGTTGTAGAGCACAGGCTGTAGGCGTGCGGGCTTCAGTAGTTGTGGCTTGCGGGCTCTAGAGCACAGGCTCAGGAGTTGTGGCGCATGGGCTTAGCTGCTCCGCGGCATGTGGGATCTTCCTGGACCAGGGCTCGAACCCATGTCCCCTGCATTGGCAGGCAGATTCTTAACCACTGCGCCACCAGGGAAGTCCATTTTTACCGTTTTTAAGTGTGCAGTTCAGTGGCATTAAGTACATTCACCATACTGTACAACCATTACCACCATCCACCTCTAGAACTGTTGACATCTTGCAAATCTGAAACTCTGTCCCGATTAAACGCTAACTCCCCATTCTCTCCCCCCAGCTCCTCCTGGAAACCACCATTCTACTTTCTGTCTCTCTGAATTTGACTACTCCTCATAGAAGTGGAATCACACAGTATTTGTCCTTCTGTGTCTGGCTTATTTCACCGCGCATGATGTCCTCAAGGTTTATCCATGTTGTAGCACGTTTTAGAATTCCCTCCCTTTCTAAGGCTGGATAATATTCCATTGTAGGTATATAATGTTAGCTATTATTAACAGTCCCGTGAACCCTGAGTTCCTCCTCCACCCCTTACCCTTCCTAATTCCATTCATCCTGAAAGACCGGCTCCTTCGAGCTCTCTCTGCGTACCCTGATCTCCCTTGCTTCTCTGTGCCTTACACTATTAACTCTGAATTAAAACTCAGTCTGGTGGGGAGGGATAAATTGGGAGATTGGGATTGACATATACACACTACTATATATATAAAATAGATAACTAATAAGGGCCTACTGTATAGCACAGGGAACTCTACTCAATACTCTGTAATGGCCTAGACGGGAAAATAAAAAAAAGAGTGGATATATGTATATACATAACTGATTCACTTTGCTGTACACCTGACACTAATACAACGTTGTAAATCAACTACGCTCCAATTAAAAAAAAACAAAACTCAGTCTGGCTGGATCTCAGCAGAGTAATCTTACCCCACCTCCTCAGGAACATACTTTCCAAGGGCTGCAACAACGTGTGATGCCACTCCTGGCTGGTTACGGGCGGTAACCTTTGTCAGGCAAAGCCAGAGAAAGAAGAAACCACACACTGTGATGAGAAGGCCGGTTCCCGTGGACAGCTACTGCCAGCCTTTCCAGAAGACACGTCCAAGGTCTCCTCAGCAGCTCTAACAAAAGTTGGTGGCTTTCTGTGAACACCCCCATTCAGAAGATGTTTGGTTGGACACGGTTTCAGAACAGGCACATGGAATGTCTCTGGTGTCACTTTTATAACCAAGAGCAGGCAAACAGCCTGCACGTCCAAATTCACACTGATCTCGGTGGCACCTTCTTTGCTTCTCTGGCCAAGAAAGGCAAACCACAGTCCTATTAACGCACACGATTCCACCAAGCTTGTTCAGAGCTTTTCCACTTCTGGGTGGAAGTGGACTCGGTGGGTGCAATGCCACGACTTCCGCCTCGGAGCTGTGGTCTTTCCAGCCCAATCAGGAAGGCTGTCCCTCAGCCGACCCAGGACACACCCATCTGGTAGCTGCCATGTGTCCCGGCGACGTGCCGGTGAGGAGCCGGGAAGTAGCAACCAGCCGTGGAGCACGTGTGGACACGTGCGCGCACACACGCATGGGCAGTGCTGCTCTGCTGGGCAATGGGAGCGGGGTGCACACGTTTTATGGAAGCCACTTACTACCAAAGTCCAGGAGAGTGGACGCCTTCCCTGTGGCAGCTCTCCAAGCCGTGCCTGTCATCCCAAACAAACGTCTCCTCTGGGCTGAACAGGATGTAAGATTTTTCATTTAGGAAACAGGCAGCAGAACGGGGTACCCCATCTAACACACTTACCTCAAGCTGGGCCCATCAGCCAATCAGCCAAGTTTTCTGTTTCCTAAATACCCAGTACCCCCTCCCCCTTTCTCCCACCCCTCCCCACATCCTGACCTCCCAGAGACAGCCCCTCCTGCTCTTCCTCTGCAGATGACCATCGCGAGGTTTGCAATGATGTGAGCAGGTTCAAGCAAAGATTTGCCAGGTTTTGCTGGGGGCCAAAGCTGGGTGAGCCCCCAGCAAGGATATTCCAGGGGCTGGAGGAGGTGGGGTTATGTGGGAGGTGTCTGGATCCCTCCCTGTGGCAACCACAGCAGCCCTGCTGTTTTCTGTCTTAAACGTAGATACACACTACGCTTCTCTTGAAAGAAGGCTCCCACTGTCAAAAGAGTGCCTTCCAGCCACCTCACCTTACAGAGGAGGAAACAGAGGGTCAGAGAGGTGATGGGGCTTGCCCCCACTGAGGTAGGGCACACTGGTTTCCTGCTCTTAATCAGACTGAAAGAGCACGGGTTAGTAGCAGCAGGGAGTAGCTCCAAGAGGCTGGCAGGTGGAAAGGGTTGGGGACGGTGGTTGGCGGGTCCATCTCCAACGAGTCAGGCCTAACCTGCAAAATGTGGCTTAACCTCCCTGAGCTGAGTCTCACCTTCCTCTTCCCTGCACAAGGTAAGAATACCTGACGGGCTGCTTCAGAGGTTTATCTCAAAGATCAAACAGAGAACACGATGTACGTAAAGGACACTGAAGAATTTTATCAAGAGGACAACAGGGAGACAGCAGCAAACAAGTTCCGCTTCAGTCCCACTGAGTCAGTGTCTGAGGGTGACGCCCTGCTCTCCGCACCGTGATCTTGCCCAGGTGATTTTTATGCGAATCAGATCCTCCTTGCCTAGGCTGCAATGCCACTTCTGCAGGATCATCTTCTCTAAACCCCAGTGATTCACCTTCACTATACACTATGGCTTGGATATCCAACCCCCTTCTGGGATGCCTTGACGTACTCCCCGACTCCTTTGCAGCTAGAATTCCAAATACAATTACAGTTCTTCCTATCCCATGCACTGGTGTCAGAAAGCAGAGCTGAAGCAGAGGCTGGGCTTCTGCTGTTTCTGCTACCGAGAAGAATAGCTGCAGGAGCCCTAGAGTCCCACTTTCCATTTTGCGGGTGTAGACCACAGTAGGGCAGCATGGGTCTGGATCCAGTAGCAGTGGCAGCTTCCTGACCATGGAGGGGGCAGTACTGTTACATCCAGAGCTGACAGCCAGTGCAGATTCCCCTAGTGACCTGGTTCTGCAGTATGGTTTTGGGATCATTCCTGAAACCCCAACTTAGGCTGTTTCGTCAGCCTCCCCAGTGACTCTATAAGCTGTTTAGTACCCTGGAAGAAAACGCCTTTCTTCTTAAACTAGCTCGAGTGGATGCTGTGCTTCATAACTGAACCATAAGTGATGCATACACTGTTTTCACTGATGGCATTTACTGCTACTGTAACAGGACCTTACTGGGGGGATGTGGGATAGGGCAGAGCTCTGCTTCCCCTAAAGGTACCGATGTCATCAGTTCACCGCAGCACTGGGGTCCTCCCACGCCACTTCCTGACCAGTCCTAGCTTTAGAAGGGCCCTGTGAGCACCAACAACCCAGCTCAGCTTGCAGCCCTGGAGGTGGGGCAAGGAGGGCTCCGGCCACCCCCAAGCCCAGACCTTGCAGGAGAGACTCTTATTTTTACAAGTAGCCTCATCCTAGCTCTTGGGATACGGAGCTGGGACCTACTTTTCCTGGCAGCAGGATGAGTGGATAGCTACATTTGTTTCCATGCTGGACCCTGGAGAGGGGTGTAGAAGGAGGGCCAGTGAGCTGATGCTATGAGACCCTTGGCTCAGCACCCGGCCCCCAGCGAGGGCTGCACGTGGCCAAGCCCTCAAGTTCATGTTCTAAGTGGCAGAATTCCTCTGAACCCCAGCTCTGCCCCTGGAGGTACAGAGGTGGCACTCAGTGATGCCTTCTGTGCGGGGTTTCCAGCCACAGGGCCGTGTCCTGGTGACTGCTCCCCGCGCCGGGCAGAAGGCTGGCTGGCAGCCTGATTCTCCACTTACCGATCTATTTGGCCATCACCTGGCTACTCTCTTTCCTCAACTAGATATAGTACATTTTGGGGGTGAGAGGGTCTCTGAAAACTTCCATCTTTCTGTCAAGGCCCCCCATTTCCTGACCTCCAAGTGGCCAGCAGCCCTGTCCTCCAGGGGGGTGTGGCAGAGGGAGGGTGGATCCACTGGGAAAGGTACAGGATGGACACAAGCCAGCTGGGCCCGCATTCCTAGGGGTTGGCAGCGTCAGGAAATCCAAGGGCATCTGGGGAAAGTGGCTGTGCATGCTGACTGCTGAAGGCTTGCTATGCCTGGACCTGAGGCAGGTGCCCAGTAATAGTCATTCTAGTTCACTTGCTTACATATATTTTGGGGGGTGAGGTAGGCTGGCTTCTGGGGCAACGAAATGCTGCAAGATTCAAGATGGCAGGAGGATGGTGGTAAATCTTGGATGTCAGTCTGAGTGCCTTAGAACACAAAAGTGGTTGTATCCGTGTCCAGTGGCTGCTGTAACAAAGTACCATAGACTTCGTGTCTTAAACAACAGAAATTTATTGTCTCACAGTTCTGTATGCCGGAAATCCAAGATCAAGGTATCAGCAGGGCCACGGTCTCTCTGAAACTCTCCCTTGTTTCTTCCCAGCTTCTGGTAGTCCCAGGTGGTCCTTGGCTTGTATATGCATCATTCCAATCCCTGCCTCCACACGGTGTTCTCTCTGTGTCTCTGTCTTCTTAGAAGGACACCAGTCCTATTGGGCTAGGGCTCACCTTGCTCCAGTATGACCTCATCTTAACTAATTTACATCTGCAAACACCCCATTGCCAAATAAGGTCACATTCTCAGATACTGGGGTTAGGACTTGAGCCAATCTTCTTGGGGGACACAATTCCACCCACAGCAGTGGTGTCGCTGGTGATGGAGCTGCTGTGCAACCTCGCTGTACTCTGATCTCAGCCCTCCATCCCAGGCTGGATGCAGCGTCGCCCCTGCCTGTGAGGCCCCGCTCTGCCCCAGGCAGCAGGTTCTGGCCTTGACCTTGGTCTGAGGGAGCACGTCTCCTCTGCCCCCACCTCCTCCACCTCCAGATGGCTCTGGCTCACTCTTGCTCTCATCTCTGCTTCTCTGAGCTGCAGCTCAGTGGGGAGGATCCAGACTCTGGAGCCAGATGCCTGGGTTTAAACCGCAGCTTGGCCACTCAGCATGTGGGCACTAGCGCAGGCGGCCTAAACTCTCTGTGCCTCCATTTCTTCATCTGGCTTCTCCGTCACGTGCTTTATGATGATGGCTGCAGGGCACCAGACGTACGGGCTGCTCATGCTCAGCTGCTCGGGGCACGTGATCAGGGTGGCTGAATGGGTGGCCCCCAAAGCGACAATCTGCTCCCAGGCCCTTGCTCAGACAGGGCCTTGCACGCACGCTGCACCTGGAGCTTGCTGCTCCAGACCGGCCTGCTCGGGCCAGGCGCCAAGTGTGGGAAGAATAGCCCTGAGCCCAGGACGAACCCTTCAGGTAGATTCCAGAGGGATGACAGTCCTCACTGCCCTCAGCTCTGGTTCCCTCTAGGAAACACTTTCTGGAACGTAGCACGACTCCTCTGCATGGTCCTATCTGTCTGGAGGGAGCCTTACAACATCCTTTAGAGGCTGGACCTCCCCACGTTCCCTCCCTCCCCAACCCCGAGAGACAGTCGTCCTCTTTCCAATGACGGGGGTGAGCCGAGGCGGCAGTACTGGAGGCTGAGCTGCCGGCGCGGGTTACGGTGGGCCCCCAGCCACCCGTTTGTTCTGGCTCGAGAGAGAATGAATGAAACGGGAGGCCCATGCTTTGTTCCAGGTCCCCTATCAATCTAACTGCATGGTTTACAAAGACGCACAACGCCTGGGTTTTGCCAGTGCGCGTGCGTTCCTATGAATCAAAGTGCTAATAAAGGGGCTGTGGTCCCCTACTGGTCTGGTAACAGACCGGGTGACCACTGTGCTCAGTGCCACCAAATTCCAGGCCACGGGATTTGCCAAGTGCAGGGGTCCTTGCGGCCCCAGCAGGGGCCAACAGCTGGGCCTGGCTGCGTGAGGGATGGGTAGCTCCATCCCTGGTGCTTGTGATTCGCAGGGTGGGGTGGAGCGAGAGGTCACTTAAATGCACTTTCTCGCAGCTGCCTGGCTGCGGGGAAGCTGTGTGTGCACAGCTGCAGAGAGAAGAAGGAAGGTCAGCTGGGAGGAGGAGACCATTCCAACGAAACGCAGAAGGTCCAGGAGATGCAATTCAGAAAGGAGCCCTGCCCGGCCTGCCCCGCCAGAGAGGCAGGCAGAGTTAGGAAAGGCCCAGCATGGGGGCTGATGCCACACATCCCTTCTGAGATAACAGGAAACAACGGTAAGACCACAACCTAGTTCTCCAGCTGGAAGAGTTTACTGCGCCGCGCCGAGACACCCTTTGCTTTTTACCAAAACAAATAAAGGCTTGGACTCATCATGAGAGAAGGGAGGGAGCCTCCACAGAGCTGACCTTGGGCCCCATTCTGGCCCAGGGCACCACCAGGATGCCCTAAAGGGAAGACTTCCCAGGGTGGGGCTGGGGTGCAACAGGAGAGGGTGGGAGGCAGCAGGTGTGCGCTGGGGGTGCATGCACCCTAGTAACAGTGCTGGAGGAGAACAAGGGGCTCAGAGCTGACAGGTTGCGTGCTTCCACTCGGGGCCTGGTAAGGCTCTCCTTCCTTTCGTCCCCACCTCCAGGGCTCACATCTCCCTAGGGACTCTTAGAGCAGTTCTGAACTGATGTGAGCTTGCTGTCGACTCTGCTGACGTTCCCCTCTGGGTCAGAGGAGCCTCTGGGGGGCAGGAACATTCCAGAAGAGCCAGGTTCCAGCCGCAGGGCTACCTGAAACCCAGGAGGCAGCAGGGAGCTCGGGGCAGGTGTGCGGCCTCTCTGAGCCTCACTTTCCTGGCTTGCGAAACGGAAGTTACAAGGCAGTGATGTCTGCAGCCCTTTCCAGTGCCAACAGCCAGCCTCCACTGCACTTGCCTGACATCCACGGGGCTCCAAGCCCAGTTGGGCACCGCAAAGCACACGTGACCTGCTCGCTAAGGAAAGCAGAGCCACGGCCCTTGACGAAATCTATCTCACCACACACAGCTGGGCGTTTCGGCTGTTCTGTGTTTATTCCTTTTCCCTGAGAGGACTGTAAATCACAAGGAAACTACGGGAATGAGTGCACAGACCACTCGGCCTGGGGCTGCATTTGTTGCTATTTCTACCCATCGGATTCCAAACACAGGATCCTGGGTCTGACCTCTGCCCCTTCCCTTAGGCGAGCAGCTCTTCAGGTTCTCTCACTGAAATGAGATGGTTCGAAAATCGAGGAGAGGCACACAGGGAAAGCTGCCTTTGCGGCAGGATTACACCACCATGTGGACTGGCCAGGTGTGCAAAGCACGTTCACGGTTTCAGATATGTGTCGAGTGTTTACCTGGTACTACAGAAACTTCTGGAGTAGTGTTTCCACCCACCTGAGATAACAGTGGGTGGACGTGGCCCTGAGGTCACACACACACCCAGATAGTATTTGGATGCACTTTTAAATGCATGCTTCTTAAAGGGTGGTCTCAGAGCACGAGCTGATGAACTGCGTGTGCAGTGTCATGTTAAAAACCACAAAGTGATCATCAAAAATCTGAGACAAATACAGAGAAAGGGAGCAGATGCTACATCTTGGTTGAAATGTAAAGCAAAGTTTCGTTTCATATTATTTTTACAAGAAAAAAAAAGATTAAAAAAAACCCCACAATACTGATGCATGCTACCACATGGATAAACCTCAAAAACATTATGCTAAATGAAAGAGGCCAGACGCAAAAGACCGTATAGTATATGATTCCATCTTCATGAAATGTCCACAATAGGCAAGTGTATAGAGACAGAAAGTACACTGGTGGTTGCCTAGGGCTCAGAGGATGGATGGGTGCTTAAGGGTATGGGGGCCTCTTTTTGAGGATGACGAAAATGTCCTGAAATTGACTGTGGTAATGGTTGCACAATTTTGTGAATATACTAAAAACCATTGAATTGTACACTTTAAAGAGGTGAATTGTATGATATGTGAATTTTATCTAATAAAACTGATACCAAAAAACCCCAAAAATCCCAAAACCCAAACCCAAAACAGAAAACAAAACCCACCACGATGCAATAAGGCATTTTATTTTTACACTTACATAAAAAGCTGGCAGGCCTCAAAGCCCCACTGCTCAGCGTTTGTGCAGGTGCCTGGCAGGGAAGTTCCAGGGCCCCTTCAATTCTCCAGAGAGGCCCAGCAATGGTGTTTTTGTAACGCTGAACTACTTTTCTTAAAGAGGGTCTCCCAAATTGAATAAGCTTCAGGCATCTGGAAACCTGAGGGCCTGGAAAGAGCCTTGCAAGGGAGGGGCCCCTGGGCTCAAGGTGCTTTAGCTTCTCAATAAATCCACCTGCAGACAGGTAAGTAAGTGCCCACGTCATCCAGACAGCTTTCAGTGAAAAAGAAATATGGAGGGAAAGCAGAATCCAATCTCACGGAAGCCTGGACTAATCTCCTTTATTGTCTTCTATTCCCTCCTGCTCAGTATCTCATACTGTCCTGAAAAATTAAGTTCTAAGATATATTCCCACAACCCTGGGGAGATGCTGAAACAGAAGGAGGGGCTTTTCTATGAGTCCTTAGATCGTAATATCAATAAAAGAATGGGCACTGTATCACAGAGATCAATCCAAGAGACATCCTCTGGAGACTGAGATACCTATAGATATCACAAAGGTTGTGAGTCAGCTTTCTTTCTGTTGTCAATACAGTTCGAGAGGGCTTTCTTCCTGGGAAAGGAAAAGGATCCAGAAATCCCTTCACAGAACGTTAATTTTGTTGGCATTATCTCAGTCAGTTCTCTTTATTTTCTCCTCTTGATTGCTCTCCACACCCATAAGGGGGGGAAAAACCACTACCGACTTCAGCTGCCAGGTTCTAATGATAAATAACCGCTCTCTAGTGAAACTTTAATTATAGGCCAGGAGGCACAGGGCAGGAAGCACCGGTTCTAGTGGGAGGCCTCTGGCCCCCCTCACTGCATTGAGAAACCATATGAAGCTCAGGCCCTACAAGAACCTGCATGTAGCCAAGAGGCTCGACATACTTTCATGTTTCGTGGTCACCTTCTAGAAACCATAAGGCCAAAACCACGGGGGCAGCTGCAGTTTGATTTCCACATCTGCACCAGGAATTTTTTTTTTTTTTTTTCCGTTCAAACCTCTCCTTTGCCCTTTCACAATGGCTAATACTGGGAGTGACTTGCTTGGATCAAAGTTAAAAAATACAACTGTAACTACAAATGCAAGATCAGTTTCAAAGGGTTCCACTTAAACTCTGTAAATAACAGCCTTCTTTCTGAGCCTCCGGGAAAGTTCAGCTCTGGAACCCTCCCACTTTAAGGCACGTCCCAGCAGTAGCAATGACTGGCCTTTTTATCTTCTACTGAGAACAAACATGAACGAAAATATACCTTCAACTACATCCTGACTGGTAAACGTCACCTCCACTGACTCAGAAAGCCCGCTCCTAGGTATTTACCCAAGAGAAATGAAAATGTATATCCACAAAAAGACTTGTATGTGAATGTTCATAGCAGCAATATTCATAATATCCCTAAGTTGGAAACAACGCAAATGTCCATCAATAGGAGAACGGGTAGATAAATGATGGTATATCCATACAATGGAATCCTACTCAGCAATTAAAAAAAAAAAAAAAAACTACTGACACATGCAACATGAGTGAATCTTACAGATATTAAGTTGTGTGAATGAAGATGGATTAAAAAAAAAACACAGTACACAATTCCGTTCATATGAAGTTCCAGTAGAGGCAAAACCAATCTTTGGTGACAAAAGTCAGAACAGCAGTTGCCTTTGCTGGGAGGGGGTATGAAGCAGAACACGATGGAAAGGAGGGAGCTTTCTAAGGGGATAGAGGTGTCCTACATTTTGGTCAGAGTGGAGGATACAAACTTCATGGAACTATACACTTAAAATTGGTACGTTTGATTAGCTATAAGTTATACCTTAATATAAAAAGAGAAAAAAATGGCAGGACTTGCCTGGTGGTCCAGTGGTTAAGACTTCGCCTTCCAATGCAGGGGGTGCGGGTTGGATCCCTGGTCGGGGAGCTAAGATCTCACATGCCTCCCGGCCATAAAACCAAAATATAAAGCAGAAGTAATATTGTAACAAATTCAATAAAGACTTTAAAAAAAATTGGTCCACATCAAAAAAATCTTTAAAAAAAAAAGGCTGCTGCAGGATTTGATGGGGTAGAAGGACTATAGCTCAGCACTGTAAAGGTTGCTTGATTCTGTAGAGGCCACGCCAACACCTCAGACCCTGAAATTCCACAGGTATAGGATACCCCAAAACCCAGGACAACAGCCCCTGGTTCTCAGATCTGGGCCTCTGCTTGGCTGGCCGAACTTAAACTGCCCTGGGGGCCTCGCGGGGACAGGCATATGGAAGCAGGACCCCAGAGGCCTTGGAGGTTGCCATTTAGGGAGGTGTGTGGCGCTGCTCAGTCAGCCTGTGAGGGACTTGCTGGTTCCCTTCCCCAACTTCCACAGCAGGGAGCCGGGGAGGGGCAGGGAGGAGCGGGGCTGCACACGCTTCTCGCAGGGCTGAGTCCGCCTGCAGGGGGAGCCCTGCCAACCACGAGGGTTCACCCCGCAGCAGGAACGCTCCAAGCTGTGTCAGCTCTTCCTACCCACCTACAGGCCAAGATGTGCCCCAGACCCTCAAAGAGGGCCTTTAACAACCTGGATTCGACAACCCTGTAGCTCCCTCTGTCCACCTTGGTAGCGGCGCCTATTGACAAGTGCAGCTCCCTGAGCATGGGGTCAAGTTAGCACAGAAAGTTGTCAGGATCATCATTCTATTGACTTCCGTGTGTGTGTGTGTGTGTGTGTGTGTGTGTGTGTGTGTGTATAAAGGGCAGTGACTGTTACTGTTAAAAATATCCATTTTACACAAGGTCAACCTCTTGCACACTTCAGGCTCTTGCACGTGGGGCCATCCCCCCAAGGCCTGGCAGGGCTCTCTCCCCTCAGCGTTCACTTTTGCATGTCTTCAGGGGAGCCTTCCTTGAGACCCACCTCCAACCCCTAACCCTCCCTGTCGTTCCTCACCACTTTTCTAAGACGATTCCTTCCTTACCCTCCTCACTACAGTGACTTGTGTACTACTCGCTGTCTGACTTCTCCACTCATTCTAAGGTTGAGAAGAATGGGGTCGGTGGTTGGTTTGTCCTCCACTGTATAAGGAAGCACCTGGCCTGGCACATAGTAGGGCCTCAGTCAATATTGGTTAGACGGACAAATTCTATACCTGTTACCCAACACACAAAATAAAGCAAGCAAACCAAAGCCAAACCCCCTACCCTTGCTCCTGCAAGTTCAATGCCAAAATGCATGTGAAGCCACGTCTGCTTCTAGAGAGGAAGTCTCCTGGAAGCCAGTCTGAGGCCGTTTGTAACTATGACATGCACGTCAGTGCTGAAAAGTGGATGGCCCACGTTTATCAGAGTACCAACATCTGTGGCCAGAGC
Source organism: Balaenoptera musculus (assembly GCF_009873245.2). Lineage (NCBI taxonomy): Eukaryota > Metazoa > Chordata > Mammalia > Artiodactyla > Balaenopteridae > Balaenoptera > Balaenoptera musculus. Next base: position 40,324,104 of record NC_045798.1, on the reverse strand, counting down.
AGAAGGAGATGTAGGTCTTATGAAGCTGACCAGGCAAATGCAGTTCATGAGCAATTTCATTCTCTAAAAAATGGACGGTTACAGGAAGCACAGGCTACAGATTCAATGTAGTGAACTGAAAAATGACCCACTTGGGATCATAAAACGAGGAGGGTAGGACATACACACTGACTTGGCAGGTCATCTAGCACACTGGTGGAGCGGGGGAATGATCTGTCTGTACAGGTGTGCACATGTAGACTACAGCCCAGAACCTCGGAGCTCACAATTAAATCATTTAAAGAAAAAAAACCAAAACAACCAGAGCCACACTGGCCAGACACCAGGCCTATAAAAGGAGAGGTCAATGTTATCACCAGACGTAACATGACTACAGAAGAGCGCCCCTCCAAACCCCAACGCCAATCAAAAACAGTGCACCTTCTTATTCTCTTGGTTACCTAGAAATCTGTTAAACTGTTGGCCCAGAGAATCATCTTCACATTTTACCCTGAGGTCGGGGGTTCTGCCACTGGCTGCTGAGGGACGTGGATTCAGAGGCGCAGTAGGAAGAGTACTAAGCCCAGGGTTCTAGCCTCAGCCCCTCACTTCCTGTCTGTCAACTCTGACAGCCTCACTCAGACTCCCTGAGCCACAGTTTCCTGCCCAAATTACTTAATAAAGTGAACTTTAATAAATAAAGCAGTGAACAACATGAAGAACCCTTACTGTTACACAAGTCACGAACTTTCACTTGCTCCCTCCACGACATCAGGGTAAGGATTCTGGTCATTTACTGGACATTTATTATGTGCCAGCTGATACGGATAAGCCCTCGTTTTTAGAAAGAAGTAAATAAACTAACAGGTCATAGGTAGAAAAAAAATAACTCTACATGGCTCTGGTTTTGCTTTCTGTGTTAGGAGTTGGAGAATAAGGATAGGAGAGAGAGGAGACGGGTTAATTTTAAACAAAATGCCTTTGGCAATTCATTCTGATTCAATGTGGCATTTTATTTTATTTTATGTTTTAAAATGTTTATTTATTATTATTATTTTTTAATGATATTTTATTTATTTATTTAATTTATTTATTTTTGGCTGCGTTGGGTCTCCATTGCTGCATGCGGGCTTTCTCTAGTTGCGGCGAGCGGGGGCTACTCTTCGTTGCGGTGCACTGGCTTCTCATTGCAGTGGCGTCTCTTGTTGCGGAGCACGGGCTCTAGGTGCGCGGGCTTCAGTAGTTGTGGCTCGCGGGCTCTAGAGCGCAGGCTCAGTAGTTGCGGCGCACGGGCTTAGTTGCTCCGCCGCATGTGGGATCCTCCCGGACCAGGGCTCGAACCCGTGTCCCCTGCATTGGCAGGCGGACTCTTAACCACTGCGCCACCAGGGAAGCCCCTAAAATATTTATTTATTTATTTTATTTTTGGCTGCGTCGGGTCTTAGTTGTGGCATGCAGGATCTTTCGTTTCAGCATGCAGGCTTCTCTCTAATTGTGGTGCACGGGCTCCAGAGCACGTGGGCTCTGTAGTTGTGGTACACGGGCTCATTAGTTGCTGGAGCGTGGGCTCAGGTGCCCCGCGGCATGTGGGATCTTTGTTCCCAGACCAGGGATCGAACCCGCGACCCCTGCATTGGAAAGCAGATTCTGAACCACTGGACCACCAGGAAGTCCCTCAGTGTGGCATTTTAGAATGATCTCTGACCTATCTGCCAAATTACAAGAGGATATACGTTGAAAGTGAACAGCGAGGGCCTGAGTTCTGCCTGGTGTTTCTCTGACGTCAGCTACTTGCCAGATGCTCAGTGAGAAGAGAAGCTGGGGGTTGGGGTGGGGGGGGGGTTCCCACTGCTGAGAACACTAAGCTTAGAGTGAGTGCATGGGGTGGGGTCCCACTCTGGTCTTTGCAAACACAGGAGCCTAGAACAGAAAAAGGACTCTCTGCTCACTCCTGGGGCCAGGGCTTCTGACATCAGCCGGCAGGGGAGGAGCAAGGGAACCAGAGTAGGATATTTTCAGCTGCGCTCGCCCCTCCAGGCCTGGCAGGGGGGCGGTGGGAACATCCTGGGTCGGTGCTCTCTACCTGATGGTGTGCGTGGCAGGCCTGGCGTGGTGGGTTTCTCTAAAAGCCTGGCTCCCACAACCCCACAGCAGCCCAGGCTCTGCCCACATCCAAGTCAGGACAAGTCTGCCCAGTGAAAGTACACAGGACCCTGTCAGGCCCCACTGGTGTCTGGAGAAACAGCGGCAAGAGTGGTGGGAAACGGTGGTCTGCCAAAAGCAGAAACCAAATTACACAAAGGGAAAGAGAGGAAGAGCCTGTGAAATAAAAACAGCAAGGAAAGGTTTTGCATTTAACACCCACATTGTCCTACTTTCACTTTCCCAGGAGATGATTCTGTCATCCAGAACCCAGTGCCAAATGTTTGCTCAGAGTGTGTGCGGAGGCCTACGGTCACCGAGGAACTCCAAACAGCTGAACTTGAACTCAGTGCTGCCAGTGATGGGGCATGATTGGTGATCCCCTACCTAGTGGGGTCCATGGACATGTATACCCTCAGAGGTGAAGCTGCACGCTGAGCTGGCAGCTTTCACGGCTGCCGGCAATCCAGCCTTCTCAAGCCCTCTGAAGTGGTGGTGTACCTGGGCCAGGTGGCCGGCAGAATCCTGGATGTGATGCTGGTCCTTCCCTGAGTGACCCACACTCGGCGGGGGGTGGGGGAGGTCCTCGAGGAGAACCAGGCAGAGCAGTGTTTGAACAAGCCCCCAACCCCAGGAAGAGCCACTGTCCGTTAGGATGAGCATGGCACCTCCAAGTTCTCCGAGGAGGCTGAGGGGGTGAGCTCCCCTGCCACCCCTCCGCCGCCACTCACCATGTACGAAGGAAAGATCAGAACTCGTTTGTGCTTGCCGCAAGGCCACTGGGGGTCATCCAGGAGATTCGGGTCATAGTCCATAAACTCTCCCGGGTCGCTACCTGAGGATCACACGCAAAATGATAACTAGGGCCCGGGACCTCCTGAAGCAGAAGTAGCCGGGTGAATGCCTGGCACAAAGTTAGACTGAAGACAGGGTGGCTTCAGGTCACTGAGCTCAGAGTCACATTGCTCGCTCTGACCGTCAGTAGGCGTCTCTGCACGCCCGTGAAGTGTACGCCCCGGCAGAGGGGTTCACCAAACACTTAACATTTTTCCCATTTAAAAAGATTATGTATTAATCTCCCTGACCCGGGAGAGCACAGGACCTCACGAGCATGAAAGATGCCGTGAACACTCACAGATTACAAAACGTGGCATGGAAAAGGCTCATTTTCTAAACGTGCAGATCAAATGAGCCTCAAGTTATTGCACGTGAGAAGCACGTTTGGTGTGAGTGGTTCCGGGCAGGCTATGCGGTCTGAATGAATGCAAACCAGAGCAGCCACCAGTGCAAACAGCAGTCAGTGACCAGGGGTGGCCGAACATCAGCACAGTGCTTCTGAACTCAGCACCTGGAGAGGCCTAAGGAGCTTTGTGTTCACCTGGAATTTCTCTGACAGTGGACATAATCCTGCCTCATAAAGCATTTTTCTGCCCGTGTGGATTCTCACAAAGGCTTGTACGGGCCAAGCTGGAAGCATCCAAGTCTCCCGTCAGCAGCCGGGTAAGCTCACCCACTGTGAGAATCACAAAGGAAGTTCTCACACCTGATGGTACGTTTATGGCCCAGTTATTTGAAGAAAGGCCAAACCTGAGCACTAGGAGAATGGAGGCAAGAACCAGGTATTTGGAGAGATGAGGAGCTGAGCGGTGGAGAGAAGCCGGGGAGTCTAGCCATCTCTGCAAGGCGGCCTGGGCGTGTCTCCTCGTGGGAGCTCAGGGGCTGGCGACTGAGGCCTCTCATTAAAGAGCTCGCCCCTCGGCAGGGTTGTGAGCCTGCCTGGCCTGAAATCCGGTTGCCCAAAAGTCCCGTCACCTGCGGGATGAGCTCACGCTCCAGGGCACCTGTCTCCCAATGTGCACAGGGAGACCCAATCCACACCGTCCACCAAGGCACCTCCGGCTGCAAGCCACCCAGACCAGCCAGGCCCCAGCTTACCTGTGTCAAGGCTCCCCTGGGCGCTGCTCGCCCGGCCGATGGAGAGGCTGCGGTGGCTCAGGGTACGGAGCTGGGAGAAGGAGGACATGGAGTCTAAGGTGTTTCTCCGCGCTCCAAAGGCATTCGTGGGTAACAGAAACTGGGTATAAGAAACAGTCTAAAAGGTGAAGACAAAAACGGGCCAGTGATTAACCCCGGGCAGTGTTAGGTTTGCGTTCTGACCAAGCAGCGTTGCCACGCCAAGTTCACGTCCATATTCTCATCGCTGCAATTCTAAAATCCAAGATCTGAAAAATGAAATGTGTTTTGGCACTCGTTTGTGCCAAAACCTAAACTGGACTGACTAGAGGCCATCTGTAGTTTTAATTTATCCCACTTGGCGTGAATATTCATGTTATGGGGCAGAGATATTAGTGTGTCTGATAACAAGGTACTATCGCAGAGGCTGCTAGGATGTTGTCTAACACAAGAGGCATACATCGTGGTACTTTTTCTAATCCACCAAGTGCAGAATTCTAGAATATCAGGTCCCAAGAGTCTCGGATAAGGGACTGTGCCCTCCCATGTTCCCCGGGCAGATGCTGTGTCTATGACGCTCATCTCACTTCATCCTCCCTCCTTCCTCTGTGAACACTCAACCTTCAGGAATGAAGAGGCAACACGTGTTTTTCTTTTCACCCACTTGGAGAAACACGGCTCATACACCCCGACACGTGAGCTCAAGGCCGATGTCATTTGGGCGCAGGGGTGACCAGCTGTTCTGCGGGAGGGGTGACGGGTAGGTCGTTTGCTGCCCCAGCAGCTTTACCTACAAGCAAACTACACTGGATGACTTCCCCAAAGACACCCTTGCGTTGTCTCCATAAATAGGCTTTGGGAGTGTTTACAAAGACCGCCTGGATCTGGCACAAAAAGGTCCAGTTCATATTTCAACCTTCCCTCCTTAGACTTCAACCTAGCAGCTCAGTGAATTGTGGATGAAAGTGGGATGGGACAGCCCCCTGCTCGGTAGTCACTCTCTCAGGCCGAGGGACTCAGCCTCTCAGGACCATGGGTAGCAAAAAACACTGTCTAGTAGTGGGATTGCTGCCTGCCGTCACCACCAGTTAATGCATGTTCAAACCACCCGCCACTCCATCCTGGAACATGCACCTGTGTGCACGCACGCACGTGTGTGTGTGTGTGTGTGTGTGTGATAAAGTAGTCTCCCCTTACCCACAATTTCAGTTACTCATGGTCCAAAAATATTAAATGGAAAATTCCAGAAATAGGCAATTCATAAGCTTTAAATTGTGCGCCATTCAGAGTAGTATGATGAAATCTAGCACTGTCCTGCCCGGGATGTGAATCATCCCTCTGTCCAGCTGATCCCATCCCTTAGTCACTGAGTAGCCATCTCGGTTATCAGATTGACTATCATGGTATCACAGGGCTTGTGTTCAAGTGACCCTTATTTTACTTGATAGTGGCCCCAAAGCACAAAAGGAGTGATGCTGGCAATTCGGATATTCTCTTACTGTGCCTAATTTATAAATTAAACTTTATTATTGGTATGCATGTATAGGGGAAAATATGGTATACATAGGGTTCTGTACCACCCAAGGTTTTAGGCATCCACGGGGGTCTTGGAACATATCCCCTGAGGATAAGAGCGGGTGACTGAACTGGTCAGGACCAGCATTAGTGGCGAAATAGCTGTGCTGCTATTTAACCCACGTGCACACCCGGGATCGGGGACAGCCTGGCGTCACGCACCCAGAAACGTGTCCCACATCGGGTTACCCAGCACGAGCGCAGCTCGTGGTCCATCACACAGCCTCTGCTTCCTGACCCTTGTGGTGTCCGTCGAACAAGCTGGTGGCCTGGAAGCCAGGCAGCCTTACCTTCCCGTCAGCGCCCAGCTCCACGCCTTCCAGGCCAATGATCTCTTTCAGGCTCACGGCTCCTGCTGACTGTCTCCCTCCGTCCAATTTCAAATCCCTGGGGGGGGACAAGCCGAGGATAAAAACGGTTCTGTTTGCACCCAAAGGAGCCACGGAGATGTCTCCTGACGGGACACGACAGTCACACTCGCAAAAATGACAGAGAGCCCTGCCGGATGAGACCCTCTCTTTGTCCCTCCTTCTCAGCGACACTCTGTGGGTAGGCAGTTCTACCCACTTTGAAATAAACGAAATCCAATTGAACAGACAGCCTGAAGACGAGAGTCAGGCTCAGAAGCCAACGGATTACCGATGTCCCTTCCCGCTCGGCAAGGCCATTGGCTCTTAGCTGGTCGGCTAACCGGAAGCCAGGGGGAGACAAGCTCTCCCTGCCACCCCCTTATTAGATGGGAGAAAGAAATTCTTACCCTAAACAGTTCTCAGCTTTAGTACTAGTAACGAAGGAATCAATGCCACAATAGCCACCCCAGCTACCTTGCCAGGCCACTTAGACAATGATTATCTTTCTATAAAAGAATAATCTCCAGTGTTAACAGCAAGCATTTATAGAGCACTTCACAATTTACAAAGACTTTCACACATCCTCCATTTCATTCTTTAAAATCATCCTACCAGACAGGCATTGCAATTATTATCCTACTTTACAGATGAGAAAAAAGAACCCAGAGCAGGGAAACAGCTCACCAAGTTCATCCTAAGAGTGGGCTGTAGAGACCGGTTTTGCATCTAATGCTGTATCTCGTGCAGCACGTGGCCTCGGTCTGGCTGTGCCTCTGCTCAGGGGTAACTGCTCACATGTTCATGGACAATCCCCCTCCTTACAGCAGTTCTCAGACTTTCGCTGCATATTCGAATCACCTGGGATCTTTGACAAACTACAGGCTCAGAGACACTGCGGGTTCAGTTCCAGATCACCCCAATAATGCAAATATTGCAATAAAGCGAGTCACATGAATTTTTTTGGTCTCCCAGTGCTTATAAAAGTTATGTTTACATAATGTTGTAGTCCATTAAGTGTGAAATAGCATTATGTCTAAAAAAACAATGTACATACCTTAATTAAAAAATATTGCTAAAAAATGCTCACCATCATCTGACAATGCAAGGTTGCCACAAACCTTCAATTTGTGAAAAAAAACAACAACGCAGTATCTGTGAAGCACAACAAAACGAGGTGCGCCTGTACTGTGTCTGGCTTCCATCCCCAGACATTCATTCTGATTCAGTTGGACGTGGGTGGCAGGAGTTTTCAACGCTCCCCAGGTGATTCCAAATTGCAGCTACGTTTGGAAGCTCTCTCTTCCAGCTTGGCTCTACTACACAGTGCTTATCAGTCAAAGCTGCCCCAGGCTGGCAGTATCCTGCCGTGTGGCCTGGAGGGAGGCACCCCATTCAGGGGTGTCTCCTACAACCTCAGCAAGAATAAACAAAATGTAAAGGCAAGACTCTCCAGGCCAAAGGTGAAGGAATCATGGAAAGAGAGAAAGGGAGCCGAGTGAGAGGTGGGGAAGAGACAAGAGGCCGCCCCCTCCCACCTTCTAAGGAGGAAAAAGAAAAAGTATTCTCTCACTTCGTTGAGCAGTCATCCTTGTCTACGGGCGTCCCACGCATGAACTGACTCCCTAATCCTATCTGATTAATGACAGTTTCCGTAAGAAACACCCAAGACCTGCATCTAGTAAGTACGATATTTTCTAAGGTAGTCTCCTTGGGAGGCCAAGGTCGTGTCAAGCTCAGGATTTCTCTGGAGCCCCTTTTGGAATCAACACTAACGTCAGGCAGAAAACAACAACAACAACAAAAAACAACCAACCCATCCCAGTCTTCAAACTTTATATGTATATATACAGTGCAAGTGTATGTGTGTGTGTTTGGGTGTGTATTTATAATATTTTTTAAAACCTTGAACACTTACTACTTGAATCAGTGTCCCCCCACCCCAATTGACCAGATTTCACTGTACATGACTTCAGGTACTTCCGAACATCAAACTCACCCCTTAAGGACAACACAGAACAGCACAGTAACCCACAGAATTGCAAATACTTCGTTAGGAGGTGCAAATCACCCCCTCGAGAGCCCCTAAAATGTTCTGAGCAACAGAAGTGCTCTCGGGATGTGTCTGAGTTCTCCCGCAGGGGCCTCCTCTGCTGGGGCCACACCCACCGAGGGCTCTGAGGTCCAGGCTGATGTGAGTCATGTCACTTTATGAACATGCCATGCCAACAGAGACACCTGTTTTCCAGTTATTGGCCTCAAATCCAAAACTGGAAGGACCAGGTGGGCTGGAGCAGAGCAGGGCTCAGCAAGGCCGCCAGAACCTCGGGACCTCAGGTACCCAGAGACCATGTGCCCAGCTGCCTCACCTCCTACATGAGCCATCGGGGCAGCTCTCAAAAGACTTCCTCAAGCAATTAAGGATGGAGACGATGACTGCACCAGGGCAACTGACAAAGGGAAATGCCTTCAGAGCAAGAACCCGAACAAGACATGGAGGCAAAAATAGCAGTGGTGGGAAAGGATGGAGAGGCCCAATGGCGGAAGACCAGGGGCTGAGCTGGTACAAAGAAGCAGAGCCTGGCCTTTTGTTAAAGGACCCATGGCGTGCTTCTGCGGACTTACTGCTTTTCCAAAGCCTAACCCAGCAAGCACGTGCCTCAAATTCCCAGCTCCCAAAGAACTGTCTCCTTGTTTCCACTTCACCCAGATGGAGAACGTTATTTAGGACTGAAACTAATACAAAAGCAGGGAATATCTTTATGGGATGAGAAGACCAAAAGAAATAAGGAGTATTAAAATAGGCCCCTATTAAGAGTGCTCCTGTTGAAAAAGAATAGATACATGTATATGTATAACTGAATCACCTTGCTGTACACCTGAAACTAATACAATATTGTTAGACAACTATGCTCCAATACAAAATACAAATTAAAAAAAAAAGACCGCTCCTGGATGGAGAGCTGGCTACAGGCAGGTACAGAGTCTCAATCCATGTCTGCATCCTGTCTACTTGGTGTCTGATGTATGAAGATGCTTAAAGAAGTGCTTACGGAACGGAGCTAGTCTGACTCTTTGCTGGTTCATAAAGACGGCACAGAAGGTGGGTGTTTTTCCATCGTGCCCCTTTGCATCTGTCTCAATTTGCTCCCAGGCTCACTGCTTCCCTGGGGCAGCTCTGCCTTTGCCTTCGCCAGCTGGCCCCTCGATACTGGATGCACACATCCCACTTCGCAGAACCAAACCAGCCACCTTCACTCCACACTCTTCTTCTTCACTCCTCCCCCGTGGCAAATGGAGCCATAACAGAAGTTATACTTTTTGTGCACACATGAAATGCAAGACTCCTCTCCATGAGATAAACCCCAAGTCCCATTTAAAGGAACAGGGATTCTTAGACTGTCCAAGCACCTCCTGGACACTTTGGACCACACGGAAGAGAAAGCGTGACGGGCAAAACTCCACTACCCCCGACCGCGGGCACCCATCCTTCGAGAATTACTGTGCCCTTCTGCTGATCGCAGCCACCCTTCCTGCTGGCGCTTCACTTGTATCTTTCTACTTTCTAAATAACTACGGCATGCTGAGAAAGAAAATAAGCCAGGAGGATAGTGCATCCACCCTCACCGGCTACTGAGAAAACACACACTGCTCATTACAATCCAACAGAAACTCCCCCAGTGAGGGAACCTCCTCCATCTGAGCCGTCCTGCAGGGCATCCACGAGCCACATGTGGCAATGGAGCACTTGCAGTGTGACCAGTTGACTGAGAAACTGAATTGTTAATTTGGGGTAATTTTAGTTAAAATTTAAATAGCCACATGTGGCTACCGTACTGGACTAATAAGTCAGCCTTTTTGCAGTGGCCTGGCCACTTTCTGCCCATTGCCTCTGGGGGTGTCTCCATCCCAGGCCCCAGCTCACAGGAGAGACCCAGAGTGGGTGCGGGGACAGAAGCAGGGCCCTGTGGATGGAGCCAGAGCACATTAATGAACAGTGAGCAACGGTGCTCCCCAAGTTCACAGCATTCCAGGTCCTTTGTGCATCCTGGAGGGGAGAAGGGGGTGCCCAGTGATAATTAAGTCTGAGTTTCCCTCCAGCCTTGCAGAAGGGAGTTTATATTATTTATATTACGTAAACTAAAAAAAAAAAAGCTACATTTCTTGTACACCAAAGCTGGTGCACCTGTATTGGCTACACTCACATTTCAGAAACTTCACTGACCTGGTTATAAATATAACTGCTCTAGAAAACGGACTGCTTTGTGGTGGCAGTTGAGGGCACACTTTTCCATTTTTTCTGCCTCAGATTCAGGAAGAGGTTGTTACTAACTTCGGGGCTGCCGTTTTGGCGGCATTGAATTAAGAGTGCTCACGTACACACATCCACTTACACAGCTACGTGTGCTCGGAAAATGAAACACATCAAATCTAGTTCCAAAATGTTGGTCTCTTTTAACAGCTTTTGAATTGTATATATTGAGACTCTTAGGATATAAAAAATACTTCTTTCAAAAGAGACTGACAAACTTCTCGAGGTGCCTTAGCTAAGTGCTCTCATAAGAGTTGCTGAAACGTATACAGTTGGCCCTCCGTATCCGCAGGTTCTGCATCCATGGAGTCAACCAACCTCGGATCAAAAACATTTGGAAAAAAATTCCAGAAAGTTCCAAAAAGCAAAACTTGAATTTGCCCTATGCTGGCAACTACTGACATAGCATTTACATTGTATTAGGTAGTCTAAGTAACCTAGAGATGATTCAAAGTATGCAAGAGGATGTGTGCAGGTTATATACAAATACTATGCCATTTTATATAAGGGACTTGAGCATCTGTGGATTCTGGTTCCACTGGGGGTCCTGGAACCAACTCCCCGTGGATACTGAGGGATGACTACATAAATAAGAACCATATGAAATTGCTGTCGTCTGTGTGACTTACATAAACTGTAACTTCACATCGTGACACCTAATTTACAGACAAAGTAACTGCTCAGGACTTACATGTAAGTGTAAAGCAAGCAAAAGACCTGTGGTCCTTGATGCCCCACTGTTTTGGGAGCCAAGGGATGAAGTCAACCACAGAAGGGAATTCTGAATGGTGCTGCTGGTTCACCCAAAGAGAGTCGCCAGTGAATAAAGAATTAAGCAGACGTTCCAGAGGAGTAGTGATAAAATCTTGATGTTTTCTAAGATGATCCTTTTGAATTCTCATTAAAATGGTGTATGAAAATAGAAATATCTCTTTGGCTCAAATGCCAGCATTAACCCTCCAGTACCAAGAGGTTGAGCTGGATAACAGAACTGCAGCTGAAAGTAATTAAAAGCAAACTGAAGTTGGACTTTTCTATTTCTTTGAAAAGCCAAGAAGATCATCTTTTCCCAGATACCTCTAGAGTTCAAATATTAATTTATTTACGTTCTACCTCCTTCTGAAAATGGAATGAAGGCAAGTTCAAACACCAGATGTGGATATTGTCCAAAACTGTATGCATTAAGGTTTAAATGCTGTAGCTTGCACTCAGAGACAAACATGGTCAGTCAGATCATAGGAGAAAATCTCATTTGGGCAGATGCACTAACAGACCACTAGTTAAGAAACTGGACAATGCAAAGGCCTGACTCCTTCTCTTCCACAGGCCTGGGTGATGCTACGGCTCTGACTTATTTAGGTACAAGAGCTCATTTCTCATTCTATTCAAGTCTGTTAACTTTTGCAGAGGCTGTAGGCAACAAACATGCTTTGAAAACTCAGCTCAAAGATTTTTTTTACAACACGTGGCCGATGGGTTGGGGACTGGATGGCAGCGGTTCAAGGGGGGATGGGGGAGGGGCTCTCAGAAGACTGGGGGGAGGTTAAAACAGAAGATGAAAACGCATTTGGGGACACAGCCAATCAGCAGTTGTACCCTTAAGCAAGGAGCAGAAATGTAGGTTGGTTCTTTTTGGTGGTGTAAACCCATCCTTCACAGGACAGCACTGGAAGTCATTTAATGCAGCTCTCCTGAAAGCCTGTAGCTTCATGGCTGGAAACCCCCTGGACCTCTTAGTTTTGGCTCCCACGGCATAAAGTGAATGTACATGATTTCACAGTTGTGAAGTCATCCGGTCCGAGCAGATGGCCAGTCTAGATATCCTGGTGCCCAAAGGGGGTTACCCAGGTCGCTATTCATCACACAATGGCCAACTCCTGATTTCATCTTGTGTAATAGGCAAAATGATCTTTCGTTTCCTTTTTTTAAATCTCACGGAGCCATAATGCATGGAACTGATCAAATAAGATTCCCTATGAGATAACAAGAAATTCAAGCTAAGGCCCTTTCCTTAGGGAGCAATGAACCAAAATTCCTCTTACTTAAAAAAGAAAAAAAAGAGATTTAAATACTTAACACCTGGGAAGTAGATGGAACAAGTGTGTGTGTGATCAATTAACTAGTTTCCAGGGCTTTCTGCTTCCAAGGTGGGGATGGCCTGGCTTCTGTCTCTAATCATTCCTCTCATGGAGCCCCAAAGTCAAGACCTTGGAATGCCAGCCCGGAGCTAAACCGGGCACTTGCTCTTTAAAGAACCACAATAGGTTGAGCACTTTGATGTGTAAATAATGTAAAAGCCAGTTAATTGGGATTGACACATATACACTAATATGTATAAAATAAATAACTAATGAGAACCTGCTGTATAAAAAAATAAATAAAATAAAATTCAAAAATTCAAAAAAAAAAAAGTCAGTTAAATATTAACAGGATTTCTGGGTCCTAAAAAAGAAAAAAATGAGAGATTTGCTGTAAAGAAAGCAAAGCTTGAAAGCTGGATTAGGAAAGAAAATACCACTTGTGAGCTCATTTTAATTAAGAGATCATACATCCACTGGAACTCAACCACACAGCATTTATCATAGTCTAAGTGGTCCTAATTGTCGCTTCTTCAGATACCGTACAGCTGCCATCTTGGATTGGGTCTGCTTCCTTGTATCAGAGCAGAGCATTATAATATCACAGTTCAGTCGATGGAACAAGGCCCAGGAATGACAGGAAAAAGTGAAATCCAAGCAGCTTTTAGTCCAGAAGTCCAGCCCCTCTTACACTCAGCACTTCATTGATAAACCACCCCTCTACCCCCCTTCGGTAACTGGCAGACCATGAAGGGACCGTAATACAGCTTACACCAAAATCTTTGTCTAAAGGCAGCTCCTATAAACAGCGGGGTAATAGCATGATTCATCCATGAGCTCATTCCTGAATCTGTCTCTGGGTGGAAATATGCTTGGTGTGAGGAAAGAAACACAATTTGTGAATGTGCAATTTTCCACAACGAAAAGAGATGTTTTTGGGGAAAATGGGTGGGGAGGAAGGGGGGGGGGTGAGCTGGGGGCCAGGCAGGCAGCATTTAGGCTTAGAGGCCCTCTCTAAAAATAGAAGAAGCTGTTCTCTGTGTCACAAAATGATCAACTCAGGAAATGGACCCAAGAGGATGACCTCATCTGAAATGCCCCAATGCCAGAAAGCTAAGGACATAAACACCATGTGGAGGCTGCTATTTTAAAACACGCCCCCTGAGATACCTTGTGCTCCACTGGGACGCCATTTTCTTCATCACACGGTCTCTGATGCATTTATAATAAAACTAACCCAGTGACTTTCAATCAGGGGTGGTTATCTGAATGGGTCTGGACCCACACACGTCTCAGAAACTGTTTTTTGCTGAAATCACTAGCTTGGTTATTTTACATAGCCCCGAATCACAGGTTAACTGGGTTCATTCCTAATTCCTTTTGTTTGCATCCGTACATACAGAAATGCCTACTGATGTCCATATGTTTCAGGAAATAAGAGCATGTGGGCACCCACGTCACTCCCCTTATGCACAGTCCTGGGGCTGGTCCTCAATACAATGCCTGCATCTCTCCCTCAGCAGTGGGTTGTTATCCCAAAGCTTATGAGTCGGCCCTCTGGAACTCAGAATGCACTTCCCACTGACACGATGTTATAAATGGCCATTAGCCCACACAATGCCCTTTTGGCCTGCAATGTAACTGAACCAGCCCAAGAGTACCAGCAAGAGCTGTGGTTGCAGGAGCAGCAGGTCAGAGGGGGTAAGAGGGTGAAGAAATAAGAGAAAGTTGGGTTTGTCTCGTGGTTTCCCGGTTTGGGGCTGACTTTCCATAACATTTTTTTTTTTTTTAAATTTATTTTTGGCTGTGTTGGGTCTTCGTTTCTGTGCGAGGGCTTTCTCTAGTTGCGGCAAGCGGGGGCCACTCTTCATCGCGGTGCGCGGGCCTCTCATTATCGCAGCCTCTCATTGTGGAACACAGCCTCCAGATGCGCAGGTTCAGTAGTTGTGGCTCACGGGCCCAGTTGCTCCGTGGCATGTGGGATCTTCCCAGACCAGGGCTCGAACCCGTGTCCCCTGCATTGGCAGGCAGATTCTCAACCACTGCGCCACCAGGGAAGCCCCATAACATTTTAAAAGAGGTCAAGTTTGCCTTATTTCCACCTCCCTCTCTGAGCCTCCTTTTCCTTCTCAGGATCCTTCCTTCCAAGCTGTTCCTATTTTTTCACAATTTCCTCTCGCTGTCTCTACTTCTGAACTCATAGATTCCTTTACAGCTCCCAGATTTTCCACTCCTGGTCCCATGGTGATGGCACAGCAGCCCAGAAGATGGGGTGAGGGCTGAGGAGCAGGAGAAGGGGCAGTGGTCTTAGAGGTGTGGATGACCTGTTGATCAAGCGGGGTTTGCCTACTTAGGAAAGTCGAGCATCTTGCTTGCAATCCATTTCATAAGTGGAGGGTCGCCAAGCCAAACCACAAATCCACGCTAGAAAAGAGAAGGCAATGACTAATGTGGATAAAAGGCAACGAGACTCAGACAGGCCTTGGCAACTGGTTGAGAGAAGAGGAGCTGGTTTAAGGCTGGGACTCTTCCCAGCAAATGGCATAATTTACAAGCTTAATCTGAGAAGAGTGTTTACAGCTATGGAGGGTTTGATGTTTCAGTTATAGTGAAAAAGGCAGGCAACATCTGTTCCTCTTCTCAGCAACCAGCTTCTAATAGCTTGTTTTGAAAGGTGGGATTTGGCAGGGCCTCTTAGCACTAGCAAGAAAGATCAAAACAAAACAATCATCTTGTCATAGTCCCTATAAGCCCATGCATTAGGGGGAAAAAAAAAGACTGGAAGGAAATAGACCAAAATGTTAATGACGCCTTTGAGGTGAGCCTCAGTAATTTTTAGCCTTCCTTTTATTTTTATGTACTTTCCAGATTTTTAAAAATAAGCATGTACCATTGAGGAAAACAACGTAAAGACCAAGTAAAAAAGCAGAGCTGCAGATGAATCCCTTTTGTTTGTAGAAACACTCACTGGCTACCTCACCATGAACAGGATTGAGATTTGCCATGTTGGGGCACATCTAGAAAGACTGCTCAAGTAGCTCTGTGTTACCAAATGTTTCCAAAGTTAACATTTAATGAGTATCTACTAACAGGCTGGCTGGGTTCTCTGAGTGTTCATACCTAATTTTCCAGTTAATGTTCTCAGAACTCTGAGGTTGACATTATAGCCGATTTTATAGGTGAGTAAGCCTGGGACCAGAAAGGTTAGTTAATTTGCTGGGACCAAGGATCCTGTCCGAGCCAGCTCTCTCCCATGCCGATGGCTCCTGGCTTCAGGGATGGATAAGGGCTGTGGTTTCACTGATGGGGCCATGAGGGACAGAGTGGACATGAGTGGGCTTCTCGTCCCCACTCCCACTTTTCTGGAATAACTCTGATGTTAGGGGTTTTATTTACTGGTGTTCTGTGTAAACCTGTGTTAGAAGAATGGTTTTTTTCAGGGAAAAAAGAAAAAGTCTGCAAACCACAGGACTAGACAGTCTCCGAGTTCCTTCTAGCTCTAAAAGTCTATCTTTGGATCTGAAGAGTGCTCCCTGTCAGTGAGCTCACATGAACGGGCGTTAGCTGGCAAATGGTCCATGCCACATGTCCTTTAATGAATTAGCTGGGAGACACCCCGAGAAGAAGTTGCGATGCCCTTACATCCAGCAAGGACTTCCACGCCCTCGGAAGTAGCTTCTGCTCATCCAGCTCAGCCAGTAGGCCTGCTGTTTTGAAAGGCAATCCATCCCTGGTAATGATTCGTGGGACTGTGGGCTCAAGTGCTGGTTATCTGACAGGAGTGAGCACAGCCTGTAGCCCGTCTTCAATCTAAGCGTGCCAGTAAATCCCGGCATCTTCCCAACATGTGCACCTGAGCACAGATGGCCACACGGGGCCACAGAAAGGGCAGGGCAGTGAGGACCAGGTTGTGCACGTGCGTGCGCGTGGGTGGTGGTGAGAAGGACAAAGGCAGAGGCTTCGGTTCACCCCCCAGACATGGAGAGGGGCTCCAGTGACGGGATGAAGGTCCCCCCTCCCCCCAGCACTGACCTGGGAAAACGGCCCTCTAACGCTACGCTAGATTCAATCCAAAGTGTGTCCCTTGCCATAAGCGAAAGCAGGAAACGTGAAAGGAAAATCACGTGTTGCTCTGCTCACAATGGGGCTGTTACTTACACTGTGATCACATGATGCCGGTTCCGAGACGTTCTGGCAACCTGAGTTGGCTGAGGGCCGGGTAAGCCAGCCGCTGAAAGCCAGGGAACTCCGAGGTTGGCAGAGACTGTAGAAGCCAGGCGTGACCTCAGCGAAAGGCCTCGGCGCTCTGGGGTTTAACGTGCAGGGTGTAGCATCTGTGAGTGACTCTGAAGGAGCACCGCGTGCCCGGCTGGTGGTGCCGTCCAGGCTGTGAGGCAGACGTGGGAGAGACACCTGGCGAGGCAGGTTGGGCTGGGGGACCTTGATGGGGCTCGGCACCTGCACGCGGGTGCAGCTGGAAGCCCTCTGTTGTCGTCACCGGGCTTAGCAGCTTTCACTGAGGGTGTGACAGTTACTCGCAGGGAAGCAGGGCCCTGAGGTCCATGTCAGAGCACCCTTGTTAGCACCGTCCAGGGCCTTCCTTCTGACTGTCCAGCACCACTTCTACGGAGATGCCGCAGGGACGAGGTACCGGGCTGAGGGCTCCTGAGAAACAGTCCTTGCTCCTGCTGACGCAGAGGGTGTGGCCGTCAATTGCTGGGGCAGTGACGTATATTCATAAAACTAGCCACTTTTAATAGCCTGGGGACAGTCCTCAGAAACACCACTTCTACTCATTCATTCAACAAGCATAACAGGAAGGAGTACTGTGCACTGAGCACCGTGGAGACGGCTGTTGGACTAAGACAGAGTCACGCCCTCAGGGGGGTGAGGACAAGCTACAAAGAGGTTAAATACATGTGTGAGCGCTACGACAGGCCTAAGCAAAGGCCCCACAGAACATGAGTGGACTCCTGCGGGGCCTGGGAGGGGGGGCGGTAGGACCTGGGGAGGGGTGCCTGAGCAAGTGGCCTGGAGGAGAGGGCCGGGTTTGGTCCCGGCTGGAGGGAGTCTGATTAGAACGTGTCTCCTTTCAGGGAAGCATGGTGCGGGGAGGGAGGGGACCCTCTGAGGACCCTTCCTATGGATCCTCGCCTCCCGGAGGGTTCCCTCCCAGGGCTGATGCTGGGTTGGGGGTTGGACTCCCGTGGTGTCCTCCCCAGGTCCAGTTCGGGGGCAGGTGGATTCTGCAGGGAGTCACGGTGGCAGAGGCCAAGGCTGGCTCACAAGTCCCCGGAAGGCTGAAAACTGCATTTCCCATACCCCCGCAGGTGACCCAGGTTCTGGCATGGGAGCACTCAGTGAAGCCGGGAGACAGAAGTGAGTAACACACGGGGAGATCAGGGCGTCTGTCGGGCATCGGGTGGAGGCATCAACAGCAGCGTTTCCACAGGAGGAGCCCCGGACTGGGCTGCATGTTTGTCCCGGCTGCACGGCCTCCCACTGGGTTGTTCCTGGGTGTCCATACTGGTTTCTCTGTCATTCCTGGGCATTCTGTGAACTATCCTAACTCCGCTCCCTCCCACCCCAACCGTCAGCGAGGATCCTGCTGTCTGAGTGTACCCGACCCTGCGCTCTGCCCCTCCGTGCCCATCACCGCCCCTGTGGGTTCAGGCAACAGGCACGACTCTGAAATCCTAAAGCGAAAGAGCGGGGACAAAGGATAGTGATTAAAAGCATCTTATTTCATCTAATGGAAGACTTCCTGAAGTGTTGTGCGTGAGCAAACTCTGTAGATCCAACGCTATTTTAAGAAATAAAATAAGAAAACTTATTAAGAAAGAAACAAAGCTCTTAATCGTCAAAAGCCCTGTCACCAAGCCTTTTGTAAAGTGAAGACATATCTGGTGCTGCGAATAATAATCCTCTAATGTAACTGTTTGGCACAGTTTCTCAAAGAGAAGCCTTTTCTATGCATAGTATGAAGACAGTAGAAGACCCTTACCTGTCCCGGAACTGCTTCCTGGTGGTGCCTGTGGGGTGACCTGGGCGTGGCTGCGAAGGTTTGGGGAGACGTGAGCCAGCAGCCCATCAAGGTCGCGAGCCAGTGACGCCCACACACGGCCCAGGTGTCTGCTCGGTGTCGACACCTGGAGAACGTGCCTACCCCCGCTGCCCCACGCCCCGCCATATGCCTTCCTGTTCTACAGTTGACAAATACCCATGTGGGAGAATTACACAGATGACTTTCCACCCAAGACTCCACCCAGAGATGCCTGGGGTTTGCCCTTGGAGGAGCCCAGGCTGCAGTGTAAATGGGCACCCTCCAAAGCCACCACCCAGCACCATGGCCACCGGGTCCCCAGGAGGTGGCCCTCCCGTGGCACATGACAGAGCTCCGCGTCACCCAGTGCTCATCTGTCAGCCAGTGAAGCCCGCGTGTCACTGGTCCTGAGCCAGCAAGCCCAGCCCCAAAGCAGAGATGCTGCAGGGAATCCACTGGGCATTAGCGCTTTCGGGACGGCCTCTGGGGGGTCAGCTGGCCCCAAAGCAGCGCCTGCAGCCAGCCTGCCTGCCCCACCTCCTCCCTCTGCTGCTGCAGCCATGCTTCTCTCTGCCCCAGACTCTGCACCTGTAAAATGATAACTGGAGAATCTGCCTTCTGAGGTTGTTGTGGAAATTAAATGAGCAAATGTTTATAAAGCTCTCAGAACAGTGCCTGGAACACTGGAAGCATTATTTACCTTTCAGCTTATGTTATTACCTGCATTTGTCATGTTCACGCAATATTTGACTACACAATCAGCTAATCCTAAGGAAATACGCTCTTTCCTCCGATAGCTGTATCTGTAAATCAAGGCAGGGAAGAACAGTTTGGAGACTGCTGTAGTTGGTAAGCAATCAGAGGGGTCTGCTTCAAGCAGAAGCTCTGGAAATCGCTTTGTGAATAAGCCTATTGTCAGCTTTGTATAAATCTGGTAGCATGCAAAATGACTCCAAACATTTCACATTGTTCTCAACTCTGGGTTGCTTTAGTATCTGTCCTTTTAGCCCGTACCAGAATAGAATGTACCAAATAAGACTGCAGAACGTCACTAGATCTGTACATTTAAAAAACTGCACAGAGAATAATTATTCAGATGTGAGGTCTAAAAGCAGCTGATGGCTGGTGGATGGGCAACGTGAACAGTATGTTTCATTCATAAACTCCTTGTTCAGCCAGACTTACAGCTTCCACATTAGCAAAGCGGACGAGGATGCGAACACAGAGGCAAGCATTCTGAGCTGGCAGGATCTTTGGAGAGTGTAGTCAAACCTCACCATTGGACAGTGAGGGAACCGAGACCCCAGGGAAGGCTGGGTGGTGGGTCTGTGACAGTGACATCCCAGGACCAGGCCTCTCAGCACAGCTCCCTTCTTTCTGTCCCCACTCCCTCCCTCTCCCCTCACTACACAGGCCTGAACCCTGCAGTGTCCTCAGCAATGGGATTCCAGCTGGGATGGCGCTTTATGGAATTCTCTCAACAGGTCAGGCATTATGGAGACCCTGCCCGGAAGTTCATGAGCCAGAGTGTCCTCGAACATCCTTGGAAGTCAATGCTGAGGCTGGAATATCCTTCTCCACCTCTCTGACACCTCATACTTGCAATCTAGCTGAAGCGCCCCCTTCTGTGGGGAGCACTCTTCGATCCCTCTGTCCGAATTCACTCAACTCTTCCCTCTGTGCTCCAGCTGCACATTGCGTAGGACTCAACTGTTTGCTCTTTGGCTTGACGGCTAGTTTGTTTACCCGCTTGTTTCTGTCTCCTACCATTAGACGGTGAGCTCTATGGGAAAAGAGGCATTTTCTTGTTCACCAATGTATCCCTGGATACCGCCTAGAACACAGTAGGTCCAACAGACTTCGTGCAGTGAATGAATGAAGTCTGCTGTGCAGTGTTAGCACCTGAATGTCTACATGGAAGGCAGGCAGGGATGGCAATGTACTTGGAGGGGTAGGCGGGGCTGAAGAGACTTTACAGAGCAAACATCTGGCTTTTACTGAAGATTGTAGATTTACTGTAAATGTGGATGTTGATCAAGATTTGGGGGCAAAGCGCTCTCTAGCGCCTCTTTGGGGCTCCCCAGTTGTCTTGGTCTGGCTGTTCACATGTCTGCCTTCCTTGTTCAATAATAAGCTCCTGGAGAACAGGTCTTACTCACCCCTGCACCCTCCCAGCCTCCAGCAGGGCCTCACACTCACTAGGGGCAGAAGAAATGACCAAATGCATGAATGCAAGAATGAATGGATGGATGATAAAACCTCTCCTAACACTGTCCTGTCCGCTTTGGTCACCTGATGCTGGGAGCCAAAATAAGTATTCAGTTCAGTTTAAAGCCAAGAACAAAGCTTTGGGGTCGGGGTCGGGGGGAGGGTGAACCAAGATATGAGGGCAGGACTTGGGAAGCTCCAGCACAGCACAAGAAGCCAGAAAACAAAACCGGAAAGAGATAAGGCCATCCTGATAAGATGCTTTCCATGTAAGGGAGGTTCAAGTACACAGTGGATGAACTCTTGAGTTTCCTGTTTTTAAAACTTTCTTACAGTGAAGTTGGAACTGTACATTGTCCCCTTCAGCGGGGGGTTTGTGCTTGTCTGGAATAATCCGGCACATGCGGCCTAGTCCACATGCGTGTGTAAGGACAACGGAAACACGGGAGCTGGAAACCACAATGTCAGCAGGCCGGGGTGGCCGGAGTCCTGGGCTCTGGCACTGCTGGGTTTGCTGGCGGTGTGAGTGAGTCTCATCCCCCCGGGGCCCCAGGGGCCTGAGCTATGATGCACGGAGGCCATACCATGTCATCTCTAGAGCCCTTTCCAGCCTTGAAATTCTAAGACTCGTGTCCTGGCCACAGAGAGAACTTTAGCATAAAAGCAAAGGAATTTTCCACAGTGGAAAAGGCATTAGTTACTATGCACACAGACTATCGTACTTTAAAATATATATGTGTATAATTTACTAGGATAAATATTTTTTATTATTTGAACACAGCTGTTTCCCAATAATTGGTTTGAAAAAGTCATAATTATGATGCGGCAGACATTCATAAATAGGATGTCTGCTCATCAAAAAAATTTAAAAAGCAGAATGCTTTTTTTTTTTACATTTTAAAAATTGAAGTATAGTTCATTTACAATGCTGTGTTAGCTTCAGGTATACAGCAAAGTGATTCAGTTTTATATATATATATATTCTTTTCCCGATTCTTTTCCATTATAGGTTATTACAAGACTTTGAACATAGTTCCCTGTGCTATACAGTAGGTCTTTGTTGTTTATCTATTTGATACATAAGCAGAATGCTTCTTAACCCTGCCTCTAATTTACAATATTTTGAATTCTGTTCAGAGTTTCTTATGTGAGAACTTAAGGAGGATATGTTGCAGAAATAGGCATGCTCTTTCCTCTGTTAGGTATTATGCAGGACCCGATTATGTGTTTTATTACAGAAAATTAACCCTTCTGCACCATGGTTTCCTCATCTACAAAATTTGAAGAACTAGTGTGTTTGAGTTTATTCATGTCTAGGATGTAAAAGTTTATGTCCTGTGATCCCACACACTGGTTTTGCTTCTCTATCTAGAGCCATCAGGCAGAATAGCTGACACATCCTATGATATATCCTCCTGAAACCCACGAGGGCTTCCCAGCAGTGGGGAGGAGACCTGGGCTCTGACAGGCCCCGTTTCCCCGCATCCCGGCTGCCAGCTAGCACTTCCCTGAGGTGTTCAAAATGTGGAGGGCCACTTACTTCCACAAGGATGTCAAACAGAGATACTCTGGGTGAACTCTTCCCAGGTAATTTAAGTTACAACGCATCCCTATGGGCTTTGCATAAAATGCAGTGATCTTCAAATTAACAGCACAGGTAGTAACCTTCCATCCTCATTCTAGAGAGGACCAAGCACAGGCTCACAGAAGGTAAGTGATTTGCCCAAGTGAAAAACTGTAAGTCTCTAAGTTCTCCACATGAAGCCCCGCATTTCTTTTGCTGTAAGAAATCCGGGGACCCCCACCTGCCTCTCTGTGCCAGGCGCTGTGCTGGATCCCAGGCACCCAGCGAGCCTCAGTTAACTTCTGGGAGGTGGTTATCATAAAAGCCCCACTGCACAGACGGGTTTCTGTGAATACAGAGTTTGTCTCACCTGTTGGCCAGAGAGAGTCACAGGAAGCCCTAGGCTGGACAGACTCAGGTTCAAATTCCCGTTCTGACAAAATATATAAAGAACTCATACAATCCAACCACAAAAAAAAAACCTGATTAAAATGGGCAGAGGATATGAATAGACATTTTCCCAAAGACACACAGATGGCCAACAGGCACATGAAAAGATGCTCAACATCACTAATTACTAGGGAAATGCAAATCAAAAGCAAAATGAGATATCACCTCATACCTGTTAGAACAGCTATTATCAAAAATACAAGGAATAACAAACGTTGGAGAGGATTGGAGAAGAGAGAACCCTTGCCTTTTCCACTGTTGGTGGAAATGTAAACTGATGCAGCCACCATGGAAAACTGTATGGAGGTTCCTAAAAAAAATTAAGAATAGAACTACCACATGACCCAGCAATTACACTTCTGGGTATTATCTGAAGAACATGAAAATGTTAATTCAAAAAGATATATGCACTCCTATGTTCACTGCAGCATTACTTATAATAGCCAAGATATGGAAGCAACCTAAATGTCCAATGATGGACGAATGGATAAAGATGTGGCACATATATGCGCGTGCGCGCACACACGAATACTATTCAGTCATAAAAAACCCTGTGATTTGTGACAACGTGACTGAACCTTGAAGTTATTACGCCAAGTGAAATAAGTCAGATGGAGAAAGACAAATATCGTATGACTTCATTCATATGTGGAGTCAAAACGAAACAAAACAAATGAACAAACAAAATAAAACAAAAACAAACTCATAGCTACAGAGATCAGACTAGTGGTTACCAGGGGAGGAGGTGATTGCGGGGTGATCAAAATGGGTAAAGGGGGTGAGATGTACGGATGGTGACTAGACTCACGGGGGTGATCACTCAGATACTGAACTGTAATGCTGCACACCTGAAATTTATTTTTTAAAAATTCCCATTCTGGCCCAAAGTTGATGTTTGAGACGTTAGGTTTTGAGGATCAGTGGTTTTATCTATAAAATGGAGATAAGCACTTGGATACCATAGTGAGGGGACCCCAGGACTTGGAAATAAGATCATCTTTCAAGAATGAAACTAACACGAACACTTCAAAGATGAAAATATGGAGAAGCCAGATTGTGTTAAAGAAATAGAATGAGTCCTTGGATAGGAAGACTTGGCAGTCACCTGACTGAATACTCTTAGCCATTATTAAAGGTGGTTATTAATCATATGTGAAATTTTTTATGTGTCTTCCCTCTTGGTTGTAAGTTCCAGGAGGGCAGGAACCAGATCCATCTTTCCCTACCTTTACCTCCAGGACCTAGTCACACAGTAAGCCCTCAATAAATGAATAAATGGAACATAGCTAAGGACAGAATACGTTCATCAGAAAGGTGAGCAAGGAAAGCCCAGAAAAATAAGGCTGGCACCACAGTGTCCAGGCAGGTCCTTGCTGTGAGAAGATGTACTTGCAGACAGACTGATGATTCAGATCTCCTGGAAGCGCACTTACAGGCTAGTCACACTCAAACATTCTGAGCCCTGGGGCCATTACTTGTAATTAGATCAATGAACTGGCCTTCTGGGTCACACATAGGTCTGTGAGCTGGTACAAGCTACTGACCCAAGAAATAAGCCTGCTCTCAGGGGTGGCCAGAGCCAGGACCACAGCAGGTTGAAAAGATAAAGAAAACCTTTCTTTTTTCCCCTCTACTCAGTAGAGTAGAAGTCTCTTAAGGGCAGCCCGCTGGCCACACCCAGATGGTCCTACAAACCTCAGAGCTCAGGATTTGCTGTTACATTTTTTAGAGCACCTATTGCGCAAGGTTGTCGTGAGAATGCAGATAATGAAGAGGACTGGCACAAAGTAAGTGCTCAATGAAGAGTAAGATTATTATTGCTCTTTAAGGCACACGTCTAATAAATGGCTGAGTCAGCATTCCATGAATAAAGATGCCCGATGTTCTGTCCCATGGAGCTTACAGTGTAGAGTAAAAATAAGGACCATGGTGAGTTTAACAGGCTGAAAGTCTGACAGGTCTGCAGGGGGAAAGGGAAAGTCATGGTGAACGGGGATGACCAGGCAGAGCCCATGGAAGGTGGCGGGAGAGGAATAAATGGCAGTGTTCGGGTGTCATTGTTGCAATGACCAGAGGGCAATACCAGCATTTAGTCTGCAGAAACCAGAGCTGACATCTCACGATGCTTCCGGCATCCTACGCAGGGAACCATCCTGCCCTAAATACCAGCAGCTCCCTGACCACAAATAGCGGATGCAGTGACCAGGTGAGGGGGCGAAGGAGTCAGACTCAGACGGAGAAACAGCACAGACTTCGGGGATGTGGAATGAGGAGGGGGGGCTTTGCCAGGTCAGAGCCTCACTTACTTCTTTTTAGAACAAAGGAGGGGCTTGTTGACCTAGAGAAGTGTGCAGTCCTCCGGCCTGTGGCGAATCACACAGGTCTGTTCCTGATACCACTTTGCTTTGTGCAGCTTGCTGGTCAGTGCCCAGCCCCCAGCCCACAACGCAAGGAGGCAGGATGGCCACGTGGTTTGTCTGATTCCTCTCCTGAGCTGCCTTTCTCCAAAAATTGATGAGGCCCAGAGGGATGGGTGGGCCCCAGATTGCTCTTGCTTTACAGAATTGTAAGAGGTGACAAAATGCACGTTTAGAAACAGCAGGCAATATGGTAAGGACACACATGCGTGCGTACACACACACACGCACGCACACACACACCAATAACAGGGAAGCTTCCTGGCTGAAAAGAAAGTGGAACTTTTTTTTTCTTTCAAGTTTACAAATACTAAATTTGCAGTGTCAAAGCAAGGCAAGGTCTTTGAAATGGAAAGGGTGGTCACATTATACATATGGTGTCAGAAGTGTTCACCCAGAGAACTACAAAACAAGCATGCATATACATACCCGACTTGGGCACTGTCGCGATACGGCAGCACCGAAAATATACTACAGAGGGATCTTCTGCCACTGATAAGGACTATTCTAAAAAAAAAAAAAAAAGAACAAATAACAAACACACTAAATGCAAAGCCTCTTAAATAAACTTTAAAAATCTATAGCAATTAAGCATTCATGGAATTCACAGCAGTATTTGCACACTCCCGCCACCTCCTCTGACAGATGGTGTTCTGCTCCCCTTGCAAAATGCAACCTCAGCGCAGCACAATTACACTGCCTCTCCTCATCCGAATTTTAACATGGTGAGGCTCTGGTGAGGGTCTCCAAGGAGCTCACGTGAATCCATTCTCTGGTGAGAGAGGCCGGCTGTGGGCCGCATGTATTATACAAGATGGAGCAGACGCAGCTATGGGTCTGGGGTGCCCAATGCTGGGGGAACAGTCATGCCACATTTAAACCATCAATTTCTACTTTTCAGTAAACAATGCAAGAGCAATAGTGCCAGAAACCATGAGCAGGAAAGACACTCAGATGCCACTGTGATCATTAGGGTTTTTCATATGCTGGCAGCATGTTAGGTTCTGAGAATAAATTGAGGGAACAATTACATAATCAGTCTTAGCCTCCATTCCTGCTATAAAGATACTACTGGAAACAGTTCTACATGACGCTCTTATGCAATCAAAGGCACTTAAGAAAACATTAAAAAAAACCTCTCAGAAGTACTTATCTTGGCATCTGAGAATAACTTGCCAAAGAGAACTGCTGATGAAAAATTGGAGAAACAGTGTAGGAGATTAAAAACCAACATCCTTTAGCACAACAGTAACACACATCAGATATGGAGCTTACTGACTTTTGTCATCTTTTCCCTCAATAATTATAAAAATAAAACCAGGGGAAAAAAAGCAGTAGTACTAACAGCATCAAGGTTTGGGTATTCTGACCTTGTGTTAAAACTATGATATTAAATTGCCTACATGCTCAGGATTAAGTCAGCTTCCCTGGCAGGCAAACCAGGCCCTTTGTTTTCTGGCTCTTTCTGTCTCTCTGGTCTCAACACACATGATATTTGCCCTTGCATTTTATCACTCATCCATGCTAAAGTACTTGCAGTACCCCACCTTTAAAAATTTTTTTTCATAAGGTCCCTGGTGGGGACTTTTTTTTTTGGCTGTGTGGCATGCATGCAGGATCCTAGTTCTCTCACCAGGGATCGAACCCGTGCCCCCTGCAGTGGAAGCATGGAGTCTTAACCACTGGACAGCCAGGGAAGTCCCCACCCATACTTTAAAAAAAACCTGTTGTTTCATATCTCTGTCCTTTGCATGCTCTTTCTTCTGACTGTTGTGTCTTACTAGGTATGCTGGGTGAACTCCTATTTAACCTTCAAAACCCAGCTCACGAGTCACCTCCCCAGGAAGCATTTCCTCCCCTTTCACGGAGTTACTCATTCTCTTTAGGGTGCTGCCTCTACTCCTTATTTCCACTTCCAGGAGCACCCTGATCACGAAGTGCTGCTAAACATTTGCTGCCCTCTTCTAGAGGACGAGTTGAGGGTTTCGTACACGGCAGCCCCTCCAGAAACACAGTCTGGGCAAGGTCGGGCTTCAGAGCAGCACCTGAGTACCCATCCCTGGGAAGGCAGGACCAAAGCTACATTCCCCGCTTCAAATACCAGCTCTGTCACCTTTGTATAACCTCAAGCAGCCCACCAATTCTTTAGTTTCCTCATCTAAAACAACGGGATAAAATGAGTAGATATCTTATTGGAATGTTGTAAAGAGCAAATGAGTCCCCATATGGGAGAGCCCTCGGAACAGTGCCAATAATACACACTCAATAAATATTCATGATTTTTACTGGGAACTGCCTTCTTGGGTCGAGGTAAATTTTCCCACCAGAGTCTGTGGATTCAGAACCTCTTCAGACCTCTGTGCTAAAATACACAGGCCTGCTAAAGGTGAAAGGTCGAGAAAGGATGCTGAAGGCCGACATGTGTGGCCTGTCACAAAGGTGTAACACGTACACAGAGGCACTGCTTTCAGCCCTTTGGCCCTGTGCGGACAGTGTCTGACCAGGCAATGTCTAACGCCATCCAGGATCCTTAAGTGTTCTCTCTTATGCCAAAAACTGGCTTCTTGTTCTATTCCCAGAACCCTGGGGAGTCTCTGTTGGCTGTGGGAACTTTTGATCTCTTCCAGGTAGAATATTCTATTATAGCAATGATATTCACTTAAGGACATTAAAAACATGCAAAGAACTTCGAAAGTCAGAGCAAAGAAAATCACAGTTGCAACAATGGTGGGTGGGTGAGTACACTGATACGTGAACACAGCTGAGGAGCGTCCACTACCCAGGGGTGCATGTTGGGTACTGGACACACATGTGGAAACGCATTCTCAAATTCTGTATTTCATTCCCTCCATGCCCAAGAAGCAAGAGGGAGCATACTTTAAGATGCTGGTATTGTGGTTTCAATCGTGTTCCCCCAAAAGACGTATTGAAGTCCTAATCTCTAGAACGTGTGGATGTGGCCTTACTTGGAAATAGGGTCGTTGTGGATGTGATCACTTAGGAAGAGGCCATAATATATTAGGGTGGCCTTAGATCCAATGACTGGATTTCTCCAGGTTTGGAGATTTCCAGAAGAATACAGAGAGAAGAAGGCCACGTGATGACAGAGGCAGGCATTGGAGTTAGTCTTCTCAGCATGACTGCCAACACCACGCCACGTCCACGACCACGTCCATTACTGCAAATGTTACTATGACGACAGTGCAGGCCTCCACTGCCTGCTAAGGTGTACCTTGTCCTACAATCCAGGGAGGGGTGGAAGATTTCTGAGAAACAAGTTATAGGATCTTCCTCTCCTCCTCCCTCCCTTCCACAAATATTTCTGGAGCACCCACTCATACCAGACATGGTGCTAGGTGCTGGGGACCCGCTGATGCATGACACAGACAAGGGCTCATCCTCACAAAGCTTATGGTTGTTGGGTGGGAGGTAGTTACACAGGGGTGTCACTTCTCTGACTGGGGACTAGAGGGCGCTATCGCACATCGGAGGGACAGTTAGTCTAGCTTGAGGGAGGCTAGGTGGGCTTCCTGGAGGAAGTGATGGCTAAACTGAGACCTTGAGAAGGGGCAACAGGCTACAAGGAGAAGATACGTTGGCAGAGGGATTGGTATGAGTCAAGGCTGGGAGGAGGAGCGGAAGGCCTATCGGAGGAACAGAGAGTGCTGTAAAACTCTTCACTGACTTCCCTTGCCTAACCCATCAGGGTCTCCACTCCCCTCCATAAATCACTTTGACCAACACTCACGGCACACCCAAAGCTCAGGCTGGTAGGCTGCTCTCTAGAACACCCACACTGAGTCGTATACTTGCTAAGATCAGGTCTGGATGCCCTCCACCTGTTTCTGCCAGTTGTATTTGTTAGTTATACTTTGTTCATTAAAGATTGCACAAACTAATGCCATGTGAAAATCAAAAAAAGGAGAAACGCTGTTTCTGTAAAAAATAACACTGAGTGCTTTAAAATTTTTTCAAACAAGGCAAATCACTAAAAAAAAAAAAAAAAAAAAAAAACCCTGCAGTTGAAATAGGTATGGGCAAGACATCTATAAAAGATAATAAAGTAATAAAGAACTGTAAAAATCCAAAAGGATTCTACACTTAGTTTCTTGGGTCACTTTAAAGAAGTTCAATCTGGACATGGAAGCAACAGGTGGGAACGATGATAGTGTGAGGTCAGTGCCACAGAGTCTGCTCCATGAGCCCCAAGGCAAAGAAAGACCTGGCATCACAAACCTGTGGAATGGGCGATCGCCAACATGCCTGAAATGAAAGTGTGGTGTTTGAACTATGTATGTCATTTCTGTGGGTATTTTTCCCAGCGTTTACTAACCTCTTCCCTTGACCAAGCGATTACTGTAAATAATTCAGCAGAGCTGGACCTGGGGCTCAGGGGGCCTGGGGCGGTTAGGATGGCGATGGTGACAGAGCCTCGGCTGGGTGAGTGCCCCCAAGGGTGGGGAGTGCAGTGAGGAGAGGGGGACAGAGAGAGGACAGGCAGCAGAGCGCATGACTGCAGTGAGAGAGAGACTGAGGGAGCGTGGAGTTTGCCAGGGCTGCCGTAACAAGGTGCCATGCACCTTGCCCCGTGGCAACGGCTCCCACAACAGAAATCAATCATCTCAGGGTTCCAGAGGCCAAGGTGTGGAGGGCCAGGTTCTCTCTCTGAGGGCAGGACCTGTTCCCGGCAGCTCTCCCAGCTTCTGGGAGCTCCTTGGCTTGGAGCAGCATAACCCCAGCCCTCACAAGGCTGCATGGCGTCTCCCCAGGTGCATGTCTGTCTCCAAGTTTCCCCCTTTTATAGGGACACCAGTGATTAGATCAGGGGCCACCTTGCTCCAGCACAATCTCATCTTTTTTTTTTTTTTTAACGTCTTTATTGGAGTATAATTGCTTTAAAATGGTGTGTTAGTTTCTGCTTTATAACAAAATGAATCAGCTATACATATACATATATCCCCATAACTCCTCCCTCTTGCATCTCCCTCCCACCCTCCCTATCCCACCCCTCTAGGTGGTCACAAAGCACCGAGCTGATCTCCCTGTGCTATGCGGCTGCTTCCCACTAGTTATCTATTTTACATTTGGTAGTGTATATATGTCCATGCCACTCTCTCACTTTGTCCCAGCTTACCCTTCCCCCTCCCCGTGTCCTCAAGTCTATTCTCTATGTCTGCGCCTTTATTCCTGTCCCACCCCTAGGTTCTTCAGAACCTTTTTTTTTTTTTTTTTTTTTTAGATTCCATATATATGTGTTAGCATACGGTATTTGTTTTTCTCTTTCTGACTTACTTCACTCTGTATGACAGGACTCTAGGTCCATCCACCTCACTACAAAAAACTCAATTTCGTTTCTTTTTATGGCTGAGTAATATTCCATTGTATATATGTGCCACATCTTCTTTATCCATTCATCTGTCAATGGACACTTAGGTTGCTTCCATGTCCTGGCTATTGTAAATAGAGCTGCAATGAACATTGTGGTACTTGACTTTTTTTGAATTATAGTTTTCTCAGGGTATATGCCCAGTAGTGGGATTGCTGGGTCATATGATAGTTCTATTTTTAGTTTTTTAAGGAACCTCCATACTGTTCTCCATAGTGGCTGTATCATTTTACATTCCCACCAACAGTGGAAGAGGGTTCCCTTTTCTCCACACCCTCTCCAGCATTTATTGTTTGTAGATTTTTTGATGATGGCCATTCTGACTGGTGTGAGGTGATACCTCATTGTCGTTTTGATCTGCATTTCTCTAATGATTAGTGATGTTGAGCATCCTTTCATGTGTTTGTTGGCAATCTGTATATCTTCTTTGGAGAAATGTCTCTTTAGGTCTTCTGCCCATTTTTGGATTGGGTTGTGTGGTTTTTTTGATATTGAGCTTCATGAGCTGCTTGTAAATTTTGGAGATTAATCCTTTATCAGTTGCTTCATTTGCAAATATTTTCTCCCATTCTGAGGGTTGTCTTTTCATCTTGTTTATGGTCTCCTTTGCTGCAGCACAATCTCATCTTGACCAGTTAATTACATCTGCCACGACTCTATTTCCAAATAAGGTCTCATTCTGAGGTGCAGAGGGCTGGGGCTCAGCATAAGAATTTTGGGGGGATACCATCCAGCCCATAACAGGGAGGTAGGAAGGAGGAAAACAAGCTGAGCGTGGTGTCACAGAGGTTAGAAGTCCCCTCTGGAGCCCTCTCATCCTTGCTCTTCCAGGACAGCACTGGTCCTGAGTGTGTCCTAAGCGTGGCCCCAGCCCCGCCCATCTACTGGCCCTAATGATGGTTTTCTTCTCAGACTGCTGCGGACCACTGGTGGGGACCAAGGTCTGGACTCCCCCCTGCTCCCAGGCCCTCTCGTCAAGCAGAGAGTCGAAACTGAACCGCCAAGGGAAGGTTCTCTCCAACCTCTCAACCTTTTTTTTTCTGTGTCTCATTTTATTTCCTGTAAATCAAACTGGTGGAAAAGAAGCAACAAGCATTCCCAGGCCGAGCACTTTTCAGCACAGTACATCGCACAGGAGAAGCACCAAGCACAGTCGCTTATGACTGAAAACAGTTTCTCTCAAAAGCCTCATGCAGAGTCACAGAAAAAGCCAGCATACCCTCCGTGCTCCTTAAAGAGGTACAGATAATAAAACCGTAATAAACCCTGCATATGGTGCTGACCCAGCGCCAGCCCCAGCTGGGCCCCCGGGTCTACAGCCCAGCTCCTCCTTCCCCTTGTGGCACCAGGGAAGAAGCAGAGGACAATCAATGGGGCAGTCATGTTTGAGAGCAGCTCTGGGGGCCACTTCGGTGGCAGAACACGCTGTGCCCAGGAGTCTCAGTGAGGTTTGGGGGTTATTAAGGCCCCTTCAAGTCTATCCACTCTCTGTCCTTCAGGACTGAGGTTTTGCTGACAATTGGTTAGAAACACCGATGATGATACTGATAAAGATGCTTCCCTGCCAGCCTCCTGCTGCTGGGGGGATGGAGGGTTCTAGTCTTTTAATAAAGAACAGAAGTTCTGGGGGTGGGGGGTGGTTCCCTGGTGGCCTAGTGGTTAGGATTCTGAGCTTTCACTGCTGTGGCCTGGGTTCAATCCCTGGTCGGGGAACTGAGATCCTATAAGCCGCGTGGCGCAGCCAAAAAGAAAAAAATAAAAGTTCTGGGAGTAGAAATGCGTGCTTGGGAAGAGGCAGATGTTTCAGGGAACCTCACAGAAGATGCCTGACATCTATCGAATGGATGGAGAGAGAAAAGGCGATGACATATTTCTTCTTTCTAGAAGGCCCGTCCAGAGTTCATAACTAGCTGTTTTGTTTTTTGAAACGTGCCACTTCCTCCAACTCATTTTTCAAACTAAACTAGGCTGACAGATCGGAACTGATGAGATGACAAACGAGGTTTTAATTTAGTTATGACCCATTCGCCCAGTTCCCTCCAAAATTTTCAATATAAAAATGAAAGGCTACAACCTGACTTCAGTTACTGCCTTTTTTTTTTTTTTACCATCTTACTTTACAAAGTAGATAAAAGCTGCGGGAATCTTTTATATTTTTGTTTTTCCTACTGAGTTCACCCTTTAAAGAGACAGCCCTCGAGCTCGATGCTCTGTCCATTATCTCAAATCTTTTTAAGTCTCTTTGAAAACTCCTGTCAAGGGATGAGACAGACCAGTCCACTCACTGCAAAGATCACTTCTCTGCCTGTTCAGAACGCAGTGATTCTCACGACAGACCCAGGAGGGGGGCGCTTCCGGTGCAAGTGGCAGCCATCACTTGTGCTCCAGGCAGACATTGGAAAACCAGATGACTTCAAAAGGATGCGAAGTAATGCCTGAGGGAGGGTGACGTCCACTTGAAACCAGAGCTCTTGTCTCCCACTGCTCTCAAAGACAAGCGCCCAGAGGAAAGGTCCTGTCCTAACAGGACCATGAGGGTCACTGGACATAATGTGTCTTCGGCCGGTGGCTGGTCTTCAGTCTTCACGCTCACCTTGCATTCTGATGACCCAGATCTACCTGGCCAGCAATCAGCTCTCTGTTGGCACTAGCTAGCCTCATAATGGTTGTCATTTTCAAGGGTGTCTCCTCCCCGAGGGCCAAGATCTGTCTTTACTTCCAGTTAACCCAGGAGACTCGGGGGGCCCCCGGTGCCCCCTGTGAAGATGCAGATGAGTGTGAATGGTGACTGGCTCTTCTCGACTAACCAAGCGGCAGCTCCCAGCCCCCAACCACCATCCTCAGGATGTTCAACGGCCCCCTCCAGACGCTAAGGCAGGGGGTCCTGGACTCCTCTCTATCATGACAAAGGGTTTGCTTATACATGTGTGAACAGTTTTTGAAAGACCTCAGGTCATTTCTGAACTTCGTATCAAAATTAATTCACTTTCAGAAGAGAATACACAATACACACACCCCCTCTAATTTTCTATAAGAATAAGGTTACCAAAGAAGACCTATGGGACTTCCTTGGCGGTCCAGTGGTGAAGACTTCGCCTTCCACTGCAAGGGGTGCGGGTTCGATCCCTGGTCTGGGAGCTGAGATCCCACCTGCCTCGGGGCCAAAAAACCAAGGCATAGAACAGAGGCGGTATTGTAACAAATTCAATAAAGATTAAAAAAAAAAAAAAAAAGAAGACCTGTGATGCTTGCCCTTGATTTTTGGTTGGTCAGAGTGCTCCCGATCAAAGCCAAGCCAGAGCACATCAGTCGTCTGCCTACCACCCTCCATAGCTCCCATCTCACTCACAGCGAAAGCAAGACATCTTCACGATTCACCCTCCCAGGACTCCTCAGGGTGCATCTCTCCCTCCTCTCTCCCTCTCTTCCACCCACACGGATTTCCTATGGTTCCCCAGGCACAGCCCTTGCGTTCCGGCCTCAGCACCTCTGCAACGGCTGTTCCATCCACCTTGAACGCTCTTCCCCGCTGGGACCACACGGGGCTGGCTCCTTCACCTCCTGCCCACGTCTGCTCAAAGTTCTCTCCATCAGTGGAGTCTTGCCCCAGCACATGCCCTGCCCCCGCCCCAGTGGGGGCCTCAGTTTTCCTCCAGAGCACATCTATCCCATCTCTGATAGGACACACTTACTTGCCTATCATCTGCCTCCCCGACTAGCCTGTAACTCCATGAGACAGGATCACGGCTTTATGCACAGATAAATCTCATCCCTTAAAATAGTCCCAGTGCAGAGCAGAGGTCAGCACCTAGGTGCTGGAAAGACTGAACACAGGTTATCACTGCATTCTTCATAGTTAAGGGACTGCTTTATTAGGCGCCGTCTATCCAGATGCACTTGTCTCCTTCCAGAAAAATGGCTATTTACACATAGGCGGTTCAATGAAACGAGGCGGAAGATCTGGCTATTCCCATTTGCTATGTGCCATGCCCCCCACCCTCTGTGGGGAGGGGGGCTTGGAAAATCCTAGTCCAACAATGGGGCCGTCCTAATACAAATCCAGTGTCCTAAAACGTGACACTCGTGCAGATCGAAGCTCAACAGATGCGACTGACCCTGGCTGGGTGCAAAAGTGATACATTTCTGGGATGCTATCTCCTTCTATCAGGACGAGCTACATTAGCTCACTCTGTAGTGACCTCACATCGTTAGCCTCTATGGAGCACACGGTTTAAAATCTAAATTCCAAGATATTTTTCACATGAAATTCTGAAAAGTCTGTACCCTGTGCTGTAATTGATCATCTACCTCTGTTACATTTATCCCTGCTAAGTTTAACCTCGGGGAGCTGTTGAAGGAACCGAGCCTTGGTTCCCCGCTATAACACAGTCTCCTGCTTTTGGTCTTCCACGTGGCCCACCACGAGGCTGACTGGCCTTCATGCTGCAGAGGAGATGATGCTCAAGGGCATACCACGTGCTCTTCCTCCCAAGCTCCCTTCAGGCTGACGAAGCTTGGCTAACACACTTCAGCTGCCTGCAGGTTCTCCAGCTGCACAGTCACCCAGCATTCCTGGGAGATGCCATAATATGGAACAGTCTAATGTTCTGCTGAAATCAAGAAATGTCAATGTGGAGGTCCTCTAATTTACTAGCCTAGTTATTCCATCAATAAGGAGATGAAGTGAACATGACTCTTTCTCAATGAAGCCATGTTGGCTGTGGCCACCTCCATTCTTTTCTAAAAGCACACAAACCATCTGTTTAACAATCCATTCCAGAACTCTGCCAGCAATCAGCTCTAGGCTTGCTGGTTTACGATTATTAGAACTTATCCTCTGCTACCACCTGTCTCTTTTTGACTTTTTTTTTTTGGCTGTGTTGGCTCTTCATTGCTGCACGTGGGCTTCCTATAGTTGTGGCGAGCAGGGGCTACTCTTCATTGTGGTGTGCGGGCTTCTCATTGTGGTGGCTTTTCCTGTTGCGGAGCATGGGCTCTAGGCACATGGGCTTCAGTAGTTGTGGCACGCGGGCTCAGTAGTTGCGGCTCACAGGCTCTAGAGCGCAGGCTCATTAATTGTGGCGCACCGGCTTAGCTGCTCCGTGGCATGTGGGATCTTCCTGGACCAGGGATGGAACCCGTGTCCCCTGTATCGGCAGGCAGATTCTTAACCACCATGCCACCAGGGAAGTCCCTCTTTTTCACTTTTTAAGGGCAATGTGTGCCTGGCATTCAACTCAGAACTTCTTTTATTCTCCCCGGCACTTTAAAGATCATTTGTATTTCTAAATTCTTTCCATTCCCTGATCTAGTCCTGAAGACTGAAACATTCAAAATGTAAGGCCTCTCCATTCATTTATTCCACAAACACTTGCTGAGGACCTCCTGTGTGCCCAGCACCTTGTTTTGTTCAGTCTACATTTCTTCACAGTTCTACTTGTTAAAGATGCTAATGCTAGCCCAGCAGCTGACATCTGCTCTGTCCTTGTACCATCAACCCCAAGAAGTTTACCATCCCTTTCCTCCCTCTTCTGAATATGGTTTTAAAAGCCCCATGGCTATCACTGGTGTTTTATTTTATTTTATTATGGCAAAATACATGTAATATAAAATATACCATTTAACCACTTATAGGTGTATGATTTTGTATCATCAAGTACATGCACTATGTTGTGCAATTATCACCACTGTTTCCAAAACTTTTCCACTGCCCCAAACAGAAACTCTGTCCCCCTTCCCCCAGGCCCTGGTAACCTCTAGTCTACTTTCTGCCTCTATGGATTTACCTATTCTGGATATTTTGTATAAATGGAATCATATATTGTGTTTGGCCCTTTGGGTCTGGCTTATTTCCTTTCTTTATTTTTATTTTTATAAATTTATTTATTTATTTATTTTTGGCTGCATTGGGTCTTCATTGCTGTGTGTGGGCTTTCTCTAGTTGTGGCGAGCGGGGGCTAATCTTCATTGCGATGTGCAGGCTTCTCATTGTGGTAGCTTCTCTTGCTGTGGAGCACCAGCTCTAGGCGTGTGGGCTTGGTAGTTGCGGTACTCAGGCTCAGTAGTTGTAGCTCACGGGCTCTAGAGTGCAGGCTCAGTAGTTGTGGCACATGGTCTTAGTTCCTCCGGGGCATGTGGGATCTTCCCGGACCAGGGCTTGAACCTGTGTCCCCTGTATTGGCAGGTGGATTCTTAACTACTGCATCACCAGGGAAGTCCTGGGTCTGGCTTATTTCAAACAGCATGATGTTTCTCAGGATTCATACACACTGTAGCAGGTATCAGCAGTTCATTCTTTTTTACGGCTGAGTAATATTCCCCTGTATGTATATACCACTTTTGTTTATCCACAATCTGTTGATGGACACTTGGGTTGTTTCCACCTTTTGGCTAATTGTGAATGATAATACCATGAACGTTGATATGAAAGTACCTGTTTGAATTCCTCTTTTCAGTTTTTTAGGTACACCTGCCAGTGGAATTGCTGGGTCATATGGTAATTTTATGTTTAACTTTTGGAGGAACTGCCCAATTGTTTTCCATAGTGGCTGGACCATTTTACATTCCCACCAGCAACATATGAGGGTCCCAATTCGGAATCTGATGTCTGAATCTGGACTCCACTCCCCACTTTCTAGCCACGTGCTCTAGTTTCCTCCTTTGTAAACTGAAATGATGAGTGTTTGTTTCCTATGGCTGCAGTGATAAATTGCGACAAAGTTAGGGTCTTAAATCAACACAAAATTATCTTACAATTCTGGACATCAGTACTCTGAAATGGGTCTCATGGGGCTAAAATCAAGGTGTTTGGAGCTGCTTCCCACTGGAGGCTTGAAAGGAGAATCTGTTTTCTCGCCTTTTCCAGCTTTGGGGCTGCCGCAGCCCTTGGCTCATGGCCCCTTCCTCAACCTTCAAAGCCAGCAATGGGCAGTTGAGTCCTTCTCACATCACATCACTCCAGCACTGACTCTCCTGCCTCCCTCTTCTGCTTTTAAGGACCCTTGTGATTACACTGGGCCCACCCAGACAATCTAGGATAATCCTGCTACTATTTTAAGGGCAGCTGATCAGCAATCTCAACTCCATCTGCAACTTTAAGTCCCCCTTGCCATGTACCTGACATAGCCACAGGTCCTGAGAATAGGACAGTGACATCTTTGGGGGACATTATTCTGCCCAACACAACAGTAGTAATACCTTCCTCATGAGTTTGTTTCAAGGATTATTTGTATTTCTAAAGTCTCTCCATCCCTAGAAATATAGTCCTGAAGACTGAACTCATTTAAAAGGTCTCTCCAGGGGGCGGAGAGAGGGGGGAGTTGGATGAAGGCAGTCAAAAGGTACACACTTCCAGTTATGAGATAAATAAATACTAGGGATGAAACGTACAACATGATAAACATAATTAACACTGCTGTATGTTATGTATGAAAGTTGTTAAGAGTGGATCCTGGAAGGTGTCATCACAAGGAAAAAAAACACTTATTTTCTTTTTCTTTTACTTTGAATCTATATGAGATGATGGATGCTTCCTAAATTTATTGGGGTAACCGTTTCATGAGGTGTGTAAGTCACATCATTATGCTATACACCTTAAACTTATACAGTGCTGTAAGTCAATTATAGCTCAATAAAACTGGAAGAAACATAAAATAGAAGGTCTCTGCCTTAATTTACTCAACAAATACCCATTGAGATGAGTTAACGAAACAAAGCCTATGAAGTACTTAGAGCCTGGTACCCAGGAAGCACTCAATAAATGTTACCCATCATCACTTTATGTTACTCTTAATTTTATAATCCCTTTTGGCAATATGGATGCAGCCACAATAATCTACTTCTCAGTCTGAACCTTCTGAGATCTGTCTTCCTAAAACCCAGACAAGCATTGCTTTCTTTCCGTAACTATCAAGTCCAACATGGCCTCCCCATCACCAGCCTGTCTTCGTGTTAAGGCAGAAGTAGACCTAGAGGGTGCCAGCTCCCTCACCACCTGCCCCACCTGCTGGGAGAGGAAACACCCGCCAGCCAGGGAGGAACCCATCATGCCATCTGGTTCTAACAGTGGAGCTGAGGCTCCCACCACGGAATTCGTAGTCTGTGTCCAGGCTCTGTCCTTCTTCGCTCCTCCTGCCGGAGGGTCTGCAGCCCGAGTCCCACACACTCTCAGCGTGGTTCTCTGCTCTTGATCCGACGCAAAGCCTTCTGGCAGGTCCCCAGCGCCAGCCTCATAGAATGCACCGATTCCAGACAGAGGAAGACGGTTCTCACTTAAAGCGGGCTCCATCCTCCATCGGAGCCACACCTTCTATGGAAGAGGCTCACCTCCGCGTCTCGTGCCGTTGGACTCAGTCTAATGTCACAGAATGAACTGGGTGAGCACGGACCGGCTGGGGCCCCGAGGTTTATTTCTAAGTAGCTACCTTGATATTACGGATCAGGAGGTTAACTTGGACTTTTTGTTTTTTCAGTGACACAAGTATTGTCTTTTATTGTATTTGGTTTTCAGTTTTAATATTTTTTTCCCTTTCTATCTCAAAATTTTGCTTAAAACTCTCAGTCAGGTCAGGCTAGAACCTTATAACAGACACTCTACTCATTTCCCACGCTGCGCTCTAGTCCTTGCTGAGACCGGAGCCCAAGTGCCCCTTGACGCCCGTGCCTCTGCCCCATGGTCAGCAGGCTTGGAGGCGGGGGAGCCTCAACACCAAGGTCTTCGGGTCCAGAACAGTGAGCGGGCCCTGGGTTCGGCCTGCTGTCCAGGAGGCTGGTCTGTGCTGCCCGGAGGTCACAAGGAGACTCCGGAGCTGGGCAGAGCTGTGAGCGGGCAGAAATCGGGGCTGGAGTAGAGACAAGCCTGCCCAGCTGGGAGGGTGCCTCCCATGGGCCTGGGGGGCTAAGCAGGCCCCCTTTCAGTGTGTCTTCCCCGGCACAGGAAGAGGCGGACACACCAGTACTCAGGCCACTCTGTTCTCAGTCCAGACCTTTGAAGTGCTTTAGTGAGCATCTCCAGGCTTCTCAGTAAAGCCTCTTTCCTCCCAACACGGCAGGCAAACCTGAGTCAAGTGGTGTTGTGTGTGTACCCCGCACGCCCGAGGTGGGAGCATCAGAGACCCCCAGGCATCGCCCCAGTCCCTCCCTCCCGAGAGCATGTCCAGGCCCCCTCCTACCCACCACCGCAGCTCTGAGCTCATCCCCGTCCCTGACTACCTCCAGCAGGACGGGCTCACGCCTGCTGCCCGGCTGCGGTGGGTCCCCTCCTCCCACTCATCAGCTCCTGACCACAGTTTCCTTCTGTCACCTCAGAAATCATAGTTTCTTCCTGGTGCCCTCCTGAGTTTTTCTTTCATCTATCTGAGAACAGTCCATCCCTGCTAATAAATCAACCGGAGGGAGGAAGGAGAGCATCTCTAGGCCTTTCATCTTCTCTGGCACCGAAAAAGCAGTTCTCACCTAGGCAGGTACAACCGGCTGTCACCACTGCCTATATTATATATAGCCTGTGCTGAGAGCTTGCTTTCCTGCCCTAAAGCCCATTTCTTAGATCTCCAGATAAGCTAACAGTCCCTCCTGGTTCCCTCTGAAAATTCCCCAGCAAAACTGCCAGCAACTGCATGCTTTCTGGACTGTTGACATTGTTCCAGGGTCAAGGGTGTGCCGGGGAAGGCGGCTTCGGAATATACTACACACTGGTGATCCCATTAGTCCAAATCTTTTACTAACTACATCCTCTCACTACAAACCATGCCAGGTGATTGATTATCTGACTTTGTGTCCTCAACAGCATTGAGAAGTGGGGAATACCATTAATTTGGCCCACTTTTTGGCTTTATCACTGATTTTATTTAGGAAGTCGAGGCTTTCTATGTTTATTTTATGGTTCAAGAGATTATGGACAAAAACACCAACATACATAAATAATGAATAATTATACTAAAAATGGCATAAGTAAGGTTCGGATTCAGTAAGAGCCACAAAGGAAAAGAAAAACACGGTGGTTAAATGAATAAGACACAATAATTGTGACAGTGAGAGTCAGGGTGAGAGAAAGAAACTCAGGGTATTCTATTTCACAGATGACAGTTGGGTTCATTTTAACTAAAAGCTCTGCACTTAAAATAGGAATACATACTGAGTACGTAAAAATTATTTGATGGGAGAGTTCAATTTGGCCATTCTAAAATCGCTGAATAGCTATAAAATTATGTTCTCTATTCAAGTGAGGTTTAAAAACTTGAAGAAAACAAGTCTTTAAATACTGTAATTGTTAGTTATTCAGGTTGTACAGTGTATTTTACACCAAATTACAGTAATGCTGGGCCTTAATCATGCCATGAGTCTAACTTTTTAGCAATTTTCATTTGGTATAGATTAGAGAGTTATTAGTGGGGTCCATATGAGCTTCTGTAAATCAGGAGGAGATCAAATGAAATGGTCTTGGGGCAGGAACTCTGCTCTGGGATGCGTCTCTAACTATGATCCAGGTCACAGGTCGGTGGAGAAGAGCCACCCCCAGGAGCACAGAGCATCAGGGGACCCCAAGAGGTCTTGGAGCCCTCTTCCCAGAGTTGTTGTGAGGCTGCCATGAACGGGCTTCGCCATTCAATTATAAGCAATGCCGGCAACAAGGATTCACATCCGCTTGTCACCAGGAAGGTTTTAATACCAAGGTCATATACACTTAACCATAATTTTCATTTAACAGCCCTTTCCAAAAGAGCAACTCTTTGCTGGAGAAACACATGGTCCAGGCGTACGTCAGCAGGCCCAGGAATCTGAATCGGCACCCAGGGAGAATCTGCTGGCAAGGTCGTGATTCTCCCCTCTTAATGAAAATCATCAGAGAGAGAGCCAAACCTGACTTCAGGCGCAGATCTGGCAGGATATTGACTGACCAGAGCACAGAGCCCTGGTGAAAAAAGAAAACAAAACCCAAAAAAGCGGAAAAAGAAAGAAACAACGATAACAAAACACCCAAAAACTCAACTGTTTTTCTGTTCAAAATTTCCTAATAAAAATAATATTTCAGTACTACTAAAAATTCAGTTTTAGTTAGTCTAAAAAACTAAGCCTTTGGTTGCCATTAGAGAGCAGTATTTTCTATAAACTTCTTTGGATGATTCTGGCAGGAGTGGGGTGGAAATAGTAGTCTGTTAGGGAAGGTTACATGAGATCCTGTTCATCTTAACAGCGGGCTTCACTCTGTGAGTTCTGACCATTCAGAGGGTCCCCTCTTCCCTTCCCCGCTGGACCCACCCCCTCCTACAGCAGGGAGGATGGGGGCAGTTTTTGTTAGTAAGATACCTGCCATTCCTGGTATCGTGTTGCCGCATATTCTTGATAAAATGAATCTTCTTAAAGTTCTTTGGTCTGGGCGAACCTGAGAGAGTGCGACATCTGAAAAATAAAGCCATTTCGAAAACACAGTCAGTTGCCCGTGGACAGCTGAGACATCTCCACACAAAGACAGGAAGGAAAGACCAGACTCAAATGGTTTGAGTCACCCCAAGGATAATGAGGACTATATAGCTGGAAGCAAGGAAGCTTTAAAAAAAAAAAACCCAACGACAGACAACTTCCTCGATAATACTGATAATAATTTATATGGGTCTCTGAAGAGCCAGCTAATGAAAACTATTGTCCTCAGTTACAATAACATAACCTACACAAATTCCAAAGACATTATTTGTTCCTGTCATCTTAAAAAGAATCCTCCTGTATCAACACAGGTAACGGGAACAGAAAACTGTAAATTTAAGAATCCAGAGGGCGGAAAAACACTGGAAAATTCAGTTTAAAAACAACCCCGAATCATTTTTCTTCTGTAGCAGGACTCTGGCCTGAATTACCTGGACGATTGCCTCAACATTCAACTTGGCTCTGCCTGGAAGTCGCAGCTTTACTTTGAATGAGGATCAGAGACTGAGACCCAGCTAGTGGCTGTTTTTTTTTTTTTTTTAAAGATAAATTTTAAATAAATATTTGTTGAACAAATTGACTTGGATTCCAATTAATTTTTCCTAGAATATACAACATGTGTTTGCACTACAGGAATGACAGAACAGACCACAGGCTGAAAAGATCTTATTTGTGTCTATTTTTTCAAAGGTACCTGGCAAATTCTAAGATATACAACTGTACTAACAACTAGGAAAAAAGCAAAAATCCCAGCAACTGAGAATCTGAAGTTTGGTCTTGTATTGAGAAAGGGAACAATGACTTTTCTAGTTGGGTTTCTGCTACCAAATTTTTTTGTTTACCTTTCTGACCATGGACCCCGAGGGCTGGCTCTTGGCATCACACGTGGGTGCCTGAGACCTTATGCTTCAGAGAGCGAGTTCCAGAGAAGCAGTGCCCGGCTTCCCAAAACCACACGAAGGTCCAGGCCATCACCCGAGTTCAGTCACTCCTGAACTCTGAGGCTTCAGGTAAGAGAAGAACAAGATGTACCTCCCAACGAGGAGGTACAGCTGAGGGCAGGTGGGGTGTGTGGACCCACTGGTGGCCAAGGATTAGGGAATGGGCAGCATCACAGACCTGCCTAGCAGCTTGAATCTTTACTCTCCTCCAAGGGCTCCCCTCAAGGGAAATTGGGGGATAGCCCTGGGCTAGGCTAGGTGTACAGCTCCCAAACCCCCTTACCTGCCCTCAAGTAAGGGCCAGTCTTCCTACAAGCCCTTTCCCAGAGAGTGCTGAAAATTATATTTTTTCCTTAAGAAACAGCACCTTAAAATGTAATTTAACTTGAAAAAAACATATAGTAAAGTGAATGAGTGCAGGTCAAAGCAAAGACATGGTAGCAGGTATCTGGTGGTTTTCATCAGGGAAACAGGGTTCCCTGGGCCTTGGATCTAGAGGAAGGAAGGCCCCCTGCCAGTCATGTCCATTCCACCGGAGCAGGGTTCACAGCACACGGCCGCAGCCTGAGTGGCCCTCCCAGCATCCACCACACACTCACTACCAACCCTAGTGACCTATCACTAGTAATATTTCAGATCCCTCCCTGGAGCTGTTGTGAGGATTAAACGTGATGATTTCTACAAGAGCTTCGTACAGTGTCAAGTGAAACGTTCAAATACAAATATTCACATTCATACATATGTACACACATTCATATACACATTTCAAGTGTGTGATTATTATTAAAACCTTTAACTACAAAGGGTGCATATTTTGTTACTGTTTGCCTCCTATATTCTGAAAACCACAGCCCTTATTAAGGGTCCTGAAT
Source organism: Balaenoptera musculus (assembly GCF_009873245.2). NCBI lineage: Eukaryota > Metazoa > Chordata > Mammalia > Artiodactyla > Balaenopteridae > Balaenoptera > Balaenoptera musculus. The sequence goes on along the minus strand of NC_045798.1, from coordinate 40,280,419 downwards.
TCTTGGTTTTAAATAGATTCTTTTAAAGACGTGCAGAGGGACTTCCCTGGTGACACAGCGGTTAAGAATCCGCCTGCCGACACAGGGGCCACGGGTTCGAGCCCTGGTCCGGGAAGACCCCACATGCCGTGGAGCAACTAAGCCCATGCACCACAATGAAGAATAGCCCCCGCTCGCCGCAACTAGAGAAAGCCAGTGCGCAGCAACAAAGACCCAACACAGCCAAAAATAAATAGTATAAATAAAAAAATAAATTTACAAAAAAAAAAGAAAAGACGTGCAGAACCCTGCCTGAGGGCATTTTGTAGATGCTTCCTGTGGACCTCAGGAAGGGTTTGAATAGGGAAAAGCACCCACTAATCCCCCTCCCTACTCCAAGCCTCCGAACCCAGATTCAGCTTTCTTGAGGTCCAAGAAGATTCAGCCTCACTCAGCCTTCCTGGGGCAGCTCTCTGGAAGCAGACCCAGCACCTCAAACTGCCTCTGTTCTACCTCCAGAATGACTGTTAGAGTCTGCAGGCCACCCAAGGTCCCCAACTGTCTCTCTCACACACAGCAGAAGGTTCTAGAACTCTGTAGTCACTGGAGAGAGGAGAATCCTTGAAGGCATAAATGTGTGCTATCACTGGTTGCTGGACCGTTGTTCAGGAGCATCCTCACATCCTTGCCCAGCTTCCTCCCAAAATGCAGAGCTTCCTGGGCCCCCCAGTCTGAGGGCAGTGGGCTAAGAGCTAGACTGGGAGGGTACCTTCCTAAGACCCCAAGCTGCTCCCTGCCTCCACATCTGCAGAAAGAGGTGCTGTTACCCTCAGGTTTGGGCACAAAATCTCCCAGCCTTCTGCTGAAACCGGAAGTTGGCAAAAGAGGCACAGGTGGCTTTCGGCACCAGTAATTACTTAATGGCACAGCAGCCTGCACACATCAACTGAGACAGGCTGGAAACTGGGGCAGGTGGTGACGGCTGCCGCATTTGCTGCAGCTGAACTGAGGTTTTTCTGGACACCTAACAGAGACATCCTAGGTCTTTATTTCTGGGATACCACGTAACCACCAGGCAAAGTGGAAAACCTCAGTCTAAAGCCTCTCATTGCAAATGCTCAGTCCTTGGAGTTCAAGGTGGATACAGGAAACTAACCTGTGATGTGCAAGAGAAAAGAAAGACTTTTAAGAAGATAACTTAACAGAGGTGCTTTCTTTCGATACCAGCATCCAATTCTAACTGCATATGCTACTGATATAGCCCTTCGATCAGCAAGTTGTTTGTGATTTTTTAAGCATTCAGCCTCCACCATCCCCCACCTAAGAAACGCTTTAAGAGAATTGTGGCATTACCAACAATTGCCAAGGAAACTGGAAGACTAAGCACTCAGGTTATGGCAGGTTAAGCAAAGAAGGAATTAATTTCAAAGCCACCTGCATTGACATGTAAAAATACCCATTTAAAACCATACATTTTAAGTGATGCAAAATTAAATTAGGATAGAATTAAATTGAAAACTAATTTAATGAAAGGTTAGCTCTTTCTTGTTAGCACTGATTACAGGATACACTTAATTATGCAAAAAGTTTTTATTAGATGCCTTGGAGCAGTTTGTTCTATGTGCTGAGTTTAAATGCAAGTTGGGCTAATAGCCTTCTGCCCCCGCAGTTCCCAAAACACTTCAGCATCATTATTGGTACATTGATTTCACAGAATCGGGGAGCTGGAAAGGACAGAGATCAGCTGATTTGCCTCTCCCATTTTACAGGTGGGAAAACCGAGTCCCCAGAGTAGGTAAATGAATTTCCAAAGCCACATAACCAGTTGGTAGAAGAATCAGGCCAAGAATGCAAGTCCCCTGACCCCCAAACTAATGCCCCTTCTGCTATTTTTATTTCTTAGGAACAAGTAAGTTTCTAAGTAAATATCAGAATTTTTTATTGAAGTATAGTTGATTTACAACTTTGTGTTAATTTCTGGTGTACAGTAAAGTGATTCAGTTATATATATATATGTATATACATAAATATATATATATATATATATATCCTTTTCCATTATGGTTTATTACAGAATATTGAATACAGTTCCTTGTGCTATACAATAGGACCTTGTTGTTTATTTTATATATAGTAGTTTGTATCTGCTAATCCCAAACTCCTAATTTATCCTTCCCCCACCCCCTTTCCCTTTGGTAACCATAAATTTGTTTTGTATGTCTGTGAGTTTGCTTCTGCAGTAAATATCAGAAATTTTTCAATTAAAAAAAAGTCCATTAGGGAAACTAAGGACTTCTTAAACTGCCAACTCCCTTGGTTTCAGACTTACTTTTTAAACTTTATATTTACACAAGATTTGTTGGAAATTAAGTATAGCATTCTGTAAGTAAGGGCTGGATGAAGTTACAGTTAAGGCAGATAAGCCATTTTTACTCTGCCCATTTGTGCTATCACAGGACTGAGGGGTAGAGGACCAGCCTGGGCAGATTCTGAAAGGAGGCTACAGGGGTGATGGGGCACATGACCAGAAACACAGCGCCCAGCTCCTTCTCTGGCCCCCCTTTACCACCCAGAATCCCCGAGGAGGTGACATTTTAGAGCCTGTGACTTTTTTTTAACCTGGTTTCCTTGGTCACAGCTACCACGTTGCTCAGACGACCACGGCTCCTTGCATCCTCTCCAAACTCCAGGGCCTTTGCAGTTCTGTTCATTGACTGGCATCAACTGTACTCAAATGCCAAAGCCACTCGGCGCCACCGGAGAACGTTTCTCCCTGACGCTCGCTGATTACTTTGGGCCACTTAATAGAGACTGACAGAAGAACACTAGTACCCAGGCCACGTGGATCACACAGCCACACACCATCAGCCTAAGATGGTCCCAGAGGCTATGTGTGTTTTCAAAAAGACTTCAAAAGTGGAAATCGGACTGTCTGGCCCTGACTTTCTCTTTGGAATGATGTCGGTGAGATTCACAGTCACTGATGCTTCCAATCAGATCCCAGGCCTGTCTATGCTCCACCATTTATCCAGGTGGTCTGTGGACAAGACCCGTGACCTGGGGGTGAAACTCCAGGCAGGGAAGGAGCCGGCTCCAGGGGGGAGACGCCTCCCTCCAACTCAGCATCCTCCCAGGCTCAAAGGGACGAGCCGGGGACTCCCAATTCCTGGCCAGCAGCCAAAGCATGCATGAAGGGTGCAGATGTGGGTTCCCGTAGGAGCTGGTGCGAGGGCATGAGAGCACACACCCTCCCTCGGCTCTGCCCCATCTGCAGCCTGCCATGCATCCCCTGTAAAGCCACAGCGTCCCACAAGGTCCCGTCTTGCCTCAGCTCCTCCTGCACAGCCAGCTCAGCTGGGGCTCCGGTGAGGACTGCAGGGGACGCAGTGTGTGTCTCCTGAACTCCAGGGGGGCCAGGTGGACCGAGGCGCAGATTAGAGGAAGGAGAGCTGCCAGTCAGAGGCCCGGCACAGCTCAGCAACTGCTGTCACCCAAAAAAAGATGCTTCGAAAGCACTTTTCTAATCCGGAGGGAGAAATGGAATGCTTTCAGCCCCAAGGGAACACTCACAGCTGACCTACCTGAGTTTCCCAGCACCTGGCTCTGGAGGAACATCGTGCCACCTGCTAATGAAGTCGGGGACTTTGGTTACTGTGTCACCGCGCCTGGGAAAGCTGGGGCAAGTGACGCGCTCTTCTTCATCAAGCAGCAATTTTCAAAAGGAACAGGTAACCGCACCTGAATTCACATGCAAACTGGGCTATTCTGATACACAATTGGGATTTCACAGTGTTCTAGTTCTAATGTTCCAAAGGGCTGGGGTTTCCAAACGGAGTCTGGGGATCAGATTGTCATTTTTAGAATTTAATTCTGTAGATCAAAAACTAAAAAAAAAGTTCACACTTTGGCTGCCGCCTTGTATTGCAGGCCATTCACACACACATAAATGCAACCCGAAAACTTACCTCCGTAGAGGAGCGTTCTCCTCAATATCCTCCAGGGTCTCCAAGGACGATCTCTGGGAGATGAGGCGACGTCTGCAGAGAGAGGGGAAAAAAATCTAGGAGTTAAAACTGCATTGTGAAATGGATCTGGCATTTCTGTAAAGCTAAAGCTGTTCTAAAAAATAAAGTCCACTAAGAAAAAAATCAGGCGAAATGTGTTTTAAGAGGCTGCCATGTTCCCAGCCTGTACCCTGAATGCCAAGCCCATCTTGCCTTGCTGAATCCTGAGCTTTCTCCCTGGTTGTAGGGCTGCTTTCTGGTGATTAGGGAAGTGATGGCTACTTTTTATGCTGCCTAAAACCAAAAAAAGACAAGGTACCTCTGATAGTGTATAACTTTGGTACTGTGTGCACTTTTTCTAAAGCATTAGATAGTCCTGTTAAGTATTCAGATATCAGTGGTCTGAACCAGCTTTAGCTGATAAATATTAAATATTAAAACCGTACTAAATAAAATCTCAAAATCATTAGGAGGCAAGAAAAAACTTATGGTCTCTGGGCCATAATTTCGAAAGCAACTAGAAACAAGGCAGACATTATTACCCTGGGAGAATTTCTCCGAGATCAGTGAGAATATATATCAGGGTGTGATTAGGCAAAACACAAACTCTTTCCATCTGCTAAAGAACTGCAAACCACCTGCCCAAACCTCCTCAATCTAGTTTCTTTTGTCAGATTGAAATAAGAATGGGTCCTAGTTAATTGAGAATATCTGGTACAGGGACCAGGCGGGATGGTGGTTGGTAATTTTATAGCAAATCCGTTTGAACAAGGGCCATCACTTCATAGCAAATGATTTGGCTGAAGGGTGGTGTGGACAGAAAAATATCTGATTGGGTCTTTACCTTGGAAAAAAAATGGGACTAAAATTAGAAGACTATGTCTATTTTGTGTTCATTTGATAACATTTAGGTTAAGAACATGCAATTACAACCATGTTCTAATTTGTTCTAAAGAATAAAAAAAAGAAACGAATGTTTTTTGCTTTGTTCTGTGTGTACTTTTTCTAACCAACCACACTGATACCTTTTTGCTTCGTGTTTTGTTTTTAATAAGACAATCAGAAGGGTCATTTTTGCAAACCATTCGAGGGCTTCACCAATTTTCTCAGAGCCTGTCTTCATGTTTTGACAGTCAAATCCTTTCTAAAACACTCAGCACACACCTCCCTGCTTCTCTCTCCAATGAGCCTCGTCTGTCCACATGTGAGAACCAGGAGCTCTCCAACATCACCTTCACTGTCTTCGTGACACACTGACCTTCTGCAAGATCTCCAGTTTACTCTGTAATTAACTTATGCTAAACTTCCATTTCTGTAATATGGTATTGTTAGATTTCCAGCAGTCAGTCAGACCAGGCAGACACTGGTCTTACCTGAGGGGGTGGGGAACTGATTTTATGGGTGGGGATTTGAGAGGTGGCCAATTCATGAGTAAGTAGGACTTGCCTGTGCAGCCCCCTAAGTCCAAGGACTCAGCACGCCAGGACCCCTGTGACAACACCCGACGGCTGTGGCTTTAAAGGAAGTGTCCAGGCCATCGTGAGGCACAGCCCCTCCAGGCGCCAGGTCTGGCTGGGACGGAGTCCCAGGCTGGGACGGGGACAAACCCCCAGTTAGTCACACTCCCACCCACTGTAGCTCTCAGGGATAGGTGTCCCCAAGCTCCCCATCCAAGGGACGGTATGATGCTACACGTGTGCTGGGTCAGACAGACTCAGATTTCAGTCCTGGAGTCTGGAGGCTCTGGGACCTTAGAAAACTCCTCAATCCTTGAGCCTCAGTTTCCTCACCTATGACATGGGAAAATGAGAGTAAGTAAGAAACAAAGAGACATGAAGTCCTTGGCACAGGACAGTTAATGACCAGGAGCTCCTGGGATTTTGATTGTTACTCCAGTTTCCTCCACTGGGGCTGCAGCCTGACCTGATGCCCTCCGCGCTCAAATGACTGGGGTCAGCCCGGCTGTCCCAGCTCTGGCCGCTCCTCCAAGCCCTGCCGAGGTCACTCCCAAATGCCCTGTGCCCGAGCCAACCCGTGACACGTGCTCCTTCCACCCCTACACCCCCTTCGAAGCAGAGCTAGCTTGGTGTCACCTTCTCTGAGGCACTGGCCACCTATAAAATTAGAGCCCCAGGCCTCCGTGCACTGTTCTTACTTAATACCGATGTCTCCTCTGCAGTTGTGATTAAAATGATATTTACTCTGTGTATCTGTGGATAATGTTCTGAGTTTCGTTTTTCGGTTTTTTTTTTGGCTGCACCATGCAGCATGTGGGATCTTAACTCCCCGACCAGGGATCGAACCCTCACCCCCTGCAGTGGAAGCGTGGAGTCTTAACCACTGGACTGTCAGGGAAGTCCCTCTTCTGAGTTTTTAAATCAAAAGTGAAATATTAATTTAAGTATGCACCCCTAAATTGTCATTAGACATAACATAGTCACAGGCAGAAATAAATGCGTGGGTTTCAGATCCTGAAAATCCCAACAAATCCTGTCAAACTTTGAGCCTTCCTCTGCAGGCAAATGCAGAGGCACCTGTCACCTCTGCATTTTCAGGTGACAGGTAAACAGACATTTAACATTTGGCTCAATCTGCAACCGAGGCGACTGCAGCAATTGTGCAGCTTCAAGCTCTCCCTTCCTTCAATTATCGTAACAGAGGTCCCCTGGGAAGCTCTGTGGTTAGCTCCTTGGGCAGTAAAGATACAACCAAGGCCGCAGCAAAGGCCAGGCAGGTGTATCCTTTTCTGCCCACCCACCCGACCAAGCCTGGCCTGCTGGGACCACAAAGCTGATCCCGGCTTAACTCTTGTCCTCAAGGAGCTCATATTCAAGGGGGAATCCGTGGGACCACCAGCAGGGAATTCCATTAACAACCCCTCAAGCTCCTCTGGCATTTGAGGCTGTCTCCCTTTCCCACCCCAAGAAAAGCATGGCCAGCCCTCCAGCTGAAAATGTGTCCAAGTGAACCCACGGAGGACACGTGAGGCCCTGCCAGGCGCCCTGGGGCCCACAGCCTCCCGTCCAACATTCAAACCAGGGGGTTCACCCTAGAAAACTAGGTCAATTCATAAAAGCACACAATCTGACAATTCCCCCATCTAAAAGCCACATCCGGCAGTTCCTATGCTGGAAAAGACAGATGCTACTTGGAAAATAATCAAATTAGAATACATCTTTCTATATAATTATAAGGATTTGTTTTCTAAAAGCCAGTACATTTGATATTCTCTTCATGAGTTGAACAGGTATAGATTCTCTCCCTCTCACACACACAGAGGCACTTAAGGTCTGGATTCCTTAGAGGGAAAAAAATTCAAAACCCAAATGCCCACCTGTTTCTTTAAATTCAGCAGATGTGTGCTTCCCTTCTTCATGAACAGAACTAAGCAATACATTCTTTGAGATGCACATATAGAGATTGGAAAGAACTACCACGGATCATTGTAAAGAAACTGTCAGGGCTTCCCTGGTGGCGCAGTGGTTGAGAATCTGCCTGCCAATGCAAGGGACACGGGTTCGAGCCCCGGTCTGGGAAGATCCCACATGCCGCGGAGCAACTGGGCCCGTGAGCCACAACTACTGAGCCTGCGCGTCTGGAGCCTGTGCTCCGAAACAAGAGAGGCCGCGATAGTGAGAGGCCCGCGCACCGCGATGAAGAGTGGCCCCCGCTTGCCGCAACTAGAGAAAGCCCTCGCACAGAAACGAAGACCCAACACAGCCATAAATAAATAAATAAATAAATTTAAAAAAAAACCAAACTGATCATTTAAAAAAAAAAAGAAGAAACTGTCATATGGTACCAGGAAAACGAAGATGAGATGCCTGCCCTTCCTGGCACGAGGGCCTGCCCTGTGGTGGTAGCTCACCTCTGCCCCTGCCACCCTGCTAAATCCTTCCAAGCTGTGTAGTAACCTTTCTCCTTGCCTTCTATCTTCAGAAAGCCCACAGTGGAAGGGAAGGCTAAGGGTGGGTGACCGACCTTCACCAGGCACTTTTCACCCTGTAATCTGCCTCATAAATCAAGTCCATTACTGTGCAGACTCCTTACCATCGGGCACAGTTAACAAGCAGAGGTCTTTGAATATTTTAATGACTGATGAGGAATACTTAGCCTTGGGCCAAAACAGCATGCCCCCTTATTAACCACGAAGACATTCAGTAAGAGCCCAAGCATTGTACGTCAAAATCACTAAATGAAAGATTGAGTCCTCAGAATTCAGGGTTCCGCCTCTTGTCTGACAATTATAATTTGGGCCCTTCCACACTGGCCACCAACACTTTTGAGGCCGATGTGGTTCACATTCAACACTCATATGTAAGTCAGCCTCCCTAAAGCCCCCAGACTCATTTTAGAATACTACCCTTTGAATGTCGGACTCTGCCTAGGCAAGGAAGTTCTAATCCATGACAAGGTTGCCTATCTGGATATACCTACTTGGACCAAATTAATCCACTTGTCATTAGGGCTAATGGTTGATTGTGGTGCAAGTCACCGAGTGCTCCCGGGACCCAGGGCTGGTCACAGTGGGAATTACGGCGGCAGAGCCTCACCAGCGTGGACTCTGGGCTCACTAATGTCCCTGCTGACCAGTGAGGCTGGGGCAGGGTCATACGAGCTCCAGCTGGGCCCAGGGTTTAGGACGGTCATTTAGGACCAAGCTGGGATAAAGAAGGTGACCCCCAGCCTCAGCACTGGTGTCAAACAAGTAAGTCGAGTTGGATCAATGCTCGCCACCCAGGGAACATTAATAATCTCTGGGGGAAAAACACAAGCTTTGGGAGCAAGAAGGGACCCTGACCATCTGGGCCAACCATTGCTACCCTCACAAAAAGGCAATTTAGCTGTGTGGTTCCCCCCATGTATGGAGTCCCCTTCCTGGCTGTCAGGCCGCTGGAGGGCAGGGTTACCTCTTCACAGACGTGAGGGAATGAGGGCCTCACGGATCCCTCAGTTACACAGGGGATGGGCCAGCTGAGGTCATAATTACTTCAGGTCTGTTCCAACAGTTATTATGACCCAAAAAAACCCCAAACAAACAAAACCTCCAACCATAAAAATAACTTACTCTTATAGCCACGAGACACGCACACACTTGTCATTTATTTGCTGTGTTACTTGTGCCCTGCTCCCACTGACCACGTCACCTCCCTCCCCCAGACAAAACTGACCACTGCAGCCAGTGAGCTGCTGAGGCTCTCCTCACCTGCATAGCCCCAGGGATGGGAGATGCTCAGTAAACTGCAGGGGCTTGATCAGGGTCGGCCGAATAGACTAATGAAGTCCACCATCGGCCGGTGGCTGTTTGGGATTTTCCCAGAGAGCACCAGACCTTCCACTCAATGCTTTCCTATGCACAATTATTACTGGCTCTTCTCTATTCAATACACAAGGTCCCGATCTCATCACCAGGAGCCCAGAAATCATCCTCAGAAACCTTCCCATGGTCTCACTACAGCGAGAAGAAGAGGGAGGCAGAAGACCCTCATCCTGCAGGGCTGGGGTGGTTGGGTGGGCAGAAGGGCCAGGGCCCCCAGCACAGCCCAGCAGTTCACAGGTAGAAGGCATGATCCGTTTAAAATGGATTTCTTCTGTTTGAGTTTATTAAACATTCATCTTTCCAAATGGATTTTTTTCCCCCTGCTTTTGTGACTATAAGAGTACTATGGGGCTTCCCTGGTGGCGCAATGGTTGAGAATCTGCCTGCCAATGCAGGGGACACGGGTTCGAGCTCTGGTCTGGGAAGATCCCACATGCCACGGAGGAACTGGGCCCGTGAGCCACAACTGCTGAGCCTGTGCGTCTGGAGCCTGTGCTCCGCAACAAGAGAGGCCGCGAGAGTGAGAGGCCCGCACACCGCGATGAAGAGTGGCCCCCGCTCGCCGCAACTAGAGAAAGCCCTCGCACAGAAACGAAGACCCAACACAGCCATAAAAATAAATAAATAAATTTATTAAAAAAAAAAAAAAAGAGTACTATGTTTCACTGTTTAAAAAAAAATTCAAATTAGGAAACGTATAAAGTAGAAACTGAGGAAATGACCTGCAAACCCCAGGGTCCAAAGAGCACCTTCTAAGAGTTTAGTGTATGTCCTTTTAGACTTGTTCCTATTTCCACATCAACTTGTAAACGTGTGTGTGTGTGTGTGTGTCTGTGTGTCTGTGATTGAAACTATGAAAAAGACAAGAAGGGTTTGCTTTTTTAAAAACAAAGGCAACAAGGAAGAGCAACCTGCCATGGGGTGAAGCTGGAATCCGGCTCCACTGTTGGTGACATGTGCAGTGTCTGAGCAAGATATAAGGATGGGATCTCGGAGAGACAGCAGCCAAGAGAGAATCCGGGGTCCTTCCCAGGCTGGGAAGCAGCCCCCGGGGCTGGGTACCCTGTTCTCTGGCTCTGGACCAGCAAGTGAGGAGCAGTGAGCACAGAGGGGCTGTGCTTGATTGCTTGCAACACCAGCTAGGGAGAAGGGGATCGAGGACTACCAGTAGGATTAGGGCTCCAAGCTCACCGCTGGGGCTTGGTCCTGATGCCCGCAGGTCCAGCAGCCTTCCCCACGCTGAGGTGCAGATGTGGGAATGGTGGCCTGAGACCTTTCTGGGGGCCGGAGGACTATCTCACTACCTCAGGTAAAAGAGGTACTGCAGGCAAGGAATCAGCAAGCAGTCCCACTTCAACCTAGAGACCACGGAGTCTTCATCCCTCAGCCTCCTTTTCTGACTCAGAGTCACAAAGCTTCCAAGGTCCCAATCAGGGCCCAGCAAGAAAAGGTGTGACGGTCACTAACCTAGAAAGCAGAGCTGGCCTTTCTAGCAGTTAGGAAATCCCTTTGCAAAATGTCATAAGATCCCATCCCCTGGTTCGTATATCTCACGTACGAGAGGAAGCTCACTATTTCAAGGAGCCCTAAAGAGAAGAACCACTATGTATCCAAGAATCGTACTTTCACTGATACAGCTTCTGTGAAAATTCTCGTTTTCACATACCAGGCTTCAAAGTCAAATGCTAACATCCCCACTGTTCTTTCCTTCATTTCTCTAACGCAGCTTCAAGTTGTTGAGGTCACAGCACCAGGAGCTTGATCTCCAGATTCAGCAACTAAGTTGTGATAACTCTGGTCATGATTTGGCAAATTTCAAAGCCAGGATTCCAGATGCTCCTGTAGCAGAAGTCAAATCAGATTGTGCTCCTTGAAGAAGCAAACTGTTTTGCACCAGTACATATGTGTTCACAGATGAGAAAGAAAAGTCAGCTGTCCCCTCTCAACAGAAGCTACAGTCTGAAAGCAAAAATGGCCTTGGCTTCAGCCTGAAGGCGTGTTTGTTAGATGCATGCTCAGTTCTGCTTTCCACGATCTAAAGCTTCATCCAGCAGCAAAGGTGCTGAAAATGAGTGAGGCCCTACCTTGCTCGCCCGGCAACGGCTGCTTGATAGACTGTGGAAGAAATCCCAGAGGAGAGCTGTGGAATCTGACATAGCAGTGGCGTACCGGCTGGGCCAGGCCACCAGGCTGGGGTGACTGCAGAGCACCCTGCCTGGACCAGTCAGGTCCTGCAATGCCACTGAGCAAAGAGTACATGGCTGATTTGCTTGTGCAGGAAAAAAACCCTCTCCCTGTGGCAGCATATGTCTCTAAAGGCAGATCCATACGCAGAATACGGATGGACATAATTCACACACCCCCAGCGGTCATGGAATTTTCCTTGTAAAGGAAGGAAAATAGATCATCTTTAAGAAAAGAAGGGCTGCGTGGATCAAGAAACAGACAAAATGCTAGGAAACTGATTTTGAATCTGGCTATATTTTAGAGTCTCTAGCTGATAATCAAGCACAGAATCAAACTGAAGTCAATACACCAAGAATTGCCAATCAGCTTGCTCAAATAAGATCTGTTTCTACATTAAAAAATATTCAGCCATTTATTTCCTATTTTTGCAAACATTTATTTATTAGTGATATATCAAGTATCCAGCAGCAAGCTGGATGCTGAAATACAGCAGTGAAAAAGGTAAACACTATCCCTCCCTCATGGAGTTTAAATTTATGGTCAGGAAGACAGACACTAAACAAGTAAAATAATTCTAGTTGTGAAAGAGATTAACACAAAGGAGGAAGAAAACAAACTACCTATAATACTGTGGGGCTACTAGCAGGATACATTTCAGTTATTTGTAAACATACTGAGTTCTTGTTTCCGCATGTGTGTTAAGAACTTCCCTGGTGGCACAGTGGTTAAGAATCCGCCTGCCAATGCAGGGAACATGGGTTTGACCCCTGGTCCGGGAAGATCCCACATGCCGCACAGCAACTAAGCCAATGAGCCACAACTACTGAGCCTGTGCTCCAGAGCCCGCAAGCCACAACTACTGAGCCCATGTGCCACAACTACTGAAGTTCGTGCGCCTAGAGCTTGTGGTGCGCAACAAGAGAAGCCACCGCGATGAGAAGCCCGCGCACCACAATGAAGAGTAACCCCCGCTTGCCACAACTAGAGAAAGCCCATGCGCATCAACAAAGACCCAATGCAGCCAAAAATAAATAAATAAATAAATAAATAAATAAATAAATAAATAAATAAATAAATTTTAAAAAGAAAGAAAGCAACTCCAAATGTTTACAAAGAATACAGAGACACTCGGCTTGCCTGAGGCTACGTTTGTTTCGAGGTTCTCATCAGACTCACCAAATCCTGGAAAACCAAGGTGTGAGGTTATCTTAGCATTTAGGGCTGTGCAGAGACAGACTTGTTGGCAGGATTTAATGACTGGCCAGGTTTTCACTCCTCAGATTCCCCACTCCACCCTGCCCACTGTGCCCTGCTGATCTTACAAAACACCCTTTCCATCACGTCATTCCCTAATTTGAAGATCCACAATGATTCCCTCTGGGAACAAGTTCAAACTCCTTTGACAAAGGGACTAGATGGGGAGATGAGAAGACAGAGCAGACACAGCACACATGGCCATCCCGAAGGCACCTCCCAGTCTCCTGGGGCCTCCCAGGAAATAGAGGGGCCATGCCAGAGCCACGAGTCGACAGTGCCGCATTCTAATTCCCCCTCAGCCTCATCCCGGAGGGAAGGGCCTGGCCCTGCAGCTGGAGGGAGCAAGCTGGGCCAAAAGTGCAGAAGAAGAGAAACCAAGAGCGGGTGTATTGGTTAAAAAAAAAATCAGGACCCAGAAAGGTTTTGGGTTCTGTGTGGCCGATGAGATAAAACGACATTACCCTTGCAATAGAACATGCTGGATAGCCATGGGGGTGACAAGAGGGGCCCAGACCAGGGCAGGGTGAGGGTGGAAAGGAGACATGAGCAATGGAAAACCACTCAAAATTAAAGAATCGCCTTCATCCTGGAGACAAAAGAGCCCTGTGGATCGGACAGAACCAGCCCAAGGAGTTTGGGGCCAACTCACGTATGTTCTGGGTGGGCCCCAGAATCAAAGGAATCAAATCCAGGTGTTTCTGTGACAAGAGTGCCCTGAGCCAGGTGAAGGAGGGTGGCTGGGAACCCAGCACCTGGACCCGGAGTTTAAGGCCAGGACAGACCAGGTGTGGAGTGTGTGGGGGGGGGGGGGGTGGGCAGGGGAGGGCACGAGTGAGCTCGAAGGAGAGCCAGGATTAAACTGGGAGAGGACCTCCTGGAGAAGGAGCAGCCGGACTAGCCCGGGAGGTTCAGGGTAAACTCAGGAGGGACATACATGCCTCATGGGAGCCGAACAGGATGGAACACCAAGCTTTGCAAGACACAGAGGAATTCCCTGAAGCAAAGTCCGGGAAGGAGACCAGTAGGAGCCAGGAGCCAGACAGGCCCCTATCAGATGGCTGAGGTCAGTTCCAGGAGGAGCTGGCGAGACCCCAAAGGCCAAATGAACACGCAGATGGGTGGGCTGGGGCCTGGCACCACAGTGAGATGGAACAAACACGTGCACCCATAAGCTTGTGTGCACTGGCGTGTGCATTTACACAGTGTTTCCTTCTGACTCAGAACAACAACGGAGGTGCAGGAACACCTGCAGGGCACACGTGGGGAAGCGAGGTGCAGGCACAGTTGGCTGGAGATGCTTCCTTAGACGGAGGCTGATTGCAACGGGTTCTGAGCCTTCCAAAGGCCCACAGGCACCTGAGTCATGTCAGATGGACCCTTGGCCTCCACTCATCTCCAGCCTCTTCAGGAAGAGTGGGTCATCCTGGACCCTCTTCTCTGTACTCAGGACGGGGCCTTCTCTTAAACAGTCCACCCTGACAATAGCCCAAGCATCGGTGACCTCACCTTTCTTTCCCAGTCATTAGGAGGACTTAACTGTTGCTTTGCAAGAATGCCTTTACATGCTGAAGACCTTTAAAGCTGTTATATGGCAGAATGGGTGTCCTCTATGCACATAGTCAGTGCTATGGGGTCTGCAGCACAAAGGCTAGCGATGGATGAGAAGAAGCCAAGCCCCGCCCCGGGAGGTGACATCCTCTCCCCAGCTCCCCGCCCCCGTCTTGAAGGGCTGAGATGTCAATGGGAGCTAATTTAATTAGAACAGCAGGGTCAGGTGGGGCTGGTTACTTCCCCGCTGGCATTTCACTGAAACTTTCAGAGGCTGTCTTCCAGCATAATCGCTCCCCTGAGTTTCTCCCTTGGTTTCCAGCTTGACCTTTCTCTGTTCCGAAGGGCCTTCAGTAGAAATGGATTCTGACAGCTCGGAAACAGCATGCAATTATTTATAGCAAATTCGGGATGGATGGGGTTTCATCAATCTTTATTTTCTGCTTTTTCCGATTAACCATGGCCCACGCTCAGTCGCAGCTTATGGAAACGAAGACTAATGCTCCCTTGTCTTTCCAGCTTCAAGCATCATCGGCCTCCCTTTTCCTAACGAGGGGCCCAAATGATCTCACTCCTCTCTGGAAGCCTTTTTAAAATGCCTTGCTTCTCCTTGGCTGCCGAGGTTTATTCCCTTTATTGAAAGCTGATGGGGATTGGGCACAGCTGAATCGCTGGCCTCATAAGGAGGCTAATAGGGTAAGGAATGCCCCAGGGGTGACCAAATCTTAGTTCAAAAGAAAACCCAGAATCTGCTTCACCTGCTCTTCATCCAAATGCTACCATCTTCCTAAGGCACAGTGTGGTGCCACCTGCTCTGCGAAGCTACCGCTGACATTTTCTGAATTCCTACAACATTTGGTATCTTTACTGTATTACGTGGAAATTTTGATATCTAGATACTTGTAGAATGATTGATTTCATTCTTATTACACCCTGTATCTCCAACCTGACTGCAAATACCTTGAAGAGGTAACTATGTCTTCCCTTCTCTGAAACCCCCCTCAGTGACTGGCACATTACCTGGTCATAGTAGGTGCTCAATAAATCCTTAAGTACAGCATGAACAACTGTCTGGAGCTACAGCTGGCACACAAAGGGCAAGGATGGATCTTAACTGCTCCAGGGAGTCCGATTAACACGCTCTGAGGGGCTCTTCTGAGACCCCTCACCAAACCAGCAGAGGCCCAAACCATATCAGGAATGAGGTCCAAATGAAAGCTGGGAGGGATCTCTGAGATCACCAGATCACCTGTGGTCAAACTTCTTCTGAGCAGCAGAATGTTTTTTTTTTTCCAAACTAAATCTTATATCAAGTCTTCACATATGAAGCAGATTAGAATAATTATAAATTTTATAAGTAAATTTTTTATATTCAAATGTATAACTCAATCACTATGAGAGCAGTGAAGCTATCTCGCTGTACAAGCAAATCTTGAAGTTATGGTGACATTTCTAGTCTAAGGTCAATCTCAGCATCTAGCTTATTTCTTTTGGTCTTGGTTGTACAGTATGGAGATAATCCCAATGGATACAGATAGGTAGGTGCCTATGGTAACCATTTTTAAACGTCTCAGGACCCACTTCAATTAAATAGATGTGGCAGGTGAAGCTTAGTTGCACAAAATCAACTTACTGTGGCAGCATGTTAATTAATGCAAAATTAATGTATTGACAGTCACCAGCATGACAGCTATGAACACTACTGAGTTTGCATTTTTCCACAGTTTTAAAAACACTTTATATATGTATATAAGTGTGTAACATACACACATATAAATTATACCTCAAAATGTTAAACACAGAATTACCCCATATGACTGGCAATTCCATTCCTAGACATAATCCAAGAGACATGAAGGTTATACTCACACAAAAAGTCATACATGATTTTACTATTAACAATTTATATGCAAAATTGTTATACTATCAACTTACATTAATAAATAGGGATGCATCAATTAGAATAAGTATATGTATTATAAAAATTCAACTTTAATTGAAATGCTGTATATGTTAATAGTATGCCCTTGAGCTACGCAAGAAACAGAGTTTTGAGTTTTACGTAAGCCATTGAGGGAGAGTGAAAGTGAAGTCAATAGACTTCTTGAACAAGGGAATTCCGCTCATCAGTATTCCATTTTGCAGTTACTTTACTTCAACATAGATTAGAGAAGATTCTTTGTGACTGTTAATCATTAACATTTTTTTAACATAAGGTCTAGTGATTCTTCACACTGTGAATTTTATGAGTTGAATGAATATGGACACGGTTGGTACTACATTGTATTAAAAGAAGTATCAACAACAACAACAACAAAAGTCGTACATGAATGTTCACAGCAGCATTATTTACAATAGCCAAGATGTGAAAACAACCTAAATTTCATCGACTGATGAATGGATAATAAAATGCAATATTCCTCAGCCATAAAAAGGAATGAAGTACTGATACGTGCTATAAAACGGATGACCCTTGAAAACATTATGCAAAGTGAAAGAAGAGAGTCACAAAAGACCACATGGTGTATGCTTCCAATTATATGAACTCCATAGAGGCAGAAGGTAGATTAGGGGTTGCCTAGGGTTGAGTGTGGGGAGCGGGAGGAATGGCGAGTGATTGCTAATGGCCACAGGGTTTCTTTTTAGGGTGATGAAAATGCTCTAAAATTAGAGAGTAGTGATGGTTGCACAACTTTGTGAATATACTGACAACTGCCGAACAGTACACTTTAAATGGAGACTGTATGAATTATCTCAATCAAGCTGTTAAAGTGATATAGAAAATCTATATATGTAGGAAACTATATTCTGAGAAAAAAATAGTCAAAATGAATCAACTGTTTGTGGAATTCCTTAAAGCCCTTGCTGAGTTCCTCAGTGCTCTACTGAGATAATACGATTATGAAAACTATGGATCTGGTTCCTTTCCTTTGACCAGACCTATGGACACTGAGAGCTTAGCTGACCTGCCCAGGCCAGGGCCAGATGGTCAGAAAGCAAGGACAGGGCCCAGATGATCTCACTGCAGAGCTGGCTCCTTTCCTTTCTAATGTGGCTTAAGCTGGCCCTTTCAGGGGGTGTTTCCAGCCCTCGGTAACAGGAACCAGGTGAGCACAGAAGGCGGTGATAGGGACAAACTCACCACTTTCACCAGGGCCTCGTTTTCTCCCCCATCTCCCATGGGCATCTCCAGCTCAGCATCACCAACACTGCTGACAGACAACACGTCCGTCCCCTTTCTCCCTGCATCCTTGCAGGGCAAAAAGGGACCTCCTTACTGCACACGTCAAAGTGGCATATTTGTTTGGAGTCTGAGACTTCGGCTTCCTTAACTTCCCATTTCCCTCACCTCTGGTGCAAGACACACTTGCAAACAACTCCCTTTTTATTAAAGGCTCATCCTGTTTTCTAGAGAGGAGAGAGCCTGGGAGCAACTTCAGGCCTCCAAGAAGCAAGAAGCAAGACAATACACCCTCTGAGGTGCTTCTGTCAGCGTCTGGGTAGGTAGTTTAATTTTTTAACAGCTCGTTTTGGAGCCCTTTGAAAATATATTATTAGCACATTGGCCTCACCGTGTACCTAATTTAGCAACCATGGTTCTAATTACCAGGCTGTTCAGGAAAGGTTTCCAAAGTGAGTTTGCAGCCTGAGAGCTGTGCGGAAAACCACATGAATATTTACTTAGATGTTCTGTGGATTCAACTTATTGGATACTCTGGCAAAAGTCTAACCCAGAGGTCTGAGTAGCCCTTTATGCCAGGGCTTTGGTGTGATACCACGTGGTTATTATGGAAAATAATATATTCTTTTTTAATAGAAAAATTTTTTATTGATGTATAGTTGATTTACAATATTATATTAGTTTCAGGTGTACAATATTGTATTAGTTTCAGGTATACAACATAGTGATTCAATATTTTTATAGATTATGCTCCATTTAAAGTTATTATAAAATATTGGCTGGGACTTCCCTGGTGGCACAGTGGTTGGGAGTCTGCCTGCGAATGCAGGGGCCACGGGTTCGAGCCCTGGTCCGGGAGGATCCCACATGCCGTGGAGCGGCTAAGCCCGTGTGCCACAACTATTGATCTTGCGCTCTAGAGCCCATGAGCCACAACTACTGAGCCCACATGCCACAACTACTGAAGCCCACGCACCTAGAGCCCATGCTTCTCAGCGGGAGAAGCCACTGCAATGAGAAACCCACTCACTGCAGCAGGGAGTAGCCCCCGCTCGCTGCAGCTAGAGAGGGCCCGTGCACAGCAACCAAGACCCAACACAGCCATAAATAAATAAATAAATAAATAAATTAAAAAAAAAATATTGGCTATATTCCCTGTGCTGTACAATATATCCTGACACCTTATTTATTTTATACATGATAGTTTGTCTCTTAATTCCCTACCCCTATCGTGCCCCTCCCCCTTCCCCTCTTTCCCATCAGTAACAACTAGTTTGTTCTCTATACCTGGGAGTCTGTTTCTGTTTTGTTATATTCGTTTGTTTTATTTTTAGGTTCCACATATAAGTGATATCATACAGTATTTGTCTTTCCCTGTCTGACTTATTTTACTCAGCACAATACCCCCCGGGTCCATCCATGTTGTTGCAAATGGCAAAATTTCATTGTCTTTTATGGCTGAGTAGTAGTCCATTGTACATATATACTCACAAATAATATATTCTTAAAAACTTCCAAGGTGGGGGACATACCATTTTCAACCAATGTTTTCACAAAGCAACAGACTAAAATCAATGCAATCAGTTGCCATTTTATTTTCCTAAGGATGCTCAGTGGTGTCATTCTTTAGGGCAGGATCCTTAAACTGGGGTCTCTGGACCTCCTAGGGGCTCTGTGCACCTTTAAAATCAGATGTAAAGCATGTGTGTGTGTGTGTGTGTGTGTGTGTGTGTGTGTGTGTCTGTGTGTCCATTTTCTCTCTTTTCTAAAAGAGAATCTATGAGATCCCAAGCGAAGATTAGAAACCAGTGTTATCAGGCAAAGAATGATGCTACCAGGGGTAGCAGGGGTGACAGGGCAGAGTTCTAGATCCAGTTCTGTCTCTATTACGTGACTTTAAGCAAGATGTCACTGTTACCATTATCAGTGTCATAGGCACATATACAAATATTCACAGTCCTAGGTATTGGGGATGCAGAGAAGAGTAAAGAAATGTAAGATTCGGTTCCTGTTCTGGGTGGTTCATGACCTAGTATGGAGACAGGGCAAACACAGCTCTGAAACTTGTAGACTGCTCAAATACTCACAGGCCAGAGCTTGGAATGCAGGCGAGCTCTGAGCTGTGCCCCGTTCGGCAGGGAGGCAAGGCTGAAGGAATCGTGCGGAACCAGAGCTTCATTTAGGGTGCATGTAGAAGGTGAGTCACTGTGGAGCCTTTGGCTCTGCTCAATGGGGGTCAAGCCCAGGTGACTAGGGTTTCACTGGGTGGCAGGAATCTTGGAAAAAGCTGAGGGATGACAGTCAAAGCAACACCAAAGCAGAGATGAGGGCCTTCTCTGAAAATTGGGTAGATTCCTAAAGATCACAGGAGAAATAATAACACTTTGATCTATCGAAAGGAAAGTAGAGAAAAGCGAAATAGAAGGACTTTGTAAACCTTTACCAAGAGATGGGGGCATGAATCAAGATATGGAGGGCAGAGGAGAAGAGTGCACATATACTCTGGGAAGGTCCAACACACGTGAAATTGCCCCTCTACCACCTGGAACAAAGCTCACCTGAACTACCAACTGTCGTGCATTCGTGCATTCGAACGTCCATCCACCATTTACTAACTACCCACGACAAGGTGCTGGGGGATCAAGAATGCATAGAGCTCAGTCCCTGCCTTCAAGGACAACCTGATGGGGAGACACCTTCAGAGAGATGATTAAAAAGGAGAGTGCACGGATGGATGTGCCGTGGGAGCAACGAGGAGACTCGGGGAAGGCTCCCAGGGCGCCAGTGCTGGGACGGACCTTGGCGACCACTCATCCAGGTGAGGAGACCACACACGGCCCGGCTGCACAGGTCACGTGTTAGCAAAGCCCCAGTAATTTACCACACCACCTGGCTCATCTCCAAAGGCAAGATCAACCTCTGCCCTTCTTTGCCACCAAAACGTATCAAGATGAAGAAGGCGGTCTTCACTGTTTCTCCACAACGCAGAGCAGCCCCTCAAACTGCTCCCTGCTCAGCCTGGGAGATTTTGTTCCGGGATTTCAACACGTGTCCTTTGAAACTGAAGCTCGTCAAGCATCAGAAAAGGCAAGGTGCACTCTGAGGCTGGACTGGGCCTATTACATTGGCGCCAAGATTTAATGCCTTGTAATCATCAAGAGCCCACTTTCCCAGGTTCATAAAACCCCAGCAGTCTGGCTTCTGCGTTTAGACTAATAAAAAGCACAATGGGCGTAAAGGGACCCAAGGCCCGTCCACATGCCACCCGGGAAGCCTTGGTTATGTGGTCCTGGAACCCAGAAACACCCCCACTGCCCACCCTGCCAGAGGCCAGGGAGAAGGCGTGGAAGAAGGCTGACGTCCATCCTGTACGCCTGGGACAGCGCCTCCAACAGCACCCGGGCTCTCGGGAGGGACGTCAGACCAGACCGAAAGGCGGCAGGCCCTCGTTACCTGTGTCTCCATCATTCTGCGAACATTACATCCCAAGCACTCTAACAGCCTTATAGACTTTTTCTTAACATCTTTATTGGAGTATAATTGCTTTACAATGGTGTGTTAGTTTCTGCCGTATAACAAAGTGAATCAGCTATATGTATACATATATCCCCGTCTCCCCTCCCTCTTGCGTCTCCCTCCCACCCTCCCTATCCCACCCGTCTAGTGGGACACAAAGCACGGAGCTGATCTCCCTGTCCTATGCGGCTGCTTCCCACTAGCTATCTATTTTACATTTGGTAGTGTATATATGTCCATGCCACTTTCTCACTTTGTCCCAGCTTACCCTTCCCCCTCCCCATGTCCTCAAGTCCATTCTCTACGTTTTATAGACATCTTTGTGTTTAATTCTCACAACGCCCCTGTAAGGTCAGTACTATTCTGACTCCCATTTCACAGATGGAGAAACTGAGGTTCCAACATGGTATGTAACTTGCCCAAGGCCCCAGAGCCGGCAGGTGGTAGATAAGGAACAGGGCAACTTCCATACTGGACACTCTGAGGTGGCACTTTGCAAAGGAGATTCATTCTTGGATCTCTTCCAGAACTAGCAGCTCACGTTACGGAGGAAGGAGTGGGCTGTCTTCCACAGGAGAGCTGGGAGGCTGGAGGGCTGCTCAGGGATCCCTCCTTCCCACGGGGCTGGCTGCCCTATCAGGGCCACCATCAAGCCCAGGCAGGAGACACCTGCCCCGCAGCCGCCTGTGACTCCACGGCGGCTGGCTCTAATGAGGGGAAACCAACAGGTTTCAAAGGAGTCTCTGGAGAGCCTCTGCAGGTCACATGCCGCTTTAAACCCCCTCATGTACTTATCTGAGCAACAGGACATCTGCCCCCATGGTCCTTTCAAATTCTGATGAGTTCTCCAGACAGTTTGTTTCAAAAGAAGTGAAGCTCTAACAGTTTCTGCTAGGTTTGAAAGAAAGCTCTTTTACTTCAAAGTGAAAGCTATTTTGCCAAAGAAATAAGACAGCTTTACCCAACTAGGTTGGAATGGTGGGTTCAAAAAAAAAAAAATTAACTTTGGAACCTTGGATTGGGTGTAGGGGAAGCTTCACTCTTGGAACTCTAAGGCCCCATTCACATTAGAAATAACTGAGTTTTCCTCACAGACTAGGCTTTTCTTTTCTTTTTTTTTTTTTTGGCCATGCCACACAATGCATGCAGGGATCTTAGTTCCCTGACCAGGGATTGAACCAGTGCCCCCTGCAGTGGAAGCGCTTAGTCCTAACCACTGGACCGCCAGGGGAGTCCCCTCACAGCCTAGGCTTAATGTGTTTACTCATTACATCAGGTCTTCAGGTGGCTGGAGCCTCGTGGAGATCCCAAATCGTGGGCACCTGTGGGGGGAGCCCTCTGGTACAGGTGAGGGCCTCATCACAGGGGGCGTGGAGAGGCTGGGGGCTCTTCTTCCAGGCTCAACCGTCAGCCCCATCTTGGACACAGCTTTGCTCTGTGCCCTGATTTTTTTTTTCCCCCCCGACTAAAAAAATTTTTTTTATTGTGGTAATATATACATAAAATTTACCATTTTAACTATTTTTTAGTGTACAATTTAGTGGTGTTAAATACATTCACACTGTTGTACAACCATTACTACCCTCCAACTTAAACTCTGTACTCATTAAACACTCACTCTCTTTCCTCTCTCCCCCCCTGGAAACCACCATTCTCCGTTCTGTCTCTGTGAATTTGACTCTTCCAGGTACTTCATCTAAGTGGAATCACACAGTATTTGTCCTTTTTCACTTAGCATAATTCTTCCATGTTGCATGTGCCAGAATCTCCTTCCTTTGAATAGGGGTATAGACCACATTTTGTTGAGTCTCATCCATTGACGGACACTTGGGTTGCTTCCAAATTTTGGCTATTGTGAATAATGCTGCTATGAACATGGGTGGGCAAATATCTGTTCCAGTTCTGTGCCTGGATTTTTTTCGTGTGTTTTTTTGAACTCTGAAAGGGCAAACTGGCATCAGTCCCATCAGATGCCCCAGGGCTTGCCCCTGGGTGGCCCGGAGGCGCCGCAGGTGTGAATAGAAGGGAGGCATCCGGGAGCTGCCCACACAGAGGTGTCACCCAGAGGGCTGCCAGCCTAGCTCCGGTGTTTATGGGAGCCGGCCTGTTGCTTTTAAGCATGGGAATGAACGGAAGGGCACAAGCCCCTGCGTGCCCGTCTCCTTCCCCACCTCAAACACACCCTTCCCTCCACGGCAGCATAGCTGCCCGCTGAGCCCCCCAGGGCACACGTGGGCAGCTGGAGCCCTGGTGTGGAGCAGCCCCTTCCCCCCTTCCGTCTCTCTCGCCCCCTCAAAACCCCCAAAACAGCCCCAAATGAACACTACACAAATTATAACCGACAGCATCTACCCAATGTGAGTTTCCTAAGGATGGCACCTTGCTAGCCTTTTAAAGTGTATTTTGAATGAGCTAATACAACTGCAAAAAAAAAAGAGACATCTGGTAAATAACACAGACCCTGAATTTCCAAACAACTTCTTGAAAAATTCGGCCTGCAGCTGGACCATCCGGAGCCCGAGGGTTCTCAGTGGGGGTGGTAGGGGCTGTCCCAGGCTCCGACTGTTCTGCGGCCCCTTTTCCAGACATGTGAGGGGAAAGATCCAGGAAGTCTCCCAAAGAAGCCTGGAAAGTTTTTGTGTTTTAAGTGGAAAAAAAAAAAAAAAGACGTGGAATTGAAATTACCATTAAGCAAACATAAAAATATGAAAGCACACTCCCAGGAGATTAGGGAAAATAATTTCCGCTGATAGTGATCTTGAGATTAGTTTTGTCGAGTGAATCAAGCACCAGGCAGTGAGCAAGGGAATTTGGCTTCTATTTCTAGCTTCCCGCGCCCTGGTTCAGTCATTCAGAAATAACTTCTACTCCTTGCTTTTTCTACTTTAAAACAAGGGAAATGCCACCCTTCCTCCTCCGTCAGCAAAGAAATTGTGCTCCTCACAGAACGTGCAGGATGCCCGGATTTCTGACACCATGGAGAGAAGTCAATAAGCTCCCAGAAAAGCAGCCACCAACAGACGTGTGCAGGATGCGATTCAATGACAAGAGGGGGTGTTCATAATGTATTACTGAGTGAAAAAAGGAAACTTGCAAAATGGTATGTGCAGTTTGTTCTCTAGTATTAAAAAAGAGAGAGAGAGAATATATATCCACACCATAACCAATGTGAACTGACAGATTCTAACGCACCCATATCCACGCATGCCCTACACCAAAACATTAACTGGTCATTTCTGGGTTTACGGGTAATTTAAATTTGTTTTTTTCTAAATGCTTCACACAGGTATTCCCTTTTGTTATCAGGGAAAAAATACATAGTTTTTAAGAAAAACGTATTCATATTATACACAGAGACATAAATATGTATGTGTGTGTATGTGCACTGTGATTGTATTCCGGGTGGTAGTAAAGAATCAACTGGAGCCATTATTGAAGAAAATAGGTGGACGGGCAAGAAATAAAAGGTTGATAAGACAACCCCTTTTGATTAAGTGATTTCTTGGCCAGCTGCTTGCACACACATCAAAAAATCCCTAGAACTGCTTCTTTCCAGCAGACAGGAAATCACTCATTTCCCCTGAAATGTGAACTTTCAGGCACCAAGTCTGATGAGGAATCATTGCATTCAAACCAACCTTCCCTTTCCTTTTGTAAATCACCTCTAAATGAGAGATTGCTTCTAGATAGGCGGGGAAAAAAGAGCAAAATCTTTAGACTGCTGTACACCCATGTTCAAAGCAGTATTAGTCACAATAGGCAAAAGGTGGAAACAACCCAAGTGTCCATGAACGGTTGAATGGATAAACAAAATGTGATATATATATATATATATATATATATATATATATATATATATATACACAATGGAATATTATCCAGCCTTAAAAAGGAAGGAAACTCTTGACACGTGCTACAACATAGATGAACCTTAAGGATTTTATGCTAAGTGAAATAAGCCAGTTATAAAAGGACAAACACTACATGATTCCACTTATATGGGGCACCTAGAGTAGTCAAATTCATAAAGACACAAAGTAGAATGCTGGTGTCCAGGAGCTGGGGAGAGGGAGCAATAGGGAGTTATTGTTTAATGAGTACAGATTTACAGTTTTGCAAAATGAAAAGAGTTCTGGAGATTAATTGCAAAACAATGTGAATGTTCAACACTACTGAACTGTACACTTAAAAATGGATAAGAGGGTAAATTTATGGTGGGTTTACACTCTACCCAGTTTGGTTTATGAATGCAGGGAGCAATTTCTGGCAGGCAGAAATCCCTCTTTTCCTGGGTGGAAGAAAGATAGAACCTGACCCTAGAAGTAAGTGCACCAAAATGTTAGCAGTGATGGGATTACACATGGTTTTACTGGTTACTTTTTAACTGTCATTCTTTTTTTTTTTTTTTTTTGGTTGCATTGGGTCTTTGTTGCTGTGTGCGGGCTTTCTCTAGTTGCGGTGAGCGGGGGCTACTCTTCGTTATGGTGCGCAGGCTTCTCACTGCAGTGACTTCTCTTGTTGTAGAGCATGGGTTCTAGGCCCGCAGGCTCAGTAGTTGTGGCTCGTGGGCTCTAGAGTGCAGGCTCAGTAGTTGTGGCGCACGGGCTTAGTTGCTCCATGGCACGTGGTATCTTCCCGGACCAGGGCTCGAACCCGTGTCCCCTGCATTGGCAGGCGGGTTCTTAACCACTGCACCACCAAGGAAGCCCTGTCATTCATTTTTAACACAACTTTAGAGATAACTTTTCTGAAACACAGATTTCCAAAAAGCACCACTAAAGTGTTTTAGGAGAAAGTATGAAGGTAAAGTGAGAGTTGGTGGTTGATTGATTGATTGATTGATTGGTTTTAATGTTCAAAGCAGGATCTTTATCACAGTCCGCAGGCCAGTTCGTATTTACAAGGGGCCTCCACTGACAAGGGGGTCTCAGGATGAAGTCCAAACCGGGCATATGGCCCCTACAGAGAACATTTGGCGGGTGGGGCGGGAGGGATGCACGTGCCCACCTCTCCCCTACACACGTTGGGCCTTCTGTTTTAATGGTGTCAGACAACAGATGTGTCCGAGGTCCCTCCTGGAAGGGCTCACTGGACAGATGGACAGGCCACAAAGGCATCACACGGCAGCGCATGTGACAGCACAGGGCAGCACAGCTGTCCACAGCTCCACACACCGTGCACCTGGCATTGCACCTGGCATTGCACCTGGGGCAGAGGGTCTTGCAAAAGAAAACTGGAAGACGACTTTGCCTCTGTCTCTTCTCATTTCTCAGTTTCTCTCTAGTAACCCACCCCCTATCCAAACAGCTATCTGAGAATCAACACATCTTTTTGAAAGTCCTCACTTGGGAGAATCTCCTTTTATTTAGATAATTTCAGAGTAGCCACAGACAAGAATTACCTGACAATTCTCTGGCGACAAGAATCCTAGCACCTGGTGAGGCTATTTTAACAGGTATAACTTGACAATGAGTTTAAAAAACCAGTCAAACCTTTATCATTTTCTCTACCTAGATTTTTAGGATGAGATAAAAATGGGGAAAAAAATCATAAATTCTTTTGAGAAAAATATAAAGAGCCTTTGGAACAGCAGACTAATTCTAATCTCGCTAGGAGCAACTAACTTTTTGTCTGTGCATGTGTTTTAATTATTTATTTTTAAACTTCAACAGATGTCTTTTATAAGCTCACACGGCCAGGATCATCTGACTGGAATCTATTTAGCAGCCTATCTTGCACTGACGCCTTGGGCTGAGTAAACACTGACATGGAAGAAAGAATCACTTGTTCACTGATAAAAGTGTATACATAGAAAAAAACCATCTAGGGTAAAAGGTCTACTTGAAATGTGTCACAAAATACTTGCTTATAGGAAAGGTGCCCTTTCCCCTTAAGGAAAGAGTTTTCTTTCTTTTTAAAAAAATTTTATTGAAGTATAGTTGATTTACAATGCTGTGTTAATTTTTGCTGTACAGCAAAGTGATTCAGTTATATATATTCTTTTTCATATTCTTTTCCATTATGGTTTATTACAGGATACTGAATATAATAGTTCCCTGTGCTATACAATACGACCTTGCTGTTTATCCATCCTATATATACTAGTTTGCATCTGCTAATCCCAAACTCCCAATCCTTCCCTCCCCCAACCCCCTTCTCCTTGGCAACCACAAGTCTGTTCTCTATGTCTGTGAGTCTGTTTCTGTTTCATAGATATGTTCGTTTGTGTCATGTTTCAGATTTCACATATAAGTGATATCATATGGTATTTGTCTTTCTCTTTCTGACTTACTTCACTTAGTATGATAATCTCTAGGTCCATCCATGTAGATGCAAATAGCATTATTTCAGTCTTTTTAATGGCTGAGTAATATTCCATTGTGTGCGTGCGTGCGTGTGTGTGTGTAGGTGTATGTGTATCACATCTTCCTTATCCATTCATCTGTCAATAGACATTTAGGTTGTTTCCATATCTTGGCTATTGTAAATAGTGCTGCTATGAACACAGGGGTGCATGTATCTTTTCGAATTATAGTTTTGTCTGGGTATATGCTCAGGAGTGGGATTGCTGGATCATATGGCAACTCTATTTTTAATTTTTGAGGAACCTCAAAATAGAAGTTTTCTAACAAGAGAACTCCGGCGAGCTTATGTTATAAAGGCAAGCAGGTGGGACTTCCCTGGCGGTCTAGTGGTTGGGACTTCGCCTTCCAATGCAGGGGGTGCGGGTTCAATCCCTGGTTGGGGGGCTGGGATCCCACATGCCTCCGGGCCAAAGGACCAAAGCATAAAACAGAAGCAATATTGTAACAAATTCAATAAAGACTTTAAAGATGGTCCACATCAACAAAAAAATCTTTAAAAAAATAAAATAAAATAAAGGCAAGCAGGTTAGGCAAAGCAAAGTTTGGTTTGATACAAACCAAACACAGATATCAGATACAAACACAAATATGAATTTAGCTCTGCAATTTTTTATAAGCAAATAACAGAAAGCCCCACCTCACGCCCCAGGGCTGGAAAGTTCCAAACTCTGTTTCTAGAAAGCAAACAGAAATTTCCTACATTGCTCTCATAGTCTGCTGCTATATGTCCTTGTTCCTAATTGAAGCGTCCCCCCCCAAAAAAGATTAATTTTGTGCCACTCAATTGTGAGACCCAGATCTGTGGAGGGAGGGAAGAAATGCAGAAAGTAACTTGACTGCCCAAGAGTGGGGTTTCCAGAGAGGAAAAAAAGAATCGATTCCCAAATCACTACCATATCGTAATTACCCAGATGTGAAAATAATGTTACATCCTTTGTTTTTACCTTCTGCTGGTGACATGAAAGGCATTACCAAGGAGATGGGCGGGCTGCCTGGGGTCTGGTTAGAAAGGTACGTGTCTGATGGGTCCTGGGATGACTCCAGTTTGGGGACCCTCCACACGATCTGGTCTCCCCATTCCTGTGGGACACAGGACTGCTTTTGACTAACATCTGTACCAGTTGCTGAGTCGCAGAAGGAAGGGAAGGAAAACTCTGGCAGTTTTAAATACACTTGATTAGCTGTAAAGATGGAGGTTCTGGGGTGACACAGAAATTTGCTCTTTACATGCCTTAATTATGCTCTCCCCTTGTGACATCTCATGTTCTTGTCTTCTACCACTTGAATGTTCACAGTCAGGGACTATTAAAACCCAGCAGGTACCCGCTAATATTTGCTCGTCTGATTAGCTGTCCACTCATCAAAAATGGCAGGGACTTGACAAAAGTCTGTTTAATCTGCTGACTGCTGACAGTCAAACTGGATAAATAAAGCTCCAAAACAGATTTTCCAGGTCTGAACTACATAACCCAAATGGATCAAAAGGACTGGAAAATCGCAAAATCTCCTCTTGGCTCTGGGCCACGCAATTACAACCATACTTTACTATTTGCCTAATTTAAGAGCCATAGTTGATGACCGGACACTCATTTTCTGAGCACCTGTCAGCTAAATAATCATCATGGCTCATGCACAGAGGGTCTAAGGCAGGAGCAGGTCTAAGCACTGAATACGAATTACACAGAATTCTCACATTAAACACACACGCTTGGTGTTAATACTATACTTTACAAACGAGGAAAACCGAAAGCCAGAAAAGGTTTTACTTTATGTAGAAACTGCCAGAAGTCATGCAGGTAGGGAGTAGCAAAGCCAGGATTCAAACCTAGCTCTGGCTCCAGAATTCACATTCTTAGTCACAATGCTACACCGCTTTTATCTGATTAAATCACAGAGAAATCATTAGGAAGATAACTTTTTCAACGGTATGAAACTGTGATGTCAGCATTCAAATTCTGCTGTTTAAAGCACTCATCCTATCTCGTAACTGTGCCTGCACGGCAGAGTGGGAAGAAAATGGCCAGAAAGCCAGACTCCACTTTCTGCTGGAACCCCCGAGTCAAGTCTGCTCTCTGGTTCTTGGTTTCCTCATCAATACAGGGAAGGCAAAAACGCCAGCCCTTCCCCAATCAAGGGTGTGATCAGGAATAAATATGAGAATGGATGGGGCAGGCCTCTGTAAAACAGAAAATGGACCCCCCCCCCGTCCCCCAAGACAGGCCAGCTTTAGGAAGCCTCTAGCACACCGCACGTACTTATACCTGGACAAAGTACAGGCAAGTCTCATTATCTGCAGATTCTGTAGCTGCAAATTTGCCCTCTTGCTAATATTTATCTGTATCCTTGCCACATTTTTTGCACTTTCGTGCTTGTTGTTGGTACTTTCGCTGTTTAAAATGGTCCCCAGGCCAAAGGCTGTCTAGTATGTGACCAACGGGGAAAACTTGTGACAAAGAAGCTTTGTCCACGCATGAGTTACTGCTGGCCGTGAGTTCAATGCTAATGAATTAACAATATATATTAAATAAGGTATCTCCAAGCAGAGGCACACGTAAAACCAGATTATACATTGACTGGCTGATGAAAATGTGACCAGAGGCTGGCAGGGTGCTTCCCTGGAGCAACGGTCCAGTGTTCAGTGTTTGCAGCTCACTCAGGGTTCACGGCCACTTGATAGAACATAACTATGCACTACCATATAAGCCAAAAGTGTTATAATACAAATTCACTCTCTTGGAGTAGAGGCAGTTAACTTAGGTGGACAAAGCTGATCTCTAAAGAGGAAACGCTTAAGTACTTGGAGCTCAGTCTTGGCCCTCCCTGGGTCTCCATCCACAGCCCATAAGCCTTTGGCCAATATTAGCCTCAGTGAGCAGGGTCGTGGGCTCTCATCCTTTCATCCCATGGCAGCCTCGCTGCTCTGGGCCTCTTCAAGGTCCCTCTCGTCCACCTGAACGTCCACGGCCCGGCTGCTGTAGGAAACACCAAGGCCCGTTTTGGGGGGGCGTGGCGCCCCTCTGTCCTAGGTGACCCTACTCCACTCCACTCCTGTGATCCTCCAGCCACCCGGAGGATGGCTGGACATCCGGAGGATGGCTGGACAGTCCTCTTTTCCAGGCTGAGCCTCCAAGAGAGATTCTCACCCAAGTCTGACCACGGCATCCAGGGTGAGGAGCCAGAATCCAGACTCATCTCTCCCTGTCAGGTCACCCGGGAGACTCTCCAACAACTTGAATGGGAAAATCAGCATACATTCTTACACAGAGGCACCTTTTAGAAAGCATTCAAGGAACGCGGCAGAGGTGTCAGGCTACTCAAGACTCATTTTATGAGTCATTCCCAGCGCCAGCAAGAAAAACGGCCTGGAGGAGAAGGGAACGCTGCTGAGACCAAAGACTCAAAACGAAAAACCAACTTTTTTAAGCCACTAGGGGAAAATGTGCAAGTCACCCCATGAGCCTGGGGTCCTGTGGAGACCACAGGAGGCCGGCTGCCCCAGATGCAGTGCTCTTGTGTTTCTCCTCTGACCTAAGGTTGAAGTAGAACAGAAATGAAACTACTGGTTCTGGACATGGCTACACAGGCTGAACTAGCTCCCAGGGCAAGTGGGAGATGCCAATACTAATAAAATGTCACCTCGATTCCTTCTGCCAGGGTTATAATAAGAAACTGGAGACTTCCTCCCTTGGGCATCCTCTGTTAATTGCCATGTATAAAAGTTCTGTTGGCTGGGCCCGTAATATGCATTATTTTCCCTTTGAAAACAAAACGAAACTTCTAAAATATCAATCGTCATTCCAAATGGCACAGTGATTTGTTTTCCAACTCACACTCTCGGATTAGCTGGGGAGTCTGTCTGAAAGGCAGGCATCTGGTATCAATTTGTGACAATATAAAATCAAAGCTGAACTCCCATGTAAATACACTTTAAAAAAAAAATTCCAGATTTCACCAGCCAGCATGTATTTTACCCATTTCCTTATATTTCAGTCTTGACTGTTATTTTCCTGGCTCCAAAGAACTAAAGGTACGTATAACAAATGTTGCACCTCTTAACAAAGCTCTACTGGCTAAATTCCTTTCAGGTCTGTGAAATACAGCTTGCAGGGAGGGTGTATCTAGATTGATGACTGGGTTGAAATATACCATTACCATCTCTTCCAATCTGCCTGGCCTCAACTGCTCACTTGTGTTTGGAGCAAACAGGGTCAGATAAAAAAGCTGGCTGAGTCACTCTGTATACACATAGCAGCTCCCCGCTGACACATCCATAGTCAAACATGGGCTGGATAGGTAACTGACACAAACATATTCTTGGACAGTGCAAGTGTCAAGAAATCCAACCGGATCCTAAAACAGTACCAGTTTTTTTGCTCAGAAAGGTCACAAAACTTGTTTGGATAAAATGTTACACTTGACAAAGGCAATAAAGCTCAGTGGCAAGAGTATGGTTCAGGGTTAGATATGATTCCAGCTCTGCCGAGCTCTACCTTGGAAAGAAAAGTAAACTCCCCAGAGTTC
Organism: Balaenoptera musculus; assembly: GCF_009873245.2. Taxonomy (NCBI): domain Eukaryota; kingdom Metazoa; phylum Chordata; class Mammalia; order Artiodactyla; family Balaenopteridae; genus Balaenoptera; species Balaenoptera musculus. The sequence continues at coordinate 40,248,541 of NC_045798.1, read as the reverse complement.
AATTCTCATCTACACAGTGATGTCAGCCCCCACAAACATGCAGAGCACCAGCAGCGTGGCTGGGATATAATAATCACATCGGATATTTATTAAGAACTACCTGTGTGCCCAGAACTGTGCAAAGTGCTTCACAGAAATAATCAGATTTAATCCTGGCTGTCATGCTATCAGATATCTGATTATTAATATTTCCCACTCTTTAGAGATGAGAACCGAGGCTCATGGAGTTTCCAGATTCTGCCTACCATCTCACCCGGGAAACAACAGATCTGGGATGTGAAGCGATTTCCACATGGCTCTGCAGCTCGTAACATTAGTGTTCAATAAGCATGCCATTATTATGAAAAACCACCTATAAAACAAGAAGAAGATGCAATTGCTGCTGGAATATTAAGACTGCATCCCAGCCTCACTGTCAATCACAGAGCAAACACAAAATCACTGGACACTGCGTAGTGTTTAGTTACTGCAGCAGACTGCTATGCAGCTTTGCAAAGGTATCTTTTCTTTTTCTTGAGAACGTTATATTTATCCTTCACACTCTAGATCACTCAGACTTCAACACCTGGTAATTAGTTGCAAATACGCACAAGCTGAACCAGGAACTGTTTGAAAAAAATCTCATGGTCTTGCTCGAGTATTTTTTTTTTCTTTAATAAAAAGAAATTATATGTCTTTAACTGAAATTAAATGAACAAAATCTGATCTATTTTTGAAACTGACATGTTCAACATTTACCTTAAAAGGTAACATCAGACTTTTTAGACCAAAAGAGTTGGAAATGAGTGTAAAACTTGAGATGATCTCTCTCAAGCAGAAAATGTACACATTCTCGGTCGAAAAGTTATTTAGGGCCCTATATACATCACCTTGAGCTATGTGGAGAGTAAAGGCACAAGATTATGTGAAAAAAAGACAATGAGAAGAAACAGGGTCATCTTCAGGTCTGTAAATTTTTCTTCTAGGGAGTTTCTTAAATGCATAGCATTGGATTGTGCCAATACCCGCCTCTCTGTCACAGAGACGGCTCTGCCATCCAATCAGTCCACACACTCAAAACCCGGTGGGAGGGTCTCCCTTGACGCCTCTGTCTCCCCCATCTTCCACAGCCAGTCCATCGCCAAGTCCACTCTGCTGCATCCTAAATCTCTGTGGAATCCATCCCCTTCTCCCCACCCCCATCACCACCACTCCAGCCCAAGGGGCCACCATCTCCTGCCTGGACTGTGGCGATAGACTCTGATTTCCTCCCACCTATGGCTTCCCTCCAAACACACTGCCTGCCCTTCATCTACTTTCTCCACATCTTCCTGCTTCTTCCCACCAGAGACCCTGCCCAGGCTGGTCCTGCGGTCTGCACCAGTCCTCCCAGCCCTTGCTTACCCTTTAGACACCTCCAGAAGCCAGCCCTCCCCATCAGAAGCGGGTCAAACCCACCAGGGCGCTCATCACAGGCTCCGAGAGGACCAAGGCCTTCCCTTCTGTCCACGTACCACAGCCGCAGCCCTACACTTGTGGGTGATTATTCAAGAGTCTCTCTCCAGCTCCACGGAGAGCTCCATGCTGGCAGGGACCACCCAAGTAACGTACAAGTCCTGTCAATTCTGTCTCAAGTTGAGTCAATCACCCCCTCACCGTCTCCACCTAGTCTGGAACTGAACCCGTAGTATCTCCGAGGTGAGCCTGTATTTCCAAATAAGGTCACACTCTGAGGTTCCAGGTGGGCATGAATTTTGGAGGACACTATTCAACCCCGTAACCACAAAAGCTGCAGAGATGGGTGACCCGAAGGACTTCAGGGAGCACAGGCAGTGCCCCAAACCGTGTGGGCATCGAGTCTCACAGTGGTAAGTTAGGCACCTCTGCATGCCTTTACGCTCAGGCCCCCGCTTCTCTCTGGGACTCCTAACACCAGCTTCTTCGCTGGTCTCCCTCCTTCCGGGAGAAATTTCCAAGCATCCACGAACCCCCAAAACTCTTTCTAAAATTCTCTATGTGTAAAAATAGACGAACCCCCAGAACGGAAAATTTTGGACGTGCCCAAGTCCATCTTTCTGAAGCGACAACTAAGATGCCAAAGGGTTAAAAACAAAAGGCACTGCTCTCCCTCCTCCATCCAACCTGCCTCCAAGCTTTCAACACCCAGCTGTACTCACACCTGTCCCTGCTCAACAGCCTCCCTCCTTCCTCTGAAATAAAGTTCACCTCCGTGGCCGGGCGCCCAGCGCTGGGCCCTCACCCGCCTGCAGGCCCGGCTCCAGGGCCACCGCCGGGACAGCCGCCCGCTCCAGAGCAGAAACAGGGAGCCGGGCTGCCTCGGCCTGTAATTCTCCTCTCTCCCGGGAGGCGGCGCTGGTCCCACGGATCCCTGAACCACCAAGCGACTTGATGGTTCACACAGAGGCGTGTGAACAACCCGGCACGCGGAGGGGTGTGGGTTGCTGCTGACCCCATGCCACGCGGGCTACACTGGGGACCCTGGTTAGGCCCCAACTCTGTCTGCCCAGGGGGTTCAAAGAGCAAAGGCGGGGGCCCGGTGCAGAGGGACCTGTGAGCAGGGACGGGGGAAGCCGAGTCAGTCACCAGAGCAGCATACAACCGACTCCAGGGTCATGGCCATGGGGACCCCGAGGGTCCCCCCCCAGGAGCCCTCACACTCCAGGGGTGTCCTGCCTAGAAAAGGAGGCCGAGCAGGCAGCACTCAGACCACAGGATGAGGGCCGTGGCTTCTGCAAAGGGCGGGAGGGAGCAGAGGTACGTCTTCCAGAATTGTCTTGGCAGGTAGCACTCCCCTCCCGTGGGCCCCAAGGGGCAGGGCAGCGTCTTCCACGCCTGCGTGTGGGCCAGACCAGCTGTTGCTCTTAACCTCACTGCTGTGCTGCTCAAAGGGTACGACGCTGAACACGTGAATTCGCCCCTTCTTGTTTCCCTGTCCCGGAGACTGTCATTTTGCAGTGTAAACAGGGGCAAAATGCAGCACCTGACGGATGGGCTGTTGTCTTCCTCAGCTGCTCTGATTTTACTTTACCATGAAATTGAAATTGAAACAATGCGGCAAATTGTCTGCAAGCAAAAAGCTCCATCCTGGATGATCTTAGAAGACCCTGTCAAGTTTCTCAACTGCTTCTTGACTGATGGTGTGTGAACAGAACAGCTACAATTTTGCCAAGCAATCACCGAGGACCAAACCTCTGCTAGGTGCTTCTCATTTTCATGCTCACACACCCCAAATGGGCAGGAATTATTATCCCCATCCTACAGATGAGGCTACTGAGGCCCAGAGGGTTAAATGAGTTTCCCCAAAAGGTGCTGCTAGGGGGCAGAGTTGCCTGGCTCCAAGGCTGGTCTCTCCGTTCTAGAATGTGTTCACCCAATTTGCTGAGAAGGAGGCAGAGCATCAGGGCTCTAGGAAAGGAGCAAGCGACACCAAACTATGATTTGGAGAGAGCTATTGTTATTGGGAAAATTTTCCACAACTTAGGCCCCAAACCAGGGTTCTCGGTTGGCCTGTCCCTTGAGGTTATCACATGAAAATCAGCATCCTTGCTTGACGAGAAGGCACCACTGGCCAAAAATATAGCACAATATTTCTTTGTACTTTAACATTCTGACCTTGATTGACTCTAGCCCATAGGTCTGAAATGGATGAGGCCCTAGCATTTTTGTTCTCTGGAGGTTAACTAATATACAAGCGGAAGGTTTGGGGCAGGAAGGAGAATAAAATGCTACAGCATGTTACAGAGTTCTTTGCTTTTCTTAAGTGATACAACTACATTAGAATTTGTGGTTTGTTTTAAAGCTCTCGGAATCAGAAAACACAGGTTTCAAAATTCCAGCTCTGCCATGTATGGGGTACGTGACCATGGATGTGTCACCTCGTTCTTCATGGTCTTGATTTTCTAGTCTATAAAACAGCTACCACATTGCCTTTTTGAAAACGACTTAATCTATAGAAAAGCACTTTGTAAACTGTAAAGCCCCAAACAAGTAAGTAGAATTTAATTATCAGATGTTCGTCTTAGGATGGATAAACTGAATCCCTCAATTACTGACACAATCACCTAGGAATTTGTAATCTAATCTTCCTTCCTCAGGTCTTCTCCGAGAGCAAACTTTATTCAACTCAATAAAAATGTAAAAAACTTCAAGAACTACCTTACAACATCAGATCAACCATTTATCTCCTAACATACCAATTTTTTTTTTACTAGTTTTTAATTGAAATATAGTTGACATGGAATATTATATTAGTTGCAGGTGTACAACATAGTGGTTTGACATTTAAAAACATGGAAGTCTGCACCTCAATTCCCTGCACCTATTTTGCCCATCCCCCCACCCCGACATGCTAATTTTAGTCCTTCAGCAAAACATTATAGACTTTGCCTGTCCTCCAGTGCCTCACATCCTCCCACCCCCTTCCTAAGATGATCAAAGCAGACATTTCGCTGTATAAAGCACTGGGTCAATGAGTAAACTGCTTTAAAATAAAAATCAATGTGCTAGACACACAAATCTTTGGCATTGTCACATATTTTATTAGTCTCTTCTTGAATGGCTTGTCATCTATTTGTCATGAAATTAAACTTAGATACTAAGTACATCCTAGCCTTTATGTTTTTTATTTTTATTAAAAAAATTTTTTTTTTGATGTGGATCATTTTTAAAGTCTTTATTGAATTTGTTACAATATTGCTTGTTTTATGTTTTGGTTTTTTGGCCGCAAGGCACGTGGGATCTTAGCTCCCCCACGAGGGACCGAACCCACACCCCCTAAACTGGAAGGCGAAGTGTTAACCACTGGACCGCCAGGGAAGTCCCTCATCCTAGCCTTTAAATCAGGGATAAGACTGGGCCCTTTCATGCACGCACACACACATTATTACAATATTCCAAGTCCTAAACTTCTAGTATTTGCATGCTCTGTGTTACAAGTTTTTGTCTTTGTGACCAAATGTGCGGCAATAAACCTCAAACCACATCAATGATAACCCCGTTAAATATAAACTAGTGTGCAATTATCCAAAATGCTAACACAAACAAAAAGGGAAAAAAACCAGGAAACCCTGATTGATTGTATGTTCTTGGAGACTTTTAAAAACCAAACAAAAATAAAAATACATTACACAATTTGTAAAGGAGGGTAACAGCTAATGATTTTATGATTCCTACAGATAATACTAAGCAGTCTGTTGGAGCCCCAGTGTCTGAAAAGTTTGGTTTTTAAATTGCACACAGGTTGAAACTTGAGGCGGGGGGTTGTTAGATATTTTTTTGAGGTGGAAAATGGGTGGTGGTGACCCTTTGGGAAATTCACAGAATTATGTGAAATAATAAATTCTGATAAAACTGTCTGGTTTTCAACACTCTTCCTCTGATGACATTTTGCACAGCCGCCCAGGGGACAAAGGAACAAAGAGACGTGTGGTGAGGCTCCTGGTACACGTGCTGACAAACCAGGTCTCCGGAAGGAAAAAAGCAAAACCCCGGCTTGTAAAACTGGCTGATTCCTGTGGTGTAAATACTCCCACCATGACTGATTTCAGTTACTGATCAGCTCAGATTCCTCATCGGCCGGTTCCTACCGAGTTATAGGAGCCAGTCCAGCACGCTCCCGGCTCTGGCAGAAAGCCAGATTAGAAGAGACCAGGGCTCAAATTCTAGCTCTAGATTCCAGTTATGAGGCCTTAGACCAGCTCCCTTAACCCCTCCAACCCTCAGCGTCCATAGCTCTAAAATGGGTATAATCCCAGTGCCTTAGGATTGCCACACAAATAAAACAAAATAATGCATATGAAGCCCACAGCACGTGGGAAGGTGCTATCTTCCCTCCCTGGGGAGGGGGAGAAGCTGCTGAGCGTGGGGTGGGGTTGGTAGGTGGGTGGGTGGATGATGGGGAAGAAACATTCAGTGAGGAAGGTTCATTGCTGCAGAACTGCGGAAGGAGGTGGTAGGTTGGCTACTTTACCAAATAAAAGTTCGGGAGTGACTGCTGGGTGAAAATAAAAGACCTAGAAAGTTGAGGTGAGGGGCAGCCTCAGGCCTGTCTCCAGCAAGTCCCCCAACCAGCAAGGGGCCAGGGGCAGGTGCACACAGACCCACAGGGAAGTAAGAAAGTCACCCCGGGAGGGCGTGCTCAGTACCATACCCGGGGAGGTGGGGGCGGGGGGTGATTCTGCAGGGTGATGGGTCCAAAAGGGAGGAAGGGCATCTGGTGGGGACCCTTCCCATGGAAAAGCCTGTGGGTGCCAGAACCCAGGTGTCCTTAGCAAAGCCAGCACAGCATGGAGATGACAGGCGTGCAGGGGAGCAGAGAGGGTGCCATGGTGGCAGGAGCGCCACACATGAAATACAAGGAATTTAAAACTGCCCAGATCGGGTGTGGGCCTCAGAAAGGCCCCTCTGTCGGCCGGGGAGAAGGGCTGGCAGGTCCAAACAGAAGCCAGGAGCCTCCAGGAGACAAGGACAGGGAGGGACCAGGCGACCAGCCCACATCTCTGGGGACAGAGCCCTGTGCAGGGGGGCAGAGGTCTCACGCATTTCGGTAAGGAATCAGAATGAATAGTTCAGGCTCTGCAGGCCACGTGGTCTCTGCCGCAACTACACCACTCCGCTCTGGTAGCACAAGGGCCGCCAAAGACAATACAGAAATGAACAAGCGTGGCTGTGTCCTAGAAAATCTTGTTTATAAACAGACCATGGGCCATAGTCTGCCAACCCCTGGGCTGGGGAAGGGGTGACGCTGAGAAGATACAGAGGGTCCAAAGAAAGGAAACACGCCCAGGAGGGAGGTGGTATTATTATTCCCATTTCATGGATGAGAACCTCATCCCAGAGTTAAGTGGCAGAACTAGGGCCACAAACCCCATTCCTGGGGGTTCCAGGCTCCTGCTCCTCTTCCACCTCCCTGTGAACGATGGAAGGCACAGAAAGCACAGGTGCACTGAAGAGATAACAAAGGTGACGGGAATTTAGGTGTGGTCGAGAAGGGTGGGGGGGTGCAGGCAGGCCCTGGGCAAAACTGCATCGCTGTAGTCACAGAATCCTGTCCGCCCTGGGCTGTCCCCTGGGCTCTCACGCACAGAGGTCCTCCCTGAGGGACAGAGAGGCAGACACCTACATAAGGAAACCGCAGGGCTAGTAGTGCCCTTCGAGGTCACGTACGCCACCTTCACCCCAGTTCAGCTGAAGCCAGTTGAACAAGCATTTATGAGCCTGGCTCAAACCACAGTGGAGCAGAGACAAGCGGGTTACAGGGCCCAGACCCCGGAGCCAGAATGCCTGCGTTCAAACCCAGCTCCCACGGACAGCCTGAGGGATCCTGGGCCAGTAACTTAACCTGTCTGTGCTTCAGACTAGGGGCGATACAGGGGTGCTGTCCAAGGGCTGTTATAAATGTGAACTCGCCTGACCTCCATAGGGTGCTTAGAACGACACCTGGGACATGGTAGTTAAATAAAAATACTGCATCAAGGCACTGAGCCAGGTCCCACGGTGGGGAGCGTGAAGTGTCCCTGCCCTGGTGAGGGCTCAAACAGCAGGCTCACCTCTAACCAAGCTCTCATCACCGGAAAAGTCAGCCCATTTACCTGCATCTCCCAACACATGCAGGGACCACGCTCATGTCTGTACCTCCCATAACTGACAGGGGCGCTCCATAATTGATATTCATGATGTTCATGTTTGTTGAATAAATCATACAAGGCATTAGGTCCCCAAACTAGAATTTCCTCCGCGACATACCCGACAGATAACAGAGCACCTAGGGTCACCCTCTACTGACTCTGTGACCTTGGATTCCTGCCCCTCCGTGCTGTTGGGGGCTGAAATCAACGTCTACAAAAGCACTTTGTAAACCTGAAGGCCTTTTAAAAGCGACAGAGGTGGGGACCACAGATCACTTCCGAGACAGGGGTGGTGGACCTGGCTTCCAGCCTGGATGGCCGCCTGGGGCCGGCAGGCCAGTTGCCACACCGCCCCAGCCAGAGGGAGCACAGCTGAACATTCTTTTAAAGTTCTCCCTTACGCCCGGGGAAACCCATTCCTTCATTCATTAGTGCACATCCTGCCAGCTGGAGCCTCCCAGGATAAACTTAGCTCCACCTCTGCATCTGACACAGGTTCAGTTACCCACTCATCCCCAGGCGCAAGGGCGAGGACACCCAGGGCACTAGGCTGGAAGAACACAGCACTCCACTGTCCCAGCGCTTTCATCCCAGAAGGAAACGGAGAGGCTGGGGGGGTGAAGCGACCTGCCCAAGGTTACCAGCCAGGGCAGGGGCAGGTCCAGAGCCCAGGGGGGCAGAGTACCGGTTGGGCATTCCTGATCGACATCGTGTCACCTCACCCGGCCTCACCCACTGCTCCTTCCCAGTGTGTTCAAAGGCCACCTGCCCTTGGCCTTCTCCCTACCTAACAACTCTCCTTCCTGGGGAAAAGCATCCAGCAGGCGGAGCTCCCCAGCCCGGCCACGGGGAAACACTGCAAAGCCAGGCTGTGGCTTCCCCCACCCTCCCTGGGGGGCAAAGAGTCACACTTGAATTCACTGCCCTTGCTGGGCACTTGCCAGCAGCGGGCAGGCTTCCGATGCATTTCCCCTGCTGAGTTCACCCACGGCATGACAACTTGGTGACTGTAAGGAAGGGGGCAGTGGGTGAACCTTGGGCTCTCGCCTCAGGCCCTGGCTAGAGTTGTGGGTGAGCATCCTGACCAGGGCGTGGCCTGGCCCGGGACTGCAGCTTTGGCTTCCACAATGCATGTTGCTGGAAAGGTGGCTCAACAATAATTTGGGTTGGCTTACCACAGAGGAGGTCAAAGTCCTCTCTTGACTTCTAAAATCCAGAAGGGTCAGGTGGCTTCCAGCTGGAACACAGTGTGGTGACTTGCCTGAAGTCACAAAGCAGGGAGGTGACAAAGTGGGGAGAGAAGTCCATCCCCCCTCTCTTACTCTGGTTGGCGATCCCCTATTTAGCTCACATTTTTCTTTTCAGTGAAGAGGACACCACAGACCCAGTACCAGTCCAGGTCTCACCCCAGGAGGGGCCCTGCAGAGGGAGGGCTGGTTAGAAGCTCCAGAGCAGTCAAGTGTTAGCCTGAGCTCTGCCCCAAGGGGTAAGTGACCTCGAGCAGGTTACTTAATCTCTCTGAGCCCTGGTTTCCTGGTCCTTAGAAGTAGGAACAATCGTAGTACCAGTAAAGTCTTCTTCAAGGTGCGGCCCATTTGCCTCCCAGGAAGCTAGTTAACAATGCAGACTTGGGACCCCCAGACCCGCAGGATCAGAATCTGCCTTTTCTCAAGATCCCCAGGCGACTCTAAACTCATTTACATACATAATACATACAGCACTTTAGCATGTGCTCCCACCCACACAGTCGGCCCCCCCGATAATAAATGTAAGCTCAGTCTGCACTTGAAAGGGTCAGGAACACAGGCCGGGGCTCTCCGGAAGGGCTGACTTACTGCCCAAGGCTGTGCACCCCGATTCAAACCCCAGGCTTGGGACTCTTCTGCACCACACGCTCTCTTTCCACTGAAGACCCGAGTCTCCACAAGTCACACGCTAACACGGGTGTTCTAAGAAGCAAAACCCTCACGTTTTAAATTAATACACTGGTCCCCGTGTGCCCCTCTCATCAGGGCCGATGGTGCACGTCTGTTCACCTGGGCTCCATTCTGCAATTCAGGAGCTCTACGAAGTGGAGTAACCCGCTGCCAGCTGCTACCTGAGGTGAAATTTTTAAAGTGAAAGAAAGCCTTAAAACACACCGTATAAATTTACACTCCCCTTTGCCTACTAACACCTTCCTCGGGCAGAGAACACAACAGAATGTCAAGCTAGAAGGCATCGTTTTGGTTTCCCAGTCACCTAGCCATAGAGCAAACCCCAGCACAAACTCCAGGCAGGCCTGGAGCCCCATGCACGAGGCCCGTGGTCCTAAGTTCGCTATACACTTCAGTGGAGACTGGTTAAGTAGCAAGGCTAAATGTGAGGACTAGGAAAGGGAGTACAGAATCACACCAGCACGACTGACCTGCTGTATCCCGGACAAACATTTACAGCCAACAGCTCCAAAATTCTCCTGGGGCCTACTGCATGCAAGGCACAGTGATACCGTGCAGCGGCGGAGGAAAGACATCAGGCTTGGATCTCAAAGATCCTGGCCAACACTGGGTCTGAGAAAGAATCTACACATAGGGTGGCTGTGAGGATTCACTGGGATAAATGTCAAATATCCAGCCGAAAGCACAGAGATGGAGACATCAATCCATGGACACATCTGTGCCAAGGCCTGGGCACAGAAATTTTCCTGTCATATTTCAAGATTTGCAAGTACAAGTAATAATTGTGATTAGTTTTACAAGTGTCCAGGTGGAAGTAACAAAAAAGAAAGGGTTTCAAGATTTCAGGTCAGGAGATTCTGATTTTTATATACCCATAACAAACCGGATATATGAAATCCCAAATTCATGAAAAAAAAAAAAGGGCAGATTTCAATTAATTATGGCAGTGCTTTCCAAACTTTCACTTGTATATGAATCATCTGGGGATCTTGTTAAAATGCAAGTTTGCACTCAAGTAGTCCAGAGTAGGGCCTGAGCGTTTGCATTTGTAAGAGCGCTGAAGGTCCAAGAACTCAGTTTTGAGCAGGAAGGTTGTTTGGAATTCTTTACATTGCAAGCAACAAATCCAAGGAAAGCATAATATGATTTAAAAACAACACCCCAGGAGAACATCTATGAAGTAGTATATGGAACCACCCAGGCTAGGAGAATTTCTTAAAGGGAGGCATACCAGGAAAACAAATGACATTCTTTAAGTTGGCCTGGGCCTTATTCATATGAGTCTGTACTCCACATCACCATTCATCTAGGCAGGTGAAAGTACTCTCTAGTGATCACAAAAGCACTACACTTCTGACAAAATTCTTGCAAGCAGGGCGGTGTAGGAAACAAAGTGTCCTAGGAGATTCCAAGTGCCTGGCCATTCCATGAGTAGCGGCCATGCTAGCTCTTCACGGCCTTTCTTAAATCTCTGTTTTACCCATTTACTTCCTCTCTGCACATTAAATTTGACACTATTTCTGTTGACAGATGTAATGTTTTAAACGCTCGTCAAGTTGCCGGATATGGATAATTCCGAAGCAGTAAGATGAATGTGACTGTCAGGTTAAGGAAGCATCTTATACTGACTAACTCATCTTAATGTGTGTGTTGGGGGGGGGGGGAATCAATAAAACATCCAAGGGGTTCATATTTATAGGTTCAGAGATTAAATCTGGCTATTTTTTGTATCAGAGATATCAACACACAAGATCCTCCGTGTCCTCTGAAATGAGATTCTTGGAGACAAAGTGTGAAGTAATTTGATCTCCAGATGTTTTGAGCATGGGAACACATCTGTCTACTATGAGACACAGGCCAATCTTGCACACTGGCTTAGAATAACATGTATGTTTATTACAACTCCTGTCCTGACCCGCTGGACAAACTGGGCTCATGCTTAAACTGTAGAGTCATTAAGAGCCAGTGCATGATGTCAAGCTGCCCAGAAACTGCTGAGTCCGAACCACTCACCCAGAACGGAAGGGATTCCCCTCCCCTCCTGTGCACTGGCCCAGTAACGGGGAGAGGCATGCTCTGACAAGAAATGCCAGGCCCAGGCTGTCACCTGTGCCCAGCGTCACTAATCATCCATGCAGTCACAGAGCTATTCGACCGCTCCACACCCCTGCCCGCAGCCCATGTGCACTCGGCTAGGATGCTACATACCAAGCAGGGTCATGATTTCACCACTTGGGAAGAAACAGACTCAGAACAAAATTCTGCAGGAGCCTGGCTTGCTCTTTCCCATCTGTCCACTGCAGGAGGAAGTTAAGTTTTCCAACAGGCCACCTTCTTACTTAGGCCAGAAAAAGCCTAAGTGTTCAGATGAGCATTACAGGAGAGAGGCTGTAACAGGAAAGGTTCCCCCTTCTCACCTTGAGGCCTGCAACATGTTGGCAAGGTCCCACTCCAGAAGGGGAAACTGAAGCCCCAGGAGGTTAAAATAACTGAGCCATAGGGAGCCTAAGAGGCCTTCCTAAGTAACAAGCCTCCCAGGGAACAGGTCTGCACTTCCTTGGGGCTCCCCACTCCTGTTCTCTCCCAATCTCCAGTCCCACTGTCTGATGCAGACCTAGCTCCCCGACTGTCCCTGGAACATAAGTGACAAGCTCTAGCCATTTCCTGAATAAGCAAGTGTCCAACATTTCACGGTTTTGCTAAGATGCTTGATACCCGCAGATGACTTAAGCGAGCGAACACAACCACCTTTCCACTAATTTCAGCAAATTCACCTTGGAATGGAAAAAAGGATCCTCAAGCCCTATTTCCTCCCTGTCCCCCACCCCCAAGGCCTGGTTCAAGGGAACATAAAGACTTCCCTTTTCTTAGAAAAGCAAAAGGAAAACGCCAAGTTCTCCTGGGACACTGGAATACTTTGAGCGCAGGCAGAACTTCTCAGGAGGGATTCACGGCGTGTCTGCGACAAGTTCAGGCTCACACGCGCCGCTTAGCCGCCGGCCGGACCCACGGCTCAACTCTGCGCCCCGCCTAGTCTTGCCTGGCTCAAGGAGAGTGCTTCTCCGGGTCCAGACCGGGTTTCTGGAAGTTCGTGATCTCCTCCGTGCAGTGGGAGGTTTTGGTGCCGCTTTTTAGTGGGCTCCCGCAAGCCCTAACTCGGGACCCACTGCATGAGCATGGTGCTTCTGCTCTGTGAGTGCCGGGCTCGTACACACACGTGTGAACACGCACACACGTGTGAACACGCACACACGCTCCCTAGAGACCTTCCCTCTTCCGCGTGCCCTCGTAGTTTGGAATTCGCGCCAGAAGCCCAGGGATCCGGCAGCGCGCGGGAATTGGGAGCGACCGAGTCCCGCAGCAGAGAGCGGGCCGGGAGGGACGCGAGGTAAGGCGCGCGTGGCGTCCTGGATACTCACCGGGACCTCTGCAGCTGCTCGAAGGCGCTGGTGCTGCCCCCCTGGCCCGGCTGCTCCAGGGAACAGTAGTTCTGCGAGGTCTGCCTGGAGAAGGCGAGCGGCAGGATTCCCTGAGTGAAAGAGTTGAGGCGGCCCCGACTACCGCTCCCACTCCCGGGGGTCCCGGAGCCCAAGAAGGCGGCCGCCGGCACGTGCACGCTGATAAAGGCGTCGTCTTCCTCCAACTCGTCCTGCCCGGCGCCCCCGGGCCCGTCGGGCAGCTGCGGCTGAACGCAGGCGGTGAGAGGCGCGGGCCGGGGCGGCTGCAATTGCTCCCCCGATGTCCGGCCCGCGCCCAGGGGGCTCGCGAACCCTCGGGCCGCCCCGGGGCCGAGCACGGTCGCGTGGCCGCCGGGGACCAGGGGCGGCAGCGGCGAGGGCGGCGGGTGGCAGGGGCCCGATCCAGCTGCCAACGCCGCCGCCGTGCCCGCCGCGGCGAGCGCGCCGCAACCGCCCCGCTCGGCGGCGGCGAGCAGGCTGAGCCGAGTCCTCGCGCCGCAGGCGCTGCCGGCGCCCGGCTTGGCCGCGCCGCTCTCCTCGCCGCCGGCCCACTCCTCGTCCTGCAGCGGCGGCCGTCCGTCCAGCGAGATGTTGGTGAGGAAGGAGAGGGCAGCCTGGCGGCGCCGCGGGTCCATGCGCGGCTTCCTGGGGGGCTCGGGCGGCGGCAGCGGCGGCTGCGGCGGCGGCTGGGCCGGCGCGGCGGCCGCGGGCTGAGGCTGCTGCTGCGGCGGCTGCTGCAATCTTCTGGTGCCCGCGGCGTCGGTGCCGGCGCTGCTGCTGCTGCTGCTGCGGACGGCCTTGCCGGCGGTGGCGGCCGTGGTGGCGGCAGTCGCCGCCATTGTGTCCGTCTGCGGAGATATTTCCGCGATGCCCGGAGAAGCGAGCGGCGCCCGAGTGCTAAGCGGCGGGCGCGAGCGCCGGTGACCCGGGCTGGGCAGGGCGCGGGGCGCGGGCGGCGTGCGCGGCGGCCCGGCCCCCCAGCGGGCGGGCCATGCTCGCCCCTCGGTGCTCGGGCGGGGGGCGCCGCCGCTCCGGCCCACGCGCGCGGCTCGCTGGCTCGCTGGCCGTCTGCCCGCCCGCCAGCAGCCTGGGGGTTCGGTCCCGGGCCCTCCCAGACCCCGCAGTCTACGACTCTCGGGCCCCGGTGTCCGTACTTATAGGTGCGCGCGCCCCGCGCTCGCGCTCCGAAGCGCTCTTTGCAAAAACACTGTATCACGTGTGGGGAATGAAACCTGGGAGGAAAACAAAGCCGCAGGCGGCAGCCGCGGAGGCTGGCGGCCGGAGGCGGGGGGCCGGAGGAGGAGGAAGAGGAGGAGGAAAGGAAAGACGAGCGGGTGGCGGGGCGAGGGATCGGCCGGGCGGTCCAGGTAGTCCGGGCCGACTGCGGGGAGAGTTGGTGGCTCCCAGGGCGCGCGCCCAGGTGAGGGAGGTAGCACGTTTCCTCGTAGCGCTTGGACTGGGAACTGGGGGCGCGAGCAGAACCCCATGAGTCACCGCGTGAAAATGTGGTCCCGGGAGAGTTGTGGGTCTGCGGGACAATTAATTGGAGCGACGCGGAGATTTGGCCCGCGAACTTGTTAACTGGATCCCGCGCTGCTGTTGGGCCCCGAGAAATACATTCTTATTAATAGTTACACACCCCTTATGTGGACAGTCCCACCATAAAGCTGTCGCTAACCGTTGAGTTTGTGTTTCATTCATTCACAGACTGAGGATGCAGCCCCTGATTTAAATGCACACCCGAGAGTGCGTCAGAACCCAGGCTCGAACATCAAACGTGTGGCCAGACTAATTGACACATCTCCATTTGATGGTGCTGTCACTTTTCATCTCTTTCTTAGCAAAGGCCAACATCAATTTTTACTTCGGCCCAGAAACGTGCTCCGTTTTCCATGAAGACCAAGGTAAGCTAAGATGGCCTCACAACCTTTTCCCCTTGTCACCTTGCAAATTTTTGTGGGTTATGATCTCTTTTCCTCCCATATAAACTGGGAACAATATGTACAGCTACTTTCTGTCATTTATTTCATAAACATCCGTCTGGTACCTACAATGTCTTCTGTAAAGATGAGTACCTGTCCAAGCTGCAGCTCTGGATCTGTGAGGGGTGGCAGAATTCTGTACCCCAAACCCACGCCCAACAAATGCCTGTCCTGGGGGGGTTGGAGTGGTGGGGGGTTACCATGGGCCATCCGAAAACGCCTGCAGATTTCCCTATGCGGTTTGGGTGACTTACCAAATGCAGTAGGAACAATTGTCACACTGACTTGAGTTCTGTGACATCTAAGAAACCCTCTACACTTTCCTGAGGGAGAAGCAATGTGTTTAAGATCAAGGGATTAATTTAATTAAAGGTTTAAATTTAGCCTTGGAGCTAATGGGTAACTGTACATTGAAATTCCACTCCATTTCAAGTTCAAGAAAGTAAATTGAGTAATGTAGAGCAAATACACCCTTCCAGAGACATGCAGCCAGCCTGGAGGATGAGATATGGGTGAGTTCGGGTTACAGTGGTTTAGGACAAACATGGCACATGGCCCTTTACATGAACAATTGTTCATTTTTTATGTTATGCCATTTTTAGGCCTTTTGAGAAAGTGGAACCCAGTGTCTATATTTAGAGCAGCCTTACTGCAGCTAAGCACCAGTGCTGTGTAATTTCATTAGGATTTTAATTACTCTCTTCAACTAACTACTTGAAACTTCCAAGTTACTTTATTACAACTAACTTAATTTACTTGACCACAGGTCTGGTTGTGCTGACAGGCAGTGTTTAAAAAAAACACCAACTCTGCACATGTAAAAGAAAAAACTATTTTTATCAAAAAAGTGATGCATGTTTATTGCAGAACATTTAGAGAATAAGATAAAGAGAAGTAGGAAAAAAAAAAAGCTTTGCTAACAATCACATCTCCTATGGAAATTTTGATTTCTGTCCTGTGTATATTTTAAACAAAAGTTAAAGCGGGCTGTTTGTGTCTTGTGATCTTTGCTTGCTGTGTTGTGATCATCCTTCCTTTTAGAATATTCTTCTATAACATCATTTTAATGACTGCACAGTGTTCAGTTTGATGGAGAAACTATAATTATTAAGCCTGTGCCCTACATTGAACATTTAGGTTGTTTCCTCTTTTGCTGTTATAAAGAGTGATGATGACATCCTTTGTTTTGCTAAATCTTGCTACCATCCAATATTATTTTCTTAGGTTAAATGGATTTTGGGGCAAAGGACATACCATATTTTTAAGGCTTTCTATCCAGAAAAGTTGTTCCAATTGGCTTCCTCACTCTTGCCAGCATTGGGTATTAAAATTTTTTCATCAATATTCATTTCTTTGCCCATTTAAGCTATTTTAAGGGTCAAATATGCAAACTAATTTCAAATATTTATTAAAACATCAAACAAGAATTAATATCGATTTAACCTCCAAACCGCTCCTGTGATCTTCTTATGGGGATCAGGAGAGATACAATTTACTGTTCATCTACTATGTGCTAGCCACAGAATATTTCTAATCCTTATGACTACTCTGCAGTGCTGGGGGGAGGGGAGATTATCATCAATAGTTTACAGATGCGGCTCAGAAAAATAAAATGATTTGCCCAAGGTCACTAGCTCTTAAAGTGGCTGGGCCAGGGGCTTCCCTGGTGGCGCAGTGGTTAAGAAGCCACCTGCCAATGCAGGGGACACGGGTTCGAGCCCTGGTCCGGGAAGATCCCACATGCCGCGGTGCAACTAAGCCGGTGCGCCACAACTACTGAGCCTGCGCTCTAGAACCCGCGAGCCCCGACTACTGAGCCGGCTCGCCTAGAGCTGGTGCTCCACAACAGGAGAAGTCACTGCAGTGAGAAGCCTGCGCACCGCAACGAAGGGTAGCCCCCACTCGCCACAACTAGAGAAAACCCACACACAGCAACGAAGACCCAACGCAGCCAAAAATAAATAAATAAATTTATATTAAAAAAAAAAAGTGGCTGGGCCAGTATGCAAATCTTACTCCAAGACCCATACATATTCTTGCGCCCTCTGCTGGTGAGGATGTTTTATGGGGGGGCTGTCTCCACATTTAATCTCATATTCATAATAAAGAGTCAACTATAATGGAAATAAAACAAGCTTTGGAGGAGAGGGATCTGGGTTTCAAGAGTAAGTCTCTTAACTTCTCCAAGCCAGTTTCCTCTGGGTTATTCTGAGGTACAAATGAGGTTGCTTGAGAAGCATTTTATAAACTTTAAAGTACTTTTTAAAATGTCTGTTACTATACCATCCTAATCTACTTACTCCCTGAATTTTTCCAAATTCACTTATTTTTCACCTATTTACACATGCATCAAGTATTACTGAGCAACTTCTAGGTGCACAGCACCATCTTGCTACAAAAGGGATAAAAAGAAGTGTAACCTTTAGCCCTTGTGCCCTTGACACTGAAAGTAATGAAAACCAAAAGCTCAGGACACAGTTCAGTAAAATGGTAAGGCAGACTCTGATGAAGTGATCAAATGAGCAATCTGACTGGGACACTGTATACATATTATCATAGTGTGAAAGAGGAGCTTTTCATTTGAGGGGAGGCCTCAAGCAAGAGCCAGGATTTAAGCTGACCTGGGAAATGAAGGAAGGAAGAAGTTCAGTTCAGGAAGAGGAAATTCTGCAAATTCCTCATGGATTGCAAGCTTAGAAGTATAATTCTTACTAAACCAGTTGCCAAGGTTTGATTTTTTTTCCATTTCTTTTCATATTGCTCCATTCCAAGCACCCATTCTGAAAACTGTAATTGCATGCACAAACTGTTTTGACTGACATACATGGGAGTCAATTTAAAAAAGAAAAAAGAACCTACAAGTAATCACTGATCCTTTAAAAAAAATAATTCCGCAGACCAAGAAGTCTGAAAATTAGCTTAGAGAAAACAGTGGATATCAGTCATATCAGAAGCCATCTGACATAAGTGGCAATAACAAGGGGTTCTGATGCCAGCTTAGGCCCTTACAAGCTTATGACCTTTGGGGCCTCCTGCTTGGGAAAATTACAAAATTTTTGCGTTTGTTGCCTCGTCTGTAAAGGTAGGTTTAGTGTAATATTTTACCTTGCAGAGTTGTGAGGATTAGTGACAGTATGATGATGTAACTAGCAGAGTATCTTTAGGTAGCTATTATTAGAAAAATGCAAAATATAGAAGGTGCTCCTAACAAAGGCCAGGATGTTTTCGGTTCTAGGTTTTTGTAGTTTTCACTACTGTCAGGCAGGTAGGCCCATGAGAAGCTTCAGATGTCAGCTCCAGTTCAGAACAGATTATTGTATGGCATGTTCCCTAAAAGTGCAGGCTGTTGCCTGCTTTTTATAGGCGTGAAATATAGGCATAGTGCCGATGAGAAACCTGCTACTTTCCTTAATCAGATGAAAGTTAGATTTTCCAAGACTAGAAATGGAGAATATCCAAGAGACAGTCGTTAACACCCCAACTGTTCTCCCTGAAATTCACCTTCCCGTCGGGACTCTTAATCATCATTTCTGTTATCCTGGGAGAAGGGGAGGGAAATCGATGGGGGGGTATTGTTTCCCCCTTTACAGTTTGGCATAGATACCTTAATTTCCTTACTTAATTCTCCAGGACATCTGAGACTAGATGCAGCATTTAAATATGACTTGACTAGAAGCTCAGGGATATTTAACGAAGAAATAAACTCAATGAGTAACAGGCAGCCACATAGAGCAACTTACAGAATATGACTTCCTTATAGTCCTTGTCTCAATATTTCCTAAATGCCAATCCCATGCTCGATTCTGGCTTATGTTCTGTGAGTAGCAATGATCCTGCCCTGGAGCCCTCAAGCTAATAGCAGAAAAGGCATGGAAATATTTTCACCAAAATATATCAGGTATTTTAAAAAGAGAGAGAGAGAGAGCTATATGCACAGGGGTCAACCAACCCCCGGCATACCTCCTAGAGTAGGGGCTATTTCAACTTTTGCCCCCCAGCACCACCCATCTAGGGCACTCTCCTCTCCCTACGCAGGAGAAGATGCCCAGAGGAAATGGCATTCCTGCTACTGGCCATGATCCCATCCTCCAAGTCTCCTTTTCCTGTCTGGGGACCTGCCCATCCCTCAGTAACTGGCACCAGCAGCCCCTGGCATTGTTAACTCATCGGCCCAAACAGGATCATTTTGTCTCCAGACCCCTCACACTACGTGGAGGAAAGAGGAAGAAGGATGTTTTACCACAGTACCTGCCTAGCACAATGGAGCGCCTTCAGACTTTTATAACTTGTATGAGAAGCTGAGAAAAGTAGGCAATAGAGCATGTCCATTGGACTGTATGAACGGTCATGTAAGTGTGTGTTACTAATTCTTCAAGGACGACAGCTCAGGGCAAGAATGGATTTTGATAGCTGTCAGTCTGGGGAGACAAGTGCCAGTAACCCTTCGTCACTGTCACAGTGTCTTTAGAGTGCAGATCCCCAAAACAGTAGCGCAAATGCATTTACTCTTCAGATTTCTTCTGATCCACCAAAATTCTCCCTTGGATGCAGCCCAGCCAATTGTGAAGGAGGAGGATAGCCATTCATAATAAGTGGTCCATTCCACTAGCCCTCCGCCAGCGGGGTGCAGCCAATGGGCCCAGGTTCGGGTTTTCAGGTTCCGAGCTCTCCCGCTAACCTGTGACTGCTGGGCCTCGGCTTCTTCATCTCAAGGCTGGAGCAAATCCTGTTCACCTCGCATGGTTACTGTGCAGATGAGAACCAAGGCATGTGTAGAACACCTCCCACTGTCTAACACATAGTGGGTGCTCGTGAATGGTGGCTGATGCTAGTATACAAGGGACCCCAGAGAAGCACGCCAGACTGGTGAGCAGTGGATGTCCCGTTCCACTGCCCAAGGCATTAACTGCCCTGGAAGGAACGTGGCGTCCAAACTGTGTTAAGAAAAATACATTTCAGGGCTTCCCTGGTGGAGCAATGGTTAAGAATACGCCTGCCAATGCAGGCGACATGGGTTCGGGGACATGGATTCGAGCCCTGGTCCGGGAAGATCCCACATGCCGCAGAGCAACTAAGCCTGTGCGCCACAACTACTGAAGCCCGCATGCCTAGAGCCCGTGCTCAGCAACAAGAGAAGCCACCGCAAGGAGAAGCCTGCGCACCGCAACGAGGAGTAGCCCCTGCTCACCGCAGC
The DNA here is from genome assembly GCF_009873245.2 of Balaenoptera musculus. Taxonomy (NCBI): domain Eukaryota; kingdom Metazoa; phylum Chordata; class Mammalia; order Artiodactyla; family Balaenopteridae; genus Balaenoptera; species Balaenoptera musculus. Next base: position 40,228,345 of record NC_045798.1, on the reverse strand, counting down.
TAGAGAAAGCCCGCAAGCAGCAATGAAGACCCAACGCAGCCAAAAATAAATACATAAATAAATAAATTTATAATAAATAAGTCAATAAATATACTGTGTTTAAAAAAGAAAAATACAGGGCTTCCCTGGTGGCGCAGTGGTTGAGAATCTGCCTGCCAATGCAGGGGACACGGGTTCGAGCCCTGGTCTGGGAGGATCCCACGTGCCGCGGAGCAACTGGGCCCGTGAGCCACAACTACTGAGCCTGCGCGTCTGGAGCCTGTGCTCCGCAACAAGAGAGGCCGCGATAGTGAGAGGCCTGCGCACCGCGATGAAGAGTGGCCCCCGCTTGCCACAACTAGAGAAAGCCCTCGCACAGAAACGAAGACCCAACACAGCCATAAATAAATAAATAAATAAATAAATAAATAAATAAAAATTTTAAAAAAAGAAAAAAAAAATACATTTCAGATGCTACCCTGAGATGGCCTCAGTCTTCCAAAAGGGGATTGTTCATGCCCATAATGCCACCCAAAATCCAATTGCAGAATTTTTATGATATTGGCATTTTAAAGAAAAATCAATGAATTTTCTTCATTGTGTTACTTTTATACTTCAATTATAGCAAACTCTTGATTCTCTTTGAAATTAACCTGTTTTTATTTCTTTTGAAATTATACTGATATGCATGAATAAGCATCTCACGTACAAAGAAGAAAGCACTTCTTATGTAATTATAGCACTTCTTATGTAATTATGTAATTTCCTGAACATGCAAATTACATATGGCGCTGGCTTCCAGATGAAAGCTCCTCTAGACTGTGCACAAATCGATAGGCCTAGAAGGCTCTATGTCTCCCAGTATAAAAATGTTATTTTATAGTGTTTGCGTTTGTTAGGTCACTCTCACATCAGAGTGGGACGAATGTGGCCAGATTCTGGGGGAAACATCACCACTTTGCCTGCCACTGGAAGTTTAGCTGAGCTAATTAGTGGTCTGTGGTAACCTTCACTGATAGATGGGCAAACCACATGAAGAGACAGCCCAGAGAAACTGAAATGCAAATGCCTACCAATCACTTGAAAAAAGGAGAAATAAGAGTGATGGACACTCTTATATTGCTGGTGTAGACTGGAACAACCTTTCTGGAAAGTCATTTGGCAAATGTATCAAGAGCCTTAAAAAGTTCACGCCTGAGAGCATGGGCTTGGGAGTCACACTGGCTGGGTTAAATTTTGGCCACACTCATGGTTTTGAGCACATTGAGCACGTTACCCTTTGTGCTTCAGTTTTCTCATCTGTGAATTGGGAATGATAATCTACCTTTTATAGCATTGCTATGAGGAATCAGTGCAGTAACGTTGCAGTTAATGCTTGGTACATGGCAAACACTCATGAAATGTAGTTACTGCAGTAATCCTAAGGAGCTATTGAGAAACAAGGTCAAACATTTATGCACAAAAATATTCATCGTAGCATTGTTTAAAATAAAGGAAACTTGAAAAAAGAAACCCTAAATGTGGAGCAATGGAAAAACTAAGTAAATTATGGTTTACTCAAACAATGGGATATTGTGCTTCTATTTTTTAAAAAATTATGTTTACCAAGCTTTCTTAATGACATGAAAAATGTGTTTTGAAACAATGCTAACCAAATAGAGTAGAAACTAGATAGATCACAATATCTCAACTTTGTGAAAAAAATGAATGGAATTGTTTTAAATACTAATATGTGCCTAAAGCGTACATGTGACCAGAGGGGTAAATCACTGGCTAGGATAGTAGGATTATGGTGATTTTTATTTGCTTCTTTTTGTTTATGCAAGTAGAAATAAGTGTGTGGTCATTATAGAAACTGCTTCCCAATGAATATTTTTTAAAATATTTTTTAAATACGTAGAAATAAAGCTTGGAAGAAACTATATCCAAATGTTAAATGGTGGAATTATTGGGGAACTTTTTTCAATTTCTTTAGGGATATTAGGAAGCAACTAGCTTTCTCTGCCACCGATGAGTAGGAGGTGTTTAGGCAGAGAGAAGGAAATGCCTTTTAGTAAGGAAACCAAGTATGAATGAAGGTGCAAAGACAGGATTAGAAAGGAAAGGACTTTTTGGAAGGGCTGGCAATGACTAGACGTCCCAGAACAGCTACATTAAAAGGACTGTAGCAGTGAATAATGAGGAATAACACCAAAAAAACAGTATGTAGGGCCAGATCACGAGGAGCCCTGAATCTGAAGGAAGGAATTTAAACCTATGGGCACTAGAGAGCCATAGGTGATTTTTGTTTTTTTTTTTTTTTTTAAGTTTCATCCGGTTTGTTTGTTTGTTTGTTTGTTTTGGCCGCTCCACTCAGCATGTGGGATCTCAGTTCCCAGACCAGAGATCAAACCCGTGCCCCCTGCAGTGGAATCGTGGAGTCTTAACCACTGGACCGCCAGGGACGTCCCCATAGGTGATTTTTCAACAATAAGTGACACATGTGTCAAAAGCCAAACTGAAGGAGTATTAATTTGGCAAAGGTGCACATGGGATTGAACAGAGAGTCTTAAGATCGGAGAGGGTTTTTTCTTCATTCTTCCATTTATGTATTTATTCATTCAGCATGCATTGAGCTCCTGCTTTATGCCATGCCCTCTGCAAGGCACCCAGTAAGGCAAGATCCCAGGCCTCAAAGACTTAACAGTCTGCTGTGAAAACTGGAGAAAGAGAGCAAAGGACACAAGTGTGGGTTCCCTTTTATGAGCAAGCCCTGAAATGGTCATTTCTACCTTCTAGTTTGAATTCTCACCAAAGCCCCGCTATTTATCCTATCTGACCTATGAAGAAACAGAGGCTCAAAAAAGTTAAGCATGGGGTCGTGCTTCTGGTCACACAGCTGATCCCTGGATAATTCCTTCTGCAACATCTTAGGGTAGAGGTCTGTGTCACAGGGAGAGGCCGAATCCTAGGTGGTCAGAGAGGCCCCACAGTGAAGGTGATATTTGAACTTGGACTCTAGTGCACATGTGAGATAGGGCATTTCAGGCCATGCACAGGCATGGGGTCAGTAATGTTAGGACTCTATTACAACCATTTGGGCCCGAGGCAGTAACACTTGGAATTGGCAGTGAGAATGGAAAAGAAGGGTCAAGGGCAAGAGGCACTGAGGAGAAACTGGCTTCCAGATTTCCAAGCTGGGGGGCAGCTGTAATTCCTGAAAGAACCAACAGTACCCTGGGGAGGGGAGAACAGATGAGAGGGTCAGATGCTGGCTACGTTCTGGCATGAGTTCCTGGTCTACACCGTCACACAGGGGCCCAGGGGAAAGTAAGAAGGAGTAAGAAGGTCTCATTTCTCTAAATAACACCTTAATCAGGCGGAAAGAGAAGTAGGCTTTGTGTTTGTACTGTCACAACCCTCCAGTCTGGTTACAGATGGGCTCACATGGTGGATGGCTGAGGGCCCTGGTCTCTGGAGCCCCTACACTGGCCATGACCACACATTCCATTTGCCCTTTGAGACACAATTCAGAGCTGACACAGCATCCTGGCCCCCTTTTGTGATGTACGCGAGAGAAGCTGTTGGAAACAAACCATCCCAGGACTGGGCTCATTTCAGCCATTTTCTAGGATCCTTTTGATGGCAGGTGACAGAAACCCAGGTGAAAGCAGCTTAAGGAGAATTTATCTGAAGATATAGGAAGGTCTCAAGGAACACAGAAACAGGAATACAGCTGGAGCCCGGGCACACAGAGAACCGTGGATGTGGGCCTGCCTTTTCTTGCCCCCTAACCTTCTCCGGTGCCTGATTCAGACTCCGTCATCTCCCTCCGCAGATTCTGTTCCTCTAGCCCACTGGGCAAGAAGTGTGGCCTCTGACCGTTTACAACCTTTATAACCTACAGAGCCTGGACCCTCCGGGCTTCCATTTCAAATTTACAAAGAAAGACTGAAAGCACAGCTTGTGTGGAGCTGGCCTTGGACTTCTCAACTAACAGGCGTTCACTCCCAGAGGCAGATGGATGGTGTGTGGGTCGTAACATCTCTAGGTCTAATTTCCTTGCTTGGGAAATGGAGACACACTCTCTACCTTGGAGGTTACTACTGTGAAGAGTAAAGAGGATAAAAAGACATTGGTGATATTCAGACTTCCCACCAAGTGCTCCTAAAGGCAAAAAAAGAGGAGACTGGGACTACCCTGGCGGTCCAGTGGGTAAGACTCCACGCTTCCACTGCAGGGGGCGCGGGTTTGATCCCTGGTGGGGGAACTGAGAGCCCACATGCCGCGCGGTGCAGCCAAAAAATAAAAAATAAATAAATAAATAAATAAATAGAAAGGAGACTGACAGCCTGAGGGGGTCTCTTGGTGAAGCTGGAAGCAGGACATTGATTTGAGGTCTTGTTTTTAGCATAAAAATGTGTTGGCTATGGGAATTTAGCATATGATAAAACTGACATCTCAAATTAGTAAAGATAAGATAAATTATTTAGTCAGTGATGTTGGGATTGACTGGGTTGCCAGCTGGGGAAAAAAAAAAAAAACGATCCCTCACAGTCTACAGCAGATTAAATTCCCGATGGAAGAAAGATTTAAATGCAAAAAATGAAATCATAAAAGTAGTTAAGAAAAGTGCAAAAGACCTTAGCAAAAGAACTCAACATGTCCTCATGGTCTGCCTCGTTCAACACTGCAGCTCCATTCCCTAAAGCAGCGCTTGGTACAGAGCCAGGACTTAATAAACTTTTCGTGGAAAGAATTAATGAGAGAATATTTCTTAAATCACCTCAGATAGGGGAGAAGCTTTTCTAAAGATGATCTAAAACCCAGGAGCTATAAAAGCAAAGGTAAATTTAGCTACCATATATATGTATAAAACAAATGAGGTGGGGGGGGAGGGGAGGGAACCAAACTAATCAAAAGACAAACATACTGGAGGGAAATATTTGCAATTCACATAGCAAAAGGGACACTTCCTTAATTAAAGAAATTCTAAATGTTGATAAGAAAAAAAAGCCAACAATCCAGTAGAAACATGGAGAAATGATATGAAGAAGCAGTTCCCAGCATAAGACATACAAATGGGTCTTGAACATTAAAAAAAGAAAAAGAAAAGAAAGATATTCAACCTCCTTCATAATTTAAAAAAAGCAAATAAAAACTCTAATGAGATACAAGTCTTCACCCATCAGATTGGCTAAGGTCAGAAAGTTTAAGAACACATTGTTGTCTGTTGTGCATTGGCTAAAGGATCAGGAAACAGATACTCTGATGTAGTGTAGATTGGGAGCACTCTTCAGAGGGCAAGTGGACCATGCAATATGCCCTGTGACCTACTTGCAGGAATCTCTCCTACAGATATACTAACACATGTACAAATGAAGAATATTCAGGGTTATATTTGTTGTAGTGTTGTTTGCAATAGGAAAATACTGGAAATAATCATCACAGGGCTGGTTAACAAATTCTGGCACACCCATACAATGAAAAACTGTGCAGCTGTTGAAATAAGTCTCTATGATTTATGAAAAGGTCTCCAAGATGTAGTGTTATCTGAAAAAAGCAAGATGCAGGGCAGTGTGTATTTTATGCTCATTATACTAAACAGCAGCAACAACCCACATACATGGGTACTTACTTGGACTGTGTATAGATGATTTCTTGGAGGATTCCCAAGAATCTGGGCATAGTGGTTGCCTCCTGGGAGTGAAGCTGGGTGGTTGGAGAACAGAGGGGTAAATTTTCATTCTAAACTTTTTTATACTTTTCAAATTTTGCTTCATGAACATGTATTACCTCTTCAAATAATAAATTAAGAAAGTGTGTTAATTTAGCATTCTGCTCCGTGCTATTATATATCCACTATTGATTAATGTAAAAATCATGTTTTACATTACTTACCTCACACTAATTAACTCTCCCTCCCAAATCTTTGAGTGAAATTAAAATTCTAGAAAGATGCAGCACATTTATCCCAGGACTTTGTCTGCTGGGCACACCAACAAGTGGCCCCTTTCTGAAGAGAACAGAACTTTGTAGAGTGTTTGGCACATTAAGTAGCTGCCCTACAAATGTGAGTTCCTGTCTCTGCAGGAACGGAACTGTTCTGGGAGAGGGGCTGGAGGGAACCTCCGCTCCCCTGGCAAGGACAAGAGGCTGATGAGTGTCTTGTGCCCCGATCAGGACCTTGGGAGACCTGGAAATCCAAGGTCATATAGGGTCCACATTCTTCAGCCTAGCCCAGTCTCTGGCACATAGTAAGCACTCAAAAAAATATGTTTCTGGAATGAATGAACATACCAAGAGTTAACGGGAATCTCGCCTGAGGGAGTGACAAATGCTGTTGGGAAACTTTGGGGAAGTCCCATAAATAGATGACATTTAACCTGGGGCTTTATCTTTTTCATTTTCTTTTTTTTTTTGGCCATGCCATGGGGCACGTGGGATCCTAGTTCCCCCACCAGGGATTGAACCGGTGTCCCCTGCATTGGAAGCACGGAGCCTTAACCACTGGACCGTCAGGGGAAGTCCCTAACCTGGGGCTTTAAGAAGGAATCCCTCACCTGGAGGACAAGGGGGATAAAGCAGGATTTCAGGCAGAGAGAACAGCTTCCCTTTAGGCATAAGAGTGGAGGGATTGGGGATCACAGAACACCTATCCGCCCTGCTTGGAGCAACCATCAGATGTTTTCAGTTACCATGGGGGCATCACGTGTGTTGGCGGCTGTCTGACAAAGTGAATTGGGAAAGGTCCAAAAGCTGACAGACAGGAAAGAGGGTAACCAGGTCCCATTCACTTGAAGCCAGAGGAGGCTTTGGGAAGGGAGGTCCTCAGGTGGACCCTCACACACCCCTCCAAAGACTGACTGTGACATGTGGGTGGAGCCATGCTCGCAGCCTATCAGATCCAGCGCCTCGTTCTTAAACCGCCCCCTTCATTATATTATTGCCCAGTGAGAGCCACAAAATAGAGGGCCACGATCGCTTATCCAGAATCCAAAACGCTTCGAAAATCCTAAATCGGTTTTTAGAATTTTGTCAACAAAACCCGCCCTGAGCTGATCTGAAGCTACACGTAGACGTAATTCATCGCACTCTTACGTGTCCGTATATACGTTTTGCTGTAGAAATATGTGTGATTGATGACAGGATGCTGTTCTAGACCCCGCTGAGGGGTTATATAACATACTGTAGGCGCACCATACTACTTTTAGTACTTAAAATCTGGAGAATTCTGAATTCTGAAACACATCTGGCCCCCAAGAGGTTTGCATCAGGATTTGTGGTCTAACATAATCGACCAACACACAAAATGTTTAAAAATAAAAGTAATATAATGTCCTGGGTGTAAAAGAAGAAATAAAAGAATAGAAATGTATAAAAACAGAATATGTATTTCAACACGTAAATGCTGGGGCAGGACTATACCAGAAGATGGGGGTGGGAGGCGGCGGTGAGTGGCAGACATAGACCCCTCCTGTGGAGGGGGGTTGCCTCTAAAGTGTACTTTGAATGTGGCAATTCGGATAAAACTGATAAAGTTATATATATTTTTTGCAACTCAAATGCTAGGAGTCCTTTTTGGGTAAGCGGTCTGAGGTGATCTCTAAAAATGGTCCACTATTCACTTGACCCAGAAAACCCCACAGAATCATGCAAATCAAGAGGCTCAGATCTTCGTGTTCACTTTAAGAACACTCGTGAAACTGCCCAGGCCATTCAGGGTATGCATATCTGAAAAGCCACCATGTATCTGAAGGATGTGACTTTACAGAAGCAATGTGTGCCAGTCTGTCGTTACAATGGTGGAGTTGGTAGGTGTGCCCAGGCCAAAGAGCAGGGCTGGACACAGGGTCGGTAGCCCAAAAAAAGTGCTGAATTTTTTACTGCACATGCTCAAAAATGCAGAGAGTAATGCTGAACTTAAGGGCTTAGATGTAGATTCTCTGGTCCTTAAGCATATCCAGGTGAGCAGAGCACCCAAGATGCCACGCAGGACTTAACAGAGCTCATGGTCAGATCAACCCATACATGAGCTCTCCCTGCCACACTGAGATGATCCTTCCTGAAAAAGAAAAGATTATTCCTAAACCCAAAGAGGAGGTTGCACAGAAGACAAAGATATCCCAGAAGAAACTGAAGAAACAGAAACTTATGGCCCAGGAATAAATGCTGCAAAAAAAAAAAAAAAAAAAAAGCAAATAAAAGTAAAAGCAAAAAAAAAAAAAAAATACTAGGAGTGGCATTGCCATGATTTTCCAAAATGGTGAACAACTCTCGGGAAAGTTCCAATATAAAAAAAAATACAGTCTCCCTCAATTTACTCAATAGTTGCATTCCTGGAAAATCTGGTGCATATAAAAACCATGCAGAATTACTTTGTGTTCATTTGCAAAACGTAATTAGGTTTTAGGCCCAGATGATTATAATGAGGTTCTCTGCTTACAAGATACGTTTTAATGAGACGTTTGGAAGTGATTCACGATGCAGGACAATTCTTTGTTGTGGGTGACTGCCTCACACATGGCAGGGCGCCTCTTGTCCCTGGCTCCACATGTTAAATGTCAGTAGCATTCCCCAGACAGATGGTTATGACAACCAGAAATGCTCCTCACATTTCCAAAAACCTTAGGGTGGTAACCTCAGGAGGGAACACAGCTCACCCCTAGCCGCAGTCGGAACCACCGAGTGGAGAAGCCGGCAGGGTTGGCGGATGCGCCAGTGGAGTCCCAGGGCATGCTCCGTCCAGGTGGGGAATCCTGCAGTCAAGTCTGGACTGAGCAGTTTGGATTTGAAGAACCTTGTTTTTCCCAGAATCTAAGGCTCAGGGAAACACACTGGCATTGGGTGTGCCAGCATGGAGCTGTGGCTCTCCAGTTGGCCCACCTGTGGGAGTTTTTGGCCTTGGGCATCGCTTTCCCCTGCCAGTGAGGTGGTGCCTTCTCCAGTGGGTGATGGGCCACATGGTACTTGGCTGATCCGCTCAGGTTGGGGCGTGTCAGGCAGCCCATGGCGGTGCGCCTTCCTTTAAGACTCATTCTCCAAGTCTCTATGTATCTTAGTGGTTAGGAGTTAAACACAGCAGCATACTCACAATAGCCAAAAGGTGGAGGCAACCTAAGTGTCCTTCCATGGGTGAAGGGACAAAAAAAAATGTGTTACATACATACAATGGAATATTATTCAGCCTTAGAAAGGAAGGAAGTTCTGGCACATGCTACAACATGGATGAAACTTGAAGACATCATGCTAAGTGAAATAAGCCAGTCACAAAAAGACAGATACTGTCTGATTCCACTCTCTAGAGAAGTCAAATGCAGAGAGACAGAAAGTGGAATGGTGGTTGCCAGGGGCTGGGGAGAGGGGGGATGGGGAGTTATTGTTGAATGGGGACAGAGTTTCAGTTTTGCAAGATGAAGAGAGTTCTAGAGGTGGATGATGGTGATGAGTGTGAATGCACGTAATGCCACTGTACTGCAGTTAAAAATGGTTAAGATGGTAGATTTTACGTTATGTGTATTTTAGCACAAATAAAATTTTAAAAGCAAATAAAGAGGGAAGGTGCTGATGGAAAGACTACGAATCAAGTGTGGGCTCTGCTGTTTACCAGGCTGTTGTGGATCTTGGCCAGGTTAACCCCTCTGGGTCTTAGTCTTCCCATCTGTGAAACGGGGATAATGATGTACTCTCCTCAGGGTGGGGGGGAATTACGAGGGTCACTAACTCGTGTTTGTAAGCCACAGGGCACACTGTCTGCACTCAGGAAGTGTGGCTGTTATCGTGCAGGTGGATTTCACTTATTCACTGCTCCTGAAAGCAACCTTTCCCCTCAGACACTCTCATAGAAGCATTTGGGGCATTTAGCCTAATAGCAAGGTCATATGGACACTAACAAAGCAGAATGACTGGGGACCCAGGACAGTGCGTGTATAAGCTTCCTGGGTCTTCCTGCCTGGGGGTCAGCATCCTCCCCGCCCACAGTGAAGCATTCTCAGCTGTACTTTAGGCAACTTCACTGTATCTAGACAAAGACCTTCTTAACTGACCCTCCCTCCCAGAGGGACACTTCTCCTTAAGTGTAAAACCTCCAGTATTCCCCTTTTGACCCTTAGGGAGAGTTGATAATTGTTGACAGCAACAAGCATTCATTTTCTTTTGTTTTGTGTAAACAATAATTTGATTGGAAAATCCTTCCTGGTGCAGTAATTAATGACCGGCTGGAGCTACTAACGCCAGAGGTAAAGCAAAAGGCACTTAACCCAGCTAGCATTAGCTACCAGGAAATGTTAGACCTGGAGGGTAATCCCTGCTGGTACAAACTCTGAAATGGAGAGGAAGAAATAGAGAAAAAAAAAAAACCGAAGCAATTTCTTCTTGTGCAATGGAAAGTTTAAAAATGGAGCGTCGTGTTGCCATAGACACAACTCCTGGCTCTGGGCTGTCCTCCATGCCTGTATCCAGCCGCACAGCAATTAGACACGGTTTTCAGCGGGGCAGCTGAGCCTCCCAAGTACCTATAATGAAGATCTGCAGCTCCAGGCTCCCGCGGAAATCCTCAAGCCTTCACTTGTCACCATAATTTCCTTGGGAAGTGTTTCTAATTACATATTTCCTGCTGCCTGCTCCAGGTCAAGTCTTCTTGTATACAATATTCGAATCACATAAAACCACAAAACAGTGAGAGCGACCCTGGAGTGGTCCAAATTGCTATGTAGTTGCTTTTAACTTAGTAGTTAAGCATTACTGGGTGTGATAGGGCATCGTCTGCATGAGCAAAAAATAATGTTAAAGGAACATGCCTCATTCTTTTTAAATCTCTGTAGAGGTCAGACCCATTTCAGCAAGACATTTATATAATAACAGAATTCCCAACTCCAACACATGGACTGTTTATTTTAACTATTATAGCAGGGTCTTTGTCAAGAGGAACTTAATTCTTTTGTATTATCTCCTGGGACCTGCCATTTAGGAAACTTCTGGCAGTTGAGTTCCCTGGAGGTGGACCGTTAGTTTAGGTAGCTCTCCAAGATGTAAGACAACCTTCACCCACTAATACTTAGAGAAAACTGAAGTCAAATTAATCTCAATCCAGATGCTACTGTATGGATGTTAAATTTTCTTTGGAGTTGAGTAAATTGGAGGATACTTCAGCTCTTGAAGAAGAGGCAGAAATGGTTTTCTAAAAGGGTGGGTTGGCTAGGGTTGGGGGTTCCCCTCCTTACAGGGGAGGGGTCTAAGTCCACCAGCCTCTCTACCTTGCCTTGTGTTATGGAAGACTGAGCACCTGCAGGACCCAGAGTTACTGACTACCTGATCGTCTTGGTGGGCCTGAGGAGTTGTGCTCAGCTGAGCCCCCAGGCAGTGCCCACTGGGGGAGGGCCGGTTCTGGCCCCGGCTTGCAGCTGATGCTGACGCAAGAACATGTTCCGACCCCGTTCCCTAAGGAGTTTCAGCAGAAAGTGGCAGCCCTGCAAGAAACAGCATTTGCTCTAGGCTTGCTTCTGCCCACTGGCTCCTCCTCCCAGTCTCTAAATGTTGAGGCCTAGGGTTCAGTCCGGGACTTCTTCTCTCTGTCTCCACTCAGTTCCTAAGTGATGTCATCCAATTACGAGGCCCTGAATCAATACCATCTGTAGCAGATTGTGTTTTCCAGAGTTGGCCACAACAATATCTCCATCCCATATACTCTTCTACAATGTGGTCTTCACACTCTTTCCATGGAGACAAGGGATCTATATCCACCACCCTCCCCATCCCACCTTGAATCTTGGCAAGCTCTAACTCTCTGGTAGCCCAGAGGATGAGGTGGGAACGATGCTGCATGACTTCCAAGGCTGAGTTAGGAAAGACGATGCAGCTTCCACCTTGTTCACTGGTACACTCACTTTTGGAGCCCTGAGCTGCCATGTAAGTAGTCCAGCTACCCCAAGGAAGCCCAAGCCACATGGAGAAGCCACTCTAAGTGTTCCAGTTGACAGCCCCTGCTGAGGTCCCAGTGAATAGCCAGCCTCAACTGCCAGATTTGTGAGTGAAGACACTTCCTGGTGATTCCAGCCCCAGTCATCATGTTGCTTCGAACCCTTGAGTCTTCTAAGCTCAGACCCAAAATTTGTGGAGTAGAATCTAAACATTCCTGCTGTGCCCTGCCCTGAATTTCTAACCCACAAATTGGTGGGTAAATGAAATAGCTGTTTTAAGCTAAGTTTTGGGGTCATGTCTTATACAGCAGTACAGTCTGGAACACCATCTGTATGCCAATGACTCCCAAGTTTATATCTCCAGCTTAGGGCCTCTCTCTGAGCTCTAGACTCACATATCCCACTGTTGATATAGCTTTTTCACTTGGATGTCAAACAGGCTTCTCATAGAACATGCCCCAGATCCAACTATTGACCTACCTTGCCCTGCAAAGCTGCCCTTCCCTCAGGTGTCCTCATCTCAGTAAATGACACTGTCACTTCCCTGAAACCCAATTGCTCAGACTCAAAATCTAGACATAGTCAGTGACTCTTCTCTTTCTCTCCCAACTCCCATCCAATCCATCAGCAAATCCCATCAGCTCTACTTTCAAAACATTTCCTAAATAGGATTACTTCTCACCTACTCTACTGGTATAACCCAAACCCAAACTGCATCTTCTCTGTCCTGGATTATTGCTATAGCCTCCTAACTGGTCTCCCTGCTTCCACTCCTGACCTGTAGTCTTCACCTCCATCAAGTCTCCAGAAGGCACAATCAACATCTCAAGATGTAAATCACAGCAGGAGCCTCGGCTCCTCCTTGTTCACTCATCTGGTTGTTGACCAGGAACCTAGCTGGGGCTGGTGGTGAGAGCACTCACATCCAGCCTCTCCATGTGGCCTGCACTTCCTCATAATGTGGTGGCTGGGTTCAGAGACCAAGTGTCCCAAGAGAGAGAAGGAGAGCCAGCTAGGAGTGCATCTAGGATTTAGCCTTGGGCATCATGCAGCGGCACTTCTGCCACATTCTACTGGCTGAGGCAGTTATGAAGGTCCACCCAAGTACAGAGGCAGGGAACAGAGACTCCATCTTTCAATGAAGCCTGTTAGGGTCACACTCTAAGAGGAGCATATATAATGGGATATACATTGGTACGGCCATCCTTGGGAAGTATAATCTGCCACACTGTTCAAGAAGATTTAACTACATAAGAAAGAAAACCGTACACCAAAAAATTCCATAAGCATAATGTAAATGGAAAAGACAGTATAAAGAAATGCTAACCCTTTTTCCTAAGCCCCTCACTGAGCCCCTCCTCTAGGCTTTGTGGGTTGATTACAGGCATATTTGGCTGGTTAACATTTTATTTTTTATTTATTAAAAAATTTTTTTTGGCCACGCCACGCAGCTCGTGGGATCTTAGTTCCCTGACTAGGGATTGAACCTGAGCCCTCTGCAGTGAAAGCGCGGAGTCCTAACCACTGGACCACCAGGGAATTCCCCCCCCCCTTTTTTTTTTTGTTAATACTGCGGAGGGAAATTGAGTCTAATGTGCCTGCTTCCTCTTCTCTCTGAGGGCAGGAAGAAGAGAATGATGTCTCCTTCATCTCAACCTATAAGGCTCGCTTCAAATGATACTTTCTCCACAGACCCTCCCTGACTTCCACTGTGTGAACACTGAGTTTTTCCCCATCTCACAAGGTACTTATACTTTCTTCCTTGTATTTCAGTTATTCATCTGTCTCTTTTAAATCTTACCTCTCTTTAATTCCTCCAGGGTATACTGAACTATAAATTTCTCAAGGGACAGGGACTTTCTTTGGATTCATCACTGTTGCTTTTCTGCCCTGGTCTTTGCACTGTTCACATGTGTTAATTATGCAATGTGTGCTGGTGGAATTCATGAAGAAGCAGTTGTGTCCAGTGTCTGTCTCATCTATATTTAATAATCCTGGAATGTAGTAGGTGCTCAATTAAAACATGTTTTTGGTGAATGGATTGTGATCTACTAAATACAGGACATTTAAGGGGGAAGTAAGCGTAAGAGCTGGTCCCAGCCTTCAGTTACTATTTATACCTTGCCCAACAATGAAAGAGCTATCACAAGGCAGGGCATGATTATGATTTTTTGACAAAAGTCTGTGGGACTTAGAGAAAGCTTTTCTAAACCTATATAGCCAAAGTCAGAAAACATACAGGAGAAGACTGATTGTTTCTACTGCATAAAAATGAAACACTTCTGTACATTAAAAAAAATCATAAATACAAGTAAGGCAAATGGAAAGCCAGGAAAAACTTGTCAGTATATTAACAAAAAGTTACTATCTTTAATATTGGAAGAGGTCTTCTATGTCAGTAAGAAAAAGACAAACATTTTTTAGTTAGGGAAAGGATATAAATACTCAAAACAAAAAGAAAAATATAAATGGTTAATAAACAGAAGAAAAAAAACCTTTAACCTCATTAGCAATCGTAGAAATTCATAGGAAAACCACACTGAAATAACATTTTTCTTTTATCAAATTGGCAAACTATTTTGTTAAGATAATCTGCAATGTTGGCAAGATTAGGAAGACTGAAAATTGATGTTTAAAATGGACATGCTTTGTAACCCGGCATTTCAATATCCCCAATTTATGCCAAAGAATTTATTGCTGAGGTTTGCCAAGATCTGTACACAAAGACACTTCATGAAGTACTGATTTTAATAGCAGAAAATTGGGATTAATGTCCAGCAATTGGGATTAAATTGGTTAAATAAATCATAGCACCACCCTGTGATACAACATTATATAGCCATTTCAAGTGCTGATATGAAATAATATTCAATGAAGTGGGAACATATTCATGTTACATAGTTAATTTAAAGTTTCAATTTATCAAGCAAATGTAGAGTTGTTTTCTTTTTCATCATATATATGTCCATAATCAAGAACATGCATAGAAGAAGCCTAGAAAGATTTACATCAAAAATTTTAGGATTCTGTGATTTTTTTTTTCTCACCTCTTTTTTGTGTTTTTAAACTTTCTAGGGAATTCTCTGGTGGTCCAGTGGTTAGGACTCTGTTCTTCCATTGCAGGGGGCGTGGGTTTGATCCCTGGTCAGGGAACTAAGATCCGGCAAGCAATGCAAGCTGTGTGGTGCGACCAAAAACAAAACAAAGCAAAACAACTTTCTACAGTAACATTCTTTTCTATCCAGGAAAAAAATACCACTATTTCTTTTAGGTGGTGTGGAAGTTGCCCCTGCAGTGTAGGTGGGAATGCCAGTTCTGGCTATTTCCTTTGAAAATATCTCTATGTGCCATGGGTACACATTTACAAGAGCCCATTTTCTCCTGAGAATAGAGTGAGGATGGGAGGAATTTTGGTGAATGTTTGTACTTGCAGCTTGTCCTGGAGTAAATCTTTAAGACTGTGGGAATAGGTGCTTTGCGCTCTGTTGAGCTGGCGAATGTACGTCAGGTTTCCTGTCCTTCGGTCTCCGTCATGTGCAAGGATCTGTGAGTGGAGGGTTTCATTCATCTGAATGCATCTGCAACCCCATCAGGAGGATCTCAGTTTCATGGGCAAGTGGTTTGCTTTATTTGCTTTATTTGCTCCCGATGGAAATAAAGGGATGATACAATTAGTTCTGTCCGCTGCACGTGGGGGTGGAGCTTAAGTGAATTACAACGTTCTGTGGCAAAGTAAACATGAAATGGGCGTGAGAAGTTGGATAGCAAGAGGAAAGCAAATTTACTGATTTTCTCCTTTATTTGGCTCTCAGATTTACGAGGATACACAAAAATCACACAAAGAAATCTGATGGGAATTGTCTCTAAAACTAAAAAATAACATCAGCACTGATTTAGCCTTCATGAATCCCTCTGACTCTATTTCCAAATATAAGCCCTATATAAAACCACCCCGTTTCACTTTGGGGACCACTAAAACAAGTGACTATTATAGGATAGAAAAAAAGAAGACGTTTTAATAATATGTGTGTTCAGATGCTTGCATCAAATGTTAAAAACCTGTCAATTCACAATGCAGAATACCACCTGCCCACAGGTACAAACAAAAACATTTCCTTTGCTCCAAGGGATCTTTTTTCCATTTTATTATTGCTAGTGTAAGAGATCAGGAAATGCCTTAAAATGCACAAGTGGTTTTGCTGACTTTTTATGTGGTTTCTTTTGAATTCAGGAAGCTTTGAATGACATAAATGAGCTCTGTACAGATGTTTCTAGAAGGTTTTATGGCTCATCTCTGAGGTTCCCAGAGAGTGGTCAGCTCCACATCACACCTCATGGGACCCCGTGGCCCATGATGATGAAATCAAAGGAGGCTGTAATTTTCTCTCAGCCTTCTTTGGGCTTGAAAACTGGAAACAGCACAGAAGACCATACATTCAATGACACATCAGATTGGCATCTTCCTGTGCCAGCAGCCATGCCCACGAGCTGTCATGGTGTGGTGTGTTACGGTCCTTGACCTGCTGGTGTTTATAGCTGGGGGTGAGAATGGAGCCAGGGAGGGGACATTAATTTAATAGGCTTCTGGGTGTTTCCATTCTTATTTCACTCTTGGACAAGCCGGAGAAGGAAATGGTTTTCAGCAACCTCTGTGATAAAACTATTTGCTTATTCAACTGAGTTATCTCTAAAAAATGCTAAAGGACAGTTTAATAATCACTGTCCCCCAACTGTCTCTCTCTAAATATAGTCCACATATATGAACCATGAATCTCTCTCTTCCTTTCCTCCACACTCTCCCCGATTTTCCCCCAAACTGGCCTACTTTAGCTCTTTTCTCCTCTCCTTTTTCTCATCATTTTTCCAATGGATTTTTCCTTCTTCTTCTCTAGCAACTCTCTGTTCTTTCCCATGTAAAGCAAACCAGCCTACCTTGGCCATTCTCATGTTCCTCCCTAACCCTAACACCACACACAAAGGCCCAGGGTCTCCCGGGGAAGGTAGAATTCTCTTAATGGGTGCGATAACTCCAAGGATTAGATACTATTAACTCACCGGACGGATGAGAAACCCGGGCATAGAGAGGGCAAGTAACTTAGCCAGGGCTGTGCAGCCCTTGAGTAGCAGAACCAGCCTTCAAAATTCCTCCTTCCAAAGCTTGGGCTGTTTCCAAAGTGCAAGCGGAGGTCCTGAGGGAGGGCTCTGGGTGGATGAGGAGCAGAATTAAGTCCTATTTACCGACAGCCACATCCTCTTAGATTCACGGAGCGGCTTCCATGCCCAGGGCAGGAAATAGCCCTTCTCCCAGGAAGCCCCCCGTGGTGTGCGTCTCAGGCGACACACACATTGTGGACAAAAAGCATTCTTGTTCTCAGAGGCCTGTTATCTGCACAGCGCCAGGGGACCACTCACACTGTTTTCCCATGAATGGTGCCCCCTGGAGTTGTGTGAGGGCTCGGCCTTGGCTGCACAGTTGCTTTATTTCTCACGTTGCTTTTTTTTTTGGAGGTCTTGAGGGGAAGGACTGTGACATCTGCTCTTGGAATGTTTCCAGCCCTGCTGAGGTTCAAAGCCCACATCTGTTCCAGGGTCTTTCCCTTCTGGTTCCTCTCAGTTCTCACTGACACTTCGGGTGGGGACCGATAAACTAAGCTTAAAATTCACGTTGTCTTAAGAACCTAGAAGAGGCAACTCGTGTAGTTGGAAGTGTTTGAAAGACTCTGAGAAAAAGGTATCCCAAAATGTATGTGTGAATATACACTCTCTAGAAGTTACTGTCGTGTAAAATTCAGAAATAACCACTTTTAGGTGAGAATCTATGAGTCATTTTGGTGAACGTGGGGTGGGGAAGGGGAAGAGCAGGAAGGGAGGAGACTTCAAGCTTTCTGTAGAAATAATTCGAGGGTAGGGGCATCTTCTCTCCCTTCGTCCCTCTTAGGTAGGTTTCCCGACTTTGCTGGGCCCATTAGAGTCTGAACTCTGCTTTCCTGTGACCAAAGGGTCACAGCAGTTTCCTAGCTGAAACTCCTGGGAGCTGGTGACCAATGGGAAGACCAGCAACAGTGAGAAAAGCAGCCTTGACCAAGGGCGGCTTTAAATGAGTGAAACTCCATGTACTTGGGGTTTGAATAAGCCTGTGCATCCTAACCCATTTTTAGTACCTGTATTTGATCTGCTTTTAGCATAATGACCAGTCAACAGACAATTGGCTCACAAGAGCCAGAAGGGAAGGGAAGCTGAAGGAGGCTTCTCGAAAGCAATGCTACCTAAAACAAAACCATTTCTCATGGCTGGCTTTCATCTGTCAGAAAGCTTTGCCCGTGAGATCAGGGGTATTGAAGCAAGAAGAAGGGAGTTATGTGTTTTGTTCCTCTCTATTCTGAATCAATAAAAGTAACAAACCTTGTGTGATTACAATAAGAAATATATACTTGGTCTTCCTCACCGGTTCCTGACACAGAGCTCCTAAATCCCTTGGAATTCCCTGGATTACAGGGACTCTTTTATTTTTTCTTAAACATCTTCTTTGGAGTATAATTGCTTTACAATATTGTGTTAGTTTCTGCTTTATAACAAAGTGAATCAGCTATACGTATACATATATCCCCATATCTCCTCCCTCTTGTGTCTTCCTCCCACCCTCCCTATCCCACCCCTCTAGGTGGTCACAAAGCACTGAGCTGATCTCCCTGTGCTATGCAGCTGCTTCCGACCAGCTATCTGTTTTACATTTGGTAGTGTATATGTGTCCATGCTACTCCTTCACTTCGTCCCAGCTTCCCCTTCCCCCTCCCTGTGTCCTCAAGTCCATTCTCTACGTCTGTGTCTTTATTCCTGCCCTGCCCCTAGGTTCATCAGAACCATTTTTTTTTTTTTTTTTAGATTCCATATATATGTGTTAGCATACGGTAATTGTTTTTCTCTTTCTGACTTACTTCACTCTGTATGACAGACTCTAGGTCCATCCACCTCACTGCAAATAGCTCAATTTTGTTTCTTTTTATGGCTGAATAATATTCCATTGTGTATATGTGCCACATCTTCTTTATCCCTTCACCTGTTGATGGACACTTAGGTTGCTTCCATGTCCTGGCTATTGTAAATAGAGCTGCAATGAACATTGTGGTACATGACTCTTTTTGAATTCTGATTTTCTCAGGGTATACGCCCAGTAGTGGGATTGCTGGGTCATATGGTAGTTCTAGTTTTAGTTTTTTAAGGAACCTCCATACTGTTCTCCATAGTGGCTGTATCAATTTACGTTCCCACCAACAGTGCAAGATGGTTCCCTTTTCTCCACACCCTCTCCAGCATTTATTGTTTGTAGATTTTTTTGATGATGGCCATTCTTACCGGTGTGAGGTGATACCTCACTGTAGTTTTGATTTGCATTTCTCTAATGATTATTGATGTTGAGCATCCTTTCATGTGTTTGTTGGCAATCTGTATATCTTCTCTGGAGAAATGTCTGTTTAGGTGTTCTGCGATAGGAACTCTTTTGTTCTAATTAGGCTCCTCTTGGCTGGCCCCTAGGTAGCTTCAGGATGGGGCTAGTCTCCGGAAAGGCCAAGCCATGATTAGAGGCATGGACCTATGGGGAAAAAGGAGGGGTTAGAGATGGAGTTCAACCACCAATGGTCAATGACTTAATCGATCACACCTACGCAATGAAACCTCCATAAAAACCCCTAAACAATGGATTTTGGAGAGCTGCTGAGTTGGTGAACACGTCTTGGTGCTGGGGGGGCACGGTGGGCAGCAGACCCAGAAAGGGCGTGGAAGCTCTGCATCCCTCCCCCATACCTTGCCCTACGCATCTCTTCTGTTGGCTGTTCCTCAGTTGAAGTCTTTATAATACACCGTAAATAGTCAAGTTTACCTGAGTTCTGTGAACCGTTCTAGTGAATAATCAAACCTGAGGAAGAGGTTGTAAGAACCACCAAATTTATAGCTGGTTGGTCAGAAGTACCGGTGACCACCTGGGACTACGGCCAGCATCTGAAGCGGGGGGAGTGCGGTTTTGTGGGACTGAGCCTTAAACCTGTGGGGTCTGCACTAATTCAGTGGAGTTAGTGTCAGAATTGAATGGAATGGAATGGTAGGACACCCAGTTGGTACGAGGAGAGCTGGAAAATCGGTTGGTACGGAGGGAAAAAAACGGCTCATTTGGTGTCAGAAGTGGTATGAGTGGAAACGGTACACCTTGTTACAAGTGTTCTTTGTTGAGGACTGAGAATTCTGCAACCTTGAAACAATGAACACTGGGGTTTCGAATAGAGCAGGCAGGGACAATTAATAGGCTTCTGGCTGTGTCTGTTTTTTCACTCTTGGACAAGCAGATAAAAGAAGATGGTTTTGAACAGCCAGTTTGATAAAACTATTAGTTCATTTGAGGTTTTGGGAGGGTTGTTTTGTTTTTTTAAAGATAAATAACTATTAACCGCTATACCGTGTTGTAGGGCTCTCGCCTGCCCTGTTGTCCCGGCTCCGGCAACAGTGGGAGAGACTCAGCAGCCTGGGATCCAGAAGTGACCTGCTGGCTATGTTGGTGACGCTGGACAAACAGCTGGGCCATAGACCACATACTTGAGGAATGTTTTCCCAGCCTGGCCAGGGGAGGCTGTGCACTGTCCCGGTTTGTTCTTCCGCTTTCTGCAGCCAGTGTAGAAAAAGCAGGTCCAGCAGGGGGCCGTTGTCACAAATCGATGATATGTACCTCACATTCAAAGTTCTTCACATATTGTTATGCTATATAAAAATAACATTCTGTTTGTCATTTATGTTTTTTAGAATCAAAGTGTGTTCACTATGCAAAGATGAGTTGACAACATATTCTCTAAACATAGCTGAAGAATGTTGAGAAACTGGAATAGGATTTTAGAGAGAAGCGCACTTGCTTTCAATGAGTAAAACTCCCATGTGCTTGGGGTATGAATAAGCCTGAACATCATAATTCATTTTAATATTTGTCTTTGATCTGCTTTTTGCATAATGATCAATCAACAGACATTTGAGTGACTACTTGAAGAAACTTTGATGTAGAAAATGCTAGGCTAGAATCATTATCTCGTGCCCTATTTGGACTCTATGGAAAAGAAAAGTATTCTTTCTCGTTTAGTGTTCAGGAGAAATCCCTTCATCAGTTTATGTTGGTATTAGCAATTCAGAATCTACTAAAATGCGGAACAGAATAAAATTAAAAGTTCATAATAAAGAGCTGAGTACAGGCTTTCTAAAAACTCAGTCATCAACACATTAAAGTGATGTGTCCAAGCTGTGGTCTTCTTAGAAACTGTCTAGAAACCTCTGTCTTCATAGAAACTCTCTAGTTCCCCCCGCCCCCCGCCCCAGAGTGTTTTTTTGCTCAACAGTAGTACATAAACATCACCAACTGCTTTGAGTTGCCAGTTGTTTTTCCCAAGAAAAACATGCTGTTGTTATCAAGTATCTATGTTGTGAAATTTTTACAGCTTCTCAAAAGCTCTTCATGAAGAGAAATGTTCTCCAGCAAGGATAGTAATCACAGCCTCAGACACACACACACACACACACACACACACACACACACACCCTTATCCTTCAAAAATTCAGAACATTCATGCCTGTGTCAACATGATTTCAGATAAGCACCAACCCACGAACCCAAACATGGTGTTGGCAGAGCCAGTAAACAAAGAAAAGCGGTGTTCTGTTTGCTTCCACCTCATCCGCCACCATGGGCACTGTATTTTAATGCATTTTTGTTAGATAGCCAACCCTGCCGTAATTTGTGTCTACTTGGGCCTTTTACTAGGAAGTACAGTTTCTGATTTTTAGAAGAAAAAATTTGTTTTCTTAAAGACAGAACTGTGAATGTCAGTCACTTAATGAAGGCAAAAAAGATATATGATATGAGGTTTTAAGAAATCACATTTAGGGGACTTCCCTGGCGGTCCAGTGGTTAAGCCTCTGCGCTTCCACTGCAGGGGGCATGGGTTCGATCCCTGGTCCAGAAACTAAGATCCTGCATGCCGTGCAGTGCGGCCAAAAAAATAAATTAAAAAAAAATCACGTTTAGAAGGAACACAGTCATTTATTTCAGGCTGTCATGAGTATTACTGCCCCAGCAGATACATGAATTACACAGCAGGGTCTTTTTGGTCACAGTTTGTAGCATGACTCACCTAGATTTACCAACTCCTGAAGGAGCTGATGAAACAATGCTTTAAAAAAAAATAAATTGCACATCTATTTAAATTTTAAAATACTGTATGTAAATAGCACTTTCTGTGACAAAAGTCCCCCAATTCCCATTTAAAAACTTATATGGTGTTTTCCCCATGAACATGGATTGCCCTTCTGGCTGGACTGTAAGCTTCTTTTTTTTTTTTTAAGTGAAATATAGGTGACATGCAATATTATATTAGTTTCAGGTGTACAACTTAGTGTTTCACCATTTATGTACATTATGAATTGATAACCACAATAAGTCTAGTAACCATCTGTCACCACGCAAAGTTATCACAATATTATTGACTACATTCCCTATGCTCTGCGTTACATCCCTGTGACATTTATTTTATAACTGAAAGTTTGTACCTATTAATCTCCTCACCTGTTTCAGCCAACCCCCCCCATACTTCCCCTCTGGTGACCACCAGTTAGTTCCCTGTATCTAGGAGTCTGTTTCTGTTTTGTTTTTTGGATTCAACATATAGGTAATATCATACAGTATTTGCCTTTCTCTGACTGACTTATTTCACTTAGCATGATACCCTCTAGGTCCACACATGTCTCAAATGGCAAGATTTCATTGTCTTTCATGGCTGAGTAATATTCCATTATGTGTATAGATATAGATATTATATAGCTCCACATCTTTATCTATTCATCTATTGATGGACACATATTGTGTCCATATCTTGGCTACTGTCAATCAGTGGACATAGGTGTGCAGATACCTTTTCAGATTAGTGTTTATTCATTCAACCACTCTATGACTTTTGATTGGAAGCCTTTAGTCCATTTATAGTCAAAGTAATCATTGATAGGTATGTTATGTGTTGGCATTTTAATTATTTTCTAACTGTTTTTGTGGTTCTTCTCTGTTCCTTCTCTTGTTCTCTTCCCTTGTGATTCGATGACTTTCTTTTGTGCTATGTTTGTATTCCTTTCTCTTTATTTTTTTGTGTCTCTGTTATAGACTTTTGGTTTGTGATTACCATGAGGTTCATGTAAAATAACTTATGTATATAGCAGTCTGTTTTAAGTTGATGGTCGCTTACTTTTGAGCACATTCTAAAAAAACTACATTTTTACTCCCCCTCCCACATTTTATGTTTTTGACATTGTATTTTACACTTTTTTACTTTGTGTGTCGCTTAGCTAATCATTTTAAATATAGATGATTTTACTACTTTTGTCTTTTAACATTCCTACCACCTTTACTATATGTTTGCCTTTACCAGTAAAATTTTTTCTTTCATAATTTTTTTTGTTTCCAGTTATGGCCTTTTCTTTTCTGTCTAAAGTTCTTTTAACACTTCTTGTAAGGCCAGTTTAGTGGTGATGAGCTCCTTTAGCTTTTGCTTGGCTGGGGAACCATCTCTCCTTCAATTCTGAATTATAACCTTGTCAGGTAGAGTTTTATTAGTTGTGAGTATTTTCTTTTCAGGACTTTTAATAAATGGTGCCAGGCCTTTCTGGCCTTTAAAGTTTCTGCTGAAAAATCAGCTAGTAGTCTATGGGGGTTCCCTTGTATGTAACTAGTTGTTTTTCTCCTGCTGCTTTTCAGATTGTCTCTTTATCTTTAACTTTTGACGTTTTAATTATAATGTGTCTGGGTGTGGTTCTCTTTGGGTTCCTCCTGCTTGGAGCTTTCTGTGATTCCTGAACTTGGGTGTCTGTTTTCTTCACCAGGTTAGGGAAGTTTTAAGCCATTATTTATTTAATAGGTTTTCTGTCCCTTTCTCTCTCTCCTCTTCTGGGACCCTATAATATGAGTGTTAGTACACTTGATGTTGTCCCAGAGGCCCCTTAAACTATCCTCATTTTAAAAAGTTCTCTTTCTGTTTGCTGTTCCAATTTGATGATTTCCAGTTCCCTGTCTTCCAGATCACTGATATCTTCTGCATCCTCTACTCTGCTGTTGATTCTCTCTAGTGTGTTTTTCATGTCAGTTATTGTATTCTTCAGTTCTGACTGGTTCTTTTTTCTATATTCTATCTCTTTGTTGAAGTTCTCACTGAGTTTATCCATTCTTCTCCCAACTTTGGTGACCATCTTTATGACTATTTCTTTGAACTTTTTATCTGGTAAATTGCTTGTCTCTGTTTCATTTAGTTATTTTTCTGAAGTTTTGGCCTGTTCTTTCATTTGGAAGGTGTTCCTTTGTCTCCTCATTTTACCTAACTCTTTGTGTTTGTTTCTATTTTTTTTTTAATATTTATTTATTTATTTGGCTGTGCTGGTCTTAGTTGTGGCATGTGAGATCTTGGTTGCAGCGTGCAGGATCTTTGTTGCGGCATGCGGGATCTTTAGTTGCAGTATGTGAACTCTTAGTTGCAGTGTGTAGGATCTAGTCCCCTGACCAGGGATTGAACCCTTGAACCTGGGCCCCCTGCATCAGAAGCACAGAACCTTAGCCCCTGGACCACCCGGGAAGTCCCTTTGTGTTTGTTTCTATGTATTAAGTATATCAGCTACATCTCCAGGTCTTGAAAGAGTGGTCTTACGTAGAAGGTGTACTGTGGGGCCTTGTGGCACATTCCGCCCCCCCTGGTCATCAGAGTCACATGCTCCAGTGGGCTGTGTGGGCAGTGTATGCCCTCCTGTTGTGGTTGGGCTGTGATTGCTGCAGGTGCATTGGTGGTCAGGGTTGGTTCTTAGCCATGCTGGCTGAGAGGTCCTGTCACAACTGCTACAGATGTGCTGATATGCGGTCCTGGCCCCCAGTGTTGCAGTGCCTGGCGGTGACTGTTGCAGGCATGCTGGTGTGCAGGGCTGGCCCCTCCTGGAGCTGGAGCCACCCCCTGGAGTGCGCACTGGTGCTGGCCAGGGTGGCCTGCCGGGTGGGGGAGGGCAGGAGCCACTTTGGAGGGGCTGGCTGGGGTGGGCAGGTTGGGCAGGGCTGGTCCTCAGGGAAACACCAGGGCAGGACACATGGTGTTAGCTAGTTTGATGAGTAATGACAGACGTAGTACCCACCAGCACCAGGCCAGCTAGGTGGAAGGAGAATTTTTTAAACGGCGCCCAACAGCATTTCAGTCCCAGAGACAGTTCCACCAGATCGCTGCCCCTCCAGCACATACCCTAAAATTAGTCAATGAATCACCTGGGAACTTTACAAGCTGCTGCCTCTGCACTGGGCCTCTGAGCCAGTGAGTTTGTGCCCAAGCTCTTCAAGATCAGCGTCTCAGTTTCCCACAGGCCTCCAGCTCCCCCGGACATAAGCCCTCTGACTTTCAAAGCCAGGCCTTAGGGGGGCTCGGCTTCGCAGTGCAGGTCCCCTACTGCAGGGGGGCTTCCGCAGCTGTGCTTTCCCTCCCGCTTTGTGGGTGGCTGCACGGGGCTGTGGGTTCTGACCAGACTGCGTCTCTGCCACTCCTACCTGTCTCACCGTGGCCTTTTCTTTCTATCCTTAGTTGTAGAAGGTTGTTTCTGCTAGCCTTCAGGTCGTTCTCAGGGATAGTTGTTCTCTATGTAGTTGTAGGTTTTGTGTGTCCGTGGGAGGAGGTGAGCTCAGGTCTTCCTACTCTGCCATCTTGATCTGGAAAACCCGGGATCAATGCTTTTTTTAAGCTGGTTCCAGATACCATACTGCTACTGATTCAGTTACCAACATTTTAGTAAATATTATTCCAAAACATTCCAGTCTATCATTCATGATGAGTTAATACAATTTCTCTATCAAGTCTGGTGCCAATTTTTAGAAAATAAAAAATGAATAAATAAAAAGGTATGTATCAAAGCCTAGAGAGGAAAAGAGAACATTTTTGGACAGATTTTTCCCTTGGATTTGATTACATGAAAGCTCCCAAAGACCATGATGTCACTTCCCTCTCCAGGTAAAATGCTGTGATCCTTCTCTTTCTTGGTAATGTGTCTGAGCCATTTGTCCAAGGGTGACCAGTGACACTCCCTTGTATCAGGCCGAGGCACTGAGGCAATTGGCCAGAAGAGATCGGAGAGATCTGAGGCCAGAGGACAGGAAAACCCAAAGGCCTGAGCAGCGATGAGTCAGAGGCAGGTGCACCACAGAAATCCAGAGCCCAGAAATATCCAGGGGCTGAGCAAGACAAGAAGTCCAGAGTCCAAGCACACGCCTGCTAGGAAAGTTGGTAGGGTTTCTGCGTCCTAAGTCAAGATGTGGTCAGAGGATGAGGCCTTTGTTCCTTTTCTTCCCTGTCCCCCAATTCTGTGCTTTCCACAAATGCACTCTCTCTCTTTTTTATGGTTACTCAAAACCTGCCCCTCTTTTAAGATCAGGGTTACATCCCCTTTTGTTCCACCCCTTGCTGACGTGAGCCACAGCTATTCCTTTCCTTGGCTTATGCTGTTAACCATCTATGCAACTCATTTAGGACTTAATCTTATGGTGTTTTTTTGTTTTGTTTTGTTTTTAAAGTTATTTCATATACTAATTCATTTTACAAGGATGGTACAATCTTTTTTCTTTTTTTAAATTAATTAATTTATTTTTGGCTGCGTTATGTCTTCGTTGCAGTGTGCGGGCTTCTCATTGTGGTGGCTTCTCTTGTTGTGGAGCATAGGCTCTAGGCGCCCAGGCTTCAGTAGTTGTGGCTTGCAGGCTCAGTAGTTGTGGCACACGGGCTGAGTTGCTCCGCTGCGTGTGGGATCTTCCCGGACCAGGGCTCGAACCCGTGTCCCCTGCATTGGCAGGTGGATTCTTAACCACTGCGCCACCAGGGAAGCCCTATGGTGTTTTTTTGACATTCAGAATTGTTGTTTCAACGTATCTTGTTTCCCCAAACCAGACTAGAAGCTCCTTGAAGTTAAGACCTGATCCATGGTGTGAGAGGCTAGACCAGGGACTTTATCTCCAGCGGTCAGTCTTGCTCACCCACCAATGGAGCCATCGGCCTGTGGTTTATTAGATTTTCCTGAGTGGGGACAGGATGGCTCCCAGAGCCTAAGGCGAGGGTTGAGTCTTCCCGGGTGAATGGTCTTGGTGCAGCCTCCCTGGGGTCTGGGCATAAGTTCCTGGTGGTGCTTCCTCACGATTTACCCTCTTACCATTTTGCTCTCCAGCTCTCTTTTATCCACATTTGTGCTACCCTTTCTAGATTATAGGAAATTCTGTCCTCTTTCGGAAACCTGCAAAAGTTATATTGTTACTGTGCCTCATTATGGTGCTGACTTTTGAATCTTGGCAAGTGTCTGATAATCCAATCTTTGGCTTTCTTGGAACTTTTCTTACAATTCCATGTGGGTCTTTGTTATTCATCCTTTACTATTTATTCTTCCCATCCATGGGCCATGTGCTCTTAAGGTCAGGTTAATAGAAGAGTTCCTTTGGTTTCATCAATTCAGTGGAGGCGCAACTGGTATTGGGGGAACAATTGTATGGTCCTTGGATTAAAGGACTTTCAGCATGCCTGGCCTTCCACCACTGAGAACCAGCATTGCCCTCAGGTATTACAACAAGCAAAAATGCCTCCACCAATTTCCAAATGGCTCCTGGTCGAGTCACGTGGTTTTCGATGCTGTCTCGCCACCCAGCACTCCAAAAGCACACACTTCCTCCCTGAATGGGATTGTTTGTGCATCTGCCAATAGACTGTTTCTTTTCTGAAAGCTCGTCATACCTTTAAGTTATTCTTCCTTTTAGAGGGTTTATTTTTGCTTTGGAATGAGTCATATATTATTTTGTTTTGTTTTGTTTTACTTATTATTATGGGAATTGTCAAACATACACAAATAGAACAGCAAAATGAACCCCCATGGATCTATCACCTGGTTTCAACAATTATCAGCTCATAGACAATCCTGTTTTTTCTATACCCTTACCTACCACCCTCCACCCACATCCTGTGCCATTAGATAATTTTGAAGCAAATTACTGACATCATTCATTGTATGCAGCTTTTGGATAAACTTTGGGATATCTTTTTGTGTTTCAAAGGCAACAAGGGTTAAGGTGAAACACTTGCTTAATTCTCCAGGACTCCACCCTTCCGCATCCCTGCACATTCCTTCTGATTCAGCTAACTTCCTTGCTTCCTCTATATTCTGAGACAAAAATGCCAAGACAAGTCAAGAATTTATCAGATGCTCTGTTTTTAGCAGGGGGAGACTTGAAGCAGCTGTTCGGAGCATGCAAGTCTCACTGTTGCTCCGTGTTTTCTCTGTGCTAGTTTGGTGATCTGTAACAGGCAATTGACATCCACATCTTCTCTAATACAGTTTAACAGCATCCAAATATCACTTCTATTTCTGCCTCTCTTTGTATTCCCCGAAAAGCTCTCCACCAGGCTGGGAATCTGAGTCTGTGCTTTAAGCGGCCCTCCTGTTTTCTTCTTTGCCTATCCTGCTCATTTGGAAAAGGTATGTCCTTCTGCTGATGTACTCGAGTTACAATTCCCATCCTAGCACTAAATGAAGCCAAAGAGATTGCTTTTCAGTTGTGACTATAAAAGTATTTTGAAAATAAGGGGAACACATGTTGAGTCAGGTAATGGTTGAGTGGTAATCCGGCAATGGGAGATCAGAATGATTGGTTCTGTCATGACTGGTTCTTAAATGATTGGGACAATCACATGGTCTGTCCTGCCTTCTTCCTTTGTACCCTCGTGGGATGCCTTTGCTGACTATTTGATTGCCCAATGGTTAGAATTGATTAACCCTGCTGACTTTGGGGCAGCTCTTTGAAAACAAATTGATGAACCATGTAAACACTAAGCTTGACCTGGAGCACTCATAAGTGCCAAACCATTGACTCTGAGGCCCCTGGGGCTCTTCAGTTTATTTGGGGAGCAATGAACTTGACTTGGGATTCAACTTTTCAGCCAGCCTCTCACTGAATTATGGCTATCCCCTTGGATTTTTTTTTCCCCCCAAATGTAACTCCCCTCCAACTTCTTGCTTCTAGATGAGTGTTTAAAAAGAGTATAGATCTGTGTTAGGAACAGTTTGAAGGCTCCCTGTATACCTGGGCTGCAAGCAGATCCAGCAGAAGGAAGGGGATGTTAAATGCTCATGCCAGACACCCCAAAGGAACGCTTAGATTGTTGTATTCAATTAGTAAGTGCAGCATTGTTTAGAAAAGTCTTGTAAGAGTACTTTTTAAAGTTCCACAACTAAAAAGATGTAGTTTTGACAGCTTTATCTTCTTTTGTGCTTGTAACATTAGCCCTAGATTCGAGAGTGCAGTGGTATTATTATTATCATTATTATTGATTTTGGCCAAACACTGAGGGTGATTTAAGGAACTTGCCTAAAATCAAATGGTTTATTAGTACAGAGTCTGGAGCCTATGTCTCTGCTAGAATAGAGAGAGATTTGCCGAGCTTGTCCACTCATTCTATCTGCTTTTGCCAAAGTCATAGTTTGTAATAATTCAGTCCAGCCTGGCCATTTACATGGCCGTCAGCAAACGAGCCAGTCACCATCGTGAGCTGCAGAGTAGAAGGACTTTGAGACAAGAAAGATCCTCATCCTTGCCTACCTCTCTGAGGTGCTGTGGCAACTAAAAGAGCAAATGTGTATGAAAATTCTTTGTAAGCTGTAAAGCCCCATTCAAAGGAAAATAAGGATGCTGATACAAATAGCATATGACACCTGCGGCGTATTTTCAGTTAGCCAGTCATCATTGAGCTGAATCCTTTATGCATCATCTCATTTAATCCTCACACCAATCTTAGAATGTTCTGTCATAATTATTGTTTTTCTATCTGCATATAAATATATATGGTATAGGACAATATAGCAAAAGTGTAAATGTGCTTAATAAAAAAATACAGTTTTAAGTGCTGTAAAGACTTCTCTGGACCAATCCCACTCCAAATCATTGATTTCTGCCAAAAAATACAAAAGGAACAAGAAAACCCAATGGGCACCCCCAAATAAATCAGACCCTCAACCATATCCTTCTCCGGCATTTGTAACTCATCACTCACTTAACAGCGGTTTCTAAGCATCTAAATGTATATATATATATATATATATATATACACACACATACATACATACATTTAGATATATTCTAAAATATATATAAATAAATATGTATATGTGCTCTTAAATATGTCAGCAGTGACCTTCTATTTATAAAGAACAAGAACAAGGCTTCTTCCAAGTTGTCACTTTAATAATTATCTATTTAATAATTAATAATTCCTTTAAAAGATTCCATAAAATATATCCATAAAATAATTTAATAATTATCCATGCCTTTGGTCAAGTTCTTCTAGGTGGTGGTCTCTTTTCTCACTCCTACTCGTCAGTATAACAAAAGGAGAAGCCTTCAAATGCAGTTAGTGTGAAACCAAAGACAGCTAAGAGATAATTAGGGGCAGAGAAGAGGAAATGTCAGCTTCTTTCAGGATGACGTTGCTTCCTTTTTATAGGTGGGAAAACCAGTCTTTTCATATAGGCTTGTCAAGGCATAAGTAGCAACGTGGTTCCTAAATGTCTAACAAAATGGAAATAATTTAATAAATTATAGTGCAGCTATACAATAGAATATTATGAGCCAGTTAAAATGAGTTTTAGATGGGGAAAATTATAGTGTGGGGAAATCCTCAAAATAAAATGGTAAATGATAAAAATCAGGGTATACAACTTTATACTTGGTACACCCCCAAGGTTGTTTTACACACACACACACACCAGCACAAAATAGGCATCAAAATGTTAATAGAGGTTATCTTTGGATGTCGAAGCTATGAGTTTTTCAAAAAATTTAATTATTATACTTTTCCTTACTTTCCAAATATTCTATAATGAACATTTATTATTTTTATAATAAGAAGATGGATGTAAAATAGTAAAGAGGTTGTATATTGTGATTTAAATGTAGGCAAGAGCTTCTGAAGATTATAGTTTCCAAAGTTAATGTGGTTTTAATAGTCCTGTTTAGTTATGAAGAGAAATCTGATTTTGCTACGCTGCTTTCCCTTATTCTAGGGGCTTTTTAGCAGATTCCTATTGTACTGCATGGTTCTTATCTTCTCAGCATGCACAGAATTTCCCAGGAGTACCTGCTAAATGTTTTGGGCAAATGACTTTCAGATGACTGGGGCTCAGCCTAGCAAAGGACTACTGCAGTGCATTGAGTTTCCTTCTAATTTAAAGGAGATTATTTAAATTTGCCTAAAGCTCTCAATGTGCTACTTGAAAGTTCTTGCTAAACATAGAACAAAACCAATAAAAATCTCTAGGGAATAAATGTGACAAAAATAGGACTAAGATGCATTTTTATGAGCAGATATTTGAATATTAAGTGTTGAAAAGACATTTATTAATTGGAGATAAACCTCTGAAAACCTATTGAAACATACACATGGGACATGATCATAATGAAGAGATATTGATTTCTACCTTAGAAAAGTATTTTTTAAACAATAAAAATAATGCCATTTGCAGCAATATGGATGGACCTGGAGATTGTCATACCGAGTGAAGTAAGTCAGACACAGAAAGACAAATATCATATGATATTGCTTATATGTGGAATCTTAAAAAAGGCTACAAATGAACTTACCTACAAAACAAAAATAGAGTTACAGATGTAGAAAACAAACTTATGGTTATCAGGGCGTAAGTGGGGGGGAGGGATAAATTGGGAGAGTGGGATTGACATGTACACACTACTATATATAAAATAAGTAATTAATAAGGAACTACTGTATGGAGAACTCTATTCAATACTCTGTAATGGCCTATATGGGAAAAGAATCTAAAAAAGAGTGGATATATGTAATGTATAACTGATTCACTTTGCTGTACAGCAGAAACTAACACAACATTGTAAATCAACTATACTCCAGTTAAAATAAAAACTTAATTAGAAAAACAAAACGAAAATTAGATTGGTATTTCCTAAAAGTTGGCCAGCCCTCATGGAGAAGAGCAGGGCATCCTCGTCAGGACCTACTTAGCTAGGGCTCGGTGCCTGTGGGATTATGAGGAGGTCTGTGAACACGCCTGGGTTAGAAGTGGGCAACACTGTGTGACAGAGCTTCACCTCTGGGGCTCAAAGGCATGGAGTGTGTTCCTGTTTGCTGTCAGACCCCTTCCCTGCCTCTCCCCTGCTCCTATCTGCTATTTCAGGGAAAACACTTCTCAGATTCCTTGCCCTCTGGCTTGATGTAGTTTCCATTTGGCCAATGGAAGCTCCTGGAAGACTGGGGGAGAAGGGTAGAAGCCATGGTACTTTTCTCCCTCTCTCTGTACCTTGGGTGGTGTCTTTGGTTATAGCTTTTCCTCCTTTTTGGTACTGGCTTCTGCCAGGCGATTCCGAATTCTGGGCTCCATCAACACCCTCGGCTCCCTTTGCACTCCCAGCCTCCGTAGCTTCCAGCTGTCACTAATCTGTTTGGCTTCTCTACTCTTTCATCACTTATATATTAAATTCTCAGTATTAAATTCCCTGCAAAATACTCAAATTGGTTTCTGCTTTTCTCACTAGACTTTGGCAATACAGCTGGTTATAATTTAGGTTCATGCTGGGAAATGCACCCCAGCTCAAGGGAACATACATAAGGGAAGAAAAGTGGAGAGTTTTCAAAGATCCACTGCATCTCAGATATTTTGTCGCAGTGGCAGCAGGGAAAACGCAGGGGCCGCATAGACTGGGGCTTGTTTATGCACAGAGATTTAGAGAGAATTTTAAGCATGTGTCAAAAGAAAAACAAAAGCTGGCTATCTTCATAATTCAGGGCTGATGGCTGATACCTGGCGACTTGTTTATGGATCATGTGGAGAAGCCATTTATTTCCTTAGGAATCAGCTTTGATTCCATGGAGCTTCAAACAACACTTATTCTCTTGAGTAGAAACTTTCTGGGAAGACCTAAATTTAATAAAACTTGAACAAAGTCTGAATATAAGAGGACGTCTCCCATGGCTGTGCTAAGCATGATTGGGTAACAGAGTGTATATAATTTTTAAAAAACCACTCTGGGATAATTACTAGGTGCTTTTTAAATTTTAAAATTCTTGACTCTATAAGTCAGGACGATAATTTGTGAAATCAAAGAATTACCAGTTGCAGGGGCTTCCCTGGTGACGCAGTGGTTAAGAATCCGCCTGTCAATGCAGGGGACACGGGTTCAAGCCCTGGTTTGGGAAGATCCCACATGCTGCAGAGCACCTAAGCCGTGCACCACAACTTCTGAGCCTGTGCTCTAGAGCCCATGAGCCACAACTACTGAGCCCGCGTGCCACAACTACTGAAGCTGTGTGCCTAGAGCCTGTGCTCCGCAACAAGAGAAGCCACTGCAATGAGAAGCCCGTGGCACCGCAATGAAGAGTAGCCCCCGCTCACTGCAACTAAAAGAAAGCCCTCGTGCAGCAACGAGGACCCAACGGAGCCAAAAATAAATAAATAAATAAATAAATAAATAAATAA
Organism: Balaenoptera musculus; assembly: GCF_009873245.2. Lineage (NCBI taxonomy): Eukaryota > Metazoa > Chordata > Mammalia > Artiodactyla > Balaenopteridae > Balaenoptera > Balaenoptera musculus. The sequence goes on along the minus strand of NC_045798.1, from coordinate 40,194,899 downwards.
ATAAATAGATTTATAAAAAAAGAAAAAAAAAAGAATTACCGGTTGCTATAGTTTTGTCATCAATGGGAAATTCTTATGATAGAGGCAGGCATAGAACAGTTACAAACCGTGCCCTCTAAAGAAAGACGGCAAACAAGATGTGCTCGGTACATAGCAGACAAAATCTTTGCTGAGTGAAGGCATGCACACCTGAAATCATCAATGAACAAGCAATTCTTTCTGTCTGGACTTAATAGTATCTTTTAAGTGAGGTTTTGAAGAATGGCAAGTCATTCTGCAGGCAAAAACAAAGTAGGATTTCAGGAAGACCCAAGCGATAGAGTGGAAAGAATGAGCAGTGGCCAGGTGAGGCTGGAGTGGGGAGGGTTATAAGACAATGCTGGCTTTGTAGGTCAGATTAAGCAGTTTCGACTTCCTTTTGTGTCCCGGGGGGCACCGAAGGCTTTTGAGTTAAGGAATGACATGACCAGATTTGTGCTTTGCAAGTTCCTTGTGTTATGGAGTCCAAGCTGATACTGCTCGCTGCATGACAGGGCAATAAATCGAGAGATGAGCTGGGAAAGCCAGCAGCCCGAGAAGATGGTGGACTAGTGTCCCAAAGAACCATCTTACCCGAGTTAGAATTCAGGCTTCTTTTGTACTCAAAGGGGAGGGGGTGTGACTGGCTTTTGCCAACTTCTTGATGCCTGAATCCTTTGCTCTTGCATCTCTCCACATAGGCCTGGTCACAATGTCCCTATAAACCTCTGACAAGATGAATGTTATTCTCTGTTCTGCAACGTTTTATCTCTATATGAATGGAAAAGTGTTATATATTTAAAGGTCAGAACCTTGAGAATGGGCTATCCTGTATATTTCAGGCTATGGGCAGCATTCTTTTACAAGAGGTGTAGATCCAGCATGACTAAGCACAGGTAACAGAGCACAAAAGTTAGAGCTAAAGGAATAGATCCAATATGGACTCAGGTTTGTTCTTCTCTGTTACACTTGCATTCACAAGTTCAATAAGTATTTGTTAAACTAAATTTTTGAGAGATGATAATGAAACAGCAGCTAAAAATTCTTCTGAATATAATTACAGTGCTTTAGATTGGGAGCATTTTCATGTGAGGTGTGGTTAACACCTGCTGTTGGTTTCCTAGCAACCATGCATCATTTTGGTGGAGAAAACCAAAGGGTCACTTAACATCTCCACTTAGAACCACTCACAGGACAGTTTGTCTCAAAGGAGACTTTTACCTCATTTGTTCCCTCAGCTTCCAGAGAATACAAGACAGGTCAGAAGGGATGACATGAGGTTTGGGGTGGGTGGGATTGTGCTTTTGCAGGAGGTTTGGTGAGTACAAGATGGGGGAAGCAGTGCAGTGCTCTCCTATCATGCATGCTTGCATCAGAATAAGGTTTTCACAGTAAATGTAAGCACAAAGGAATTGGCAGAGAGAGACTCAGATGACGTGAGAGGCAGGAGATTGTCAGATGAGCTCCAAGGGTGAGAGTTGGGTGAGGGAGGATGAAAACAGAAGGAGTGAAGGGCAGAGCATCACCAAGACACTGAGTATCTTTTTAGTGATCCTTAGAACAGTCCTGAAGGAAGTTGTTATCATGCCCAGTTTATAAGTGAGCCACCAGAGACCCACAGAAGTTAAGTGACTTGACCAAACTAGCCAGACCAGGGCCTCATCACTCCAGGCATGAGGGGCACGAGCACAGAACTCATTGACCCACTATGGTCACCTGTGGCCAACTTGTGCTAAGTCCACTCTCTGCGATCTTCCTTGACCCCTTTTTGGCACTTGCCCCTCTCCCACTTCCTCCTCAAAACATTGCGTGGAAAAAAAAAAAGAAAAAAAAAAAAAAAAACAAACATTGCGTGGTTCCTGTCCTCACCTCTTTCCTTCACCTCCTCCCTCTCCAGCTGCTCCTTGTTGGCATCCTTGGCTGGCATCTCTTCCCTTCCTCTAAGAGGTGGTGTTCCCCAGACCTCCATGTCCGGCCTCTTCTCTTCTCAAACTACAAACCCTCAGGGGTGATTCGTCTACCATCTGGGCCTCAACCTGCACTTACATCCCACCGATGACCCGTAAATGTATGCCTTTGCTTCAGACAGTTCAGCTGCCTTCAGTTCCATACTTCTCAGATATAAATAGGTGGATATCCCACAATCATTTCAAATATCAAAGCAGAACCCACCATTCCTACCCTGAAGCCCCCATCTGATTCCAAATTCTGTTATGAGTTTCTGATCAGGGGACAATTTATTTCAAAAATATGGCCAGTGTTCTCTGGGGATCCTTTCAGATCTCAAGTCTATAATGGCAGAACAAGCATATCACAACCCCAGTTTAATGCCAGCATGGCTTCTCCGAGAAGGGAAAATAAATCTCAATCTGTAATGTGTGTTTTAGAAACCAGATCATAGCTTTGTCCCAAATGTGAGATTTGCTCAGTAAACCTCTCACTCCTCACTCGCACTCTTCCTGGTGATCTTTTCCTTGACTCTATCAGGTGAGAAGAGGAGCCGACGATGGATAGGAGGGAGGGACAGGAGACCCTTACAGAACTGGGTTGGTAACTGCTGGGAATGAAGTCGATTGCCAAGCAACAGTGCCCTCTCCTCACCTCCCCCTAGATATCAGTTTGTGATATTCCATTCCTCCCTCCTTTCTTTTAGGGCTGCTCTTGGTATTTATTTTAACTAGATTGTACCTATATAAGATAGGAAGGAAGGGGATGTATATGTCATATTCTTAGGGTTACACAGCTGAATATCGAATTTGCAGATCATAAGAGAAATGCACAATTCTTCAAATAAAGATGTCTTCTTTTGGCCATTACTTATTTAACAAATGTTTATTGAATGTGTCTGCTTTGTGTCTGATACTCTGCACAGTATTGAGTTGAAATATCTTCCACAAGAAAGTTTATAAACAAAAATAGGTCCCTTGGGTCCAAGAAAGACTAAGAATTGGCTGAAGGATTACACATTAAAATTCTAACTTTAAGAACATATGTGGGTTGCTGAACATGACGTCAATAGATTAAAAATCAATTGTAAATACACCAGTAATAAGCATCTGAAAAATACCATTTACAACAGCAACAAAACCACAAAAGAACCTAGAATTAAACTAACAAATGATGTGTTAAGACTTGTGTGGACAGAATTATAAAACTCTATGAAAAAAATATTTGAAGAAATCTAAACAAATGGAGATATCTCTCCCATGTTTGTGGATGGGAAGACATCAAATCCTAAAGAAGTCAATTCTCCCTAAAGTAATTTGTGAATCCAATAGAATCTAGGCAAAATCCCATAGTTGATCCTAAAATTGATACAGATAAGTAAAGGGCCAATAACAGCCATAGAAATTTTAAATACAAAGAACATGGCAGATTTGTCCTACCAAATGTTAGGATTTCTTTTAAGGCTATAGGAATTACGGCAGTGGTGCCAACCACTGGAACAGAATGGGGACCCCTGAAATAGACTTATGCGTAACGGAGTCTTGATACACAACAGAGATAGAATTATCAATTAGTGGTGGAAAAGTGGGCAATTTAGTAAATGGTGCTGAGAAAACTGGCTCTCCACGGGGAAAAAAATTAAATTACATCACCATCGCACACCATCTAAGCAAAAATCTATCACAGATAGCTTAAATATTAAAGTAAAACTTCAGTAGGCCTAGAAGAATAGGTATGAGATATGTTTATAATGCTGAGGGTCAGAATAATTTCTTAAGACACAAAAACACAGACTGTAAAGGAAAAGATCGACACATTTGTTAAAGGAAATTTTCAGAAAAGGTAAAATCATGACTCTCATACAGATATAAAATGAACGTGTATTAAAGATTTTATTTACTTCATTATTAATGAGGGAACCAGGCAGGCGTTACAACTGTTAAAAGGAGAAAGCAGAGAACCACATGTTTATATGGAATGAAGGAATGTTGAAATAAATTTACAACTGGATGTGAAGCTGGCTTTTCCTGCAGGCAGGTTGTGGGAGGAGGAGTAAGGGGTTTGGGCAGAAGAAGGCAACTGAACCACCACCAGACAGAATTTATTTTCACGTCAAGAAACAACAATTATTTTGCATTGCTAGCAGTATCTGCAACTTAAAAGTTGTAAAATAGCTCAAAACAATGAACAGCTAAAATCCAGTAACACAGAAGGATGTGCTCTAAACAATGCATGATTTTCCACTGAGAACACACAATAATCTTTTGTGTTTATTCCAAATCTGTCACATATTTGACAACATTAAAAAAAATTTTTGCCCATCAAAAGACATTATAAAAAAGTGAAATAATAAGCCACAGACTGAGAGAAGCACTTTGTAATGACTATAATTAACAAAGGATTAGTATTCAAAATAGATAAAGAATTCCTACAAATCAATTAAGAAACATAAAACAGCCAGCAGAAAATGGGCAAATGACATGAACAGGCAATTCTAAAAAGAGAAACTCAGAATGACAAAGAGATGTATGCAAAGATGCTCAACTTCACCAGTAATCATAGAAATGCACATTAAAATCACAGTGAGATAACATTTGACATTCGTTAGATTGGAAAAAAAATAGAGTAGGCTGACAGTTACAAATGTTGAGGACTACATGGCACTATGGGAAAAAAAATTGGTCAGAGTGTAAATTGGTACAACCACTAGAGCAACTTGGTTATTGCTTGTAAAGTTAAGGCTGCATGCCCTCAAGCCAAGTGATTCATTTCCTGCAGGTCTGAGTTCCTGGGGCAGCGTCATGGCTCTGCAGAATGGCAGCAGTCGCCTTGAGTTGCTCAGGCTTTGGGGGGCAGCACCCCTAGCTTTGCAGTGATAGCCGCAGCTTCCTCACATGGCTTCATCTGTGGCTAGATCTGCAGCTCTTGTCTGAGTAGCACTGAGCCCAGTGTTTCAAGTCTTCCAAGAATTCTGGGAGATATTTTTTCTGCTTAAACTGGCCAACGTCAGTTTCTGTTGCTTGCAATTTAAAATCTCGACTGATATGCCTTATAAAGCAGCCTTGAAATCGATAAAATAAAAAGGATTAGAATCACACAGAGAGACTGACAAATACCATGATCAGAATGGCTTATCCATGTTTTAGGGTTTTTTTTAACATCTTTATTGGAGTATAGTTGCTTTACAATGGTGTGTTAGTTTCTGCTGTATAACAAAGTGAATCAGCTGTACATATACATACATCCCCATATCTCCTCCCTCTTGTGTCTCCCTCCCACCCTCCCTATCCCACCCCTCTAGGTGGTCACAAAGCACTGAGCTGATCTCCCTGTGCTATGCGGCTGCTTCCCACTATATCCATATTTTTTAAGTTGTAAGAATTATGAACTTACTTTTCTCTCTTTGCAAGATAACCAAGAGGAGACAGAAACTAAATTATAAGCCCATATAATTTATGATTCTCCAAGTTTGCTACTTGGTGAATAGCAATAAAATAACTTGACAATAGTGAGAGGACCCAAGAACACAAGAGGTCATTTGATACGATGCTATTTATAGAAAACACCGTTATAAATTTAAGAGTATTATTTAAAATAGCCAACTGGGAAACCCATGCCACAAATCACCTTAGATTATGGCCTTCGAGGTCATTAAAAAAAAAAAACGACTTTTTGTTTACCCTAAAGTTTGATAAACAGGACTTTATAAAGAAAACTTTTTTTTTTTTTTTTGGGTGATAATGTTGCCCTGTCTACCTTCTTAAAGAACAGAGAGAAATTATTTATTTCATTTGGCAAAAATACAGTTTCTCTCTTCCAAGAACTCAAAGTATGTGTACAAATATTAACTGATAGCCTTGTAGAGATGGAGGAGAAGGGGTGGAGGGCCGTGAAGGGGGAAAGAGGAGGAAGAGGGAAGGAGGCAACTGCAGGGGCACGTGGTCAAGATGATAAAATGATTTTCCTGTTTTACTTAATAATCCCCAAGGTGTCCACACCTAGGTCAGTTCACCAGTAAGTCAGCTGCAGTATACTCTGTCCTCAACCTAACATTTGATCTATAAATGAGAGCGCCCTGCTTTATATGGTTGTTCTTGTTCACTTGTGTCTCTGTCTCAGCTGGGAAAACGTGTAAATATTTATACAAACCAATCTGTTATCTCAGAATCCAGGATTTTCTCAAAGCGGCTTCAGTTCAGCTTAATGAATATTTATTGAGCATCTTCTACCTTCTGGGCATTCTAGGGATTTGGTGGTGGATATATTCATGCAGTGCTTTTCACAGTGTGCTCCTGGGGCGAGTAACCTCGGCACCACCTGGGAATTTTTGAGAAATGCAAATTCCAGGGTTCCACCCCATTGCTACACAATTGGAAACTCAGGGGTCCTGGGCCAGCAATCTGTATTTTAGCAAGTCATCGGGGTGACTGTGAAACAGTAACCTTTAAGAGCCACTAAAGTTGTGTTAATGGATGATTTTCAATACCGTAACAGCTCAGTAACTGTTAGATGAATGGATAAATGACAAAACGAAAACAACAACAACAAAAATGAATGAGCTGCTGTAGAGTTCAGGACAGGATAAAGTATTTGCATATTTATAAGAATGGGCGAAAAGGGCTCGGTCTCACAGCTTTCCCTGTTGACTTTGGCACACTCCTGTGTTCCCAGAACAGTTGTCGATTTCTTTTTCTCTGCTCATTACTTTATTGGTCATTGTTCACTGCCAGCTGTGGGAAAAACAAAACGACAAGATAAATGAACAAGATCAGACAAAACCAGAAGCAGCAGCATTTGGGAACCGGTGATGTCAGGACAGCAGTTTTGGTTTTCTACTGAGAAATTGGGGTAAACGTGAATAGAGTCTGGTTTGTTATTTATTTAAGAGACGGACAGAATTCATTGTCGATTCACTGTGCCCTGGTGTGGAGAGAAGACAGGCTTCCCCCTCTTTCTGGAAGAGGCTGGCAAAGCTTAGCTCAGCTGTTTTAGTGAAGTCAGAACTTGCTTGGGGACACAGGACTTCCTCCACAAAAGATTTTTTTTTTAATGAAAGAAACACTTTTGTGTCTTCTAAGCTTCAGCTGGCCCCCAGCCTGGCTCTGTGCAGCCCCTGTCTTCCCACGATCTGACTGCGAGTCTAGAGGGGCTTTCTTTGGCATTCTAAACCCTGCGACGTTTTGCCCAGGCCTTGGAGTGAAATAAGGGACTCCGAGAACCTCTTGAAGTGAATTTCATGGGAGTCTCAGCTGGGAGCCCTGGAACGTATTCTGCCCCTGGGGAGACTGGAGATGAGGACACTTTGGTTTCGTAATGTGACTTTTGTCACAGTAGAGCACACTTTGGATTCTCACTTCCTGTTTTAATTTTGTCTGGAAATAAGAAAATCTGCTGAGATTTCATTTCAAAAGAGCAGTTCGACTTTGTGAAGAAAACTTCTCTGCAAATTAGAAAAGCGAAGGAGAACAAAACTGTAGTCAGCAGTACAGACAGCCAGTTAAATACTAATTTCAGAGCCAGTTAACACTGGTGGTTAAATAGACAGTATTTAGCATGTTCTCCGCGTTCTGAGCACTGTGGCGGCGGGGAGGAGGGGAGAGTAGAGAAAGCATCGCACAGGAGGGGCCTTGGAATGAGATCGCAGAGCTGTTGGGGGAGGGGGCACCGGGAAGGCAGGGGGGAGCACAGGGGTCGCAGGTGCGAGCGGATATCATAGGCTTGCAAGGCTGTCGGGCGTCAGGCTGTGAGGGGTCTTGTACCAAGTTAAAGAAACGTGGACTTCACCCCATAGGCCAGAGGGAGGTGTTGAAGGTATTTCCTCCGGGAGGATGGGCTGTGCCCGCTGGGCTTGCGAAGATCACGGTGCTGGAAAGGAGGAGGCTGCTGGGATAATCCAGGGAAGTGGTGGCCTGCGGGGGCGCAGCCTCCTGGTCTGGGCTCTTCTTTTACCCCAGAGCCCACTGGCAGAGCAGAGTTCGCAGCCCCTGCCCAACTGGAGGCACGGCTGGAAACGGAATAAGGCATGCCAGAAAGTTCTTGGAAGTACCATATTTTGTCTTTAAAAAAATCATGCAAATGTTTGCATTCTGCTTCATTCAATCGGGGCTCCAGGAAGCTGGGCCATATCTGTTTCCTGTGGCCTTTGGTGTCCCCTGCATCCCCCAGGGTCACCCATACTCCAATCTGGGGAGGGGCCTGCCCCGTGTTGACATCCCCTTCAAACACCATAGGAGCAAAGTGTTTGAAGGGGCGGTATTTGCAGAAATAATACCTTTCTGTGCCATGTGCACAATGGCTCCACTTGTCTTAAGGATTTACTGAATTGGATTTCCTTAAATGGATTTTATTGTCATTCCCTAATACCTTTAATACCCCTCATACCTCTAATACCCCTCACTCTAACTGATAAATACGTAACTGACTTTACAGGTCAATAGCTGGCTACTGAGTGGGTATAGAGTGCCAGGGGTGACTCCCAAATGGGAGGTCTGGCTTTAACTTGATTGCAGAGTATTTCATATTTTATATCTAACTTTTCTAAGATAGATAATAATAGTTAACATTAACTGGGCACTTACTAGCTTCCAGACACTACACGGGGGTAGGTTATTTCATTTCCTCTTTACAAGAAGCCCCAGGTAGATGTGTTATTGTTATTATTATTATTTCCATTTTATAGATGAGGAAACTGGGATTTGGAGATGTTTTAAGTTTCTTAGATTTCCACAGCCAAGAAATCCAAGAGCCAGGATATGGTCTCAGGTGGTCAAAATCCAACATGTGAGTTTTTAGCCTCTCCACTAGAGGACTGAAATCGAAACTTTGGTGGATGACTAGACAGTAACACTTAAGATCTTTGCAACCCTGACATCCGATGAGTTAGTGAACTCTTAAAAGAGCAGATGGATTCTGATAAGAATTGATGGATAGAATTTCCCTTGAAATTACACTTTTTCTCCAGTATGTTATCTTAAGACAAAATGGTACCCAGTGAGACTTTTCCATTGGATTTTTTTCTTCATTTTCATTGGGTATATAGGTAGAAGTGGCAGAGATTAATATATCTCAAAGAAAACTTGATTTTCTTTTTAGTTGTAAAATGAAAATAAAGATATTGTCACTGTCTTAGCCTCCTAGGACTGCCTAACAAAATATTACAGACTGGGTGGCTTAAACAGGAGAAATTTATTTTCTCACAGTTCTAGAGGCTGCAAAGTTGAAGATCAAGGTGCCAGCAGGGTTTGGTTTCTGGTGAGACCTCTCTTCCTGGCTTGCTGGTGGCTACTTTGTCCTCATGTAGCCTTTCCTCTGAGGGAGAGGGGAGAGAGAGAGAGAAAGAGAAAGAGAGACCTCTTCTTTGTACAAGGCGACCAATCCTATTGGATTAGGGCCCCACCCTTATGCCCTTATTTAACCTTATTTACCTCCTAAAGGCCTTATTTCCAAATGCTGTCACCTTTGGTATTAGGGCTTCAACACATGCAGCTAGGGAACACAGTTCAGCCTGTAGCAGTCTCTGACATTTGCCTTGGCAGGTAAGCTGGGGCAGCGGCCCAGTGACTGTCCCAGGTCCCCCTTGCGCACATGGGGGAGCCAGCCCTTCCCAGGCTGTACATTTCACCTGCCTCACCCTCCTCCATGTGTCTGGAACACTCAGGGCCTGTGCAGATGCCAAGTCCCCATCTATCACTACCTTGCTGTGTTTTTGTTATCTTATGCTTGCAAAGCTTCCCCTGGGTTTAAAAATGCAGTAGAAGTCTCATAATGAATTGCATCATTCTTTCTGGTGCATTTAAGTGGAAATCACTGTTATATATGTTCTTCCAGTGAAACTCCACTTCCTTTGCATATACATTACAGAACAGCAATAATACAATTCATCATATTTCTAGAGCACTTTACAGTTTTCAGATTGATCTCACTTACCTAATTTCCTCATATGATCCCTAGGTGATCAGCAAGATGAGTATTATTACCCCCATTTTACAAATGAGGAAATCGAAACTCAGAGGAGTTCATCGACTCACAGATAAGCTGGGAAATTCTTCTATCTGCAAATAGTGTTCTTCCTACAGTGTCTCATGTATCACCTACACCAGCCTCTGTAGACTTATGCCCCAGTTTCTCAATGGCATCTATTCAGTCTCTTATCTCCTCTGGGTTCAGTACCCCCTTGACCCAGGAACAAATTCTTCCTGGAATTAGGTTCTGGATTGTGGTGACCTTGCGTCAGTTCAAGGGCAAAGTTCTGGAAGATTCGGGGGAGGCTTGTTTGTAGTGTCCCTATGTGATGGCTGCCTCTGGGTGCTTCAGGGTCACTTAGCAGCTGAGACACAGCACTGCCTTGCTCACGAACACCCCTGGCTTGTTTTGACTGTACATCGATGTCATCTCTGAGCTGTGGCTACAGTGGTTTGGGGATGCAAATCTTCACAGATGGCAGGTCAGACTGTAAATACTCCACTCCCATCCCATCGTAAAACCAGTTCAAGGAAAACACCAGAAACTAATTAAAACTAAGACAACAGTGCAAATATTTATGGGGGCAGAAATTCAAACAACGCTAGCAAAAACAAAGCATGCTTTTCAGATTGGTATTAATTAAAGTAAAAGAAACATAATGCTATGTAATGGAAATATATATATTTTTTACCATCAGATTTGATACCTGCAAATGATTGTTTTAACAGGGAGGATAAAGTCATATAAGTTATTTACTCAAAATGGTAATTAATTTCAGCCATTTGCCTTCATACTGATCGTCTAGTGTTGCACAGTGTCATAGGAAGGGCACAGGAACGGGAGTCAGGATAAATGCTGCAAGGAGTTGTGTAACTTTGAGCATGTCACCTAATCTTGTCCAAAGTGACCTTCGGTTTCTTCATTTGAGAGGAAAAGAAGAGAAGAGAGGAAAAGAGAAAAAAGAAGGGATGGGGAAGAAAGACAGCTCTGAAGACACTATCATCCAGAGGGGCTGAAATGTCTAATCTCTAATGTATTGGCTCAGGCTGTGGACTTGAACTGGGGTGCCCATGTTCAAATCCCAGCTCCATCATTCACTAGCTGTGACAAATTCCTTAGCTTCTCTGTGCCTTTTTTTTTCTTACTTGTAAAACCAATCTGTGTTGTGAGCATTAAGTTAGTAACTGTAAGTACTTTCAATAATGCCTAGCTCATAGGAAGTACCTCGTAAGTGTTAGGTGTTACTATTATCATCAGATGATCTTTACTTGGAGGATGGAATAATGTGCACTGGAGGAAAGAAAGAATGGAGGGGATTTCTCTAAGGATTCTGTGCTTCTGACTGGGGAATAAATAGCAGAGGGGAAAGAAACTAATATTTAAGTATGTATTATATTGGAAGCTACTGTATTCCCACTGTATTATATTGGAAGCTACTGTATTCCCACTGACTAGATCAGAGATGATACAAATGAGGACTCAAAACAATATTTGTTCTAGTAATAAATAATCCTGTGATAATTTTTTTTTAATTTCTGTTTTTTGGGAGAGGAGTCTGAAGATCAGAGAGGTTAAGTAATTTGTTTGAGATCACACAGCTAGCAATAGCTGAGCTGGGATTTGAGCCCAGGTCTCCGTGGCTCTGAAGCCCCTGCCCCTTCCATCATACCATGATGCTCTCACAAGGGGTCAGCCAGGAAGGGGACACTAATGTGCCCTGCCAGAGTGAGACAGGGCTCCTGCTTGGTGATTGCTGCACAGCAGACAGAACCAGGAGTGCAGTAATTCTACCAAGTGTTGCCTGGGTGCCCCTTTATCACTGGGTGCCGCCCTCCGTTGCCTTCCAGCTGCTACCATCATCCAACTCTCCCCTCGCCCCTCTCAGCTTCCATCACCAATGCTAGGTCGGGGTGGGCTTGATATGGCGTTTCACATGCAAAATTAGCAGATACGTGGCTGACCCTTAGCTGGCACAAGGCAGGTATTCAATATGTTTGTTTTTCCCCCTTTGCTCCCTTAACCTCTGACAGCAGTCAGGCCTGCCTAAGGCCAAGGACCCAGCTGATTTAGATGTTCATGTTAAAGGCCAATCATGGTATGAGCTGTTAGGGATCCTGAGGTGAGTGAAGCACCAGGACGCTGCCCTCGGGGAGTTTACGTGTAACCGGGGACAGAGCCATGCTGCAGGGGCGTGCAGAGTGGCGAGTGGTGACGCTAGTGGAAGGAGGAGGGGTGGCTCAGCTGCAGGAGGACTGGGGGGCGCTCCACACAGAGAGCGAGTTTTGAGCCAGGGAGGGGTGCGAGGAAGGGCAAAACAGAGACCACCGCAAATGCAACGGTCAGAGTCACAGAAGACCCAGAGCTTCCAGGACTTGGTGAGCGCTCAGGGCTGCACGTGGTACAGGCTGCCTGGGGAGGACATGGGGCTGCGCGGAAGGGACGTGCAGTGCTCCGGGGCCTGGACCATCCCCAGGGCCAGGGTCCGGGCGACTAAGGAGGAGAGCAACGTGGTTGGACTGGTTTGGGAGAAACTCCCTCAGGCAGTACGTTCAGATGCTACGGTGGGGGGATAGGTTTATGCCGGAGGAGCAGTTAGGAGACCCTCCCAATTCATCCGTGGCCTCCTCTAGAGCAGGCGATTGAGGGAGAGTTGAAGAGAAATGACTGAGGCGGCATCATAAGGATTTGGTGACTGGTGGGGGTGAAAACTCAGGGAAAGAATCATGCAAGGGTTTCCAGTTGAGAGACTGAGCAGGTGATGACCATTTAACGGAGGAAGGAAAAGCCAGATGAGGACAGCGTAGGCTCACAGCCCAGCAGTATAACAGAGACAATACTCTCTTTCAAAAAGCACCCATGAGAAGAGTCCGCTCCCAGAGCCTCAGCAGGGAGGTGTGCCGAACCCCTGAGCATCCGGTGTGTGAGGGGGGCCTCAGGGACAGAGCTCTCAGAGGGAGAGGCTCCCCCACTACAAGGGAAGGGATTTCTGAGGAACTGCAGCCGGCAGAGCTCAGCTTTGGAGGAAGGCACTTCATTCATTCATTTCTTCATCCTTTCATTCATGGAGTGCCTGCTGCATGCTGGCTCAGAGCTAAAGGGAGGGAAGCAGAGGGAGGAGAGCCAGTGCTCGTCCTCCAGAGACTCACAGACTAGCTGTGAAGGAAGAAGTAACAGGGGAAGCATGTTCCAGTACAATCCACGCTATGGTAAAAGTGAGACAGGAAAGAATGGGGAAGGCTTCCTGGAGGAGGTGGCATTTGACTTGGCTCTTGAGAGGTTTGTAGAAGTTGGCCAAAGAATAGGACCTGCACCTTCCAGCAGAGGAAACAGCTTTTGCAAAGTGTGGGGAGGAAGCAGAGTGGGACCAGAAAGAGATTCAAGGTGCATGGAATGGGAAACAGGTGACCCTGGATTTTAAAAATGAACTTTGAAGAACAATGGTAACTATGTGAGGTGATGGATGTGTTAATGAACTTGATCGTGGTAATCATTTCATGATGGACACATATATTAAGCCCCATTGTACACTAAAAAAGAAAAAGGATAATCATATTATACAACCTGAATGTATACAATTTTTATTTGTCAATCAATCATACCTTAATGAAGCAGGAAAAAATGGACTTTTGTTACCAACCCTTTCAAGTCGGGTCCCAGCAGGGGTCCTTCTGCCTGGTGTCTTTCACACCAGTAGAACCAGACCAAGTTGGGTTCAGAAGAAAAGGAAAGCTTTATTCTTTGATCAAAGGATGGAGAGCTGCAGGATTGTGATCCAGAGCACAAGGTCTCCCCCAGGCCGTGGGCCGGGCTGCTTTACAGGGATCCCGTCAGCGGGGAGGGGGCAGGTTCTCAAGGGAAGGGCACAGCTGTGCTGTTCACACTCCAGATCGCAGTGCGGGGCGCAGCATCTCTGCAGAGGCCCCCTGTGAGCAAGAGAAACTAGAGGAAGCACTAAGGAAGAGGTTAGACCTTATCGCCTCGACTCCCTCTTATTCCCCCTCCCCCAGCCCAGCGGGCTTTGCTGGTGACACTGAGCAATTTCAGAACAAGAGGTTAAGGATGTTCCCAAGTAGTAATAACAGCCCCATATCAGGTATTAGCCGCCTCACCCCAACTCTGAAGGGCACTGGCGGGACAGCAGGGGATACACAGGCGGAACCTGCGGGTGACGGAAGTGGGTCTGCTGGGTGAGACCAAGCCAGCTGGGGCACCGCCCGCGCTTGGCCCAGGACACCTGCCGATTCCTCCCGTGTGTGTGGAAGGAGGGACGTGAGCCTCTTGAGCCCTCTCCCGAGTGTTTGCGGTTTGTTCACCAGGGGCTTCAGCCAGGTGACGAGTAACCCGCAACACGGCTCTCGGGTCATGGTGCGGCTTCACTCAGGCCAGCTTAGAGACCCACGGGGACTGAGCGCCCAGGTGTGTTTTACAGTTACCTGTGGACAGGTGGGTCCTTCCTGATCATGGCAGGCAACGTTGATTCTGCTCAAACCAGCAGGATGTCCCCCTGTACCTTTCACCGTGACGAGTTACAGCCGCTCAAATGGGTCAAAATATCTCCTTTTCTCTCCTGAGCAGACGCTGCCCCCGTTCCTCCTTTTCCTGGATCGGAGTCAGGACACCTGGGTCTCATCCATGTTCTGCAGTGAATTTCCCTGGTGAGTACGGGCCAGGCCCTTCACTTCTGTTTCTCCATTTTGAAAATTAGTGGCCCGTCCACACCCAACTCTTGGTGAACGTGTTCAGATCGAGGTGCCCGCTTAAGTAACTTGCTTCTTCTCCCAGCCTTCTCACGTGGGGAACAGGTTATTAATATGAAGTGTTCAACTTCAGCATTCCTTTAGTGAAGTGTTATTAAATAACCTATTCTCTCTCCCCAACTCCCTCTCTTTCTCTTCGTTTTCTTCCTGCCCCATCCTCGTCAGGCTGAGGAGCTGGAGAAAGAGGACTTGGTCTTAAACTGGGCACAGCTGTGTATTTAAGAAACCATCAATGACACCATTCAGTTTTGACAGGATTCCTTTTCTCCTCACTAGAGGAGCCAGGAATTTCCACTTGATAGTTTGTTCCTACCTTCCTAGACAATCCTACCACATCATTGCAACTTGGTACAGAGAAAGAACCGTGAGCTAGGCATTGGCTGCTGTTCCCTGTTTGTATAATGAATAGATCAAAGAGATAACAGAGGAAAGCATTAATTTAAGCCAAAAGATAGCTGAGCAAGGTACAGACTACATAAGAAAGCATAAACTGCAAATTAATTACCCATTTTAGAAGTGCCATAGTTTATCAGATTATTATAAAATTCCAGAAGAGAACTTGGAAATCAACTAGTCCTATCATATCTTTTTATAGATAAGGAAATTTAAGACTGAAAATAAGTTAACTCACCCAAGGTCACAGCAGTATTATTTGGTCTTATTTTGGGGAGCTGTGAAATAAAATGACAAAGAAAAAAAAGGGCTAATCTTCTAAAATAGAGTTCAGCAAACTTTTTCTCAAAGGGCCAGATAGTAAATATTTTAGGTTTGTGGGACATACAGTCTCTGCCATTGTAGCAAAAGCAGCCATAGACAAGTAAATGAATTGGCATGGCTATGTCTCAATAAAACTTTATTCACAAAAACAGGTGATGACACTAGGATGGCGATAGCAATTTTTAAAAAAGGAAAACAACAAGTGGTGACAAGGATATGGAGAAATTGGAACCCTCATACATTGCTGGCAGAAATTAAAATGGTGTATATAAATAAAATAGTGTAAATAAAATAAAATAGTAAAATGGTGTAGCCACTGTGGAAAACAGTTTGATAGTTCTTCTAAAATTTAAACATAGAATTACCATGTGACCCAGCAATTCTACTCCTAGATATATACTCAAAATAATTGAAAACAGGGACCCAAACAAGTACATATACACAGGTTCATAGCAGCACTATTCACAATAGCTACAAGGTGGAAATAGCCCAAATGTCCATCAATGGGTAAACAAATCATTGTATACACATACAAGAGAATAATTCAGCCATAAAAAGGAATGAAGTACTGACACATGCCACAGTGTGGATGAACCTCCAAACCATTATTCTAAATGAAAGAAGCCAGACACAAAGGCTACATATTGTGTGATTTCATTTATAGGAAACCTCCAGAATAAATAAATCTGGAGATTTCACATAAATGATAAATAAATAAGTAGAGACAGAACACAGATTGGTGGTGGCCAAGCGCTGGGGGAGGAGGGAATGGGGAGACATTGCTTAATGGGTACGGGACTTTTTTTTTTAAATTAATTTATTTTCTGACTGCGTTGGGTCTTCGTTGCTGTGTGCTGGCTTTCTCTAGTTGCAGCGAGCAGGGGCTACTCTTTGTTGCGGTGCGCGGGCTTCTCACTGCCGTGGCTTCTCTTGTTGCGGAGCACGGGCTCTAGGCGCAAGGACTTCAGTAGTTGTGGTTCGTGGGCTCTAGAGCGCAGGCTCAGTAGTTGTGGTGCACGGGCTTACTTGCTCCGCGGCACGTGGGATCTTCCTGGACCAGGGCTCAAACCCATGTCCCCTGCATTGGCAGGCGGATTCTTAACCACTGCGCCACACAGGGAAGCCCCTGGGTACAGGATTTTGCTTTGGAAGGATGCAAATGTTTTGGAACTAGGTAGAGGTGGTGGTTGTACAACACTGTGAATGTACTAAATACGTCTGCATTGTTTCCTTTAAAACAGTTAATTTTCTGTTATTTGAATTTCACCTCAATTATTAAAAAAGAAAAAAAAAACTAAACAGGCAACAAGGCGCATGTGGCCCATGGACAGTAATGTGCCAATTCCTGTTATAACAGAGAGGCTAGGATGGTTCAGTGACAGTGAGTTTTTATTGTCAAGAATGTTTGTTGTTGTTGTAATCATTTATCCCATCAAGGAACAGAAATAAAGCAATTTTCCAGGTGTAATATTTTCATGGCTAAGAATATTGAAAGTGAAGATGTCTCCAAACCTAACCAGGTGGGTTTTGGACAAATTTCAGACAAAATTTAAATCCATTGACTCTTTTGGTAAAGACCAAATTCATGTTGAAGGGCTTTTACTATTTTTAGAACCTATTGGACATCTCCCATCCCAATTTTGGGAACTAAAATAAATGTTTGGGGCTTTTTGTCAACTTCCTGTTTCTAGGGAAGAAGAACCTAGAAACGTCTCATGTAAAATGTGCCAGAAGCTTTTGGAACATCAAAGAATTCCCAGGAAACAAGGGAATTTGTTCATTGTAAAAGCATCTGAAAGAAGACACTAGATAATTTTATTTAATAAATACACACGATGACTCTTTCTCAAAGATAATTTAAGGGATTTAATCAATTTGGGGTTCAATGACCCCAAAACCATGTCTAATTCAAACATGAAAACAAACTGAGAAGTCTGTGAGCTTTGGAAAGATGAGAAATTCTCACGTGAAACTGGACAGCTTGGCCTTCTAGGGCTCCCTCGTATTTTGAATTCATTTGAACAGTTAGGAAACGTGAGACAAAGAGGCTATTTTCAACGGAGAAGAAGGTAGAAAAGAAATGATGTCTATGATTTGACTTTTGTGTGCCAGGCCAGCTTTCCCAGGTGATGGAGGTACCATAGCGCAATTCACTGGAGGACAAGCCCCCTTAGGTGGCTTTTGTTCAAAGAATGGCCGTGTTTCAGGTTACGACAGGATCTTACAACAGGTCCCCATTTAGGCTTTAAAAGAGTCACTAACAAGAAGGGCTGCCTGACATTAGAATGGCTCATTCCTGAATGAGGACTGTCTTTCATGGCATCCTGCTTCCTAACTCAGATGCCTAGAGTTCTGGTGTATCCCCCTTTCTCCTTGTAGAAACATCACACAGACCTTATTTACATTTTAGTGCGAATGAGTGTAAGGCAGTGAGTATTTATACTTAGCCAAATTTCACTGTGAAATAACAAGTGCTGTTTCCTGAGTTCTGGTTCTGGGGAGCAGATTGAAACATTATATCTGGGCAGAAGCCTCCTTGGGGACCCTGGACATTCACTTTATAGGGGCTACCAATTCTGCCCAAGACTAAGGCTGGTGCAGGAAGGGTCAACATGGGTTTTTGGATTGTGGATGGGCAACTCTTGGAGTGAAGGGCAGATGCCAGAACACTTAAGGACATTTCTTGATCCTGGAAGATTCATTTAGCTCCAGATTCATTTAGCTTTAGGTTGAAAAGCTGTTCACAGCCAAGGTTGGAGGAGGGTTATTGGTGATTCTTCTTGTTTTTCTTTGTGCTTTGCTGTATTTTCTGCAATGAGCTGTATTACTTTAATAATCATTAAAAAAATCTAAAAATATATAAAATTAAAAAAAGCATTTTCTGCCTATAAGTTATTTTCAGTGATCCACGACTCATCCAAACTTTCATTCAATTTGTCATTGCCAACCTTCTGAAACTGCTTCTTAAAATAATTGCAACAGGAAAATTCCCAGAATTACTCTGGGTGTAGCTTTTGGTCAGACTGATCGATGTTTTCTGTCCACACAGCCAGGGAGAGCTGGTAGGATTAGATGTTCCAATCACACTGGGGTGTGGACAGATCACCAGCCTTGGTTTGATTGAAAGAGACAGTTGGAATAGTTGTTGGAAGGATTCTGTCCCTGTGTGCGGAGACAGTCTTAGAAATAGATGCCCTTTTGTACCCCTCCCCGCATCCTTAAACTAAAATACCACGAATACTATGCTCATTGTTTATAATCTTATCTGACTGAGGAGAAAGGGGAGGGATGAATGAATGAGGACCCCAGGATACTGCATCATCATGAATTTCAAGGAGACATGGATTGGAAGGAAAAAGAGTATTTTAAAAATGTATATACTAAATATGTATAAATGAAATATAAATATATATACATTTAATAGTTGAAAAATATATCCATGTCGATGCAGCATCCTGGGGTCTCCATTCATTCATCCAGATGTATATATTTGGAGGCAGTCACTGTCTTTCAAGTCATAGGTATGTACCGTGTACAAGTTTTATCTTCAATCCCCACATTTTATACTTTTGTTACTATAAGCATATACCTCTTAGATCAATATCGGTGTCTGGAAGAAGGTAGGAATATTTTATTAGCAAAGAAAGTTGCTGGGCCTGGCTTTACATTTGAGAGCTACAATAAAGTGTTTAATTACCAAACCAGACCCACTTCGCCAGCCACTTTCATCTTAGTGCAATAACAGCCCGCCAGCCCCTCCTGCCCCTGCTGGTTTAGATTATGTGAGGGCAGTGGATGGGTGTTCCGCATGCCACAGGCAATCAGCTCAGGAGTCATCAGCTCAGTCTGAAATTCGGCTGAAAGCTGTATAATGTCAGAATGATTATAATTCTCTCCTTTTAGATATTTACACTTTGTAGTAAGATTATAATATCAATGGTTCAAGTTTCAAATCTTCCCACAAGATGCCGTTTTTTTGGGGGTGCGGGGAGAGGGGATTCCTCTCCTTTCCTGGGCAGTTAGAATCTTTGCCAATGCATTCTCCACCCCACACCCACTTTTGTCCCTCGCAAGCTGTTTGAGACATGTCACCTGTCTCTGGTGGAATGCATTTTGTTTCTATTTCTGAAAATAAAGCATGAAAGTCACACATGTATGATGGAAACAGTTTGAGTTTCTGCAGAGACTGTCCTGTTTGAACTCCACGTATCACGTCTCTGTTCCAACCTGGGTTTTGCACATTTGGAGCCTCGCATCTTGCAAGGAAAGCACGACTTTGATTAGCTGCCCAGGTCAGCCAAGGGGTGGAACAGATGATCTCTTTGGTAATCAAGAAATTTAAGAGAGTCAAGCCATCTGTTTCAGCCTGGCGCCCTCAGGGTGGCTGTATGTTAGCGGAGTCACCACGATCCCAACTCTTAGCTTTGCAAGTTCAGATACGCAGTATCATCAGATCCCCAAGAGTAAATCAGGCTTTGGGAGACTGATCCCCAGTAATCAAACTCGCAAAAGGCTGATGGATAAACCTAGCTCATCATGTGCGTGTGAGGATTAAATGAGAGCGTGGACATAAAGCTTACTTACCTCTGGCCTGGCACATATAGTAAGTGTCCTGTAAATGTTGGCTTTTATTTGACCCAGTGACCTGTCAAATAGTATTTGCAGCACAGGATAAACACTGACCAGTAGTTACTCTTTGGCTTCCTCTCCCAGTTCTAGAATTCATACAGAGCACTATCCTTCTAACAGGCAGTCAGTCATGATGTGATAAAGTAGGTCATTTTAAAGAAGTTCCTGTCCTCAGGATGCACCGGGCCCAAACTCTAAAGACACCTCCTTCTCTTGATCTGCTGGAGAGGTGCTCTTGTCTCCTGACTGTAGTTGGCAGAGCTGCTGGCCTGCGTTTACAGCTCTGAAGTGCACTGCTTCTGCGAGCAGGTGGCTGATCTTTCCCATTCTTTTTTTTTTTTTTTAATTTTTGTGAAAATGATAAAAGAATAAAGTTTTATTGGTTTAAGCTAAAGTGGACATAATTATTTTCTACATTAGTATTTGCACAATGTCAATGAAACTGCTTCATCCAACACCCAATTTTACATTTTTAAAATCATTGTACATTAGGGATTACCCATTCCAGAAAAATTTGAAAACTGAGTTCATGGAAATGAAGACCATATTCTGTGTTCTTTTTAACTTTAAGGTATTCCTGAGTATTAAGATAATGATTAGAACATTCGAGATTTTCACATATTATATGATATTCATTATAAACAACCACATATTCTTTTTATTGGAGTATAGTTGATTTACAATGTCGTGTTAGTTTCCGGTGTACAGCATAGTGATTCAATTATACATATATGTACACATATTCTTTTTTCGTATCTTACCCATTCTTTGTTGAGTTTCATTAGCTTCCATTGTAATTGACAGTGCCTGTAGGTATCCCCGGTGCTACCTCTCCCGGCTGCTGTAACACAATGCTCATCAATGATCCACTCACCATTTGCACTCAGGGAGTAGTGGAGGTGCTGGTTTGTCATGGGGGTCCACAGAATTTGGTGGAATTCACTGTAGCTAACACTTAACGTAGGTTACGCCCATGGTCTGAAGAAAGGCTCCACCTCCAATTTCTCTTGTGCATTGAATTGCAGCACTCCCTCCCATCCCTGCCTTTTGAGATAACCAGTCAAGCCCTTGGGAAACAGAGAACAGAGCCCTAGTAGACTGAGATAGGAAACTGGTTATGGTTCACTAGGAGGATGGAGTGAGAGAATGGTCTGGAGCACAAAACTCTGCCCAGGAAGAGAGGACCTGACCACAGGGTGGGGCTGGGGTGGGGGTCAGGGTGCCAGGTAGCCAGGGGCCAGCAGGAAAGCACATCATACTCCCCAGAGGTCTGAGGGGACACTACCTGTTGCAAAGAGGTAGAAGCGGAGTGAGAGCAGATGTCAGCACTGTCCTCCTTTACTGTAACCCCCAGGGTGGCTTCTGTTGATGACAGCGCTGAATGGTGCCACCTGCCTTGGCACGAGAGAGAGATGCAAAGCATTTGGAAGGGCATGGCAGCTGAGATGAGAAGTTAGTATAGCCTCTACTCCGTCTATTCTTGACTTCCTCCTGGGGGAATCAGAGCTGTGTCTGCAGATGGTTACTCTTCATGGAGTGGTAGAAATTTATCCTCCTTTCCTGAGTCACGTGGCCATCTGTTATGTACCTGTCTGCAGCAGTGCGATAGGTCGGCGATAACTGTTCAACATCAGCTGAAGAGGCATGCAGGAAAGAACACTTTCATTTAGATTCTGACTTAAAAAGGAAAACACAGATCTCAGGTTTGAGCCAGGGAGTTAATGTCTTACTAACAGGAAAGTCTTCTCCCAGCCTCAGCGTAATCAGTGTTTCTTTGGAGAAGGGGTGGGCAGGGGTGTAAGAAATCACCGAAAGTGCTCTATTTCTCCTTGTCATTAAATCCTCTGAGGCCAGCGTCCGGCGTTTGCCCTGGGAGCTGGGTCAGATCACCAGCTGGATGTGCGTGCTTCCTACAGACGTAAAGGGCCTCTCTGTATCTTCTCCCCAGGGTCCCGGCTGTGAGGTCTGAGCCATAGCCCTTGCGCTCTCGCAGTTCCTCCTGCGCTGGCCCGCGGTGTGAGAGTGGGTTTCTCCGTGTGGATGTGCGTGTGATTCCCTGCGCTGGATGAGGGTGGCCTCGTCCAGGCAGGGCTCCGAGTGCCTCAGACCCTTGTGATGCTCCTGTGCCACACTCACATTTCCTTTGAGCACTCTCAGGCAATGTAAAAAGAGGGAGGAAGTCATCAAAGCATAGCCCTGGGCATCTTCACCCACAGGCAAAAGTCCCCTGATTTATTAAGAGATAGTCCAGTTACTACGCTGTCAGCTCAACCTCTGCTGTACTCAGCCCTGCCAAAGGGGGCGCTAGAGGGCGGTGCTGCCCATTTCCTGTACTGCTTATCACCCCAGCAGTCTCCACCTTGGCAGCTACAGTTGATTCTAGAAGCCTGAAGTTCCAGCTTCCAGGTTTCCCACCCAGCCACTCGCTTCAGAGACACCAGCACCAGCCCAGCCCCTCCTCTGGCTCCAGGTTCTACTCACGCCCACCGCAGGGTGGAAGCTGCTTCCTGCAGTGAGTGTATCTGTGCGACCTCGTGTTCTTGCCTGACCTTTTTGCACTTCAAAACCTGCTTAACCAATTCCCATTTTACATAATGGTCAAAACAACTAGTATGATTTCTGACTGACAGAAGCGGCTCTTTCAATAATTCAATCCACTAACATTCATGGAGGGCAGTTCTGGGTGAGGCTTCTTGCTGATGCTGTGGTTAAAAGATAAACAAAATGCATCTCTGTCTTTGAGGAAATCATTGCTGAATAATGATAACAATGGTCTGTATAGATCTCTAGTTTTGACGAGCAACAACAAAAAACAAAGGATTAGAATTAACACATCATTTAAAGAAAGAAAAAATGATCTAATTGAAAAATGGGCCAAGGGTATAAACTGGTAATTCACAGAAGAAATAATAAAAATGGTCAACATTTATATAAACTGGTGCTCAACCTCTTTTTTTTTTTTTTTTTACAGTTGGGCATCTTTTTATTTTTTCTCCTTCAACTGTACATTAGATAGTGAATATATTTTTTAAAACATCTTTATTGGAGTATAATTGCTTTGCAATGTTGTGTCAACCTCACTTTAATGGAGGAAATTCAAATTCGTTCAGTATACTCATACACAGCTGGAGGGAATATGGGTGTGAGTACAGCCACTTGAGGTCACTTTTTATAACCCATCACCCCAAAGTTCTACTGTTAATAGCTACCCCAGAGAGAAACTTAAAGCATGTGCTGAAGGAAGCAAGTACAAGGATCTTCGTTGTAATGTTATTTATAACAGTGAAAAATTCAAAACAACAGAAATATTCATAAAAGGAGGAATGGCTAAATAAAAAATTGTGCACCCCTTTTATGGAAGACCATGCTGCAATTTTCTAAAATGAGGTGGACCTAATCGTGCTGACATAAAAAATTGTCTAAGCCGTATTGTTAAGTGAAACAATAGATACATCACTTACCTTAAAACACATACACACAGATATCTTTTCTATGGGCAACTCCTAGAAGAAAAGCCTGGAAGCATATATAGTATATTGCTAATAGTGACTATTTTTAGAGAGAGGACTAAGATAGGGGGCATCGGAGAGGGGAACAATCAAAGGGCACAAAAACAAGCCAGAATAAAACCAGCTAATTTGCATATCACTCTTTTACATAAAATGTCACTTACTCCTTACATTGACCTTACAGTGTAAGCATCATTTCCGCTACAAATGAGGGAACCACAGCTAAGAGATGCCAAGCAACTTTTGCAAAGTCATGCAACTAGTAGACAGAGAAGTCCCTGGGCCTGATGCCTGATTCCCAGGCTCCAAAAGGAATCAGCAGTTAGATTAATTGGAATCTGACATCTTTGTCACTTCTTTTAATTATTTCTCACTGTTTAAAGTGAAAGACACTTTGAGGTACCTCAGGCAGTCTCCTGTCTGTCAGAGTAAGAGGGAGGGGAAAGGAGCCAATTTGCAAGTGATCAAAAGATATACTGATGTTTAAGATTCTCTTACCTTTCATTTTCCAGGTGGGGTCTTAGACACATCAGGGTCAGGCATCAAAGGACCAGAGCATCTGCACCCCAGCTCTCTCACTGCCAGGGTCTCCCACCAGATTGGAAGCTGGGGTGGGGTACAAAACTCTGCCCCTAGGTCTCAGGAGGGGCAGGGAAGAGGGGAGGCAGTGGGAACAACGACTGAGCTTTGACTAGATGCCAGTCCCATTCCGCCAGTGGCCAGAGCCCCTGGTGGGTGTTTAGGGAGGGCCCCTCGAGACCTGGGTCTCACCTTCTTCAAGAAATCTGATTGAGTCTTATGACAGCTTCAAATGAGGTTAGGCATACAGTTGTACTTAGCAAGTGCGTGTGCTGAAACCATTGATTTGTTAAATGTAAACAAAATATCACATTTTTGGTAACTTTGGGAATTTTCTTCCTCCTACTGTCCCTCTACTTCCCCTTCCTCCCTCCGTTTCCATTATCTCTCTCTCTTCTCTCCCTCACCCTCTCCCTCCCTCTCCCTACACTTTCCCTCCCTCCTTCATTCAAGGAGAGGGCTTAGTACCTGGCCTTTCCTCTAATTTCATACCAAGTTTGATAGAGGTTTCTTAGTGTAGCCTCTACTGGCAGTACAGTTGCTATTTCAAACACTAAAAAAAGTTATAAGTGTATGATGGATAATATTTTGAGATAATAATTGAGGTTTCTCTTTCTCCATGCTTTCTTTTACCCATTGACCTTTTCCTACCACTGGGGACACAGGGGTAGGATCCTAAATGCACTACCCTCAGGAGAGAGCTGACAAAGAGACAGTCTTAGCTCAGAATTCTAAAGTAGGTAAAATAAAATAGATGCACAGCAAGGAGAAAAGTCTTGAAAGCCAAGGCTTCTGTTGTTAAGAGCTGGGTTTTTAAGACAGAGAAGGATTTTAAATTCTAAAAGTTTGGCTTTGACCATCAATAGCCAGTGACCTCAACATCCAGGAGTGTGCCTGAGCGGGCCTGCACCTGTTCCTGAGAGCCGACTGTGGACGTGTCTTCTCAACTCCACGTTCAGTAGCTTGAAATCAACCGTGGTAGCAGTGTGTTCACCATAGAAGTTGGCAAACACTACAAACCAGGGCTTTTTTCCTAGAGAGTCTGTTGTTGAGATTTTGGAAGGAGGGGGACTAGGAGAAAAGAGTACAGGTGAACTGCCGGGTAGACCCTTCCTGGGCTGAAGTCGGGGTGCAGAAAAATTTCCAGGTAGGGTGGGCTGGGGCTAGGAGGCCAAGGTATTGCATCTCACTTCCCACCTGCAACTCTGTGAGAAGGTAGCAGCTACACAGAGTGCTGTCTGTGAAAATGGGCAGAAATGACAGCAGAGTGGGTCTAGGTGTAAAGACGACCTGAGAGAGCTGATCTCCCTGTCCCCCACCCCCCGTGCCTCCCTCAACTCTGTTGAGGCCTAGGAGTCCAGAGAGACTTCCTGTTGGACGCCGGGATGGGGCAGAGATCAGCTCAGAGTCTCAGAGTGCATGAGCCAGTGGGGTCACGGCCCTTCTCTTGGGCTTACTAACTTTTTCCACCAGTTTCTCCTGTGCTATGCTTTTCTCACTGATGAAACCCCATTAAATGCGCAGCCACCCCAAGGATCTCACTTAAGATACATCCTGTAGAGTTTCCCCCTCTCTGAGTGTTGAGTTCATTAAAATGCTGTATTGAGTATCAGAAAATTAGGAAGAAAATGCCCCAGAAGTCTGTCTGCTGTAGGTTTCCTCATAGTTCTGACAGACATGGATTCCTGTGGCCTCCTTTCAAACATAAGCCACCACTATGTTAAAAAAAAAAAAAAAAAGAGGGGGAAGATTGGCAAAAACCATGGAAAATGGTAGCTGAAAAGTTTTGTGCTGATGGATGGAAAAAGGGAAAGGGGAACACGTGGAAGACAATGAGAGTAAAAGTAACAGGGAAATAGAAACAAACAAATGACAACAATACCAAAGAGAGCCACAGAGGAAACATGGAGAAGAAAATGGATTCTGTGAGAAACACTGTATAGAGAATGCTGCACCAGAAAGTAGCAAGATCCATGGACGCACAAAGAAAATAAAGAAGAAAAACCGAGAGAGACGTCGTGAGTTCCAGTGCGACCAGGACCCCTAAGTTCCTTGCTTCCTGGGATTGCGATAGAGGTGGGGAGCTCTTCCATGGCTCCTTAATTCCCGTCGAGAAACAAGGTGTTTCATGGTTTGCCAAACCTGGCAGGTACTGGCCTGTGAGAGCCGATTGCTAAATTTTCAGGAATTTTGTTAAACATGGTTATTTAAAAAATTAAATTATATAAACCTACAACTAACTAAATTACATTTAAAACATGTAATACTAAAAACTCATCACATTCTGATAATTTTAGTATATTTTACTGTCTGTGTATCTATCAATCTATGTCTATTATGTGGAAATACTACACAGTGGTTGTCACTGCATACACCTCCCCAACTCCACCTTTAAGTGACTTCACGTTGGTAGATTGAAATCAGCCACAGTGGGAGTATTTACACCATGCAAATCAGCAAATGCTACAAATCGAGGCTTAAAAATACTGTCTTATTGATTGGCTAGGTGTAGCAACCATGTAACAACGTGGTGGAGACAATAATAATGTAGATTAAGCTTAAAAGTGCGTTGTGCCTGTGGCTGTTACATTGTGAATAACAAGAAAATGGGGACATGTTCTTCCAGTATTCAAAAACCTTCATCTGATTCATCAGAAAAATTGGTCACATCATTAATGAATGAGTATTTTCGTCATTTCACTTTTGTCTTATTACATGAAAATATCAACCAACATTCATAGCACAACTGTACTTGTTCATCAGTCGCAACCATTGTTGGCTGCAGACACAAGAGTTTGGCAAGTCAATGAAATTATTCTGTGAAAATCAATTGCTATGTGGAATTTAAAATAAAGAGTGTTGTATGTTTTATTAGTAGTAGTAGAAGTAATAGTAAATTGGGTGACTCACATCCTTTATATCAGTAAAATTTATAATAAACTTAAATACCAATATTTGCGCACAAGTGTTTTTTGTTCTCGTTGGAGAGCCAGTTGTTAAACATTTACCAGCACATCACTGGCTAGTTTAGTCACTAACCATTGCCTCACTTAGCAATGATGACACCCAGAGGCCTTCCTTTAGAAAAAGACCCGGAGGCAGTGAAAAACACGGATATATTCTCCTGCCTTTTTAAAAAATTGTGGCCAAATATACATAACATAAAATTTACCATTTTTTCTTTTTCTATGATATATTTCTCTTGTGGGAATTGGAATATGTAGGTATTTATAATGAGGAATACTATTTTTTCTATTTTTATTTTTTAGTTTTAATTTTTAAATTTTTATTTTTTAAGTTAAATTTTCTTTTTTAAAAAAAGTGAAGTACAATTGACATACAATGTTATGTTGGTTTCAGGTGTACAGCATAATGATTCAACATTTGCATACATTGTAAAATGATCACCACAATAAGGCTAGTTGCCATCTGTCACCGCACAAAGTTACAATTTTTTCTTCTTTTTCTTTTCGTTAATATTTATTTATTTATTTAGCTGCACCTAGTCTTAGTTGTGGCACTCAGGATCTTCCTTGAGGCATGCAGGATCTTTAGTTGTGGCATGTGGGATCTAGTTCCTGGACCAAGGATCGAACCTGGGCACCCTGCATTGGGAGCACGGAGTCCTAACACTGGACCACCAGGGAAGTCCCTTTAAGCATCTTTAAGTGTGTGGTTCAGTGGCATTAAGTACATTCACATTATTGCACAACCATCACCATCCATCTCCAGAACATTTCATCATGCCAAACTGAAATTCTCTACCCATTAAGCAATTGTGTATTCTCCACTTTCCCAGCCCCTGATAACCTCTATTCTACTTTTTGTTTCTGCAAATTTAACTACTCTCTGTAACTTATATGAGTGGAATCATTATAATATTTGTTCTTTTGTGTCTGGCTTATTTCGTTTAGCATGATGTCTTCAAGATTCATCCATGTTGTAGCATGTATCAGAATTGCCTTCCTTTTTATGGCTGAATAATAATCTATTGTATGTATATACCGCATTTTTTAAATTGAAGTATAGTTGATTTATAATATTGTGTTAGTTTCAGGTGCACAGCAAAGTGATTCAGTTATATACACACACACACACACATATATATACACACATATTTTTCAGATTATTTTCCATTATAGGTTATTACAAGATATTGAATATAGTTCCCTGTGCTATACAGTAAATCCTTGTTGCTCATATATTTTATGTATAGTAGTTTGTGTCTGTTAATCCCATACTCCTAATTTCATCCCCCATCCCCCCACTTTCCCCTTTGGTAACCATAAATTTCTTTTCTACGTCTGTTTCTATTTTGCATATAGATTCATTTGTATTATTTTTAGATTCTGCATATAAGTGATATCATATAATATTTGTTTTTCTCAGTCTGACTTACTTAAGGATAATATTCTCTAGGTCCATCTATCTTGCTGCAAATGGCAATATTTCATTCTTTTTTATGGCTGAGTAATATTCCATTTTCTATATACACCACATCTTTTTTTTTTAACATCTTTATTGGAGTATAATTGCTTTACAGTGTTGTGTTAGTTTCTGCTGTATAACAAAGTGAATCAGCTATATGTATATCCCCATATCCCCTCCCTCTTACATCTCTCTCCCACCCTCCTTATCCCACATCTCTAGGTGGTCACAAAGCACCGAGCTGATCTCCCTGTGCGATGCAGCTGCTTCCCATTAGCTATCTGTTTTACATTTGGTAGTGTATATATGTCAATGCTACTCTTACTTTGTCCCAACTTACCCTTACCCCTCCCCGTGTCCTCAAGTCCATTCTCTACGTCTCTGTCTTTATTCCTGTCCTGCCCCTAGGTTCATGAGAACCTTTTTTTTTTTTTTAAGATTCCGTATATATGTGTTAGCATACAGTATTTGTTTTTCTCTTTATGACTTACTTCACTCTGTATGACAGTCTCTAGGTCCATCCACCACACTACAGATAACTCAATTTCATTTCTTTTTATGGCTGAATAATATTCCATTGTATATATGTGCCACATCTTCTTTATCCATTCATCTGTCAGTGGACACTTAGGTTGCTTCCATATCCTGGCTATTATAAGTAGTGCTGCAATGAACATTGTGGTACATGTCTCTTTTTGAATTATGGTTTTCTCAGGGTATATGCTCAGTAGTGGGATTGTTGGGCCGTGTGGTAGTTCTATTTTTACTTTTTTAAGGAACCGCCATACTGTTCTCCATAGTGGCTGTATCAACTTACATCCCCACCAACAGTGCAAGAGGGTTCCCTTTTCTCCACACCCTCTCCAGCATTTATTGTTTGTAGACTTTTTGATGATGGCCATTCTGACCGGTGGGAGGTGATACCTCATTGTAGTTTTGATTTGCATTTCTCTAATGATTAGTGATGTTGAGCATCCTTTCATGTGTTTGTTGGCAATCTGTATATTTTCTTTGGAGAAATGTCTATTTAGGTCTTCCACCCATTTTTGGATTGGGTTGTTTGTTTTTTTGATATTGAGTAGCATGAGCTGCTTGTATATTTTGGAGATTAATCCTTTGTCAGTTGCTTTGTTTGCAAATATTTTCTCTGATTCTGAGGGTTGTCTTTTCATCTTGTTTATGATTTCCTTTGCTGTGCAAAAGCTTTTAAGTTTCATTAGGTCCCATTTGTTTATTTTTGTTTTTATTTCCCTTTCTCTAGGGGGTGGATCAAAAAGGATCTTGCTTGACTTATGTCATAGAGTGTTCTGCCTATGTTTTCCTCTAAGAGTTTTATAGTGTCTGGCCTCACATTTAGATCTTTAATCCATTTTGAGTTTATTTTTATGTGTGGTAGCTTTGTAGTATAGTCTGAAGTCAGGGAGCCTGATTCCTCCAGCTCCGTTTTTCTTTCTCAAGATTGTTTTGGCTATTCAGGGTCTTTTGTGTTTCCATACAAATTGTGCAATTTTTTGTTCTAGTTCTGTGAAAAATGCCATTGGTAGTTTGATAGGGATTGAATTAAATCTGTAGATTGCTTTGGGTAGTATAGTCATTTTCACAATATTGATTCTTCCAATCCAAGAACATAGTATATCTCTCCATCTGTTTGTATCATCTTTAATTTCTTTCATCAGTGTCTTATAGTTTTCTGCATACAGGTCTTTTGTCTCCTTAGGTAGGTTTATTCCTAGGTATTTTATTCTTTTTGTTGTAGTGGTAAATAGGAGTGTTTCCTTAATTTCTCTTTCAGATTTTTCATCATTAGTGTATAGGAATGCAAGAGATTTCTGTGCATTAATTTTGTATCCTGCTACTGTACCAAATTCATTGATTAGCTCTAGTTTTTCTGGTAGCATCTTTAGGATTCTCTAAAGAATCATGTATCATGTTATCTGCAAATAGTGACAGTTTTACTCCTTTTCTGATTTGGATTCCTTTTATTTCTTTTTCTTCTCTGATTGCTGTGACTAAAACTTCCAAAACTATGTTGAATAATAGTGGTGAGAGTGGGCAACCTTGTCCTGTTCCTGATCTTAGTGGAAATGGTTTCAGTTTTTCACCATTGAAAACGATGTTGGCTGTGGGTTTGTCATATATGGCCTTTATCATGTTGAGATAGGTTCCCTCTATGCCTGCTTTCTGGAGAGTGTTTATCATAAATGGGTGCTGAATTTTGTCAAAAGCTTCTTCTGCATCTATTGAGATGATCATATGGTTTTTATCCTTCAGTTTGTTAATATGGTGTATCACACTGATTGATTTGCATATATTGAAGAATCCTTGCATTCCTGGGATAAACCCCACTTGATCATGGTGTATGATCCTTTTAATGTACTGTTGGATTCTGTTTGCTAGTATTTTGTTGAGGATTTTTGCATCTATGTGCATCAGAGATATTGGCCTGTAGTTTTCTTTCTTTGTGACATCTTTGTCTGGTTTTGGTATCAGGGTGATGGTGGCCTCGTAGAATGGGTTTGGGAGTGTTCCTCCCTCTGCTATATTTTGGAAGAGTTTGAGAAGGATAGTTGTTAGCTCTTCTCTAAATGTTTGATGGAATTCGCCTGTGAAGCCATCTGGTCCTGGGCTTTTGTTTGTTGGAAGATGTTTAATCACAGTTTCAATTTCAGTGCTTGTGATTGGTCTGTTTATATTTTCTATTTCTTCCTGGTGCAGTCTCAGAAGGTTGTGCTTTTCTAAGAATTTGTCCATTTCTTCCAGGTTGTCCATTTTATTGGCATATAGTTGCTTGTAGTAATCTCTCATGATCCTTTGTATTTCTGCAGTGTCAGTTGTTACTTCTCCTTTTTCATTTCTAATTCCTTTGATTTGAGTCTTCTCCCTTTTTTTCTTGATGAGTCTGGCTAATGGTTTATCAATTTTTTTTATCTTCTCAAAGAACCAGCTTTTAGTTTTATTGATCTTTGCTATTGTTTCTTTCATTTCTTTTTCATTTATTTCTGATCTGATCTTTATGATTTCTTTCCTTATGCTAACTTTGGGGTTTTTTTGTTCTTCTTTCTCTAATTGCTTTAGGTGTAAGGATAAGTTGTTTATTTGATATGTTTCTTGTTTCTTAAGGTAGGATTGTATCGCTATAAAGTTACCTCTTAGAACTGCTTTTGCTGCATCCCATAGGTTTTGGGTTGTCATGTTTTCATTCTCATTTGGTTCTAGGTATTTTTTGATTTCCTCTTTGATTTCTTCAGTGATCTCTTGGTTATTTAGTAGCATATTGTTTAGCCCCCATGTGTTTGTATTTTTTACAGATTTTTTTTCCAGTAAATGATATCTTGTCTCATAGTGTTGTGGTCAGAAAAGATACTTGATATGATTTCAGTTTTCTTAAATTTACCAAGGCTTGATTTGTGACCCAAGATATGGTCTGCCCTGGAGAATGTTCCATGAGCACTTGAGAAGAAAGTGTATTCTGTTGTTTTTGGATGAAATGTCCTATAAATATCAATTAAGTCCATCTTGTTTTATGTGTCATTTAAAGCTTGTGTTTCCTTATTTATTTTCATTTTGGATGATCTGTCCATTGGTGAAAGAGGGGTGTTAAAGTCCCCTACTATTATGGTGTTACTGTTGATTTCCCCTTTTATGGCTGTTAGCATTTGCCTTATGTATTGAGGCACTCCCATGTTGGGTGCATAAATATTTACAATTGTTATATCTTCTTCTTGGATTGATCCCTTGATCATTATGTAGTGTCCTTCTTTGTTTCTTGTAACAGTCTTTATTTTAAAGTCGATTTTGTCTGATATGAGAATTGCTACTCCAGCTTTCATTTGATTTCCACTTGCATGGAATATCTTTTTCCATCCCCTCACTTTCAGTCTGTATGTGTCCCTAGGTCTGAAGTGGGTCTCTTGTAGACAACATATGTATGGGTCTTGTTTTTGTGTCCATTCAGCCAGTCTATGTCTTTTGGTTGGAGCATTTAATCCATTTACATTTAAGGTAATTATCGATATATATGTTCCTATTACCATTTTCTTAATTGTTTTGGGTTTCTTATTGTACGTCCTTTCCTTCTCTTGTGTTTCCTGCCTAGAGAATTTCTTTTAGCATTTGTTGTAAAGCTTCTTTGGTGGTGCTGTATTCTCTTAACTTTTGCTTGTCTGTAAAGGTTTTAATTTCTCAGTCGAATCTGAATGAGATCCTTGCTGGGTAGAGTAATCTTGGTTGTAGGTTTTTCCTGTTCATCACTTTAAATATGTCCTGCCACTCCCTTCTGGCTTGCAGAGTTTCTGCTGAAAAATCAGCTGTTAACCTTATGGGGATTACCTTGTATGTTATTTGTTGCTTTTCCTTGGTGCTTTTACTATTTTTTCTTTGTATTTAATTTTTGATAGTTTGATTAACATGTGTTTTGACGTGTTTCTCTTTGGGTTTATCCTGTATGGTACTCTCTGTGCTTCCTGGACTTGATTGACTATTTCCTTTCCCATGTTAGGGAAGTTTTCCACTATAATCTCTTCAAATATTTTCTCAGACACTTTCTTTTCCTCTTCTTCTCCTGGGACCCCTATAATTTGAATGTTGGTGCGTTTAACGTTGTCCCAGAGGTTTCTGAGACTGTCCTCAATTCTTTTCATTCTTTTTTCTTTATTCTGCTCCCTGGCAGTTATTTCCACAATTTTATCTTCCAGCTCACTTATCCGTTCTTCTGCCTCAGTTATTCTGTTACTGATTCCTTCTAGAGTATTTTTAATTTCAGTAATTGTGTTGTTTATCACTGTTTGCTCTTTAGTTCTTCTAGATCCTTGTTAAATGTTTCTTGTATTTTCTCCATTCTGTTTCCGAGATTTTGGATCATCTTTACTATCATTACTCTGAATTCTTACTCAGATAGTTTGCCTATTTCATCTTCATTTATTTGGCCTTGTAGGTTTTTACCTTGCTCCTTCGTCTGTAACAAATTTTTTTGTCATTTCATTTTTTTTCTTTTTGATGGGTGGTGCTGTATTCCTGTCAACCTTACTGGTTGTTTGGCCTGAGACGTCCAGCACTGGAGTTTGCAGGCAGTTGGATAGAGCTGGGTCATGGTACTGAGATGAGGACCTCCGGGAGGCCTCACTCTGATTGATATTCCCTGGGGTCTAAGGTTCTCTCTTAGTCCAGCGGTTTGGACTTGGAGCTCCCACCACAGGAGCTCAGGCCTGACCTCCATCCTGGGAACCAAGATCCTGCAAGCTTCGTGGTGCGGCAAAAAAAAAAAAAAGAAGAAGAAAGAAAGAAAAAAAGGAGCAGTCAATATCAAAGAATAAAAAACAAAATAAAATTAGAAAGATAAAAAATATATTAGGAAAAATAAAACTATAATTGAAATAACTGCAACAAGGTAAAATAAAACCACAACAGAAAAAATAAATAAAAAGGAGGGGGGGGGAGCAAGCCAAAAGGAGAGATTACTAACAAAGTATAAAGAATAAAATAAAATTAGAAAAATAAAAGATTTTTTAGGAAAAATAAAAATATAAAAGAATCAACAACAATGAATCGACAAGGTAAAACAGAACCCCAATCTAAAAGAGGAAAAAAGAAAAGAAAAGAAAAAAGCCTAGGCTATGGGGGCGGAGTTTAGGCAAGGGGTGGAACTTAGGCAGGGGCTGGGTTTAGGGTGGGGCGGGGTGACGTTTGAGCATGGGGTGGGGCCTAGGCGGGGCGACGTTCAAGCGTGGGGTGGGGCCTCTGCTTAGGACCTGCGTGGAAGGGGAGAGGCAGCACGTGGAAAGGAGGACCTCTGGAGTGTGAGGTTCTGGAGTTTGGAGGTAGGGCGCTGAGTGAGGGTGTGTGGGTGGGGTTTAGGCCCAGCGCGTTGCAGGGGGTCTCAGAGGGGGTCTCCGAGTGTAGAGGTGTGGCCCTGGGTGGGGGTGTAGGGGTGGGGCTTGGACTCTGTGTGGCAGGAGGGAGGCTTGGAGGGCAGAGGATTAGGCCCGGGAGCCCAACAGGCTTCCTGGTGCCTAACTGGACAGGGAAAGCGCTGGTCGCCTTCCCTTCCGTTCCTCCGCACCCTCTCCCACTGTCTCCCCCAGGGTCTCCCCCTTCGCCACTGGACCCCTAACTGTGGGTGGGTCCCGCTGGGTGTAGGAACTCCTCCCCTCCCCCAGCCACCCCTCAGGGGTGCCGGTCCCAGAGGTCCAGCCTTTACTTTTGCTCCCCTTCCCTCCCTCCCTCTCCCTCAGGACCCACACGGCTGGAGGGGGCCTAGGTGGGCAGAGGACCAGACCCGGGGTCTCAGCAGGCTCCTGGGGGCCCACGGGGGCAGGGGAAACCTGACCACGCTCCCTTTTGATCCTCTGCCCTCCCGATGGTTCCCCAATTTCCCCCTTCGGGCGTGGGATCCCTTCCCCTCCCCCAGCAGCCCCTCAGGGGTGCCAGTCCCATCCGGCCTCCACTTCTCCTCCCCCCTCACTCCCCCCTATGCCCCACGTTCTACCCAGTCACTGGGGGTTCCTCCCGTCACCTTAGGTGTCCGTGGTCCCCCACCGGTGCCTGGTAGGTGCCCTAGTTGTGCGGAGATGCGAATTCTGTGTCCTCCTAGTATGCCATCTTGACTCCGCCCTACACCACATCTTCTTAACCCAATCTTCTCTTGATGGGCCCTGGGTTGTTTCCACGTCTTGGCTATTGTAAATAGTGCTGCTGTGAACATTGGGGTGCATGTATCTTTTCAAAGTAAAGTTTTCATCTTTTCTGGACATATACCCAGGAGTGGGATTGCTGGATCATGTGGTAACTCTATTTTTAGTTTTTTTAAGGAACCTCCATGCTGTTTTCCATAGTGGCTGCCCCAAATTACATTCCCACCTACAGTTATACACCACATTTTGTTTATCTGTTCATCCATCTGGGGACGATTGGGTTGTTTCCACCTTTTTGCTGCTGTGACTATGCTGCTATAAACATGGGTGTGCAAGTAACTGTTCTTTCCTTCCTTTTTGTGGATGTCTTGAATTCTGGAGCCCCTGAAGGGCAGATGAGAGCTGGATGGGTCAACATGGGGACCTAGACCCATCTTATCTCTTGTCCTCCCTAAATGCTTGCTGGTTGTTTCTGCTCCCTCTTCTCAAAAGAGAGGCTGTGTGCTTTGGGAACAGTACCCAGAGAAGTACCCAAAGCTTGGCTGTTGATGCGTGACACCCCCTAATGCCTTCGCCAATGGCTGGGTTAGTTTCACTGTGAACTGTCCCCACAACGGGAACCACCATGGCCACCCTGAAACTGTTGGTGGAAACCACGGAGGGGTGGGGGTGTGGTGAGCAAAAGGTCTTTGATATTGTGAGAGGCAAGTGGCCTCAAGGGATGAGAGGAGCAGCCAAGGGCTTGGCCCCTCTTCAGCGTCAGGAAATGCCAATGACACTGAGTGACCAGTGCCATGTGGATCTAAATAAACTTTTTTTTTTAAATGCTGGAAATAATCCATCCCGATTTGTGCCTGGTTGGTGACAATGCCAATGGCCTTTTCTCAGATGGAACAAATGATTTGCTATTAAAAATTTGGTTAAAAATAACGTATCCAATCAATGTGTTTCACTGTCAGCTTATCCTTTAAAAGGAACTGAAGAGAAAATGGAAATGGGAAAAGTTTTGTCTTTTTTTTCTGAAGGAGAAATCAGACATGTTCAGTTCCTCTGAGCAAGTGGTCGAGCCGTGTTCAGCAGGGCAAGGTCAGTGCGACGAGTCTTTTTATGCGACATCAAATGGTGTGCAGACAGTGGAATCAAAGCTTGAAATGAAGAGCACTTCCAGATAAATTTTTAAAGTCTTTGGTTAGGCTTAGAAAAGCTTTCCAAGTTGTGGAGTGCTGGCCGGTGCTGATATGTTAAGAGCCTTGATAAGGTAGGTAGGGGCAGAGGACTGAAATGTTGGGATTGCTGACTAAGGTCGAATAATACACAGCAGCCACCTTCCTCCACGCCGCCTGCTCTCCAATTCCTATCCTCCAGCCCCCCCAGTTTAGAGGCATTTGCAGTCCCTTCCTTAATTCTTGCCCACACCCCGCTGGCCACGTGACTCTCTGGAAGCTGAGTCTGTTCCGGGCCCAATATCTATAGACTGAGCCAGTAATCAACCTGGGCAGCCCTCTCAGTTGTGCCCAGGTGGTCCTCAAGACCATCACGTGGGACAGCCAGGTGCTCTAGATGGAAGCAAGCCCCTTCAGTCCACGTCTTCACCTGAGGCAGCTCATACTGGGCTTGGCACCCTTTTGCTCAAAAAAATGCATATGAATCAGCAGAGCTGTGTGTGTGTGAGAGTGTGTGTGAATCTGTATCCCCAGAAGGCAGGAAAATCTAAGCATCTAGGGAGTCAATGTGCTTTATTGTTTTCTGACCCTATCTTAAAAACTGGTACTTACCAGGTGGGCATAAACAACCCTTAGCACCTCTGAAATTGCTGTGGGGTAAAGCTAACTTCCACTTAAATAAATTTTGCAAGATGGGCTTCCTATGGACAAAAGTAAGCAGATTTCCACTTCAAGACAAACCATTTTCAACAGTTAAAAAAAAAAAAATCCAATCAGAAAATGGGCAAAAGATATGAAGAGACGTTTCTGAATACAGATGATATACAGATGGCAAATAAGCACATGAAAAGATATTCAGCATCATTAGCCTTCAAGGAAATGCAAATTAAAACCACAATAATGAGATACCACTACATATCTATCAGAGTGCCTAAAATAAAAAATAGTGACAACAATTTGGTGTTTGGTGTTGCTGGCAAGGATGTACAGAAACTGATCACTCATACATGGCTGCTGAGAATGTAAAAGCTACAGCCATTCTGGAAAACAGTTTGGCAGTTTCTTATAAAATGAATCATGCTATTACCATACAATCCAGTAATTACACTCTTGGGCATTTTCCCAGAGAAATGAAAATTTGTGTTCACACAAAAATCAGTATGTAAATGTTCATAGCAGCTTTATTTGTAATAGCCCCAAACTGGAAACAGCCCAGATGTCCTTCAACAGGATAAACAAACTGCGGTCCATCCACACTGTGGAACAGCAGTCAGCAATAACAAGGAATGAAGTATTGATGT
Organism: Balaenoptera musculus; assembly: GCF_009873245.2. Classification (NCBI taxonomy): domain Eukaryota; kingdom Metazoa; phylum Chordata; class Mammalia; order Artiodactyla; family Balaenopteridae; genus Balaenoptera; species Balaenoptera musculus. The sequence continues at coordinate 40,157,260 of NC_045798.1, read as the reverse complement.
ATGCAACAATTTGGATGAATTAATGCTGAGTGAAAAAAAGCCAATCCCCAAATGTGACATGCTGTATGATTCTATTTATGTAACACTTTTGAAATGAGAAAAGCTTAGAAATGGAAAACGGTTGTCAGGTGACTGTGGTGGATACCTGAGCGTGTGATAAGATTGTATAGAACTAAACACACACACACAAAGGTGTATAGATGAAACTGGGGAGATCTAAGATGGGTGAATGGTATTGAAGGCGGTATCCTGGCTGTGATATTGAGCTCTAGTTTTGCAAGATGTTACCACTGTGGGAAACTGGGTGAAGTGTTCACGAGATCTCTGTATTCTCACAACTGCATGTGAATCCACACTTATATCAGTAAAATTTTATTTTTTTTAATTAATTTTTTTTTTTTGGCCACACCGTGTGGCATGTGGGATCTTAGTTCCCCGACCAGGGATTTGAACCCGGCCCCCTGCATTGGAAGTGTGGAGTCTTAACCACTGGACCGCCAGGGAAGTCCCCCAAATTTTCATTAAAAGAACATGAATCATAGCACAACATTTTCTTTAAAAAGCATAAGTCCAGGAAAACTCTGGGCCAAACTTTCAATTCTCTTATGGGATGCCACACGTCAGATCACCCTCTTCCTATACATCAGCTTGGATGTACTCACCTGCATATTTTTTCCCCCTAAAGCAGATTTTTTTTTTCCCTTTCTAGTCCCGCCACCCTCCCTCCACCCCATCCTAATCCCTCCACCCCATCCTAGAGTAGACATTATTTTTTAAATAATTTTTATTTTATTCTATTTTTTAAATATTTATTTATCTATTTATTTATTTTGGCTGCTCCAGGTCTTAGTTGCAGCACATGGGATCTTTGTTGTGGCATGTGGACTCCTAGTTGTGGCATGTGGGATCTAATTCCCTGACCAGGGATCAAACCCGGGCCCCCTGCATTGGGAGCATGAAGTCTTGCCCACTGGACCACCAGGGAAGTCCCTAGAGTAGATGCTGTGTTCTTTGAAGGTTGGTGAACTAATCTGTAGCTAATGTGACCCTGAGACTTGCAGCCCTTAATGGCCCTCCAGCTCCTAAAATCTCATATGAAGAGATTTCCTTTCTTGGAGGTCTTGAAATTGTCTAGCAGATGATCCTCAAAGCATTAAAAAGATTATGACTTTAGACCTACTAAAAGAGAAGTCTTACATACTGGAAATAAAATCTTTTTATAGGAAAGAAACTAAATTTTTTAATTTTAATTTTTTTTAGTTCCTACTATGTGCCAGACATGAGGCATATTACTTTGCTTTGTTTCATGTTCTTAACAAGCCTCTGAGGGAGGATTAGTTTTGCTATCTTACATATGTAAAAAACTGAGGACCAGCCACATGGTGGTCACCTGATCACATAGCTCATTAGTAGCAGAGTCATGACTGGGGTCTCGGCTGATTCGACCCAAAGTCCCCACCAGACCTGCAGTTCTCGAAATTTTTGGTGTCAGGACCCCTTTTAACTTACTTAAAAATTACGCTTCGGTTAATGTGGATTATATTGATTGATATTTACCATATTAGAAATTAAAAGTGATATATTTTAAATACTTATTAATTCCTCTAAAAATAACAAAAATAAACCCAGTTTGATGTAAAATATAAAATTTTCATGAAAAATAACTATATATCTCCAAAAAATAAACTTAGTGAAAAGAGATGTTTCAAATCTCTTTAATGTTTGGCTTAGCAGAGGATAGTTGGATTCTCATGTCTGCTTATGCATTAATTTGTTTGTGATATATTGTTTTGGTGAGGTATAGGAAGAAAACTAGGTCTCACACAGTTTTTTAAATAGATTTTCCAGATAATTTTGGATATTAGTCTTTGATGCTATATCAGTACTCGACAAGTGGTAGTTTCTTAAAGGTCAGTTACAGTGAGGAATCTGAAACCATATCAATGAATTTTTTTTTGTACCCTGTTGTATTAAAATCCATAGGTCTATCTTGCAGTTTGGTTCTTTTACCCATGCATGGTTCATAACAAATCATTGGTCATTTGAAAAATATTGATTCAGCTGAGGTATTTAGATCTTTTTTTATCTATACTGAAACGTGTTTCAGTATAGATAAAAAAGATCACATTCATCTACACCATCACCGACCTCATCAGAAAAGTCTTTAAGTAGCAGTACCGGCTTTCCAAAATTTTAATTTTTACTTGAAAGCTCAAATTTTATCACTGGCAACAAATATGGACATTTGTTTTCCTTGCAGTGACAGGCTTACTTCATTAATTTTTGAAAAAATGTCTGCCAAATAATCAAGTCTGAATAATCATATTTCTGTTATTCCTTCTTTTGAAATGGCATTCCATGCAGAACGGATGGTTCAGCTTGCAGCTCAACTGTGCAAGTGCTTTTCCTCAAGACAACCATCCCTATGCAGAATATTAAAAAGATGTTAATATTTAATAAAATTAATATTTTTTTTACTGCTTCAGAAAGGACATTCTTTTTGTTTTTTTTTAAAGATTTTGACTTTTTTTTTTTTTTTTAAGGAAATCACCACATCAATTTTAAATTTATTTATTTATGGCTGTGTTGGGTCTTCGTTTCTGTGCGAGGGCTTTCTCTAGTTGTGGCAAGCGGGGGCCACTCTTCATCGCGGTGCGCGGGCCTCTCACTGTCGCGGCCTCTCTTGTTGCGGAGCACAGGCTCCAGACGGGCAGGCTCTGTAATTGTGGGTCACGGGCCCAGTTGCTCCGCGGCATGTGGGATCTTCCCAGACCAGGGCTACGAACCCGTGTCCCCTGCATTGGCAGGCAGATTCTCAACCACTGCGCCACCAGGGAAGCCCCAGAAAGGACATTCTTAAGTGGAAATGGCTTTTCTCCTTGCCGGTGCCTGGCAGTGAGGAATACAGTGAAGAATACTGCCTTGACTGTGTTAAGACCAGTTTTACCTACCTACCTACCTAGCACCAGTTTTGTGCTCTCAGTAAAAATGCCAACACAGAGGAAAAGGCAGATGATGTTAGTATTATTATGAAAAGGACATCAAAGGACCCCCTAGGGGCTATGGACCATACCATATCATACCTCTACCAGTTGAGGTAGAGCTTCTCAGATTTTGTTTTTTAGCATCAAACCTGCCAGGGTTGGTGCAGCAACACGGACAGCTGAGGCATATTTATTCAAAAGTCCCCATAGATGTGCACAATTTCCACCCAGACGAAATATCAAAACCAGGAGCCAACAGGAACCATCATGAAACATTCTCTTCAGTGTCTTGTTCCCAGTATCCCAGGTGCTCTGGGCTTCCTGCTGCCCAAGGCCACACAAGAGGGGCCCCTGCTGTGTGGTGTAGCTTTAAAGAACAGGTGTGGAAAGAGCAAGCCTGCCACCACCATTGCTGTGCTCACTGCACAGAAATACAACTCTAGGAACCCGAAGGAACAAACTTGGGATGCCCAGCACACTCCACGCTGCTGGCTTTCCTGGGCAGTGGCTGAGCTCTCTGCTCTGTGTGGAGTACATTGTACCTTGGACTCTTCAACATTTCACTTTCCAGAAAACCCTTCCCCAAGACCCTGTTCTCCTTTGCCAGCTTGGCAGCTGGTTACCTGAGAAGTGAATTGCTGCACAGGTGAGAATGGCCATTAAAGTGTTCAGTGTTGTGGGTAGGCGTGTTCACCTTTGAGCAGGAGCCTCCTGGAGTTCTGTAGGAAACCTGACCATGAAGAAATAATTCTGTGATGAGGAGCATTTCGTTAGGATCACAGGCAAATGGGGGTGGTTCTGGAGCCCCTGAAGTTACATCAGGGGGTCTCCTCAGCTGAGAGCAAGTCAGAGGAATTGGACGATAAAATGATTGGAGGAGCGAGACGAAATCCACACAGCAGTGGTTTATCTCCTCGTGAGACGAAGGCTGTAGGTTTTTATTTCAGTCTCTAATGAATGAAAAACGTGCAATGTTTAGGTTGTCAAAGGACAAATAGAACCATGATGTACATCCTCATTTACACAGCTGATTTCATGGGTGATTCCATCTCTAACATTTCCACACTGTTCTCCCTTGCAGGTGTTTGGACGTTACTTAAGTAGGTCATGTTTTAGTAGTTTGGGGGGAAGTCTCCTCGACCTGCCTCCCACTGTAGTTTTCTTGATTAAGGAGGCTTTCATCTATTTTCTACTCAGGGAGAGAGGGTGGGCTGTGCTGGGAGCGTCTAGATAATTCAGCAGCTGTGTCAGGTTGACCTGGCTACCCCTCTTGTCTGGAACGAATGGGGTGCCCAGGAAAGTAAGTTGGGGTACAGGTGGTGCTACCCAGCAAACACCTTGTCCCTGAAATGCACACTCACGAGCTGAGCTATCAGCCTTCTGTGTGCTGCATCTGCAGACAGGCAACCTGGCTTCTCTTTCAAGCCCTGAATTATAAAACAAGGTGGTGCACGTTTTGGAAAATCCCTTTGTGGGTGTTCTTCTAAAAGTACTAATTTGGTCTTTTGGTTTTCATCTGGGACTGGGAAGGCTTTTCCACTTCTGCCTCTAGTCTCTGCTGACTTCAGTATGAGCAAATAAGGTCAATTAATATCTATGGAATAAAACTTACAGAATTAAATTCACTTTTGAAAAATGACAGCAGTTGAAATGACTCTATGGCCTAGAAGCTGACAGCTGCTCTGTATTCCTCCTCCAGAGTCTGAACGTTTAGGGAGTAGGGAGGATCCAGGGGCTTAGAAAGAGTACTGGGGTCATGGAGCCTCCTATGTGCAGTTTTCCTTAGAGATCCCGACGTAAGCACCCGTGTGTGCCCTATGGGCTGTGACTTCCCTGGTCTCTCCTACCGGGTAATTCTCTTCTCCTTGCAGCTCCCACCACTGCCTGAAATACCCCTCCTGTTCTACTGCCTCTATATGACCCTTGCCCTTTATGAGCCCCTCTCTCCCACCTTACTCCCCCCTGGGTCTCTCTAAATCCCACCTAGTGGGCTTCCCTGGTGGTGCAGTGGTTGAGAATCTGCCTGCCAATTCCGGGAACACGGGTTCGAGCCCTGGTCTGGGAAGATCCCACATGCCGGGGAGCAACTGGGCCCGTGAGCCACAATTACTGAGCCTGCGTGTCTGGAGCCTGTGCTCCACAGCAAGAGAGGCCACGATAGTGAGAGGCCCGCGCACCGCGATGAAGAGTGGCCCCCACTTGCCACAACTAGAGAAAGCCCTCGCACAGAAACGAAGACCCAACACAGCCAAAAATAAATAAATTAAATCCCACCTAGTTGTTAAGCCTCAGCTCAAATTCTGACTTCTCCAAGAGGCTTTCTTTCTGATCCACCACCACCATCTCTGCAATACTGACAATAATGATAACAGCTATCAGTAAATGAACAGTTACTATATACCAGGCTCTGTAATAAGTTCCTGTAGCATCTCATTCAATCCCCACAATAACCTTGTTACTTGAAGGTGCAGAAAGCTTGGAGAATTTGAGTGCCCTGGCCATGTCATACCCCAAGTGACAGAGCTGGAATTCCTGCCCTGACTTGCCTGGCTCTGAAGGCCACGCGTTTAACTGTTCCCCAGTCTGCCCTCCTGAAAGGGGTTAATCATCTAATTGTGAGAAGCTGATGAAGCTAGCTGATGATGGTCATACTGTCCAGTCCTCTCATTTTACAGGTGAGGACCCTAAAGCCCCCAAATGCAAAGAGACTTGCACACGGTGAAGTGGTGGCCCAGCCTAGCAAGTACCGGTTTTTCTGGTTCTCAATCTCACTCATCCTTTTTTTTTTTTTTTAAATGATTTTTGAGATTTCTAATTACTTATTTATTTATTTATTTTTGGCTGTGTTGGGTCTTCGTTTCTGTGCGAGGGCTTTCTCTAGTTGCGGCAAGCGGGGGCCACTCTTCATCGCGGTGCGGGGACCGCTTTTCATCGCGGTGCGCGGGCCTCTCACTATGCGGCCTCTCTCGCTGCGGAGCACAGGCTCCAGACGCGCAGGCTCAGTAGTTGTGGCTCACGGGCATAGTTGCTCCGTGGCATGTGGGATCTTCCCAGACCAGGGCTCGAACCCATGTCCCCTGCATTGGCAGGCAGATTCTTAACCACTGCGCCACCAGGGAAACCCTCACTTATCCTTTTTTCATTCAACAAACATGTATTAAATCCTTCCGCATTTAAGGCACTGTGTTGTGCCCTGAGTATCTTTCCTGCTGCACATTCTCTGGGTGCCCCTTTTGCAAGCTTAATGAATCCACACCCAAAGCTGCCTGAAGATGGGGATTGGGTAAGCCCCTGCCTCCTCTTAGTGTGGCTCTGTGTAGAAGCGCCATGCCCCTCTGAGGCCCCAACATGGAACCCTTGTCATTGGCCTGTCCCACACTCAGAGCAGTTGCATAGGGGAGGGTGTGCTGGAGACTGGAGGGGAGGGTGTTTGATTACAGGGTAATGTGAAAAGTGCAGAAAGGCCCGGTTTATGAAAATGATTCAGTGCTGCTCCAGTAACTGTTTTAAGAACAAGCATTAGGGGCTTCCCTGGTGGCACAGTGGTTGAGAGTCTGCCTGCCAGTGCAGGGGACATGGGTTCGAGCCCTGGTCTGGGAGGATCCCACATGCCACGGAGCAACTGGGCCCGTGAGCCACAACTACTGAGCCTGCGCGTCTGGAGCCTGTGCCCCGCAGCAAGAGAGGCCGCGACAGTGAAAGGCCCGCGCACCGCGATGAAGAGTGGCCCCGCTTGCCGCAACTAGAGAAAGCCCTCGCACAGAAACGAAGACCCAACACAGCCAAAAATAAATAAATAAATAATTTAAAAAAAAAAAAAAAAAAAAAGAACAAGCATTAGAAAACAGGAAGCATGACTCCTGGTTTTGCCAACTAAGTCTAATCCAATTCCAAAAGATGTGTCTCTCTTTTGCTGTCGTTTGTGTATATATATATATATAGAAGTCACCAAGCTTGTCCTCTTAGGTGTCTCCCATCCTGGCACCATGTCTGGCTTTATTATTATTAATTTCATGGGCAGATTTGGCTGAGGAGACGCCCGAAAAACCCTTTCAAATGAGCTGACAGGACTTGGGGGACGCAACGAGGTCCCGTTTGAGAACTTGAAAGGAAATGCAGTTGTTCCTTGAGAGTTAAACAATAATGGCAACACACACTAGGGTCAGAGTAAAGGTAGACATGCACGTGGATGTAATGGAACAAGACTGGCGACCGGATCGGCAGCATGTGACTGCAACTTATCTTGTCACCTTCCACTCAAACAAGGGTGACTGACCAGACTGCACACAAACAGCCCTTTTGAAAACTGCGTCTACTGGGGAACTCTGCTGTGCAGGACCCTGTTGTGCGTCACATTCTCGTGCAGCCTGCGGTGATCTAGAGGGGCCGGACATCGGCCTGTAGGGAGCCTGGCCCTTGGGCTGTGAAGCTTTTGTGCTTCATGGTTGGGAAGCACCCGCAAAGCTCAGTCTGCCCCAGGTAGACCACCTTCCGCTCCCAACATCCCCCCTTCCTAGCACAAACTTCCTGACAGGTAAGGCCAAGAAGGAGGCTGTACCTACCACTGATTGGCCACCTGCTCTAAAAGACCATCAGGATTCCTGCCAACATGCCCTAAAACCCAGTACCTCTGTTACTAGAAACCCAAACTGCAATCAACCCTCCTCACCCTGATGCTTCTATGAGTACAGATTCATATAACCGTAATCTACCTCAAGCTTCCAGATCTCTTCTTGTTTCTATCTACAGTCAAACCTTGGTGATCTCATGCAGGTCAGTTGCTCCACGTAACACCTAGAGGTTGGACTCCCAACTTGATATCACCTACTTGGCCTCTCCCCTGAACTTTAGAGTCACATATTCAGTTCTCTACCTCATGCTAAGCATCTTAATCTTGGAATTAAGATTGGAAGCCTGCTAAGCATCTTAATCTTAACGGGTCCGAAGCAAATTCCTGTTGCTCCACTGCAAATCTGCTTCCTCATTCACCTAGCTGCACAAGCCAAATACTCTGGAGTGGTACCTAACTCTTCATTTTCCCTTAGACCCTTTAAAATCACCCAGTGAATCCTCCGGATGCTCGACCTTCAAATAACCAACTCCACTGCTACCCTCTCAAACCACCATCGTTCACAGGATAGCTGCAGTAATCTACGACTCCCTGCTCCCACCTCGGCCCCCCTGTTATCTCAGCCCTTTCTCACATCAGCTTGAATAATCCTTTTAAAACAGGCCAGGTCAAATCCCCTCCCCTCCCCTTATGGTTCCCCATATCACTTAGCCTAAAACCCAGTCCTTTCTGGGCACAAGGCAGTACATCATCTTGGCCTTGCCTTTCTTTCTGACCACACCTCCTGCCAGATTCCCTGGTTTGCTGCACTCCAGATGAAGACTCAACATGCTAACAATATGCTCCTACCTCATGGCCTTTAAGTTGCTGTTCTGTTTGGAAAGCTCTTCCTCAGATATTCCTGAGCTCACCTCCTCACTTCCTTCTGATCTTCTCAGCAAGGCCTTTCCTGACAGCCCCTATCAACAGCCCCTGTTCCTACATCATAGCCTGCCAGGCCTTTCAACTAAGAGTCTGGTAGTTAGTTAGTTAATCTGGTAAGTTAGTTAGTTTCAACTAAGAGTCAGGGTAAGTCCTGACCGTCTCTCTAGCACCAACAATAGTCTGTTGAAACTGTTAAATTTTTTTTTTTATTGTGGTAAAATATACATAAAATTTACCACTTTAACCATTTTCTTAAGGTTTTTAGCATAGCTTTTTAGCCTCCATCCCATGTAACTTCAACATTTGACTAACATCTTGAGGACAGAACTGTGAAGGAGGCTCCTCAGGTCTCCAGTTCTGTCGCTGCAGCCTTGGGAGACTACCAGTGGTTCTGTCAGGCTCTCCTCTTCCTGGAAGTGACCCTCTGGTTGGTGAGGCCTGGATTTCTCAGCCTCCTTCCCCAGGGAAATACCGTTAGCAGAATTCAGCTCACCTGTTGGAGTCTTCTGTCTCTCTCTCTCTCTCTCTCTCTCTCACCTTAGTATCTCCAGCCATTGTTGCTTCAGCAGCCCTCTAGGGCATTTAGAGATGATCTTTAATCTCTCCCACCTGGAAAGCTGAATACCCTTCTCTAATTTAGAGGCTTTCCCTAGCTTGCCCTCCTCTCTCTCTTTGCAAGAATTACTGACTGAGGTTTGTTAGGATCACTAGAAATCCATATCACCCTTATTTTGAGACCACTTTTTTCCTCCCAAATATCTTATTGAAATAGATCGATGGTCTGTATGGCCAGGCCACTCAAGGTGGCTGTTCTCTTGCTCTTCGTGCATGCCCTGCTCAACCAGTGCCTGCTTCACCTACACTCTGCTCACACGAACGTGCTTGCTCTCTGCCCCAGCTAGCGACTGTTCTAGTCCTTAGGCCAGACGGCTCCACCTGCTAGTTTATTAAAGGGAAACATCTGCCCTTGTGATGGTTGTTAACCTGAGGGCCTGGGAGGGACCTGCCCCAGCTGCTAGTTTCCCTGGTAACTGATGAGCCAATCTGAGGTCAATTCCCCCTATAAATGGTAGCCTCTTCCCCCCAAGTAGAGAGATGGTTGTCATGGCCTGCCTACCCGCCTGGTGGGGTGGAGTGTCGCTCCAGGACCCTTTGTTTCGGACGTGTAAGATCCCCCTGTCCAATAAGTCACTGATGTCTCTGTCTCCGGGCTCTTTCTTCAGTCTCGAGACTGGGTAACTACAAGGGTTGCAGCCCAACAATTGGTGAGCCAGTCAAGAGGCTGAGGAAACTCCCGTGAGCCCAGAGATGTGGGGAAATAAGGACGGGGAATGGAACATTGCCGGGGCAATCCCAAGGTGGCTGGCCCCCAGCATCCGGGGCCCTGTGGTAGCTGACTACCATGAGAGATGTCTTCCTCTTCCGTTATATTGATATCCTGTTAACCTCGGAGTCTCCTTCCAGTTTAAAGGTAGCAGCCCCGTGCTCGTGGCTCATCTGACTGCAGGGTGATGGCTGGTGAATACAGACAAAATGCAAGGACCTGGATTCGCTCTCAAATAATTGGGTGTTATCTGGTCAGGTAAGATAAGCATACCCCTGACCCACCACTCCTAAACAATTACAGACACCAGCTTTAGGGATGTTAACTCAGGGACAGGCTTATGAATTGAATGTGGCCGGTTACCCGGAAGGGTTTGGTGGGGGTCTGAGGCAGCGGCAAAATAATGAAAGGGTACTCTTGGGCTTCTGGTCCCAGCTGTGGAAGGGGGCAGAGCAACGATACCGTGTGATGGAACAACAGCTCTGTGCTGCCGACAATGCGTTACAGCAGGTGGAGGACATTACAAAAGGCCTACCTGAGTCATCGAGCAACACACGAAAACCCACTATCTGGGGTCTAGAACAGCTGTGTACGACATATGGGACCCCACCATGGACATCGATAGTGACCAAGGAACCCACTTTACCAGCCATGAAGTTCAGGAATGAGCCGATTAAGAATGACGTACACTGGCATTTCCTTATTACCCCACTGCTGCTGGGCTATGAACGGACTACTGAACAATTGAGATGGGAAACCGGCTCTCTCAACATGTGACACATCCCAGGAGCAGTTGTCCCAGTGCCTACACCATGTTAACGCAGAAGCAACTAGTCAACACAAGCCGAGTTCACCTGTTGGCCACTGAAGGACTGTTGCCAGCTATTGGTCAGGACAGTAACTTACTTTTGCCTTTGCCACAGGGTCTATCCCCAGGAACACGTTATAAAATGGCCCTGGGACTGGCAGGTAAGTCCCTGGTGGTTTGCTTTTCCCACCCCATGAGGAATAGGATTCGAAAGGGACTTATAGATTTCACCTGTCTTCTACCCAGCCCCACCTAAGACTGCTAAAACAATCCAGGCCCCCTACTGGAGAAAGGCACCATTGTATTAGCCTGTGGTCAGTTGTTATACCACCTCTCCAGCATTTGGCACCGGCTCTGAGGACTGAGGGTGGGCAAGCAGTATAGCACTGCAGGCCAGGACATGGGGGCAGACGTGGCGGCAGAGGTAGTGTTCTCTCAGAATGCTGTTACTGCTTGTATTTTGCTTAATGGTCATGACCTTCCCTGTATGGTGCCTGTTAAAACATCTTACATTTTGTCCCTAGTCTGAATGGAGGGAATCTGTTTGTGGACTGGGCAACAGTGGTGGCCTCACTGCGAAATGAGTTTGATTGCTGGAACTACAGCAGGATGCAGTTGTTGTCCTCTGGAATTCCATGAAAATTTGACCTGATGAGCTGCCTGGCTCTAAAGTTTGCCCACCTCCTGGACTCCTGATACTCTTTAGCTTCTGTTGTCTGTATTGCATTTGCGGTATTCGGTTGCAGGGCACCACTACGTACCTGACCCCAGGGGTATCTCGGAAGAGGGGTGAACCAAGATTGTAAGGGTCGTGCAGGGTATGTGGGGTGGGGTGTATGGCCAGGCCACTCAAGGTGGCTGTTCTCTTGCTCTTCGTACATCCCTTGCTTGACCAGTGCCTGCTTCACCTACACTCTGCTCACACGAACGTGCTTGGCCTCTGCCCCAGCTAGTGATTGTTCTAGTCTTTAGGCCAGAACAGCTCCAGCTGCTAATTTATTAAAGGGAAACATCTGCCCTGGAGATGGTTGTTACCCTGAGGGGCTGGGAGGGACCTGCCCTAGCTGCTAGTTTCCCTGGTAACTGATGAGCCAACCTGTGGTCATTTCCCCCTTTAAATGGCAGCCTCCTTCTCCCCTGACTAGCAAAGATTGTTGCCATGGCCTGCCTGTTGTCTGTTCTACATGGTAGGGTGACCCCTTGTTTCGGGCGTCCAATAAATCGTCTCTGTACCTGCCTTGGGGCTCTTTCTTCAGTCTCGAGGCTGGGCAACTACAAGGCTTGCAGGCCTGCGGGGTGCAGCCCAAAATGGTCTAAGGTTGGTCTGAGTTTCATCTCTTATTAGTTCCTGCCAACCTTTGGAAATGTTAAAGAACACTGAAAGGGTCCAGAGTCAGCATGAATGAATGATTATCTGAGTGAATAAATAGAAGGATCAGTACAAAAGAAAACCTCTTGGACAAACCTTCAACTGGATAATGGGCCTCCCTGAATTTGAGTGGAGAGTAACATATACGAGGGAAATGCCTTAGAAAGAGTACTAGAGGCCAATTGTTACTGCCCTATAATCTGGCCTATGATTTCATAAACTGGTTTGTTGGGCAAATGTCCACTATGTAACTGTTGCTGGATTCTTTAATGTGTGAAAGTTCACTTCAGAATTAGAGATGAATGTACTCCTATTTAATAGTTTTACAATTATAAATGATGTGTAAAACAAGGGTCTCTTCCCATTTCCAGTGCGAGACCCCATCCAATTGATCGTTATGTCCCTTGTTACCACTGAATTGGTTATCAGCTCACTGAGGAGAAACTGTCATATTCATCTTTGTATCCTCCCTCAGCTGCCACAGTTCTGGTAACAATCATTCAATTGCTTAAATTTCTTTCCGATTCCTACTGCCACCTTCTTGGCCCAAATGTTCTTCATGCTTGGAATATTACTAAATTTCTTTATTGCACACCTGATTCTATGCTTGACTACCCCCTGCCCACCACCCCCCAAAACCCTCATTTTATGTATTATATATTGCTGCCTGATGATTATATATAAATTAATACGTTACTACCCAACTCAGTATTTTCAGTCAGGGGATGTTTGAAAGCTTATCATGCTGCTATTTAGTTTTCCCTGTTGTCTTAAGCAATATTTCTTAGATTTGACTCATACCAATAATCTGAGAACTTAAAAAAAAAAAACAAAACTCAAGTTACACCTGAATCAAAATTCCCACAGAAGGAGCCCAAGAATCTCTATTTATCAAGCATCCGGGTGACTTTTATGACTAAGTACTTGTGGTTATTGTACTAGCAGCATTAGTATCACATGTGAAAAAGTAAATTTGGGGCCCCTTCTCACTTTGGGGTCCAGCAATCTGATTTAATAAGTCTTCCAGGTGATTCTGATGTACACTAACGTTCAAATACCATTGAACTAGCCTGTAACAATGACTTAGGGCAGTGGTTCTCAGATTTGGCTGCACACTGCAATCATCTAAGGAACTTTTAAAAACAAAAACAACAAGACTGATACCTAGACCTTACCTCCAGATATTCTAACTGAATTGGGGCGCAGCAAGCATTTGACTAATATATCATCATGGATGCTGAGGCTGATGTAACCTACCACCTATAACTCATCTCAAAATTTTGTATTTATCTAGCCTTACTGATTGGATTTATATGGTGACAAGTTTGAATTCTTAACATAAATGTGTGCATTTAAGATATTGAGGTTCTATGTAGACAAATTTAATTTGAATAAAGGGATCTGCTACTAATGGTTTGAAAACCACAAGCCTACAGACTCAAGTCCAAACTCTTCAGTCTTGCCTTTAAAACACGAGTTGTCTCTCTTACTAATGCCGCATAGCCCTACTCTCTAGCTTGGCCAAAAAGTTTGTTCGGGTTTTTCCGTAGCAGCTTATGAACGAACTTCTTGGCCAACCCAATATACCTGTAGGAAGTATGCTTCCTAGCACCTAGGAAGGGGAAAGAGCACCAGACTGAGGTCCCAGACTACAGTCTAGTTCCAGCCTGTTGGACCTTGGCAAGTCACTAACTCTCTTTTGGCTTGTTTCCTCATTACGAAGGGAGGGGCCAGTGACGAATGATGTCTAGCACTCCTTCTGACTTCGTGTTTTAGCATTTCCACATTCAGGTTCATTTCCAACTTAGACTGTGTTGTCCCTTCTTCTGTAGGATAAATCATCCAAAGGCACAGTTCAAGATCTAATTATCCTTAGCATTTCTTTGGCACTCAGTCCAAGCTTCTTTGACCTCTTAGGCATCTTTGTGTGTTCATGTCTGGTCTCCCACTGGGTAACAGAGTTCACATATCTCTTTGTATCCCTAAATGCCCAGTATAAAAGTCCATGTTTGTTATTTTTCTCAGGACCATGAATTATGGCCGCTGCCATTTGTTTTAGTCCAACAATAGCTATGTTGAAAGCTTGTTTTTGCTGAGCGAGCTCTCATGACTGTACCAAAGGTTTCCAACTTATATCCTACTTATCCTACAAATTTTTTTATGATAGTCCTATTCAGCCCCTAGTTTCCATGATTATTCTCCAAAAATGGCTCTCTTGTGGCCTCTGCTGGTTTGACAGCAGACCACTGCTTCACTGATTCCTTAAATGCACACTAAAGGATTCAAGTGTAAGGTCACTTCAGCTTCCCAAGGAAGCATTCTAACAGCATCCGCTCAGCAAAGAGAAAGATTCTGAGATGTCTCTTAAACTGCTAGGCTTGCTGAGAACAGACAGTGGTAAAACCTGAGAGATTTTTAAATGCTTATTTCTGAAGTGGCATTTTTCAAAATTAAACTCATGCTTGTTAAGATGTTGGGAATAAGTGAATAAGATTCTTAGGTGTGTTCTTTAAAAGCGTGCCCCTTTGGAATAAACTTGTCAAAATTTGCCTGATTCTGATACTTGTATTATACCTGGCAAAGATAAAAGTGCTTGATAAAGGTTTAAGTAAATGTACTAGTGTTATTTGGTTTTACGTAACACTATTCCTTTTTGACAACTAAATTAAAGATGATCTAGGCAAGAATCTTTTCAGAGTTATTTGTTTTAGAGGGCCTAAGAATGTTCTCTGTAAGTTTTAAAATACATATGCTAGATGCAATTTAAATCGAGTTACTAATATGTTAAGCTGCCTTTCCAGTTGGACTTTGGGAAATTTTTCACTACGTGAGAGGTGTTAAGAATATTCTTCTGCTTCATTTGTTCTTTTCTCAAGGTAGCATGTTGTATCTTCTATATACATTTGGATACCTATGATTAACTCATTCAAACTGCTGCCTCTGACAACCTTACATTTCAAATGGTTTAATCGGGATGCCTGTCAAAGGCAGGAAAGGTGTTAATCCAGTGTGAAGTGCTGACATCGAGGTTCCGCATGCTTTCAAAGTTTAAATCACAGGTCTTCAACTTTAAAAAGCTCACAGGCAACCTGAAACTATATGTAACTACATACAGTGATTGATACATATCTGTATGAAAATACTGTCTAACAAACATATATAATGCTTTACAAATGAAGAAGCCCTTTCATATAATTATCTTAAATCACAAACTGCAGTTCTGTGTTTAAATGCATCTGTCTGACTCAAAAGTGTTTTTAAAAAGTGTCTATTACATTACTTCATTTAAAGGTAGAGCTGGTCAACAGCAGATGAAGAGACCTCAGTTTACCCAACCTCACAGGCTTACTGAGGAAAAATGAAAAATGCTGGCTAAAGGTTTGGATTTCTGTCAAGCCACTATCAGGTAGACAATCTCTTGTGTCTGCTTAGGCTACCTTTTTAAAAAAACAGATCACTGGAGATATACAGCTCTTACTGCACATCCTGTGGTGCCCTGTTCCAATCCAGGTGTCTCTCAGTGACTAGTCTGGCCATTGAGACACAGGGAAAGTTACTGAGAGGGGCCTTCTGGAAAACTTTTTAAAGAAGGACAAAAACAAATGACATGTGCCTTTTTCTTTTCCCTTCTACCTGCCTGGAACATGGACATGATTCCAGAGGTGGCATAACTATTTAATAGTCACAAGGATGAAGGCCACATACAAAATATGAAAGAGCAGAAAGCTAGAAGAAATCTGGGTTTACGAGGGCATGGACCAGCTTTGGACTGCCCATCTCCAGACATTCTAATGTGAGAAAAAGAAAACTAGTCATTTGTTGTTTAATCTTTTTTGGATCTATTTTTTTGCAGCTTAGTGTTAAGCTGATACACAAATTCACAAGATTATTTGAAGATTAAAAGAGAAAAATCTATGTGAAGAGTGTAACACGGTTTCTGGAATATACTAAGTGACCAATGAATGGCTATTATTTGGGGGAGATTAGTTGACTGCCAGCAGAGAACAAAAAATCAAACATAGGATAAACAATTTGGGAAGGGAAGAAAAGTGCTGAATAGAAGCTATGATAGGTCCATTAAAAAAAAAAAATTAAGAATCACATTCAGAGCCAAACAATGTACAAAGAGGGTCTAACATAAAAGTAGATACTAAATATAAGTGATTTATTTTCCAGTCCCCTCTGTGAAAACATAAAACTGATGTCATTTATTCATGAAAACCTTGATCAATGAGGAAGACGAGACTAAACAGATTTTTAAAAACTCTGAGAAGTAAAGGTTATATCTATAAGGTAATTTAGATTTTCGTGAGGCATTGCATTCAGTGTGTCATGTACTCCTGCTTATGTAATACTGTCAAGATCTGGATTAAAGGAATACACAAGACACTGATAAAATGCCACTAGAAAAGGTGACACAGATGCGGTCAGTCATCTTGATGACTCAGACACTAGGTTCTGGAGGAGTAAAAAGTTGCTAAATACAGAAATCTATTTTGTTCACAAATTGGAAGTTCATAACATTAGTCAATCCAGAGAAATACAACTAACTGAATTTGAACATGTGGGTGGAGAAGAACTCAAATTCAGTTTGAAAACTGCACTAGGAATAACAAGTATGATGAAAAGAAAACATGTGAAGAGCTGGAATAGTATGATCAGAGGATGTTAATTTATAGTACGTGGCAAAGGAATGAAAGTTGATATTTGTAGTCATCTTGAAAGGAATTCACTACCGAGTAGTACTTCATTTCAAGTCAATGAAAGAAAGAAGCTGGAAAGTTAAAAGGATTATTAAAATTTAGCCTTTTAAAAGACGTGAATGCCAGACATTGGAATGACCTACATAAGAGCAACTTGGTTAACAGAATAAAAATCTATGTTAACATGAAGTCACTGCTGAATGTGAATACCAAGGGAAGATGGAGTAAAATATCTGAAAGGCAACAAATCAGACTACAACTATCATATTTTCAAAATTGTAATTAGGTATTACCAAATAAAGTAATAAACAACTTTTAACTTAGAGTGCAAAATAAAAGCACCTTATTATTTTAAAGGTGCAAAAGCAAGAAAATACGACATAAACTTATCCATTTTTAAATAGTCGTCTGTGTGATGGGTAGATGCCATTTCAAAACATTTTCAATAGAAAAATGATTTATAAATCAGTTTTCAGAAGATCAAAAAAATCAGTGTTTAATACCAACTTTAACTATAAATAAAAAGAATATTGTCATCTCTCCTGTTTTTGCTTCAACATTTATATCTTCTGCTCTTTGCCTTTTGGAGAAAATATTGCATTGTAAGGCTGCCGTCTTTTTGGACGAGGACAAGGATCAAGATCTTCTTTAATGTAACCTTAAAAATAAATCACAAATTTAAAAGACAATATCTGCAACATATTTCAGCATATATCCAGTAAACATGTGTCTCATTTAATGCCTTTTAAGTTCACATGATTTTTCTATTAGCTGGTTGTGTTGATTAATGATTTCACTACTTAGCATCAATTTTCTCATTTATACTAAAAACAATAGCAAACATTTATGAAATGTGCTGTATACATTATCTAGGATAACTCCCACACTCCTCTGCAGCAGCTTCCACTATGCCTATTTCACAGCTGAGCTAATGGAGACGCAGGGAAGTTTGATATCTCGCTCAAGTTCCCAAAGCTAGGAAGTAGGAAAGCTGGCGCCCTGCCCAAGATCTAACTCCAAAACCAGAGCACTTAAGCACTTTCCTATTCTGCCTCCCATTGGTTGCAAATGGGGACAAATGGTAAACATGAACTTTTTACTATTATGATAAATTCCAGGTGCTTATCAAAAACTTTTTTCAGTAGCTATTTGATGAGATGACATGTTCCTATATTCTTCAGACTATTCGATTCTCCTAAGGTGTCTCCATTCACGTAGTTTTCAGGGGAGGATTCTGCTCTGCCATACCCCTAGGCCATATTAGGGGTACAAGCACAGGCTCTATCCAGACTGTCTAATTCTATTTGATGACCAAGCAGAGACATCATGTCAAAGAGGACTTGTTAATGGGGAAAGTGGAAGTATGGTAATAGCTGTAAGAGACTCTGCATCTTTTGGAAAAACTTACCACTAAATATCTGGAGCTTTAAAGCTGCATATGTTCTCAAATTACATTAAATGTAAGTGCTGTATTTGAAGGGGCTAGTTGCATGTCAACAGACTCCCAAACAAACAAAAGTCCTTTTTACTCAAATATGTTTTATAAATAATTAGCATCCTGGATAGTGAGGTTTTAACATCTAAAATTCAGAGTAGTCTCTTTAAAAAAAAAAAAAAGATGCTTTTCAACAATATAACTTTGCTGCCAACTTTTGTAAAGTTATGAAAAGTCATTTTGATGACTGGATAAAACAAATTACTTTCTGAAATCTGAATGAAAGAGGAGAATAATGCATACACAATCCCATTAAAGTGCTTATAAACAATCTATGATTCCAGTGAAGTTATTTGAAGAGTTGAAAGTTAAGCCTTTATCTTTACAAAATTGTATTTATGTCACAAAACTGGCACCCAACTTACAGCAGAAGGTAGAGAACCGTGGAGAAAAAGTTTAGTGTTTAGACTCGGGTATACACAGTATTTAAAAAAAAGAAGTTCCAAAATGTTACAATCTGTATTCTCACCTCTTTCCATACAAGTCTGAGTGGAAGGAAAACCAACTTCCCAGAAATTCTCTGGTGTGTTGGGTGGAATGTAGCGAAATCGGTGTCTTGAGCAGGAAGCCAACTTCTTTTCTCTTTCTTCTGCTGGAAAATCTGCATAATACTGATAATAAAACTGGTGAGTTTTCCACTTAGGAATAATAAATGGAGTGTTATGCTTACTGGTTATAAACTAGAAGCTAAGAAGACTATTATTCAGCATGCTAAGGAAACGGAATTCTCACTGATGATAATATTAGTAAGTAATACTATCTCTAAGTAAATTACTATATAAATTACTAATAATAATTAGTGCTGGTCTGTGAAATGTTTGCTCCATAAAGAAAAGGAGCCTGTATCACAATGTAAAAAAACATACTGCTTCCTGCTTCAGTAAAGTCTTACAAGTAAAAAAAACATGCCAGCTGAACTTTACAGCGTGCTTAGTGGTACAGCTGATTTATATACTGGTGCTGCAAACTCTTCATCTTTCTCAGACCAGTAACAAGAAGGCCAAGGCCTGCACTCTCTGAATAGCACATTTCTCAATTGTTATTTGAATATAACGTGTGTTTTGAAGTAATTTTCCTTTCACTACAATTTTTTAAAATAAAAATTTAGCTTTGAATGTTGTAGGCTTCACGACTTCCCCCTTTAAACTAGATCTTTCAATTAGGATCAAAGGCATATTACTTTTTGCAAGTGTGATCATAAGGAACCTGAACTTCATGCAAAGAAAGATAAAACTTTTATGTGAAAACTATACCGGTCTTCAAGCTCTAGATCTAAAGAAAATAAAGCAGTAGTGTAAAGTTTAATAGAACACAAATGATAGGATCACATAATCCAGCTAATTCCATTTTACACTTGAGGAACTGAAAATCAAAGTGATAATTCACCAAAGATATCACCTATTAAAAGTGGCAGACTTAGGACTAGAAATTTTTTGAAGTAAAGGGTTTCTAATATATTTTTCTTTTATATAGATTAATTAATTAAAGGTTTTAGAGTATCTCTGAAACTTTTTTGGGGGAGGGTATCTTTTTCTTCATTCTCATTGCCATGAATATAAGCCTTTGTTACCTTAGCCTGGGAACTGCCCTTAGAGAATCATGGTTATCAGTCAGTGTTAGAGAAACATTGCCACCAAATTACAACATATTTGAAAACAACAGTAGGCTAGTGTAGCTGTTTAACGCAGTGAGCAAGCGGAAGAGTGTTAGAAGATAAAGTCAGAGAGGAGGTGGGGTGGGAGTCTGCTGTCCTTGATAAGGGCTTTGATACCATTTCTTAGACAGGAAGACAACTAAGGATTTTGGGCAGAAGAGTGACATGATTTAACTTTTATTCTAAAAAGATCATTTGGAAAAAAGACCATTCATTGCTGTGTTGAAAGTACAATCAATAGGATTTGCTGATAGATCCATTACTGAGATATGAAAGAAAAAAGTAGGTAACTACAAGATCTCTGGTTTAAACTAGAGAAGAATGGACATATAAAAGGCTCAGAGGTAAGGTTTGAGAATTGGAGATAGAAACTATGTGTTTGCTTTAGGACACGTGAAATTTGAGGTGACTATTAGCCACATGTATGTTGCATATTCCACATGTGGAATAGGCAAAGGGAAAAATTTAGGAACTGTAATTGTAAGCATACAGACAATATTTAAATACATGGGACTGGCACTTTCACTCCTGGTCATGAGGGAGTAACAGGGAACAGAATTACCCTCTACCTTAAAAACTGAAAAAATGGAATAAAATGCATGAAACAGTGTTTTCAGAGACTGGATAACAGCACAAAAAATGATTCCTGAGAGAAGGAAAGCAAATTAACAGTGTTTCCAGCAAAAGAGCTTTATTCTCACTGGTAGTAATAGTTCCACTTAGAACTAAAAACTGGAGGTTTACTTAGTATAGACCATATTCCTTAAGAAATCATGATACATTCGTGTTATGAAAACTCATGATACAGGAGGAGGTTTTGCTTGTATCACCAAACTGCTTTCCAAAATAGTGATCTCAATTTACACTCCCGCTGTTAGTATATGACAGCATTTTTCTCACCAAATGCTTACGGCACTGTAACCTATTCATACATAACTTTAATGTGCTTGGTTATCAAATTCTCTAGCCATAGTTTTTAAAAAGAAAACTTAAAAGGGGAAGTATATTGCTGGAAGCAGGTATCCAACAGCTAAAGGATAGCAAGGGAAGAAATAAAAACAGTAAGTTTCAAAAAGACACAGAACCTGCCTAGCACTATTTATTAAGAGGACAATTAGTACAATCTACTTCAAGATATACTATCTAGTCCAAGACACCCGATGTATAAAAGGAAAATACAATTGTGTTTTAAGGATGAAGTAGAGCCTATTCATCACATTTTGTTTAGAAAGGAAAATGTTTGGGGGGGAAAAAAAAAAGAGCTTATGGTTGTACTAGTTATTTAGAAAAAACAATTATGAGTACATCTCATTTCCTCAGAGTGCTGGTGTTTAAGTAAAAAATAAAATAGCCAAGTTTCCAACTAAAATGTCAAAATTTCGCCCAAATAGTATATGTATTAGAGCCTCTGCTGTAACATAACACAAGGTAAAAAAATTAAAAGATATACAAATAAACATAGAAAAGACAAATGGCACAAATGTCTTAAGCTGGAAATAAGAACTACTGCTTAGGCTCTAGATTCACTTAGAGAATCTAAGAGAAATTGAGGGCTTTCGTTTTCATCTATATCTCTCAGGTCGCAGCCAGTATGTATACTCTATGTATTCATTCTGTTATTCCTGGCTCAAACTTGTTTCTAGATACAAATACGGTTTGTATATGTGATTTTAAAATCATGCATATAAAGCCATCTTTACAAAAACCCAAATGACAGTATTTACAACATTAGTACTTACAATTTCACATTCCTTACATGTGTGTCCAAGCAATTTTCTTCTTTCTTCTTTTTTCCGGACTACCTCAATATGAGGAAAATTTTGTAAGCTAGTCTCTCTGGGGGGAAAATGAATTAAATTTATCTGTTACTATAGAGACCTTTGGTTTAGGTTTTAAATTAGCAAAGGTGAGCATCCAGAGGAGAAATAATCCCAAAACATTCATTCATTTTATTTGAAATGCTTCCCCAGAATGTGAAAAGAAACAAGCATTTCTTCATTCACTCTCCACTAAAATATTAAGTATTTTACATATTACATAGTATTTTACATAGTATTTTACATATCAGGTATTTTTATAGATATTTTTCTCTAACTGAAAAAGATAACTATTACTTCCTATTTTTGCCTCTGGCTGGCTGAAAATAATTATTAGGTTGGGAGGTAAAATATAAAATAACCTAATTATAAAGGAATGCTGTATTATTAAACTCAGGAATTGCTATTCTATAACATAACTGAGAGAATACTGCCTGTTAACTAGGTTTCTAGTACTAAAAACCCATAAATCAGGGCTAACCTACTCCTCCCTAAGGAACAAATTCATTTGTTTGCATGTCATTTACTATTTTCTCCAACAATTTCTTTTGTCGCTTCCGTCTACCTTAAATTCTTCAAAATATTAGGCACAATTATCATTTGTGCTTGTCCTTAAAGACAAAGATTCTATTGTGAACCACCGGAAACCTAGGAGGGGTCAAAGCCACTGAGGTATGGATAGATGAGGTATACAGTTCTTTAGTAAGAAAAAGCAATCAGGAAGCATGGAACATTTCTTTATAATATACTTGCATCCTACTTAAGCCCAATATAGAAAACACCAAATTTACAAGTAAATGAAGACTTATGTAACACCATATATGTTTGTTTATAATAGAAACATCACCAGTGAACTTAAACAGTCTGACTCACAAAAACTGACTTTTAAAATGACCTGTTGGTAACACATCTACTCCTTTGAGGTATTTTGATAGTTGGCAAGTACTGTTCTTAAAAAAAAAGCTTTAAATGCTCTATTTCAAAACATATCAGGTTATATAGGTCCTTTTTGTGCTTAAATCCAACAACTCTCTGGAGCAACCGGTAAATTAAAAAAGACCAAGAAACAACAGATAAAAAAATATCGCCATGACTATACTTTCTTTCAAATAGTTTATGGAATCTTAGGTTTATATAGAATATAATTTAGCCATATCCTTTCCTCTGAATCTAATCTATCCTGCTTCTGTAGTGTACTATAACGCAGCAGGGAATCCACTAGTAGACTGGCAGTTGCAGTAGACATCAAGCATCACCTAAAAGGTTACTAAGCTTCTTGTCCCTGAAATAACACAACCCATCTTCCCAGGGTTTGCTAGTACTCTCAGTGGGGAAAGGGACCATACTAACTCTGAGACTTATACCATCCTTACATCTTTACCCACGTCCTGCATCTCCAGCTATCTAATGGTTTCAGAATAAATAAAACTACTCATGTATTTTTTTAAAAGTTAGTGAACCTATGGGACTTCCCTGGTGGTCCAATGGTTAAGAATCCACCTTCCAATGCGGGGGACGCAGATTCGATCCTTGGTCGGGGAACTAAGATCCCACATACTGCGAGGCAACTAAGCCTGCGTGCCAAAACTAATAAGCCCGCACGTCTCATCTAGAGAGTCTGCGTGCCGCAGACTACAGAGCCCAAGCGCTCTGGAGCCCGTGCGCCACAATGAAGATCTGACACAGCCAAAAATAGAAAAAAAAAAAAAAAAAAGTTAGTGAACCTATACTAGAAACATCTGAAATGACAGTTCTTACTGTGCAATCTTACCTCTAGGGATCTATTCCAAAGATGCACAGGCAAAAATTTGAAAAGAGAATGCACAAGGCTATTCACTGTAGCATTATGCATGCTAGCATAACTGTAAACAACCCAAATGCTCATTGCTAGGGAATAAACTATGTACAAACAACAAAATACCATGAAATTAGAAAAAGAAATGAGGAATATCACTATATACTACTATGAGTGATTTCCAGGACATATAGTTAAATGAAAAAAGCAAAGTAGAGAAAAGCATATATAGCATTCTACCATTTGTATAGAGAAGAGAGTACAATTATCTATATCTACATCAATTTCAAGATATATAGAAATTTGCTTTTACTTCTTAAAATGTCTGGAAAACCATAAATTTTTAACAAATGGTTATGTGTGTAGGAATAGGAAGCTATCAAAATGAAGGGGACTTCACTATAGAAGACAGACTTCGGAATATACCCTGTTTTGCAGCCTCTGGTATCATATACATAATTTCCTTAATTTTAAAGAAAGAATTAAAGATAAAAAGAAAAAACAATTTCTAAAAAATCAAAAGCAAAATTACACAAACATGGATACTGGGTTGGTAGCACAACTACAGAGAAAATAATTATCCTAAGTGACCTGAAAACACAGTGATTTGACTGTACCTTTCTGATGGGATATATCATAAGGACAAGAAGACTCAAAAAAGTCTTAAACCATTTTCATAAATCATGTTATTCATAATAGTTTGAATTATTCTGAGAGTGTTCTGTGGAATCAAGTTAAATGAAGAATGATGTTAGTGGCACTGAGAAGTGGGATTTTCAGTAAGCGGGGAACTAGATACAGATGTAACAGACGAGGTTACAGAGAAATCCTGTAGTCCTGAACTTGAATTGAAGCTATCAGTATGAACATATGTAGTTTATCTTAAAAAAACAAAATGAAACAAAAACTTTACTTCTAACTCTGTCCAGCTAAAAGGTCCAGAAACAATGGCTAACTGGATCAATGAGCAACCCCAGCAGTCAGACTGCGGCCTAAATACTGTTAAACTAGGGCTCCTGCAGAAATGGCAGATTCCAGCCTATGGCAGGAGCCTAGAACATCCTCTCATACCAGAGCAAGGAAGCTATGAAAGACAGCTAGAGTAGTGTCCATTCAAAGAGGCTTCTGCTGGGCAAAGATGGGACAATCTGAGTATCATAAGGGTGATAAATGCAATGGATTGAAATGCATCAAACATATTTAAATCCATTAGTTCATAATGATACTTAAACAAGACTCTCTCTAGTCACATTTGAGATGCTAGGGTACTATTTCTTTGGAAAACTGGTGAATAAAGGGAAAGAATTAATCATTTAGCAACAAAATGACAGCTCTTATCTATTAGAGTCTTACAGGCAACAGTAGAAATTTATCTTGGCCTGTCAGATTTCTAAATTCTTGATCAAAGTATAACCAATAACTTTACTTATTGAGTGACTGAATTTGCCAACATCATAACTTAAAGAAAAAAAAGCATAAAAAGTTTTTTTGAATAAACTGCTATGCCTTAATTCACTTCTAGAATGAATAGTACATGACTGAAAGTTAGAGAATTTGCATATTTGCATAAAAGGCAGAAAGGAGCATTATGGTTTCAAATCAAGATGCTTAAATTTTTTTTTTAAATTTAAAAATTCTCGTAAGATAATTCTGAAGCACAGCCTAAGGCCTGCCACCCAAAGGCTATACTATATACAAGTTACAGTATTCAATAAATTGCTGAAGTTCAAATAAAGTTCACAATAAAATAGGATAAGAATAAAATATGTTATAATGAAGCAGAGAAAATAACTGTCATCACTGTCCAAAACAGGGTAGTGGTGGTAAAAAAAATTTCCTTATTTTAAAAATTTGCCATTTTTATACTTGAGTTCCATTTTTGTTATGGTCATAAAGTAAATGATACAGACTCTATTTTAACCAAAGTAGCAATATTAATAGGTCAGAGATCCTCAAACAAAGATAGCTCTGTGGTACTTCCAATCACATTGCTGGTATTAACCAAGGCCAACTTACCTTTCATCATCTTTAAAATATGGCTCCACAAATGCTTTCTGTTTGACTTTATCTTTTTTATCACCAGGAGCTGTAAACAAAACAACCATACCACAAACTGAATGTAGAACTTACTTAGAAATAATTAGCTTTTTTGGGGGAAAAAAAGGACATATACCAAAACTTCTATTTTTATTGGGTTTCATACTCTGGTCCCTGGGCAATTAGTTTAAATTTTCTATAACTAATTCCTTCCTTTCTTTTTCATCTGCATAATAAGGAGAGTGCTGATTATCTCACCTAAGAATTACTAAAGAGATAAAAATCGTAACTATAAAAAGTATTTTAGACTTTAAAAGAACTACTCAGATGTCCATTATCATCTGGCACCAAACAACAATAACAAGATGGCTTTTAATCTGTTCACTTATTAGTCCCGTTGATTTTTATAATGTGTCTTTAAGGTAGCTGATAACTAGGAAATAAAAATATTTTAAAATTTTATCAGAATATTGGTGACAAAATAAGAACTAGAGCCCATGGACGTGAATCCCAAGTTGTCTAGACTCAAATAGCTAACTGCTATCATCTGTTCAAATAATCAAAATTTACTGAGCATTGTGCTAAGTTCTGGACATAAAATGCAGAACAGGAGAGACCAGGTCTCCTGTCCTCACGGAGTTTACATTGCAGTGAGGGAAACAGACATTAAGCAAGCAGACAGCTAAGGCTACCTGAACATGTAAGGTAATAACTGATGAATACAGAGAAGTCAGCCGTGAGAAGAGGTACGAATGGGGAATGTTCTAGGTAAAGGTCCTTGATGGCAAAAAGTTTGGCACATTATAAGAAGTAAGAGGAGGATAGTGTGGTTGAGATTTAGCAAAAAACGGAAGTGTTGGGGAAGATGAGGCTGGGGTGGGGGGAGTGGGCAGGTACCAGATCATGATGGGACATGGAGGCCAAGAGAAGGAGTTTGAATTTTATTGCAAGTGCAGTGGGAAGCCACTGAAGACTTTTAAATATTATCTACTTTACTGAGGCATAATTTACATACACGGATTTTAAGTGTACTATGATGAATTTTGACAGATGTATATTCCAGTGTAACTGCTAATACCCAAATCGAGACAGAGAACATTCCCATGAAAGTTTCCTATTCCACTGTTTCTCCTGCACAAGAATGTTCTCTTATGTCTCTCCCCTCCCCAACAATCACTGATTTAATTTCTATCACCATAGCTTAGTTATGTCTGTTTTAGAGCTTCATATCAATGAGATTATATAGTATGTATTCTTTTTCATCTTGTGCATTTGTCTAGCTCAACAGGTTTTAGAGACTGATCCATGTTGATGAGTCTAGTAGTTCCCTCCTTTTTGTTGTGAAGTAGTGTTCCATCATGAGTATACCACAATTTATTCACCTGCTGATGGACATTTGGGTTGTTTCCAGTTTTGACCTATTACAAATAGCACTGCTATGAACATTCTTGAACACATCTTTCCGTGAACATGTTTTCATTTTTCTTGGGTATATATCTAGGAGTGGAATTGCTGGGTCACAACACAGGTATATGCTTAGCTTTTACAAAAAACTGACAACTTCAATAAAGCTGTTAAAAAACCCCTGCTGAACTGTTTTCCAAAGTATAGTCAATTTTCTACTCCACCAACAATGCATGAGAGTTCCAGCTGCTCTTCACACTTGCTAATGCTAGATGTTAGCAATCTTTTTAACCATTCTGGGGGTGTGAACTGTTATCGCCATCCCTGACTGTCCAAGAATGTTGATCGTCTTTTCATGTGCTTATTGGCCATTCAAATATCTTCTTTTCATTGAAGGATTTTTAAGCAAGAATACAATCCAACTTAAATTTAAACTAAATCACTTTTAATTCTCTGTAGAGACTGGGCTAGAGATAAGAGATACATAAGAAGACCAGTTAGGAGGCCTGGAATAGAATAGGTAGAGATCAGAGTGGCTGAGACCAGGTAGTGGCTACAGAGATGGAGAGAAGTGAAGTGCTATGAAATATATTTTGGAGATACTGCTGCCAGGGTATTAGACTGGGCATGAAGGTCAGGTGAAAAAAGTCAAATATGACTCCCACATTTCCATCTTTAGTAAATGTGAGGATAGTAACTGAGGCTTAATGAAACCCAGAAAGGCAGAGGAAGATCAAATTTGGGTAGAAAAATAAAGATTTCTAATCGGAATATATTAATTTTAAGGTGCTTATAAGATGTCCAGTATGTAAGTGGAATAAAGTCTGAGGTTCAGAAGAGAAAGGACGAGGGTGGGAGTAATGAATATACAGAAACGTCTTTTTCACTTGTCTTACAGAACAGGACATACTCTCGTGTTCTTCCTACTTCATAGGCTGCACCTCCTTCTCAGTTTCCTTTGCTGGTTTCTTCCTTTTAAAGTTGCCATATCCTAGAGGACAGAACTTGAAATACTCCTCTTTTCTATTTATATTCAGTTCTTGGGTGTTCTCACTCAGTGTCATGACTTTCAGCTCCATCTACTTGCTGTTCACCTCCTGCCCACTAAGTCATTTTTTTTAATTCTGGATTTCCTGTCCAAACTTGACACATGTCAACTGCCTACAAACACCTCCCCTTGAATATCTAGTAAGTACTAACATGTCCAGAACTGAGCTTTTGATATCCTGCCCGAAATCTACTCCTTCCTATGAGGGAAGACTAGGTAGAATTTTGTGATATGGGGGTCTAGAAAATGAAATAAATGGACAGAAAGTCCTAAATTCTATGCCTGAGTGACTGGGAAAAATAAAAAAGTCTGAAAGGTCACTTGGTAGGAAATAAATGGAACTTGGTTTAGATATCTTAAGTTTAAGCTGTTGAAGAGACGCAAAAGTAGGATTACTAAGAAATGCAGGGCTGGGATTCATTGGAGAAATCAAACTAGAGATGCAGATTTGGAGTTTTATTTTCAGAGGTAATTTAATAAAAGCATGAGAGAAAATGAGTGTGAGGAAGAAAACAGTCTTGGGGATACTCTAGGAAACAGAAGTTGCCAGAGATCAGAAGAGCAGTGCAGCATGGCCACAAAAGCTAAGTGAGAAGAAATTCTGGGATGTTCAGTGTGAAAAGCAACTTAAAAAAAAAAAGATAGAAATTAATAATTATACCTTATAAAAGAATATCTTTTTTTTTGAAGTGAAACCAATTTGCAAAGGGCTTGGGGAGAAAAATGAATTGAACAGTTGTGAATTTTTATCACGAAATTTGCTTGATCAAGTTTTGCCATGGACTGAGCAAACAAAAGCATGCTGTTATGTATCTTTGGTTAAGGTCTCATCCTGTGGGCTGTCACTTTAAAAAGCACAGGGAAAACATAATCAAGATAGATTTATATTCAATGCTTTGACTATTGTCATAGCAGAAGTTGTGCTCATTTAAGCCACTATAAAACCACCTTTGCACTAAATTAAAAATTGACCGTTTTATTCACAGTAAGAAAATGAGATATTTAGCAAGAATTTTAACTAATTTTCAATTCAGATTATCTACTTAAGAGTTTCACTTAGACTGTTCTTCTTTTGATTGATATCCTACATTATGAATTACTGCTTCTAATAAAACAGATCTGAAGAAGACAGATATAGTATTTTATCTGGGAAGGTAAAGTATTCAAGCAGGAAACGGGTCTGAATTTTCTGCAAAACTTCCTCTTTTCACTCAATTACAATAATTCACTTAATTATGGTATCACTTAACAAAGAATTTTCTCAAAACTTTTATAATCTGAGTGAAAGGTTCATAGGAACCCTCTGAACTATTTTTGGTAACGCTTCTATTAATCTGAAATTATCTTTAAAAAAAACGAAAAAAATTTATTCAAGAAGCATGAAACTTGGTTAAGATACCTCATTAAGCCTCTGTTAATAAGCATGATGACTTAATTTACTAAACTTAGTGTACTGGAAAAACCATAATTAGAAAGGAAACTGCCTTACAGTTTGGTTTTTTTGTAGCAGTTGACGACTCCTCTTCATCTGCTACTTGGGGGAAGCTATCCACCAAACATGATTCATATTCTTCATGTGTAGTCCGATCAAACATATCTTCCAAGCTATCATTCATTTTTCTTTCTCCATCTATGTGAAAGAGCATTGGCTTAGGCAACAAGCAAGCTTTTTGCTTTCTATGTAGACCAATGTGAAACTTGTAGGAACTGCCACAAAATAATTCAGATGTGTATGAGTAGTAAAGGAGTAAAAATAATAAACACAGTAAACCCCAAGCCTGGGTAGTTACTGCACATTTATAAAGGTTTTATGTTATGCCTTCAAATGTCCTTTATTCATGTGAAGAGAATGCTAGTTTTTGTTACTGCCATTATAAATGTTAAAAAGTCTTTTTCTCTCTATCAGCTCATGTATCAATATAATTCATACTAAACCAAAAGGAACTACCGAAAGGAATGGTGAGGAACAGAAAACACAGCATAATAAATGGTGAAAAATATGAAGTTTAAATAAACTATGTATAAATAACTGACATCAAAATCTCTCTATAGTTTTGTTTACCTGCTTATTTTTTTAATGTGGTAGCAAAAAAGTATTTTTTTGCATTATCATTAACACTTGGAAGTTCAGTGTTAGAGAAATAATGAATTCAATTCCATATTTGATACGCAAAGTGCTAACTTCATCTTCAGAGTACTAACTACACTTCCATTATATAATTATATTTTTAAAAACACCAGTTTACTAAAAATAGAAATAGATTCAGTTGGCTAACAGATATGATAAAACTGAAGCCTACCAAGATTACTCTATATAAAGTAACTAGCACCTCCCCCCCCTGCAGACTCTCTGGCACCTCACCCCATTTTATCTTTCCCTAGCACTTGCCATCATCTAGCATATCATACTTGTTTGTTTCTCCCCTATTACAATGTAAGCTCCATGAGGTAGGTACTTTTGTTCTGTTCACTATTATCTCCAATTCCTAATACAGAACTGTGTCTTGATAATTATTGAATGATTAAACATTTGTTCATTTTTCATTTTGAGGGTCAAATTTGTAAGTAAAAATAACTTCTATGTGCCAGGCAGTATGCTAGGCATTCCCAAAGCATTCTGTGTATGCTGTTAGTAAATCACAATAAGTTAATGATTTATTTTTTTGCGGGTCAGACTTCTGATTGTAAAGTGCTTGAGGACAGAGACCATATCCTTATTGATCTTTCTATCATAGCATCTACTACGTCTAACACAGAGTAGAGATATAAAAATCAGTTTTGACTTGAAATAGTAGTAATTGGGAGTTTAATGGTATGTTTCATCTTTAACCAATTCTAAGTATGAAAAAGATCTACCTTATGGGTAAAATGGGCAGACTGTTTTTTTCCAAGTATGGGCTCAACAATATCTCCTATTCCATTTGCTGTTCTTATAATGTGATCTTGGAACTCCTCCTACTGAGCAACTTCTGAGTCCAGATCATAAAAATACCATGCACTTCTGCCTTGCTCTTTGGGGATGCTCACTCTGGGAACCTAGTGTCCAAGTAATGAGGAAACTCAAACTAACCCATGTGGGAAGACTATGTGGAGAAGCCCTGAGACTGAATAAGGAGAGAGAGAGAGATGCCAAGTATCTCCCATCTGTCTAGCCCTCTGCTGTTCCAGCTCCAGCCACCATCTGTCTACAACTGCATGAGACCCGGAGACAGAACCACCCAGCCCAGACCTTCCTGAATTCCTGAGGCACAGAAACTATGAAAGATAAGAAAATGGTTGTTGTTCTAATCCTCTAAATTACTGGAGTGACTTATTTTTCAGCAATAGTACTCACAACACCTTATTTAGTCAAAATTATCTAGGTATTTTAGTTTAAGTCCTAGTTAAACTCATTAGTTTAAGTTCTAGTTTCACCTCCATATGATACTTGCTTCAAATATATTGGGGAAACTATCATCTTCTTAGATTAACTAGATAAATTTGAAGCCAAAGTTGTCATACTTTAGTTTTTCCCTTTTCTACAAAACTGAGGAAAACATTATCAGGAACTGGTCCCAGGAAAAAACTAATCTTTTTTTTTTTTTTAATAAGTTTATTTATTTATTTTTGGCTGTGTTGGGTCTTCGTTTCTGTGCGAGGGCTTTCTCTAGTTGCAGCAAGCGGGGGCCACTCTTCATGGTGGTGCGCGGGCCTCTCACTGTCGTGGCTTCTCTTGTTGCGGAGCACAGGCTCCAGACGCGCAGGCTCAGTAGTTGTGGCTCACGGGCCCAGTTGCTTCGCGGCAGGTGGGATCCTCCCAGACCAGGGCTCGAACCCGTGTCCCCTGCATTGGCAGGCAGATTCTCAACCACTGCGCCACCAGGGAAGCCCCCAAAACTAATCTTAAAAGCAAAGTCATCTTCTTAAGAAGAAAGTTATTTAAGCGTCATTTACTATAAAAAGACAATAAATCACTGTTAAGGTTTACTTTTTTTTTTTTTTTCAACATCTTTATTGGAGTATAATTGCTCTACAATGGTGCATTAGCTTCTGCTGTATAACAAAGTGAATCAGCTATAACATATACATATATCCCCATATCTCCTCCCTCTTGCATCTCCCTCCCACCCTCCCTATCCCACCCCTCTAGGTGGTCACAAAGCACGGAGCTGATCTCCCTGTGCCATACAGCTGCTTCCCACCAACCATCCATTCTACATTTGGTAGTGTATATATGTCCATGCCACTCTCTCACCTCGTCCCAGCCCACACCTCCCCCTCCCCGTATCCTCAAGTCCACTCTGCACGTGTCTTTATTCCTGTCCTACCCCTTTGTTCTTCAGAATCATTTTTTTTAAGATTCCATATGTATGTGCTAGCATATGGTATTTGTTTTTCTCTTTCTGACTTACTTCACTCTGTATGACAGACTCAAGGTCCATCCACCTCACTACAAATAACTCAATTTCGTTTCTTTTTATGGCTGAGTAATATTCCATTGTATATATGTGCCACATCTTCTTTATCCGTTCATCTGTCGATGGACACTTAGGTTGCTTCCATGTCCTGGCTATTGTAAATAGAGCTGCAATGAACATTGTGGTACATGACTCTTTTTGAATTATGGTTTTCTCAGGGTATATGCCTGGTAGTGGGATTGCTGGGTCATACGGTAGTTCTATTTTTAGTTTTTTAAGGAACCTCCATACTGTTCTCCATAGTGGCTGTATCAATTTATACTCCCACCAACAGTGTAAGAGGGCCCCTTTCCTCCACACCCTCTCCAGCATTTATTGTTGGTATATTTTTTGATGATGGCCATTCTGACCGGTGGGAGGTGATACCTCACTGTAGTTTTGATTTGCATTTCTCTAATGATTAGTGATGTTGAGCATCCTTTCATGTGTTTGTTGGCAATCTGTATATCTTCTTGGGAGAAATGTCTATTTAGGTCTTCCACCCATTTTTGGATTGGGTTGTTTGTTTTTTTGATATTGCGTTGCATGAGCTGCTTGTATATTTTGGAGATTAATCCTTTGTCAGTTGCTTCGTTTGCAAATATTTTCTCTGATTCTGAGGGTTGTCTTTTCATCTTGTTTATGATTTCCTTTGCTGTGCAAAAGCTTTTAAGTTTCATTAGGTCCCATTTGTTTATTTTTGTTTTTATTTCCCTTGCTCTAGGAAGTGGGTCAAAAAGGATCTTGCTGTGATTTATGTCACAGAGTGTTCTGCCTATGTTTTCCTCTAAGAGTTTTATAGTGTCTGGCCTTACATTTAGGTCTTTAATCCATTTTGAGTTTATTTTTGTGTATGGTGTTAGGGAGTGTTCTAATTTCTTTCTTTTACATGTAGCTGTCCAGTTTCCCCAGCACCACTTATTGAAGAGGCTGTCTTTTCTCCATTATATACTCTTGCCTCCTGTATCAAAGATAAGGTGATCATATGTGAGTGGGTTTATCTCTGGGCTATCTATCCTGTTCCACTGATCTACATTTCTGTTTTTGTGCCAGTACCATATCGTCTTGATTACTGTAGCTTTGTAGTATAGTCTGAAGTCAGGAAGCCTGATTCCTCCAGCTCCGGTTTTCTTTCTCAAGATTGTTTTGGCTATTCGGGGTCTTTTGTTGTTTCTATACAAACTGTGAAATTTTTTGTTCTAGTTCTGTGAACAATGTCATTGGTAGTTTGACAGGGATTGCACTGAATCTGTAAATTGCTTTGGGTAGTATAGTCATTTTCACAATGTTGATTCTTCCAATCCAAGAACATGGTATATCTCTCCATCTGTCTGTATCGTCTTTAATTTCTTTCATCAGTGTCTTACAGTTTTCTGCATACAGGCCTTTTGTTTCCTCTTCTTTTTGTTGCAATGGTAAATGGGACTGTTTCCTTAATTTCTCTTTCAGATTTTTCATTGTTAGTGTATAGGAATGCAAGAGATTTCTGTGCATCAATTTTGTATCCTGCTGCTTTACCAAATTCATTGATTAGCTCTAGTAGTTTTCTGGTAGCATCTTTAGGATTCTCTATGTATAGCATCATGCCATCTGCAAACAGTGACAGTTTTACTTCTTTTCTGATTTGGATTCCTTTTATTTCTTTTTCTTCTCTGATTGCTGTGGCTAAAACTTCCAAAACTATGTTGAATAATGGTGGTGAGAGTGGACAACTTTGTCTTGTTCCTGATCTTAGTGGAAATAGTTTCAGTTTTTCACCACTGAGAATGATGTTGGCTGTGGGTTTGTCATATATGGCCTTTATTATGTTGAGGTAAGTTCCCTCTATGCCTACTTTCTGCAGGGTTTTTTATCATAAACAGGTGTTGAATTTTATTGAAAGCTTTTCCTGCATCTACTGAGATGATCATATGGTTTTTCTCCTTCAATTTGTTAATATGGTTTATCACACTGATTGATTTCCATATATTGAAGAATCCTTGCATTCCTGGGATAAACCCCACTTGATCATGGTGTATGATCCTTTTAATGTACTGTTGGATTCTGTTTGCTAGTATTTTGTTGAGGATATTTACATCTATGTTCATCAGAGATATTGGCCTGTAGTTTTCTTTCTTTGTGACATCTTTGTCTGGTTTTGGTATCAGGGTGATGGTGGCCTCGTAGAATGAGTTTGGGAGTGTTCCTCCCTCTGCTATATTTTGGAAGAGTTTGAGAAGGATAGGTGTTAGCTCTTCTCTAAATGTTTGATAGAATTCACCTGTGAAGCCATCTGGTCCTGGGCTTTTGTTTGTTGGAAGATGTTTAATCACAGTTTCAATTTCAGTGCTTGTGATTGGTCTGTTTATATTTTCTATTTCTTCCCGGTTCAGTCTCAGAAGGTTGTGCTTTTCTAAGAATTTGTCCACTTCTTCCAGGTTGTCCACTTAATTGGCATATAGGTGCTTGTAGTAATCTCTCATGATCCTTTGTATTTCTGCTGTGACAGTTGTTACTTCTCCTTTTTCATTTCTAATTCTATTGCTTAGAGTCTTCTCCCTTTTTTTTCTTGATGAGTCTGGCTAATGGTTTATCAATTTTGTTTATCTTCTCAGAGAACCATCTTTAATTTTATTGATCTTTGCTGTCATTTCCTTCATTTCCTTTTATTTCTGCTCTGATCTTTATGATTTCTTTCCTTCTGCTAACTTTGGGGTTTTTTTGTTCTTATTTCTCTAATTGCTTTAGGTGTAAGGTTAGTTTGTTTATTTGAGATTTTTCTTGTTTCTTGAGGTAGGATTGTATTGCTATAAAGTTACCTCTTAGAACTGCTTTTGCTGCGTCCCATAGGTTTTGGGTCGTCATGTTTTCATTGTCATTTGTTTCTAGGAATTTTTTGATTTCGTCTTTGATTTCTTCACTGATCTCTTGGTTATTTAGTAGTGTACTGTTTAGCCTCCATGTGTTTGTATTTTTTACATTTTTTTCCAGTAACTGATATCTAGTCTTATAGCGTTGTGGTCAGAAAAGATACTTGATACGATTTCAATTTTCTTAAATTTACCAAGGCTTCATTTGTGACTGAAGATATGATCTATCCTGGAGAATGCTGCGTGAGCACTTGAGAAAAAAGTGTATTCTGCTGGTTTTGGATGGAATATCCTAGAAATATCAATTAAGTCCATCTTGTTTAATGTGTCATTTAAAGCTTGTGTTTCCTTATTTTCCATTGGATGATCTGTCCATTGGTGAAAGTGGGGTGTTAAATGTCCCCTACTATTATTGTGTTACTGTTGATTTCCCCTTTTATGGCTGTTAGCATTTGCCTTATGTATTGAGGTGCTCCTATGTTGGGTGTATAAATATTTACAATTGTTATATCTTCTTCTTGGATTGATCCCTTGATCATTATGTAGTGTCCTTCTTTGTCTCTTGTAACAGTCTTTAAAGTCTATTTTGTCTGATATGAGAATTGCTACTCCAGCTTTCTTTTGATTTCCATTTGCATGGAATATCTTTTTCCATCCCCTCACTTTCAGTCTGTATGTGTCCCTAGGTCTGAAGTGGGTCTCTCGTAGACAGCATATATACGAGTCTTGTTTTTGTATCCATTCAGCCAGTGTATGTCTTTTGCTTGGAGCATTTAATCCATTTACATTTAAGGTAGTTATCAGTATGTATGTTCCTATTACCATTTTCTTAATTGTTTTGGGTTTCTTATTGTACGTCTTTTCCTTCTTTTGTGTTTCCTGCCTAGAGAAGTTCCTTTAGCATTTGTTGTAAAGCTGGTTTGGTGGTGCTGAATTCTCTTAGCTTTTGCTTGTCTGTAAAGGCTTTACTTTCTCTGTCAAATCCGAATGATATCCTTGCTGGGTAGAGTAATCTTGGTTGTAGGTTTTTTCCTTTCATCTCTTTAAATATGTCCTGCAGCACCCTTCTGGCTTGCAGAGTTTCTGCTGAAAGAGCAGCTGTTAACCTTATGGGGATTCCCTTGTATGTTATTTGTTGCTTTTCCCTTGCTGCTTTTAATATTTTTTCTTTGTATTTAATTTTTGATTGTTTGATTAATATATTGTGTCTTGCCATGTTCTCCTTGGATTTATCCTCTATGGGACTCTCTGTGCTTCCTGGACTTGACATTTCCTTTCCCGTATTAGGCGAGTTTTCCACTATAATCTCTTCAAATATTTTCTCAGTCCCTTTCTTTTTCTCTTCTTCTTCTGGGACCCCTATAATTCGAATGTTGGTGTGTTTAATGTTGTCCCAGAGGTCTCTGAGGCTGTCCTCAATTCTTTTCATTCTTTTTTCTTTATTCTGCTCTGTGGTAGTTATTTCCACTATTTTATCTTTCAGGTCACTTATCCGTTCTTCTGCCTCAGTTATTCTGCTATTGATTCCTTCTAGAGAATTTTTATCTGTGTTGTTCATCACTGTGTTGTTCATCATTGTTTGTTTGCTCTTGAGTTCTTCTAGGTCCTTGTTACACGTTTCTTGTATTTTCTCCATTCTATTTCCAGGATTTTGGATCATCTTTTCTATCATTATTCTGAATTCTTTTTCAGGTAGACTGCCTATTTCCTCTTCATTTGTTTGGTTGGGTGGGTTTTTACCTTGCTCCTTCATCTGCTGTGTGTTTCTCTGTCTTCTCATTTTGCTTAACTTACTGTGTTTGGGGTCTCCTTTTTGCAGGCTGCAGGGCTGTAGTTCCCATTGTTTTTGGTGTCTGCCCCCAGTGGGTAAGGTTGGTTCAGTGGGTTGTGTAGGCTTCCTGGTGGAGGGGACTGGTGTCTGTGTTCTGGTGGATGAGGCTGGATCTTGTCTTTCTGGTGGGTAGGACCGCGTCTAGTGGTGTTTTTTGGGGTCTGTGAACTTAGCATGATTTTAGGCAGCCTCTCTGCTAATGGGTGGGGTTGTGTTCCTGTCTTGCTAGTTGTTTGGCATGGGGTGTCCAGCACTGGAGCTTGCTGGTCGTTGAGTGGAGGTGGGTCTTAGCATTGAGACAAAGACCTCTGGGAGAGCTCTTGCCGACTGATATTATGTGGGGCCGGGAGGTCTCTGGTGAACCAATGTCCTGAACTCAGCTCTTCCACCTCAGAGGCTCAGGCCTGAAAGCTGGCTGGAGCACCAGGACCCTGTCAGCCACATGGCAGGAGAAGGTGGGCCATGAGTTGGGTGTCAGCCACTGCCCTGTTGTAGCTCTGTCGCAGCTGTCTCCAAAGGTCACCCAGATACATTGGGTTATTCCACCATTCCTCAGAACTTGCACATGCCTGTCTGGGATTTGTAGATGTCCTCCTGATACTCTTCATTGAAATACCTTGCATTCATGGTGGTGAGAGGTATGCTAATAGTGTTGGTTCTCTTCAGTTCAGAGACTGGGACAGTCTGAGCCTTCATGTGGCCAAGTCAGGAGCAGATGACCAACGGTCCCAAAGTGATAACATGTCAGATTCCAAGAAGGCTTTCTGTAGCGCCCGAGCAGTAGTCCCAAGCAGCCGCTCAGCTGCAGCACTGACCGGGGAACTCGGTGGGACCCTCAAACGAGGATTTCTGCTGGCCCTAGAGCCTAACTTGCCCACCCAGGCAAGGAGCTGAGGAGAGCGTCTTCTGGCCCCATCTCACCAGAGGAGCGGACACCTGGTTAAGGTTTACTTTTAATAGGTACTGTCCTCTCAACGTAGGCAGCCAGGTACTTGATTGAATGGATGTTATTACTCAAGAACAAAGAATTAAGGCAAAGGCTATTAAAATTTTCTCTCACTTACTGCATTTGGGGCAGCAAGAGATAAGGTGTTTCTTAAGAAGCAAGGACAAGACTGGCTGTTTTACTACTGGGCCCTGAGTAGGTAGACTAGAGAATATTCAGCAGAAGATAGAAAATGCACACACAGTCTGAATGTCCTCAATTTCTAAGAGACGATCATTGGAAAAGGCCTCTGTTTTTAGCCCTGCATCCTCACGTGGCAGGTCCTAACTCTTTAACACATAAGGGTGATGAATGACAACTATTCCCAGTCTAGTTGATCTCATGTCATATGCCTCTGTAGTTAGGAATGTTGCTAAGGTGGTGCCAAATGAAATCCTTCCATTGTTCCCACCTCTTTCAGAAAATCAAGGCTTTAGATGAAGAATTAACAGTTTCTCACTACAATGGGCTGTAGACTCCTAGTTTTGCCAAATCTCCTTTTCTATAGAAGTAGAATATGGCAGAGTCACTCACTCATCATATATACTATCATTCTTAGTTTACTGCTAATTTGCAAATCTATACTAATACTTCTCAGTGGAATCCTCCCTTTTTTTCCTTATCAAATTGTTTTGGAAAAGAATATTTCTAAAACAGGACTCTCAAGATTCCTTTTACACCTTTTATAAAAAAATTATCTAAACCAGGGATCAGGAAACTTTTTCTTAAAGGGTCAGACAGTAAATATTTTAGGCCTGTGGGGCCATAAGGTCTCTGCAGAAACTACTCAGCTCTGCTGCTGTGTTCAACAAGCAGCCATAGGCAATAAATAAACAAGTGAGTGAGGCTGGGTTCCAGTAAAACTTTACTTACAAAACTGGCAGCTGGCTTTAGTTTGCTGACCCCTGGAAACAACTTGTATTCTTTTGGAAATAAAAATTATTTTTACTAAAGATTTTTTTCCTGAAATATTGACACTAAGCTTTACTAAAGAGAAATCTAGTATTATGAGAACAGGGGGGAAAAAAAACTGGTTTATGGTGAAGAGGTCACTTATACTCATCAGTGCAATGGTATGTCTATAAACTTCCCTCCACATTTGTATTAAAATTAAAAAAAAAAAATCAAATCTTACTTGGACTTTTTTCTCCCTTCTGCTCTTGATTCTTCATTTTTAAAAGCACAGTTTCACTAACCAATGTACAGTCCATGTCCACTGTCTCTCCTCCTGCTAATCTTGACTGACTGCCATCCTGAATAAATATTTAAAAATTCAAAATTTTAACAATTATTCCATTACGGCCTAATATTTACTTTTTTGGGGGGGGGTGGGGTAAAATATACATAACATAAATGTTTCCATTTTAATCATTTTTTAAGTGTACACTTACATTTCAGTAGCATTAGGTAATATTTACCTTTACCCTTTAGGAATATAGATACATTTAGGTTTAAATGCCTGTAAACCATTTTTAGCTTTGACATACAAGCATCGTCTCTCAAGCCTAGGAAAAGGACTGCTGCCAAGCATGAGAGAACTGTGTGTTACCACGATCCCTGGAGCTTCCTTTCTTCCCTAATCTGCTTCACAGAAATTAACATCAATGTACACTATGAAGAAAAGTTCATAAGTCAAATTTGATTTCTTAATGGATATTTATTACTCTAGCAACTGTTAAATAGTTTATTAATATGCTACCAAGTGAAAGAGAACCTCTGAAACTATGAAGAACCTAAATACAAACCAAAAAATTTATTTATGCTATGAATTTTAATGAAAAAATACACAGCATTTAAAAAAATTAGCCAACTGGGAAAAATGAAATTGTTTTCTTGAAGGTAGATTATTTTAAGTTAATCAAGGCATATGACAGATTATTTTGATAAAAAATAAAACTATTTAAAATATGTAATTAGCATTTTACATTAGTTTAAAACTATATTTTTCAGCAAAGTTCTCTAAAGTCAGAAAGTATTATTACACTTTCAAAAATACCATAATGTTGGCATAATAAATGTTATTATTTCATAGTTTTCTGAATAAATACATGAAGGCTGTAAGAGGTATGTGATTACCTCAAGGTCACAGAGTCAGGACAGCAGGGTGACTAACAATACACTAGAATAACCACATGGGCTTTGGTTCTATTTTCTAACTTACCTTTGTATCTACTACAGTAATATCCATTTTATACTGAGAAAGGTCTGCTCCTGGATCTATACTCCACTGGATGTTTTCAAAGGATACATCTTAGATAAGGAGAAAAAAATGCACAATTAAAAACAAATTTTAAAAATTCTCATCACTTTAAAATAAAACATTATGGGACCCACAGAATGAGAGAAAAGTTTTGCAAGTCGTATGTCTGATAAAGGACTTGTACCTAGAATATATAAAGAACTGTCACAACTCAATAATAAGACAGTTACTCCAATTAAGAATAAGCAAAGGACCTGAATAGACAGTCATTCAAAGAAGATATACAACTGGCCAATAAGTACATGAAAAGATGCGCAACATCATTAGCCATCAGGGAAAGGCAAATCAAAACCACAATTGAGATATAACTTCACACCCACAGGATGGCTAGAATCAAAGAGACAGACAGTAACAAGTGTTGATGAGAATGTGGAGAAATTGGAACCCGCAAAATGTGAAGAAACTGGAACCCTCACAGGCTGCTGGTGGGAATGTAAAACGTTGTAGCTCCTTTGGAAGAAAGTTAGATAGTTCCTCAAAAGGTTAAACACAGAGTTAGCATGTGCAAATGTTTACAGATATACATGTAAATGCAAAGAAAAGGACAAGCTCTCTATGGGGTGAGGAACAAGGTTTGGACGATAAATTTCTACTTTCTATATTTAAAAAATCTGTATAGTTTAAATTTTTTAAAGCTTTCTTTTTGTAAAGAAAATAAACAACTACATAGAACAGGTAAATCTATAAAATCACCTATAAAAGTAGGTATTAAAGATGTCAATTTATTTTTTCAAAAAGCAGAAGAGCAGGAAAATCACATGTAAAGTGAAACCAATAAGAATTGTGCTATAAACACAGAAACATACAGGGATAAGATATTTTTTCTGAAAATAATTCAGTCTATCCAAAGAATATACATAATATATTACAATACTCAATTTAAAGTCATTAAAAAAGAGTAGAAATGCTATTTATAGTGTACATACCTTGGTTGTTTTGTAGAGACTTTGTTTTAGCAATCCTACATGGATTTAACTGAAGAACTGATGCAAGTTCACATGCTCCATGGACTGACCTGGTTTTTACTTTTATAGGCTCACGAGAACCAGCACCCTAAAACAGAAAGAATTATTAGCATCTAGGAGAAATCACAAACAACCATTTTAATCAGAATCCTTGAACATTTAACACAAACCTTCATGTCGTCAAAAAGATTCTCTGTCTCCAAACTTTCACGTGGACGTAGAGGGATTTTAAAGATAGAATTTTCTTCCTTTATTTGTAACAGTGTTTTATTATCCGGAGATTTACTCAAGGACTGGAGGAGGGACTCCTGTAAACTGCTGGGCTCTTCTGGGGAATCTTTGGTTAACCCACAGCTCCCACTCAAGGCCTTACGGCTTGAGGAAGCGCCCTTTGGAACAGGCTTCAGAACCTCATAGAGAGTAACTTGCCTAAATCCGATTTTAGAGTTCTCACTTCCTTGGCTTTTCTCTTGATGCTGAATAGCTGAAAATCGATCAGACAGATCCAGAGGTTTATCCATCACATAGTCTCCATTCATGTAAGAATGACTATCCGGTGGAAAAGGAAAGGCATTTTCTTTATCAAAGGAGGCTTGGGGGCAGCTTACTTCATCTTCACTTTCTTCCTCGATTTTCTTCCTTTTGGTTCGGCCTCCCAGTGACTTCAGGGGTACCACATGTTTATCTTTATCAGTAACAGTATCTTTAATGTGATCAATACTATCCTGTTCACTTATATTTTTATTTATAAGCATCTGCTTATTAGAAGATGACTGGTTAGTGATCTTCTTCACTTCAGCCCCAATATTATGATGTGTGAAAAGGGCACCATCTTCAGATTTTGATCTAGGATTCTCTGATCTAGAATTAGAAGTGTTGCTGAAAGGCATTGTTTTCAGATGGTTTTTTTTCCCAGTCTCTAAAAGAGAAGGGGACAAACTTGTATTCAAACCTAAACTACTTTTCACATTAGAGGTAGCTCCAAATACAGGAGATGATACCCGAGTAGTCAATTCTTCTTGAGGAGGAGTCTTTGAATTAGAATCTGAAAATCTAAAAAAATAAAGAGTGGTAAAGCTTTTTTCCTATTAAAGAAATAGAGTAAAAATTAAAAAACAAGCATAATGAGAAAACTTTTGCTAATATAGAATTATTAACAGTAAGGTCTTATCCACATCTCAGAGGAAGACCATTAACCAAAATTTAAGATACAATATAGTTGCTGGCTTCTCTTTATTTGGCTGACAAAAAGCAGAGGGAAATGATACAGCAAACCTATCTCAATACAATGATATTCCTATCTATAAATATTTTTTCTAAGTAACTTAAATAAATTCACTATATAAGAAAATCATATTTTAATAAATCCCACTAGGGACACAAATTCTTTTGCTGTTACGAAATCTTATCATGAGTAACTCCAAGAAACAAAATTCTTATACTACAGAATTGAACATAACTCAAGACCCAGCCTGCCTGTAGCAGAGGAGACAGCTGTGGCAGTAGAAAGAGCATTAGGGTTAAGTTTGAAGACGTGGAATGGCTAAGAGCTCTGACTCTCATACTTAATAGTTGTGTGGTCTTAAAAAGACATTTAACCTTTGTGAAGCTGCATTTTTGTTGACTGTAAAAAATGGGGGTAATAAAACCTACTTTAATGAGTTACTATGATGACAAATTAAATGTGATACATGTATCTAATACTGAAAGCTCTTTTAAAAAGCAAAGTGCTACATAAATATAGGTATTGTTAGTTAATGGATGTTCTGAAATTAGTAAAAACAAGATGTATCCCAATCTTGGAAGCTCATCTGAACTAATGATGGATTTCATAAAATGTCCAGTTTTTGAAAATACAAACCCAGAAGGGATGATTGGATCTTTAAAGGAGATAAGGCTGGGACCTCTTAAGTACTCCTTGATAGAAGTACAGAAAGAATTTAAAAGTAATATCCATCTCTCTACATTAACACAAAAAGCCCTCAATTGGTCATAAACTGGGGGAAATATTTTTTTAAGTAAAAATTAATACAACCAGAATAACAAGCTGAGGGAGAGAAATAGTTTAAATATATGGAACTCACTGTAATGGAATTTCATCGACAGTTTATAAGTTTTTACCAAAGTGCCCCAAATTACCTTAAACTATCTTCACTAT
Organism: Balaenoptera musculus; assembly: GCF_009873245.2. Lineage (NCBI taxonomy): Eukaryota > Metazoa > Chordata > Mammalia > Artiodactyla > Balaenopteridae > Balaenoptera > Balaenoptera musculus. The sequence goes on along the minus strand of NC_045798.1, from coordinate 40,113,844 downwards.
TTCTTCTAGATTCCTCAAAAGGTTTTTTGTGATCTCCTTCCAGACAGTGGTAGAGCTCATCACCAAGAGGGCTCATAGGACCTCGAGATTCCTTCAATAATAAAAGATAAAGTACATAAATACAATGGAAGATTATTAATTCTCTCTTTTTTTTTTTTGCCGTGCTACACAGCATGCGGGATCTTAGTTCCCTGACCAGGGATCAAACCCGTGCCCCCTGCAGTGGAAGCATGGAGTCTTAGCCACTGGACTGCCAGGGTAGTCCCAAGATTATTTATTCTTAAAAAGGAATGAAATACTGATACACGTTATGATGTGGATGAGGCTAAGCGAAAGACGCCAGACTCAAAAGCCACATATATGATCCCATTTATATATGAATTATCCAGAATAGGTAAATTCACAAGGACAGAAAGCAGACTGGTGGTTGCCAACTCCAAAAAACAAGATTAGTTAGATTAGAGGAAGGGAATAGAGATGACTGATTATACTTATAGGAGACAAATTTAAAAGGATCCTTTAGAGAGCCGTGCTTCCCGAACTTTAACATGCATACAAATCAACTGAGGATCTTGTGAAAATATAAGTTCTCTTTCAGTAGGTCTGGGGTTAGGTTTGAGATTTTCTCTCTCTAACAAACCTCCAAGGATGCAGATGCTGTCGGCCTGTGGATCACACTTTGAGCAGCAGGTCTTTAGAGATCAGTTCCCTTACTAGATTTGGTGTCTAAACTACTGACTTGCCAGGTTTATGGGCAGGACGGAATTTAAAAACCATTAAAACATTTACAGTTCAAAGGGTAAAAACTACCCACCATCACTTGAAGAGAGATTTAAAACTAGAAAGGACCAAAAAAAAAAAAAACATTCAAATGCAGTGAAAAACCAATTCAATGGTTTGAATATACATTTACATATATTAAATGTATATTCAATGTATACATTTACTGACTAAAGCAAAAGAATAGTTTTAAAGCTGTACCAAAATGAAACTTCCCTAACATTGAAGAATTCAAGGTTTCCATTTTTTAGGGATCAATTAAGAAAAAAAGTAAATGTGTCTGATGCAAGGAAGAACTAAAATAACGAAAAGAAAATCATGGGGTCAATTTCTGACTCAATCCCTAAAGCTTTGGTCTAATTGGATTGGCATTTATAAGGACAAAGATGAATTAAAGCATCTATAGTAGATCCAAGAATTCAGCCTGTCTTCCAAATCAAAGCCTGGTTTAAAGGATGTTGAAAAGATCCAATGAATTCTGAAATCAACCTAAAGGTTTAAGACTTCTCTTAAAGTCTTCTGTTAGTTGGAACAGGGTAGGGAGGAGAGGGGGATGGGGAAGAGGGTTGCTAAATCCTCTAAGCCATATAAAGTTTGATTCAACCCACAACCTATATATCCCAATAATTCTAAAGATTCTAGATTTCTGCGACTGCCTGGGGTGAATAATATAAATGGGCCTTTCTAGTCACATCAATTTTTGTTCTAGGCCTTTATCTAATAATCTTTGGATAAAATAATTTTTCTCTTGCTCAATTCTCTAAAAACTGACCTCAAAAGACACTAATTAACTCATATTATCACCAAAGTAAACAATTACTTACAGACTCATCTTGAACACTAAGTCCAAGTGTTTCAGCAACAACTGTAGCTAAATTATCAGGAGGATAACTGCTTTTTCCATGTGTATCTAAGTTTAAAAAAAAAACAACACATTATACAATTGTAGAAACAAGACGTATGAAAAAATACGTAAAAGGAAAGAAAAAGCTCAAAGGACCACTTTACAAAATGGCACTGAACAATTTTTAAAATTCTACGTAAAGTCCAAAATATCTACTATAAATTGCAATAAGTTGCAGGTATCTAGCATCTACTCTTGCCAAACTTTTTCAGCTAGGTTTTCTATTTTTCCTAAATGAATTGAATGTTAACAGGTAGATTATTTTTCTTAGTGCCACTGGAAAAAAAAATCATAAAAAACATATAATTAAATGGATTTCTTGTGATACAAGACACAGCATGAGTATCAAACCGTATTTATATAGTAACCTTTCATGAAAACACTCTTTCATGAGAGTTTCACTTCATGAAAACTCTCACAGTGCAGAGAGATTTTCAGCACTGCATAATTTTCAAGTTTTAAGCTAACACATATTTATACAGAATTCACCTGTGTTCAAATATTTTATAAAGTTTTATGTACACAGAGTTTCAATAAGTCAACAAGTATTTATGTAGCACATACTATGTTTCAGGCATTGTGCTACGAAAAGAAAAGGTTGTTGTCCTCAAGGAGCTTATGGGCTGCTATAGTTGAAAGGTAAAAAGAAAACTGCAATAAGATGTGATAAACATTAAAGGTAAATAAAAGGGGTGATTTAAACACAGAGCAAGGACTCCTAAATCTGCCTTGAGAAATCAAGGAAAGTTCACCAAGTGATGACTAAGCTGACCCTTGAGAGAAAAAGGAATTAAACTGGGCTGGGGGCAGAGAGGATTCTAGGTACGTGGAAGGTGCGACATGTGAAACAAAACTGCAATTCAGGCAACTACATGTGGTTCAACTGCTGGAAATCAAAGTGCAAAAGATATAATGGTGGTTAGGACATGAGCGCAGACAGGTTGATAAGGGATCAGATTATGCTAAAGAATTTAAAATTTATCCTGTAGGCAATGAAGAGATATCCAAGGGTTTTTTAATGGAGGACAGATGCAATATTTGGGCTAAAAAGGTAATTCAGACAGGCTGACAGAACAAGAAGCACTCACTAATAGGCAAAGGGACTAATTAGATTACTAAAAGAGTCTCATGAGAGATGCTGATGGCCCAAACTAGTATAATGTGGGTGCAGAAGAATGTGCATGACAGATGTGTAGGAGGTGCAATCAATAAGACTTGGAGACTATTTACATATGAGAGTTGAAGAAGCAGGAATCTAAGATGACTCGAAGTTTTCTGATTTAGGCAACTCAAAGAGGTATGTAAACTGTCATTCACTGAGACTATAAATAAAAGGATGAGCAGGTCTGACAAGAAAGCTTCACTTTGGACATGCTGAAGTGGAAGGATATCCAGGTATAGATGTTCAACAGCAGGCAGATACATCAGTTTGGAATTCAAGAGAGAAGTCTTGGAAAGAGATAGATTTGGAACTTATTATCATATAGGTGGTAGCAGAATACTAACTCTAAGTGAAGATTCCTCCAGAAACAGAAAATGAGAGCAGAATAGGCCAAGAATCATATATACTGGGGACAGTGACATTTAAAAGACAGATGGAGAAAGAATAGCCAGTAATGGAAGGTGAAAAATGAACAATAAGTAAGAGAATCAGGAGAGTGGCACCACTTCAAGAAAGAGTGTGTGCAATGTCAAATGTCATAGAAAGGTCAAGTAAGATAAAGACTGGTAAGCATTCACTAGATTTAACAACCAGGAGGTCTCTGATGACTACTGCCGAGCAGTTCCAATGTAATGAGTGAGAGAAGAGAGTGTGAGGATGTGTCCCCTTTTCTCCCCTGCTTCCTCTCCCTCTTTTCCGCCCTCCTTCCTCCCTTCCCCTGCACCCTTTTTTCTTCCTGGAGTGAATGGAAGTTGACAGAAAGGAGAAATTGAGCACAGACTGCTTTTTCAGCTTTGAAGAGAAGCTCTAGCTAAGAGTGGAGACAATTAAGAGGGGGTTATTTTAAAAGACAAAAGATAACATGTATGTTTATGTTGAAAAGAAAGAACCTGCAGAGAAGCTGGAGATACAGGATAAGAGAACAACTGATGGAGTAAAGTTCTGGCAGCAGCAGAAGAAAACGGGCTCCCGAGTGCTGAGAAGCAAGGTTTTGACACAGTCTAACATCCCCTGCAGCCTTTGCCTGACAGTCTGTCTATACACATGCACACAAACATATGTACACTAATATAAAATGATTTGTAGCTTTCACAGTATAGGCTCTGTACTAATATAAAATGATAAGTGATTAACCATGGCCAGTCCTTCCACTTGTGCTCTGCATTTCATCTCCACTCACTTTTTCAAGGATCTAGCAATTGTTCCCTCTTTCTCCAGAATTACTCATTTCTCTCTTTACAAGATCATTCCATCAGCATAAAAACATGCTGAATATGCTATAATAGTCCATCTTTTAAAATCCTCCCTGGACCCATGTTTCTCTTTAGCCACTGTCCATTCTCCCTTCCCTCTTCACCACAAAAAGGCCCTGAAGGACTTGTTCACAAGTGCTCCTTCCCGTTCTCTTGAACATGATAGTCTAGGTGATCACCCCTACACTTTAACAATTCTCATTAAGAGTTAAACACTCAATGATCCCCAGGGGACCAAATCCAACGGTCAATTCTCAGTCTTCATCTTCTGCGACCTATCAGCACTGTTCTCCACAGTGACCACTCCCTCCTTTCTCTCTTGGTTTAAAGGATGCCACTTTATCTTGGTTCTCCTATCTCACTGGCAGCTCCTTCTCTGGCTACTTGGTTGTTCCTCATTTTCACAATCTCTAAATCACCATCCCAACAGCTGCGATACTGCCTCCGAGGAGGTGAAAATGGTTCTTGGGGGGCAGAAAAATCTTTTTATGTATGAGACAGAGATACATACACTCAATACAGTATATCTGCAGTATTAAAATCCCATGGGGGAAGTGATGGGGCGGGGGGGGGGGGGGGGGGGGGGGAGTCTAAAAAGGCCAGGTGGGAGTGATAATAAAAAAAAGCTGAGAATCACTCCTTTACATAATGGAGTGCCTCAGGGCTAAGTACTGGAACATCTTCTCTTTCCCATCTTCACTCACTTGCTTGGCGATCTCATCCAGTCTCGTGGCTTCAGACACCACCTACATGCTAACAACTTCCATTTGTATCTCTATGCTAGACTTCTCTACATTCACACCCACCTACCCATCCAAAATCTTTACCTGAATGTCTACCCGGCATCTGAAAACAAAATATTCTCAAAACCAAACCCCTACCCTCAGCCACCCTGCAAACCTCCTGCTCTGTCTCTCTCCTCTTAGCAAATAGCAACTCTGAAGAACAGAGTTGCCCAAACCAATCTCCCTTTCACTCACTCCGCCCCAGCCACACAGGGCTCCTTAATGTTCCTCAGTCAAACCAAAGAGCACCCTCACCTCAAGGCCTTTGTGCTCACTGACTTCTCCACCTGGAATGCCCTCGCCCCGGAAATCCACACGACTCACTTGCTTCCCTCAGTCTCTGCTCAAATGTTGCTTTTAAAGTGAGGCTTTCTAGTATCTCTTCTTACCCTGCTTTATTTTTCTTCAGAGCCCCTGATCCATCTGACATATATTTATTTTCTCTCTTCCCCAACTAGATTGTAAGCTCTATGAGGTTAAAGATTTTGTTTTGTTTAGTGCCCGGTATACATTAGGCATTCAAATATTTGCTGAATGAATGAGTAAACCACAGTAAAGCCTTATTTACTTAAAATTACTAGCAATTGTAATTAATGTGGATAGGGATATTAATATGAATTAATAACAGGATAACGTTACATTCCAATATGAAAAAGACTGCTAAACAACAAATAATACAAACAAAATTATATGGAAAATATTTTAAAATGTTGTCTAATTCAGATGGTCACTCTTGTCCACCAATTTTAAACTTATAAAGTAATCTCAGTATCTTGCTTACTAGCCACTGGAGCTTGACTCTGATCATAAGTGTCAGCCACTAGAATTTCACGTTCATTATGTTTATGTTGTGGATGAGTTGAAGACTTTGGTACTTTTCTCAATTCTAAGGGAAAAAAGAAGAGAGATTACATATAAACAAACAATCATGAAAAATGATAAGCCAATACAAATCTATCTTTAAATGCACTAGAAGTGCATTTTATTGACGTAACTAATATTCTAAAAAGGTTATTCCTTTAGTTTCACTGAGAAACAAAGTTGGAAGTTAGGACAGTGGGGTAGAGAGGACTGGAACAGATAAATCCTTCTGACCTAAGCCTTCTAGAGTTGTAATATTTTAATGTATCTTTTCCTTGTGTATCATTGCAAATCAGTAGGTTCATCTGAAATGAATATTGCATCATACAGCTTTTTCAATCTTTGTTTTAGAGTTTTCATTTTCTGGAAGGAAAGCTGAAACATGCTTTATCAGAAATCATTCCACTATTTAAGGGTTTAATTCAAAGAAAACCAAAAGAAGGACAAAGTAAGGGGAAATAGACTTTTACTAATTATAACTAGAAATTATCATTAAAAAGCAGTATACATGTAAAAATAAACAAGCATGGGTGGTTAGAAAGAGAAAAGGAGTAACTAGTCATTAAATTAGTTTTAACATAATTTGCATGGCTCAAAAGCATATTTTAAAAGCAGAATTTCATATTCCAAGTAAAAATGATCAGAACAAGATTAAAACTGACAAAGTTTTTAATAGTTACAGGTTATTCTCATACAATGAAGAAATAAACCAAGAGCATTTTACTAGATACAAAAGACGACTTTTCCTAAAAAAGAAAATTGCTGTGATTTGTTTTTCTGGATATTCTTTCAGATGGATTTAAACATAATCTAAATTATGCCGATGCTTATCTGTAGTGATTCATGTTCTATCTGATACCAGACTAAAAGGCCCACAAATGTTCATTCTAAATCCATGATCTTACATTTTAATTTAGCTAATTACGTGTAAGATTTTTAACAATTCTTTTGTTTTCCACTAGATGGTGATGCAAGCTCATATAAAATGGGGGAAAACTGTGTCAATTTTCCAGTATCAAAGATTAAGATCTACTGTTTCTTTAAAAGGCATAGCTACTGTCAACAATTTATTTGCATTAGAAAAATATCTCTAAGACTGTGTATACTCCTTCCCCTCAAATGCTTTCCTTGTTACAAACAGTTTAGGTTAAGATGAAAGTTTTAGAAATATTTACTTTTAGATTAATATTAAAAGGAATAAGCACTGTATCACGTCACAGGATAAATTTCAGGACTACGTGAAAAGGTAGTTCAAAAGCATTTAGGAGAAATGGTAAACTGGCCTGGAATTAGAAATATGCCACTGACAAGCCACGAAGTAAATACATTATAAAGCCATTTCTTGATTTACCACCAAGTGCTACATATTATAAAAAATAAAAATAGCTAGTTAAAGCGTTGGTGGGAGTAGCTGTGGATAAGACTTGGAAAGTACAAAAGTTTAGAGCCAGGAAGATCTATATTTGAATTTTGACTCATCTACTTACTTGACAGGTTACTTAACCCCTCTAAAGAGCAAATCTTTCCTCATCTATAAAACGAAGGTGCTAGTAGCTACCTCAAACCTGTCATGAGGATTAAAACACAGTAATAATGTATTCAAATCAGCATGATAACCAGCACACAGTAGGTGGAACTTAATGTTAGGATATCTCCTCTTTCCATGTATCCCACTCAGATATATACACACAGGAATAGTTTTTAAATAAAAAGAAAAAAGGGAAAAAACTATTCACTACCTTTGTAAAATGCTGAGTGTTTACATATTCAGATGAGCAACACACGTCTATACATAATACGGGCAGTAGATGCCTTCCCAGTCACTTCACTAATGGAAGTTAAACTTACAGTTGTAACGTAAGCTACCTGAAAAATGACTATCTTCCTATAACAATCGATGAATACTTTTTTTTTTAAACAGAATCAGGTAACTAAACTACAACACCAATCCTCACCATGTGCACACCCAGGGTGCTCCAGTTTAGTATGTGTTTGTTCTACGTATCGGACGTGGAGGTTCTCCTTCCTTCGTAGTCGGTTAGCGCCAGAAAATGAAAAGGTTGTTATTGGTGAATCTGGAATAACATCTTCCTCAGATTCAAGATCGGTTGCTTGATGTGGTTGATCATTCCTAGAGGAAAATAAGGACAACTGAATGAAAATTAGTTTGATAAATGTTTATTAAAACATCTAGCATATGGTATGAGTGACAGCAGAACACAGGTATGAAGCTGTAGGAGATATAATTCCTTGCATCTGATGTTCCAAGTCTAAATACAAGGATTAGAGAAGTACTCACATGACTAGAGTACCAGGTGGGGAATATTACTGTGAGAAGTGAAGTAGAAAGTGTAGTTGGTGGTACTTGAGGTGAAATTAAAAGAATTTCAAATGGCAGAGAAAATCAGCAGAGGATCCTCCAAGTTTGAGTAAAGGCAGGCAGTAATGTGTACTTGTGTTAGAGAAAGACAAGCTGGAACTACATGAAGGAGAGCCTCGACTAAGTGCACACATAATTTAGAAAGCAAGAGGAAAGGAATTAAGGTTTTAGAGCATGGAAGTAATGTGACAATCTAGCAGCAAGACTGTGCAAGATTGACTGGGACAGAAAGAAAGGAAGTAGTGGCTGTAATAGTTCAGGCAGGGGCTTCTCTGGGTTTGAACTGGAATTCTGAAGATAGGTATGGAAAGGAAGGGACCAGTGTTAAACACTGTGGCAACAGAATCAACAAGACTTGGCAAATGACAAATTCAGGGTGATAAATAATACTAACACTGGTAACACCAACATTTGTTGCAGGTTTACACTGGCAGGCACTGTTCAAAGCGTTACATGTATCAGTTTAAGTATAAGGTATTATCATTATTACTCTCATTTTACAAACAGAAAATACAGATACAGAGGTTAAGTCACTTACTAAAATAAAATAGTAAGGGCTTCCCTGGTGGCGCAGTGGTTGAGAATCTGCCTGCCAGTGCATGGGACACGGGTTCAAGCCCTGGTCTGGGAAGATCCCACATGCTGCAGAGCAACTAAGTACGTGCACCACAACTACTGAGCCTGTGCTCTAGAACCTGTGAGCCACAACTACTGAAGCCCAAGTGCCTAGAGCCCATGCTCTGAAACGAGAAGCCACCACAATGAGAAGCCCGTGCACCACAATGAAGAGCAGCCCCCGCTCAACCCAACTAGAGAAAGCCCACGCACAGCAACGAAGACCCAATGCAGCCAAAAATAAATAAATAAATTTATAAAAAATAAAATACAATAAAAACGTTTAACAGAAGCAGGATCTAAACCCTGGCAGCCAGACTCCCAGGACAACACTGTTTTCCTTGGTATACACCATGGAACTGATGACTGACTACAAGTAGGACTCAGACTTTGAATTTCTACTTCTGCTTCTATCCACGCTCACAGTACTCTCAACACATCAGTCAGAACAGTCTTATTAAAACTTACGTCATATCATGTCACTCTTCTGATTAAAACCTGCCACATCTCCCCACTTCACTGAAAACACAAGCCAAACTCCTTATAATGATTGATCTGATCATCCCCCTCCCCCATTACCTCTGACTCCTCTCCTATTACATTCTACTCCAGCCACCCTCGCTTCCCCGAGGCTCCGCAAACACACCAGGCACACCCCTACTTTACATTCTTTGCTCCAGCTGTTCCATCTGCTTGGAATGCTCATCCCCAGATTTCACATGGCTAACTACCTCATCTTCTTCAAGTGTTTGTCTTCTCGTCAATGCCTGCCTTGAACATGCTATTTAAAACTGCAACCCCCTTCCCACACCCTAGTACTCTGGTTCCTTGTTATTCTGCTGTTACGTTATCCATAGCAGTTACTGCTTTCTAACATAGTACATAATTGATTTGTCTATTGCTCACCAGCCAGAAAGTAAGCTCTAAGAGGATAAGGACCTTTTTGGTTCATTGATACATCACAAGTGTGTGCAATAGTGGGTACTTGGTATATGCCCAATACATATTTATTGAATGAATGAATATGAGAGGTTCCCAGATTTCACTAGAAAAATAAATTTGTGCTGATCTAGGCATATGTTCTTGCCCAATTCAATTCAGGCCCGAAGGCACCTAAAGACTGGGTTTGGACTGAATTGTGGGTATTGAGTAAAATAAAGTTAATTCACTTTAACTCAACTGCCTTTCCCATGTCAAGCCATCATTGACCTTATTTGCCACCAATTTTTATCAGTCTGTCAGGCATTTAGGCTTTACATGACAAAACCAGTCTGTCCTAATATACTCATATCAATTTGTAATACTACATATTTCAAACAAAGAATAATGAGATTTTTATAAATTATGACCAACAGAGATTTTTTTTTAATTAAGAGATTAATTTTTTCTAATGGATTTGTATCTTAATTTCCTAGATAATATGAATATTATTTGTGGTCTATAATCCTATACTCCATACTGAGTAAAATCTTTAGAGCTAATATCTAATCTCTACCTACAATTCTACCATCTTATTCTGGAAAAAACAAAGTAAACTAAAGTCATACGAGAAACCCTTACAAATTAATGGAGTATGAAATCTATCTGACCTCACTCTAATTAATCACATCACAGGCTACCTGCCTATTAAGTCATAAAAATTCAACCTGAAACATGAATGAGTCACTAGAAGAAACTGATTTCCTGGCAGAGTCAATCTAGAAGTAGCTGGGATCACAAAAGGAAAAAACATACAAACACACACACACACACACAAAACCAGCTCTAACTAGAGGTGTCCAAACTAAGTAAACAAGTGCTGGCTTTGTCCTCCTTTGTCCTTTGTCATAAAAGAAAAAGAAAAAAAAAACAAAACAAAACAACTTTCCATGTGTTAACCAAGTTTCTTCTTTAAAGCATTAGGTCTCATTCTGATTTTCTGAGAAAAGTTAAAATTTTATGCCACAGCTTTAGGTTAATTATGTACATTGGCCATCTTTCTCCTTCCACTTTTCTTTCTAACGGCCTGAGAGCCTCCCCTTAAATTCCTGTCAAAACAATTTTAGTTGTTCATTTTTCTAAGAGCTGTAAGGATCCAGGGTCTCCCTTCATAATGAGTCTGTAAAAAAGCTGTTAATATTCAAGCTTTTCTCCTCCTCCAAAAACTTACACTTCCAGTTAAAATATAATTTAAATTTAATGTAGTTACAGCTATCAGGTTAACTTAAACATTCTGATTTTCAAAAAAGAGGGTTCCCTGAAATATACACTAATGAGTCTGATACCCTGCTTTCTTGGAACCAGTTTATTATATGAATAATTCAAATAAGACTAATTTTTAAAAATAGGGTTATTAAGCCAGTTTTCTGAGGAATGCTCTACTGCATATCTCGCTCTCAGGAAGGCATCTGACAGTGACTCTCTTGGTATCTTCTCACTGTAAACAAAAGGGAGAAATACAAACTTGGTACTAATAGAGAAAGACAGACTCCAAACTGACTGAACACCATCAGACAAAGAATTATATCCATGAGGAAACCTGTGGAAGTATGCCTCAGGGCTCCATCCTCAGGCAGGTTTTATTCAACGTTTATTACTGATTTTGATGAGGGCCCTGAGGGCAAATTCATTGAATTTGTGGAAGACACAAAGTTGAGAATAAAAGCTAACCTAATACATGGTAGGAAAAAAATCAACATACGAAAGACCCCCAGAGGTTGGAATAATGGGCCAAATCTAACAAAATGAAATAGAACAGGATAAATGCAAGATAAAAAGCCTCACTGAAGTGAGTCAGATGAGAGAGAATCCACCTACGCAGGGTGACACCATGCAGGTAACCTTCTAAGGCTGTTTTAGCACAAAACTATACAAAGAGTTTAAAAATTCTGAAGTTGAGGTAGACCTGGGTTCAAATCCTGCATCTGACATTTACTAGTCACACTGGGTAAGTTAGTTAACCTTTCTGAGCCTCTATTAAAGTAGATACAGTACTGTACTTTCCTACTTCGTTTTTGTGGGAAAGTCGTGAGAAAGAAATAATATATGTAAAAATGTAATGTGATGCCCAGAAAATAGTATTTAATCAATAGTGCTCTTTACCTTACAATGAAGACTCCTTTGATATAAGGTTTCCATAACAACTACTATAAAGCCATAGGGAAGACTTTGACTTAGAGGTTCTAGTTAGCAGTAAACCCGGTAAGGAACCACCAGTAATGTATGTATGTTTTGACCACATTAATATAAGTAAAAAGATACAGAAAAATGGAGGGAGCAGTATTGCTCTACTGGTCAGACTATACCTAGAAGACAACTGAATTAATTAAAATATTGACAAACTGAAACATTAAAGAGAAATGATAAATTTTTTTTTTGAGAAATGATAATTTAAAGAGTCTTGAAGTAATGTCTCACAAAGAACAGTTAATGAACAGAGAATATCTACTCTGTATATTTACCTATTTACAATTAAGACTCAGGAGGGCCCCGTACCCTGTCTTCATGTAAACAAAGGGCCATCAAATAGAAGGCAGGGGGTGGGGGGTAAACTTGTTCCAGATGGTCCCAGAAGGCAAAAATCAGAATCAACAAATATCACTCTGTGCAGTGATTTCTACCCAAACTTAGAACTTTTAACAGTATAATCTCGTTAAAATTAAATAGGCTTGGGACACAGTGAACCTGTATAACAGGTATTCAAACCATGGCTATTTGTTAAAGAAGTTATACAAGGAATTCAATTTAAAAGAGAGCACTGAGGGAACTCCCTGGCAGTCCAGCGATTAGGACTCTGTGCTTTCACTGTCGAGCACTTGGGTTTTAAAAAACAAACAAACGAAAAAGAAGACTCCTTTAACTTTCACATCCAGCTCATCCATTCCCCAAAACAAGTCATGACCTCAACACTTAGCTTATTTAATTACTTGCTTTCTGTGACTGGTACAGCTGAGTATATACTTTGAACTTTATAACAGCAAATTTTTTTCTGAATAATTTCTTACTATAGTGTCACTAAACAAATGTCCTACCATAAAAGGTCTCTGTGGGACTTCCCTGGTGGCGCAATGGTTAAGAATCTGCCTGCCAATGCAGGGGACGTGGGTTTGATCCCTGGTCTGGGAAGATCCCACATGCTGCAGAGCAACTAAGCCCGTGCGCTCCAACTACTGAGCCCACGTGCCGCAACTACTGAGCCCACGTGCTGCAACTACTGAGCCCACGTGCTGCAACTACTGAAGCCCATGCGCCTAGAGCCCGTGCTCTGCAACAAGAGAAGCCACCGCAATGAGAGGCCCGCGCACCGCAACGAAGAGTAGCTCCTGCTTGCCACAACTAGAGAAAGCCCACGTGCAGCGACAAAGACCCAATGCAGCCAAACAAAACAAAACAAAAACAACAACAAAAAAGGAAGGTATCTCTTACATCAAACCCAGATTAGGTGAGTCAGAATTACTGCATTTAACAAGTATAAATAAAATAATACTTTTTCTAAAGTTCAGGGAAATTTCAGGCTTATCTTGTTATTTTTTTTTTCTGACTGAAAGCGAAAGGGAATTTGAGGAGAACAAGCTGTAAAAGAAGTTGGCTTATGAGAATAACTATCTTAAATTTCAGGAGAGAACTGAAAGACACAACAGATTACCTCCTAAACTGTTCTGACTAAGGCCATGTACTAAATAAAACATACATGCCCTGAGCTCATCTATATGACTGATCTTCACTGTTATTACAAACTTCAGCTTTTACTTCTTTTCTAATGTATCAATGAGCTTCAACAGAAAAATCTGTGAATTTGAGAACACTAAAAATAAACTAATTCTGAACAAATTAGAATTCACAGTTGACCAAGCAAATGACATTATCTAGTTACAATTCACTTTATAACCTTGGTTTTGGAGGCATTCACCCATCTAATTCTGTATAATCTCTACAGACTAGTTATCTTATTTATCTTTGGAATTCATAAATATCAGGGCTGATGTGTTCAAAATACCATAAGCTACATGCGCAAAATTAATTCACAGAACATAAATTAATGTAGGTCAACCACCACTTATCTGAAATCTTTGGAACCAGATGTGATTCAGAATTCAGTTTTTTAAAAATGAAGGGTACACCTAAAGCAACTAGAGAAAGAAGAACAAAGAAAACCCAAAGTCAGTAGAAGGAAAGAAATCATAAAGATCAGAGCAGAAATAAATGAAATGGAAATGAAGAAAACAATTGCAAAGATCAATACAACTAAAAGCTGGTTCTTTGAGAAGATTAACAAGTTGATAAACCCTTAGCCAGACTCATCAAGAAAAAAAGGGAGAGGACACAAATCAATCAAATTAGAAATGAAAAAGGAGAAATCACAACTGACACTGCAGAAATACAAAGGATTATAAGAGATTACTACAAAAAACTATATGCCAATAAAATGGACAACCATGAAGAAATGGGCAAATTCTTGGAAACGTGCAATTTTCCAAGACTGAACCAAGAAGAATTAGAAAATATAAACAGACCTATCACAAGTAATGACATTGAAACTGTGATTAAAACTCTTCCAACAAACAAGTCTAGGACCAGATGGCTTCACAGGTGAATTCTATCAAACATTTAGAGAAGAGCTAACACCCATCCTTCTCAAACTCTTCCAAAAAATTGCAGAGGGAGGAACACTCCCAAATTCATTCTATGAAGCCACCATCATCCTGATACCAAAACCAGAAAAAGATATCACAAAAAAAGAAAATTATAGATCAGTATCACTGATGAACATAGATGCAAAAATCCTGGACAAAATGCTAGCAAACAGAATCCAACAACATATTAAAAGGATCATACACCATGATCAAGTGGGATTTATCCCAGGGATGCGAGGATTCTTCAATATGCGCAAATCAATCAGTGTGATACACCATATTAACAAATTAAGGAATAAAAACCATATGATCATCTCAACAGATGCAGAAAAAGCTTTTGACAAAATTCAATACCCGTTTATGATAAAAACTCTCAGAAAATGGGCATAGAGGGAACCTACCTCAACATAATAAAGGCCATATATGACAAACCCACAGCAAACATCATTCTCAATGGTGAAAAACTGAAAGCATTTCCACTAAGATCAGGAACAAGACAAGGATGGCCACACTCGCCACTCTTACTCAACACAGTTTTGGAAATCCTAGCCACAGCAATCAGAGAAGAAAAAGAAATAAAAGGAATACAAATTGGAAAAGAAGAAGTAGAACTGTCATTGTTTGCAGATGACACAATACTATACATAGAAAATCCTAAAGATGCCACCAGAAAACTACTAAAACTAATCAATGAATTTGGTAGAGTAGCAGGATACAAAATTAATGAACAGAAATCTCTGGCATTCCTATACACTAACAGCAAAAAATCAGAAAGAGAAATTAAGGAAACAATCCCATTTACCAACGCAACAGAAAGAATAAAATACCTAGGAATAAACTTACCTAAGGAGGTGAAAGGCATGTACTCAGAAAACTATAAAACACTGATGAAAGAAATCAAAGATGACATAAACAGATGGAGAAATATACCATGCTCTTGGATTGGAAGAATCAATACTGTGAAAATGTCAATACTACCCAAAGCAATATACAGATTCAATGCAATCCCTATCAAACTACCAATGGCATTATTTACAGAATTAGAACAAAAAATTTTACAATTTGTATGGAAACACAAAAGACCCCGAACAGCCAAAGCAATCTTGAGAAAGAAAAACGGAGCTGGAGGGATCAGGCTCCCCAACTTCAAACTATACCACAAAGCTACAGTAATCAAGACAGTATGGTACTGGCACAAACACAGAAATATAGATCAATGGTACAGGATAGAAAGCCCAGAGATAAACACACACACATATGGTCACCTAATTTATGACAATGGAGGCAAGAACATACAATGGAGAAAAGACAGCCTCTTCAATAAGTGGTGCTGGGAAAACTGGACAGCTACATGTAAAAGAATGAAATTAGAACACTCCCTAACACCATACACAAAAATAAACTCCAAATGGATTAAAGATCTAAATGTAAGACCAGACACTATAAAACTCTTAGAGGAAAACATAGGAAAAACATTCTTTGACATAAACCACAGCAAGATCTTTTTTGACCCACCTCCTACAGTAATGGAAATAAGAACAAAAATAAACAAATGGGACCTAATTAAACTTAAAAGCTTTTGCACAGCAAAGGAAACTATAAACAAGATGAAAAGACAACCCTCAGAATGGGAGAAAATATTTGCAAACGAATCAATGGATAAAGGATTAATCTCCAAAATATATAAACAGCTCATGGAGCTCAATATCAAAAAAACAAACAATTCAATTAAAAAATGGGCGGAAGAGCTGAACAGACATTTCACCAAAGAAGACATACAGATGGCCAAGAGGCACATGAAAAGATGCTCAACATCACTAATTAGTAGAGAAATGCAAATCAAAACTACAATGAGGTATCACCTCACACCAGTCAGAATGGCCATTATCAAAAAGTCTACAAACAATAAATGCTGGAAACGGTGTAGTGAAAAACGAACCCTCCTGCACTGTTGGTGGGAGCATAAACTGATACAACCACTATGGAGAACTGTATGGAGGTTCCTTAAAAAACTAAAAATAGAACTGCCATATGACCCAGCAATCCCACTACTGGGCATATACCGTGAGAAAACCATAATTCAAAAAGAGACATGTACCACAATGTTCACTGCAGCACTATTTACAATAGCCAGGACATGGAACCAACCTAAATGTCCATCAAGAGATGAATGGATAAAGAAGATGTGGTACATATATACAATGGAATATTACTCAGCCATAAAAAGAAACGAAATTGAGTTATTTGTAGTGAGGTGGATGGACCTAGAGTCTGTCATACAGAGTGAAGTTAAGTCAGAAAGAGAAAAACAAATACTGTATGCTAACACATATATATGGTATCTTAAAAAAAAAAAAAAAAGAAATGGTACTGATGAACCTAGTGGCAGGGCAGGAATAAAGACGTAGACATAGAGAATGGACTTGAGGATACAGTGGGGGAGGGGGAAGCTGGGGCGATGTGAGAGTAGCATGGACATATATACACTACCAAATGTAAAATAGATAGCTAGTGGGAAGCAGCAGCATAGCACAGGGAGATCAGCTTGGTGCTTTGTGATGACCTAGAGAGGTGGGATAGGGAGGGTGGGAGGGATGCTCAAGAGGGAGGGGATATGGGGATATATATATGCACATGGCTGATTCACTTTGTTGTACAAGAGAAACTAACACAGTATTGTGAAGCAATTATACTTCAATAAAAATCTATTAAAAAAAAAATGAAGGGTGATGCAGAGCATATACAGCTTGTTACAAAACACCTCCAGTGGAGCCTCAGGTATCATCCTGTAGTCAAACACACTGATATTATCACAGTGAAGCATAGGAATGCTCACAGGAAGTGGGACAAATAATGACTATAATAAAAAGTATCTTGTCAACTGAAGTGAGATTAGGTTGTAACTTTTCAAAAAAAAAAAAACTTTGTGTTTTGGAATCATATAGAAAAGACTGTGAATTTGTGTTCTAGCTTCACTTCAATATGCAGCATGAGTAAAATGAGAAAGGGTTGACATTTTCATACACACGTTTGATAACCTCTGTCTGGCCTGATAGCCTTCTTTCCTCATCTATTATCCCCCCTCAAAATTCTCTTTGGCTACCAATATTCAGTGGGCTGAATATTGGACCAATGTTCATGATAACATGGGAGAAATATCAAAATCCTACTGGAAATCCACTACTTAAAAATATACTGATATGATAAAGATGTTAATTCCACTTGTGATATGTGTTTATACATAAGACAGTAACTACTCGTAAGCCAAAATAATGTTACGTCTACATAGTTTAGCAAAGTTTTTGTAGATGTCCACTCAGATGCAACAGAGTCTTTAAAACCCTATAAACCATTAACACTATCCTGAATCCTAACTTTTAAAAAATATTATATAAGCTTTACATAAATGGGAACTAAGAACTGGCCATAACTCTTCTTGGCATCAGACTAGACCCAGAAAAACAGATTCTTTTTTTGAGACGCTGTCAAATAATGGAAAGAACAGAGGCTTTTAAGTCAGAAGATGGGGTTCTGAGTGATGTCTCATTATCTACTAGTTGTGAGACCATGGCAAGTTACTTGACTTTTTTAAGATGTGGATTCCTCATCTATAAAGTAAAGATAATAAAACTACCTTGAAGAGTCACAGTGAGGATTAGAAATAATAAACATAAAACACAAAGAAGAGTAACTGGAACACAAGATAAAAGTTATTATTTTTATTATGAGAAATAAAAAAGGAGGAAGTTCTCCAGGCCTGAGAAGTGTATAAGAGGAAACAATTATTCAGATTGCTTTTATAAAGTTTCTGGGACAGGGCTAGAAAGGTGGTAACAAAACTCAAATATTTAAAATATAAGTATTTCAAATAACTTATTTGAATGATTTGTTATTTATAATAAAGTTATAAAAATTAAAATGCTTTAAATTAAAATGTTTTGATTTTTATATATTCACACACTAAGCTAAGAGATGCATACACACTCTTCATATATACTCCCAGAACAAAAATACAGTGATTTTCTTTATATTTTCATTTGCAGAATACTTTATAATTTTTAAAAATGAAACCTTTAACTCTTAATATATCTTTACAGTTTGCAAAGCTAAGTAAAATGAAGAAAGAGAAGCTAGGGGAAAATATTCAATTTTCTGCCACAATTAAGAAAAAATACTTACTCAATTTTCTGCTGCAGCTGTTCAAAAAGCTTTTTATTTTCTTCCTGTAGAGTATTCTTTTCATTCACTTAAATATAATGTGAAAAGAAAGCACAAATTATAGCTATAATAAGATGTATGTCAGGTTCTTTCAACAGTTGCAACAATCATGGAGAATTAGGATTTCAAATTCTAAGTCATAATGTTAGTCAGGGTTAATGCTACTGTTCAAAACTAATTTGTTACTAGGTAGTGATTATTACATCTCATATTGTGCAAGTTCCATGTAAATGATTAACTGGTAATTCTATGTAATGCTTGTGGGCAAAAAAGAAAGAGTACCTCATGTACTGGGGAGTATAGTTTAATTATTCATACTGAGCAAGAAAGCATTCCATCTGGTTACTCAGTCCTACTAATTTCAAATACCATTTATTGAAATAAATCTGATCATAAAATGTAACACTGAATATCAGTGTAATTTTTATAATGTAAGCACACTTAAGTAAATTTTCTTCCTTAGTCATACTCTATGTTTCATTAATAGTTACGTTATCAGTAACTTAAATATACTATTGAAGTAGTATCTCCTTGTTTGAATCTACCTTGACTAAATTTTCCTATCCATCCTTATTTATAAAGCAGAAACTCAGTTTTGGGCTATAATTTCTACCGCTGCCAGCACAAAATTATCAATCCTTGATATTATGTCACTGGTTAAGCATGTGTTTTACTAGGAGGGATATATCAAAGAAATCAAGTCAGAGTAAGTACAATTAACCTCTCAGAAAGAAAGTTAATCATACTCCAAAAATCTGTTAATAATTTAGTGGTTTACAAATCCAAACATATTTTCTTACACTGAGTAAATAAAAATTTGTTGACTATATATCAATACAATATGTGAGGGTTACTAAACTACCTCCTGTGGAGGATCTGGAAAAAAACAGAACAAAACAAAAACCTGAAGATATGACAGTGACCTAGAGGAAAGTGTAGTCTAATGAGAGACAAGATATTATATAAACATATTTTTTACAACTGAAAGTGACAAGGGCATTAGAGAGGTACAGATAAAATACTAAATGAAATTCCAAGGAGAAAAAATGAAATTCCAAGGAGAAAAAGGTTACATTGAGCCATTGAAAAAATCAGGAAAGGATTCGAGAGGACAACTGACCTAGACACAGGAAGAGAAATCCAAGAGCCTCCCAACTCCACCACCACAATCAACAACAAAAACAAAACAAATTGTGAGCTAAAACCCAAGCAATGTAAGCAAGCAGATACTGGTATCAGCACTGGTGGGGGGACTGAACTTGAGATTTCCAGTTTAAGCCTGAACTCCTGGAATGAGCCAAAGTGATCTGAATTCACTTACCACTAGAGTCAGTAGAAAATAACTCATATACAGATTCCCAAGTATTTCAGATAACAGAATTATTTGATAATGAAATGTTTTAAGATTTAAAAGATGGAAGGCTCAAAACTAACATGATAAAAGTGATTACCAAAAATGAGTAGACAGACAAGATTGAGATAATTTGAGCATCAATAAAAATAATGAACATAACTGAATGACACACAATGAATATATAAAATTCCACGTCTATTATGCTCAAAAAAGAGAAAGCTCCATTCATGTCAAAAGCAAAATGAAACGTAACATATACAACACACAAAACGTCATTTGTCCTAGAGACTGTCATACAGAGTGAAGTAAGTCAGAAAGAGAAAAATAAATACCGTATGCTAACATATATATGGAATATAAAAAAAAAAATGGTTCTGAAGAACCTAGGGGCAGGACAGGAATAAAGATGCAGACGTAGAGAATGGACTTGAGGACACGGGGAGGGGGAAGGGTAAGCTGGGACGAAGGGAGAGAGTGGCATGGACTTATCTATACTACCAAATGTAAAACAGATAGGTAGTGGGAAGCAGCTGCATAGCACAGGGAGATCAGCTCGGTGCTTTGTGACGGCCTAGAAGTGTGGGATAGGGAGGGTGGGAGGGAGAAGCAAGAGGGAGGAGATGTGGTGATATATGTATATGTATAGCTGATTCACTTTGTTATAAAGCAGAAACTAACACACCATTGTAAAGCAATTATACTCCAATAAAGATGTTAAAAAAAAAACCTTATTTGTCACCATTGTAGGTAACTATTATACAAGATATTACTCTGAAAACTGGCAATTAAAGGGAAAATATTATGATGTATCATGCCTTTCTAGTAGGAACTACATCCCAAGGTAACCAATAGCCCCAAACTGATGAGGGAGAATTCTTGTTTATAGAAGAATGCCAGCTGATTAAGAATAACAGAAATGGAAAATTATCATTTTGTAGTCTGGAATTAAATAACTGATTCAGGCCAGAACCACAAATGGATATTAAAACCATTAAAGAAAGATTGAGGGAGAATTGTATTTTTGCAAGATTTCAAAGTATCACACATCCATCCTCCCAATTTAGACTACTTGGTGGTACTCAGGGGAAAATATAACTCTATAATGGAGAAATCTGGCCACCAATCCCAAAGAGTGGAATAACCTGACAATATCTATATCCTAATATGATACAATATAAAGTAGACAATTTTACCTATTAAGTACTGCTGTCAAAAATGTTTAATCTGGACCTAATCAAGCCTTCAGATACAATTTCTGTTTTATAGGAAATAAAGAAACAAGATAAAGAAAATGATGAGAAAAATCCAGAAGGTGGCATAATTTTAGGAAAACAGCCCTACTTCTTCAATAAGTCAATGTCATAAAAGAAAAAAATAGGAAGGGAGCTTATTCCAGATTAAAAGACAAATGCAATGTGTGGTCTGTGATTGGCAGGTGTGAACAAAACTGTTGCAAACTACCTTAAGAGGGACAGCCGTAGAAATATGAATATGGACCGGTTCTTAAAGAATATCAGAGCAAATTATGGGTAATCTTTGGTAGGCAAGGTAATGGTATTGTGGTTAGGTATAAATTATCCAAGTATTTAGGGGAAAAATGTCCTGATGTATGTAATTTACATTAAAATATTTCAGTTCGAAAAGAAATGATGAAAATACAGCAAAATATGAACAACTGTTAAATCTATGTGATAGGTGTATGAGGGTTCCTTACTATTCTCCTTACTTTTCTATATTTTTAAGAAATGTCATTAAAAAAAAAAAAGGACTACACAGATTTGAAAAAGAACCAAACAGAATTTTTAAAAATGAAAAATTTGGTTACTGAAATAAAATAACTCAGTGTAACAGAGCTGAAGAACTTAGTATAATAAGCAAGAAAGCTGAAGAAATTACCCAGAACACAGCAGAGTGAAATGAGGGGACGAAAAATAGGAAAGAGATGTTAAGAGACCAAAAGATCAAATGACAAGGCCTCATCATAACCCCCAAATAAGGAGAATGGAGAAGACACAATATTTGAAGAGCTAGTAGCCGACAGTTTTACAGATATGATTAAAGAAGTGATTCAACAGGTTTTGTAATGTATACTAAACAGACTTTTTTCTTAAAAACCTACTTGAAATTGCACTAAAACTACAGAATACCAAAAACTAAGGAAAAAATCTTAATAGTAGCCAGAGAAAAATAATTGTTATCCTGTAAAATAGCCTTATAAAAATAACGGTAAAATAAAAACATTGAGGATAAAAACTGAGGGTTTAGAACCAACAAATATCCTCTAAAGGAACTTTTTTTTTTTTTTTTTTTTTTAAAAGAGAGAAATCTTTTTTTTTTTTTTTTTTTAACAGCTAACATTATTTATTTATTTATGGCTGTCTTGGGTCTTCGTTTCTGTGCGAGGGCTTTCTCTAGTTGTGGCAAGCGGGGGCCACTCTTCATCGCGGTGCGCGGGCCTCTCTTGCTGCAGAGCACAGGCTCCAGACGCGCAAGCTCAGCAATTGTGTCTCACGGGCCCAGCCGCTCTGCGGCATGTGGGATCTTCCCAGACCAGGGCTCGAACCCGTGTGCCCTGCATTGGCAGGCAGATTCTCAACCACTGCGCCACCAGGGAAGCCCTGGGAACTTTTAAAGAATGAATCTCAGGACTTCCCTGGTGGTCCAGTGGTTATGACTCTGCACTTCCACTGCAGGGGGCGCAGGCTTGATCCCTGGTTGGGGAACTAAGACTCCACATGCCATACAGTGTGGCGTGGCCAAATAATACCAGAAGAAAAGTGAGATGTAAAAAGTAATAATAAGCAAAGAAACTGCTGCACATGTAGGTAAGTCTTTTAAAAACTGTCTGAATAAGGTAATTTTTAAAGACGTTTCTAACTTGCAGGTCTTAAAAAAAAAAATACAGGCCATAAACAGTATGTAAATGGAGAAGGAAATGATCAGAGTGAAAGTGTTTTAAAGTCCTTGTATTATTCAGAAGAGGGTAAGATACTATCTTTATATTTTAGGAAAGCATGGTAAAATTTCAAGGTTGATCAAAAAAAAAATAGAAATAAAGAGTTTAAAAAAAAAGTAAAGGATAAAATAAAAATGAAATAAGAAGATAAATATCCTCAAAATGCAATAACTGGAAAAAGTAAGAACAAAAAAGAGAGGCAGGACGAGGGGAAAAAAGTAGCAACAATATAGAAACACCAAGAATTCATAAACATGAAGCCCTTAGTATTTTTATTCATAAAATAACTTTGTTTGGGATTTGACCTCAATGATTTTCCTGTTGCTCATTTTAATGTAAAATTAGTTTTCCTCAACTTTTCAGTAATCACATTGGGGGTATTATTAGTGGTATTATTCTAAGACTATTGTACTATAATATGAGATTAAAAAATGAGTACTTAGGGGATATTTTAATTCTATCATCCCTGTGTCCTTGAGAACCATGATTCTCGGTGTGGAAGAAAGGGGATACAGATGTTATTTGAAGAGGTTAGCAAAAGCTCTATAGTCTTGAATTTGAATTCTCAACATGAACTCATGAAGTATTTTATCTATCTGAAAATTAGACAAAGGATATTCAAACCAGTCACCCAAGAAGAAATGCAAACTGAAGATCAAGTAAAAAGATACTTGACCTGAATAGTAATAAAGAGAATGCTAATATTAAAAAGGTATATCATTCTTTACCCACTGAACTGGATATTGTCAATTAATACATTTTTGCACAAAACTGAAGAGAACGTAGGGAAACTGAAATTCTCAAACACTCAAACAAAAAATTGACTTGTTCATCAATATGAGAATGGGTAAATAAATGGCATCTACACAATGCAGCCATGAAAAAGAATGCTGTCTTATTCCTTAATACCTAGGGTTTTTGCTTGTTGAATTTTGGGCTATTTTTCAGACAGTTAAAAGTTGCTAGAAATCTATTAGACATGTAGACATTACTGCAGATTATTTCAAGTACTACTGGTAATATAACTGTGGATCTCAACTATGTCTATTGAAATGTAATAGTTTTCTACTCATTGATAATCTTATATTCCTAAATAAACTCATGCATGCATTCATTCATACACACCACAGAATCTATGGGTCTAAATATATAAACAAACATATAAACATGTAAAGACTTCTAATATATAGTCTAAAATAAAATAACATATGTCAGAACAAGAAGTATGATATGATCCCATTAAAAATTTAAAAGAGAAGATAGAGGAGGGGGTAAAATGAGGGAAAGAGACAAACAGAAAGATAGATAAATCTGGACCTGTAAAGATATTTATTATATTCTTAATAGTAGTTACCTCTGGGAGCAGAATAACACTATGTTCCTTCTATCTCTTTTTAAAACAATCAGCATACATTCATATATTCTTGCTTGAGTAACCAGAGGACAGCAATATAATTAATAGAAAAAAAAAGTCAAAATACCGAATTAGTTTGGAAAAGAAGATAAATGTAAGAAAATCCTACATAAAATGGTAAGTAGACTAAACTAAAAATGGTATACATGTAATAGTGTGTCCAAAAAAATTGTGAAAATCAAAAAAAATACACCTTTGTAGAACAGTAAATTGTCTGCTTTGTGTTTAAATTTACTAAATATAAATAGTTGAATTAATATGAAATAAAACCAAAGAAGCAAATATGGATATAACCAAAGAAAATTTGCTTCTTGTCTTACAGCTGGTGAGACTTTAAGGCCAACGAGGACAGTATTTGCACAACCTTTCTGTATCCTATTTCTTACTAAAATAAGCATGAGATTAAATCTACAAAAAGGGAAAAAACAACATTTGAACTTTTGCCTAAATAAAGAAAAACATATGTAAACAATCCATCTGATTGTAACCAATTTAATAACAGGTTTTAACAATAGCATACTATGCTTTACATACTTAATAAATGAAGAAGGGAAACTCACTAAGCTCTGTGATAAGTTTAAGATTCTGCTGTCGAATATTTTCAAACTCTTGTTGTTTCTTCCGCATATGTTCTTCAGTTACTGCACAGCGATCACATAATCCTGCTCTTAATCTACAAAACAAAAACAGAACATTTTCAGAGTAGAACTTAAATGTTCTCATCAAAAAATAAACAAATAAAAAAATATGTGAGGTGATGGATATGTTAATTAACCAGATGGTGGGAATCCTTTCACAATATATATCATTTATCAAATCATCATGATAAATACTTCTTAAAAAAAATAATTTTATTTGTCAATTATAACTCAATAAAACTGAAATTAAAAAAATTTTTCAACTACTAAAAGATACTTCTTCATATTTGAATTTCAAGATTTTTATACTTTATGAAGAACTAAAAAATTTACTTGGAAAATACAGAGAAAATTAACTAGTTATTATACCTTTAACATATTTCCAAATAGGCTGAAATCATGCTACATCATTTTCTACAGACTGCAATTCTGTAAAAATCTGCCAATTTTAAACTCTATTCAAGGGAACTTACTTATTGAAGCTCCCTTGTTTTTATTAGAGCCAAAATATGAACCCAGTCTAGTACCAATGGACAGAATTATATCTTAAGCAAGCTTGCATCTGCTTAGCATAGCATATAACACATAATGAGTGTTCAACAACTAAGTTTTAGTTGAATGAATACTAAAGGTCAAAGAATACAAAGTTTAAAAAAAGTAATGCTCTTTTCAGCATTAAAAAAAGACTCCAGTGTTAGTAGAAATTCACAGTGTACTACTATGTAAAAAAAAAAAAAAAAAGATTACAAAATAGCTTTTACTAATTATTTGTGAGTGCTGAAGGGAAAAGGGAAATACATATATTACACAGGAGGGGTGGGTGATGGAGAGAAAGGTGTATTTCAAAATGTTAATACAGTTATCTTGTAGGTACCAGTAATACAGAAGATTTTCTTTTTAGTGTTTTGCTATATTTTTCAAAATTTCTCTAATTTCATTATTTATATAACCAGGAAAAAATACGGTTGAAAAAAATGACACATATCCCACATTAGGAATTTAGAAAATACAAAATCTAAGATAATCATTTTAACTCAGTGACCTAAGTCAATAAGATACTAAGTACGTGAGTGTCTATGGAAGTCACAGCATGGTAGTACATGCCATGACTTTTAAAATAAGGAGACAAAACATGAAAACTATACAACTAAAACAAACAAACAAAAAGAACCTAGAGATTTTTTATATAAAAGTAAAACTCGTATCAACAGTGTTGATATGGATGTAAAAAATAAAGATTAGAGATCATAGGTTGCATTAATAGGACTAAAATTTCTAGAATGAAGGAATAAAGAATTGGGCAACATGGTTTAATTGGAATACATTCCAGAAACAGGAATTAGGCCAATCAAGATCTAAGTAAAGATGACAAAGTGAACATCTGCATCTACTGTTGCTTCCTCCCCAAATCCCACAAAACTACAGTAAAGATCTGTGTATATTTTTAAAGACACAAGACTATGAGAACTGGGAGAATGGGAAAGAAAAACAAACGAATTAAAAGCAAGGAGCTGGTGGACAAATAGAAACTGACCTGAGAATGCTGAATCATAGGCTAACTATGGGAGAAGTCTAGAACTCTTGTCCAAAATGGTAGCCACAAGCCACATGTGGCTATTTCAATTTAAATAAATTAAATTAAATTAAATTAAGAGAGAAGATTAAAAACTAGAAGATTATCCTAGAAGGTCCATCATATCAAAGAGCAAGGTGGGGTTAGGTACAGAAAAACAGGAACAGAGGAACAAAAAAGACTTGAAACATATAGAAAGCCAAACGACTAGCATAAATCCAACCATATCAATAACATTAATCATGAATTGATTAAACATTCCAATCAAAAGGCAGAAACTGTCAGACAGGACAAAAAAAAATAAGATCTAACTATATGCTGTCTACAATAGACACACTTTAGATCTGAAGATACAAATAAGCTGAAAGCAAAAGGATGGAAAAAGAAATACCATGCAAACAAAAACCAAAAGAGAGCTGGTTATTAATTAATTAGTATCAAACAAAAGAGACTTTAAGGTAAAAGTGTTACTAGAGACAGAGAATTCTATAACAAAAGGGTCAATTCATTAGAGATATAACAATTAACATTTAACACAAAAGCCCCCAAATATGCAGAGCATGCATTCAACACGAAAGCCCCCAAATACACAGAGCAAAAACTGACAGAACTGAAGAAAGAAATATATAAATGCATCAATAACAGTTATAGACTTCCACTCTCAATAGTGGATAGAACAAGACAGACAGAAAATCAGCATAGATATAGCAGACTTGAACACACTACCACCTAAACCTACCTGACATCTACAGAACACTCCAGCCAACAACTGCAGAACACACATTCTTCTCAAGCACACTTGGAACATTCTCTAGGACAGACCATTTTCTAGGTCACAAAACAAGTCTCAATAAGTTTAAAAGCACTGAAATCAGACAAAGTATGTTCTCTCACCACAATGGAATTAAATTAGAAATCAAAAAAGAAGGAAAATCTGGAAAATTCACAAATATGTGTATATTAAAAACAATGCACTCCTAAATAAGCAATAAGTTAAAGAAGAAATCACATGGGAAATTATAATAATAGGGCTGTAGCTGAGTGCCCCAGTCTAAAATCCTACCCAGGTCAAAGGATAGCTCCTCATTTTCTTATTGAAAAGTAAAGCTCCCATAACATATACAGAGTCCTCAGTTGACTTTCCTATTCATAGGAAAACTCCTGGGGGAGGGAGAATTGGGAATGGCCGGGGTAAAACAGATAGACACTTAAAAGCAGAGTACATCATACCAACTAATGCAGAAAATTCATTGCAGTAATACACTACTAAATACAGACAACCAAAGATCACTAGTGTATGAAGCAAACCAGTAACATAAAAGAGCTAGTATCCCTGGAAAAATGAGAAGTGATGTTGACATGAAACAAGAAAAGGGTACACATACACACATGTACATATAAACGATCAACAAACAATAAAAAGTTCTTGGATACTAAACATGTGATTACCAAAACAGCTTCAATAATAGGGTTGGAGAGTAAAATAGAAGAAATCTCCCAGAACATGGAAAAAAACAAGTAACAGAAACAAGACAAAAGATTGTAAAGGATCAGTTTATGACTAAGAAGTGCTCCATAAAGAGAGAACCTACAAAAATGGAGAGAGGAAATAATAGACAAAAATAGTCTCTTAAGAGATACTAGTCTTCAGGTTAACAGGATGACTGGACAGCACAATGAAGGAAACACACACACACACACACACACACACACACACACACCATATGAAATTCAGAATTAGGATAAAAAGATCTTACATTCCAGAATGGGAAAAAAATCTATTACCTATAAAGGAATGAACATTAGAATGATAGCTCTGGATGCTCACAGACAATGAGAAAATGCCTTCAAAGTTTTGAGGGAAAACTATTTTCAACCTAGAATTTTATATCCAGTCAATATACCATCTAAATGCAATAGTAAAATAAAAACATTTTCTCAGATATGCAAGACTCTTTGAAAATTTACTTCCTGTGCATTTTAAAGCAGTTACTTGTGGGTGAGCTATAAGGAAAAAAAAAAAAAAAGGAAAAACAGGCCCACATTTTTCCAACCATATATACTAGTATATCTTCAAGGTCTAAAATAGTGCCTGGCACAAGACAGGAGCTCCATAGATATTTGTTGACTAACATGAGTTGAAAGAAATAATGGAATTAATGTAGGGATCCAGTGAGAGAAATTCCAGAACTGATGTTGTAGGATAGCCTAGAAAGTAAATGGTCCAAATTAGTACAGGAAGTTTTTCAGCCCAAGAAGTATGTCTTCAAGAAAAAGAACAACAAAAAAGATTATAATCAAATAGAATAACAGGCATTAAATAATATTAATGACATGATGAGGAAAACATTTCTAATCTCACTAAGAAAAAAGGTAGTTAGAAATTCTAAAAACAACAAAGCAAACTTATACAAGTACGTCTTTATCATAATACAGTTATAGGATGACTTGAGCAACTGATTTGGGACAGAGTAGAAAAGAATCTATTTGACCTGGACATTAGAAACACTCTCCTTGAGTGGCACAGGGGTCATGACAATGGATCTATAGAGAAGGAAATGAATCCTGGCTCAGCAGTGAATAGTCAATAAGTAAACATTGTTCATTATTTTCCAACTTCTACAATTAACTTGTAAACAAAATACAAGGGATTGAAATCTGGTAACAGAAAAGAACGTAGCAACTATCAACTTTGTCAATATTTATAGGTTATTGGTTCAGCTGACACAAGGCAGAAGGTAGAAAGAGAGGAAGAGTGATGCAGGTAAGGGTGAAAGCATCAGTATCCTCCTGTGATACAGAGGTGAGTTCAGGGAGACTGTTCAGACATCTCTCTCTAAAATATCTTCATGTAAATATGTATATCTGCATAAATGTATGTATTAAGGTCCAAAAATAAAACAGCACTAAAATAACTTCAAAAATAGGTGAGGGAGAGAAAAATTATTCCTCTTCCTTTAGCAAGAAGTAAACAACTATTGTCTCAAATTGATAAATCAAGTGTTAAAGTGAAAATACATCATTTAGAACTTTGGAGAACTAAAAACTGGGACAGGCATGGGTGGGAAAGAGTGGAACAGGAAACTATTGGTTGATGATAACTATACAACTTTATACTGTACATGTATTACTTGAATAAAAATTATAAAAGGAAAAACGTAAAATCAGCTAAATAGTACGTTATACTCCTTTCGTCATAGCATTTTAATTTAATAGAAATATATTCTAGTAAACTTTACATAAAATTTTTTTGAGAATTAAGGTACTAAGGACATACACCTTCTTATCTTTCTGCTATAACACTTAATGTTTTCAGACTTTCAAGCATTTCCAAAGCTAGTAGTAAAGTCTATTTATGCCTTTAAAATTCCAAAGGAAATAAGAATAAAGTTCTCTCTAAACTATTCCAAAACCAAGACATTGTTAAACTGTTATAAGAAGAAACTCAATTTTAACTATTGGTTTAAAATACTCACATTTCACTTTTATATTTCTCTTTTAAGATCTATTCAAATTAATAGCTTTGGATTCATGCAATAAACATTCAAATAGTTGACCTGATTGTGGTAAATAATGTATACACAGAACTACTAAGCTAGAGAGGCCAAAAAGAGCACTGACACTGAAAGGTCACTGAAAAACACTGAAGGAGTTAAATGGCATTAATCAATCTTAATTAAGTATTCAAATGTCACCCTACCACTTTGTCATTAAAAACCGAACACCTTATTGTTTCCAAGAAATCAACTCTGATATATTAAAATGTCATAAGGTATCATGGAAGACAACCTCTTGAAACCCTTAGTTTCCAAGTTTAAAAATGCCACAGTATAAACTTACAAAATGAAACAATATTCCCTAACTTGTTTATTACATCTAGTTTTCTCCAGTTAACTGCCACTCTTGATAATACCTGTGAAAAAGAGTCAACTCTCGATTGTTCACTGATCCTAGCTTAAATTTAAATGAATGTGAGAAAACAGGCTAGCTCCTATTCTATCAGCAGGATTCCACTGTTTTCTTCTTGCCTATCTTCAACTGCTGCTGTCAGAGAAAGAAAAAGCAGCCTCAATTTCACAGGAGAATGCAATTTCAGTAGCTATAAGCAGGTAAACAGGAAAGAAGAGTAATTCTACTTGTAAGGGCTGAAAGTATCATGCATTCTGAGTTATATTCCAGCTTGTTCATAGAGATGAAGAAAGAAAAGATTTCAGTTTGCAATTAAAACTTACCAGATAAACAAGTATGCTCAACTGTTTGCTATACCCTAAAAAGATTTCCTCAAACTTACTCATTTTCATTCAAAAAGGGTTTTACTAAACACCTACAGGGAGTACTGTTAAGTGCTAACATACAACAGTGGCCAAGATAATGTCACTTCTTTAAAAGAGTTTACAGTGTACTAAAAAAAGAAAGACAATAAAAAGTAATTACAATAAAGTATGATTCACAACGTTAAAGTGGAAATACAGGGTACTATGAAACCACACAGCACGACTAAGTCGAGTCTAGGAAGTCCGGGAAGGTCTCCTGAAGAATACACTTAAATTCAAATCCATAAGTAAGAAGAGTTAGCAAGACAAAAGGAGACATTTGGTCAGTATTTCAAAAATAGAGAACCACAAATCCTCTGATTATGAGTACCAATTTTCCCTTTTAACAACAGTTGAAATATGAGTTTCCTAATATTGACAAAAATGCTTTTAAAAATATTAAAATCTATCAGACAACTATGGTTTAACTGCTTTGTTCAGATTTTTTTTTTTTAAATGCCTTTTATCTAGTACAGTGACTGTTCCTTAGACTAAGTGAAATACTTTGGTTTCTTGAGGGAGCCTGTAAATGGTTCCTGTAAATAGTAATGTAATAACAGTACTAGTAAAACACAAACAAGCCACATTAAATTAGAACTTCTTATTATCTAATTTATCTTTACTGAATAATTCCTTTCATCTAAACATCTCCTGATGTTTTCATAATATTAGCATAAGAAATAAGAATCACTTCATCTTATGAAGGGTAAACAGCAAGTTGCAGAATTACCATTTAGAAATTTTAACAAAATATACGTTGCTTTTAAAAGGTCTCAGCAAAACATTAATTTTTATAGATCTTTAAAGCTTACTCTAGGATTATCATTCTTACATAGGACAAAATTAAAGTAAAATTTTAAGTAAGGCAGAACTTTACTAAATGTTACCTACTTTGACATTTAAAGGTAGGATTTAGTTAGTAGCAATTTAAAAGAAAAATAACCAAAAACAAACAAGCAAAACAACCTTCCAAGAAAACAAGACTAGATAATAGGCAATGTTGAAGACTTAATATTTCAGAGTACTTGTTTTGGTAACTTTATATCAAGCATAAATACTTTGAGATAATCAGTTAAGTTGTAATTCATTTACACATTTATAAAATTAAGACAACACACAGACAAGGCATCGTCAAACAGTAGAAACTGGGAAGTTTGAGGGGCAAATTTAACCTAATTATCCATTAACTATGTGATCTTGGGAAAGTTTCTTAACTCTTTGTCAGCGTAGTTTCCTCATTTGTAAAATCGATTTATCATCTACCTCACAGTGTTAAGGTGAAGATTAAGTGCTGGATGGCTGGGTATAACGTGAGCCCTCAAAACTAGCAGATCCTACATTAAAAAAATAATGATTAGATCTACATCGTTCTTGGTTTCATTAAATGAAGCTTCATAAAATGAGGGACAAATCTTAAAATAATCCCAGAAGGAAATTTCAGATTTAAAGAAAGGAAAGAAAAAGCATGTGAATAAAGAAATGAGCTACACTCCTTGTCCCACCCCCAAATTAATACCATGTAATGAATTATAGGCCCACCTACCTAAAAATGTAAAGGTGAACAGAATGAGAGGCAAAAGAACATTTAGGGTAAGAAACAGCACAGAAGTATGACATCCACCTGAAATTAGTGAAAATAGATGATAAAAAGAAAAGAATCTAGTTTTTAAAAATTGCAGAATAAAAATGATAATTTTAACAATTAAATATATTAACTGAATAAAGGATGGTAATTTAGAAAGTACTTCAATGGGAAGGGTAGGGGCACTCATCCACTAACATTTCTTCTCAGAATGAGCCTGGAGAAGAAAAATTCACTTAAGAAGAGAAGCACAAGATGCAAAGAATAAAAGAACAGCCAAAACTTTAAATCATAAAGTGAAGAAATGTTCTGAAGATATTAGAAAGGAGTGTCTTCAAGAGCTAAGATGAAGAACACTATATCTTGGGGATGAAATGGAGAGCCAACTGTATTAAGCCAATTTGTGCAAAACATAATGAAAACCTTACCTTGTGATTTTTTTTCAGTGCATTGAGTCCTAAACAACTTGCTAATGATCAACTAAACAGAAAGAATGCTGGAAATAAACACAATCAGTCTTTGAGTGTGGCAACCATGAAAACGTATCTCCTATTGTGGGAAGTAAAATCACTGGCTCCAGCTGTTGTGCTCTGAAATCCTTTACCCGCCAGACAGGTGAACACACCAGGCATCCCACAGTCAGAAGCCAGCCAGTGAATGAGTAGAGCAGGGATACTATGGCTCCAGAACTCCCCATTGGCCTTGCCAAAGCTTTCTTAAAACTGCAGTGCAGTCTAAGACCTTCCTTTTTCTCTCTTTTTCAAAAGGGTTAGATGCATGGACATCTCACAGCTCTCCCAGTCTCCTCCAGCTCCTTCTTCATTTACCTTACAGGTGTGTTTCCCCCCAGAATCTCTGGAATATCTAATGTCATCTTGATGTTTGCTTTCTTAGAGAACTCAGACTTAAAATTTTCTATACTTGGGAATCACTGAACAGAAAGCAAGTTCCTAATCTCTTGCCATTACTACCATTATTATATGGAAGGAAGAACCTCATCGCTTGTAGAAAGTAGTGGAGCAGTAGAGATGAGAGAAAAAAATATGGTAAAGTAAGAGAAGGAAGTGCTTCAATCACTGGAGAGTTAAAGGCTGAGAAACATATGCTCTCCGCCCTTCCTCCTCAATCCTGTACTACATATCCAGAGAAAACAGAAGGAAATGCCGCACCACACTGAAGGAAGAGTAACTGATGATTTCCTCTTTGATCCTGGACTAGGGAAGAGTGAGACGGACAGATGGCTTTCTAGTTTCCAGATGTCTCAGCTAGAGAGAGGGACTAGTCTGGCTGTGTGTAGAGTACAGACTAGAGCACTAGAGGTTGGAACCATATTCACCAAACAGGAGGGATATTGTAAGTCTTTTTAAGCTTCCATTATGTATTTTTACTTGCACTATCTCATTTAACGTTCAAAATAGCCCTGTGAAGAAGGTATTGTTAGTGTCATGTCATATGTTCGTGGCTCTTCTCCTACTCTGGTAATTCCTTTCTCAATCTTTTTTGCTGGCTGGCCCTTATTCTTCATTAAACCTTAATTAGTATGCCCAAGGATTCAGCCCTGAGCCCTCTTCTATGTTTTTCCTATACTTTTAAAGATGTCCTTAGGAGATCTTATCCAGTCCCAAGATTTTAAATGCTGTTTATATACAGCTGATGATTTTCAAATTTGTTTCTCTAGCTCTAACCTCTCCCATTAGTTCCAGACTCACACATGCAACTACCTACTTGATATCTACATTTGGATATAACAGATGTTGTCAGTACCTGCTCGTATCCCTTTGGCATTCCCCTGCTTAAACCCTCCAATGGCTTCCCAATGCAATTAAAATCCAAACTTTTTTCTGATGTCCCTACTGAATTTAGTTACTTCCTACCTTTCCAATATTATCTATCATTCATCCTCTTACTCATTAAGTTAGAATCACAGTGGATGTCCTACTCCTCAAATATTTCAAAATCTATTTCCACCAGAGGCTTTTTGCATTTGTCCTCTTCTTATTTTCAGTTCTTCAAGTGACGGCTCTTTTTTGTATCACTCAGGTCTCAGTTCTAATGGCACCTCCTCAGAAAGGTCATCCCTGACATCCATCGATAGTCCTTCATTTCCCAATGCTCGTAGTCACTCAATTACATAATTCATTTTTATTTCTTCTTCAGCTCTTGTAATCTGAAATCATCTTATTTGCAGGCCCACTCCCAATCTCTGAAAATTAAGTATCAGCTCCATGACATACTAAGGATAGTATTCCTAGCCCCTAGAACAACACCTGGAACGTAGTAAGCGCTCAACTATTAATTGTTGAATTCAATTAAGGAGATAGTGTGAAGTTGGAATTCAAATTCACATCTATGATTCCAAAGCATATGGAGCCTTTTCCCACAATAGGCTGCCTATTCCAGTAAATGTGCATCCACTGAGATAGCCGTCATGGAAGAAAGAGTACTCAACTTTAGTTTGCATCATGCAGAATATCAGATTATTCCACCACTAAGACACAGTGGCGAATTCAAACCACCAGCCTTCCCGTAACATATACAAAAATGATAATAATGGAAAAATATTAACTATAAATAAAGCAAGAAACGTAGTTTGCTATAAATAGTTCAAGTTCCTAAATAGCACTTACAGTTCAGACAAGGGAAAACAGCAAAATCTGAAAGCCTTTTCTAATGTAGAGTGTTAACCTCATAGGAGTGGGAAAG
Source organism: Balaenoptera musculus (assembly GCF_009873245.2). NCBI lineage: Eukaryota > Metazoa > Chordata > Mammalia > Artiodactyla > Balaenopteridae > Balaenoptera > Balaenoptera musculus. Next base: position 40,078,741 of record NC_045798.1, on the reverse strand, counting down.
AAAAAAGTCTGTACATGAGGTGAAGTAATAGGCATTATCTTGGGAATATTCAGTAAAAAGAATCCCTAGAATGCCTGAAAGTGGGGAAATATGCAAGGAAGAAAAGAGAATGGCAGGAGTAAGAAAATAAGACAGGAATAGGGCTTCCCTGGTGGTGCAGTGGTTAAGAATCCGCCTGCCAATGCAGGGGATGTGGGTTTGAGCCCTGGTCCGGGAGGATCCCACATGCCGCAGAGCAGCTAAGCCTGTGTGCCACAACTACTGAGCCTGCGCTCTAGAGCCCGCGAGCCACGACTGCTGAGCCCGCGTGCTGCAACTACTGAAGCCTATGTGCCTAGAGCCCGTGCTCTGCCACAAGAGAAGCCACTGCAACGAGAAGCCCGTGCACCGCAACTAACAGTAGCCCCTGCTTGCCGCAACTAGAGAAAGCCTGCACGCAGCAACAAAGACCCAACACAGCCAAAAAAAAAAACAAATAAAATAAATAAACTAAAAAAAAAGAAGACAGGAATAGAATTGTGAACCAGTTTCCACCTACTTAGAAGTAAAAATGGAATGAAAGCATCAGATGTATTAGAACACTGCTACTCTTGAGCTTGTCCTACAACAAATACCAGATAAAGAAACATCATTTAAAGGGTAAATTTATGTGATTGCTGTAATTATTGAAAAAACAAACCTGTAAGTTTGTTTTAATTTCATAAAGTATTTATCCAAAGTTGACATAGAGTTGGTAAAAAGATCATTTTAAGTCTCAGAATGGATTACAAATGAAAACAAATGTATACTCTATTAAGAGGGAAATCACCTCTTACACAAGAAGACCCAAGAACCAGACTCACCGATCTTCTAAAACTTTAATGGTTTCATGAAGGACTTTCTGCTGCTCTCTCAGCTGTTGATTTTTGGTAAAGAATTCTTCTAGTCTCTGTGCATCTCTAAAAGTCAAGAAATAAGTCATTTTTTTTTTTAATGGAAAAATACTCTAACAAGACTATTCTGTCATTAAGAACTCCAAAGCATGATCTCACCACTTACATATTATGAATTTGTTGTATCAAAACAAACAACTTAGAAGGTGAGGTTTGAATATCTTGTTAATCAGAGTTCAAATTGTACTAGAATTTGCTCTACAGTGTTTTTATTTTCTACAGAAGTATCTTCCTAAGCACCAGGTATTCATTATACAATGCTGGAACACAGATGAAGGAGTAAATTCTGATGCCATCACTGACTCAACATTGTCAAAATTGCTATTAAAATGTACACTCGGGCTTCCCTGGTGGTGCAGTGGTTGAGAGTCTGCCTGCCAGTGCAGGGCACACGGGTTTGAGCCCTGGTCTGGGAGGATCCCACATGCCGCGGAGCGGCTGGGCCCATGGGCCACAACTACTGAGCCTGCGCATCTGGAGCCTGTGCTCTGCAACAGGGGAGGCCGCAGTGGTGAGAGGCCCGCGTACCGTGATGAAGAGTGGCCCCCGCTTGCCCCAACTGAAGAGGGCCCTCGCACGGAAACGGAGACCCAACACAGCCAAAAATAAAAAAATTTAAAAATAAATAAATAAATAAATTAAAAAAAAAAAGTACACTTACTGTTATTTTAATTATTTTATCTACATTCAATAATGTAAATAGGTAACTCCACTCATATCATTCCTATTCCAATTATGAGGGATTTATACTTTCTATTTTACTAATTTTTGTGTTGCTTAAACTTTTACCTGGTATTACTTTTAAGCCAGGGTTTACTGTGAAGTAGAAGTACACAAACCCTACATCCTGAAGCCTAGGTTTGAATCTCAGCTGTCACGTACCAGCTGTGTGAGCTGGTGCAAGTAATCTAAACTCTCTGTGCCTCAAAAAATGTGGATACATTAGTAGTATCTACTTCATGAGACATTTGCAAGGACTAAGTACTAATGAATATACAGCATACAGAACAGTACTGGCACACAGTAAGTTCTATTTAAGTAATTACCATTTTGATTTTAGTCAGGAAAAAAGAAAGACACCTAAAATTTTCTTCTAGTAAACTACCTGGTTACTTTCCAAGGTTATGCCGTATTTTACCTCTTCATCATTATATTTCAAACAATCACCTATATAAAGTATGCATATATTTTAATTCTATGAAAACCCATTAGAAATTGAATCAGGATTCTCTGTGTAATCTGGAATCTGAAAATATAGAATACCGTGGTTCAAATATCTTTCCCCAGCCCTCTCAAGGGTCTGAAATATCAAATCAAATAAAGGTGACAAATCAGTCTGCCACAAAAAGATGTCCAAATGACTGTGTCAAAATTGCTAAAACGTAGAATGTAATATCACTGGCAACAAAAGAGACGAGCAAAACAACTAAGTCAAAATGTCAGATACCAATACGAGGGTACTTCTTATATACTGATTGAATATTTGATATTGAATGAAAAGCCAATACATCTAAGAGTGGCCTCCTGCTATACAACAAATATTGTTCTGGTAGCATGTGCATATATATATGAAATTTTGGAAGTAATAGATAGCTGAAGCTAATAATAAAAAAATTTTCTAATACTTCTAGAAAATGTATTTAATTCAGAAGCAGCAGTAGGTTTTCACTCATCCTATTTTGGGAGTATTCAACAAAAATTCAACAGTCAACATTTCTATTGATACATGTGTAATTCTGTAAATGAACCTGTGTAAAAGTGGAGCATTAGTCATGTGCAGAGACAACTATCATCAAAACACAGGTCTGAAGCAATTAAGTGATAGACAAATATAGTACAGTTATTGATTTCTTTTCTAATTGCTTCTTCCAGGTGGGAATCCCTAGGACTGAGATATCTCACAAATAAAACTATTCTAACAATATGGAGACCAGACCTCCTGTTACTGTACCCTGACTGTCTATCATAAAATATACTTGGAAAGGAGAGTTATGGTCATACAGGCAAATCCGAGTTCCTGGTCCCACAATGCAATGACCTATCCTCTACAAAATAAAGCATCCCTTTAATTCTCTGATTACTCAGGAGATTTAGTTACTTAGCCATGCTTCCAAAATGCGTAACCCCAAGCTACCTAAGGTAGGCAGGTACAGAGTAATTACAATATATATTAAAAGGTTGCTAAGAGGATCAAATGACTGAGAACTATACAGTGAAGTAAACCATTATTATCACCTACTGAACAACCAACCAGCTGTGTTTCCATTCTTTAAGATTCAGAAATGTTTTACGTGATCTTTGAGAAAGTAATATTCAACAGTCATTTACGAATTAAAGAAGGTTTTTCATGCAGTTGTTTGGTTAGAGGTATGGAGAAATACATTTTGTATAAAAAGTCTCAGTTAAAAAAAGTACGTTTGTTATAAGCAAATCTAGATCTTTTAAAAAATTTTTTATTTATTTTTATTATTTTTGGCTGCATTGGGTCTTAGTTGTGGCATGTGGGCTCTCTAGTTGTGGTGTGTGGGCTCAGTAGCTGCGGTGCACGAACTTAGTTGCCCCACGGCATGTGGGATCTTAGTTCCCCGACCAGGGATCGAACCCGCGTCCCCTGCATTGGAAGGCGGATTCTTAACCACTGGATCACCAGGAAGGCCCTAGATCATTTCTAACTATGTCTAATCATTCAATCTGCAGGGAAATGATTCTGATTCTAGCTAAGAGGAAATATTATTTTATAGCTATAAATCTATCATTTAAAATAGTAACATTTTAGAAAATAAAATTACTAGGTCTACAAGAAGAATCCATTTTTAATAAAACTAAACTCCTTCAAAAACATTTAGTGAATGTAGTTTAAAATGTAAAATCAAATAGCAAACACAATGTTTCTAAAAACTGACCAACATTTTGATTCTAAAGGATGTCATTCTAATCAATGGTTGTTAATCTAGGATTTACAAGGTCATCTACTTCCTACACTGAACCAAGGTACAATATAAAGAGCTCACTGTCTAACTACTGATCAACTCCAAAATATTATACTTTGGGTATTATAATGGTAAGAGGGAACAAGAATTCCTATACAGTATTATTATATATAAAAGAGGAGATTTGTAGAATAACTCCAACAAACAGTAATTAGCTATTTAGTGTGGTATGTGTTAAATGAGCATACCAAGTCACTGATAGTACATACTCATCTGCTGATTAACAATGCTTGTAGCAACCATCACTAGCTGGGCTATAAACAAAGGTGAAGATGAAAACAACAGAATGAATAAGTGTATTTCATAATTTTTAATCTCAAACCACTCAAAAAAAATTTCACCACTGAGGAAAAGCCTCCTTATCAACAATATATTTACTTATTCACTTAATCCTAGAATACATATAAAGTAGTGTCAGAATTAGTGTAAGCCAATCATGTTAATTCAATTCTCTTTGCCAGTTATTATTTAGGAATGAACATCATCAATGAGTTAGAGGAAGTCTGCTGGGGGCTGCTTCTGACAAACTTTTATAATTAGTAAAAATAAAAGGACACAAAGATGTTGTGCAAGTGATAACTAGAATGATGACAGCCAGCTTGCCATACTGCAGTGAGTCAAGACTAACAGGGCAAGTCTGAACACTAAAGATGGCAGAGAAGAAAGATAGAAATAAGTGATAACCAGTCCTAGAATCTCCCTACTTTGGGCCTTCTCTGTGAAAGGATACATCTTTACCATAAAAGTCACTTCTGGTGTTTTTTTGGTCTCACAGTAAGAAAATATGATCAACTAATAAGATATACATCCTAAACTTAAATGTTTAAATGACACCTTTAAGGTAGGAACAGGTACCTTTTCAACATGCAAAGCATTTGAAAGTGTCAGTAATTAAGAATCATAAAATTATTCTTCAAAAAAACTGTTTTAAAAATTTATGATTTCTCATTTCTGTATCTAGGTCATCTTCCAAACATGACTTTACAGGTGTAATGGAAAACTTCACAATTTCTGTTTTCAGATTATAATAGAAAAAATAGTGAGGTGTGTTTTGATGAGTGGCTGGTAACTCCAGCTTCTGGTTACAGTCTTGGAAGCTTTAGGAATATGAAGGAACTGAGACCTATTGGTATATACTGTAAAGCAAATGCAATTATTATTAGTCACAATGATATTAATTTTTGTTATGAGTAATAATACTCTATTATGCTGTCTGTTTCAGATTCCTGAATGCAGAAGGTCTAAAGAACCACGAGTAAAATCTGCTCCTGACTTAGAAAATCAGATCTGATTCTGGGCTTAATAACCAAAACAATTCAGGGGAACTGCTGGTAATTTCAAATGTTAAAAGGGGTCTCAGAATATCCATTTAGTTCCCATTTCTTATATGAGTTAGAAATCCCAGACTTATCCTGCTCCCCATCTTGTAGCATCTTAAATTCCAGGTATTAATCATAGTTGAGAAAAAAATGCCACTAACAGATCAAAATGATTTATAGATCAGTTTCCATCTTAATAAATATTTTAAGGAAAAAGATTATACACATATTAAAATTATGTTAAAATATAAATATATGCAAATATTAACTAAGGTTATACTCAAAATTATTCTTTTTCCTTTAGAATTTTGAATAACTCGCTGTCAACTACACAAGGTCCACACTAAGTAAAGCTAACTTCCTTATAAATAAAACATTGAATTCAAATAGGACATCAATATCAATTACTTTATAAATAAGACATCAGTGTTATATATGCTGATACTTACAAAATTCGTTCCTTTTTCAGTTTGGTTACTTTTACTTGTAAACCTGAAAAAGAAAAAAATCCTCAGTATTTTATTTATACATTTTATCATTTCGAAAGCAGTTAATCTAAGTTTCTTTATGAATCTAATGCTACACTATTAAGTTACTTGAGCCTGGCCTCTGAACAATGAGCCAGGTTCCATTAGTTTGAAGAGTGTATTTCCCTCACTTGCACCCTTAGGTCACAAAAGAGTATTTGCAACATTATTGCTCTTAGTCTATTGTATGACAGCCAAATAGAATGAAATTTTCTCCACCTAAAGTGAGTTACTTCCTAATAGCATGGGCAAGCATATAACTAGAAGTTCACTATAAATGAAGGTTTATGTTCTGGCATAGCCTATGTATTCTGCTAACAGCAATAGTGCTTATGTAGGCTCAAATCTTCTGGGATTAAAATAGATTGTGTCAGGAAGTCCTGGACTAGGAACACAACTGCTTACAAAAAAGTACTTAACATAAGGCACTACTGTTTTTAGCTCAAGATATGTATTACATGTGTTATATGTATTTTTAATTTTAATTGCGTCTGATACAAAATAGAAGACCACTGCCTATGGGACTTGGGTAATTATTGTTAAGAAAGCAGGCTGATGAGCATTGAGACTGCAAGAGAGGATATGAACAAAATAAGAGTGACATTCCTCAGTCTCACAAACAATAATTAAAAGGAGAAAACCCACCATTAAACAAACATGAAAATACATCCAACACCACTAGCAATATAAATCCAAACCCAAAAAATTACTTAGCAAAATTATAAAAATTTTAATACCCAGTGTTGATAAAAGTGTTGTAAAACTACACTGCCATGCTTTGCAGGAGGTATTATAAATTAGCACAGTTCTTTTGGAAAGCAAGTTAGTGATATATAATGGGACTCTTTTTCATCAATATCCCACATCTTGGATTCTAACCTAAGAATATAATCCAAACTACAGAGAAACTGATAGTCACAAAGAATATTGAACAATGTATTGAAATATAAAATGCTTAAAATAGGGACGAGTTTAAGTAAAATATGATGTAACCACTAGACAGAATAATACACAGCTATTAAAATCATTAAGTAAAAAAGAATAAGTCTATTTAGCAACACTAAACTATTTGGTTCTCTATTTTCTCTATGCTATTTTCTGCAATGTGATTATTAAAAGGGGGGAAAAACTTCTGTGTTTACATTTTCAGATTCCTAAACCAATCTTTTTACTATTCTACAATCTTCCCACTTGTGGATATTATATTCACTTTTAAAAATAGTGCCTAGAAAGTTTAAAAATTCTATATCTACTTAAGAATTTCTTTTATTTGGGGCATAGTTAATCCCCAATAAATGGTTATTAGTTAACTAATTTATGAAAAATTAAAGATTGACTGTCTTTGGTAGTTTATGGCTTCTAGTAAGTTATACATTTAGAAAAGCTTTCCATATAATTTGTATAGAAACATTAATAAATTTGTCACTTCTAAGAACAGGATTTTTCATTATCTGTCTGAACAACATCATTTAGCTAAGTAAGAGTTTTAGAAAACAGACCTATACATTTCTCCACAATCTCCCCCTCCATGGTGCTGACTAGGGATGAAATTAAAAGTCATATAGATACTAATGGGAAGTCACCTTTTCTTATTGCCCAAGAGGTAAGGATTTAATGCCAGGAAATCCAGTTATTATAGAAAAATAAAGGCCCTGGAGAATTTTTTAGTTATACTTTTGCCCTATATCTCAAATTTCACCTCTAGGAAATGTCCAACTGATATGATACATTTACCCTCATTTCTATGGCCTATAATTTGAATAAATAAAATGTTATGAATAAACCTGTAATCAAATGTTCACAGCAGCTTTATTCATAACAGCCAAAAACAGAAACAACCCAAACATCCTTCAATGAGTGAACTGTTAAAAAAAACAAAATGAAACAAAACTGTGGTACATCCTTGTACCACATGTACTACTCAGCAATAAAAAGAAAAGAAGTATTAAAATATGCAACAACCTGGATGGACTACAAGGGAATTATGCTAAGTTGGAAAAAAAAGCCAACCCAAAAAGTACACCCTATGTGATTCCACATACATAACATTCTTAAAATGACAAAATTATAGAGATGGAGACCAGATTATGGGTGGCCAGAAGCTGGAGGGGTTGAGGTGGGAGGAAGGTGGTTGGGGACTTAAAAGAGTAGCTTTAAGGACCCTTGGTAGTCACAGGGATCAACACATGTTAGTGAACTAAAACACACACACAAATGAGGGCATGTAAAAGTAACAGAATCTAAATAAGATTGATAGATTGTATCAATGTCAATTTCTAAGTTGTACTATTATACTATAGTTATACAAGATGTTACCACTGGGGTGAACTGGGTAAAGGGTATATACTACAGTGTGAATCTACAATAAGCTCAAATGAAAACTAAAAAAAAAATTATGTAAAAATATTTGCCCTAAGAGTTGGAATAGGGCTTCCCTGGTGGCGCAGTGGTTGAGAATCTGCCTGCCAATGCAGGGGACACAGGTTCAAGCCCTGGTCTGGGAAGATCCCACATGCCACGGAGTAACTAAGCCCGTGAGCCACAATTACTGAGCCTGCGCGTCTGGAGCCTGTGCTCCGCAACAAGAGAGGCCACGACAGTGAGAGGCCCGCGCACCGCGATGAAGAGTGGCCCCCACTTGCCACAACTAGAGAAAGCCCTCGCACAGAAACGAAGACCCAACACAACCAAAAATAAATAAATAAATAAATAAAATTAAAAAAAAAAAAGAGTTGGAATACTGTTAAAATACAAATTATTATAATAAAGGGAAACATTTTTTCACTGTTAAAAACTGGTGTGATCTTTTGATTTTTAAAAAAATCTTTTCCATCTGTCAAGTTCGTAGCTGGAGAAGCTTCCTTCTTTTTCAGGTAATGATGACAAACTCACAAGACCTTTAAAGTACTTAGTAAAGCATCAAATCATTCTTGAAGAATTAAGAAAAGAACTTGTGACCCTACTAGGCCAAAGACTAGAGTCAGCAGTTTTTCACTCTCTTTTACCCTTCCCAAAGTGTGTGAAAATTTACTTGCTGTTAGATTTTCTTGTTTTTTAATTTTGGCCGACTCTAAAACTCAGGTCTGCCTTTAGAAGTGAAAAGTGCACCCAAGATGAAATGGATTATTGCCATAAACCATTTTAAGAAAAGAAACAATGAGATAGAAAATCCTTATAAACTTCAAAAGAAAATTCTTGGGAAATATGTAAAGACTACTCTTTTATCTTGTAAGCATTCAACACCTGTGAGGCATTTGTTCTGTCATGCAGATCAGCCCTGAAACAGGTTTATGTGTGTATGTGTATGTATGTGTGTTTAAATTTTAGCATTTGCCATTCATCAAGTCAATTAGGCATCCACAATTAGAACCCCTATAAAGTGTGCTTTAATCCTGCTCCACACCCATCGGAAGGAATGAGGCTACACAACAATGCAGCTCCTGTACGAACAGGTAGTCTGTTCAAAAAAGTATTTAGGATTGTAACACTGGCAACCTGAGACACCTAATGAGGAAATAGCGCTCAAAAGACCAAAAGCGCTGCACTACAATTAACCTTATAACGTGTATGTGAATTTTGAAAGAAATGAAACAATTAAGGGCCCATGTGTGTAGTCACATAATACAAGAAACAACTTTAAATAAGAATTCAGAAATAAGCCAAGAATTCAATTTGTGATAGTCAAAATAAAAATCATTGCTATGTTAATTTTTACTCATTCTTGTTCGCTACCCAGAACAAACCATATATGTATGTACTGTCACTGTACAACAAGTTATTTATGATTCTGAATTATAAATTGTAAGCCTAATAACACTTTTCTTGATAAATAGTGGCTTTATATATAGCTCAAATAATTAAGCTTCTACCAAAAACACAACTACTAGTATTTCTGTAACTGCCAAATCAATTATTTCAACTCCAAAGTAAAGACACTTGCCTTTATGAGATGCAGCCATATTTAAGGTGTGCTTAGTTTACTCTTAAGATTTAATTATCTCAAAATGGGTAAATTAATTTTTTGTGGATGTTATCGAATTTATGTTAACACAAATGGAAAATAACATGTGAGAGTTAATGATAGTACTCTTTTTTTTGACAATATAGTTGATATTGTTACAGGTGTACAATATAGTGATTCCCAATTTTTAAAGGTTACACTCCATTTATAGTTGTTACAAAATATTGGCTATATTTCCCGTGTTGTATATATCCTTTTTTTTTTTTTTTGGCCGCACTGTGCAGCATGTGGGATCTCAGTTCCCGGACGAGGGATCGAACCCAAGCCCCATGCAATGGGAGTGTGGAGTCTTAACCACTGGATTGCTGGGGAAGTCCCTATCCTTGTAGCTTATTTTATACCTAATAGTTTATACCTCCTAATCTCCTACCTATATTGCCCCCCACTTCCCTTTCCCCACTGATAACCACTAGTTTGTTCTCTGTATCTGAGTCTGAGTGAGTCTGCTTCTTTTTTGTTATATTTACTAGTTTGTTGTATTTTTTTAGATTCCACATATAAGTGACATCATACAGTATTTGTCTTTCTCTATTTCACTTGGCATAATACCCTCTACGTCCACCCATGTTACTGCAAATGGCAAAATTTCTTTTTTTATGGCTGAGTAGTAGTCCATTCTTTTTTTTTTTTTTAAATGGCTGAGTACATATACACACCACATCTTTATCCATTCATCTGTTGATGAACACTTAGGTTGCTTCCATATCTTGGCAATTGCAAATAATGCTGCTATGAACATTGAGGTGCATGTATCTTTTCGAATTAGTGTTTTTGTTTTTTTTCGGATATATACCCAGGAGTACAATGGCTGGGTCATATATGGCAGTTCTATTTTCAGTTTTTTAAGCAACCTTCATACTTTTTTCCACAGAGGCTGCAACAATTTATATTCCCACCAACAGTGTATGACGGTTCCCTTTTCTTCACATCCTCGCCAACATTTCTTATTTGTGTTCTTTTTGATGATATCCATTCTGACAGGTGTGAGGTGATATCTCATTGTGGTTTTGATTTGCATTTTCCTGATGACTAGCCTTTCTTAATGAGTAGGACACTGATGTTATGGACCAAAATTACTTGCAACTCCTTTCATTGCTAATTTGTGTAGTCTTAATATGAATGTTATCTTTTTGGAATTTTTGATGAAACATCTAAGAAAATAAATGGAGCAATCCAAAACTGAATCAAAAAATATTTATCCTGTCATATTAGAGCCTCTTTACTTTCCGTTTCTTCAATGGGGCTCCAACTCTGTCCTCAAAAATCTGCCTAGTTTTCTATGAAATTGATTACCTTATTTACCAGATATAGAAAATACTACTAGATGAGATGTTGATGGTAAACCATAGCATGGACAAAAACCATTTATTAAAATGGTGACATTCTGAAAAATATTCTAAATTCCATCTTATTACCTGTGCTTTTTAATAATAAACCTGATACTGAAAGGGATTTTAAAAGCAAAAAAAAAAAAAATTGTATCCAAACAAGTTCAGATGCATTTAAGTTCTTATGCGTATCTAAGAAAAATTATGTAACTCAAGTACTACCTTCGTATCTTTTCTTTTCCTTTTTTTTTTTTTTTTAACCTGTCATGAAGTTTTAAAAGCAATGACTGAATTTTGATTCCTATATATACTTCAAAACCTGCAAAGTCTGGACAAGTCCATGTTTGACGTCTTTCAAATAGTCTCTTATACTGGTTTCTCCAAGTGGATCCTCTACTTAAAAAAAAAAAAAAAATTAAGTACCCTTTAGGCATGTCTTTGATGCTATCACAGAGTCACAGGATCTAATTTTATATGGAACTATCTGGAACACATTGACAAGGGACTGTCAAAAAAGTCTTCCTTTCAACAAATTTGCCTGGGCCCAACCAAAATGTTTTTAAATAACATACTAATTTTTAAAAAATAATGCGCGATCACTTAAAACTGAAGAATCTGTAAGTGATTTTGAAATTGGTAAAAGTAGCCTGATCAATATATTATAATATGCTGGAAGTTATCTTCTCTCATCAGCTCAAACATATATCCAATACCTACCATTTATAAAGCACATATATATTAATCAAAATCATCAACACAACTGCTGTATTCCTCCCTTAAAGTTTTTCCATGTATATAAACTAATGCTCCTAAGAGTGTGATGGCTAAGAGTATGGCCATGAGGAGTACACACTTTAAAAACAAATTATCCATTATGTAATATTTGTGAGTCTTATATGTTCTATAATCTGACGAATGGCATGTTGTTCTTATCAAACAATATGTTATTTATTTTCTTGATGCTTCCTCATCGTAGAGGTCTCCTGAAGACCCTGAAACACCAATGAACATGAGGAAGAAAGCTGCCAAATACTTTATCCCTGTTAAATTAGGAGCCTAAAAAATAAAACTGTCCCAGTTTTAAATGGGTATGCCTAAAAATTCTAAAATGAAGATTATGAAAAACAAGCAGTTTGGTTAAGTAATGAAATAACCACAAAAATAAGTCACATAGGGCTTCCCTGGTGGCGCAGTGGTTGAGGACCTGCCTGCCAATCCAGGGGACACAGGTTCGAGCCCTGGTCTGGGAGGATCCCACATGCCGCAGAGCGACTAGGCCCGTGAGCCACAATTGCTGAGCCTGCGCGTCTGGAGCCTGTGCTCCGCAACAAGAGAGGCCGCGATAGTGAGAGGCCCCTGCACTGCGATGAACAGTAGCCCCCACTTGCCACAACTGGAGAAAGCCCTCGCACAGAAACGAAGACCCAACACAGCCATAAATAAATAAATAAATAAATTAGGGCTTCCCTGGTGGCGCAGTGGTTGAGAATCTGCCTGCCAATGCAGGGGACATGGGTTCGAGCCCTGGTCTGGGAGGATCCCACATGCCACGGAGCAACTAAGCCCGTGAGCCGCAACTACTGAGCCTGCGCGTCTGGAGCCTGTGCTCCGCAACAAGAGAGGCCCGCGCACCGCGATGAAGAGTGGCCCCCGCTTGCCGCAACTGGAGAAAGCCCTTGCACAGAAACGAAGACCCAACACAGCCAAAAATAAATAAATAAATAAATAAATTTATAATAAATAAATAAATAAATTAATTAATTAATTAATTTTAAAAAATCCTAATGTGATAAAAAAAATAAGTCACATATAAAACAGTATGTACACTGAACACAACAATACAATAATCTACATGCATTTCTTTTAAAACTAGGAAAGAATAAACAAATGCCATTCCTATAAAATGGTGATTTATTTTTCTTTTCTCAACTTTCTACAGTATCATCTAAAAATGAAAATTTAAAGTAAATAGGTAGTAAAGCATTTCAGGGTTTTAGAGATATAAAATTTTGAGATTTTCATATATTATGGGATTTTAAAAACTTATGTTCAAGAAAATGTTTCATTGATGCAGCTGAACTATGCAATTCATTCAGATACCATTTACTAATTTCTTACTATGTGCCAAGTACTTTTACCTATGGAAATGCAGGTAGAAAGATGAGTAAGACAGGGACTCTGCATAATAAAATTTTAATGATCTTCTTAAAATTTTAATGTCTTGTTATAAGACAACGGAAAGTAATCATTTGAAGGATAAAGAATTTAACCTTATACTTGAAGATGGCAGAATGCTAATTCTTCTCTGTTAAATGTTTAATAAAAACTCGAGTACATCTGGTCCTATTTAAATCATTTGAAGATATTGTATTTGCTTTACCTCCAGGTCACAAAGAATAAGCTTTTTTATAGTGTATATCTCCTATAATAGTTTAAACTTGAAACTATTCCTATTAGTAAACTTACGTGCTGGGGTCACAGTATTATAAACCAAGAGGAAGATATGGCTTCTCTTCAACAGAAGTTGGGAGATGTTATTATTCCTTTGCAGTTTTAAAAGTGCACGTAGCTGATTACATTGTTATTATCAGTGTAGCCATTATACAAGACAGAATATCTTGTATCTGGATTATTTTTGCTATCATTTCATTATATAACTATACTGTATAAATATTTTCCTAAAGAGAATGAATACAATGCCCCCAAAACCTACTGTGTCTTCTTCACTGTTATATTCTCAGCAACTGCTACCATTCCCAGCATATAATTCAATAACTGCTCACTGAATGAAAAGCAAGTGAATACTAAAACTCAGAATACTTCCTCATTGTTTCACACTACATTTTCTGGGGGAAAACAGTGTAGTCAAATGAAGAGCAGAATTAATGTAAAATACTCCTATTTGTCCCTGAACATATGACCACAAGCACAGTCACTTAAAAATCAGATCCTTATCACTAACAACAAATTTGAATTTCTAAACTTTCAAATATTTGAAGTGAACTAATCTGCCTCAGATGTAAACAGCTCCTATCAATTGATAGGGAAAAGGCCAACTACCAAAGAATAATCAGGTATATAAACAGTTCTTGAGAAAGAAATACAAATCACCCTCAAGCATAAGCAAAGATGCTTAACCTCATTCATAAGGGAAATATAAACTAAAACTACACTGAAAATAATCAATAGATATATTAATCAAACACAACATGGAGAATTCTTCTAGATACAGATGGGAACAAACCAACTATAAAAAGACATTTCAGATAACTGGGGAAATTTGAACACAATCATCTAATAGGTATAAGATGACATTAAAGAATTTGTTTTGTTAGTGCAATAATGGCATTTTTTTGTTAAAAAAGACTACTGGAATATATTGAAGTATTTATAGATGAAATTATGTCAGAAAGTTCAAAATAACTGAGTGAAAGAGGGATAAAGATGCAAATGCAACATAAGTAAAACAAGGTTGGCTGTGTACTGATAATGGTTGAAGCTGAGTGATGGGTAAATAGGAGTTCATTATGCTATTCTCTTTACTTTTATAAATGTATAATATTTCCTAAAATTAAAAAGTCTTAAACTTTAAATTCAAAAAAAATGGAAGAATACACACACAAAAGATAATAAAAGTGGTTACCTGTTTGTGTGTGGGGAGAAGAGGGTAGATTTTTGCTGTTTATTTTGTGTTTTCACAATTTTAGAAAAAAAAGTTTAAATTAAAAAAAAAAATGGATAAAACAATAATAACTCCATTGACACCTGGATTTCTAACCGAACACTAATGTACCCTGACTGCATCAGCAATCCTAATATGCTGAAAGAGAGCTTTAATGGAAACATGCATCAGAATAATCTACCAAAGAATGAGCATAATAGAGCAGTAACAGATGCAAGTGAAGTAGTAGATGTAGTTGAACTCCAACCTTTCATAATAAAATTAAAGAGTTTCTAATATTTTTCTCAGCTAAGAATTCAAAAACTACAATTAAGAAATAGACACTTGGGCTTCCCTGGTGGCGCAGTGGTTGAGAATCTGCCTGCCAATGCAGGGGACACGGGTTCGAGCCCTGGTCTGGGAGGATCCCACATGCCGCGGAGCAACTAGGCCCGTGAGCCACAATTACTGAGCCTGCGCGTCTGGAGCCTGTGCTCTGCGACAAGAGAGGCCGCGATAGTGAGAGGCCTGCGCACTGCGATGAAGAGTGGCCCCCACTTGCCGCAACTAGAGAAAGCCCTCACACAGAAACGAAAACCCAACACAGCCATAAATAAATAAATAATTCCCATTTAAAAAAAAAAAAAAAAAAAGAAATAGACACTTTCAGCAAAGTTGTAGGACACAAAGCAACACACAAAAATTAGTGGCGTTTCTTTACATTAACCACGTGCACTCTGAAGAGGAAATTAAGAAAATCCCATTTACAATAGCATCCAAGAGCAGCCAATACAAAATAAGGAATAAGCTTAACCAAGGAGATGAAAGACTTGTATGATGAAAACTACAAAACATCACTGAAAGAAATTTAAAAAAGGAAAGACATCTTATGTTCATGGACTGGAAGACTTAATATTGTTAAGATGTCAACATTACTCAAAGTGATCTACAGATGCAATGCAATCTCTATTGAAATCCCAACGATGTTTTTTTGCAGAAATAGTAAAATATGTCCTAAAATTCATATGAAATCTCAAGGGACTCCGAATAGCCAAGACAATCTTGAAAAAGAACAAAGTTGGAAGTCACATATTTCCTGATTTCAAAACTTAATAAAAAGCTACAATAATCAAAACAATATGGTACTGGCACAAAGACAAACATACAGACCAATTAGAATAGAGCCTTGGCCCCCTTCTCAAAAAAATGGTTTTTGAGAAGGGTGCCAAGACCATTCAATGGGGAAAGGACAGTCTTTTCAACAAATGGTGCTGGAAAACTAGATATCCACAGCAAAAGAATGAAGTTATACCCTTACCTTACACCATATACGAAATTCACCTCATAATGGATCAAGGACCTAAACATAAGATCTAAAACTATAAAACTCTTAGAAGAAAACACAAGGCAAAACTTAATGGCAACGGATCTGGCAATGATTTCTTGGATATAATACCAAAAATACAGACAACAAAAGAAAAAAGTAGATAAATTAGACTATATCAATATTAAAAGCTTCTATGCATCAAAGGACACAATTAACAGAGTGAAGAAGCAACTCACAGAATGGGAGAAAATACTTGCAAACCATATATCAGGTAAGAGATTAATATCCAGAATATACAAAGAACTTCAACCACAACAAAACCCAATATGATTAAAAAACAGGCAAAGAACTTGAATAGACATTTCTCCAAAGATACACAAATGGCCAATAAGCACATGAAAAGCTAACATCACTAATCATTAGGGAAATGAAAACAGTATGAAGGCTCCTTAAACAACTAAAAAGAGTTACCATATGATCCTGCAATCCCACTCCTGGGCATATATCAGGAGAAAACTCTTATTTGAAAAGATACATGCACCTCAATGTTCATAGCAGCACTATTTACAATAGCCAAGACATGGAAGCACCTAATGTCCATTGACGGATGAATGGATAAAGAAGATGTGGCACATATATACAATGGAATATTACTCAGCCATAAAAAGAATGAAATAATGCCATTTGCAACAACATGGATGGACCTAGAGATTATCATACTAAGTGAAGTAAGCCAGACAAAGACAAATATGATATCACTTACATGTAGAATCCAAAAAAAATGATACAAATGAACTTATTTACAAAACAGAAAGAGACTCACAGACACAGAAACCAAATTTATGATTACCAAAGGGGACTGGGGGGCGGGGGTGGGGGAGATAAATTAGGAGTTTGGGATTAACATATACACACTACTATATATAAAATGGGTAAACAACAAGGACCTACTATACAGCACAGGGAACTATATTCAACATCTTGTATAACCTATAATGGAAAAGAATCTGAAAAAGAATATATATATGTATATATATGTGTAACTGAATCACTTTGCTGTACACTTGAAACCAACACAACATTGTAAATTAACTATACTTCAATTTTAAAAAAAGAGAAAGCTATTCAACTGAGGGGAAAAGAAAAAACTATAAAGCACTGTAGTATTAACCTATGGTTGCAGTAGGTAATCAAGAAACAAATGTAAGATGAAGCATTTCCCACACATGGGGGAAATGTATTACATGAAAGTCACAGAATTAGATAGGTATATTAAGGCTTACTATCAAACCTTGAGTTTAGCTTTAATAGTTTAGCTTTTAATAGTACATTTTAACACAATCATATATAACATTTATATACTCAACCTAACCGCAACAGCTCAATTCTCTGTATGCTCATTGCATTTCATATAAACCTTTTAGCTCTTATTTCACTATACTGTTAATTATCTGTTCACATGACTCTCTCTCTACCAGACTGCAGGCTCTTTGAAGGCAAACTGCCATTTACTTTTGGGTCTCAGGGCTTGGTGGCAAACCTAAGCACTGAGACACAAATTCTGAAGGTTTGTCGAATGACTTAGGTAGTATTTTTATGTCAATAAACAATCCTGCAAATAATTTTACAGAAGATAATTAAGTTTAGAGGTTATGTAACTTGCTGAGATCACAGAGCAAGTACATAAATGAAATTAGAATTCAAATCCAGATCTTCGGTCAACAATTTCTATGCCCCTTCCACCACACCATACATATTACCACAAGTAACTACAAGCTGTGCAAGAGCTACATTCTGTGGTAGTTGTCTGTAGTCAAAAAGCAACAACTCAACCATAAAAATGAATCTCCCAAAATTGGAATAGTAAAGGTCCCTTAAAAATGAGATCTTTGAACTGTCATAAAAATTAGTTATTACTATTATAGTCTCAGCAGAATACTGCTACCAAGTATTTCAGAAAAAAATTACCTTGTACTTCTTTATCATGATACTCCTTTAGTTTTGTCCAAAGATCCTTAAAGTCATTAGATACATCTGTAGAACTAGGGCTTCCACAACTGCTTCCCGAGACGTTCATCTTACTTAATATGCTCACACTTCTACTGCCTAATGTTTTCTGACCTTTCCTGTTACATTATACAGGTCTGAAGTTGTCTTTGGCCAGTTCAAATACCTGAAACAACAGATTGCAACATAAGTGAATTCTGCATTTATCTTTGTGTAATTTGAAATCAGTATGACTTCAAGCCCAGGCAGCTGATTTCAAGTTTTCCTTATTTACCTATGATCAATCACTTCAGAATTTGAGGGGGTGGAAGTGAGGAAAAAAGATGAGTATGGTGAGAAAAGCCCCAATTTCAGTTATCTGGCCTTAAGTTAAGCTACACTTTCAGGCAGATTTTTTCTTATTCCACCTATGAGGAAGTAATTACCTACATTATGTTAAGTTGAAAGGATTATGATATAGAGAGGTTTGTAATCATTCATGGTCAGTATTGTTTCCACATTCTAAAAGAATGTATTGCTTTTTTAACTGTTGAGTTGATATGGAATACAACAATATATTGAACCAAAAACTGGAAAACACTCTGAAATATTCTTGACTTAATAAGCATTCACATCTAGACACACAGACACACAGACTGTAAAAGAGCAAGAAAGATGATTGACATAACACGAGTATCTGAACAGCTTTCTCATAACAATGAAATCAGTGAGCAAGATACAGACACAGCCAAGATCTATGAATACAGAAACATCTAAAAACAAGGCAAATATGGGTAAAGCTATTTTGTGTCTCTCAGAATAAAGGTGAATGATTAAGTTTATTATTTGTGTAGCCCCTGAAGGAAGCAACAAGCTATTAAGTTCAAGTGGATTAATAAATATTTTAATATGTGTTCTTAAACTGAAACCATTAACTAGCTACTACTAAAAAAATAAAATAAAATGATTAACAAGTCTACTAACCCTCACATCCGGCTTCTTAGTCAATGCCTTACCATTGCTAACAAGTGCCCAAATGGATTTAAGTGTCTTTTACTAACCATTTCCTGAGGTCTCTGATGAAGAGGCTAAGATAAGCAATGGCATGTCTAAAGGGAGCAATATTATGTGCAGAGCCACTTGGTAAACTATAAAGCACTACAGAAATAAAAATACATTTATTAAGCTTTTCAAAAATTGTGATTATACTTTTTTTGAAGATAATCAGTGAAAATTGAACAAGTACTAGATTTTACATAATATTAGGAAATTATTTTTAATTTCTAAAGAGGCTTGTATTCAACTATGTATTAACTCTAAAAGATAAATCAATGGGTCTATACTACTGTCAATAAAAGCCACCATTTATTAAGTGGAGTGTGCTGTTTTATATTCCCTTTTAATTTAATCTTCACAATTGTATAAAACAGCTACTACTGATATTATTAATTTCATTTTAGAGTTGAAGAAAACAGGCTTAAGAGACTAAGTGACTCGCCCAAGGTCACATCGCTAGGACACGGCTACTACGGCCACGTCCCCGCTGCAACTCAAGTTGTGATGCCAATGAACTCCAAAATACTTCTAAGAAGCAAAAAAAAAAAACAAAAAAAAGTTAACTATTTTTATTAATCAAAAAGTTCAAAACAAAGTTTTAGTTACTTTAATGAACAATTTAAAATTGTATATTTTAGTATTAAATAGTTTAAAACCAATAGTGTAAAATAAGCTTCCTTTAATAAATATATCTACCTTCAGGGGTAATAAAAAGGTTAAATGTTTTTTTCCCCCCACATAACAATTTATCAATACTAAGCTGTTCAGATACTCGTGTTATGCCAATCATCTTTCTTGCTCTTTTACAGTGTGTGCGTCTGTGTGTCTAGATGCTTATTAAGTCAAGAATATTTCAGAGTGTTTTCCAGTTTTTGATTCAATATATTGTATTCCACATCAACTCAAAAGTTAAAACCCTTTCCAATCTATTTTGCATGCTTAGCACTTTTTGCTGGCATTTCTTTTGATATTGAACCGTTATTCGCTGCACGAATAATTTCTCAAAAATGTGCATCTCGCCTCTCAAGTTGCATCCTGGGCTCAACAGTTTGCAAAAATTTAACACATTTCAATGCTTCCTGTTGCAGTGTAAACCATAAACCACCACACTGAAGGTGCTCAAGAGAAGATTTCTTTCCTGTCACACCACACACATTCTTAGGTGAGGCAAGAGCCGCTCCTCAGTTCACACAAGGGCCCTGGACAAACTGAATAGGGACTCTGACTGCTGCTCTTACGAGCAGAGCAGAGGTCCAGTGGCTCCCATCCCAGGACCCTTAGGCATCAGCCTCCTCCCGCGCCGCGAAGGGCTGGCGGTCCGCCCTCGCCAAAGCGCTCCCCCAGCAAACCGCACGACCGGCGCCGGAAGCCCGCGCGGCGACCCCGGGCGCAGGTCGGCGCATGCGCGTGGCGGGCCCCGCGCCAGCAGGCAAGTTCTCAGCTGGTGCGAAGACTAGGGAACAGCACTGAGTGCTGGCTCGTCCGCAATCCGGTCTACCTCCCGCGGAGTTTAGGCCGGCTGCAGCCGACTCCTCAGATTCAGCCCCAGAGCCATACAGCCATCCCCACCCCGGGTCCAAACGCCTTCGGTCAGCCGGCAGCTCCAGACCGGAAATAGCCCGCTAGGACCCAGCGCTTTGGGTCGGGGAAAGAGATTCCTTCTACTCACGGCAAGATTGCCTCGAGATTCTCGAAATCCCCAGCAGGAACGCGAGCACGCTCTGGAGCGGGGAAGAGACGGCCGTTCGCTTTTCTGCTTGTTCCCTCACTAATCTGCCAAACCGCCAGCAGCCAAGCCGCCCCCTCGGGGCAGCCCGCGCTTTCCAGCGCTGGGGGAGGGCCCGAGGGCCGCCGGCTCCGCTCGCCCCGCCCGGACCTCGCGCGACGTCACGCAACGTCGCGTGGGAGTTCCCGCGACGTCACGCCTCTTCCTCCTCCCGCCGCGGAGCGAGGTGGCGCCCCTCACGACCGCTGCGGAGGAGCTGGGTCGGCGTTGAGTCCCACCGCGTTGGGCGGTGACTGGAGAGTGGAGCTCCTCCTTTGAGCCGTCAGAAGAGGCTCCGAGAGCTGGCGGGCACCACCGCGTTTTTGAGAGGGCCTGGAGAAAGCTCACGCTGTTCTGTCTGCGGAGCTTTACGTTCTCCTAAGAAGTGATCAATGTGTCTGACTTAAGCCCGTTTCTGGGAAAGCACGTAGGAGCGGCCTGTACCAGATGGAAAGTAAAAGTTAACTGAGGAGGGAAGGGATACAGATCAATCTAACATAGCTTTCCGGCTGGTAGCTCTTACCTACAGTTTAGTGATGCGACCTGACGGGACTGGGTGGCGAGGCCGCGTAGCAAAATGAACGATGTATATTTTGCACAGGTTAAAGAAAGTTTCTGACGAACCTGAAATGAGACGGAATCAGAAGTGACGCATTATTTATTGGAACAACATGCTGTTAGGTAATTTTTTTAAGTCAACGTTTTATGTGGCTGTTCGTTTATAAACATTCAAATTGTTAGTATATTTTCCTATTTATATTTCCTATTTAAAAGAAGCGTTTTAGCGTTAGAAATTCTAAATATATGAAGTTGAAGAAAATAAACAGAATAGACAGTATCATAATATTTTTTAAACCAGTTCAGTACTTTTCTTTAATACTTATAAGACCTGGGAGGAAGACAGAGGATATTATAAACTTTAAAAAGTAGAGTTGTATTTGGGAAATCATAGATATAAAATGTGTAAAATAATTTTCTCGTTCATTCCCGGTCTTAAGGGATGAGTATCACAGCTTACTCCTTGCGAGTGGACATAACAGGATGTTTCTGTACCATCCTAGCAATGCTGTAGGAACGTTGGCATCTTTAAAAAAGAGAGCTGATGAACTTTCATTACCCTGTTAAAGTATCATTCACTTCCAAATTTTATCTTGTTTTAGTCTTTTCTATCAGATCCTCTTATAGCACTATGTGCTATGTACCTTCCTATCTGACACTTATTGCAGTTTTCATTATTTATTTAATTAATTCTGTCTCCTCACCTAGACTCTTAAGTTTCTTAAGGTCAAAACCATGTCTTGTTCACCTTTTTATCACCAGAAACTAACCCAGTGCTTGCCAGAGAGTCAGTCTCCGTGTAAAATGAATGAATTGGGCGTTCCTTTAGGGATTCATCTCTTTCATTTCAGCGGAGAATATCTTTGAATCCATTCTAAATTCTTAGATTCTCTTTATGGGACTTTATGATAATCACTTTAACGGTGGAAACAGTAGGCATACTTGTAGATATCTGCCTCCAATAAGGAGCCTTAAGACCTACATATAAATTATGAAGTCCTATGAGAAAACTTCTATGAGAAAACTTCTTTAACAGAGAAGCAGATATTTTGAACTCTTTGTAATACTGGGTTTCTCAAATTTTATGGCTTAGAACAATGCTTCCCAAACTTTTTCAGTACCTGGAAAAAGAATACTTGTATTACATATTGTGATAAAAAATGAGACTGCTTCCATCCAGAGGTAACAGAAACTAGGATTCCAGCCACCTCAGGCCCAGCACTGCCACCTTGAGGGTTGGGAGTTTAATGTCCTAGCATACGTATTGGAGGCCCTTGGTTAGGTTACTCAATTTAAAAATTGTGTGGTGAAATGGTTAAAACGGTAACTTTTATATATGTACACTTAACCACAATGAGAAAAATTGTGTACTAAAAACTCTAGGATTCTTAGAACTGTAGAATTTTGGAACTATGTAGATTTTGAAATCATCTAACTCAAGCCATTTTACAACTGAAACTCTTTGTTGATTCATTCTATACAATCTGCTTACCTCCTACAGCTGGGTAGTTGAGGGTTGTGACGGGAAAATCACATAACAGGTTAGACTGATAGCACTAAAATTACGTGGTTTCAGACCTCATATAGGGCACCAATTAATCTCTAAAATAGCCTTTATTTAGCTCCTTCTGTTTCCTTTGCTGTCTTCCAAACCTTCACTGTTTTCCTCAAGCCTCTATACAGTATTCTCACTCTCAGCAGACACCTTCACCTCTTGGTTAAATAAGACAATGGGACTCAACAAGTGTGATCTTCCTGAAATTTCCTTTTCCTTTCTCAACTTTGTGAATTAGGCAATACCATTTTGCAGAGAAAAATGCAACCCTAATCCAATTGCTTCTCATCACCTCGTCTGTATCCACCCTGGGCCAAGCCACCATCATCTTAAACCTCTTCTGCAGCAATAGCCTCCCTTTTTTTTTTTTAAATCAACTATCTTTCTGCTTACACTGTTTTCCCTTTACAGTGTATTCTCCAACAGCAGTCAGAATGATTCTTTAAAACCTAAGTCAGAACATGACACTCCCTTAGCCTAAGACATGCCAGGGTCTTCCCATCACTTTAGAATAATATCAACCCCCTTTCCATGGAGTCAGGACAGGTCAATCACTGTATTCTACTGATGTTACCTCCTAAATAGAGTTCTGAATTAGTGCTTTCCTATCCATCCTCACTCTTTTTGCCCTAGTTTTGGCCCTGATATTTCTTACCTAGACTATGCTTCCAATCTTGCACCTAAATGCAGTTTCCACACAGCTGCCAGAATGCCCAACCTTTATTTCTGATCTTGGCACTCCCTTGTTTAAAACCCTTCAGTGGCTCTCAATTGCCTAAAGATTAAAATTCAATCCCTTTAAAATGTCAAAGAAGCCCTTCTTAACCTTGCACCTCTACCCCGCACCTTATCCTTTCCCTCTAAAACAGGAGACTGCTTATATTCCTCCTTCCTGCTCTTTGCTATTTCATTGTCTTGGCTCATACAATCCTCTTCTCTTGAAATTACCTCCGCCCAGATCCTTTATATTTCACCCCCTTTCTACTTATCCTTTAAGACTTAGCTCAGGTAGTGCAGCTTCCAGGAGACTACCTTAATGTCTCTCTTCACCCCTTCTTCCTACCCCCTTCCACAAATAGCCCTCCTCATTCTCCCATACCCTTCTATATGTATCTTTGTCACTGCATTTAATGCTATTATATTGTAATTATGTTTATATCTTTTATCTTACCCAGCTAGGCTGCAAGGGGTTTCTTGATAGCGGAGACTGTGCTTTCTTCATTCTTCTCGGTATTCCTAGTTCTTATCAGAGAGTCTTAGAACAGTACTACCCAATAAAGCCACATATATGATTTAAAGTTTTCTACTAGCCGCATTTAAAAAGGTAAAATGAAACAGGTGAAATTAACTTAATGTTTTGTTTAACCTAATTTATCTAAAATATTATCATTTCAACATGTAATCCATATACAGATTTATGAATGAGGCCTTTTACATTATTTTTCTTCATACCGAGTCTTTAAAATCTGATGTGTATTTTACCTTCATAGGACATCTCAATTTGGATTAGCCACATTCCAAGTGCTCAAACTCACATGTGGCTAGTGGCTACCATATTGGCACAAAACATGCCTAGCATATATAATGAACAAATGAGGTTACATGATTTACCTGAAGAACCAAGATGGAGCTGATTCCTATGGAGCTGTTTCCTACTCTAAGGCTATTTCTGTTATTTGTGCTGGGCATTTCCCATCTCTCTCCCACTCTACACATCATGCCATTCTCTTCCCCTCCCAGCAAATTTTTTGCCTGTATCCCCAGGCAAAAAATTTAGTGATTAAACCCATTATGATTATTTACGTAATAATGTCCAGCACCTTTAATACGAACACAAAATACTAGTAAACTGGAGTGAGCTGTATACCTACAGTCAGAACTACTTTAAGAGCAGAACAAAAGAGATAATAAGAGAAAGATAAAAATAATAAAGAGGGATAAGAGGGGAGAGAAGTATTAACATAATGGAAAATTATGCTGTCAAAATTTGTGTCAACCTAAATGAACATGATTTAATTTTTAAACAGTTGTTTACAGTAATTACTAAGTGTTGTTTGGGGTTAGGGGTACACATCAATTAGTGATCTTGCCCCAAGTGCCAAAATGTTTTATGATTTGAGTCGATGGTGCTGAGATTCCAGTTAGGTTGAGCAGTTTTATAATTGTTTTAAAAGATATATTTAACATTCATGGAGGATGTCAGTATCACAGTTTTTCTTTTGACAGTCTTAGGTGGTCATTAAAGTGCTTATAAAAGACATTAAAGATTATACATTGCTTTCTGATTAGAAAAATTAGCCTCATGTAGTCTAGCCAACTTCCAACTTAGGTAGAGAAACTTTATTTATTTTGATTATCACTATGGCTACATATACCTTCTTCATTTCCCTTTATAAACTATTAAAGTAGTTTGTGTTTTTAAGTACTTAGCTACTTCATTTCACATCAGCAATGGGCAAAGTTTTGTTAGCTATATAATTTTCCCAATTTAGGAACTATCACTTTATACTTGATAAATAGTCTTATACAGTATACTGTGTGCTTGCCTATTGGCATAGGTTTAAATGATGGTGGGCTGATCCAGGATGTTAATGATCTGCTATTTATTGTCAATGGAAAGAGGCATCTTTTTCTTCCAGGTCATCAGTTTGTATACAGTGGCTGCTTGGGCAGTATTTCATATCTCTGCAGTATAGGTTAATGAAGCGTAGGAATTTTGTTAAGATAGCCCTTAGGCCCTTTCTGTAACACTGGCATTTGTAAGAACCTCAGAGCTTAACCGCTGCAGAGATGATAAAAGAATTTGAGTGATCCCTAAGACTGTAGAGTGGAAAAGTGGATTGTATTTTGGGAATCTTGAAAAACCAATCTTTATCTTTTTATCCAGTAAATGTAGTTCTATACAACATTGTCCTGTGTACATATGTATAATGCTGCCCTGATGGAAACTGTGGGAACAATATTTACAGTAATGTAAATGGAAAATATTATGAAGAGTTAACTGTAGGAACAAGTCACTGACACTTGGAGTCTATTAATTAAAGCATTACTTGATGGGTTCACAGGAGCAAACACGTTTAATATTCATTGCTTTGTCCACTTAAAAAAATAATGATGCACGTCTTAAATGGTAATTTTTCCATCTATGAATTAATGAATTTATTCACTGCTGGCAAATAGTTGTGATCTTTAATGTACTCATGCCTCACAAATTGCAGATATGTCTTCAAACACACTGGCTGACTTTTTCCTCCATTTTTTTCTTATTCTAACTATGTTTGAGAAAAATAGACTTTTTAAAAAATAATGACATTTTGCTTTTCCTAATCCATATGTCAGTCTAAGGTTAAGGAAGCTTTGATAATTACTGATCCAAAAATGTTTTACGTTTAAAATTCAGTTCTTAGAGGAGGCCTTTGGTTTTAGCCAATACTTTTCTATTTTACTTAAGTTATAATCGGAAGTATTAGAAGTGAATAGTGAAATTAAATTATGTTTTAATTCACTTCTCACCCTTTGGGACAATTTGTTTTTGCAGACTATTTAGGATAGATAGAATTCCTCTTCCCAAATCTAGTACACTTATATAAAATGACCATATGCCCTGGCTTACCAGCAACAGTTCTGGTTAATGTCTGTTCTTCTGGCTTAACTATTAACAGGGCTCCCATTTACTCTAAAAAATGTCCTGGTTTGGGTGATAAGTCAAATGGTCAGAAGCTTTAGGGAATTTGAAATATAAACTAATAAAAAGGGGAAGATTCAAATGACCTTTTGTTGTCAGGAGTATTTTCTTCTCAACTATGTACAGATCTCTCTAAACTCGTTTTAAAGAATATTATGATATAGATAATGTAAGCCATAAAAGAATTGCACTTTTTGATTTATTGCTAGTACTCTGAAATTCCCATTAGTTGGGAAGTGGTTTGTTTAATACTGATAGAAAATGGATTCAAGAAAAATTTGCGATGATAAAAATACAAAGTACTGTTCCTACTTCTCTTTTGAACCTAAAAATAACTGTATCATACAGGTAGAACAGGTACAGTTTTCATCTTTTCACAAAGGTTGATAAATTAGGTGGTGTGACTAGCACTATATGTACAAACTAGTAGGTAAGTTGACCCAAGACTTTAAACCCAGTCTTCTGGACATGAGTCCTGTGTCTATGATCTTTTCAGTACACCATGCTATTTTTGAAAAATAGAATCTCTGTGAAGCTTATTCTGTGCTTTTCTGTTTTTAATTTAGAAAATGCTTTTGAGAAAATAACCAAATAACGTTTCTGAAAAATTATTAAAAAATTATTACCTAAAGGCTAATTTGCAGTCCCAGTACATTTTTCTGTTTACTTCAGAAAGCTTTATATTATATGAGGTTACTATAAGGACTTTTAAATTTGATAGCAATTTATTAAAGTCTTATTGAGAAGAGGAAAATAAACTGGGCTCTCTTGGTCAGGATTGGAATGAAGCACTATTCTATGAATTAATCTCAGTTTTTTTAGACTTTTTTGCAATAATAATTTTATTTCTTAGTAATTATGGCACATATGCCCTTTTACTTGGTTTACAATAGATGTGGACATTTGAGAGATGAATATAAATTGACTTCTAATGGAATTAGTGGAAGTGTTTATACTAGATTCCCAGCTAGATTCTTTCATGTAGTAAGTTTAAAACTAAATAGATTGAAGAGCCTTGAATTATGTTGTACTCTCAGAAGGGACCAGAGCAGGAAGTGCTCCAAAAATTGTGGCGTTATTCTACAGTCAACGATGGCATATGGCCATATTCCCAGCCAATGGTACTGTGCAAGCCCTGAGTAAGAGCTGATCAGGGTTTATGCTCTGGCCCTATCTCTGGTTATCTGCATGTTTCCTAGACAAGTCTTACTTCCTCAACTGGAAAATGAGAATACTCATACTTAGTATGTCCAAAAGGGTGGTTGTAAAAATGAGGTATTATATGTGAAATTACTTAAAGCTTGCCAGTTGGGAACAGAGTGGTAGAAGGCTTTCCAGGCAGAAGGCATGTGCAAAGGTTCTGCTGTGGGGAATCATTGTGAGCTCTGGAAAGTGTAAGTATATAGTAATGTATTTGTATAGGTTGATAGTGGGAAATCAGCAGCAGATCCACCGGATTTTTTGAATGAATTATAATTTGTAATTATAATCCTATTAAGCAAGTAATTTAACTTCTGTGTGCCTCAGTTGTTTATCAGTGATATGAAGGTAATAATATAAGCCTTGGGTATTTCACAAGATTGTTAAGGATTGAATGATTATGTATATGTATTCAAATAGTGTAAGAAGCTGTTGTTAATAATAGATAAATTTAAGAGCTACAGCTAATCAGAGAGATCTTTCCAATTGCTAACGTTATATAATTATAGTGAAATTGTTGAATTGCTATGCAAATTGTGAGAGATTTATAATTATAGAAGGGATTGGATTAAATAATAATTTGTTAAGTGCTTTTACACATCTTATTTGATTCAAATTATTAAGTTTAAATAAGTCTGGTAGTTAAATACTCAGGTAATTATTATATTGTTATTTCCATTATATTACAAGGGATTTTAACCATTATCTAGCTGAACTGCAGAATTGTATAGAAAGGAGAAACTAATTTATTCATTTATTTCAGAAATCGGTGGTTGTAAGGAATCATTTATTTAACAGAGATTTATGATCTATTCAGCTTCAAGTCCAAGAAAGGGAGCATTGGTATCAAGCTGATTATGATCTGAGCTAATTTAGTGAAGACCTGAGTATGTTTGATAAATCCTTTTGAAAATAGTATCTGCTATTATTGGGCTGTGTTCAGTAGTGTGTGTCCCCACTTTTTCTTATATCTATGCCCTCTTCAGTCCAGTTTCCCTTTTTTAGTTCATTAGCTAATTTAACCACCTTCTAAGAAAGAGTTTTTTTAAAACTCAGATAATTATTCTATTCTAACATAGTTCAAGTTAAATGAAAAAAGGATATGATTTTAATCAGATTTCTTTTTTATTTGTACCTGTTTCTTCCTCATTTTTCTAAGCTAAGTTTCTATCATTATGCAAATGTATTTACTTAATTAGAGCACATAACTGGCTATTCACTTTTCTATTTTTAATCCACTTGACTAGAGCCTTCATCTAACGTATTCTTCAGAGCCATGCTCCAGGATCACAGTATAGGTTATAATGAATTAGTTCTTGTAATCAGACCCTATTGGACATAGTCCAAGACAAACTTGTAGCATTCAAAATTCTGTGTTTTACTATAGTGAGAAGTGTTATTTGAGGGTCCAACATAGTCAATCTATTTTTATTACAGTTTTACCAGTGTAGACTTAAACAATAAAGTCTTTGAATCAATGCTGGATATAAAAGTATTTACAGAGTATGTACTGATTGTTCATTTTGTGGCTGTTTGGCTCTTCAAAAATTGGCAGCCAAATTCAGGAAATGAAATGTAGTTTATTAGAAAATACCTTTCTCACAGAAGATCAAGTTTCTGTGCATCTCAGGTTTTGTGGGAATGGATCAAATACGTCAGACAAAAATTGGCTAAAGTTCCTTATTTCCATTTGAAATTGCTGTACTCATTTCTCAAAAAATCTATTTTAGTTGTACAGTGTATTAGTTAAAAGTATATTGTTAAACCAAGGAAAAAGTGGTTTTACCATATTTGTTCAATAATAATAATATACTGGACTCCTCTTGGGCCCTGCTTACATCAGTCATTGCAGTGCAAACCAGATTCCTGTCAGGTAAAACCTGACACCTCACCTGACTTTCGGCTTTAACATTAGCATTAACACATGTTTTGTTATGGTACCAGAGGAACTGCTGAGAATTTAATTTATACTAGATGTATTTAATTTACACTTACTGGTGGAACTAGAATAACATGTCATTCATCTTAAAAAGTAAAACTGTGGGAAAAGAGCCTGGTTTTGTTGTGCTGGAATGGACTGAACAGCTTTTCTTGCTGAATGGACTGTAGCCATGTTCCAGATTCCTGGTTCCTGGCCTATATTCAGGTTCCAGTGGTTAGTTCTATATTATAGTTAAAAAGCAGTATACTTGTTCCTGAGCAACATATATTTGTTTTAAATTTTGTCAGGCAAGCACTTGGACAGTGAATAGAACAGAAGGTAACAGCTCACAAAACTGCTATGTAGATGGTAGTTATCATTCATTACTTATTATATGTTTGAAAATTGATCACAATATTAATATCTTCAGAAATGCGAATGATCCTTTCATCTCAGACTAAATTTCATCTACTTTCAGTTAGGGGACCTCCAAATGTAGACCTGTATGGATGGTCCTCAACTTAAGATGGTTTGATCTTAAAGATCTTTCAACTTTATGATGGTATGAAAGCCATACACATTCAGTAGAAACCATAATTCGAATTCTGAATTTTGATCTTTTCAGGGGCTAGCAGTATGCAGCATGATGCTCTCTTGTGATGCTGGGCAGCTGCAGCAAGCTGCAGCTCCCATTCAGCGATCACGAGGGTAAACAGCTGGTACACGTAAACCATTCTGTACCCAGACAGCCATTCTGTTTTTCACTTTCAGTACAGTATTCAATAAATTACTTAAGATATTCAACACTATTATAAAGTAGGCTTTGTGTTAGATGACTTTGCACACCTGTAGTCTAATGTAAGTGTTCTGAGCATATTTAAGGTAGACTCGGCTAAGTAATGGTGTGCAGTAGGTTAGGTGTATTAAATACATTTTTGACTTACGATCAATTTACAGTGGGTTTATCGAGACATACCCCATCATAAGTTGAGGAAAATCTGTATATGTTAAATGTAAATTTTTTCTAGAAGACCTCATCGCAGAACTCTATAATATTGCTCTGTGTCCATAAATATTGTACTGCAAGCTACAGAAAGTTATCGATATTGTATTTCTTAATGTTTCAAGATGCATTCAGAAATTCATTAGATTTAAAATATTTTCATGTTGGAAGGAAGTGTTTCTCACTCCTAATCTAAATCATTGTAGAAGGGATAGGCACAGAACCTTCAAGGGAGTAGACTTAAGATAGAACTTTGAAAAAAAATTTGCCATGTAAGTTATATTTTCACTTTGTCAGTAATACATAATTTCTAAGTTAATAGTTTTCTGATTACTTTTAAGACTATATGTCTTTAACACGATGAGCTATACCATTCTCTATTTCCCAGTCAGTTTTTGATGCATAGCAAGTTTGGTTATTAGTCCTGTGTTATCCAAATTAGCTATTTATATAGAAATGTTTAAAAAATATATGCCTGCTTTTCAATTGTTTATAGTAATATCCACTCTGTATGCATGAAAATTAAATGCAAATTAAATACTAATTTAATGAATAGTCACATAAGGTTAACTTGCTTATGTATCTAATAGTTTTAATAAGAATGTATAATTAGTGGGCTAAATTGGTGAAGTGGTACTTTTGTCTTTAGGTATACCATCTTACATACACGCTTTTCAGTCTAAGAGAAAAACAGAATGCATTTACCATGGATATAAATTCAAATTATAGTATTCACATAACGCTTATTTGTACAACAGTTAAACATCTTTCAGGAACTTAAAGTTGACTGCAAGAGCTCAGTAAGATCAGCTTGTGTTAGAAGTGGGTCTATTTGTTGGTTCTAATATGAAGTCATAACCTCTTCCCTGTTCTTTCTTCACACATTGGAAGATGTGTCAATTGACCCAGCTTTCATTAGATAAGCTCTTAAAATGTTTTTTCACACTCTTCTGAACTCCCTTCTGACTAACATGCATTTCATGAATATCTCACGTGTGAACTTTGCTTATTGGCTCCATCTCCTAATCAGTTTATCTGTCTGAGGCTAATTTAATATTTTTAGAACATGTTAAATCCTATTCTATCTTCTTACATCCAATTTTGGATTCACTCTTTCTATCATTATTTACTATCAAGGGAATGTAATATAATTTCATATTGACCTACAGTAAATTAATTCCTAAGAGAATCTTTTGGAGGAAAAAACATACTCTAGAACCCTGAAGAAATAATTCAATTGGTAGTAGAAAGCACAATCCTTAGAGCATATAGAAATCCTTGGCCAACTAATCTGATATATGAAATAATACAATAGATATAAATAGATGTAAAATGCCTTTGAAAAACTCAGATACTAGGCACAAGCAAGGTATAATTTGGACTATGTCACAATTCCTTCTTTTGGTATAGATGATTGAAATTTGAATTTTTAAAAATTAAGCCTTTTAATCACCTTGGTATATTGCTCTCAGAATACGTTTATCAAAGGCATCTTTGAAGTGATTCTTTAATTGGATGCAATTATATGGGTTTCTAATTATTTTAATTTAATAAGATTAAAATGTTTTCCAATATTAAATCTTAATGCTTTCCAAGGTTGCTGATTTAATTTTATCTCTGATCAAAAGAAAATGTATATTCTAAGTTAAGCTTTGACTTCTCTTACTCAAGCTATTTGTTGAAATTTATTATATATTCTATTAAAGAGGTGGGAAGAATATTGACGTGCTACACCTACTATGTTCTAGAAACTCTGCTAGATGTTTACACAGAATATCTCATTTGATCTTTCCTACAACTCTTGGAGAATGGTATTTGTTTCCTTAATTTACAGATGGAGAAAAGAGAACTCAGTGTTAAATAATTCCCAAGGGTAAACTAGCTTGTAGCAGAGTCAGTATTCAAACCCATCTCAGTTTGGCTCAAAAACCCATATGTTTTTCAATATACTACCTTTTTTCTTGATTGTAAAGACAAGAAACAAATGGAAGTAATTATTTTCCAGAGTCCACTTGGACTGAACTAAATTTACCAAATTTAGAAACATCCCTCTGGTAAGATTTTACCTGTAAAAAGAGAAGAGGCTTAGGAGAATTAATTTTTAGCTCCAAGAATCAGAATTGAAAAATTTGAGCCTTTGGTTCTCAAGCTTTCTCTGGTCCTATTTCCTTGGAATTCCTCAAGTTAAAGACATTTAAAGCATTTTCGAGCACTTGTGCTCAAAGCACTCTATTAAGATCTCACCCTTTAAATAACAGGTTTTGTCCCCTCTAAGATGGGTTTTGAGTCCTGCAATTCTGGGCTTCATAACCTTATTGAAATTTTCCTGTCAATTCTAACCAAATTTTAGAAGTACAACCTTCTTAAGCAAATCCTAAACTATATCCATATAAGAGTGATTAAAACAATACAAGAATAATACATACTAAGAAAATAAACAGTTGAGACAGTTTAAAGTAATAATAAGTCAGAAAATGACAGCAGGATCCACAAATAATCTGGGCAAATATAAAGGAATGTGAGGTACTCTTATGATTTTGATTCACAATTTTGTGACGGAACTAAGAGATTAGGTTTTGAAGAGGTTGTCATCTTCATTGCCAATGGCAACCCCATAAGTTCCGCCACTATACCAAAGAAGTTTGGGGGCAATAATTATATAGATTAAAATATAAAAGCAAATAATGTCTTGGTTCAGTAAATATTCCTTAAAATAACTTATACAACACAATTTTACCTTTTTACAAATCCTTTAGAACTCACAACAGATTTCATGTAGTAGTCAGAAGAATCAATGTAGAGCAGTGAAACAAATATTCGTCTGGGCTGCTATCAGGAAGCTGGGATGTTCTGGTACCACCTCTACCCTTAGATTGTATAGTAGTGATTTAGCTACGTTTGGGGGCTTTTCATTCAACTAAAAAGTGAGAAGTTGAATTCATTAGTTATTCTTAAAGAGTCCTTCTAGCTCAAAAATGTCATGATTCTAAGTGCTTTTGGTAGGAAACACATGAATATATTCAGGAAGGAAAGAGGTTATAGTTGTAAAGAAAGCTAGCATGGTTGACAAAAAGAGTCATTGTGTGAAACTGTTGCCAGGAATAAAGACAGAGGAATGCGTCCCTAACTAGACTTAGAGAATAAAAAGATTTTTAAATGACTAGAACACTTTTTGACCTGGGCCCTCAGATAATGCAGGGCTATGTAAAATACATACGCACATACGTGTACAAACACAGACTCCTAATTTGATAGATAAATCCACGTATCCTTAATTTTAATCAAAACATCACAATGTATCAATATTTTAAAGGAATCAATTTATGGAAAATACATAAAAGTCATATTTAATAGGACTTTCATATATTTGAAACTAAAAATCCATTAAGTGAAAACTGTTGACTCCTCCCCCAAAATGTAGAGTTAGACTTGAAATTTTATGCACAAATTTTATATGAAGTATATATCTAGTTCCTAAATAGCTTTCCTCAAAACCATAAACATAAAAAACGCTTAATAAATAAGTTGGAATCCCAAATTAAGTTTATCTTTGAAGAGTAAGCCCTGTATTTTAAACATAGTAAGATTTAAAAATTTTAAGTTACTATATATAATATAGTTACCAGAACCACTAAAACTATACTCTAGTGACATATATCTATATTTAGCCTGAAAACTAACTGAAAAGAGAAAAATTCAACTAACTAAAAATTTTGGTCCATATTCTCCAAAAATTGTCCAAATACAGTTTATGCTGAATAAAATTAATTTTTGGTTTGCTGAATCAGCACATTCCTTTTGCAGATTCAACATTACATAGCTGTTTTAGAAATTCAGCTGAATATCAGAAGTTTTATGCAGAATTGCCTTGGAGTAGGCAAGCATCCAAAAGGTTTCCCTGCAAAAACTGCAATCTCATTTGAACATTTATTCTCACTTTTTAAAAATTCTTTATTAACATCCTGAAGAAACTCTTATAGCCTTTGAGTCTGAACATAATGACAAAGTGAAGACTCTAAAGGAACAATGAAAAGGATGCATCTGTCTTGCTCAGTTCAAGGCAAGTCATATGATGGCCTACAGATAGTCCTTGAAGGGAAAGTATTTAGTATAAATCTGTTTTAAAAAGCAATTTTTAATTCCCAGGTAAAGTTCATGTGTCAGCTGTTATGTTAGATTGAATGCCCAGAAGGTGTGTACATTCAGTTCCTAATATTAATAACTAAGGGTATGCCAAAATAAAGGGATTTATAACTTTCGTTTCAAGTGACACAAATTACTAAAATAAATTAATTGGATCAATGAAAATGAGAGGTAAAAGAATTATTTTAAAATATAATATAAATTAAAGGAAGATCTAAATATTCTTTAACCTAAAAAGGTTTTCAGACCTAATAGGCATGACAAAACCTGTCTTCATTCCTTTCTATTCAGCTCAGCAAGTGCTTTTGAGCTCCAATAGTTAATCAGTTACCAGATTCCACAATCTTTGTTTTTCACACTCCTCACTTCTTGCTGTGAATTGTTCTTTTTATGTACTGAGGATCACCAAGCAGGCCAGCACTATTTTTTTTAATGCCTTAAAAAGGCAATTATTATTTTATCCACAATTAGATTTGCCATATAAAATGTTACCATATAGCAACAGTCTGTAAAACATAATAGTATATTATCAAAGAAGTAGATAGCTTAAGATGCAACATTAACAGGTGAAATATATTTAGCAAAATTATTCAACCCAGCTTTCTTAATAACCATAGCCATGCCCAACTTACAAAAAGTATAGCAAAAGTGATTATATACCAAATAACATTTATCCAAGCAAATCAATGAACATATATGCAAGTATTATAAAAATATCTAACCAGCTTTATATAAAAGATATAATGCAGGTATTACCATGTTAAAAATAGATATCTTCTTAAACATCATTTCTGAACTTAAACTTCTAAAAGTGCATAGAAAATTGAGAAAGATAAAATATATATTAACTTACCCTTCCATTTGTTTAGAAAACGTCTGCTCTTGGCCAAAAGCAGAAGGTGTTTCACTGCTGACTTTCCCTGAAGCTATGAACTTACACAGTAAATCAGTGGGAGACACCTCTGTGGACCACGCTAGAGTTTGCTAGACACTACTGCTATGTGGAAGAGTTCTGCTGCATCTAAGCTATATAAGGCGTGCAGTGGATAACCTAATATGCCTTTCATTTAACTGGCTGGGCAGGTTTCTACCGTCTGTGGAACATGGAATCACACCAGAATATGTTGGCACAACAGGCCAGTCAGACCGGTTCTTCTTTAGATCCAGAACCCGTCCAACCAGTCTGCATCAAAGGCTAGCCCAACAAGCTGCAGCGGCTCAGCTCTGCTAAGCTTGTACCAGGTGAGTTATCCCCACCTCCCGTCAACTCCCAACAAACTGCTCAGAATGTTGTAGCCTCCAGCAAAATAATTCAGAGTTCTAGTGGGAGGGGTAGATCTGTGTCAGGTACAGCAAACGTCCATTGTTACAAACCTCTCATTGTAGATAACTTGAGAGTCTGTCATCCTCAGAGGTAGGTAATCCTTTTTTAAATGTACTCCATGGCTCTGCAGACTAAAGCCTCTAGAAAGAGATTACAATGAAGAAGAATCCATAATGCCTGACCTTTCCACTAGTCCACTTGGTCTAGCTCAGCCTTGAGGGGGTGTTGATATTCCCCACAAGGGCAGTGGCCTCGAGAGTTTGAAGGAAGCATTTCTAGAGGGAGGAAAACAAGATGTGGATTGACCAAACATTTGCCTGGGTGTGTTATCTTTCCTGTACTCAAATGATCCTCATACCATTCCAGTCTTAAAATTGGAAAAAACTCCTATTTCTACAAACTAGGACAACTTGGAGAGGTTTTACTTTGGATATTCAACAGTTGAACACAAATTCATGATAACTACTATATGCCAGGAACTGTGCCAGGTACAGGGTTACAATGGTGAAAAAAGACAAATTTAGTAAGAGATAGGAGCAATGTCCAGATTCCCAGTTAAACACGTCTACTAATCGTTTGGATGGAGGAAGTGAGCAACACAAGATCACATTTTGACAAAAATTGGTTTGTATTAAGAGAGATAATGTGAGATTTGTTCTTACTCTCTCATGATACACATTTAGAAACAGTCTTTTCTATCTACTGATGGAGTGATTCTACAACTTTCCTGCTTAAGTATAACCTGAAGTTTATACTGGACCTCACCTCCAGAGATTACTGGACCTTACCTCCAGAGATTCTGATTGAGTAGGTCTGGGCTGTTATCCAAGTATTGATACTTACAGTGATCCTGCTGCAGTTGTTGCAGGGGCATGGGCTCAGCCTCTGGTGCTCAGCTTCTTTTCTATTTTTGTGCCTAATTAAATAGACTATATTAATCACAAGTTGCCATATTCATCTTTGTATCTCTAGTGTCTAGCACAGACACTTAGAAAGTGTTTAATAAATGCTTATTGAGGAAATACCTACTCAGGGACAACACTTGCTAGATCCCAGGGGAATCACAACTAGTAAGTGTTATATGAATCAAACTGCATTAAGTACTGTAATTAGAATAACTGAGGTAGTAGCACAGAAAAGGGAGCAAGTATGACTGAGTATAGGAGATTACAAAGGAGATTGGTTTAGAGACTTTCCTTTTTAACCATGACCAAAGATTGCTATCTGCAGGATAACAAAAGGTTGAGGGAACAATAAAAAGAATGCCTTTGATAGAAGTAACAGAAGTTTTAGGTACCTGAGGACACCATGACCTCAACACTTAGTAATAAGGTTATTTTCTATAGCAGGTGTCAGCAGATTTTTCCATAAAGGATCAGAGATTAAGTATTTTAGGGTTTGTGGGCCAGATTGTTTCTGTTTTAGCTATTCAACTCTAACATTGTAGCACAAAAGCAGATATAAAGAGTAGTCAATGAATGGGGGTGGCTGTGTTCCAATAAAATTTTATAAACAAGTGACAGGCTGGATTTGACCCCTGCTCTAGAGTGTAACTTGTGAAAATTAGCAAGATTGCATAATTGGTTGGGAAAATAGGCTTGGAAGTCAAATAGACTTGGGTTCCATCCCAATTCTCTTCCATATTAGCTTTGTCACCTAAATCAGGCATCTCTTTCATTTATAAAATGTGAATGTAAGTGGTAGTATCTAACCCCTAGGGTTATTGTAAAATTCAAATAATGTAACTCACATGAGGCTTTATCCAAAAATCTAGTACACAGTGAGGGCCCAATAAAATTTTGTCAGCTAAAAATAAGAATAGTTAAACATAGTAGTTGAACATGGGTGTTTATTTCCATTATTTCTTAAAGTCTACTAAAATGATAGTAAAGAATCAAAACAGCATGAACTCTTAAGGATCAAAAAGAATATGAGAGGTAGCAGACGAGAGGTGTCCATAAATTTTGGAAGAGGGAATGAGGATGAGTGGTGACTGATTTAGCAGAACAGAGAAGGAGGAAGTCTACTTGCAATAATAAAAGCAAGTCTGTCTCTTCCGCAGAATCCTGCAAAACTTCAGGAACTGGAGGCATAAGGTACCTCTAAATAGTCTTTGGGTATTGGGGGGGGGGCGGAGTTTGAAGTAGAGGATTGGTTGAAAATATGCTTAAGGAACAGTTTGCTCCCTAGATCCCTTCCCCAGCCCAGAAGCCTGGAGACTGCCCCTCTTCAACGTTGATGAAAGACAGGTAGGACTTGTTGATTCATGCTGGGAGAGATTGTCCCAGGTTGGTTTTGGACTTGAGAATACCGGGCAGAGCTGAGGGTAAATGGTAAAGTAATGAGATTGTATTAGTTTCCTAAGGCTGCTGTAACAAATTGCCAGAAACTTAGTGGTTTAAAAGGACACATATTTATTATCTTACAGATCTGGGGGTCGGAAGTCCAAAATGGGTCTCACTGGGTTGAAATCAGCAGGGTTGTCAGCAGGGTTGACATTCTAAGATACAGAGAGTCAGCCAGGTTGAATTCTTTTCTGGAAGCTCTAGGGGAGAATCTGTCTTCTTGTCTTTCCCAGCTTCTAAAGGCTGCCTGTGTTTTTGGCTCATGGCCCCTTCCTATCTTCAAAGCCAGCAGTGGCCAGTCAACTCTTTCTTATATTGCATCATTCTGACATTGCTTCTGCTGCCTTCCTCTTTCATATTTAAATCCAGTTGTATAATCCAGGATAATCTCCCCATTTTAAGGTCAACTGATTATCAACCTTAATTTTATCTGCAATCTTAATTC
The DNA here is from genome assembly GCF_009873245.2 of Balaenoptera musculus. NCBI lineage: Eukaryota > Metazoa > Chordata > Mammalia > Artiodactyla > Balaenopteridae > Balaenoptera > Balaenoptera musculus. The sequence continues at coordinate 40,039,650 of NC_045798.1, read as the reverse complement.
TCCTCTACTATGTAACAAAACATATTCACAGGTTCCCAGGATTAGGATGTGGACATCTTTGAGCGACCATTATTCTGCCTACCACAGAGATTAGGTCAAAGTTTCTATATTGAATAGTGAGATGGCCAGATCCATTCCGCTGCGTGGCTTCTGAATGCTGATAACCAGGTTCATACTCCTCACCCTGAAAGCAGAAAACTGGAGAATTTCTCTCCAAGAAACTCTCAAGACTCTCATCACCCTAAGGCAGTGGTTATTAACTTGGGATGATTTTGCCCCCAAGGGCCATTTGACAATATCTGGAGAAATTTTTGATTGTAAACAACTGGGGAAAGTAGGAGAGAGTTGTGCTACTGGCACCTATTGGATAAGGGCCAGGGATGCTACTAAACATCTTACAATGCACAGGACAGCACATCCTCCACCTTCCTCACTGCTTCCCTACATAATTTTCTGATCCAAAATGTCAGTAGTGCCAAAGATGAGAAACCCTACTCTAATTTTAAGCCTACCTGTCAACATCACCCTAATATAAATAAATAAGTCCCACCTAGGCACACAGAGTTGCAAATCAGTATTTTTATGCCTCATTCAAAGATACAGAGAGTATCTAACATGAAAGAGACAAAAAGAAACCAGTAGATAAAAACTTACAGAAAATAGTGTAGGGAACAGAATAATAATAATTTAAAATATCCACTGTATGAATTTCTTCAAAGAAATAAGAGAAGATACTGAATACATGAAACAGGAACAGAAGTCTATCTAAAAGTGGAACTTTTGGAGAATAAAAAAGAGATATTGGAAAGTAAAAATATAGTGGCAGAAATAAAGTCAACAGGAGTTGGAAGATAAAATTGAGGAAATCTACCAGAAAGTAAAATTAAGAAAGTACTGAAGGATGTGTTACAAAATAAGAATAAACTGAAAAAGATGAAATATGGAATCCAGAAGTAGCTCCATGTCTTCTCTTTGCTTAAAGTTCAACATGGCCACCAGTCCCAAGACCACAGCACTCTATAGGGTCACTGCACACTAGTAAGTTATTGAAGACTCTGTGATTTTTACTTCAAATTCACATTGATTGAGAGAAGAAAAGGGAAGTGGGGCAGAGGGAGAGAGAGAGAGAAGAGGAGAGAAAGAGATGTGAATATGATTAGTTTTTGGTTTTAGATTTAAATTTAAAAGATTTTCTTAAATGCAAGTGTTCACTTTACCCTTTACCAAGGGTTAATGTTCACAGATCATAAAATGAGGAAGGCAGTCAAACTGGTACAAGTACAAACTTGCACCTGCAGAAAAAGTTTGCATAAACATTCATATCTGCCAATATTCATACGTAAAAGTTTGCAACATACTATCCAACAGCTAGTAAAACCTGATTACAATGAAGTTAAGAGCATGTTTCGCTTGAATAAACCCAAATCAGGAAAACCTGATTTTGAGCTTGCCTCAATTGTCCTTAGAGTATGGAAACATGGATTAGTTATTTATTTAACATCCTGAGCCTCAATTGCTTCATTTATTAAATGAGGGAGTGTGATTGGATATATTCTAAATATCTATTCAGCTCAACACTTTTATTCGAAAGTTCTTTTGAGCAAGTGAACAATTCAAAAAAATATGGGAGCAAAAGCAAGGTAGACCAATCAAGGAGACATTTTACAGAAGAGAAATTTTAAAATGCAAGTTAATTTTTGGTTGTATATTCTCCAAAAGTTGACACTGAAATATGGATTCACATTCAAGTGATTTATTAGAAATGTGCTCCGATATGAAACTAATTAGGGAGTGAGGAAGGAAGGACCAGAAAGGAGAATAAGAAAAGCGAGGGTATGATTTTAGCTCAACCTGGTGCCAGGGAGCGCTGGAGCATAAATTACAAAGAAAGAATTTATCCCACCTAGAGGCAAAGGAACAGGCTTTCGTACTCCTGAACCAGTCACTGCCTACTGGCTGCTCCAGGGATTTGTAAACTTCCAGGCACTTTCAGCTCTCCATGAGAAGTGGTTCTAGTAACCGAGAACATTCCTTTGAAGAAGGTTGTAGGTGCTATAACATTAAGAGTGAAGCATTAATATTTCTGCTTCCAGCCAAGATGAAGATATAGGAATCAGATTTACCCTACCACCTAAAAAACAACGAGGGTAAAATGTATAAAACAATTGGTTTCAAGACATTGTGCATCAGTCAACAAAGAACAGTTATCTCTAGAGAGAGAGTAAACAAGGTGAGTCCCACAATCACTCCAGCTTACTGCCAGGAGAGAGTATCCAGGCCATAGAGAAGAGAGGGATTCCTCAGGTAGAGTTTAGTGGTCTTATGGAGATTGTCAGATTGGATAAAAATGCAAAACCCAACTGTGTACTCCCCTCAATAAACATATTTTTAGATATAAAGACGCAGATAGGTTAAAAGTAAAAGGATCAAAAAAGTATGCCATGCTAACACTAATCAAAAGACATCTGGAGTGGCTATATTAATCAGACAAAATAGGTTTTAGATCAGAGAATATTACTGAGGACAAAAATGGTGATTTCAAAACGATAAAGGGGTGAATTCATCAAGGAAACCTAATAATCCTACACATTTGTGCATCTAATCATGTAAATAAAAAAAATATGTGAAGCAAAGGCTGATAGAAAGGATAACAGAACAAATCCATAATTATATTTAGTAACTGTATTTGGAGATTTCAACAACCCTTACTCAAAAATTGATACATAAGTAGACAAGAAATCAGTAAGAGTGTAGAAGACAACACTATCAACAATCTTGGTTTAATTGACATTTGTAGATCCCTCAGCCTAAAAACAACTGAATGCACATGTGTTTCTTCAAATGTACATGGAACATTTACCAAGTTAGACCGTGTTCTGTGTTCTAAAATGTCTCAAATTTAAATAGATTCAAATCATACAAAGTATGTTTTTGAGCTCAGGAGAATTAAATTAGAAGTCAGTACAAGAATGATGTGTGGAAAATCTCCAAATACTTGTAAACTAAGTAACACACTCTTAACTCATGGGTCAATGATGAAATAAAATGGGAAATTAGGAAGTATTTTGAGATAAATGGTAATAAAAACAACATACTAAAATTTGTGAGGTAAAATATATAGTTAAATTCAGAATGTTCTAATGTTGTAATCGTGGTAGGTAACTCATTTATAAATCTAGTAAGAAGGTTAAAAGACAAAAGTATTAAAAATAACTATAACTATAATAACTTGTTAATGGATACACAAGGTAAAAAGATGTAAATTGTGATATCAAAAACAAAATGTTGGCTGGGGGGAGAATAAAAATGTAGAGCTTTAGTATGTGTTTGAAGTTAAGTTGTTATCAGCTTAAAACAGACTATTTTAACTATGAGATGTTTTATGTAAGCCTCATGGTGACCACAAAGCAAAAAACCTATGGTAGACACACAAAAGATAAAGAGAAAGGAATCTAAGCACACCACTACAGAAAATCACCAAATCACAAAGGAAGAGAGGGAACAAAGGAATTACAAAATATTCAGAATACAGTGAACAGAATGGCAATAGTGAGTCCATACTTACCAATAATTACTTTAAATGTAAATGGACTCAATTATCCAATCAAAAGACATAAAGTAGCTGAATAAATAAAAAAACATGGGGCTTCCCTGGTGGCGTAGTGGTTGAGAGTCTGCCTGCTAATGCAGGGGACACGGGTTCGAGCCCTGGTCTGGGAGGATCCCACATGCCGTGGAGCAACTAGGCACGAGCCACAACTACTGAGCCTGCGCGTCTGGAGCCTGTGCTCCGCAACAAGAGAGGCCACAATAGTGAGAGGCCCACACACCGTGATGAAGAGTGGCCCCCGCTTGCCGCAACTAGAGAAAGCCCTAGCACAGAAACGAAGACCCAACATAGCAATCAATCAATCAATCAATCAATCTTTAAAAAAAAAAAAAAAACATGTCCCAACTAACTAATGCTGCCTACAAAGAGACTCACCTCAGCTTTAAGGGCACACATAGACTGAAAGTGAAGGAATGGGAAAAGATATTCTACGCAAATGGAAACCAAAAGAAAGCAGAGGTTGCCATATTTATCTCAAACAAAACAGGCTTTCAGTCACTATAATAAGAGACAAAGATGGTCATTATATAATGATAGAAGTGTCAGTTCATTAAAAGGGTATAACAATTGTAAATATTTATGCACCCAACATAAATATATAAATACCTAAATATATAAAGCAAATATTAACAGATTTTTAGGGAGAAATACACAGCAGTACAGTAATATTAGGGGAGTTTATGCATGTTGTCAATTAATTTATGACAAAGGAACTGAGAATGTACAATGGGGAAAGGGCAGTCTCTTCAATAAATGGTGCTTGGAAAACTAGACAGCCACATGCAAAAGAGTGAAACTATACCAACTGTATAACACTATACAAAAAAATCAACTCAAAATGGATTAAAGGCTTGAATGTAAGACCTGAAACTATAAAACTACCAGAGGAAACCATAGGTGGTAAGCAGCTTAACATCGGTCTTGGTGGTGTTTTTTGCATTTGACGTCAAAATCAAAGGCAACAAAAGCAAAAATAAACAAGTGGGACCACAGCAAACTCAAAAGCTGTAAACTGTACTGTATATATGAAAGTTGCTAAGGGAGTAGATCTTAAAAGTTCTCATCAAAAGAAAAATGAGTAACTATGTGTGGTTATGGATGTTAATAGACTTATTGTGATCATTTTGCGGTATATACATATATCAAATCATTATGTTGTGCATGTGAAACGAATAAAATGTTATATGTCAAGTATAGCTCAATTAAAAAACAAACTCAGTGAGGTCAGGGCCTATGTCTGCCTGTTCTCCAATGTACTTCCAACACCTAGCATAAGGTCTTCCTGGCATAAAGTCGGCATTCAATAAATGTATATTGCATGAATTCAACCAAATTCTATTTGACTTGGTGACCTGAGCAAATTTGTTCTTTTCTCTAAGCATTAGCTTCCATTTCTATAAAATAAGGGCTTTGGGCTAGATACTCTCCAAGGTCCTTTTCGGTTCTGACATTTCATGGTTTACTTTCCTTAAACTTTAATCCCACTCCCAGTAACATCCTCACTCATTTGAAAAAAAAAATGTAGAGGACTTCAGTACCCCACATTCAACAATGGATAGAACATCCAGACAGAAAATCAACAATGAAACATTGGTCTTACACTACACATTTGATCAGATGAGCCTAATGGACATATATAGCACATTCCACTCACATTAGACCAGATGGACCTAACAGACATACAGGACATTCCATCCAGCAGCAGAATATACATTCTTGTCAAGTGCACATGGGATATTCTCCAGGATAGATCACATACAGGTCACAAAACAAACTTTAGCAAATGTAAGAAGATTGAAACCATACCAAGTATCTTTTCTGACCACAATGGTATGAAACTAGATATCAGTAACAGGAGGAAAACTAGACAATTCACAAATGCATGGAAATTTAATAACACACTCCTGAAAAACCAATGGCTCAAAGAATAAAAGGGAAATTTAAAAAATCATGAAACAAATGAAAATGGAAACACAGCATACCAAAACTTACAGGTTGTAGCAAAAGCAGTTCTAAGGGGGAAGTTTATAGTGATAAACAACTATGTTATGGAAAAAGAAAAATCTCAAATAAACAACCTAACTTTACATATTAAGGAACTAGAAAAAGAAGTACAAAGTAAGCCCAAAGTTAACAAAAGGAAGAAAATAACAAATATCAGAGCAGAAATAAATAAAATAGAAACTAAAAAGGCAATATAAAAGATCAATGAAACTAAGAGTTGGTTTTTTCAAAAGATAAAAAATTGACAAACCTTTAGCTAAACTAAGAACACTCAAATAAATAAAATCAGAAATGAAAAAAGAAACATTAAAATTGATAACAGAAATACTAAGGATTATTAAGAAACTACTATGAACAATTATACACCAACAAAGCAGATGACCTAGAAGATATGGTTATTCCTAGAAACGTACACCTATCAAGACTGAATCACGGGGACTTCCCTGGTGGCTCGGTGGTGCTCCCAATGCAGGGGGCCTGGCTTCAATCCCTGGTCAGGAAACTAGATCCCACATGCATGTCACAACTAAGAGTTCACATGCCACAACTAAGGAGCCCGAGTGCCGCAACTAAGGAGTCTGCCTGCCACAACTAAGACCCAGTGCAACCAAATAAATAAATATTTAAAAAAAGATAAATAGTAAAGATCACATTTTTTTAAAAAAAAAGACTGAATCACGAAGAATTAGAAAATCTGAACAGGCCAGTTACTTATTGAATCAGTAATAAAAAACCTCCCAGCAAATAAAAGCCCAGGATCAGATGGCTTCACTCGTGAATTCCAACAAACACTGAAAGAAAAATTAATACCAGTCCTCCAACTCGCCTAAAAAATGGAAGAGGAGGGAATACTTCCAAACTCATTGTATAAGGCTAGCATTGTCTTGGTACCAAAGCCAGAAAAGACACTATAAGAAAAGAAAATTACAGGCCAATATCCTTGATGAGTATAGATGCAAAATTCCTCAACAAAATATTAGCAAATCGAATTCAACAGTACATGAAAAGAATTATACACCATGATCAAGTGAGATTTATTCCTGAAATGCAAGGATGTTTCAACATGTGCAAATCAATAGATGTGATATACCACATTAAACAAAATGAAGGATATAAATCATATTATCATATCAGTAGATATCTAAAAAGCATCTGACAAAATTCAACATCCTTTCATGGTAAAAACTCTCATCTAATTGGATATAGAAGGAGCGTACCTCAATATAATAAAGGCCATATGTGACAAGCCCACAGCTAACATCATACTCAACAGTGAAAAGCTAAAAGATTGTCTTCTAAGATCAGGAATAAGACAAGGATGCCAATTCTTGTCACTTTCATTCAACATAGTAATGGAAGTCCTAGCCAGAGCAATAAGGCAAGAAAAAGAAATAAAAGGCATGAAAATAAGAAAGGAAGAAGTAAAATTGTCTTTGTATGCAGATGATATATAGTATATAGAAAACCCTAAAGACTCCACCAAAAAAAAAAAAAAAACAACTGTTAGGGCTAACAAATTTATTTAGTAAAGTATCAGGACACAAAATTAACGTACAAAAATCAGTTGAGTTTCTATACACTAACAACAAACTAATGGAAAGAGAAATTAAAAAAACAATCCCGTTTACAATTGCATCAAAAAGAATAAAATACTCAGGAATAAATTTAACCAAGGAGGACAAAGCTCTGTACACTGAAAATATAAAATGTTAATGAAAGAAATTGAAGAAGACAGAAATAAATGGAAAGATATTCCATGTTCATGGATTGGAAGAATTGATATTGTTAAAATGTCCATACTCCCCAAAGTGATCTACAGATTTAATGCAATCCCTATCAAAATTCCAGCAGCATTTGTCACAGAAATGGAACAATCCTAAAATTTGTGTAGAATTACAAAAGACCCCAAGTAGTCAATGCAATCTTGAGAAAGAAGAACAAAGCTATAGGCATCATGCTCCCTGATTTCAAACTATATTACAAAGCTATAGTAATCAAAGCAGTAATGATATTGGCATAAAAATAGACACATAGGGAAAAAAAAGACAAAAAAAAAAAGACAAAAAAAAAAAGACACATAGATCAATGGGACAGAATAGACAAATGGGATATTATTCAGCCACGAGAAAGAAGGAAATTCTGCCATTTGCAACAACATGGGTAAACCTGGAAGGCAGTATGAGTATGCTAAGTGAAATAAGCCAAAGACAAATACTGTATGATATCACTTAAAAAAAATTTGAACACATAGGAAAAGAGGGTAGAATGGTGGTTGCCAGGAACTTGGGGGTTGGGGAAATAGGAGAGGCTGGTAAAAGGGTACAAACTTTCAGTTATAAGATGAATAAAGTCTGAAGACATAAGATATAACATGGTGACTATAGCTGATAATACTGTACTGTATAATTGAAATTTGCTGGAAAGGTAAAACTTGAGTGTTCTCACCAAAAATTAAAAAATAAATAAAAAGGTAAATATATGAGGTGATGGATGTGTTAATTAACTTGATGGTGGGAATCCATTTACAATGTATATATATATATATATATATATATATATATATATATATATATATCAAATCATCACCTCAATTTAGCTGAAAAAAGGTCATTGATATATCCACGGTCATCTAGGTTTTTCTTATGTTATCATCTAAGGATTTTATAGTTTTGCATTTTACATTTAGGTCTATGATTCATTTTGTGTTAATTTTTGTGAAGAGTGTAAGTTATGTGTCTAGATTCATATTTTTGCATGTCCAGTTGTTCCAGCATAATTTGTTGAAAAGTCTCTTCTTTGCTCCATTGTATTTCCTTTATTCCATTGTCAAATATCAGTTGACTGTATTTATGTGGGCCTACTTCTCGGCTCTATTCTGTTCTATTAATCTGCTTGTTTATTCTTTTGCCAATACCACACTGTCCTGATTACTGTAGCTTTATAGTAAGTCTTGAAGTCCAGTAGTGTCAGTCCTCCAACTTTGTTCTCCTTCAATATTGTGTTGGGACTATAGCTTTTTCATAATAATAACTAATAATTTAGGGTACTTGTCACCTCTAAGCCCTTTTTATACAGTAACTCATTAATTATCATAAAACATTATAAGGTAGGTGTTAAAATATTTACAGATGAGGAAATAAACAGTTTTTTAAAAAATTAATTAATTAATTAATTTTATTTATTTAGACTGCACCAGGTCTTAGTTGAAGCATGCTGGATCTTTGTTGCGGCATGTGGGATCTTTTAGTTGCAGCATGCAGACTCAGTTGCGGCATGCGTGCGAGATCTGGTTCCCCAACCAGGGATCGAACCGAAGCCCCCTGCATTGGGAGTGCAGAGTCTTACCCAGTGGACCACCAGGAAAGTCCCAGTTAAAGAGGTTTTGGCAGCTCATCTCTAGAACTCATGTGTTTAATCATTACATTGTACTGCCTTAGAGGTGAACTAGATTTTGATCCTCAAATTGATATTTTTTTCTATTATTTAGCTACTTTTATTTATATGTGTTATTGTTAAGGAAATAATTACTTTTAAAGTTCCTTTCAATAACATAATTTTTTTTTTCTGCCACTCAGTGAGTGGGAAAGAAGAGTTTTATATTCACCCCCTCCAAAAAAAGAAGTTTCCTCTACTTCTCAGAAGCTATTTATTCTGTTAGTATTTCCCAAACATATTTGACCTGAGAACACTCTTTTTTTTTATAGCATACTATCATACTTGTTAACCTCCTACTTACTACCGTGTGAAGTATTCTGCAGGACACTAGTTTGGAAAAATGAGATAGTGCCAATACTTACTGTATGTTGTAATATCAAATATTCTCCCTGGAATAGCAGCAGGTGTGGTTAAAACCTCCCATAATTATCTACCTGGTTTTGCTGTTTATTTTTCATACCCCTTTACATGTATTTTACAAATCTTAAATTCTTTTGTCCCAAATGAAACTAACTTGAGATACTTTAAGCCAAAAAAGGCAGAGATTTATTTTGAGGTTATAAAGGTATCCTAAGAAGAATAAAGGGATGTAGGTATTTTGAAAGCAGGGAGTCAGTCTGGCGAAATGAGGAATTTGAACCAGGAAATAGAAAGCCTCATTACTCTCATTCTCTCTCTCCTTGGGGCACATGGTCTTTCATTTCTGCATGTATCTGCAAATCTACTTAATTTTCCGTTCTTTGCAGATCCAAATGTCAGCTAAAATATCCCAGGACTTGAGATTTAGATAATATTGGCATGAACCACATTCCACACCCATTGAGACTCTGGAGACTTCTATGAGATTTCTACAGATTTCTGAGTGAGGGCCAGTGAGATAAGGGGGTGGGAGAATGCCAGGGTGATGCTCTCCTGGTCACCTCTGGCTCTGGGTCCCTGTTTCCATATGTCATACACTTTGTTGAAGATTTTGGGGTTTATATCACAGCAATATAATCAGTACTATTTGCTGAGAATATTTTTAACCACTCCTGAGAAATTTCCTTTGGACCTTCACCCACAATAGTCCTTCCACTTCAAACTTCCCTGCTGAATTCTTTCTCCTTCTCTTTTCTGGAGGGAAATAATTTTTTCTGATGTCATGCAGAGCAGCTTTACTATCTTCTTTGTTTCTATCTCTTCTGATACTTACACCCTCAGGGTTTTATACTCTATCCTAAGCAACTCAAACAAAGACACATCCCTTTATGTTTTCATTAGTTTGCTAGGGCTGCCATAACGATAACCACTAGGTGACTTAAAAAACAGAAATTTATATTCTTACAGTCTGTAGGCTAGAACTCTGAAATCAAGGTGTTAGCAGGGTTGGTTTCTTCTGAGGGCCATGAGGGAAGAATCTGTTCCAGGCCTCTCTCCTTATCTTGTAGATGGATATCTTCTCCCCATGTCTTCCTTCTGTACGTATCTGTATCCAGATTTCCTGGTTTTATGAGGACACCAGTCATATTGGATTAGGGCCCACCCTAATGACTTCATTTTAATTTAATTGCTTCTTTAAAGATCTATCTCCAAATACAGTTATATTCTGAGGTACTGGGAGTTATGATTTCAACACATGAATTCAGGGGTTGGGGGGGTAACATAATTTAGCCCATAGCACGGGTATTTGTCTCTAAAATAGTATATAAGTTTTACCTTTGTTACTTTTGCTTCTTAGTGTTTATTGGGGGAAAAAAGTCCTCTCTATAGCAAGTCAGTTTAAGCAAGCAGCTTTAGCGGATTAGAATTGGGTTCCAATTCCAAATCCCCAGGACAGAGAATCAGATTGACAGAATTGAGATTATATATCCACCCCTGATCAGTCAGCGCTTGCCAACGTGAGATTATTTAGTACATATCAGGTTGATGGGGCCCATCCTTGTTGACTAGTTTCCAGTGAAGTGAGAACAGTTAGGAGCTGGTCAGTCACCTTAAGCATTATCTACCATTAAAAAACCAGTGTAAATAGTGTAAATTAAAATTTATTTAGAATTGAAAAGGGCAATATTGTATATTTTCCAATTTTTATGACTAAAACTAACTTAAATAGAATAAACCCTTGAGAATTTATTACTGAGAAAATTTTATGATTGATCAAGACTTAGAGAAAGAACGTGAAATGGGTATTTTATATCTGTATTTAATGTGGAAGTAATTGGTGTACTCAAACTTCTAATGTGAAGTCATAGAACTACAAAGCAAAATGAACTTATGGTTAAATATTGCAACTTGCTTTGTCTGAAATTACCTAAGTACTACGTAGATGCTAATGAATTCTCCAACTTGAGGAGACATGCAATGAAAATTGCATCACTCTGGTTCTAAGTGCTGCTGTAAGCAGTGATTCTTTTTTTCCACCCATAGTTTCTTCCTTCAAATTGCTGCCTTGTGCCAAATTAAGAGATATGAATTTGCAAATAGCTTCACTTTACGTGCCAGCAATAAATAACTAGACTCACCAAGGAAAGGTAACCTCAGCCACCTTTACAAAAGTTCATATATTTTTTTCTTTACCTTTATGCCTGTGTCACTACTACTTATTTTTTGCTGTGACACATGTTAGAGATTTCCTATGTCTGAGAGTATAATGACCAGTGTCTTTAGTGCCAGAGAAGTTGTAATTAGCCAGAAACATGGCTGGAGGTCACATTTTCTAAGTAGCAACATGCTTTTACTTCTGGCTTGGAAGGCAGTGGCAAGCTTCTCTCTTCCTACCACTCCAATTCTTTCCTCCTTGGCATTATAGTATAGTTGTTAGGAGTTTGGGTTTCAAAATGAGAAAGGCCTGTGTTCAAATCCCTGTTCAACCATGTATTAGTTGTTAAATTCTTAGGTAAATTACTGGGCTTGTGAGATTAGTTTCTTCATCCATGAAGAGGGATAATAAGATTATTAAAAGGATTAAATGGGATATTTGCATTGTGTTTAGCAAGAGCCTGGCACATAGTCAATGTTTAAAAAGTAGTAGCAAGAGTTACAAATAATACTAATTATTATTTTCAGTGCTAAGCCTGGGGAAACAAAGATGCATGAGGCATGGTCCCTGTCTTGAAGGAACTCACAGACCAATAGAATGTGGGACTCAAAAAGTATCAGTGTAAATGTATCTTTATATTGGGAAGGCACTTGGTACTTGATAGATGGTTCTTAATTTTTCTATTAAGGCTACATTATTATTTTTAAAAATACCTGTAAATGAAGTTTATTCTTAACTTTAGATTTTAAGAACTTTATCCTCAGAGCAAGTTATCATAAATGACTCATTAGAACTGTAGGTGTTGGCATTCTTTGCCCTGTTCTCAGTTCTGTCCCAGCTACATAGGCTGCCAGGCTCTTTCCTAGGTACCAGGGAGAGGACAGCCAGGTGGGTATCAGGATCAAAATGATGAACCATATTCAACCTAGAAGATTGGCTCTGGTCCCAGCTTTGGAAGTTGAGTGGAAGAACTAGACTGTGAGGTGGAAACTCAGGAAATCTATCTAGTATTGAGGCAAAGGAAAACAGGCTCAAGTCATTCAGTTGGTACCCAAGGCCAGATTTCCTCCAGGCACCTTGGGGGAAGAGGGAACAGAGAAACTTAGGAACTCAAGGAATCTGTGAAGGTGCTTAAAGCAGCAGCCTGACCTTCATAAAAGTAGTCTAACCTGGGAGTAGTGTAGGGTAAGAGAGGTGGAGAGAATGGTGCTACCCATGCCTTAGCCCAGAGGTCTCTAAACCTTTCGGACTGTTAATCTTTATTTTTATTTATTTATAAATTATATACATGTACCTGTATTACTAGTAACATCTCAGTGCATAATAAAATTCATTGTTAATGATAACTGCAATTATTTAAATAATTTAAGAAGTAGTTTAAAATTATTTTGGCTGGCTTCTTGCCAGATTTGATTATACTGTTACTGTTTTTAAATGAAGGTAGGCTGATGAAGAAGAGATTTATCCGCTTTCTTGTTGTTTGGTATTGTGCTTGCTTTGTTAGTGTTATCTTTGTTTTGCCTTTTCTTTGCCTTTTCAAGCCATCATTTGAGGGTTACGTTTAATAATCCATAAATGCACTTAATTAGGCATGTATAGACAGAAATGCATTGCTTATATACTGAAAACCAGTGAAAAATTAGGGTATTATCTCTTTCTGTTTGTAAAACTCCTGCTCCTCCCCCAGGTTACCTTGCATATCGTATGGAATGTGTTTCCTCCCCTAACATTCGAAGGATGAATGGTTATGATATAATCCTTTTATTTTTTTCTGAACTGATGTTAGAAGAGTTTGAGAGAAGTTAAGGAAGTAACATTCTCCTTTTTATAAAGAAGGAGAAGAGAGACAGGTTGATGTGTAGGGCTGCAGAGGAGAGGAGAAGGAATGGAGGTTGAAAAGATATGACAATTACCAGAGGGAGTGAGTTTTGGGAGAAATAGATTAATAAAGGATCTTTTCAGGAGGTTTTACTATGTGAAATTGGTGTGCCCTGTCCCTCATATCTCCATATCTTTTGTTCTGGTTGTACATTTTTGACTAAATAAGAATGCTGCATTCTTTAAAATTTCTTAATGATAGAGTACATACAACATTATACACTCAAAATGATTTTCCTTGCTACTTGCCTATCCAAATCCTGCTCAGCTTAATATCCACTTTTTCCAAGTAGCCTGTATCAGACTGTATTTTCTAAAAATGGCAGCAACAATATTGCCCATTCCACATAATTCTTTTCCAAGGTGACTTTGATACTCTTCCCTTCACTGAAGGGTTTATACAAATGGCAAACAAGTACATGAAAAGATGTTCAACATTAAACATCACTAGCTATTAGGGAAATGCAAATTAAGACCACAATGAAATATTCTTAACACACCTATTACGTTAGCTAAAATTTAAAAAAAAATAGTGACAATACCAAATGCTCGTGAGGATGTAGAGAAACTAGATCTCTCATACATTGCTGGTGGGGAGGTAACATGGTACAGCCACTCTGGAAAATAGTTCATTGGTTTCTTGACGAACTAAACATATACTTAACATATAACCAAGCAGTCACACTCCTGGCATTTATCCCAGAGAAATGAAAACTTACGTTCACACCAAAACCTTTACGGAAAAATTCACGGTGGCTTTATTTGTAAGAGCTCCAAACTGTAAACAACGAAAATGTCCTACAATAGGTGACTAGTTAAACAAATGGTGGTATAGCCATACCAGGGAATACTACTTAGCAATAAAAAGGAATGGATTATTGACACATGCAGTAACTTGGATGGATTTCAAGAGCATTATGCTGAGTGAAAAAACATCAGTCTTAAAAGGCCACATACTATAGAATTTCATCTATATAAAATTCTGGAAATGACAAAATTATGAGATGGATATAACAAATTAGTGGTTGCCAGGGTTTAGGGATGGTAGGGGGAGAGTATGACTATGAAGTGATAGCACAAGAGACTTATTTGTGGTGATAGTTATGTATCTTAATTGTGGTAATGGTTCCATGAATGTACACATGATCAAATGTACACACAGGAATGTATACATGTGACATTGTCACTATCCTGATTTTGAGATTTCCTGGTTTTGAGTAACTATACACAGTTACTAAGATGTAGCTATTGGGGGGAACTGAGTGAAGGATAGGTGAGACCTCTCTGTACTACCTTTGCAACTTTTTTTGAAACTGTAGTTATTTCAAAATAAGAGTTAAAAGAAGGCAAAAGACTAAATTTAGATTAGACCCTCGTCAGCCTTTGTCTCCACTCTTTTCCCACCCCTGGAAAAGGCAGCAGAAGGGTGTTACAGAGCACACCAGAAATGTTTTAAATTTAACTTGTGAATTTTTTCTTTGACTTCAGTATTGCATAGAATTGTGTTATTTAATTTCCAAATGTTTGTGGGTTTCCTAGATATCTTACTATAATAACTTCCTAATTTAATTCCATTGTGCAAGATTTTAAACTTTTGAAAAATGTTGAGGATTTATAGCCTACTATATACCTACCTTGGTGTACTTTCCATGTACACTTGAATAGAATGTGCATTCTGTAGTTATTGGATAGAGTGTTTTATAAACATTGATTAGGTCAATATGATTTATCATTTACTTCCTTGCTGAATTTTTGTCTACTTGTCTTATCAGTTACTGAGAGACGGTTATTAAAAATGTCCAATACTGTTTGTGGATTTGTCTGTTTCTTTATTGCTGTTAATTTTTGCTTAATGAATTTTGAAGCTCTTAGTAGGTACATACATATTTAGATTGTTAGGGCTTCCTAATGAACTGTCCTTTTTATCATCAGGAAATTTCCTGCCTTGTCCCTTGTAGTATTCTTTATCTTGAGTCCTACTTTGTCTAATATTAATATAGCCGTACCAGCTTTCTTATGTTTCCTATTTGCATGGCATGCATTTTTCCATTCTTTCACTTTCAACCACTTTACGTATTTATATCATTTTTATATTTGCTCTTCACAGTGTAAAATTTCTATTAATTTGTCTTCGTGTTCACTGACTCTTTCAATTGCCATCTCCAATATGCTGTTATGCTCATTTGGTGAATTTTTCTTTTCAGTTATTGTGTGCTTCCCAGTTTGGGATTTACATTTAATCCATAAAAAAAATAGCTTTATTGAGAAATAATTCACATAATACAATTCACTCATTTAAAGTATACAATTCGATGGATTTTAGATATGACACTAAAAATATGTGCATCAATCAACACAATCATTTTTAGAATGTTTATATCACCTTAAAAAGAAGCCCTGTATCCTTTAGCTAACACCCCCAACCCCTCATCCCCTAAGCTCTAGACCATTAAGTTACTTTCTGTCTCTATAGATTTACCTATTCTGGACATTTCATATAAATGGAATCACACAAAATGTTTTTTTGTTTCTGGCTTTTTTCATAGTATATTTTCAGGGTTCACCAATGGTGTAGCATTTATCAGAACTTCATTCCTTTATATTGCCAAATAATATTCCAATGTACAGATATACCACATTTTGTATACCCATTTGTTTGTTGATGGACATCTGGGTTGTTTCTACCTTTTGGCTATTAAGAATATGCTGCTAAAACACTTGTGGACAAGTTTTTGTGTGAACATGTATTTTCATTTCTATTGGGTAGAAATCCTTTACAAGGATAAAGATCCATGTGTTGTCTGGGCTGTCTTTTCATGTAGAGCTGAAGTCCTCTTTCAAGCTCATATGGTTGTGGCAGAATTCAGTTCCTTGTGGAAGTATAACTGGGCTCCCCATTTCCTTGCTTGCTGTCCAAGTATCTCATATAAGTGAAATCATAGAGCATTTGTCTTTTTGTGACTGGCTCATTTCACTTGGCATTATGCCTCTAAAGTTCATCCATGTTGTAGCATATTGCAGAATTTCCTTCCTCTTTAAGGCTGAATAATATTCCATTGTGTGTATATACCACATTTGCTGATCTGTTCATCTGTTAAGGGACACTTGGATTGCTTCCATGTTTTAGCTGTTGTGAATAATGCTGCTATGAACTTGTTCATAGTACTCTCTTACAATCTTTTTTATTTCTGTAGAATTGGTAATAACGTCCTCACTTTCATTTCTAATTTTAGTAATTGAATTTTAGTCTATCTAGCTAAAGGATTGTCAATTGTGTTGATTGTTCTGAATAACCAACTTTTGGTTTCACTGATTTTCTATATTGTGTTTCTATTCTCCATTTTACTTATCTTTGCTCTAATCTTTATTATTTCATTCATTCTTCTAGGTTTGGATTTAGTTTGTTCTTCTTTTTCTAGTTCAATAAGTTGTAAACTTAGGTTGTTGACTAGAGATCTCTCTTGTTTTCTATTAAAAAATTTTTTTTGGCATCAAGTTGGGGACTTAGCCATCTGTCACATTTCTCTTTCTAGACAGTCCTCTGCAAGTAGTGAATGAAGTTAAATCAAGCAAGTTAGAGTGTTTAGTACATCATTTTTCTCATAGTATTAGCAATTCTACACTTAGTAAGAAGAGGTTTGTTGATTAGATTTGTTGATTAGATTTCATTTTTGTTTGTTGATTAGATTTCATTTTTTGATTTGTTGATTAGATTTTATTTTTGTTGGAGGTTCTGTTGATTAGATTTTGTTAGAGGTTTGTTGATTAGATTTCATTTTTTCACTCAGCAAATATTTTTTGAGCATCTACTGTAAGCCAGGAACTGTTTTTTTCCCCCAATTGAGGTATAATTGACATATAACATTATATTACATTCAGGTATACAACATAATGATTCGATATTTGTATATATTGCAAAATGATCACCATAATAAGTCTAGTTAATATCCATCATCATACATAGTTACAAAATTTTTTTTCTTATGAGAACTTTCAAGATCTACTCTCTTAGTAGCTTTCAAATATGCAATACAGTATTATTAACTATAGTCACCACGCTGTACATTACATCTGCAGGACCCGTTTATTTTATAACTGGAAGTTTGTGCGTTTTGACCCCATTTTTTAAATTCGATTGTGTGTGTGTGTGTGTGTGTGTGTGTGTTTGCTAGTGGGTTGTATGAGTTCTTTCTATATTGTGGATATTAACCCTTTATCAGGTATATGATTTGCAAATATCCTCTGCCATTCAGTGGGTTGACTTTTCATTTTGTTGATGGTTTCTTTTGCTGTGCAGAAGCTTTTTAGTTTGATGTAGTTCCTCTTGTTTATTTTTGCTTTTGGCGCCTTTGCTTTTGGCGTCAAATCCAAAAAAAAATCATTGCCAAGACCAACGTCATGGAGCTTACCCTCTATTTATCTTCCAGGAGTTTAATTTACTATATTTGTGGGTTTATTTCTGGGCTGTCTATTCTGCTCCATTTGTCTCTATGTCTGTCTTTTAGCTAATACCCTACAGTTTTGATTACTATAACTTTGCAATGTAGTTTGAAATCAGGGAGTGTGATGTCTCCAACTTTGTTCTTCTTTCTCAAGATTGCTTTGGCTACTCAGTGTCTTTTATAGTTTCATACAAATTTTAGAATTGTTTGTTCCATTACTGTGAAGAATGCCATTGGAATTTTGATAGGGATTGCATTGGATCTATAGATCACTTTGGGTAGTATGGACATTTTAACAATATTAATTCTTCTGATCCATGAGCACAGAATATCTTTCCATTTATTTGTGTGTTTTTCAATTTCTTTCATTAATGTCTTATAGTTTTTAGTATACAGATCTTTGACCTCTTTGGTTGAATTTATTTCTAGGTACTTTATTCTTTTGATGCAAAGTTAGATTGTTGATGTGAAATCTTTCTTATTCTGTAATGTTAGCATTTATAGCTATAAATTTCCCCCTCGGCACCATCTTTACTGCATCCCATAAAATTTGGTATGTTGTGTTTTCATTTTCATTTGTCTCTAAGTATTTTATAATTCCCCGTGTGATTTCTTCTTTAATTCATTGGTTGTTTAAAAGTGTGCTGTTTAATTTCCGCAATTTGGTGAATTTTCCAGTTTTCCTTTTATTATTGATTTCTTAATTCAGCCTGTTGTGGTTGGAGAAGATACTATAAGATATCTATCTTTTAATCTATTGAGACTTAATTTGTGTCCTAACATATAGTCTAGCCTGGAAATTGTCCCATGTGCACTTGAGAAGAATGTATATTCTGTTGTTGGGTAGAGTGTTCTGTACATGTCTGTTAGATCTAGTTAGTCTATTATGTTGTTTAAGTCCCCTATTTCCTTACATATCTTCTGTCTAGTTATTCTGTCTTTTACTGTGAGTGGGGTATTGAAGTCTCCAACTAATAGTATAGAACTATATGTTTTTTCCTTTAATTCTGTCATGTTTTGCTTCATATATTTTGATGCTCTGTCATTAGGTATATAAATGTTTATAATTGCTATGTCTTCTTGAGTATTAACCCTTTTATTAATATATAATGTCCTTTTTTTATCTCTTGTAAATTTTTTTCATCTAAAGTCTATTTGTCTGATATTAATATATATACCCCTGCTTTATTTTGGTTACTATTTTCATGGAATATTTTTTTCCATCCTTTAACTTTCAATCTATTTATGTCTTTGGATCTAAAGAGAGTCTCTTGTAGACAGCATATTTGCTTTTATCCATTATGCTAATCTCTGTCTTTTGATCAAAGAGTTTAATGCATTTACATTTAAAGTAATTACTGATATGGAGGTACTTTTATCTGTCATTTTGCTATTTGTTTTCCATGTGTCTGATAGTTTTTTTGTTCCTCATTTCCTGCATCACTGTCGTCTTTTGTTTTTAGTTGACTTTTTGTAGTGAAGTGTTTAAATTTTTTTCTCATTTTCTCTTTTATATATTCTATAGTTATTTTCTTTGTGGTTGCAATGGGGATTGCACTTAACATTCTTAAGTTATAACACTCCATTTTGAATTTATGTCAGCTTAACTTCAATAACATACAAAAACTGCTCTCTTACAGCTGTATCCCCACCCCTTTCAGTTGTTGATATTATGAAATCACATCTTTATACATTGTGTACCCCAAAACATAAACTAATAATTATTTTAAGTGCATTATTTTCTTAAATTGAAGTAAACAAGATTTGGAGTTACAAACCAAAGTTACAATAATACTAGGTTTAGGTCAATTATTATTATTATTTTTTATTTGTATTAGTCCCTTAAATCATGTAGAAAACAAAAAGTGCATAAAAATTGCATGTAGAAAACACACAAAAAAGTTACAATAATACTAGACTTTATAATTGCCTGTGTATTTACCTTTTATTGAGATCTTTATTTCTCCATATGGCTTCGAGTTACTATCTGGTGTCCTCTCATTTCACCTTGTAGTACTCCCTTGAGTTTTTATTGCAAGGCAAGTCTAGTAGTAATGACTCCCTCAGCTTTTCTTTATCTGGGAATGACTTAATTACTCCATCACTTTTGAAGGACAGTTTTGCTGGATATAAAAATCTTGGTCGACAGGTTTTTGGTTGTTGTTGTGAGTACTTTGAATATATCATTCCATTGTCTCCTGGCATCCAAAATTTCTGAGAAATCCACTGATAATCTTATTGAGGATCCCTTGTATATGAGGATTCACTTCTCTCTTGCTGCTTTCATAGTTCTCTCTTTGTCTTTGTCTCTTGAAAGTTTGACTATAATGTGTCTCAGTGTGGGTCTCTTTCAGTTTAACTTACTTGGAGCTTGTTGAGTTTTGTGGATGTTTACTGTTGACCCTTAAACAACATGTGTTTGAACCACACAAGTCCACTTATACATAGAGTTTTTTCAATAAATACTACTATAATATTACACAATCTGTGGTTAATTGAATTCGTGGATGCGGAACAGAGGAAATGGAGGGCTGACTGTAAAGTTATGTGCAGATTTTTGACTGGACAGTAGGTCAGTGCCCCAACCCCCGCATTGTTCAAGGGTCAACTGTATATTCATGTCTTTCATGATATTCTCTCTGCCCTTTTCTCTCTCTCTTCTTCTGGTACTCCTGAAACGTGTTATGTTGGTCTGCTAGATAGTGTAACACAGTTCCTTTAGGCTCTGCTCATTTTTCTTCAATCTTTTTTGTTTCTGTTCCTCAGACTTGATAATTTTCATTGTCCTATCTTTAAGTTCACAGATTTTTTTCTTCTGCCTAATCAAATTTGCCTTTGAATCCATCCCTCTAGTAAATTTTTCATTTCAGTTATTGTACCTTTCACCTCTGCAATTTCTTTGGTTTCTCTCTAGGTTTTATATCTATTGATATTACCATTTTTTCCTTACATCTTTTTCTTGACCTTCTCCACATCTTCCTTTAGTTTTCTGAGCATTTTTAAGACAATTGTTTTAAAGTCTTTGGTATATCTGCCATTGGGTCTTTTTCAGGGACAATTTCTGTTGATTTTTTTTTCCTTTGAGTGGGCCGTACTTTCCTGTTTCTTTGTATGCCTTGTGATTATTTTGCTGAATATTGGACATTTGAATTATAAAGTGGTAATTCTGGAAATCAGATTCTTTCCCTTCCCCTGGGTTTGTTGTCATTTTTGAATGTCCTAGCCTTTAATGTCTGACTCCCAAAAGGGGAAAGAGAGAAAAATGAAGTGGGGAGGAAGGGCATTAGCCCTTTAAACCTCCTGGAAGTCACTTCAGCCAGAAGGGAAAGGGCTTGCATCAATGGGAGGAGCTGCAACAGCAATTGCTGACCACCTCTTTGTCTGCACCTCTGTGCCCAGAAGCAGCAATCAGTGATCAGAGCACAGATCCCCTATATTTAGAGGATAGGGTTCTTTTTGTCTACCCTGGCTCCCACAAGCTATGTGCAAACTGCCCCCAAGAATATGTGCACAATTCCCTGCCACATGGCTAGGGTTGGGGGATAGGTAGCTATTACTGTGCTAGGAGCTGAGAGCTGAGATTGACTAAAATTAATTGCAATTTATTGTCCAAATCTTTCCCTGGAAGTTGCAAGCCTTCAATAGACTCCAGAATTCCAAAATAGTTACATCAGACAGATTCTGCCAGTGCAATCGTTGTCTAGATGGGGAGACAGATTCCTGGTGCTTCCTACTCCACCATCTTCCCAGAATCCTCTGGTATATCTTTTTCTATATTATTTCCAAACTTTCTGTGCTCTCAGGTTTTAAATGTGTCTTGTTAATAGCATATAGCTGGGGCTTCCCTGGTGGCACAGTGGTTAAGAATCTGCCTGCCAATGCAGGGGACACGGGTTAGAGCCTTCGCCCAGGAAGATCCCACATACTGGGGAGCAACTAAGCCTGTGTGCCACAACTACTGAAGCCCATGGGCCTAGAGCCTGTGCTCTGCAACAAGAGAAGCCACGACAATGAGAAGCCCGCGCACTGCAATGAAGAGTAGCCCCCGCTCACCGCAACTAGAGAAAGCCAGTGCGCGGCAACGAAGACCCAACACAGCCAAAAGTAAAACAAACAAATAAACAAACAAACAAATAAATAAATAAATAGCATATAGCTGGATTTAAGAAAATACCAGTTTTGGAGTCTCTGTTTTGTATCTTGTGAGTTACCCTACTTAGTGATTACTGACATATTTAGAATTGTTTTTAATCATCTTATTTTGTGCTTCCATGTGCTCTGAGGATTTTTTTCCCCCCTACTTTTTCCTTTTCTCACTTCCTTGATTGGTTTGATCTTTCTCTCAACTGGTTTATTCTCTTTGTCTCAACTGGTTTGATAGCTATATATTCTCTAATTTCAGTGGTTTTCTTAAAATATGTACATTTCTTAACAAATCTAAAATTAATCAACATCTATCCTCCAGGTAATAAACAAGATAGGAACCTTAAATTACTTTAATTCCAATTATCCTCTGCAATCTTACAGAGAGAAAAGATGTATTGCTTATAAGTGAATGACAGTCTGATGGAAGATTTCTCATCAGCATCAATGATACAGCAACAAAATATCTTCTAAGAGCTGAGGAAAATTAACTGTTTACTTAAAAGTCAGTATCATTCAAGAGCAAAACTCACAGATACTTAAATTTTAAAAAAAATTTTATATTGGAATATGGTTGATTTATAATGTTGTTAGTTTCAGGTGTACAGCAAAGTGATTCAGTTATACATATAAATAAATCTATTCTTTTTCAGATTCTTTCCCATGTAGGTTATTACAGAGTATCGAGTAGAGTTCCCTGTGCTATACAGTAGGTTCTTGTTGATTATCTATTTTATATATAGTAGTGTGTATATGTTAATTCCAACCTCCTAATTTATCCCTCCCCCCCACCTTTCCCCTTTGGTAACCATGTTTGCTTTTTAAGTCTCATAGATCCTTTTTGAAAGTGTTACTGACTGTCTCAGATCAGGTGGACACCAACTGGTCCTTCCCTTGCCTGGTGCCAATCGCTGTAATTGAACGAGACTGGGTTTGGCAAAGCAGAGCAGAAACTTTATTCGTTGATCAAGGAATGGAGAAGGGAGAGCTCATGCTCTAAAGACACCTTCTCCCAGAAGGGAGGAAAGTGGGAGACTTTTATGGGGTAAGAGGCAGATGTGTCATAAGAAACTGGGGAAAATGGTGGAGATTTCCAGGAATAGCCGGGACGCGTGCAGTCCCTCAGGCTTCCTTGCACATGGCACTAATTGTGCCTAGCAAGGTACAAGTCCCCACTTTGGGCAGAGATCTAGCATGGTAATGAAGCAAAGGCAACTTTTGGACACTTCTAGGTTTCCTCTGCACAGACGCTGCCCTTGCAGTTAGGCTAGAACTGGTTCAGGGCAGTTGACTGTGTTTCCTTTGAGTTATAACTGTAAAACATCTTTGACAAACATCAGGTGTTTTGGAACAAGAATAGAAATAGGTTAAAGCAGAGATTTTTCAGCTCCCTGGGATATGTATGGGTGACAGAAGAACACTAAGTGATGTATTTCAGTCAGAAGAAAACTGAATGCAAAAGAAAGGAGTAAGGTGTAAGAAACAATGTTGTTCAAAGGGACTGGTAAATGTATTGGTAAATTCTTGTAAGTGCTGACTATAATATCTAATACTAAGAATACTCCTGTGAGGTAGTTGGCTCCCCATTTTTACAGATGGAGAAAATAAGGGTGGAGAGGCTAAGTATCAAACTTGCATGAAGTCACACAGCTGAAGAAGACTAGAGCTAGGGGAATGCTCTCTTGTTTAGAAATAGCATGAGACTCAAAAAGCAGTGCTAGCAATCTATGTTCATTCTTTGAGCTAAGTTGTGACTCAGAGTTCTTGTGTCTATGAGCTCTAGAATGTATAAGGAAAATTCACTCAGGTATTATCCTCTGAATTAAGGAGAACATGGAGCAAGAAGACCCACTGAAGATAAATTGTGAAAGTTTATCTTACTTGAAATCACAATTGTGTGGAATGATTTTTCAGTCACTTAGCATGATTAATAAACTTGGAGAAATATTAAATAACTGATGGTGATATGACTGTGTTAAGAAACCAAAGGCAGAGAGAGAAATCAGATTGAATTAATAAAATTAC
The DNA here is from genome assembly GCF_009873245.2 of Balaenoptera musculus. Lineage (NCBI taxonomy): Eukaryota > Metazoa > Chordata > Mammalia > Artiodactyla > Balaenopteridae > Balaenoptera > Balaenoptera musculus. Next base: position 40,015,598 of record NC_045798.1, on the reverse strand, counting down.
TCTATTAGTAAAATTAGTAAATAGCAAAACATAAGAGTTCCTCTGTATATGGGGATAAATTCTACACAATAAAACACATATGCAGTTGTATTTTTAAGAAAACATCACTTGATTTGTTCTTTAACCAGGCTTACAAGCTGCAATGTAATCTTTTAAAATTATAGGTAATTACAAGAAGGCACATTAAACCTCAGTTAATCACAGTTGTTTCAAAAATATGTCTCTTCTCTTAACAAAGCAGTAACCCAGCCAAAGCTTGGATAAACTGGCATTTCCCTAGATCACATGTTTCATTCCTAAACACAATGCCCCTTGTGTTTCTTTCAGGTGTCCATACTTTCTCTGAAAAATAGATCTCCCCTTCCAAAGCTTGAGCATTATCTGCTCTTTGTTTAAAAATAAATGCATTGTTCATGTGTGGACTAGTAGTGCAGGTGTTTTACCTCTCTTTTCCCAGTCAGGCTGATTCTTAAGCCTCTCGTGAAATCAGTTCAGTTTAGTTAAATCTCTGACATCCATTTCTCGTTGCCATTTCCCTTTATGGCCATAATATAAGCCCCAAATACAACCAGATCTTCTTTCATTCCATTATGTTTACATTTTTTATTATCTCCGGAGTTGCCAACACTATTTCTTTCTCAGTTCTTGAAAGCTAATTCGAGGGCAAGGCCATAGTTCTCATCAAGCATTAGCAGTCTGGGTTGCTTTCATTTTTCCTGAACTTCCAACTGCTGCATAATGGTATGTGTTTGCTCCTATCACTGGAAAGCACTATCTGAAAGCTTTGCATGAAATTAAACTCCCTGAGGTGTAACCAAACTGAATAAAGCCACAGAAGCATGTATTGAAACAACTATTTTCCTGAGTGGGGCATGTGAAACACTGACATTCTTAACACAATGAGGATTGGTATTGAATGTCAGGTAACTGATTCTGTCTTCTGAAGTATAGGGTTTCAAACCCTCATTTTATTTTCAAACAATCACTTTCATGTTATTCCCTAGAGAAAGAGGACGGTATGAACCTCAGATCACTGGGCAAGCTATAGCTGAGAAGGGAAAAAGGAGGGCAGAATTACTTAAAGTCTTCATCTCTTCAATGCAAAAGATAGTAATTGATATTACTTATCAAAGTTTCTATTTTCTAGCTGTGTAATTTGAAGTTTCAAGCAATTTCCTACTGTTATTCATACCTCTAGATTTTTTGCGTAATCCCCCCTTTCTGTCATTTACTGTTACTGAGGTGTACTTCAGTAAAATATAGTGCATATTTTAGGATTTTATTATTCCTATTGCTTTCATGTCTAAGAGTTTTAAAAACTTCATCTTCCATTGTAAATGTTAGAAACTTTCCAGAAACATTCCATGAAAATAGTGAATAATCAGCAACGAATCTAGCTTCTTTACTTTTTCTTATTCCAGTGTTTTGCTTAATACAAAGTGCTTGATGCTTTGTTGGTTAAAAAGAAGAATGTAACACACTGGTGGTGTGTATTATTGCTTCTTTGTCAAATTTACCAAATGTAACTGATCTGAACTTAATTGTGAAACACATTATTCTCCTGTGTCTGTAGAATTTCTCTACGATGTTGCAACTTCATTTAAAAAACAAGAGCCCATTTCTTCAGTTGTGTTAAAAAGCTGTTTTTGTAGGATTAACAATTTCAAAATCAGTTTCACTTTATATTTTAGGATTGATAATTCTATAGATTTTAGACCAGAGTTTGGTATTCATGTTACTACTGGCAATTCTCTGTTACACCGTGGCTACAGTTCATGTGGACTCTAGAATGGAACTCAGCATTACGTGAAGATATTAAGGAGATTTTACTTATAAGTAAGTGCCATGCCTCTGGCCTTAAGGAAAGTATTAATCAAGACACTCAGTGTTTTTGAGATTTTGATTACAATGGCTGAAGTGAATTTGCAACATATAATATGGAACCTAAACTCAAGAACAGTTTCTCCTTTTATAGTTGTGTTTGAGCAAAGGTTCCTTATTTCTTCTTGAGCCAGCTGATTTCCGAATTCCGATGTAATGTCCCCTTGGGACAGCTAAAGAAAGGTCTACCCACTAGATACATGGGAAATAGCACTCTGAACTCCTTGAGATGGAGAAAGGGAAAAACTCTATTTTTCCAGCATCCTGGAGTTAATGTTTGAAAATGCAGTTTGCACAAAATGTCTAAAGAGTTTTACTTAAGCGGTAAACACTACTGGTAAATTGACTCAGCAATTACTTTTTCCTTTTCAACTTTATTGAGGAGTAATTTATGCACAGTAAGTACAATTTGTCTCTTCTCCCCATTCACTATATTTATTTGACCATTTAAATATGTCAGTAGTGACTCATGTATATTTATTTTATAATTTGGGATTATAATCCAATACCATGTTATTTATTTTTGTGCTCAAATTGTTCCAGCTTTGGCCATTGGGACCTCTTTCAGGTTGGCTCCTGTGTTGCTTTGACATGCCCCAGCCTTTTGTTTTTTGTGAGCTTCCTTACTTTCTGGTGCTACAAGATACTCCAGGCTTATCTTTTATTTTCTTTCCCTGCCCCAATCCTAGAATTAGCCATTTTCTCAAGGATACCTAGTTCTTTTTATTGGAAAATGGCATTTAGAAACCAAGATGTGGGTGCTGGATTTGCTCTTTGCTGCTGAGGTTTGATTGCTTCTAGGTCCTCTCAGTAGACAGAGCTAAGTAATATATGTATACATACTAACCCATGTATGTACATATACTTATAATCGGCCTGTATCTATCTGCATATAAATTAATTGGAACATGAGTTCATATTGATGTCTCTGACTCTGATCCAGCACCAGAGGGTTCATTCTATCCTTCTCTTCTTGTTTATCTGCATCTTTCATCTCTGACAGTGAGAAACCTGCCTCATCCACATTCTGTTCACTTAATTGTTCAACTTTAGTATACATGTAAAGAGGTTACTATCGACATCTTATATGCAATTCTGTGTCTAAGAATTTATCCTACCATACATTCACACTGGTATGCAAAGATATATAGACAAGAACTCTTCACTGAAACATTGGATTCTCCCCCTTTCCTTTCTATTCCTTTTCTTTTAAACCGTATTAAATTATCTTTGATTTTTAAAAAAAACTTTTAAATTATGGACATTTTCAAATATACACAATAGTAGAGAGAAAAGTATTCTGAACCCTATGTCATTATAGTACAACTCTAACAATTTTTAGCGTTTTGCCTATCGTGTTTCACTTATTTCTTATTCTTTTAAAATGCGTTTTATTGCAAATACCAGATATCATATTACCTCATTTATAATTCAGTAAGCATCTCCAACAGATGGGCTACACTAAAAACATAACCAAAATACCATGATCATAACTTTAAAAATTAACAACAATTCCTATATATGATACCCAACCTATGGTCATATTTTCCCAATTCTATGAAAAGTGTCTTTTTTAACAGTTTCGTTGTTTTGATCAGAATCTGTGGTAGGCAGAATAATACCCCTTCCTCCCCACTCCCCATGAAATGTCCACATCCTAATCCCTGGAACCTATGTTACATGGCAACAGGGGCTTTGCAGATATGATTAACTTAAGGATCTTGGGACGAGAGCATTATCCTGGATTATCTGGGTGTTCTCAGTGTAATCACAAGGGTCCTTATTGAGAGAGGTAGGAGGTCAGAGTCACAGAATGAGATAAGGGCACAAGTAAATGTTGGAGTGATGCCATTGCTGGAAGGAGGCCACTAGCCAGGGAATGTGGACAGCCTCCAGAAGCTAGAAAAGGCGAGGAACTGATTCACCTCTAAAGTCTCCAGAGGGAATGCAGTCCCAGCACTTTGATTTTAGCCCTGTGAGGTCCATCTTTGGACTTCTGACCTTCAGAAGATAATAAATTTATAACCTAATCACTTTGTGTTGTTTTAAAACCACTAAATTTGTGTTAATTTGTTACAGCAGCCATAGGAAAACACAGGATCCAAACAAAGTCTACATATTGTGTCGGGTCGTTATATTTCCCAAGTTTCTTTTAATTTGTAATCGTCCTACTTCTTTGTCTTTTCTGATTTGTTGGAGAAGCTGGTTCATTCTTCCATAGAATCTTCTGCATTCTGAATTTGGCTCATTTTTACCTTGTGGTGTCATTTAACGTGTTCTTCCATATCCTGTATTTCCTAAAAACTGGTATTAAGTTACAAAGTCTTGTTTATAATCAGGTTTGATTTGGGCGGGGGCAGGATGTTTCTTAGATGGTGTCTTATACTTCCTATTATATCACATCAGGAGATAGCTAACAGTTGTCCCATTGCTGGTGCTGCTCGGCTGATCCACCCACTAGGAAGCTTCCATTAACTTTTAACCTAGGGTTTTAGCACCCATTGATGATTGTTGCTTACATCCATTATTTCACTAGGGGCTTCAAAATGGTGATGTATTAGGTGGAATTCTATAAAGAAAAACTTTCCCATATCAATTATTTGGTTACTCTGAAACATAATTTGTGTATGAAAGCAGGGTAAATGCTTAGTTCTTTCTTTTCATTCATTAATTTTTTCAAATAATAAGTTTGTGTGCCTTAGCAAACCTCTAATGGTGACAAATGAATTTTTTTATTAATTATTAATTCATGGATTTATATATATTTGTTGTGTTTTAATCAGTTGGAGACAGTATTATTTTTCATGCTCAAATTGTCCTTTGGCGAGTGAAAATTCTTCAAAGTGACTCCTGTTCCTTTTGATGCTGTAAAATAAGGTACAGAGAAATTTTGTTCCCATGCCTTTTCAATACAAAAGAATGGAACAACCATCCTGAGCCAATTTCACTACGTGTAAATTCATACTGTTTTAATTTTTTTGCAATCTGATGAGTAGATGAGCTCTGATTTAAAATTTTTAAAAAGTATGTTTATTGTAACAAGAATTATGTTTTAATACTGCAGTTTTCAGTAAAGATTGATGTGAGTTGCAAAAAAAAATTTGTTCACCCCAAGAATATCTTTTTTTTTTCTCTTTTTTTTTTTTTTTAAGAAATTCACGTTCTTATTGATTGATTGATTGATTGATTGATTGATTGCTATGTTGGTTCTTCGTTTCTGTGTGAGGGCTTTCTCTAGTTGTGGCAAGTGGGGACCACTCTTCATCACGGTGCGCAGGCGTCTCACTATTGCGGCCTCTCTTGTTGCGGAGCACAGGCTCCAGACGCGCAGGCTCAGTAATTTGTGGCTCACGGGCCCAGTTGCTCCGTGGCATGTGGGATCTTCCCAGACCAGGGCTCGAACCCGTGTCCCCTGCATTGGCAGGCAGATTCTCAACCACTGCGCCACCAGGGAAGCCCCCAGAATATCTTTTATATTTGTTTTTAGTTTAGCTTTTCATTGATTCACTTTGAAAATGAAGGCAAATGTGTGTATATTTTAGTATTCTTTCCTTTTGCACAAAGGTTAACATACTGTATACAGTGATCTGCACCTTGTTTTTCATTTAATAATATCTTCTGGAGATCCCCACATAAAAATATATAGAGAGATGCCTCATTGTTTTTCACAGCTACACAGTATTCTATGTTTGGATGGACCACAGCTTAGCCAACCAGTTCCATATTGATTAATATTTATATTGTTTCTAGTCTTTGGGAAAGAACAAGAGAATCATTCCTGTCTATACTTGTTGTGGTGTTTTAGGATCTTTAGGACCCTAGCTTCTCCTTTTGTCAGTGAGTTCTGGTTCTGAGAACTGGCTCAGCTCTTAGAACCAAGCAAGGGACTGCATCTTTTTATTGGTGAAATTACCATCAGCCTCTTGTTTCATCCATCTTTGATTTCTTTCCATCATTGAGATTGAGCTGTACTTTTCTTGCCTGCCCATTTATCTAGCCCCAAGAGTACTGTTCCCTATTAAAAAATTATATCTTTCTGTGGTTCAGGCCTCCCCCCACCTGCCAACTTCCACAATGAACTTCTTTTTATTTATTTATTTATTTATTTATTTATGGCTGTGTTGGGTCTTCGTTTCTGTGCGAGGGCTTTCTCTAGTTGTGGCAAGCGGGGGCCAATCTTCATCGCGGTGCGCAGGCCTCTCACTATCGCGGCCTCTCTTGTTGCGGCCTCTCTTGTTGCGGAGCACAGGCTCCAGACGTGCAGGCTCAGTAATTGTGGCTCACGGGCCTAGTTGCTCCGCGGCTTGTGGGATCTTCCCAGACCAGGGCTCGAACCCATGTCCCCTGCATTGGCAGTCAGATTCCCAACCACTGCGCCACTAGGGAAGCCCCACAATGAACTTCTTGTTCCTTATGATAACTGTGCCCACCTTGCTTCTACTAGCTTAGCTTCGTCAACTGGCCTCTGGAATTTGGTTTGAGTCTTAAACTAGTATTTGTAATTAAAATGCTAAGGTAATTATAGCCTTAGAAATTTGCCTAGAAGTAAGTAAATAAATAGAGGATATGAGGTTAATAATTACCACTTCCCTTCTCCCCAGTAACGCAGCAACTAGGATTTTGATTTAAATAATTGAGCTAAACCTAATCTACTTCTGACATCTCATCAGTTTCTCCCCAGGTAAGGCAGAAAAAAAATGTGCACATCTTCCAGATTTTAAAATCCCACACAAAATAAACAAAAAATGCTGTGTATATTGAGTACACAACTAAAACTGATGTTAAGCACCTGAAAAGATAAATCATTATGGCTTGTCATGTTTCTTGAAAGCTTTTAATTTTTTATATAAAATAGGTGCTCTGAGATCTCTGTTGGAAATTGATACAAGCTTTCCACTATCAAACACACATCAAACCCTTGTCTACAAGTATTCCCAAGTAGGTCATTTATTATTTTGACATGCTCTACTTTGTTTACATAATGTAGGGTAAAATATAGTTTTTAGTTTTACATCCTATTTCTGCTTTGCTAGGAAGGAGTCCATTGTCTTTAGCATAATCTCATTGTCGGCCTTTAATGAAAATACAGTAAAGACCACCAATAGCCAACTCTGCATTATAACTGATGTATAACTGACCATCCACTTTAGCCTTATATTTTGTTACTACAAGTCTTGATGGATTATCTCACTCACTCACCAAAAACCTAATAATAATTTCTTATAGTCAGGAAATTCATAAGCATCTGTCATAGATTTAGCATCGAAGTCATCAATTTTCTAGATTTTCCTTTCCAGAGACCACCCTCGGCTCTTGAACACTGGTATAAGGAAAAGTCAAGGATCTTTACTGCTCTGCCCATCAACACCCTCCTTGCAGGCACCAATTATGATTGGTGAGTGGCAGTCTAGAGTAGATGTTGTCTGAAATTTGGGGCCCTTAAAGGGGCTATTTGGGAGGTATGTTGAAAATACTTCACGCTTCTTTTTGCTTGCACCAAGGCAACAAAATAAATCTTTTAGCATTCATGCAAAACAAAAACCGAAAAACAAAAAAACACCAAAAAAACCCCCAAAACCCCCCAAACCAAGCAAACAGAAGAACTACCATCGGAGGCAACTGTTTTCTTGATAATGAATACGTCTGTTGTCTTCAAACCTGCTTCCTTTGTTCCTGTGCTGGATGTCTTCCAACTGCACACTCCACCCTTCTCTACTCTGCTTTCTGCCCAAAGAGGCTGACCTGTTTAGATGAAATCAGTGGTTTTCTAAGTGTGGCCTGAGGAACAGCAGCATCGGCATTACCTGGGGACTTATTAGAAACGCAGATTTTTAGGCCTCATACAGACCTACTGAATCAGAAACTCTGGGGTAGGCCCACCAATCTGTTTTAAGAAGCCAGTCCTCCTGGTGATTCTGATGCCTGATAAGATTTGAGAACCACTGAACTACATGTGAAGCTTCCTTATCCTATGGCCTCTTGTTGAGTTTAGTCCATGGGGTGCACCAGCAGGAAATCTGAGGGAAGAAGGAGGGTGACATCTGGGCATTTATTTTCTCAGTTCTCGTCCTGTGACTGAATGTCTGTGTCCCTGCAAAATTTATTTGTTGAAACCTAAATCCGCAATGCGAGAGTATCTGGAGGTGGGGTCTTTGGGAGGTGATTAGGTCATGATGGTGAAGTCCGCATGATGGGATTAGAACCCTTATAAAAGTGACCCCAGGAGCTCTCTTGCTCTTTCTGTCATGTGAGGACACGGTGAGAAGATGGCCATCTGTGAACCAGACCCTCCTCACTGGACACCCAATCTGCCAGCACCTTGATCTTGGACTCCAGCCTCTAAAAGTGTGAGAAATAAATTTTTGGTTTTCATTTTTTAAATAAATTTATTTATTTACTTTTGGCTGCGTTGGGTCTTCGTTGCTGCGTGGGCTTTCTCTAGCTGCAGCAAGCGGGGGCTATTCTTCGTTTCAGTGCGTGGGCTTCTTATTGGGGTGGCTTCTCTTTTTGCAGAGAATGGGCTCTAGGCACACAGGCTTCAGTAGTTGTTGCTCGCAGGTTCTAGAGCACAGGCTCAGTAGTTGTGGCACACGGGCTTAGTTGCTCTGTGGCATGTGGGATCTTCCTGGACCAGGGCTCAAACCCGTGTCCCCTGCATTGACAGGTGGATTCTTAACCACTGCGCCACCAGGGAAGTCCCAAATCTTTGTATAAGCTACCCAGCCTATGTTATTTTGCTATAGCCATCTGAACTAAGACAGGAGGTGTTACAGTGTCTTTGCTGTATGCAGTCATGAGAAATCAAAATGCTAATGCCTTCAGCTCATTGCCTTCTCTCACCTGTTCCACCTCAGCTCCTTGGCTTCCCATTATTAAAGCTGGTTTCAGTATTTATTAACTGAGTTCAGATGGAGGAATTATAAGAATCATAAAAGAGTTTAACAGTTGGGGACCACGGGTTAAACATTAAAACCCATTTTAAATAGTCTGACCCAAAATACCATTTAACTCAATAATTAAATAATGATTATTATCTAATTTATAAAATATGTAGAAATGTTTTAATTTCCTTATCACAAACAGCTATTTTTCCTCTTCCTAATAGCATGACTGTGAACTTTGCATTGGTATTAAGACATCATAAAATGATGTGTGCAATCATCTGAATAGGTAAAAAATTCAGCAAAAGAATGTGAGGGGGTCTTAGCAGTGATTTTGGCTCAATGTGTGTGTGAATTGTGCAGTCACAGAGGGCCCTGTACTCAGAAGGTCTTGTGCTTGGTTTGATGCTCTGTTGTGAAATTTTTAAGACATTTTGAACAATGGCCCCACTTTTTCATTTTGCACTGGATTTGGTAAATTATGAAGCTGGTTCTTGCCTGGTCATATTTGTTCAAGATGACTAAGTAAGTATGAACACTATCAAAAATAGAGTCTGATTGTTAGTGTCATTATACCTATTAATAATTGCTTTATTCATACTGGTTTCTAGATGAAAGATGCTAAACCCCAGGTCTCACAGTATTAAATAAATATGTCCCTCTCAAAGACTGAAAAATAGGGTCACCTATATCACTATTTCTAATCAAATGTAACAGATAAGGAAACAAATGACATCTAGTATGCAAAGCCTTCAAGATTATGTTGAAAACACTGAGAGGCTAATTTCAGGTGCTAATAGGAATTGCTGTTCTAATTTCATCAGGCAACGAAACCCTGAAGACTGACTCAAAACTAGACACACAAATGAAAAGATTTTTCTTTGGAAGGTTTTTCTTTGAGAACAAAATAAGAAACAGGAGATGTCCTTTGTAGCACAGCAACAGGTAGATATCCTCTAAATAATAACAAAAAGTCAGAGACTATCTTCCCTGAATAACCAAAACTTGTTGCTGGAAGTAGAAATGTCTTGGGTTTGAGGGAAAACTTTTTCTATAGGGTTGAGCCTTGACTGGAATTAGAAGTAATTCCTAGTTAAAAATTTATTTCCTGAAGGAATAAGTATCTAATACCTGGCATAAGGGTGACTCAGAATGTCACTATTTCCATTTTTGGCATCCAGTGCACAAATCTTAGAAAAGGCTACATGTGCCAATTGACAGTCTTTTCCCAACATGGTGAAGAAACAGTCTATTCAATTATGGTTTGCACTGCAGGCTCTGTCACTATGTTTACTCTGACCAGGCCTAGTGGGACATGGCATAATATACAATTGGGTCCATTCAAATAATTTCCCCACTGTATATTCATAATATACAGAACCTTGCCATGGCAAGTCAAGCAATCTCACTGCCTGAAGCAGCCGTAAGCTAAAGAAATGTCTGGGCTTGCAGGGACAGATATTCTGGAGGCTTACAATGTGTGGGTAGAGTTGTAAGGACTCTTATGCTGGTGCTTGGTTACATCATCTAGAATTAAATGCTGAAGGGTTTGCCTTTCAGTACGTTCTTATACCTAGAACTTTTCTCCGTGTATTCCTTGATTGAACTCCACTACAGGAAATTTATAACATTCGAACTTAGTATCTATTTTCTCCTTTGGTAAACCACTCGACAAATGTTTCGAAGAAAACAAATCAGAGTGAATGATATACCATTCCTTCCTCATAAATCACTAAAGTGGACACTTTGAGTGGGGCCCTTTGAGAGCACAGAGACTGTGATGAGATGAGCTTAGGGCATCCCCTAAATAGAATATTTTCTGTCATTTACTAGACTTTAAAAGGTCTTGCTATAGGCAGCTACCAGTGTGCCTTAGCAGAAATTCTTATCTACCTTATAGAATTTATTAGTATCAAATTTCATTTTGTCCTGACACAAGGGCCTTTGAGAAACTAAACAAACCACTAATGAAATTTTTGCAAAATGGAAAAGTTTAAAGATAAAATACACTTAACTGTTTGAACTCAATTTCTCCCCTCTTTTAAAGGGGCTGAAAAGTTATGTATATTGGATTCCACAGGGTAAAATCCCCAGAACAAAATCGTGTGTATTCCAACAACTCTGATATGCACAACTCAGTGATTTGCAATTCAGTTCTTCAAAAGAGGAGTAAGTCTATAATCATCCAAATTATTTATCATAATAAACACTCCTGACGTTTTCTTTAGTGATCTAGTTGTATAAGAGATACTGCATTTGTGAGACATACATGTAATTTTCAGGGTGAGAAATACCAGATTTCATGGAGAGAGTATTTACACCAATTGTGTACTGTAGGCCTCCCTCAGTATCCATGGGAGATTGGTTCTAAGACCCTTATGAATACCAAAATCCATGGATGCTTAAGTCCCTTATATAAAATGGCATAGTACAGTTGGCCCTCCATATCCACAGACATAGAACCCAAGGTTACAGAGGGCCAACTGTACTTAAGAATAGTGGAAGACTTCTTCCTCTGGACAAGACAGAGAACAGCACAGTATTCACTCTCCTGGTTGAAACAACTAAAACACAACAAAATATCTGAAAAGACAGTTTTCAGACAATGGACATCAGGTAGTGAAGCACAGTGATCCCTGAGAGAAAGGAAACAGATGAGGAAAGCCCTAAGAAGGGAAGAAGACCACCTGAAGATGGAGGCAGAGATTGGAGTGATGCATCTACAAGTCAAGAAATGCCAAGGATTGCTGAAATCACCAGAAGGGAGGAGAGAGGCATAGGACAGTTTCTCCCTCAGACTGTCCAGAGGGAATGAACTATGTCAACATCTTGATTTTGGACTTCTGGCCTCCTAACTATGAGAGAATAGATTTTTGCTGTTTTAAGCCCCAGTCTGTGGTAATTTGTTATGCCAGTCTTAGGAAACTGATATACACAGGTAGAATAAAAGCCTGAAAAAAAAATCAACAGTGATTCAGCAAACTGGGAAACTTCAAGCAACCTAATATATATGTGCTTGGAATCTCCAAAGAAGAGAAATGAGAGGGAGGAATAAAAAAATTATCTGAAGAAATAATAGCTGAGAATTATAAACCTAGAGATTCAAGAAGCTCAACAAATTCTAAGCACAAGAATTATGAAGAATGCATACCATAATAAAATATCAACAAAGAGAAAATGTTCCAAAAAAACAGTGATAAGGAGAAAATATTAAATCACTGATGCAAATATTAAAGTCATCTAATAAGGAAAAAGACACATTATGTCCAGAAGAAAAAAGGTATTCTTTATTGACATAAAGAATGTCAATGACATTTTATGTCCTTGTGACAATGACACAAGACTTCTTGTTGGAACAATGCAAACCAGAACATAGTGGAGCAGCATTTGCTGAAAAAAAGCAACTATCAACTTATAATTCTATACTAAGTAAAATATTTTTCAGAAATGAAAGCAAAATACATTTCAGATACACAAAACTTGAAATAATTAATCACTAACAGACTTACATTTCAGGAAATGTTAAAGAGAAAATGATACAAACTGGAAATCTGGCTCTACACAAAGGAATGAAGAGCACTGGAAATGGTAAATATGTGAGTAAATATAGAAGGCATTTTTTATTATTTAGAAAAATCTCTTTAAAAGATAACTGTTTAAAGCAGACATAATAACAACATATTGTGGGCTTTATAACGTATGCAGAAATAAAACGTATGAAAACAATAGCACAAAGACCAGGAGGAGAGAAATGGAAGTAAATTGTTGTAACAGTCCCATACTAATATGAAGTGATACAATATTACTTGACAGTAGAAAGGAGAGAAGATTGTTGTGTTACCAGAAATTGCACTTGCATCATGGCTCATTATACCACATATGCTAAAACCTATTGTGAAGAGTCATTTTAATTTACTTTAAGAAGTTTTTATTATGAAAAATTTCAAACATGCAAAAGTGGAGGAAAATATAATGAACCCTCATGTACGCATAACTGAACTTCAGTAATTATCAAAACATTGACAACCTTATTTCATCCAGACTCTCCCCAACTTCTCCCCACCTTATATCATGTCGAAGTCAATCCTAGGCATTATATAATTTCATTCACAAATATGCAGTATGTATCTTTAAGATATACTTATCATTATTACACTTAACATTTAACAGAAATTCCTTAATATCATCAAATATTAAATTGGTGTTTAATTTCTCCAATTTCATTAAAAAAAAAACCAATTGCTTTGAGTTATATTTCAAATGAGGTCCACATATTGTACTTAGTTGGTATAGCTCTTAAATCTATAGGTTATTTACTCTTTTTTATTTGTTATGTTTTGGTTTAATCCTTTAATATAATTTCTATCTTGAAGGTGGTTAGAGACCTTGGAAAGTTACTTAATCTCTCCCTCACTTTTACATCAAGCAAGATCACACCTACCTATCTTAGACAGTGAGGTGCTGTCTGAGAAAGTTTCCATTTTGACAAAATCAGCTCTCTTAGGGTCTCTTCTACACTGAAATATCTGAGGCTATGGAGACACTTTGCAAAAGGAGCTATATAAATGAATTTAATGTGCACAATAGATTGAACTGCTGGAAAGACCTCTTACATCTTTCAACTCCATTAACTAGGATTCACTTTTGCTACTAACCTGACAAGAGGTTTTCTTTGTTAGATACAAGAGGTTACTATGACAGTACAAAGAACTCTTCTCAATGGAAGAGTTTGTCTGGGGATGATGTGTCCCCTCTGTGGGTCTCTGAAATTCTTACCTTAGTCAGAAATTCAGTTAAATAGTGTTTATATGCTGCTTTATATTATCAAAGAGTAATTGGTGTTTTCCTTAGAATCCTGGCCAAATTCCAACTCTGATAAATACATTCTACTTCCCAAAATTTCCCCTGCAATTTAAAATGGATTCCATATCCTTAATTAACCTGTCCCAACTTGTTGCCTGGTGTTGAAGTTCACCTATTAAGCAGCTGCTGCTTTTGGCCTCAAAGGCTTGTTCCTTTTGGGATTAGAAAAAGGGATCCTGGTAAACTTGGTGAACAAGTATGTGTGTATGAGAGTATGAATGACTGTAATGGTTTTAGAACTTAAACTTATCATCTAATAAGAAAAAATTGGAAATTTCCAGAGAGAGAGAGAGAGAGAGATACACAGTCATTTCAGAACCATGAAGCCTTCATTTGCTCAGTAAACTTCTATTAAGAAGTTTGTATGTGTGAGGCATTGTTCTAGATATTGTGGGAGATATGAAGATGAATTAGATAATAGTTCTTGCCTTAAAGGAATATACAGTCTAGTAGAGTGGATGTTTTCATAATATTAAGCAGTGCTAATTATGCTTTTTAAAAAGTCTTCCTTATAGTGGATGAAAACTTGAGCAAATTCCATACCTCTTTAATCCAGGGTTTTCTCACCTGTAAAATAGAGATAAATATCTATTCAGAGTGTTTCGTGAATATTTTATGATGTAAAGCATTTAATATATTGCCCAGCTCGTAGTAAGTGCTCAAGGAACATTAGTTACTGTGGACGTACATTAGATATGTGTGCACACATTAGTTACGTGTCTCTTGGGTCAGCTGCCATGGAAATGTTAATGCCACTGAAGTATTGGGTTGTTCATATAAGTTCAGATATCTTGACTCTCTAGGTAACAGAACTGTGGGTGGACAGCTCACTCATCCCATAAACACCAAGATTATAGGAGAATTCCACACCCAAGTGCCTAGCAGGCTCTAGATCTTTCATTTACTGGTTCTATGATAAAGATCATAAAGGGAGGAAAAGGAATTGGGATCTTCCTATTCTCACTCCATTACCTAACTTAAAATCCTGAGTGGTGTTAGAGACTGGGATTTGGAAATTCAGACCTTTAAAGCTGTTACAACAGGAGAAAATAAAAACTTTACTGTTTGACATTGGCACATATTACAAAGTCCCTCCCTGTTTAACAAGCTTTAAGCTTTCATATGAGACATAAGACACTTAAGGGAAAAAGTATTGCCACAAGGCTAATGATGACAACAACTGCCAGCGCACCTTCCATCAAAAGCAAGTGAAGGCTTGAAACAAATCTGAGCTCCGGTTTGGTTTAGAAGCATCACTGTGACATGCCTGTGCCGGCAGAGGCTCAGAATGCATTCCTTAACACTAGATATCTAAGACGTACTGGGTGCCAGAAGCCCAGTGGTAATAAGAGAGCAATTGTGAAGCTTCATTCAGATGGTGATCTTTCACTGTGGGCGTGCTGGCTCGGAAAGTTTGGTGCAGGGAGCCACAGGAAATAATGCGCCAATTCCTTTCCTTCATCAGGGGTTATAATCCAGCTAACCCATTCTTTCATACCTTTATCTTTCAGACACTTATTGAATGCCCCTTATATTCAAAGGCACTCTGTTGGTGATTAATGCAAGTGAAATAGTATATTTAGAAATGGCAATAAATGATAAACTTCATATTCTATTCTTTGTGCAATTTGGAGAAAATCCACTGGCATACTTTAGATTGAATCAAACAACAGATATACATAATATGACTACACAGTAGTGAACTTGATTCTTTTTCTTTTTTTATAAATTTATTTATTTATTTTTGGCTGCATTGGGTCTTCACTCTTGCGCACGGGCTTTCTCTAAGTTGCAGCGAGCGGGGGCTACTCTTCGTGTGGTGCACGGGCTTCTCATTGCAGCAGCTTCTCTTGCTGCGGAGCACGGGCTCTAGGCGCGTGGGCTTCAGTAGTTGCAGCACACGGGCTCCAGTAGTTGTGGCTTGCAGGCTCTAGAGCGTAGAGCTTGTGTGATCTTCCCAGACCAGGACTGGAACCCGTGTTCCCTGCATTGGCAGGCAGATTCTTAACTACTGCACCACCAGGGAAGTCCCTGAACTTGATTCTTTTATATTGAGAATTTATAATTGTAGAACCCCATTCTAGATTCTGAGGAAATCCTAGAAATAAAATGATTGGACTCTAATAAGTAGGTTGGTGTGGGAACAGATGTCTTCACCAGCTCCACAAAGAGGAATCTGTGTATTTTTTTCTTGGGAATAGCTCTGCTTATAAACAGGTATTCCCTTTACTGAGTCTTACCTCCAACCTGTGTATCAGGTAGCTAGCTCATTCTAAAAACCCTAAATTGGTAAATTGTAATCTCAATCTTCATAGTTATCTGTGGGCTTTCCATATACATTCTTGCTGTGATCACTTTCCTACTTTCAATCTGTGTGACTGGTGGAAGTCTATCTTCCCCCTTTCAGCATTAAAAAAAAATTATAGTTCTGTAAATATCTACTGGAATAAACAGTATATATCTAGTGTCTCCATTTCAAACTATATTTGTCTTTCACATGTGGAGTGAGAAGGAGCCTCGGGAAAAGTTTATACAAATTCTTTTTAAAATTTGTGCTGTACATCAAAGTTTAATTGGTTAAGGAATGCTGTATGTAGTAAAAATGTGCTGTATTTCTAACTTCTAAAATTATATAAACTGGTTTTTATTAAACTATCATCATCAGGTTAATTTGCTAAGACAGAATCATAACTTTTTTCTCTTTGTTACCTGGAAAGCCAGTTATATTCATTTGCAGCCACTCTTTTCCTACCATGTATTCTTAAGACAGGTAAATTTCATTCAACTTCTCCCTACGTCTAGACAATTCCATTGTGCCTTGAGACATACGAAATCTTCTTCTATCAGCTGTTTCTGCATGGTCTGTCTTCATCTGTCTTCTTTAATGTCCAGGCTTATAATCCATATTCCTTTCTATCTTTGGCAGTTCCATTTGCCAGGCATTATTCTTAGCCCTATAACATACATCAACAAAGATGTGACTTCTGCTCTCAAAGAGTTAGCTCTCTATATGAATATATAAGACATACGCCTTTGGAAGAAGTAGCTCCTGCCTATACTTCTTTCATGAAATTTTCATTTTTTGAAAGACTATGGAGGTCTTAGGATTTAATAAGCATTAAGTAGCATTGAAAAACTAGGCACATAAAAAGAGAAATCTCTTTAAATGATTCAGCACTGTGGAGTGATTAAAAATATTAGGTGGTGGCACAAAATTCTTTCAAACAAAGTTCTGTATTTGTGTCACTGGCCATTGAATTGACTAGTCTTTGGTATGTTGGGACGTTTTATGTTGTTATTAGTTGCTTTAAATGGCACAATTAAATGGTCCAGCCATGTAAGGAGGGATTCAAGTTGCTGTCGAGTCAAGCAACAAAATACTCTATTATTTTATTCTCCTAAATACACATTTTGTCTTTATATGATTGAATGAATGTATTGTAGTCTTTCAGCCTAGTGAAATAGAAAACAGCAGGAGGAAGTAGAGACAACATTGGCAAAACGTTTTCTTTGTTTTTGGAAATTATCCATAAGAATGCTTCTGATTTCTGAAAACAAAATAGTACCTCTAGTGGGTCAATGGACAACAAACTTCACACGTGATTGAACTAGGTTACTTATAGTTAGGCAAATGGAGAAAACAAATATCAGTTTAATGGAAGTGGTACTGCAGTTTTAATCATTTGAAAGACTCTGAGACCAGAACTCAGGGATAGACCACAGCCCAAGTCTCAGGCTGGTAACTGGGTGGCACACACATGGAACAGAACTGAACACCAAAAAAATCTCAACTTGTATAAGTATTAACAGATGCTAATGTGTCATAGCTGCTGGAATTAGCTGACAAAATGTGTTGAAAGAAATAAGAGTATACACTCTTTAAAATTTTTTTTTAAATTTATTTATTTTATTTTTAGCTGCATTGGGTCTTCGTTGCTGCGCGCAGGCTTTTCTCTGGTTGGGGCGAGCGGGGTTGCAGCGAGCTGGCTTGTGGCGAGTGGGGGCTACTCTTCGTCACGGTGCACGGGCTTCTCATTGTGGGGGCTTCTCTTGTTGCAGAGCACGGGCTCTAGGTGCGCAGGCTTCAGTAGTTGTGGCACATGGGCTCAGTAGTTGTGGTGCACAGGCTTAGTTGCTCCGCGGCATGTGGGATCTTCCCGGACCAGGGCTCAAACCCGTGTCCCCTGAATTGGCGGGTAGATTCTTAACCACTGTGCCACCAGGGAAGCCCTCCTTAAAAATTTTTAAAAAATTTTATTGTGGTAAGAACAATTGACATGAGATCTACCCTCTTAAGAAAATTTTAAAGTGTACAATACATAATTGTTGACTATAGGTACAGTGGTGTACAGCAAACCTCTAGTTTGTCTTGCTTAACTGACACCTTATGCCTGTTGAATAATAACTCTCCATTATTCTCTGAACTCAGCCCCTGGAAACTACCATTCCATTCTTCAACTCTATGAATTTGACTATGAATTTCTATAAATTCAAATGAGTGGAGTCCTACAGTATTTGTATTTCTTTGACTGACTTCAAGTTTCGTTCATGTTGTTGCACATTGCAAAATTTTCTTCTTTTTAAAGATTGACTAGTATTCCATTGTATGTATAGCCACATTTTCTTTACCTATTCATGTGTTGATGCACATTTAGGTTGTTTCCACAACTTGACTATTGTGAAAAGTGCTGCAATAAACATGGGAGGGCTAATATCTCTTTGAGATCCTGATTCTGTTTAAGGGGGCATAATTACCCAGAAGTGAGACTGCTGGATCATATGGTAGATCTATTTTAATTTCTTGAGGAACCTCCATACTCTTCCATAGTGGCTATACCATTTTGCACTCTGACCAACAGTGTAAAAGGGCTCCAATTTTTCCATATCCTCATCAATACTTGTTGTCTTTTTTGTTGTTGTTGTTGATAGTAGCCACATCCTGACACATGTGAGGTGACATCTCATTGTGGTTTTGATTTACATTTCCCTGATGATTAGTGATGTTGAGCATTCTTCATATAACAGTTGGCTGTTGCATGTCTTCTTTGAAGATGTCCATTCAAGTCCTTCGCCTATTTTTAAATTGGGCATTAGTTCAGTTTTTTGTTTGTTTGTTTATTTGTTTGTTTTGGCTGTTGAGTTGTAGAAGTTTCGTATATATTTTAGAGATTAACCCCTTATCAGATATATAGTTTGCAAATATTT
The DNA here is from genome assembly GCF_009873245.2 of Balaenoptera musculus. Taxonomy (NCBI): domain Eukaryota; kingdom Metazoa; phylum Chordata; class Mammalia; order Artiodactyla; family Balaenopteridae; genus Balaenoptera; species Balaenoptera musculus. Next base: position 39,996,768 of record NC_045798.1, on the reverse strand, counting down.
TCTCCTATTATGTAGGTCACCTTTTTTACTCTAACGATTGTTTCCTTTGCTATACAGAAGTCTTTTAGTTTGATGTAATCCTGCTTGCTTTTATTGCCTGTATTTTTGGTGTCACATCCATGAAATCGTTGCCAAGGCCAATAGCATGAAGCTCTCCCCTTCTTCTAGGAGTTTTACAGTTTCAGGTCTTACATTTAAACCTTTAATCCATTTTGAGTTAATTTTTGTGTATGATGTAAGAGAAGGGTCCAATTTCTTTCTTTTGCATATGGATATCCAGTTTCCCCAGCACCATTTACTGAAGAGGCTATCATTTCCCTATTGTGTACCCTGGTTGAAGATCAGTTGACTGTATATGTGTGGATTTATTTCTGGGCTTTCTATTGTGTTTCATTGGTCTATATGTGTGTCTTTATGCCAGTACCATACTGTTTTGATAACTGTAGCTTTGTAATACACTTTAAAATCAGGAAGTCTGATGCCTCCAGTTTTGTTCTTTTTTCTCAGTATTGATTTGGCTATTTGGGGTCTTTTGTGGTTCCATATGAATTGTAGGATTGTTTTTTCTATTTCTGTAAAAATTGCTGCTGGAATTTTGATATGGATTGTGTTGAATCTGTCCATTTCTTTGGGTAGTATAGATAGTTTAACAATATTAAGTCTTCCAATCCATGAATGTGCATATGTTCCCACTTGTTTGTGTCTTTTTAATTTCTTTCATCAGTGTTTTGTAGTTTTCCATCTACAAGTCTTTCACCTACTTAGTCGTTTATTTCTAGGTATTTTATTCTTTTGGTGCTGTTATAAATGGGATTGTTTTTCTAATTTCCTTTTCAGGTAATTAGTTGTTAGTGTATAGAATGCAAATAATTTTCATAAGTTGATTTTGTATCTTGCAACTTTAATGCATTTGTTTACTAGTTCTAACAGGCTTTTTAATGACTTTTTAGAGTTTTCTATATATAAGACCATGTCATCTGCAACATACACCCTTGAAAATAATGAAGAGATAGAAAGTCCTAACAAAGAAATAGATAACGTAAAGAAGAATCAAATGGAAAATGTTGAACTGAAAAATTTAGTAACTAAAATAAAAGCATTACTGAATGGGCTTAATAGCAGAATGGAGATAACAGAAGGAAGTGTCAGTGAATGTGAAGATAGATCAATGGAAAGTAGCCAATCTGAAAAAGACAGAAAAATACTGAAAAAAAAGAGAACACAGGATCTGTGGGTTAATATTAAAACGTCTAACATTCATGTTATTAGAGTCCCAGGAGAGGAGAAAGCATGCAGAAGAAACGTTATTTCAATAAATAATGCCTGAAAACTTCTCAATTTTGGTGAGAGACATAAACCTACAGATTCAAAAAGTTCAGTGAATTCAGTGAATCCTAACCAGGATAAATCCAAAGAAATCTATGCCCAGACACATCACAAACTGTTGAAAACTAAAGACTAAGAAAATATTTTAAAAGCAGCAAAAGAAAAATAGTGTATTATTCAAATGACTACAGTTTTCTCATTAGAAATCATACAGGCAAGAAGAAAATGGAACAATTTTGAAGAGCTGAAAGAAGTGTCAACCCAGAATTTTATATCCAGTGAAAATATCTGTCAGGAATGAAGGTGAAATAAAGATATTCCAAGATGAAGGAAAACTAAAAAGAACTGAATTTATCACCAACAGACCTTCTTTAAAAGAATTACTAATTGAAGTTCTTAATACCAGAAATGATACCAGAGGGAAATTTGGAGCATCAGGAGTTAAGGAATAGCAATACAAATGGCAAATATCTGGGTAAATATAATAGACAATTCTTCTCCTTTTCAGCTCTTTAAAATATATTTGATAGTTGAAAGCAAAAACTATAATATTGTCTGATGGGGTTTTCAATGTATGTAGATGTAATACACAAGACAATTACAACATGATTTGGGGAAGGTAAAGGGATCTATATTGTAAAAACACTTTCACATTCTATTTGAAGTTGAAAAATATTGATTCTAATTAGACTGAGAAAAGTTCAGTATGTTTACTGTAATAACTATAGCAACCAACCCCTTCCTGACCCTCCCCCCCAAACTATACAAAGAAAAATAGTAAAAAAAAAAACCCAAAAACACAATGGATAAATTAAATAGAATACTAAAAAATTCTCAAATAACCCAAAAGAAGGAAGGGATAGGGTAACAGAGGAAGGAAAAACATAGCAAAGAAAGAATAAACAAATAATAAAATGGTAGGCCTAAATTCAAACATATCCATAACTACGTTAAATGTAAATGGTCTAAACACACCAATTAATAGAAATAATCAGAATAGGTAAAAAGATATTATCCAACTATATGCTATCTATAACAAACTTACTTCAAATATAATGATACAGAAAGATTAAATGTAAAATAATGGAAAAAACATATTATTAAAACACTAATCAAAATAAAGCTGGAGTAGTTATACTAATATCTGACAAAGTAGACTTCAGAGCAAACAAAAATCACCAGGGATAAAGTGAGACATTATCTAATGATAAGAGTCAATTCACCAAAAAACATATAAAAATCCTAAATGTGTATGCACCTAACAACAGACTTTCAAAGTTGGAGTATTGGAGATTCAATGCTTTTCTCTTAGTAATAGAGCTAGTAGACAGAAAATCATCAAGGTTGTATAAGAACTAAACAACACTATCAACTAACTGACATTTATCACCTATCTAATAACAGTAGAATATATATTTTTTTTCAGATGAACATGGAACATTCACCAAAAGACAGGTTCATAAGACAAATCTTAATAAATTTTTAAAAATTGAAATTATACAAAGTATGTTCTCCAACCACAATAGAATTAAACCAAGATCAATAACAGAAAGCTAATTGGACAATCCTGAACACTTGGAAATTAAATAATTTCTAAATAGTCCTTGGGTCAAAGAAGAATTCTCAAGGCAAATTAGAAAATATTTTGAACAAATGAAATTGAAAATACAACGTACTTGTGAGATGCAGTTAAAGCAGAGAGTAGAGGGAAAATTACAGTATTAAATATTTATGTTAGAAAAGAAGAAAGGTCACATATCAATAATCTAGGCATCCACCTTGAGAAACGAGAAAACAAAAGAAACTAGCAAAATAAACCCAAAGCAAGCACAGGGAAGGAATTAATAAAAATAAGAGAGGGAATTAATGAAATTGAAAACTGAAAGAAACTGGGGAAAACCAATGAATCCAAAAGCTCGTTCTTTGAAAAGTTCAGTAAAATGAATTCAACAATAATCAGAATGACAAAGAAGAGAAAAGACATAAGTTACTGATATCAGGAATGAAAGAGAGGATATCCTTACAGAACCCTGCATACATTACATGGATAATAATGGAGAGCTATGAACAACTCTACTCACATAGATTTGTCTGTCAACTTAGATGAAATGGACCCCTGCCTCAAAAACTGCAGTCTCCTAAAGCATACCAAGATGAAATAGATAATCTGAATTAACTGATAACCTGATAACTGTGTCTATTAAAGAAAAATTGAATTTTGTTTAAATATCTTTTCAAAAAGAAATCTTAAGGGCTCACATGGTTTCACTGGCAAATTCTACCAAAAATTTAAAGAAGAAATAACACCAATTCCATACAATCTCTTCCAGAAAATAGAAAAGGAAGGAGCATTTCCAATCTCATTTTATGGGACTAGTATTACCCATATACCAAAATAAGACAAATACAAGAAAATATTCCCCATGAAGATAGATACACAAATCCTCAATAAAATAGTTGCAAATCAATTTCAGCAATACATAAAAAGATTAACACACGATGATCAAGTAAATTTTATCCTTGGAATGTAAGGCTGGTTCAATATTTGCAAATCAAACAATACAATCCACTATATTTATAGTTGAAAGAAGAAAAAAACACATGATCATGTCAATTGATGTGGAAAAAGAATTTGACAAAATTCAACATCTATTCATGATTAAAAAAAACTCTCAGCAAACTAAGAAGAGAAGCAAACTTTCTCAATCTGATAAGAGGAATTTACAGAAACCTACAGCTAGCATCATACTTAGTGGTGAAAGACTGAATATGTTCCCCCTAAGACTGGGAAAAAGGCAAGGATGTCTACTCTACCACTCCTATTCAGCATATACCAGAAGTCATAGCTATTGCAGTAAGGCAAGAAAAAGTACTAAAAGATGGAAAAGAAGAAATGAAACTGCCCATGTTCCCAGAAAACATGATTATCCACTTAGAATAATCCCAAGGAATCTACAAAAAAAGAACTCCTAGAACTAATTCATGAGTTTAGCAAGCCACAGTATACAAGGCCAACACAAAACTCAATTATATTTCTTTTATAAAAGTACCATTTACAATAGCTAAAAAAGGAAATACTTAGGTATAAATCTAACAAAACATGTGCAGGGTCTGAATGCCAAAAATGATAAAACATTTGTGAAAGAAAAGAAATAAAATAAATGGGGCAACATACTGAGTTCATGGATTGGAAGACATTATAAAAATTTTAGTTTTCCCCACATCAATTTATAGATTTAATATAATTATCTATCTAACTGTCCATCCATCTAGCAATCAATCAATCAATCAATCGTCTATCCATCTGTCTTCTAAAATGTATATGGGAAGACAAAAAAAAAGCAGAATAGCCAAAAAACTCTTGAAAAAGAAGAATAAGGTTAGAGGATTTACACTATCTGAAGACTTACTACACAAAGCTACAGTAACCAAGATAGTGTGGTGTTAGTGAGAGTATAGACATGGTGATCAGTGGTACTGAATAAGAGACTCCAGAAATTGGCCCATACAAATACAGCCAGTTGACTTTTTTAAAAAAATAAACTTATTTATTTATTTATTTTTGGCTGCGTTGGGTCTTCGTTGTCGCATGCGGGCTTTCTCTAGTTGCAGTGAGTGCGGGCTACTCTTTGTTGCGATGCACTGGCTTCTCATTGTGGTGGCTTCTCTTGTTGCGGAGCACGGTCTCTAGGCGCGCGGGCTTCAATAGTTGTGGCTCGCGGGCTCTAGAGCACAGGCTCAGTAGTTGTGGCACATGGGCTTAGCTGCTCCGTGGCATGTGGGATCTTCCCGGACTAGGGCTCGAACCCTTGTCTCCTGCATTGGCAGGCAGATTCTTAACCACTGCGCCACTAGGGAAGCCCTGGCCAGTTGACTTTTGATGAAACTGCAAAGACAATTCAATGGAGAAAGGGTCACCTTTTCAACAAATGGTGTTGGAACAACTGGATACAGACATGCAAGAAAAAATTAACCTCTACCTAAACCTCATACCTTATCCAAATATTAAATCAAAATGGATCATAGCTCTAAGTATAAAGTATAGGATGGACCTAGAGTCTGTCATACAGAGTGAAGTAAGTCAGAAAGAGAAAAACAAATACCGTATGCTAACACATATATATGGAATCTTAAAAAAAAAAAAAAAGGTTCTGAAGAACCTAGGGACAGGACAGGAATAAAGACGCAGACGTAGAGAATGGACTTGAGGACACGGGGAGGGGGAAGGGTAAGCTGGGACGAAGTGAGAGAGTGGCATGGACATATATACACTACCAAATGGAAAATAGATAGCTAGTGGGAAGCAGCTGCATAGCACAGGGAGATCAGCTATGTGCTTTTTGACCACCTAGAGGGGTAGGATAGGGAGGGTGGGAGGGAGATGCAAGAGGGAGGAGATATGGGGATATATGTATTGTATAGCTGATTCACTTTGTTATAAAGCAGAAACTAACACACCATTGTAAAGCAATTATATTCCAATAGAGATGTTAAAAAAGAAAAGTATAAAACCATATAACTGGGCTTCCCTGGTGGCGCAGTGGTTGAGAATCTGCCTGCCAATGTAGGGGACACGGGTTCGAGCCCTGGTCTGGGAAGATCCCACATGCCACGGAGCAACTGGGCCCGTGAGCCACAATTACTGAGCCTGCGCGTCTGGAGCCTGTGCTCCGCAACAAGAGAGGCCGCGATGGTGAGAGGCCCGCGCACCGCATTGAAGAGTGGTCCCCACTTGCCGCAGCTAGAGAAAGCCCTCGCACAGAAACGAAGACTCAACACAGTCATAAATAAATAAATAAATAAATAAAAGAACGTGAATTTCTAAAAAAAAAAAAAAAAACCATATAACTTTTAGACCAAAATATAGGAAAGATTATTCATGACCTGGGCTAGGCAAAGAGTTCTTAGACATAGCACTGAGAGGATAACACATAAAAGAAAAAATTGAAAAATCGGACTTTTTCGAAATTCAGAATTTTTGCTCTGCAAAAGACACTGTTAAAAGAATGGAAAGATAAGATCTTGATGTTACTCAAAATTTACTGATCCACTTAGGTAGGTACCCATTTCTTTTTTCCTTTTTATTCCACTGTGCTAGAATTCAGTCCTGCAACCTCAGGATGCATCTTTTCTCATCTCCTGGGCAACCACCTCTAGTTTTTTCTTGGCAATGTATAGGTATACCCCCAGGGGCTCTCTCTTACTCTGGCCTGCCTTGGGCCATGAAAAACATGTTCCTTTGACTCATAGTTGATGAGAGTGCAGCTGATTCACTCTTTTCATTTGACACCCTCAGTCCTTCTATCCTAAATAGTTGTCAAGTAACTAGAATGAGAATATCACCAACCAGTTACCTGATATCTGGAATTTGAGAATAAAATTTTATTGTTGTTTTGTGTATAGTGCATTTGTGGATTATCTGTAGCAGATGCTGACTCCCAGGTTTTCTATACCCTAGTTTGCTTGTGGCCTGCCTCTTATAGGCATATTCCAAATAAGGAAAATAAATCTTAAAATTAATCTAAGCAAAAACATAGGAAGATGGCACTGTTGCTGCAAAGAGTTAACTGAAAGATTCTGAATAAACTCTGAATTTTTGTTTCTCTACTGTTAGATTATCCCTGCAGTTTCCTCTCTGTGTAGAAAATTAAGAGTTAATATGTTGAGTTAATATGATACTCAGGCAGGAGGACTTAAATTCAATATTAGAATTTTTTTCTTGCCTATAACAGATACTCTTTAGGTATCCATTTTATCATAAAAACGCTTCCATAAGCTAAAAACTTGCTTTTTGTCTCCCCAGTCTAAATGAGTTTGTAGCAGTTAATGAACAGATAATTATCTCTATGTTATGCCACAAAACTGGCCAATTTTTTGAAAAAAAATCAGTTAAACCAGATGTTTTGACATTTTAGATTGATCAATTTATGAATAGATGAAACTCAGGAATGAATAATACACATGAATGATTTTAAGTTTCTGGGTGTTAGTCAGTGGTAGTTTATAGAGTATTTTACTCTATTAAATTTAGTCCTTCTTCTCTTTTCCATACTGTTAGAATGGACTTTTAGCTGATCTTGATGACTCCAACTTACTCCATTCAAACTGTCATCTACACTGTCATTCGATAATCTCTCAAATTTTTCTGATTTGATTATGCTACTCTCCTGCTTAAAGGCCCCTTGGTGGTTTTCTATTACATACAGAACAGTTTATATTCTTAAGTTGGCCTTAGGACTTCAGAAGCTAGTCCCAATCTACCTTACCTATCTTACTTCCTTGAACATCTTTGCCTCACACTCTATACCGTATAGGTGTTCCCACCTTTCTCTGAATAAAGAATATTCTTCCAGGTCTTCATATTTTGCACATCTTGTTCTCTTAGCCTATAGTATCCATCCCCCACCCACACCACATGGAATTTATATCTTCAAATTCCAATCCAAATGTTCCCTTCTTTGTGAATTATGTGCTCCATTGCCCCTCTCCTACCATGTTATGTCATTATAGTACTTTGCACAAGTACTTGTCAAAAGGTAGTGCAAGTATTTGTTTACTTATCTGTTTTATCCAATAGAATGTGAACTCCTTGAAGAGAGGGACTGTTTATTTCCATATCTCAAATCCAAGCCCAGTGCCTGACATAATAAACACTCAGGCAGTGTTTGTGGGATGAATGATTGATTGCCTAAGAGTTAATGCACTTTTGTGGTTTATCGCTTATTCATAAGAGTGGGCATCTACCCTGGGAGAATCTGGCACATTTATAATTTCATAAATCATCCTTTATAATGAAGTGAGTGCCCAAAAAAAGTTGTGAAACTCTTGTGGGTCAGCTTGTTCCTTCTCATCCATAGACTCAGCCCAGGGCCTCCAGAGGGCATTGGAAGAAAATTATGACTGTAATTGTTAAGTATTCCTCTTAGAAGTCCTAAGCGTGACCAAGTGTTTGACATACACAAAGTTAAATTTGGTTTAAAGCTCAAGGAATTCAAGCCCCCAAAGTATTTTAGAATTTTGTCTCCATAAATAGCCCAATAAACTCTAGCATTGCATATCATAAATGTACCTATTTAATAGCACTTTGCCCAAAGTAGCTGTTCAATAAATACTTGTTTATGAATTAATTTTTTTCTTTCTGTAGCAAAATTACAGTAGTAGATGGCACCTATGCATATGTTCCCCTGTGTATCTGTGTATGAACTTGGTCCTGTAACTCTTAGAATCATAGTATTTTAGACCTAGGATCTTTGAGCTCATCTTGTTGAACATCCTTAGGTTATAGATGAAGAAACTGAGGTCTGGAAAAGTGAGCTATGGCTTGGGTTGAGCCACATGAAATTGCTGTTTTAGTAGGTCCAAAATTGACAATTTCATTTGTGCAACCTAAAAAAAGTCAAAATATACATTCCATATCAGGATATAGAACTCTCCTTGAGGGTGATAAGAAGTTAGGGTCTTAAGTGAAAATGAAACATCAAGTGGGTTAGCCTCCAAGTTGTAGAAGAGGGATTATACATGCCTCGAGTTAGTTACACGTGATCAGGGACGCATTTGGACCATAGGGTAAAAGGTAATGGTTTGCACTGAATGTCAGGTTGGAAATCTTATAAAGAAATAATTGACCAATTTTTTTTTTAAGCTCCCAAGCTATAAAAATTTCCTTGCTGTTTTTTTTTTTTTTGATTTGTTGAATTTAGATGTTATTTATTGATTCTCCACTCCAAATAAACCACTGAAAAGAAAATGATCCTCAAGACAAAATCTATTGGCATCTTGTCTTAGACTGGGTTCCATAGGAAACAGTTCTGAGAAAGAGGTTGATGTGCATGAAATTTATTGCAGAGCACTCTTGGAAAGGACCCCTGTAAGACAATCAGGATGGGGCAGAGAGAAAGGTTCAACTGTGAAGCAGAACCTCCCTTGCTGAGTGTTTTAAAAATGAGATTTAAAAACCTTTGGCTAAGTTTAATTGGTGAGGCTGTATATCAAAGGGCCAGAGTTTCTCAAAGGATTTCTATTTCCTAAACATTCTCGATCCTACCTAAAATAAAGAAATGTAACTGAAAGTGAGGATTATTTTGTTTTCTCTGTCCTGCCTTCATGGGAAGCTAGGCTTACCATGGGACTGCATTTTATTTTCAGAATGAGCTTTCAGCAGGAAGCATTGTGCTCATGCATGCATGATAGGAGAGGAATGTTTCCTGAGATAATGATATTTTTACCTAAGAGTGAGGTTTGGCTCAGGGATTTCTTTGGGAAATCTCTTTATGGTGTTTTTCCCCTTGACATATGTGGTCTAGTTGGCACTTTTCTTCATGAACACATACAGTTCCACCCAAGCCATCCTCTGAACATTTCTCTCCTCGTTTTCTCTTTTTTCTGTAGCCTTTCTGTCAGAGGAAATGTGACGTTGGGCTTGGGGCCAGAGAATGTTCATGTTCTTTGAATATTCAGAGGTTTCTAATCTTAGAATTTGGGCCTGTGAAGATCTGTAGGTGAAAAGGGAACACAGATGCAGTTTCTTAGACAACTAAAGTAAATGTGTTTTGTTTGTTTTACTTTTAGATTAGATAATTATTTCGGCTCTTACCTTTACCTCAAATGTTCAGGTAATTATTTCTGCTTTCTGTTTTACTTTTTGTATGAAAAAAAAAACCAGTGAAAAATGGTTTAAAAATATTGGTCACAGATTTCTGACTTTCTTAATGAACATACTCAGATTTACTGGACAGCTTATCCAATTAATTTTATAGTCAGTTAAAATAAATGTTTTATGGCTGCCTGCAAATATAGCCTTATGTTTATAGGCACAGTCTTTAAATTCTATGAGAGCAGGAATCATCTGTTTTGTTCATGGTCAGATCCCCAGCTAGTACCCTGCCTGGCACATAGTAGGGGCTCACTATACATATCTGTTGAATAATTGAATGGAAATAGAGATATTACCCTTGAGCTCTGAAAGATGTAGTTATCTAAACTTACAAAAAATTAACCTAATGAAATATTCAAATATGGAGGTTAGAGAAAACATAAAAATTGTTATTTGGACATGAAACAGAGTCCAGGGAGGCAAGTGTCTGTGGGAGGATTTAACTCCAATTCTTATCCTTCAAATCTGTGTGTCCTTGAGCCTTAGAATCTGAAGGAAACTTTAGAAGTTATCAGAGCTAACTACTTATTTCACAAAAGGTCATCCAGACATCAGTTGATCACCATTTATACTATATTGACCAGGTACTCACTAGTTAAGAGGCAGAGCACTGTTTTACGGGAAAATTCTGGTGCTAGGAAGTTTTTTTCTTTTTATTGAGTCAGAACTTATCTATTATTTCCATACATTGGCACTAGTTCTGCTTTGTGGGACCACATGTGATATGCCTGATGGTGGACCAACCAGACCCGAATTAAGGGTACATCCTTTATGTCAGCACTAGTCTAGATTTACAGTATTTTGAGGCAAAGGCCCAAACTAGATAATAAACCTCCCCAGTTCTTGCCACATGGTAGCCTGAATTAGCATGCTTAGCACCACCTAGTGTTCTTATCTCTTACATTGTTTGTGGGGATGTAAATTGTTAATACTTGTTTGGAGAGCAATTTGGCTCTACATATGAAATTGTACCATTTCACCCAGAAATTACACTTTTTTGGAAATATTTCCAAAGTTGTACAAAAGTAGATGAACAAAGATGCCTATACATGACCCAGGATGCCCATTATAAAAATTTTAAAACAACTTAAATGTTCATCAGTAGGAGATAGGTGAATAAATTGGATACATTCATTCAGTGGAAAAGAATCATGAAAAAGAATGAGATAGAGCTACATATATCTGGTTGAAAGATGTCCATTATTAGATGAAAAAAGTATCATGAAAGTATGTATGACATGTTGTCATTTTGTAAAATAGTAGATTATATAACAATACATCTATGTAAATATATCAGTGAAAACTTTGAGAGATTGTACACCAAGCTTTTAACACTTAATCTCTAAGCAACGTCATTATGATGGACTCTTAACTTTTTACTTAATGTATTTCTGTAACCTTTGAACATTTTTAAATGAGTATTTTAAAATTACCATTATAATCAGGGAAAAAAAGACATTTTAAAATATCACCTAGAGGAATTATAGACTGTTAGGACAGGAATAGACCTTAGTAGGAAGAGTCTTAAGAATTAATCTAACCTAATACCCTAATTTTACATATAAGAAACTGAGTCCTGCAAATGTAGGACTCCAAATTCCCTGAAACATTTAATAACAAATCCATTTTTAGAACACAGGTCTAGTACTCTTTAAATTATACCACAGTGTCTTTTAGAAAGCAGTACAGATTTTTAGAAAAATGAAATATGAAAGTGTTTACTTATAAATGTCTCCATATTTCTTCTTTTTTAAAAAGTGGCTCTTCATTAGATAATATAAAAGGGTAACAACTTCACAAATTGTGATAGGTTATTTTGAAAAAAACCTGAATGTTACTTAAGAGATGATTAACACCAATGTCCTCATCCTCAGAGGAGAAAATTAAAGTCGAGTGATTTGTGGAAGATTCTATAGTGCATCAGTAGTAGAGCTGAAACTTAAACCCTGGTCTTGGGATTCTTAGTCAATGACTTCTTCACTTTGCCACACTGCTTCCTACAAGTTGATGTGCATTTATTAAATATCCATCATAGTGCTAGGTACTGCTGCCAAAGATATGTTAGATGCAGTCCACACCCTTGAAAAATAAAATAAAATGTGTGAATAAATTGTTCATTAAAGAGACTTCAGCATAGATAAGATCAATTAAGTCGAGAAAGCCTAATGAACTAAGCCTCAAGGTTCGACCAAATTCTTTATCCTTAAATTAAAAATGGTGCAGATGACAACTTTTTATCCCCCTTATACCAATTAAGGATTTCAAGGCATTCCATATAAATATATAAAGCATCACAACCTTCTCAAAGGGAGGGATTATTATATCCATCAGGAAATGAAGGCACAGAGACATTAAATGATTTGTCTGTTAGTCACCAGGAATAAGAATAGCTGTAGGATCTCCTAGTTCTGGGTGACTTCCAGAAAAACTACATCTTTCATGGATCCAAATTAACTTCGGACCACTCCCCAAATCCTGGACATATCTGGAAAGTGAACTTTATTGCACTTTATTTTAGGTTAAATCAACCACAAACCTGGCAGAACCTGGCTCATCTGAGCAGAGTCCACCAAACTATGGCTTCTAATCTAGGTTTACTCCACCAGAAGTGGAGTATTATTCTCTGGATGAGGTTGTAGGCATCAACAGCCATGCCAATAGCAGGTGAATGGAAACCACAAAATTAAAGGTACTGTTGGCACCAAGACCCAAACTAAAAATGCTGATGCAGGAATGACAATCTCTAAACATTTTCAGACAAGTTAGGCACACGAGTAAGACCAGCTCTGGGCAGATCCCACTTGTGTGACTGGCACCAATAGTACAGTGCATATTTACCTTGGCATTGAGGCTGCATCTGCCCCTTGTGCTCTGTTTTATGCAAATTTTAGGATACAAAGCCATTTTTTTTCCAGGTTTATTTTCTTAATCATCTTCAGACTCTAGTAGGTTACCTTTATTTTAGTAAAAATAAAGAAATAAGTAAGTCTCTCAGAAGTTCCCTGGTGGTCTAGTGGTTAGGATTTGGTGCTTTCACTGCAGAGGCTGGTATTCGATCCCTGGTTGGGGAACCATCCTGCATGCCGCACAGTGTGGCCAAAATACACACACACAAAAAAGTAAGTCTCTGATCGCCTTGTGATTTTGTGTAGTTTAAAACATTGCCAGGGACTTCCCTAGTGGCGCAGTGGTTAAGAATCTGCCTGCCAATGCAGGGAACACGGGTTCAATCCCTGGTCCGGGAAGATCCCACATGCCTCTGAGCAACTAAGCCTGTGTGCCACAACTACTGAGCCTGTGCTGTAGAGCTTGGGAGCCACAACTACTGAGCCCATGCACCACAACTACTGAAGGCTGTGTGCGTAGAGCCCGTGCTCTGCAACAAGAGAAGCCACTGCAATGAGAAGCCACGCACCACAAAGGGTAGCCCCAATCTCTGCAACTAGAGAAAACCCATGCACAGCAATAAAGACCCAACACAGCCAAAAAATAAATAAACAAACAAACAAATAAATAAAAACAACATTGCCAGTGGAAATGCAGATCTTGTCTCTCAGACTTTCAGGGTGTGCTAGTTCAGGTCCACTAAGAAATAGATTTAGTGAGAGAACAAGCAGGAGAAAGTGGGAGAGAGTCTTCGGATTATGAAGAAGAGACGGATGGACCAAGGAGGTGTCTCAGACTGCAGTGCAGTGCCAAGAAAGATTTGGCCAGGTTGATGGCGAATCCTGGAATTGCAGTCATTGAAGAGTCCTGCATATTTCCAGAATGGGCCTGTCTTGGTACTTCTGCTGTGCTCCATCACTGGCTGAGGAGAGTCTATGGGGATTGTGGCCTTGGGACAACTGTAGTGATGGATTCAGAGAGACAGGATCTGAGACTGTTAGTCAATTATGCTCCCACAACAAGAGTCCTGAGAGAGCATTTTCATGACTGCTACAGTCTAACCCTCATGCCACACAGATCTACTTCTTTGCATTGGTTTGGGGAGCAACTTCCCTTGGGTACCTATTTCTGAGGGGAAAGTTAGAAGAGGGGTAGTAGTACCATGTCTGGCACAATAGCCATGATCAAGTATGCTATTTGGTTGAGCTTGATCTATAATCATTCTCCAAGATGGCTTTTGCAAGGGCAAGATTTGTGAATTAAATAAAGATATGATGATAGCCACCATCTTTGCCTCCTTTAGATCATTAATGGCAGAACTAATCTCTGGCATCATCTCCAGGTTGCATTTGTGACTTACTATGTTGGCTGTGAGAAAGGATAGTTTCAAAGATTTTCACTTGGCTTTCCCCACTATGATAGCTCTTACGCCATAGGCCAAGGACTCAATGTGGGGGTCACTCCAATTGCGAAGTTGCTGCGGTGGGTCTCGTAGGAATCATTACAGTATATACTTTCTGTAGGATTTAGCCAAGGGGTTCTGGATCTGAAAATTTGCTTGGGTCTGTGAACTGAGCAAAGGACTGTGACTTTTTATAGATGTTGCTGCCCTTAGTTTATCATAACAGCACTGCTTTGGCTGATATTCAAACATCGCTAGAACTCTGCAACTTTAACCATCAGATCTGCGGCCTGTTGCTCTCTGGTCTTCTTTTCCACTGCAAGAGACAAGAGCCTCTTTGTAAAAGCAGTCCATTAACTGCTTGTCAATGGACCTCATTTCCCAGTACCCCCTGTAGGGCATCAATACAAATGAGCAATTATCATCAACTCTGTCGTCTTTGTAGCCACTTTATTGTCTTTCAAACACATGAATAATTGGGCCTGTATCAGAGTTGTCTTCCACTGGGACATTTCCCCAGGTCATCACTGGTGAAATCTTTAGCAGTTGGACCCCACCCTGTGTCAGAGACTCTCTGTGCCCTACCTATCACACTCTCTTAATCTACTGTTTTGGGGAATGAGGGGGTTCCAAATTCCCATCTTCCTGCCTGTTTTCTCAGACTACTCTCTGTACCACCTGTGTTAGTTTGAATCCACCCAAGGCAAATGCCAAGGTGGGATTAGACGTGAAAGAGACTGGGGGAGGGAGCAGTGGGAGGCAGGAAGAGGCTTCAGACTGTCAGTGTAGAAGGGAAGAGGGAAGGACAGAGGATTGGGTAGGAGGTATCTCAGACTGCAGTGCAGTGCAAGTATCTTCAGCCTGCCTCCTCTTAGGTAACCTTTTTATACTGCCGGAGTATGGGCTTTTTCCTATTATCTTGACAAATCGTTATGTTTCTAATGTTTCTCCAAGTTCATTCCTTCTGTTGGTATCTCTGTTTTGTCTCTGCCTTGGTATTTTGGGAGTAGTGATAAATCTTGGGTAGAAAAAGCAAGAACGATGAAGCATACTTTGCATATGTCTATTGTACTTTTGAGAATCCTTTGTTCTTACTGTATTATCAGGAGAAATTCTCCAGATGCCTGTATGGCCAAGCTACGTTTGATAGCTTGATACCTATCTATCTCCAAAGACACCTTGGATTTATAATGGAGATAAGGCAGAGAAAGGAGAGATTACAACTTCAGTGACCCCTGTTCAGGGCTGTAGAAATTCCCTGAGTCTTAATGAATAAACAGCTGTGTGATAAGATCCTAAGGGGTCAAAACAGAAACAATGTGCTAGAGTCAGCAGTTGGATATGCAGGTAAGCTGATAAACACTATTAAGTTTTGAGTTCTCAAAGTGTAATAAATAGGGCGATAGACTATATGTGATTTTTGAAGCTTATTTATCTTTTGTGACATAACTGAGACTTTCCTGCCCTTTCTGTGATCTGACAGTGTATCATAAAACGTTTTAAACTTTCTTTCATATTCCTTTTTCTTGATTACTCAATCCCGATGGTGTAAGCAAGGAGGCATCCTGGAGAAAACAAGTCAAAAGAGGTTGAGAAGACTGCAGTTAGGAACTTACCACCTTAGCTTTCTAGGAGAGTTCTGGCTCTCAGACAGTTTCATCTCATGAGCCTCTCTTTTCTACAATTTCTTCATCCTCTTCTCACCCCTTCATATCCCCCCTCACAAAGAAGTACAACTCAATCCAACCCCCTAAATCACAATATCATAAAAAGCAAAAAAATTCCCTGTGGAGGCTTCATGCTTTTGGAATGGGAAAAGCTAGTAGGGATAATAGATGTGGAAAGAGGTCTGACTGTCAGGAGTTAAGAAAAGATGGTGGACTTCCCTGGTAGCACAGTGGTTAAGAATCCACCTGCCAATGCAGGGGACACGGGTTCGAGCCCTAGTCCAGGGAGATCCCACATGCCGCGGAGCAATTAAGCCCGTGTGCCACAACTACTGAGCCTGCGCCCTAGAGCCCGCGAGCCACAACTACTGAAGCCCGGGCACCTAGAGCTCGTGCTCCGCAACAAGAGAAGCCACTGCAATGAAAAGCCCGCACACCACAACGAAGAGTAGCCCCACTCGCCGCAACTAGAGAAAGCCTGCGCACAGCAATGAAGACCCAACGCAGCCAAAAAAAATAAATATAATTAATTAATTAATTTTTAACAAAAGTGGTAAATGAGCTGTGAAGCTGTTGGGGAAGGAGCTTTGATTTAAGAGCTACATTATATTTATATTCAAAGAGTTATTTTGAGCTCCATTGCTCCAAATAGACCCATTTATAATTTTTCTTTTTCTCTTCCCTCCTCTCCCTCCCCACCCATTTAGTATCAAAGCAACCTTGTTTAAAGAATATTCCCTTTTCCTAAAGGAGGCCTCATAGAGCAAATCAAATCATTATCTCCTAAATATCAGCACTTGTAATAAAATTTTCCTTATAAAACCATTTTAATTCAGAGGAAGGAAAGCCAGTCATTAGGAGAAGATATTCAATTCAGTAGCTGAAGGAACACTGAGACATGGGCATATCCCCTTATGTCAGGAAAGGGCTAGGGATTAAACTTTCTTGAGCTCTTATAGTGTCTATATACCTACAGAAAGCCTTGCAGATATCCTTAAGATATTTGGTGAATGCCAAGAGGTCCTTGAAATTTGATCCTATCCAAAATATCCAAGACATTTGTTTCATGCCTAATGGTTTTAGATAGGACTAAATATCAAGGACATTTTGGTATGGACCAAATGTCTTATGGATGTTTTGGACAGGACCAAATGTCTGCTACCATAGAAAGTCATTTAATTCTCATAGTAGATTATGAGACAGGTGCAGTATTATTAGCCTTATTGCACACACAAGGAAACTGAATTTAAGTAATTTGCCCAAGGCCACAAAACTACTGTGAAAGTTGTGGAGCTAGAACTAGCTCCAAAGTCCATGATTTTCCCATTCTACTTCTCAGTATTAGACTCTAATGCCATACACACACAGACGCACAGACACACACACACACACACACACATACACGTAGCATTAGAACCATGTGTAACCCATTATAATTGTTTCTTATGGGCAAGTCTTTGGATTTAATAATAAGCTACCCTCTGAGGAGCAAATACCAATTATGAGGTGAGAGACCATCCCAAACCAGACCTGAAAAGAAAAGACAAAGTAGTCTTTGACAAAATTGATGCTTTCTTTTTAAAACATTCATCACTGTGCTTCCCTGATTTTCCTGCCTCATCTCAGCTACCATTTCTGTTTCCTATACTGATTCCTATTCTTCTTCCCAATCTATAAATGTTGAAATGACCCAGAACTTGGTTTTTGGACCTCTTCTCTTATCTATACACATTTTCTCTTTACATCTCATTTATTCCTGGACTTTAAAGATGACTATAAATATTTATCTCCAGCTTGGACTTTCCCCCTGAACTTCAGATTCATATAGCCACCCTCCTCAATTTCTTCATTGAAGTGTCTAACAGACATCCCAGACCTAAGGTGTCCAATGTTGAACTCCAGATCTCCACCCTACCCGTGCTCCACATACTGACATATAATCTTTCCCATTTTAATTAGTATCAACTATTTGCTTCTAATTCAGGACAAAAACTGTCTTTGGATCAAAACTGTCTCTTGTAGACAGCATTATAGTTCAATCATTTTTTTTCTTTTCTTCCATTCTGGCAGTCTCTGTCTTTTAATTGGCAAGTTTAATTCATTTATATTTAAAGTGATTACTGATAAGGAAGAACTACTTCTACCATTTTTCTATTACTTTCCTATATATCATATATTTTTTTTGTTCCTTAATTCCTCTAATACTGCCTTCAGTTGTGTTTGATTCTTTTCCTAGCGTATTATTTTGATTCTCTCCTCATTTCCTCTTCTGTACAGACTTTTAGTTATTTTCATAGTTGTTACCATAGGAATTATAATTAAAAATCCTACATTTATAATAATCTAGTTTGAATTGATATCAATTTAGTTTCAATACCATACAAAATCTCTGTTCTTATACAGCTCCACTTCCTTTATTTTATTGTCACAAATTGTAATTTTATACATTGTATACACTTTAACATAGAATTATAATTCCTTTTTGTGCATTTGGCTTTTAATCATACAGGAAACAAAGAGAGCAGTTACAAACCAAAAATAAAATGCTATTTGCATATACTTATGTAGTTACCTTTACTGGAGTTCTTTATTTCTTCATATGACTTTGAGTTACTGTCTAGTGTACTTTCATTTTAGTCTGAAGAAGTCTCGTTAGCATTTCTTGTAGGGCAGATTTACTAGCAATGAACTCCTTCAGCCTTTATTGTCTGGGAATGTCTTGATTTCCCCTTCGTTTTTGAAAGATAGTTTTGGTGACTATAGAATTCCTGGTTGACAGCTTTTTTTTTTTCCTCTCAGCACTTTCAATTAAGTCATCCCAATGCGTTCTGTCCTCCATGGTTTCTAATGGGAAATTAGCTGCTAATCTTTTTAAGGATCGCTTGTATGTGATAAGTTACTTATCTCTTGCTGCTGCCAAGATTCCTTCATGTCTTTGGCTTTCAACAGTTTGATTATAATGTGTCTTGGTGTGGATCATATCCAGTTTGTGAAGTTTATTACACTTGGAGTTTGTTTGGCCTCTTGGATGTGAAGATTCATATCTTTTATCAAATTTGGAAGTTTTCAGCCATTGTTTCTTGAGATACTCTTTCTCCTTTCTTTCTCCTCTCCTTCTGGAACACATGTTATGCATATGTTGTCACACTTGATGGTGTCCCACGTCTCTGAAGCTGTGTGTTATTCTGTATTACTATTTGTTTTCTATTTGTTCAATGTTCTTTTCTCCTTTTTTGCTTTCTTTTGAATTAATTGCATATTTTTAAAATTTGGTTTTGTGTCCATTTTGCTGTATTCTCTCTTTTATTTTTTAGTGGTTGCTTTAGTGTTTCCAATATGCATCTTTAAGTGATGACAGTCTACCTTCCAGTTATACTGTATTACCTCACACATAATGCATTAATGTAGTATCCTTACGATAGTATAATTCTATTTCTTTCTTATTGTCCTCTGTACTTTCATTGTCATACATTTTACTTTTACATATATTATATACCCCCAAATACATGGTTTTTGCTTTTGTTCAATTATCCTGTAAAGAAATTAATAAAAGAGAGAATATCATTTCTTTTTACCATTTTTGACAATCTTAATTCCTTTGTGTAGATCCAAGTTTTCTTTCCTTGTTTTTTAAACATCTTTATTGGAGCATAATTGCTTTACAATGGTGTGTTAGTTTCTGCTTTATAACAAAGTGAATCAGCTATACATATACATATATCCTCATGTCTCCTCTCTCTTGGGTCTCCCTCCCAACTTCCCTATCCCACCCCTCGAGACGGTCACAAAGCACTGAGCTGATCTCCCTGTGCTATGTGGCTGCGCCCCACTAGCTATCTATTTTCCATTTGATAGTGTATATATTTCCATGCCACTCTCTCACTTCATCCCAGCTTACCCTTCCCCCTCCCCGTGTCCTCAAGTTTATTCTCTACGTCTGCATCTTTATTCTTTCCTGCCCCTAGGTTCTTCAGAACCACTTTTTTAAAAAAAATTCCATATATATGTGTTAGCATATGGTATTTGTTTTTCTCTTTCTGACTTACTTCACTGTGTATGACAGACTCTAGGTCCATCCGCCTCACTACAAATAACTCAATTTCGTTTCTTTTTTATGGCTAATATTCCATTGTATATCTGTGCCACATCTTCTTTATCCATTCATCTGTCGATGGACACTTAGGTTGCTTCCATGTCCTGGCTATTGTAAATAGAGCTGCAATGAACATGGTGGTACATGACTCTTTTTGAATTATGGTTTTCTCAGGGTATATGCCCAGTAGTGGGATTGCTGGGTCATATGGTAGTTCTACTTTTAGTTTTTTAAGGAACCTCCATACTATTCTCCATAGTGGCTGTATCAATTTACATTACCACCAAAAGTGCAAGAGGGTTCCCTTTTCTCCACACCCTCTCCAGCATTTATTGTTTGTAGATTTTTTGATGATGGCCATTCTGACTGGTGTGAGGTGATACCTCATTGTAGTTTTGATTTGCATTTCTCTAATGATTAGTGATGTTGAGCATCCTTTCATGTGTTTGTTGGCAATCTGTATATCTTCTTTGGAGAAATGTGTATTTAGGTCTTCTGCCCTTTTTTTGATTGAGTTTTTTGTGTTTTTGATATTGAGCTGCATGAGCACTTTTAATTTTGGAGATTAATCCTTTGTCAGTTGCTTCATTTGCAAATATTTTCTCCCATTCCGAGGGTTGTCTTTTCGTTTTGTTTATGGTTTCCTTTGCTGTGCAAAAAAAGCTTTTAAGTTTCATTAGGTCCCATTTGTTTATTTTTCTTTTTATTTCCATTTCTCTAGGAGGTGGGTCAAAAAGGACCTTGCTGTGATTTATGTCATAGAGTGTTCTGCCTATGTTTTCCTCTAAGAGTTTTATAGTGTCTGGCCTTACATTTAGGTCTTTAATCCATTTTGAGTTTATTTTTGTGTATGGTGTCAGGGAGTGTTCTAATTTCATTCTTTTACATTTAGCTGTCCAGTTTTCCTTTTCCCAGCACCACTTATTAAAGAGGCTGTTGTTTCTCCATTGTATATTCTTGCCTCCTTTATCAAAAATAAGGTGACCATATGTGTGTGGGTTTATCTCTGGACTTTCTATCCTGTTCCACTGATCTATATTTCTGTTTTTGTGCCAGTGCCATTATGCCTTGATTACTGTAGTTTTGTAGTATAGTCTGAAGTCAGGGAGTCTGATTCCTCCAGCTCCGTTTTTCTTTCTCAAGATTGCTTTGGATATTCGGGGTCTTTTGTGTTTCATACAAATTGTGAATTTTTTTGTTCTAATTCTGTGAAAAATGCCATTGGTAGTTTGCTAGGGATTGCATTGAATCTGTAGATTGCTTTGGGTAGTATAGTCATTTTCACAATGTTGATTCTTCCAGTCCAAGAACATTGTATATCTCTCCATCTGTTTGTATCATCTTTAATTTCTTTCATCAGTGTCTTACAGTTTTCTGCACACAGGTCTTTTACCTCCTTAGGTAGGTTTATTCCTAGGTATTTTATTCTTTTGTTGCAATGGTGAATGGGAGTGTTTCCTTAATTTCTCTTTCAGGTTTTTCATCATTAGTGTATAGGAATGCAAGAGATTTCTGTGTGTTAATTTTGTATCCTGCAACTTTACCAAATTCATTGATTAGCTCTACTGGTTTTCTGGTGGCATCTTTAGGGTTCTCTATGTACAGCATCATGTCATCTGCAAACAGTGACAGTTTTAATTCTTCTTTTCCAATTTGGATTCCTCTTATTTCTTTTTCTTCTCTGATTGCCGTGGCTAGGACTTCCAAAACTCTATTGAATAATAGTGGTGAGAGTGGGCATCATTGTCTTGTTTCTCATCTTAGAGGAAATGCTTTCACTTTTTCACCATTGAGAATGATG
The DNA here is from genome assembly GCF_009873245.2 of Balaenoptera musculus. NCBI lineage: Eukaryota > Metazoa > Chordata > Mammalia > Artiodactyla > Balaenopteridae > Balaenoptera > Balaenoptera musculus. The sequence goes on along the minus strand of NC_045798.1, from coordinate 39,974,940 downwards.
TTGGCTGTGGGTTTGTCATATATGGCCTTTTCTATGTTGAGGTAAGTTCCCTCTATGCCTACTTTCTGGAGGGTTTTTATCGTAAACGGGTGTTGAATTTTGTTGAAAGCTTTTTCTGCATCTATTGAGATGATCATATGGTTTTTCTCCTTCAGTTTGTTAATATGGTTTATCACATTGATTGATTTGCACATATTGAAAAATCCTTGCATTCCTGGGATAAACCCCACTTGATCATGGTATATGATCCTTTTAATGTGCTGTTGGATTCTGTTTGCTAGTATTTTGTTGAGGATTTTTGCATCTATGTTCATCAGTGATATTGGCCTGTAGTTTTCTTTCTTTGTGACATCTTTGTCTGGTTTTGGTATCAGGGTGATGGTGGCCTCGTAGAATGAGTTTGGGAGTGTTCCTCCCTCTGCTATATTTTGGAAGAGTTTGAGAAGGATAGGTGTTAGCTCTTCTCTAAATGTTTGATAGAATTCACCTGTGAAGCCATCTGGTCCTGGGCTTTTGTTTGTTGGAAGATGTTTAATCACAGTTTCAATTTCAGTGCTTGTGATTGGTCTGTTTATATTTTCTATTTCTTCCTGGTTCAGTCTCAGAAGGTTGTGCTTTTCTAAGAATTTGTCCACTTCTTCCAGGTTGTCCATTTTATTGGCATATATTTGCTTGTAGTAATCTCTCATGATCCTTTGTATTTCTACAGTGTCAGTTGTTACTTCTCCTTTTTCATTTCTAATTGTACTGATTTAAGTCTTCTCCATTTTTTCCTTGATAAGTCTGGCTAATGGTTTATGAATTTTGTTTATCTTCTCAAAGAACCAGATTTTAGTTTTATTGATCTTTGCTATTGCTTCCTTCATTTCTTTTTCATTTATTTCTGATCTGATCTTTATGATTTCTTTCCTTCTGCTAACTTTGGGTTTTTTTATTCTTCTTTCTCTAATTGCTTTAGGTGTAAGCTTACGTTGTTTATCTGAGATGTTTCGTGTTTCTTGAGGTAGGATTGTATTGCTATAAACTTCCCTCTTAGAACTGCTTTTACTGCATCCCATAGGTTTTGGGTTGTTGTGTTTTCATTGGCATTTGTTTCTAGGTATTTTCTGATTTCCTCTTTGATTTCTTCAGTGATCTCTTGGTTATTTAGTATTTATTGATATGTATGTTCCTATTGCCATTTTCTTAATTGTTTTTGGTTTGTTATTGTAGGTTTTTTCCTTCTCTCGTGTTTCCTGCTTGGAGAAGTTCCTTTAGTATTTATTGAAAGCTGGTTTGGTGGTGGTGAATTCTCTTAGCTTTTGCTTGTCTGTAAAGGTTTTAGTTTCTCTATCAAATCTAAATGAGATCCTTGCTGGGTAGAGTAATCTTGGTTGTAGGTTTTTCCCCTTCATCACTTTAAATATGTCCTGCCACACCCTTCTGGCTTGCAGAGTTTCTGCTGAGAAATCAGCTGTTAACCTTATGGTGATTCCTTTGTATGTTATTTGTTGCTTTTCCCTTGCTTCTTTTATTATTTTTTCTTTGTATTTAATTTTTGATAGTTTGATTAATATGTGTCTTGGCATGTTTCTCCTTGGATTCATTCTGTATGGGACTCTCTGCACTTCCTGGACTTGATTGACTATTTCCTTTCCCATACTAGGGAAGTTTTCAACTATAATCTCTTCAAATATTTTTTCAGTCCCTTTCTTTTTCTCTTCTTCTCCTGGGACCCCTATAATTCAAATGTTCGTGCATTTAATGTTGTGCCAGAGGTCTCTGAGACTATCCTCAATTCTTTTCATTCTTTTTTCTTTATTCTGCTCTGTGGTAGTTTTTGCCACTATTTTATCTTCCAGGTCACTTATCCATTCTTCTGCCTCCGTTATTCTGCTATTGATTCCTTCTAGAGAATTTTTAATTTCATTAATTTGTGTTTCATCATTGTTTGTTTGCTCTTGAGTTCTTCTAGATCCTTGTAAAACGTTTCTTGTATTTTCTCCATTCTATTTCCAAGATTTTGGATCATCTTTACTATCATTACTCTGAATTCTTTTTCAGGTAGACTGCCTATTTCCTCTTCATTTGTTAGGTCTGCTGGGTGTTTACCTTACTCCTTCATCTGCTGTGTGTTTCTCTGTCTTCTCATTTTGCGTAACTTACTGTGTTTGGGGTCTCCTTTTCACAGGCTGCTGGTTCGTAGTTTCTGTTGTTTTTAGTGTCTGCCCCCAGTGGCTAAGGTTGGTTCAGTGGGTTGTGTAGGCTTCCTGGTGCAGGGGACTCGTGCCTGTGTTCTGGCAGATGAGGCTGGATCTTGTCTTTCTGGTGGTCAGGACTGTGTCTGGTGGTGTGTTTTGGGGTGTCTGTGACCTTATTATGATTTTAGGCAGCCTCTCTGCTAATGAGTGCTGTTATGTTCCTGTCTTGGTAGTTGTTTGGCATAGGCTGTCCAGCACTGTAGCTTGCTGGTCGTTGAGTGGAGCTGGGTCTTTTAGCGTTGAAATGGAGATCTCTGGGAGAGCTTTCGCCATTTGATATTACGTGGAGCTGGGAGGTCTCTGGTGGACCAATATCCTGAACTCATTTCTCCCACCTCAGAGGCACAGGCCTGACACCCGGCCAGAGCACCAAGACCCTGTCAGCCACACGGCTCAGAAGAAATGGGAGAAGAAAAGAAAGAAAGAGGAAAATAAAATAAAGTTTTTAAAATAAAAAATTAAAAAATTAGTAAAATTAAAAAGTAAAAAAAAGAAAAAAGACAGAAAGGAAGAAAAGAGCAACCAAACCAAAAAACAAACCCGCCAATGATAACAAGCGCTAAAAAACTATTCTTAAAAAAAACAACAACAAAAAAAACCAGACAGACAGAACCCTAGGACAAATGGGAAAAGCAAAACTATACAGACAAAATCACACAAAGTCCACCGCCTGAATTTTGGGATGGTTCGTTGTCTATTCAGGTATTCCAGAGATGCAGGGTACATCAAGTTGATTGCGGAGATTTAATCCGCTGCTCCTGAGGCTGCTGGGTGAGATTTCCCTTTCTCTTCTTTGTTTGCACAGCTCCTGGGGTTCAGCTTTGGATTTGGCCCCACCTCTGCGTGTAGGTCGCCTGAGGGCATCTGTTCCCGCCCAGGACGGGGTTAAAGGAGCAGCTGATTAGGGGGCTCTGGCTCACTCAGGCCAGGGGGCGGGAGGGGTATGGAATGTGGGGCGAGTCTGCGGTGGCAGAGACCAGCGTGACATTGCACCAGCCTGAGGCATGCCGTGTGTTCTCCAGGGGAAGTTTTCCCTGGATCACGGGACCCTGGCTGTGGCGGGCTGCACAGGCTCCCAGGAGGGGAGGTGTGGATAGTGACCTGTGCTTGCACACAGGCTTCTTGGTGGCTGCAATAGCAGCCTTAGCATTTCATGCCCATCTCTGGTGTCTGTGCTGATAGCCACAGCTCACGCCCATCTCTGGAGCTCGTTGAGGCAGTGCTGTGAATCCCCTCTCCTCACGCACCCCGAAACAATGGTCTCTTGCCTCTTAGGCAGTTCCAGACGTTTCCCCGGACTCCCTCCTGGCTAGCTATGGCGCACTAGCCCCCTTCAGGCTGTTTTCACACAGCCAACCGCAGTCCTCTCCCTGGGATCTGACCTCCGAAGCCCCAGCCTCAGCTCCCAGCCCCCACCTGCCCTGGCTGGTGAGCAGACAAGCCTCTCGGGCTGGTGAGTGCTGGTCAGCACCGATCCTCTGTGCGGGAATCTCTCCACTTTGCCCTCTGCATCCCTGTTGCTGCGCTCTCGTCCTTGGGTCTGAAGCTTCCCTCCTGCTACCCCCCAACCCCGTCTCCGCCAGTGAAGGGGCTTCCTAGTGTTTGGAAAATTTTCCTCCTTCACAGCTCCCTCCCAGAGCGGCAGGTCCTTTCCCTATTCTTTTGTCTGTTTTTTCTTTTTTCTTTTGCCCTACCCAGGTACGTGGGGAGTTTCTTGCCTTTTGGGAAGTCTGAGGTCTTCTGCCAGCGTTCAGTAGGTGTTCTATAGGAGTTGTTCCACATGTAGATGTATTTCGGATGTATTTGTGGGGAGGAAGATGATCTCTACGTCTTACTCCTCAGCTGTCTTGAAGGTCTTCCCAAGTTTTCATCAAATATAATTTTCCTTTGACTTTAATGTTTCTTATAGTGCAGGTCTTCAGAATATGAACTATCTCAGCTTTTTTTTTTTTGGTCTACTTTATTTTACAAGATTTTATTTTATTTTATTTATCTGTAACTTGTTTTTATTTATTTTAAAATTAATTTTTATTGGAGTACAGTTGCTTTACAATGTGTTAGTTTCTACTGTTCAGCAAAGTGAATCAGCTATACGTATACATATATCCCCTCTTTTTGGTATTTCCTTCCCATTTAGGTCACCACAGAGCATCAAGTAGAGTTCCCTGTGCTATATAGGTTTTCATTAGTTATCTATTTTATCTCAGCTTTTGTTTGTCTTAAGAACTCTATTTCACTTCCATTTTTGATGGACATTTTTGCTGGGACTAGATGACATGGTTGACAGTTTTTTTCTTTCATGAGCTTAAAGTTTAAAGGTGGCATTTCGTTTTGTTATCTTCTGGTTTGCATAGTCTCTGTCAAGACATCTGTTTCCATTTTTATTTCTATTCATCTGTAGTAATGTGTCCTTTTTCCTCCAATAGCTTTTAAGATTTTCTCTTAATCACTTATTTTTAGTTATTTGATTACAGTGTGACTTGGAGTAGTTTTCTTACTGTTAATTTTGTTTGGTTTTCATTGAGCCTTATGAGTCTGTAAGTTTAGAGTTTTCATAAAATTTTGGCCATAATTCCTTCAAATGTTTTTTTCATATCCTCAAACCTCTATCCTTCTGGGCTTCAATTACACATATGTAAGATCTATATTGTCACAAAGGTCAGTGAAGCTCTGTTCAATTTTTTTTTTCAGCCTTTCTTTTTTCTGTACTTCAGTTTAGGTAATCTCTGTAGTTGTACCTTCAAGTTCATTGATCTTTTCCTCTGTGGTGTCTATTCTACTCTTAATTCCACCCAGTGAGTTTTTCATTTCAGAGTGTGTATGTTTCTTCTTCAGAAGTTTTCATTTGTTTTTGATTTATTCACTTTTCTCCTCATTAGATTCCTGCTTTCCTTTAAATACTTTTGCATATTTATAACAGCTGTTTAAAATGCTCTGTCTGCTAATTCTATCATTTCTAGGTCTGTTTTAATTGATCCTTTTTTTTTTTTTCTGATTATGGGTCACATTTTCCTGCTTCTTGGGTGAGCTAGTAATTTTTGACTGGATATTGGACATTGTTTTACATTGTGGTATGCTGTATTTTGTTGTATTCTTTAAATACTGTTGGACTTTGTTTAGGCAACCATTTAAGTTACTTGCATATCACTTGGATCCTTTTTGAGAATTTTTCATAAATTTTTTTCTGGAAGTCAGAAGTCCAAAATGGGCTTCACTGGGCTAAAATAGAGGTGTCATCAGGATTGCATTCATCATTGGGATTGCATTCTTTCTGGAGGCTCTAGGGGACAATCTATTTCCTTGCCTTTTCTACCTTATAGAGGCTTCCCACATTTCTTGGCTCATGTTCCCCTTCCATCTTCAAGCCAGCCGTGATGTATTGAGTGCTCACATCACAACATATCACTCTAACCTTGATTCTGTCATCTCATTTCCTTCTCTGATTCTGACTCTTTGGCGTCCATCATTCACTTATAAGGTTCTTGTAATTACATTGGGTCCACCCAGATAATCTAGAATAATCACCCCATCTCAAGGTCCTTAACTTAATCACACCTGTCTCTTTTGCAATGTAGCATAACATAGTCGCAGGTTCTGTGAATTAGTATAAGGACATCTTTGGGGAGCATTATTCAACCTATCACCCCATTGTATAAAGCATTGTTGTATATTTTCCTTCTTCCTTCCCTCCCATTAAATCACTTACTAAGTAACTACAAGCAAAGATTATCTTTAACAGAAAGGCTACATATGGACAAAAAGAAAAAAGTTTAGAGAAAAGGCAGAGTAGTAGAGAAGAAATAACCCTGAACTTGGGTTCTAGTCCCAGTTCTGTTTTTCAATAGCTGTTTATCTTTAAAAATAATTTACCTCTCTGAATCTCTGTTTTCTTTTTTTTTCCAGGAAAGAATCTTTAATTCTTATATTTAAGTTAAAAATCCAAAAAAGCTTTGATTTAAAATCTACTGAATAAACGACTTGAGGAACTGAATGGCTTTTTAGAATGAGCTTTGGTTTAAGATAATACTGTGAATCTCCATTTTCATATAAGGGAAAATAATTAGGAAGTCTCTTAGATTCATCTGTTTCTACTATTTGATAAATCTTATGTATCCTGCAGTTCGATTAGAGCAGGATATGAAATGTGTCATTGTAGACTGGATTCAAGGCTTATAACCCAGAACCTCCTGTAGATTTTCAAGGAAATTCAGGTGTTTGGATAAAAGAGACCCATAGTCTGCTTTTGCTACCAGAAAAGGACTGTACAAATCTAATTGCACATGAGGAACTATAACTTAACCAGAACCAAACAGGCTAGTGAGGGAAGGCCCAGGAGTCAGAGAGCAAAGATGAGAAAAAAGACAAAGGGCTGGCACAAGCTCAGTGCTCAGGAGGGATACCTTCTAGCAGTGTTCCAAGGGGATCCAACCAATGTGCTGGTGAAAGCCCCATCATCAAACACATGCAAAGCCCTTCCCTGAGGTTATGCAATGGAAAAACAGACAGACAGTGACTCAGAACCTTAGCTGTGTATGGGATCCACTGAAATAAACTGTCAAAGGCGAAAGGTGGATTACAACAGCTTCCACCAATGGTATTGTGACAGTATGCAAATTAGGTATAGGGTGCGGTCAGAAACCTTAGTCAAAAGTGTTACCAGTGATTAAGGAAGTGCCTGAAGGTTACTAATTAGCATGTGGGTCTGCATGTGTGAATGGAGGTCTGCGAAATGATTTCTCTGCTGGGACTTTGTCAGCTGTTCAGGTGCCATAATGAGAAACAGATTTTGCTGTGGCAAGAGGACTAGAAAAGTCTTCTTTTTCGATCTGACCCATCACCTGAGAGTTTTTACCATGTCTCTGGCTTAAAGCTGACGGTGGGTAAGATTGCATGTTGAAAGAAGCAGGGAGCATGACAGCCACACTTCATATTGAGTTTAATGAAGAGGTCAAACTCATTTTTCCAGAGTTCCATGGTCATAGACCATGAAGGACCACAGACAGATAGCAGAGCAAAGCAGTGGATCATTAGAGATGGGACCAATGGTTTGGCTGGAATAATTTGAACAGAATTGCTGAGGACAAATGTCCATGAGGAAGGAGAGGAAAATCTCCCAGTCTCATGCGAAATAAAGCAGGGGTTATAGAGGAAGATTTTTGATGTTTAATTATATTGTAAGATTACAGAAAATTCTCTTTACTAGCTTTTTGGTAGGTATGCCAAATATTATGTCAAATTCCTGGAACCTGTGTCTAAAATAATTTTCTTTCAGGTGGTTCTCATATTTAGCTTGTGGGCTTTGGATTTGTAGGTTGTGTAGCTTATAAGTTCACTAAAGAATTTGGTGAAAAAAATAATAAAATTATTTATAAGCCTGGATTGTTCTAATAGTTTGATCAAAATGGTATATTTGGGCTTCCCTGGTGGAGCAGTGGTTGAGAGTCTGCCTGCTAATGCAGGGGACACGGGTTTGAGCCCTGGTCTGGGAGGATCCCACATGCCGCGGAGCAACTGGGCCCGTGAGCCACAACTACTGAGCCTGCGCGTCTGGAACCTGTGCTCCGCAACAAGAGAGGCCACGATAGTGAGAGGCCCACTCACCGCGATGAAGAGTGGCCTCCGCTTGCCGCAACTAGAGAAGGCCCTCGCACAGAAACGAAGACCCAACACAGCCAAAAATAAATAAGTAAAATAAAATAATCACTTAAAAAAATGGTATACTTGGTATGAGCAGAAATATAATATCTTTTGGTATGAGAAATAGGGAAACAATGCCAGTGGCATAAATTAAACTCTGGACTGCCAAGCAAAGAATGGGCCTCTTCATGTCCTGCTCATTGGCAAGAGAGTAACAGACTTCTTTTGGTTGATCAATTCTATTTTGGCTGACCATTTGTGAATATTATTATAAGGCATAAACTGTTTTCTTTTCTAGGGTTTGAAAATCCCAGTGTGATGCAGAGGAGCTAGTGATGCAAAGGAGAGGGGATTATAGAAAAATGTATCTGGCTTTCTAGTAGTATTGGTAGTAGTAACAAAATCAAGCTTCTGGCTTGACAATGGCAGTAGACTGGTTTGCAGTAGTAGTTGCAACCAGACTGAATTTACAGGGTAGTAGTAGCAGCAATGCCAGAGGTGATGATGGTTGCCCCAAGATTGAATTCGTGGGGACAGTTGTGCACACCATAGTGTTTAATGTTCTTTGGCAGCATCAGTGACTGCTCTACTGGATGAATTTGCCAGCATAATTTTAGACTTCATTCCTTACTACATAGCCCCAAGCCTGGCTTTTCAGCCCTCCTATTTATTTTATAAGATGTTTAATGTCTTTAATGGATTATTTTTGCTTTGGTTCTGCTAGACTTTGGTTTGCTGCTTGGAACTCAGTACGTGTTGGGAACTTCTGGAGACCTTGTTAAAATACAGATTCCATGGCCTAGACATAATCAGAATATCTGGCATTGGGGCACAGGAAAATAATTTTTAAAGATCATGAGTCAATCAAGAATTTTTTTTTTTCTGTAGCAAGTGACAGAAAACCTAATTCAAATGACTTTAAGCAAAAATGGGAATGTTTTGACTCATAGAATTTAAAAGTCTAGGGAGTAGATATTCAGACAGTATGAATTCAGAGCTCAAGCAGTACCTTCAGGATTTGGTTTCTCTGTTTCCCAGTTCTGTCTTCTGTGGTGTTTTCTTTAGTCTAAAATTTCATGTGGTAGCAAGATGGTGGCAGAGACTTCAGACCTTATATCCTCTCAGCTTGTGTTCTAGTAGACAGATCACTTGTCTTTGTCCTAGATGCCATGGTTCTGATAGAGATCCATGTCTGAGACCATCACTGTGGCCAAGGGAGTGCAAAGCTCCATTAGCTGGCCTGAGTCTCTTGCCACCTCTGGAGCCCAGATTCTCTTAGGAGTACATTTTCTCCCTTCACTTGGCTGACAGTGTCATCGTTTTGCTAACCATTTTTTCTGAGGGCTGTTAGACATACTCATGCTTGCAATTGAGTTGTATACTTTTTAACTCATTTTTCATGAATAGATTGAACACTTACTAGGCATTGTGCTAGGCAAAGGGGATTTTAAGTTGAATATGATATGGTCCTTCTTTTAAAAGAGTATAAGATTGGTTCAAGATGACGGAGCAGAAGGACATGTGCTCACTCCCTCTTGCGAGAGCGCTGGAATCACAACTAACTGCTGAACAATCATCGACAGGAAGATACTGGAACTCACTGGAACTCACCAAAAACTCACCCAACATCCAAAGACAAAGGAGAAGCCACAGTACGATGGTAGGAGGGGTGCAATCACAATAAAATCAAATCCCATAACCGGTGGGTGGGTGACTCACAAACTGGAGAACAATTATAACACAGAAGTCCACCCACTGGAGTGAAGGTTCTGAGCCCCAGGTCAGGCTTCCCAACGTGGGGGTCTGACAATGGGAGGAGGAATTCCCAGAGAATCAGACTTTGAAGGCTAGTGGGATTTGATTGCAGGACTTCAACAGGACTGGGGAAACAGACTCCACTCTTGGAGGGCACACACAAAGTAATGTGCACATCAGGACCTGGGGGAAGGAGCAGTGACCCCATAGGAGACTGAACCAGACCTACCTGCTAGTGTTGGAGGGTCTCCTGCAGAGGTGGGGGTTGGCTGTGGCTTACCACAGGGACAAGGACACTGGCAGCAGAAGTTCTGGGAAGTACTCCTTGGCATGAGCCCTCTCTGAGTCTGCCATTAGCCCCATCAAAGAGCCTGTAGCCTCCAGTGCTGGGTTGCCTCAGGCCAAACAACCAACAGGGAGGGAACTCAGCTCCACTGATCAGCAGACAAGCGGATTAAAGTTTTACTGAGCTCTGCCCACCAGAGCAACAGCCAGCTCTACCCACCACCAGTCCCTCCCATCAGGAAGCTTGCACAAGCCTCTTAGATAGCTTCATCTACCAGAGGGCAGACAGGAGAAACAAGAAGAACTACAATCCTGCAGCCTGTGGAACGAAAAACACATTCACAGAAAGACAGACAAAATGAAAAGGAAGAGGACTATGTACCAGATGAAGGAACAGGATAAAACCCCAGAAAAACAACTATATGAAGTGGAGATAGATAGGCAACTTTCCAGAAAAAGAATTCAGAATAACGATAGTGAAGATGATCCAGGACCTCGGAAAAAGAATGGAGGCAAAGATCAGAAGATGCAAGAAATGTTTAACAAAGACCTAGAAGAATTAAAGAACAAACAAACAAAGATGAACAATACAATAACTGAAATGAAAAGTACACTAGAAGGAATCGATAGCAGAATAACTGAGGCAGAAGAACGGATAAATGACCTGGAAGACAGAATGGTGGAATTCACTGCCGTGGAACAGAATAAAGAGAAAAGAATAAAAAGAAATGAAGACAGCATAACAGACCTCTGGGACAACATTAAACGCACCAACATTCACATTATAGGGGTCCGAGAAGCAGAAGAGAGAGAGAAAGGACCCGAGAAAATATTTGAAGAGATTATGGTCGAAAATGAGAAAGGAAATAGCCACTCATGTCCAGGAAGCACAGAGAGTACCAGGCAGGATAAACCCAAGGAGAAACATGCCAAGACACATAGTAATTAAATTGATAAAAATTAAAGACAAAGAAAAATTATTAAAAGCAACAAGGGAAAAACGACAAATAACATACAAGGGAACTTCCATAAGATTAACAGCTGATTTCTCAGCAGAAACTCTACAAGGCAGAAGGCAGTGGCACGATATATTTAAAGTGATGAAATGGAAGAACCTACAACCAAGATTACTCTACCTGACAAGGATCTCATTCAGATTTGACGGAGAAATCAAAAGCTTTACAGACAAGCAAAAGCTAAGAGAATTCAGCACCACCAAACCAGCTCTACAACAAATGCTAAAGGAACTTCTCTAAGTAGGAAACACAAGAGAAGAAAAGGACCTACAAAAACAAACCCAAAACAATTAAGAAAATGGTAATAGGAACATACATATCAATAATTACCTTAAATGTGAATGGATTAAGTGCTCCAAGCAAAAGGCACAGGCTCGCTGAATGGATATAAAAGCAAGACCCATATATATGCTGTCTACAAGAGACCCACTTCAGACCTAGGGGCACATACAGACTGAAAGTGAGGGGATGGAAAAAGATATTCCATGCAAATGGAAATCAAAAGAAAGCTGGAGTAGCAATACTCATATAAGATAAAATAGACTTTAAAATAAAGAATGTTACAGGAGACAAGGAAGGACGCTACATAATGATCAAAGGATCAGTCCAAGAAGAAGATATAACAATTATAAATATCTATGCACCCAACATAGGAGCACCTCAATACATAAGCCAAATGCTAACAGCTATAAAAGGGGAACTCGACAGTAACACAGTAGTAGTGGGGGACTTTAACACCTCACTTACACCAATGGACAGATCATCCAGACAGAAAATTAATAAGGAAACACAAGCTTTAAATGACACAATAGACCAGATAGATTTAATTGATATTTATAGGACATTCCATCCAAAAACAGCAGATTACACTTTCTTCTCAAGTGCACACAGAACATTCTCAAGGATAGATCACAACTTGCATCACAAATCAAGCCTCAGTAAATTTAAGAAAATTGAAATCATATCAAGCATGTATTCCAAGCACAACGCTATGAGATTAGAAATCACTTACAGGGAAAAAACCGTAAAGAGCACAAACACATGGAGGCTAAACAATACGTTACTAAATAACCAAGAGATCACTGAAGAAATCAAAGAGGAAATCAAAAAATACCTAGAGACAAATTACAAAGAAAACACGACGATCCAAAACCCATGGGATACATCAAAAGCAGTTCTAAGAGGGAAGTTTATAACAATACAATCCTACCTCAAGAAACAAGAAAAATCTCAAATAAACCATCTAACCTTACACCTAAAGGAACTAGAGAAAGAAGAACAAACAAAACCCAAAGTTAGTAGAAGGAAAGAAATCATAAAGATCAGAGCAGAAATAAATGAAATAGAAACAAAGAAAACAATAGCAAAGATCAATAAAACTAAAAGCTGGTTCTTTGAGAAGATAAACAAAATGGATAAACCTTTAGCCAGACTCATCAAGAAAAAGAGGATGAGGACTCAAATCAATAAAATTAGAAATGAAAAAGGAGAAGTTACAGCAGACACCACAGAAATATAAAGCATCATAAGAGACTATGATGAGCAACATATGACTATGACTATCACAAACAACTCTATGCCAATAAAATGGACAACCTGGAAGAAATGGACAAATTCTTAGAAAGGTATAACCTTCCAAGACTGAACCAGGAAGAAATAGAAAATATGAACAGACCAATCACAAGTAATGAAATTGAAACTGTGATTAAAAATCTTCCAACAAACAAAAGTCCAGGTCCAGATGGCTTCACAGGTGAATTCTATGAAACATTTAGAGAAGAGCTAACACCCATCCTTCTCAAACTCTTCCAAAAAATTTCAGAGGAAGGAACACTGCTAAACTCACTCTATGAGGTCACCATCACCCTGATACCAAAACCAGACAAAGATATCACAAAAAAAGAAAATTATAGACCAATATCACTGATGAATACAGATGCAAAAATCCTCAACAAAATACTAGCAAACAGAATCCAACAGCACGTTAAAAGGATCATACACCATGATCAAGTGGGATTTATCCCAGGGATGCAAGGATTCTTCAATATATGCAAATCAATCAATGTGATACACCATATTAACAAATTGAAGAATAAAAACCATATGATCATCTCAATAGATGGAGAAAAAGCTTTTGACAAAATTCAACACCCATTTATGAAAAAAACTCTCCAGAAAGTGGGCATAGAGGGAACCTACCACAACATAATAAAGGCTGTATACAACAAACCCACAGCAAACATCATTCTCAATGGTGAAAAACTGAAAGCATTTCCTCTAAGATCAGGAACAAGACACGATGTCCACTCTCACCACTATTATTCAACATAGTTTTGGAAGTCCTAGCCACGGCAATCAGAGAAGGAAAAGAAATAAGAGGAATCCAAATTGGAAAAGAAGAATTAAAACTGTCACTGTTTGCAGATGACATGATACTATACATAGAGAATCCTAAAGATGCCACCAGAAAACTACTAGAGCTAATCAATGATTTTGGTAAAGTTGCAGGATACAAAATTAACGCACAGAAATCTCTTGCATTCCTATACACTAATGATGAAAAATCTGAAAGAGAAATTAAGGAAACACTCCCATTCACCATTGCAACAAAAGAATAAAATACCTAGGAATAAACCTATGTAAGGAGGTAAAAGACCTGTACTCAGAAAACTATAAGACACTGATGAAAGAAATTAAAGACGATACAAAGAGATGGAGAGATATACCATGTTCTTGGATTGGAAGAATCAATATTGTGAAAATGACTATACTACCCAAAGCAATCTATAGATTCAATGCAGTCCCTATCAAATTACCAATGGCATTTTTTACAGCACTAGAACAAAAAATCTTAAAATTTGTATGGAGACGCAAGAGACCGCCAATAGCCAAAGCAATCTTGAGGGAAAAAGATTGGAGGAATCTGGAGGAATTCTGGAGGAGTCAGACTCCCTGACTTCAGACTATACTACAAAGCTACAGTAATCAAGACAATATGGTACTGGCACAAAAACAGAAATATAGATCAGTGGAAGAAGATAGAAAGCCTAGAGATAAACCCACGCACCTGTGGTCAACTAATCTATGACGAAGGAGGCAAGGATATATACAGTGGAGAAAAGACAGTCTCTTTAATAAGTGGTGCTGGGAAACCTGGACAGCTACATGTAAAATGGATTAAAGACCTAAATGTAAGACTGGACACTATAAAACTCTTAGAGGAAAACATAGGAAGAACACTCTTTGACATAAATCACAGCAAGACCTTTTTGACCCACCTCCTAGAGTAATGGAAATAAAAACAAAAGTAAACAGATGGAACCTAATGAAACCTAAAAGCTTTTGCACAGCAAAGAACACTATAAACAAGATGAAAAGACAACCCTCAGAATGGGAGAAAATATTTCCAAATGAATCAACGGACAACGGATTAATCTCCAAAATATATAAACAGCTCATGCAGCTCAATATTTAAAAAAAACCAACCCATCAAAAAATGGGCAGAAGACCTAAATAGACATTTCTCCAAAGAAGACATACAAATGGCCAAGAGGCACATGAAAAGCTGCTCAACATCACTAATTATTAGAGAAATGCAAATCAAAATTACAATGAGGTATCACCTCACACCAGTGAGAATGGCCATCATCAGAAAATCTACAAACAACAAATGTTGGAGAGGGTGTGGAGGAAAGGGAACCCTCTTGCACTGTTGGTGGGAATGTAAGTTGATACAGCCACTATGGAGAACACTATGGAGGTTCCTTAGAAAGCCAAAAACAGAATTACCATATGACCCAGCAATCCCACTACTGGGCATATACCCTGAGAAAACCATAATTCAAAAAGAGTCATGTACCAAAATGTTCATTGCAGCTCTATTTACAATAGCCAGGACATGGAAGCAACCTAAGTGTCCATCATCAGATGAATGGATAAAGAAGATGTGGCACATATATACAATGGAATATTACTCAGCCATAAAAAGAAATGAAATGGAGGTATTTGTAACGAGGTGGATGGAGTTAGAGTCTGTCATACAGAGTGAAGTAAGTCAGAAAGAGAAAAACAAATACAGTATGCTAACACATATATATGGAATCTAAGGAAAAAAAAAAAAGGTCATGAAGAACCTAGTGGCAAGATGGGAATAAAGACACAGACCTACTAGAGAATGGACTTGAGGATATGGGGAGGGGGTGGGGTGAGAGGTGACAGGGTGAGAGAGTGTCATGGACATATATACACTACCAAATGTAAAATAGATAGCTAGTGGGAAGCAGCCGCATAGCACAGGGAGATCAGCTCGGTGCTTTGTGACCACCTACAGGGGTGGGATAGGGAGGGTGGGAGGGAGGGAGATGCAAGAGGGAAGAGATATGGGAACATACGTATATGTATAACTGATTCACTTTGTTATAAAGCAGAAACTAACACACCATTGTAAAGTAATTATACTTCAATAAAGATGTTTAAAAAAAAAAAAGTCATATGCACCCCAATGTTCATTGCAGCACTATTTACAATAGCTAGGTTATGGAAGCAACCTAAATGCCCATTGACAGACGAATGGATAAAGATGTGGTACATATATACAATGGAATATTACTCAGCCATAAAAAGGAATGAAATTGGGTCATTTGTAGAGACATGGATGGACTAGAGAATGTCATACAGAGTGAAGTCAGAAAGAGAAACAAGTATTGTATATTAAAGCATATATGTGGAATCTAGAAAAATGGTACAGATGAACCAGTTTGCAAGGCAGAAATAGGGACACAGATGCAGAGAACAAACATATGGACACCAAGGGGAGAAAGCAGGTGGGGGTGTTTGGTGGTGGTGGGATGAATTGGGAGATTGGGATTGACATATATACACTAATATATATAAAATAGATAACTAATAAGAACCTGCTGTATTAAAAAAAATAAAATTCAAAAAAAGAAGAATAGAAAAATAATAAAAGGGTATAGATTCTAGTTAGGGGAGACACATAAGTAGGTATTTAAATCTAGTTGATTTACTGTGGAACATCTATTGAGTGCTTGGCACTATACATGTGCAGGGGATACAGCAGTGAATAAAATAAGGTACTTGTTCTGATAGCGCTACATTGTAATGGAGTAAGACAGAAGATAAACCAGTCAACAAACAAGGTAAGAGATAGTGATAAGTATAACTGGAAATTAATCAGACAAGGCCTCTGAGAGGATGGCAGAGATATGAAGGAAGTGAGGGAGTTAGCATGTGGCTATCAGGGAAGAACACAGTAGGCAGAGGAAGCATCAGGTGTAAAGGGCCTGAGGCAGCACCATGTTTGGCCAGTGTAGTTGTAGCAGAGTGTTGGGGAGAGTTGTTAGAGATGAGTTTAGGGAGTTAGTAGGGGGGATAAATTATGTAGGGTCTTGTGAACCATTATGCCCTCCAACATGATAATAATTTGGGGATTCTGAGCAGAGAAGAGACATGAAACAACTCGTTTTCAGAGAATCACTCTGGCTGTGGTATGAAGGGAGACAAGGGTGGAAGCTGGGAGACCAGCTGGGAGGCTGTTACATAACCCAGGTGAGAGAGAATGGGCTGAGCAGGGTGATGAATAGACATGGTAGGTTGGATTGTGGATATATTTTGAAGGCAGGTCTTACAAGATTTACTGGTGGTGTAAATGTGAAACGTGGGAGAAAGAGAGGAGTCAAGGATATCTCCAAGGTTTTTGGCTTGAGCAACTGGAAGAATGAAATTGCTTTTTGCTAAAAAGGGAAGGATTGCTGAAGGAGTTTAGTAAGCTGCCTATTAGACATTCAAATGCGTGTATTAAGTTGGGTATTCAAGAGTTCAGGGTAGAGGTTTAGGTTAGGATACATATTTGGGCACTGTTATCCTTCTAAGGGGTATTAAAAGCTATGATAGTGATGATATCACCTAGAATGGGAATAGATAAAAAAAAGCACTCCAAGTTTTAGAGATTAAGATGATCAGGAGAAGCAAAGGAGATGGAGTAATAGCTGCCAGTGAGATAGGAGGAGAACCAAGAAAAAGTGGTGCCTGGAAGCCAAGAGAAGAAAGTCTTCCAAGAAAGAAGGAGTAGTTAATTATATCAAATGCTGCAACTGTGATGGGTCACTGAGGTGAGGACTAAGGACTGACCATTGTTTATAGCCATGTCAAAGACATTTATGATTTTGTAAAGAGTTATTTTGCTACAAGAGTCAAGATGAAAAGACCAATTTAAATGTGTTCCAGAGATGAAGGGAGGAGAGGAAGGGGTGACAGTAAGTATTGATGATTTTTTGAGGGGGTTTGCCACAAAGGAAAGCAGAAAAATGAGGAAGTAGCTGGAGGGGATGTAGGGTCAAGTGAGGTCAGTGTGGTAAGTGAGTATAAGTATAGTATACTCACAGTGCTTTGGGAGTACATAAGAAATTTGCCTGCAGTAAATATCAGGACGGAGTTTAGAGGAAGGTCTAGGAGCTAGCAGTAATAGCAGGTGAAGAGAAGATTTTTCAAAATAGGGATATGTTTGAAGGTACATAAGTGTGATGCAACATACAAATTGCAAGTAATTTGGAATGGCTGGAAGAAAAGACCATGAGGCAAATTAGTAGGATATTAGGCTAAAGGACAGTCAGCATCACACTTTGAAGTGAATTTTACTTTTTGAGCTAAAGAGAATTTTGAAATAGTTTAAGTAGGGGAGCGAGGTAATGAGATTTGCATTTCCAGAGAGAAGCCTGGAAGCTGTGCAGAAGATGGGTTAAGTGGGGGATAGACCGGCATCAAAGAGCCAGGAGACTGTTGTGGGAACTCAGGTGAAAAGTGACAAAGGACTGAATTTAGGCAAATGGCAGTGAAATTAGAGGGAACAGATATGCATGATGTGAAGAAGGTAGGAGCCACAAGATTCTTTGACTGGAGTGTATAGGAAGACTTTCGCTTCTTCCTTTAGGCATTAGATGGATGGTCGGTCATTAGCAGAGTCAAGGACTATAGGAGTAGTTTTAAACATACTATTTTAGTTTTGGATGTGTTGAATTTAAGAGGTATGCGGGAGATTTGAAGTTGAAAAATCTAGTAGACATTATGAGTTTGGAGTTCCAAAAAGAGGTTTGGGCTGAAGATACAGATTTGGGAGTCACGAGACATAAATGTTAGCTAAGTCATGAATTTGGATGAAGTCACTCAGAGAGAGGGTGTAGAGCAGAAGTTCTTTTAATCTGAAGTTCAGCTGAATGTAGCTGGAGGAAAACATCCAATTGTGCTGATCGGTCCCACTTTAAATCTATGACCACCTATTTTAAGTGATCCTTCCATGGCAGAGCAGCAATCTTATTTCTCAAACCTCTTACAACCTTTCTTTTCTCCTCATACTCAGCTGATGACTTTGCATCTAATTAACAGAAAATAAGAACAATTGTAAGAGAACTACTTTACCTTCTCACCATCCAACCTACCAGTTACTCTGCATCTGTATACTCTGCTTTTATTCCTGTTGCAACAGGTAAACTGTTCCAGCCCCTATCTAACTAGAATTGTGCACTGAATCTTGTCCCCTCTCTTGTATTCAAGGACTCTGTTT
Organism: Balaenoptera musculus; assembly: GCF_009873245.2. Classification (NCBI taxonomy): domain Eukaryota; kingdom Metazoa; phylum Chordata; class Mammalia; order Artiodactyla; family Balaenopteridae; genus Balaenoptera; species Balaenoptera musculus. The sequence goes on along the minus strand of NC_045798.1, from coordinate 39,956,428 downwards.
CTGCAATTATCCCCTTTCTCTTTTGCATCATCAATTTTCTACTCTTTACGCATCATACTCATCCCCATGCTGTAATATGTCCCATCTGAAAAAGGTCTCTTGTGACCCCACGTTCCTATCCCACAACTCCCTCCTCCCATTGCTCTTTTTTAATAACAATTCTCTTGGAAAGAGTTGTCTATAATCACTCTGTCACCTCCCATTTTTTCTGGAACACACTCCAGTCAGGCTCTTGTCCTCTGATTCCACTTAAACCGATCTCATGATTGGCAAAGATTTCTTTCTTGCCAAATTCAATAAACCATTTTTAATCTTCATCTTAGTCATCCTCTCGGCAGCATGAGACACAGTTGATTACTCCCTCTTTCTTGAAACACTTTTTTTTGTTGTTTTTGGCTTCCAGAGCCTCATATTTTCTTTTTTTTTTTCTTTTCTTTTCTTACCAACTGCTTCCTTCTGAGTCTGCTTTACGGGGTCTTTCTATTCTTACTGAAATTGAAAGGGTGAAATACCCCAGAGCTGAGTCCTCAGCTTTCTGGTCTCTATTTGCTGTCCTCCCTAGGTGATCTCATCCAGAGTCATGGTTTTAAATAACATGTGGTCAAATTTCCGTCTCAGAGAGGTCTTTCTTCTCCATGACTCTCCCTACCCTGCTTTGTTTTTCTTCATGGCAATTATCACTATTTGAAATCATATACATATTTAAACTTATTTACTTATTGTCTGCATTCCCCATGAGAACAGGGATCTGTGTGTTTTGTTCTTTTCTTATATCCTCAGCAACTAGGACAATGCCCAGCACATAATAAGCTCTTAAAAATATTTAATAAATATATGTTTTGAAGAGGCTTCCATAGCTTTTGTCTTATTTTTAACTCCCCAAAGGGAAGAACCATTAATCTCTAGAGTGAAAAGATATAAGAGCCAAGGAAAGACACCTAAGGAATACAGATATTTAAGAGGCAAGCAAGAAAAAGGATCCTGAAAAAGAGATGAAGAATTAATAAAGAGAAAGATAGGGGGAAAACTATGAGGCCGACGTGAGCAAAAATTCAAGCTAAAGCATAAAGATAAAGGCAGAATCTTATTTAGGTTGGATAAAAGAAGGACAAGTGTGATTTCATGTGGTAAATGAGAAACTTTGGGGGCTGTGGAAAGAGAAACAAAGAAAAGTGTGAAATCCCAGTGTAGGTTATGGGACTTTGCTTGGAGGGAGATGTGGGGCTGGCAGTAAGAAGTGGGGCTTGGAGGAAGAAGTGGAGTGCTGCTGCAATAAATACCTAAACCTGTGGAAGTGCCTTTGGAAATGTATAAGGGGTAGAGACTGGAAGACTTTTGAGGTGCATCGAAGAATATGGGCAGTAAGGAAAATTCTGGTGAGAGCTCAGAAAGAAAGGAGAGCTAGAGAGAAAGCTTCCATCTCTTTAGAGAATACATAACTAATCATGAACTTAATGTTGGTAGAAATAAGGACATTAAATGCCATTCTACTGAGGTGTCAGATGGAAATGAGTAACATGTTATTGGAAACTGTAGAAAAGGCAGTCCTTTTTATAAAGTGGCAAAGAACTTGGCTGAATTGTGTTCATATTCTAGCATTGGAAGGTAGAACTTGCAAGCAATGAAACTGGATATTTAGCTGAAGAGATTTCTAAGCAAAGTGTTGAGAGAGTGGCTTGGTTCCTCCTAACTACTTAGAGCAAAATGTGAGGAGAGAGATGAATTGGAGAAGAAATTGTTAAACAATTCCAGAACTGGAACTTGAAGGTTTGGAAAATTCTCAGCCTATCCGTTTTACAAAAAAAAGAGAAATAAATTTATGTTGTTGAAGCCACCCAGTCTGTGGTATTTTGTTACAGCATTCCAAGCAGATTGTGGGATATTGGTTGCCAGTAGCACCTGGAGGGGTGCGACCTGCAGCATGGGGTGCTGGCCACTTTTCTCTCTGGATTCAGTTCAGGGTTTTGCTGTGAATCAAAATGGTCTGGGAGCTGGTTCTTCAAAAGATTGAGTCCCTCACTTAGTCGTTACTAGGTAATTAATTGTCAAGGTAGTTCATTTTCTCATTTCCAGAGAGGAGGAAAGTCTTCTGGGACAAAGAGTCTATAGCCTGAGTGAAAGGCTACATGGCCTGAAAATGACCACTTTCTCTGCCTGACTTAGAAAGGAGAATGTGGTGTATCTTGCATTCCTGCCTCAAAGAAAGGTTTTAAAGCATAGAAATGTGGAAATGGGCAAGTAATTCAAGGGCCTCAGGGTAAGGCAGAGGTGCCAAGGCTGCCCAGAGGTGGGAGTTTATAGGAGGCAGAAAGACATCCTGAGGACAAGTTTATACAAGAATGCTCAGGGAGGGACATAAAAGGAGGTAAAGCAAGAAGCCTCAAGGTTAACTTGGCATCTTACAAATCTTTTTGAGAAAATCCCCAACTAGGGGCTGTCAAAAAGCCTTCCTGTGCTATCCTCAGATGCTTGCACTTGCCCCAAACCTGCTTCCTTGCTGGATGTGCAACTCAAACCAGTCTTTAGGAACTCAACCTTGGCAGCATTTGGCGTATCATTTCTTGCTTAGCACTTGCTCTGGGTGGGAGCGGAAGACTCTTCCGAGCAGGTGTTGGCATGGCTAATGCAGAGCTGTGGCCCCTACAGGTGATATTTTGAGGAGAAAAACAGAGTGATTTCTTTCCTTCAGGCATTCTCTCCATCTCTCCTCCCACCTCCAACATGAACAATTTTGGAGCTTCTGTTGAATAACCAAATTAAATGTTCAACTCTCGATTTTACTCGTCTATTGAGGTATATAAAGCTTCTACAGAAAGCAAAACCTTTCAGAGCAAGATGTGGGCTAGCAAATCTACTAGGCTTTTGTTCTTTAATTACGCATTAAACTTTCTACTAGAGCAGCTAAAGATCCTACCCTCTATTTAACGCTTCTTTTGTGAAAAAAGTATTAATGGATTCACACTTCTAAAACCTGCAAAAGGTTATGCTTTTGCTAAAAGATGAGTATTATTTAGCCTTTAAGAGGCACCTGCAAAATCGTTAACAAAGTGGTATGTCCCACAGGCAGGGCTTCAAAGATGAAGCTAGAAACTTTAACAATATTACTGTAAATGTAATTTTGACCAGTTAGCCAAAATTTTGTCCATATGGCTTGTTACCATTTGGAGGTATTTACTATTAAAGCACCTGCCATACCTCAGTTTGATGAAGAGCAGTTACAGTTTGTTAGTGCTTTTACTGACAAAAGTTATCTAGATAGTGTCTTACAATGTGGAGGGCAATTAAACCTAGTCTAAGAAATAATGCCCAGCAAAGCAAATTAAAATTGGGAATGTTTGGATAGTCTTGTAGTATCAAGAAGAATGACATGCTTGCAGAATTTCTTCTTGCCACTGAATTGACAGGTACTAATTGAGCTAGAAAGATTTACTGTTGGATACCATACAGGATAACAGAGACTATGTGAATTCCAGAGAACTGATAAGATTGTGTTACATGTGCAAGAAACCCATTGCTTGTAAACATGATTTTTACAGAAAATATATCAGTCAACAAAATAAAAGGCTATTCTTACCAAATAGTCTGGTTCTCTTAATTTGTGGTTCTCAAAATGTGGTCTGTGTACCAGCAACATCAGCTTCACCTTGAAACTTGTTAGAAATGCAGATTCTCAGACCTTACCCAGTTCTACTACACAAAAACTCTAGGGCTGGGGCCCAGCAGTCTGTATTTTAACCAGTCCTCCAGGTGATTCTGGTGCATGCTAAAGTTTGGAAACTGCTGTCTTGAACCCAAATCAGTACTGAGGCCAACAGTACTTTTTCAGTTCTATAACTACCTAGGAGTCTTTATGTTGGGAGAGCTTGAGACATGAAATGTGACTGGTCAGATTTTTTATGACAAAATGTTTTGTCTAGTTAGATAGGTAGCTGATGATAATCTTTTCATTAACCCATTCAACAAATATTTTCTGAATGCTTACAGTGTAGGCACTGGACAAACAATAGTGAACAAGACAGGAAAGAGCCCTGCTTCACAAAGTACCATTCTGGGCTGAATATTATATATTAATACAGATATTAATTTAGCACCATGGCTCAAATTGCCTGGTGGTAGACTATAAGGGGGAAAGTTTTTATAATAATCATCTATCCTGGTGGGTGAAAATTGCTCACTCCTTACAGGGAATGAATTCTTTCTGCACTTGACCTGACGTGATAACAGCGTCGCATTCATGTTAAGTTAACACACATTCCCTGAAAAGTGATCCGTTCAATCAGTTGTTTCATTAAACAACCCCAAATGACTGGGTTTTACTCCACTGAATTGTTCAATCCAACTAGTGGTGTTGGAATTATGTCAATTTAGGATGACTCTTCACCTATGCAGAGGGTTATATCTGAGGATTTCAGGTGGAAAAAACACTGGTGAATGAAAACCAACATTTAGAACATAAATGATCCAGATTGGTTACTACCTGATTTTACTAGTTTTTTCTCAGTGTTCCAGTTTATTTTATAATATACACAGCCTACTTCAACCATGTTAATAATAAGAGATGATATAAGGAAAATTTAGGACCAATACCTACCTTTTAACACCAGTTTAATACTTGCTCTCGTGGTGCTTACAGACCAGCTTTAGAGAAGTAAACAGGCAATTTTTTTATAGTAAAATGTGTTAAGGGAAGTCCAGAATGCTGTGAGAGTATTTAGGAAGGGGATATCTAACTTGAAACTGGGAATGCAGGAAGGTTTCCTAGAAGAAGGGACTTGAGAATGGAAAGATGATTAAGATTTAGCCAGACCAAGGGGAGTGGCAAGAGTGATGGTAGTAGACAGAATAACATGCACAGCTGAAAGGGAACCTATTTTTAGTAAACTATAAATAGTTCAACATGACTGGAGCATATAATGTGAGGAACACAATATGAGTTTGGAGAAGTATGGAGAGACCATAATCATGAAGGATCGTTTATGCTAGGTTTAGGTGTTTGGAGGTTATCCCAATGGCAACATCCAGCTATTGAAAGATTTTATAGGGAACAGGATGTAGTGTGATCAGAATTTTAGTAAAATCACTTTGGAAAGACAGTTGGAGACTATTGTAGAAACAGTGGAAATAGAGAATAGTAACTTGAAATAGGCAATGGCAGTGGTGATAGACAGTAGCTTAGAGAACTTCGTTAAGAGGTAAAATCAGTTGGCCTGGTGATTAGCTGTGAGAGAACGAAAACACAGAGTTAAAGATGCTTCCCAAGAATCTGACTTGAACAACTGGTTGGTGACATTTAGAGAAGCTGGGAACTGAAGAGGAAGAGCAGGTTTGGAATGGAAGACTATGAATTCACTTTTTTTTTTAATAGTAATCTTTTATTTATTTATTTATATTTATTTATATTTTATTTGGCTGTGTTGGGTCTTCGTTTCTGTGCGAGGGCTTTCTCTAGTCGCGGCGAGTGGGGGCCACTCTTCGTCGCGGTGCGCGGGCCTCTCACTGTCGCGGCCTCCCCCGTTGCGGAGCACAGGCTCCAGACGCGCAGGCTCAGCAGTTGTGGCTCACGGGCCCAGCCGCTCCGCGGCATGTGGGATCCTCCCAGACCAGGGCTCGAACCCGTGTCCCCCGCATTGGCAGGCAGACTCTCAACCACTGCGCCACCAGGGAAGCCCTGAATTCACTTTTGAACCTGACAAGTCTGAGTTGGTTGTGGAAATTACAAACTGAGATAGTCAACAAATAATTAGATATACAGGAAAGACATTTGGTAATAAGGGTATACATTTAGAAGTTTATAGATGTAATAGGAACCATCAAAGCACATAGATTCATATACTTGAGAGGATGTAGAGTGAAAAAAAATTCCAAGCATGATCCTTGTAGAACAGACACCTTCAGGGACAGGCAGAGGAAGAGGATGCTACAAAAGGTATTGAGAAGAAGTAATCAGAGGAAGAAGGAAAACTGGAAGGTGTGTCATAATGGAAGCTAAGGGAAGAGTGTTGAGAGGAAGGAGTGATCAGCAGCCACAGATACTGCTGAGAGCACAAGTCAGACTGAAGTTTGTTGTGTTTAGCAACAAGGAAGTTGTCGGTGATCTGCTGAGAGCAGTTTTTACCGGAACAGTAGAGTCACAAACAAATTGAAGTGGTTAGGGAATGAGTCAGAGTTGAACAAATGGAGATTGTGAGTCTGGGCAGATCTTTAAGTGATTTGGCTTTGAAGGAGAAAAATGAATGTGACGCTGAAGGAGGTTATTTATTTGTTTTTAAAGGATGGCCTAGTCTTGATGGGAAGGAGCTAGCAGAAGAGTTTGAAGAATCATGAGTGATAGGAGATGGGTGAAAGGTTGAGATTCCAAAGAAGTCTGGAGGAATTGGGATTCAGAACATAGAGGAAGGGTTATCCTTAGACAGGAGAAACTGGAGGGAAGAATTATGAAGTTTTGAGCTCTGTGATGGAAAGTTGAGGGATTTCCCATCTGATGGGTTTTATTATCTTTATGAAGTAGGGTAAGTGGTCATCGACTGAGTATGAAAAGTGGTTTGAAGTTGGAAGTTTGAGGAAAGTAGAGGTTTGTAATAGATGTTCTTACACTGTAGCCCAGAAGGAGAAAACAAAATAATGAAAAAAAAATGCTGCCAATTAAACTGTAAGATGTCCTCAGGTTTTAGAGATGCTAAAATACAAAACGGACATCTTAAGAACTAATGAAGCAAGTTCTTGATAAGATGCAAAGAGAGTAAAGAGAATTCATCCACATTAACACAAACAGAAGATATGAACAGAAGTTCTGATGTTAATTAACATGAAAAGAGACAACATGGCAGTTATGTAAGCATAACATAGCAAATAAATCAATAAATTATAAGTAAGATATATAGGATAACAAGACTGAGGAATAACCTAGTCCAGAAAATATATAATTAGAGGGAACAGAAAAAAATTTTCCATGAATGTTTTGCATATAGAAGGATTTAATAAGAACATGACATACATATAATAAACTTTCAAATAGAAGAATAAAATGAAAAGGGAGGTCACAGAGCTAAAAAAACAGAGGACAAACACTATATAGAGCTGATTTATCTGGTAGAGTAATGGACAGCTTTGACATGGCTTAAAACTGAGTTATTGATGTGAAGGAAAGGCTTAATAGAATCAAAGCAAAAAATACATTAAAATAATTAGACAGAAGATAATATAGAGGAGACAAAGCTGATATAGCAGAAAGATAATTGGAATCCCTAAAGTAGAAAACCCAACAAATAGCCCAGAAAATATTATTTGATATTATGTATTCATAAATATAATATAAAAATATGTAATATACACAGAGTATATATAGAATATATATTCCATATAGTAAGATTTAATGTCAGAAGACAATGGCAGGAAGAGAACACAATCCAAGAATGTAATACCCAGCCAAATTGCCATTCATGTATAAAGGTAACAGGAAGTTATTCCTAAACATTCAAGAACTCAGTGAATCCAGAACATATGAAGCCTCTCTGAAAAAAAGAAAGACTGATGAAATACTGATAATCAAAGAATAAATTAAAAATTTAGAACTCAGGAATGGAAAAGATAAGGTAAAAGAACAGGCAATGATTGTCGGATCCATTTATATATCAATCTAAGATTTAACAACTGGAGGAATTATAGCTGTCTAAGCTAATGTAAATATTATAAACCCTGAGAGTATAAAAATAATAACTAACTAAAATGAAGCTGTGGGAAGTGAAACTTACTAATTTTCTTTTCTTGCTTAGGAAGGAGTCAGTTTATACTGTCTATATTAAACATATAGTTTAATCATCATTTAATAATTTAAGCTGTTTGTATTTTATAATTTTTTTATAACCTTAGAGAGGTATTTGGGGAAATAATAGATTTTACTGTGATAAAAAACATTTAGCTGAAGTTCAGCAATTTTTTTAGTGCACTTCCATTTCTTTTTCTTCTTTTAAAATCAGTGGCGGTTGTATTTAATGCTTCTTTATGAAAATGTAACATGTATACTGTAATTCTATTTTAATAAATTCTAATTGATCTGCTTATATACCTATCATTTATCTATCTAATTTACATGTCTATGTGTGTTTATGCATATAGACATACCTAGGATAATGGTCACCTAATGAAAAAAATTGTTATTTGTGGATTTGGGGATGATTATTTCACTTTTTTCTTTATACTTTTTTGTGTTATATAAATATCTTTAATAAGCATTACTTTAAAATTGCCATATGCTCATTTTGAAAAATTAAGAATTTACAGAAAAGTACAATAAAGAAAAAAATCTTATAATTTTACGTCCCAGAAATTATTATTATTTTGTTACATGTCATTCCAGACTTTTTCCTGAATATAAACACATGGTCATTCACATACATATACATTTTTTTTTTTTGGCTGCACGGCATGGCATGTGGGATCTTAGTTCCCCGACCAGGGATCGAACCTGTGCCCCCTGCAGTGGAAGCACAGAGTCTTAACCACTGGACCGCCAGTGAAGTCCCTATTTTTTAACAAATTGAGATCCTCTTGTTCACACTATTTTTTTTTTAAATTCGTTAATTAATTTATTTTTAGCTGTGTTGGGTCTTTGTTTCTGTACGAGGGCTTTCTCTAGTTGCAGCAAGCGGGGGCCACTCTTCATCGCGGTGCGTGGGCCTCTCACTAACCGCGTCCTCTCTTGTTGCGGAGCACAGGCTCCAGACGCGCAGGCTCAGTAGTTGTGGCTCACGGGCCTAGTTGCTCCATGGCATGTGGGATCTTCCCAGACCAGGGCTCGAACCCGTGTCCCCTGCATTAGCAGGCAGATTCTCAACCACTGCGCCACCAGGGAAGCCCCACACTATTTTTTAATGAGCTCATTTAGTATATTGTGGACATCTTTTAACATCAATAAATGTAGGGTCACACTGTTATTTTAAGTAAAATTTTTTTGTATGTTTATTCCATAATTTATTTTACCAGTCTCCTAAGGAGAGACATTTAGAATGTTCAATAGTTTTCATTATTATAAAAGCAATCCTAAAAAAAACAAAAAAACAAAAAAAAACAAACAAACAAAAAAAAAGCAATCCTAGGGAACAGCTGCACTCACATATATTTGCACACTTATTTAATTATTTATTAAGGTAAGTTCCTAAAAGTAGAATTTCTGGATTTAAATCTGTAGTTTTTTTTGCAGGGGGTAGAAGCAAATTGTTTGTGTGTGTGTGTGTGTGTGTGTAACCATGCATCAGGCAGTATGTTGCACATTCTTTTCCACCAAAGAGAAGGAGTGAGCCTGCATTTCTTGGGGTCTGAGCGTATGTCTTCAAATGTCCAGCGGCAAGTGTGAGTTGTCTTTGATTTTCATATTTTATCTTAAATATTCATACTGATTTTCGCACTCTATTTTTAAAAAATATAAATGTCATGTCTTATACCTCCAGATCTTTGAGTAAATTTGATGGTCCACGAAAGTGTGTCAAGAATATCTTGTTGCATAGAAAGCCCAGAGACAAACCCATGCACATATGGTCACCTTATTTTTGATAAAGGAGGCAAGAATATGCAATGGAGAAACGACAGCCTCTTCAATAAGTGGTGCTGGGAAAACTGGACAGCTACATGTAAAAGAATGACATTAGAACACTCCCTAGCACCATACACAAAAATAAACTCAAGATGGATTGAAGACCTAAATGTAAGGCCAGACACTATAAAACTCTTAGAGGAAAACATAGGCAGAACACTCTATGACATAAATCACAGCAAGATCCTTTTTGACCCATCTCCTAGAGAAATGGAAATAAAAACAAAAATATACAAATGGGACCTAATGAAACTTAAAAGCTTTTGCACAACAAAGGAAACCATAAACAATACGAAAAGACAACCCTCAGAATGGGAGAAAATATTTGCAAATGAAGCAACTGACAAAGGATTAATCTCCAAAATTTACAGGCAGCTCGTGCAGCTCAATATCAAAAAAACAAACAACCCAATCAAAAAATGGGCAGAAGACCTAAATAGACATTTCTCCAAAGAAGATATACAGATTGCCAACAGACACATGAAAGAATGCTCAACATCATTAATCATTAGAGAAATGCAAATCAAAACTACAATGAGATATCACCTCACATCAGTCAGAATGGCCATCATCAAAAAATCTACAAACAATAAATGCTGGAGAGGGTGTGGAGAAAAGGGAACCCTCTTGCACTGTTGGTGGGAATGTAAATTGATATAGCCACTATGGAGAACAGTATGGAGGTTCCTTAAAAAACTAAAAATAGAACTACCATACGACCCAGCAATCCCACTACTGGGCATATACCCTGAGAAAACCATAATTCAAAACGAGTCATGTACCAAAATGTTCATTGCAGCTCTATTTACAATAGCCAGGACATGGAAGCAACCTAAGTGTCCATCAACAGATGAATGGATAAAGAAGATGTGGCACAGATATACAATGGAATATTACTCAGCCATAAAAAGAAACGAAATTGAGTTATTTGTAGTGAGGTGGATAGACCTAGAGTCTGTCATACAGAGTGAAGTAAGGTATAAAGAGAAAAACAAATACTGTATGCTAACACATATATATGGAATCTAAAAAAAAAAAAAAATGTCATGAAGAACCTAGGGGCAGGACAGGAATAAAGACGCAGACCTACTGGAGAATGGACTTGAGGACACGGGGAGGGAGAAGGGTAAGCTGGGACAAAGTGAGAGAGTGGCATGTACATATATACACTACCAAATGTAAAACTGATAGCTAGTGGGAAGCAGCTGCATAGCACAGGGAGATCAACTCCGTGCTTTGGTGCTTTGTGACCACCTAGAGGGGTGAGATAGGGAGGGTAGGAGGGAGGGAGACGCAAGAGGGAAGAGATATGGGGTATATGTATATGTATAGCTGATTCACTTTGTTATAAAGCAGAAACTAACACACCATTGTAAAGCAATTATACTCCAATAAAGATGTTAAAAAAAAAAGTTATCTTCTTGCTTGTGTAGCCCCCATTACACTGCCCTATTCTTTGTTTGAAAAGCACATAGAAGGGATAAATCAACAAAAGCTAATTGTTAATTAAGGAACAACCATCAATTAAACATTTTGTTAGGTTACTGTGAGGCATTACAATAAAGTTGAGAATATAGTCCCTGCCTTTGAATAGCCCCCAATTTATTTGTTTTCCTTTAACAAGTCGTCAAAGAATTATGGGCTAAGAAGTTCTACGATGAATTTTCTTGACAGCATGGGAAATCCCTACTAGCGTTTACTGCACACTTCCAGAGACTTGCTAATGTGTTTGTTTTAGATTCCAAGGCATCATCCTCATCTGTAGCATTCTAGAGTCTTGGGGAGGGGATCAGGTACCCTGCTGTCACAGGAGACAGTGTAATGAAGATAGTTTTTTAGGCTTTCACATTTGGGACCAGTACAGTATAGAAAAATGTAATTGAACTAGATCCTACATTATTGATGACATCCAATTCAGTAAACCTTTTGATATACATGATCTCAAACACTTAAAGTTAAGGAGGGTGAGGAAAATGTCAATAGGAAGGGCTCTAGGGATATGAAGGTAACCTTCAGAACCCATTCTGTCTGTTGCTGTTTAACTTCTGTGTTTCCATCCCCTTTTCCTTACAGTGACCCTGATGATGCTGAAGAGTCCCAAGAACAAATAAATAGATGTATGCCCCAGATAATGAATCAAAGGCTTTAACTTTTATTTAGTATTCTGCACTTACTAAAGGAACTAAGACATGATCTTTAGTTTTAAGAAGACCTTTAACATCAAGGATTGTTATAGAAAGTGTTTGCTTGTGAACCTTGAGCAAAATCAGAGGCTTTTTCATCTTCTGAGCTGGGTCTCTCTGTAACTTAGTCCCAAGTTTTCCCATTGCATGCCTTTGTCTGACCGTCAAGGGTCGCTGGCAGGGAGGGTGCCCCGTGTCTGTCCTTTTCTGTCCCAACCCCATCCTGGGATCAAAAGGATCCCTTGCTCTCCCTTAGCGCCCTTGCTTAATGGGCTTCTATGTTCTCCCAGGACAATTCTGTTGTTTCTTCTGACCCAGACACACTTCATTCCTCGGGAAGGAGGCACCTGTCCTCTTGCTCTGGGTAGAACCAGATGTCCTGATTCTGAAATATTTTTGCCCAGGTTATTATCCAAGACTGAGCTGAAGATCTGGTAGGGCAAAGGGCAAGATGCAGTCACACTGATGTGGAAGAAGTTATGCTGCCTTTGATTTTATTTATTTATTTGAATAGAATTGAATTCATCATAGTCCTTGGTTTATAAAATACTGTCATTGTTTCATAAATGGCTCTTTAATTTATTTTAATTGTCTATTTATGCTTTTTATAGTATAATGGACAATGAATCCACTACCCACTCAAGAACTAATACGTTCCCAATCAATTATCTCCCTCTGTATTTCTTTTCTGCTTATTTATTTCTTAATTTCTCCTTTTATTTATAACAATGAGACCTTTGCCAGTTATGAGGTGAAGCGGATGTCTTTACTTAATCTAGTTCATAAAAAAATATTCCTCCAGGCGCCAAACTTCCTGGTGTAGCCATTCATGAAGAGAGTTTCATGAGTTATATAATGGAGATCTAAAGACCTGGTGTGGAAATTCCACCAGGCAGAGGTGGGGCTAAGATTTGGAACAGTTACTATTTTGACCTTACTTAGTAGGGGCACATCAGTGTGGTATTAAAAGGATGCTGCCTGACATGGTGCCAGCATCCACAAAGGACAAAGACAGTAAAAGATGGTGTGTGTGTTTAGTTGTACAAATAAGCAAATTATTTAAGGGCGAGAGATGTTTTAACATTTACAAATTAGAACTATTTTCTCCTTTAATCCAGTTCAGAAGAAGTATGATTCACGCGAATCTTCCTTTATGTTTCATATTGGCACTGGTTTACATGCTAGTTGGTAAGCTGCTAGTCTTTGAACAATCAACTCAGATCAGACTTTCTTTTTTCTTAAAGTTTCTGACCATATTAGACAGATTGGTAAAGGAGCCTTTTAGTTTAGTGATTTAGTTGTTTGTTGGTCTGGACTATCAGAGGAATTTTCTTCCCCTGCAGCTGGCTGTAGTCTTAAATTCTTGCCTAAACATGCCTGGATCTGGAATGAAAATTCTGCCTTGCTCTACAAAGCATTTCTCCATATTGTCACTCCTCTGGGACTGGTGACTTTGTAGTTTAGAAGATTTCACTCAGGCTCAGCTTTTTTTAAAGTTAAAAATTATATGACAGTTTCTGCAGAATTATAGCTGAATTCTGTCCTAAGCAAAGTAGGTAATTATAAATAATTTTGGGAAGGAAAAGGCCCATGATCATTCTTAACCTAAAGCATTATTTTCCCTTTATATTTTCAAGAAGTAAAGGCCCATGATTATTCTTAACCTAAAGCGTTATTTTCCCTTTATATTTTCAAGAAGTACAGTTGTTAATAATTGAGAATTACTCCTTTGGATTTACACATATAAAAACAGTTATTCAAAGTGAGAGGTTAGTTAGCCTTTTTCCTCACTGGAAAAAGTGTCCCAGCTCAGATCAGGCCATTAGCACCACCTAGTGTATCACACACGCACAGAAACACAAAGTCAAACTCCAGGACAAAACATCCAAAAAAGTTTTTTAGATCTTTGGGAAAATTATAGGTAGGGCCATCTGGGACAAACTCCTTTGTGGCTCATACTTTCAGCTTTAATATTTTTTATAAAGTTGAAAACAGGGAACATAAGAGGATATGTCAGAGAAAAGAACACCAAGATTATGTGGAAAGAAATAGGTAGGGAGACTGGGGAAGGGAATTAGCATTTACTGAACGCCTACTGTGTACCTGGCTGTGTGCTTTGCTTATGTTTTCTTGAAGTAGTGAGTGGAGTTGTGGTTTTTCTCTCACTAAATCTTTGGTGCAAATGAATGATACAACGGGTTGATGTTACTATCTGACTCCAGGTCTTTTCCAGAACCTGGGAAGTCACTGTTGGGAGACAATTTTGCATGGGTCTCTTGCACATCTAGTGAAAGAGGCACTGACAGTCTTTTGTTCCAGATTATGTTTTCAATGGTGTTTTATAGTGAAAAGTCTTGGAAAATAGAAATAGTGTCTCCCTTCAGAGCAGAGGTTTGCTTTTGTCCAGTATAATAATGTCTCCTCCTGGAGCAAAGGTTGGGCAGGTTTGCTTGCAGCCATTATGAGATTTGGGTCTCCTAAACCTGGGGTCCCTCATCTGTGATGCAAACCCATGGTATGTACAGCGTCCACCTGGGCATCCCCCCGCCCCTGTGCCACTGTGGGACCCGGGGGGCGAGGGAAACTGATACAAATATGAAGCTCGTGCTGCTGCTGTGGCTTGAGTGCTAAAGTCCTTTTCTCTGATCCAGGAATCTTGTATCTTCTAGCAGCACCCGTGAAACTGGCAGGCTAACTGGTTAGCATGCAAGCAGGGTAAAATCTCAGACCCTTTGTAGTTCCCGACCGTCACCACGCCGAGTGAGTGCCTAATTGGTAGATACCTGGTTCCTACAGTCGTGTAGTTCCTGCCCTCCCCACCCCCCAGAAGGAGGGATCCCAGTTCATCATGCCCTTGCTCTGACTACAGTCTTGCCCCATTTTAGGAAAAATCAGGTGTTATGGATAATCCAAATATTAAAACTAAAACCAGCAGATGATTAGGCACATAATATATAACATTTGTATTACACTTCACAGAGCACATATATAATTATATAACATTGGAATTGCAGGAACTGGTTTTTTTAAATAGGTTTAATACAGTCTTAGTTAACTGTTTATAGCATGATGAATTTCCAGGACTCACTAGAATTGTTTATTACGTTTATCATAAAAAAAAAAACAAAACCCAGAGGTTTGAAGGCATTTCTACTGAGCCAGATTTTTCTAAAGATATAATTTTTCTTATTCCTGGAAACTTGAAAACCGCTCTCTAACTTTAGAATTACAGTGTAGGAGTGGGTTCATTTTGTGTGTGTGTGTGTGTGTGTGTATGTTTGTTAAAATGCAAATTATCCAGTTTCTAATTCACCGGATCTGGGCTGGGATTCAGGATTCTACATTTTCAAAATGTAACCTTGGGGTAGGTTCTGATGTTGGTGTCTCAGGAACCACATTATGAGAACTGTCTTGAAACAGTTTATATGTGTGTGTATATATATATATATATATATATATATATATATATATATATATATATATATATATATATACTGTTTCCATATGCATATAAGTTTATATATATGTTTATATAAATAAAAGTTTATATATAAACTTTTATTTCATATATATATGAAATAAAAGACTCCTCAAGTAAATGAATGACTTAAGATATGCAAATGATTTTTGCAACTGTGACCTCTGATAATAAGAATGAGTTATTTTTTCATAGGTTGCTGATGGCCTTTGTCGTAAGAATAAGTGAGTGCCGCCTGGGTGTAGGACTGCTTGTGATTTCCAGTGCACAGGATAGTAAACAGTGGCTGAAGCAGTTATATTTTCTTTTTGTTTAATCAGGAAATACTATGGGCAGCAATATGGTTTATATCTTGAGATGGTTTCATTTTCATATCCATTGCCTTCCCTTCCTCATTGTTTCCAATTCTTGTAATTGGAGTTTTATGAATAGGGATTGAAATCCTAAAGGACATGGCTTCAATCTTTCTTTTTTTTCTTTTTTTGTAAAAGCCTGTTGTTTTATTTTATTTTTAAATTTTAATTTTATTGGAGTATAGTTGATTTACAATGTTGTGTTAGTTTCAGGTGTATGGCTTCAATCTTTCTTTACCTTTCTTAAAAACATTTCACTGGGCGCTCATGAAAATCCATAGTGGAGGTAAAAGATTCATTTTATCCTCATTTTACAGATGTAAAAACTCTCAGGCAAAGACGTTAAATGAATTCTGAGAATAACACACATAACAAATGATTGAACTAATGCTTGAATCTCGATTTTCTGACTCCTACCCTTCACTCTTTCCTATACACACAACCACCTCCTATATGAGCTCTACAGGGATCCTTATTACATTTTGGATATAATTTGATTTTGACGAAATGTAATTTATATGTACATTTCCAGGACAAAGAATCTCCTGTTGTCTAAGCATGGTACACCTGTGCAGCAAAGAAAAAACAGTGACATCCTTATGATATAAAAAATACCCCAGAGGAAAAGACAGGGTTCTGTTTTCAAAATGAAGTGGTGTCTGCAATAAACAGAACCAAGCCTAATTACAGAACATCATGCTCTGTCCCCAAGACGTGCACATTGAATTATCTTACCAGTCTTCAAAATGCCCCGTGAGAGAGAGGAATGGAAAAGGCAGTGCAGAACAGGCTCAGACTGTGGACAGACTGCCATGTTAATTCTGAAGGGGACTTGGGGACCACACCTTGATTTCTTGTTCCCAAGTACCATGCCAACCATTGCTCTGGGCTTCCTGACTTTCCCAGAGACTTCTCTAGATTTTGTATTTTCCAGGGCACCCAGACCCTGTCTGGCTTTCAATAAATGTTTGGTAACAACAATAACACAGAAGTGACTGTTTATTCAGATGGAAATTAGCATGGATGAGATAACATTCTGGATTTCTGTTTCCCACTCCTACGATTGTGAGTTTAAGCAGCAAGAGAGAGAATGGATTTAATACACATTTCTATCGCTGGTAGAGATTGGCAATACTTACCTTGGAATAGGTTCTTTATTGTTTTCAAAATGCTCTCATGTGTATTAGCCCCCTTAACCAAACACCTATGAATTGAGCAGCACAGACATCTATTTCATTTTATAATGGAGTTCAAAGAGATTAATTGACTTGCCTACTGTTGCAGTAATTGAGCTTGTCTGATTTTGAACCTGGTGCTTGACTCATTTTAAATTTTTTATTCACTTAACCCCAAAGTCTGAGATTCTCCTCTAGCCAGAAAGTGGGCATCACCTTAGAACCCTGTACTCTACAGCATGGTGCAGTGGCCAGAATGTCCTGAGTCTGATTCCAAGTTCTGCCTACCACCTGCCTTGGTCAAGCTGTTTAACCTACCTAAGTCTCAATTTCCATATTAGTCAGAATTAGCTTGGAGCCTGGGAGGGATTCACTATTGATATAATTGGAAAGGCAGGTGTGTAACAGAGAACAACGGGAACCAAGGTCTTATTGGATTGGGGCTCCTCTCTTTGCTTCTTACGGACCCCTGTTTGATTCCCTCCCACTGCAGTTCTGCCTCTCTGTGCTATATGCCAGTAATTAAGGTACTGACATGTGTGCCATTTTGCTATGAGAGGAAGGTGCCCTTTACCCCAGTTAGAATTCAGATAAACCTGGGTAAAAGTTTCCTTCTTCTGGTCACGTCACCCTAAGACAGTGGCCAGAAATGTAAGCTACTGTAATGACCCACCTTGGGTGACTGGTCTTGGAGGGCACAGGGCTCTACATTGACTCTACTTGAACCACATGCCTGGGGTGGGGAGAAGCAGTTTCCTAAAAGAAGGGGGAGGCTTGTTACTAGATGAAGAGGGAAGGGGTTCTGGCAGATAAAATCAATAGATGTGCACTATGGGCTTTCAATGTCAAGTAGGAATGCTAATGCTGACTTTTCTAGATACTTTGGTGAGGATTATGGATGCACTGAAAACTACTAAATCTATATCTTCAATCCTGATACCTTACTGACGTTCTCATCCTTTCTGTCTAAAAGATCAATGTCAAAAATCCTTCACATGGCACCAAGACGCCTTTGTTACTTGCCCTTTGGCTTGCCTCTTGAGCCTCATATCTTTCTGGTCCTTTCTGGAACTCCATATTCTGATCTTACTGAACCTCTTGAAACAACATGCTCTCTCATCTCCAGACCTCAAAATGTGCCAGCATGCAGTCGGTTACTCTTGAATATATATATATATTTAAATATTTTATCTTCTATTCTATTCTATTCTATTCTATTCTATTCTATTCTATTCTATTCTATTCTATTCTATTCTATTCTATTCTATTCTATTCTATTCTATTTTTGGTTGCGTTGGGTCTTCATTGCTGTGCACAGGTGGGCTTTCTCTAGTTGCAGCGAGTGGGGGCTACTCTTCTTTGCCATGTGTGGGCTTCTTATTGTGGTGGCTTCTCTTATTGCGGAGCACAGGCTGTAGGCACGCGGGCTTCAGTAGTTGCAGCACATGGGCCCTAGAGCACACGGGCTTCAGTGGTTGCCGTGCGTGAGCTCAGTAGTTGTGGCATGCAGCCCTAGGGTGCGCAGGTTTCAGTAGTTGTGGTGCGTGGGCTCAGTAGTTGTGGCTCATGGGCTCAGTAGTTGTGACGCACAGGCTTAGTTGCTCCACAGCATGTGGGATCTTCCCGGGCCAGGGATCAAACCCGTGTCCCCTGCATTGGCAGGCGGATTCTTAACCACTGTGCCACCAGGGAAGTCCTTGAATATATTCTGAATTTATTAATCAGCTAATTAATTAATCAGTAGTAGTGTCTGGCCCATAACAGGTGCTCACTGTATAGAAGGTATTATTTTCCATTTTGTCTGTAAGCTGCCAACCATACTGTTACATTCATCTCGGTCCAACCAAAGGCCAGAATCCTTTTGTGATGAAACACTTATTCTCAAAGGTAGAGGTCATCCTGGGTAGGCAGTGGGTTGTTGGGATTGGCATGATCTATGGTTAGTGGTCATAACTGGCCATGGGCATAGAATTAAGGGAGAATTAAGACACCTGGAGGGTGCCTCAATGTTGTTGTAATCTCTTCTCTATCTCTAGAAACAGGGCATATGTCACCAAGGAGTGGGGAGAGCTACTGTAGTCTTCTTTCCTTAGGGTTAGACGGACACATTTATTAGGCAAATTAACTGTTACCTTGGTAGGCAGAGTCTCTAGCTCTGGAGTTGAAGGAAGGGAATGTGGCTTTTTGTTGGAGAAAAAGGTCAGACACATGTTAGCATGGCCTTATTAGCAGAGGGCAAGGGAAGAATGATCAGAGAAGGATGAGCTGAGGGAAGCCAGGTGGGATGTGAAGGGCTGCATCAGAGAGGCCAGGCCAGGGAGGTGCAG
Organism: Balaenoptera musculus; assembly: GCF_009873245.2. Taxonomy (NCBI): domain Eukaryota; kingdom Metazoa; phylum Chordata; class Mammalia; order Artiodactyla; family Balaenopteridae; genus Balaenoptera; species Balaenoptera musculus. The sequence continues at coordinate 39,937,323 of NC_045798.1, read as the reverse complement.
TCTCAGCACTGAGAGGAGGGTGTGAGACACACGCTAGGTTGGGTGCAGGGGTGGGGGTGTGGGGAGCATCATGATGACCGTGCAAGAGCACTGAATCAGGCGGCTTGTGTTCCAGGCCTGGATCTACCTTCAACTTCTAGCTGTGTTCCTTTGGTGAGGTCACATGTTTCTCTGAGCTTTGTCCAGGGCACATTGGGGAAATGACTGTATTAAATCAGATTCATTTCAGTAAAGTATAACATGATTTTTAAAGCTATAACATACAGCTGTATAGTTAGCACTTACAAATTAAAAGTATTATTATTGAGCTTTCCAGAATTCATTCTTGTGGGACTTTATCTTACAACTTTGCCATTAGGAAGCATAAATATGCTCTGAAATAAATCTATTTTGTCATTTAAAAAGTCATTAAAAAGTTGATTTCAAAGAAATTAGATCATTTTATCATGTCTAATTTCCATTTTTTTATAAAGAAATGCACAGTAAGCTTTACATTTTTATTATCTTGTAAAAGACTTTCTAAAAGAATTCTGTATATTAGACATTTTAGTTTTCTGACCTAAGTATAATTATTTGGGGGATCAAGTCTAAAATACTTTTAAAAGGAAACTTTTAGAAAGTCTTTTTAAAAGATAATACCAAAAAATTAAAGCTCATTGCTTATTATTTCCTACAAGATTGGATTTCTTAATGAAGAGAGGAAGGTGAGTGTGATGAAATGAGCAAATTTTTTCTTAGAAAGAAAAAGTCACAAGAACCTCCTCCTGTAAGACAGGGGCCTCCATCTCACAACTAAATCTATTTTTAAAATTTCTAATTGGCAAAGTACTGAGCTAAATCCCCACAAGATCTGATTACAGAAAGTTCTTGGACAAATGCTTATCTCTAATTAATAGTATTTTCATCCACGCTAACTATGTGGTTGTATGACATAGCTTTGCAAATTGTATCATATCCTGGTAAAACCGAACTGATTTAATACAATGATTTCCCCAATGAATGTGGGGATAGTCCCAAAGATAGGATCCAGAATTTACTGATGTTATTTGGGAAAATGGTTTTTACGGTCAATCCAGGGATATGTCATCAGATTTCTTGTACAGATTTTGTTCCTGAGAGATGGAAAACGATCCCTTTCTGTGATTAACCTTTGGCTCTAAAAGTTCTTGCAATTCTGTGTCTGTTCATGGACAAAACAAAGGGGTGAGGTGTCAGAGTCTCTGCAGTCATTCTGATCACCTCTGCTCCTCTAGGACCAAAACAGACGTAGCTAAGTTCACATTTTATGTTGGTTTGTTTTTCCTCCTTAAGTTTCTGTTTTACTGAAACAGGTCATTTTATGTCCTCTGGAACCAAAGATGAATTCCCACTCATATGACTGCTGGCCAGCTTCACAGGGCCCATGTTCTCAGAACTCTCTGGGTACCCAGTGCCGAGGTCCGTGGCAGTGCCCTGGCTGTCCCAGCAAGCCCAGTGTTTCCATCTGCAGCAACACCTATGGTCATCTGAGCTGGGTGAGCATTTTGCATTACAAACCACGGCTGAAGAGGATCTCACTAAGCAATCCCATCCTGTTCTTCATCTTTCACTGGTTCCCTCAGCTGATTAGAGCCCAAGGAAAAGAATGCTAAGACCCTGGCTTCTTTCCCACTGCGGACTTGCAAGCCTGCATTCCCAACCTCAGTCACTGCTTCCCCATACCAGTCTGCTGTAACTAGTAGTAAGGGAAAAGCACTCCTCTGTTATGACCCTACTTTTACCCCAACCTCCAAGACCCCGAAGTCCTGGATATTAAAATAAGGTGGGATTTAAAGTCATTTAAAAAAATAAGTTTACAGCCAAGCCATGCAAAAGTGTTTGTTCCCTCATGCGTGGTAACCTGAAGCCTAATTTTATTTTATTTTCAAGATCTGGTTTGGGGGTTTAATGTGGGAAATTAGGTAATCATGAATGGAAAGCAATTGTGCAACCACATATGTCTGATTTATTCTAACAGAATGATGAAGAGAAAAATCCCAGCAGCACTTTATAGTTATACTGGTACATTCCTTAATAGCTGTTTGTCAAGAAGTCTTTTCTAGTTTTGAATCTCCCTTTGCAGATAAAAGGTGACGTATACACACTTCCTAGAATCTGATATGTAAACTACATTAACAACATGTTCTATTCAGAGATGGTTTTTATTTTTTTTAATTTTTTAATTTTATTTATTTTTGGCTGCGTTGGGTCTTCGTTGCTGCATGCAGGCTTTCTCTAGTTGTGGTGAGCAGGGGCTACTCTTCATTGCGGTGCGCGGGCTTCTCATTGCGGTGGCTTCTCTTGTTGCGGAGCACGGGCTCTAGGCACACGGGTTTCAGTAGTTGTGGCACATGGGCTCAGTAGTTGTGGCTCATGAGCTCAAGAACGCAGGCTCAGTAGTCGTGGCGCACGGGCTTAGTTGCTCCGCGGCATGTGGGATCTTCCCGGACCAGGGCTCGAACCCGCGTCCCCTGCATTGGCAGGCGGATTCTTAACCACTGTGCCACCAGGGAAGTCCAGAGATGGTTTTCAGAACAGCCTTTGCGTGCTTCTAATGACAGGTTTATTTCATTGTTAGATTTTTCCTATTATTAGAGACCCCTTTTAAAATATGAAATAATACCTGTGTCCCGGTAAAGTCTTCCTCTTTGTTGAGTGAATTAGCAAAAGAATCCTTCCAAAGAAGACTAAAACCATCGTCCACCAAATTCCATGGTGTGGCTCAGGGTCGGATTGCCTTTGGCTCCATCGGGGCATTTATAGTCCCTGGAGGGATCTCTTGAAATTTAGTAAATGCCTCCTTGAGCTGACACGTTCCTTTGGCAGTGGGTGGGTGGGGTGGCAGTATTCCCATACAGTTTGTTCAGCTTGGACAGTGCCAGGAATCCAAAGGGCTTTACTTTACAAGGCAGACAAATAGCTCAGCTTTGCAGACCCCAGAGGATCAGGAGGAGAAAGTCACCTAAGGCCCAGAGGAAAAGCAGGACAGTTAAGGAGACCAGAATCCTTTTATCTCATTCCAGAACCATAAATCTCTTCTCCATCTTGGATTGCCTCTCTCTGTACCAACACGTGGTAGAGATTTTGACCAAAGTACTTATTAAACCTGAAGGAACCCCAAGGGGAAAGCACAGTCGTGAGTCTCCCTCTGGTGGATGATTATAGTCATCCACATACAACTCTGCCAAATTAAGGGATGGGTTTCAGAAACAAATACACAAAGACTACATGGTGCACATAGTAAAACTATTTTAAGACACCATCACTGTTCATTACTATTCTTTTTTTTTTATTTAGCTGTTTTACAATGTTGTGTTAGTTTCTACTGTATGTGCATCACTATTTCCTTTTTTATAAATTTATTTTTTGCTGCGTTGGGTCTTCATTGCTGTGCGCGGGCTTTCTCTAGTCGCAGCGAGCGGGGGCTACTCTTGGTTGCGGTGCACGTGCTTCTCATTGCAGTGGCTTCTCTTGTTGCGGAGCACGGGCTCTAGGCGCCCGGGCTTTAGTAGGTGTGGCATGCGGGCTCAGTAGTTGTGGCACATGGGCTTAGTTGCTCTGTGGCATGTGGGATCTTCCCAGACCAGGGCTTGAACCCATGTTCCCTGCATTGCCAGGCAGATTCTTAACCACTGTGCAACCAGGGAAGTCCACATTACTATTTTCTACACAATAATTAAAATTCTTTTTTATTTTTAATTATTTTTGGCTGCGTTGGGTCTTCATTGCTGCGCGCGGGCTTTCTCTAGTTGCAGCGAGTGGGGGCTACTCTTTGTTGTGGTGCTCAAGCTTCTCATTGCAGTGGCTTCTCTTGTTGCGGAACACGGGCTCTAGGTGCAAGGGCTTCAGAAGTTGTGGCTCGCGGGCTCTAGAGCGCAGGCTCAGTAGTTGTGACGCACAGGCTTAGTTGCCTCGTGACATCTGGGATCTTCCCGGATCCCCTGCAGGGCTTGAACCTGTGTCCCCTGCATTGGCAGGCGGATTCTTAACCACTGTGCCACCAGGGACGCCCTAATTAAAATTCTTTAATTACATACTCACCTCTATAATCTTCTGTTTTATTTCAAAGAATTTACCCTCACTTTGAGAGTCTAAATTAACAGCTCCTTGTAACTAAACACCTAAAGAGAGTCCCCCCACCCCATCCCCACCAGTAGATGAAAGAAATAAACAGTTTATCCATCTCTATTTCCGTTCAAACAGAGAAGACCCAAGCATGGGAGATTTAAATTCTGTCATTTGTAATTAACCATTGGGCAGGATTCCACTGGAAACTTCCCCCCTCACCTTTACCCTTAATTCAGAGGAGGTTTAACTTGGATGTTAGTGTTTATGCTGGCAGGTCTCCACAGGACAACTTCCAGGGGGCACTCACTCCAGTGACTTCCCCTGGGGCCCTATTCCCTAGGCAGCTGCACGGTCTTGGGCTCAGACACCCAGTCAGTGGCCCTCTGAATCACTTCCTTTGAAAGTGGACACTGAGGAGCTGCCTCTCCCTTCTTCAGATCTGACTGTTGCTCATGTTCTTCTGGCATTAGGTCAATCTAGTTTTCCTCAAGCTCAGACCCCACTGGACACTGATATTTGAGCAACAACCCTTACTTCCCTCCCCATGAACCTTCTTCTCACTGCTGGATTCACAGGCCGGTGCTAATTTGTCTCCACATACTTTGCTCTTTTGACATTTGCAAGGTTAACAACAGTTCCAGTACTTTTTTGATAAAAGTGATTTCCCTTAAACAGACCATCACTCTAGTCTACTTAGACTAGTACTGATCTCACCTGTAGTTTTAAATAAATGTTGTTTCCTGGTACTTAGTTCCCTGAGTAGAATCTGCTGCCATTAACATTTTTAATTTAATTTAATTTTTAAACTAACATGGGGAAAATTGACTTTTGCAGGAGAGTATACAGCTCTAAGAGTTTTAACGTGTATGAAATTTTGTAACAACAATCATAGTCAAGATACAGAACTGATCTATCACCCCAAATACTCCCTTATGCTGACACTTTGTTGTCATATCCTCCCCCACCCGTGGCTCCTGGCAACCACAGATCTGTTCTTAGTCCCTGTGGTTTTGCCTTTTCTACAATCTCATATAAATGGAAGCATACGGTATGTAACCTTTTGAGACTGACTTCTTTTACTGAGCATAATGTCTTTGATATTCATTCATGTTGTGGTATGTATCTGTTATAGACTAAATGTTTGTGTCCTCTCAAAATTCATATGTTAAAGGCCTAACCCTTAATGTGATAGTATTTGGAGTTGGGGCCTATGGGAGATAATTAGGTTTAGATGAGGTCATGAGGGTGGAGCACCCATGATGGGACTAGTGCCCTTACAAGAAGAGGAAGAGACATCAGAGCCCCTCTCTCTGCCTCAGGAGGTGGTCCTTCACCAAGAACTGAATCTGTTAGCACCTTGACCTTCGATTTTCCAGCTTCCAGAACTGTAAGAAATAAATGTCTGTTATTTAAGCAACCCAGTCTGTGGTATTTCATTATAGCAGCCTGAGCTGACTAAGACAGTATAAATAATTGGTCCCTTTCTGTTGCTGACTAGTATTGCATTGGATGGGACTAGTATTCCATTGGATAGAGGCACCACAGTTTGTTTACCCATGTACCCATTGAAGTACATTTCAGTTGTTTGCAGATTTGGCTATTATGAATAGAGCTGCTATAAACATTTGTGTACAGGTATCGGGGTGAATATAATTTCTATTTGTCGAGGGTAAATAACTATGAATGGCATTGATGAGTCATATGATATGTATATGTTTAATTTGATAAGGACCTGCCAAACTGTTTTCTAGAGTGGCTGTTATAATTTTGAACTCCCACCAGTAACATAGGAGAGTGCCAGTTGTTCCATCCAGTACTTGGTATTGACATGACTTTTTTTTTTATTATAGTAATCCTAGTAGGTGTGTAGTGATACCTTATCATGGTTTTAATTTGCATATCCCTAGCTAATGATGTTGAGCATCTTTTCATGTGTTTATTTGTCATTCTATATCCTCTTGGCTGAAGTGTCTGTTGAACTCTTTTGCCCATTTTTTAAAAATTGTTTTTTTTCAAAATTGTGGAGGTAAATTCATGTGCATGTATATATATATAATTTGCCATTTTAACCATTATTAAGTGCATGACTTGTTACATTCACAATATTGTACAACCATCACCACTACCTATTTCCCAAAATTTTTCATCACCCCAAACAGAAACTCTGTACCCTTTAAACTATAACTCCCATTCCCTCCCACTCCCAACCTCTGGTAACCTTTATTCTACTTTCTATCTCTATGAATTTGCCTATTTTAGGTACCTCATATAAGCAGAATCATGTAATATTTGTGACTGGCTTATTTCACGAAGCATAATGTTTTCAAGGTTCATCCGTGTTGTAGCATGTATCAGAATTTAATTTCTTTTTAAGGCTGAATAATATTCCATTGTATGTATATACCACATTTTTGTTTATTCATTCATTTGATGGTCACTTGGGCTGTTTTCACCTTTTGGCTATTTTGAATAATGCTGCAATGACTATGGATGTACAAGTATTTGTTTGAGTTATTGCTTTTAGTTCTTTTGGCTATATACTTAGGAGTGAAATTGCTGGGTCATATGGTAATTCTATGTTTAGCTTTTTGAGGAGCTTTAGAGGAAAAGTTTTTAATTTTGATGAAGTTCAATTTTTTAATTTTTATAAATGAATTGTGTGTTCAGTGTCATGATTGAGAACTCTTTGCCTAACCCAAGGTAATCAAGATTTTCTCCTATGTTTTATTCTAAATGTTTTATAGTTTTCTGTTTTACATTTATTTCTATGATCTAATTTTGATTTAATTTTTGTATGAAGTGTAGGGTTTAGGAAGGGGTTAATTTTTTTGCATATGGTTGTCCAAGTGTTGCACAACTATTTGTTGAAAAAACTATTCTTTCTCTGTTGGTGTTCTTTGTACCTTTTTCAAAAATCAATTAATTATATTTGCATGTGTCTTTATTTTGTTCCATTGATTTATGGCTGCATTCCTTCTTCATTAACATCTTGTCTTGATTACCATGTTTATTAGTAATTTTAAAATCAGTAGTGTGTGTTCTTCAACTTTGTTCTTGTTTTTTCAAAATTATTTTGGCTCTTATAATTCCTTTGCCTCTTCATATAAATTATGGAACCAGCTTGTATTTATCTACAAAAAGTTCTGCTGGGATTTTGATTGTAATTGTATTAAATCTGTAGATCAGTTTGGGGAGAAGTTTAAGTACATTGAGTCTTCTAATTTGTGAACATCGTATGTGCCTCCATTTATTTAGGTCTTATTTCATTACCATTTTGTAGTTTTCAGCACACAGAACCTGCACATTCTTGTTAGGTTTACAACTTGGTATTTACTTCTTCTGGGGACATTCTAAGTGATATTGTTTTAAAATTTTTGGTTTTTAATTGTTTATTTCTAGTATTTAGAAATATGATTTTTTTGTGTGTGTTGATTTTGTGTCCTTCAAACTAGAGAGTGGAACACCATGGAAAGTAGCTGAGTTAAGACATCTTGCCAATACCCTAGCCAAGAGGACTACCTGTGAGCAAGGGGCACCCGTTGTGGGATGGATGGATGGGTGAGGGTGGAAGAGCAGGAGTGTCTGGGAACTGTGTGGTGGAGAGGACTTGCAGGGCCCTCTGAGGAACTCACACATGTGCACATAAGAGAGCTTGCATCAAGAGAAGTCCATGCTCACCAGAGACACACTGAGAAAACCATTACTGTGTCCAGTTAGATAAAGAGATGCCTGCCCTTTTCCTTCATTCTCCTCCCAATCCTAACACATTGAAGGTGCTGGAGCCTTTAAGTCAGATATAAGATTACATTTTTGCATTGGCCTCTTTTAGGCTTTGAAAACCAAAAGTAAATAGAAAGTTATTGCCAGTTAAGTGAGATTCAGTATAGCATTGGAGAAAAGATAAAACAATTTCCTACTATGGAAAAATTGGCAACACTGATTTACAGCCACTTGTGCTTCAGCCTCAGGTTTGATGTCACTTCTCAGGGACTTTCTTCCTCCAGACTGGGTTAGGTACCCTCTGATAAGCTCCTGTGGTCCTGCATTACCCCTATTTTATCACATATCACAAAGTATATAACTCCTGATTTATTCTGTATGTCATTAGGCTACAAGTACGTTGAGGGTAAGGAATGTGATTCATGTACTAGTGTGTACATAGTGCCAGCATGCTCCCTGCCAGCTACTGAACATTTTTAGTATTTGCAAAAAGTTAAACATGTGGAGAAGCTGCATCCTTGCTGTAAACTGTCCCATGATCTCTAAAATTCTACAAAAATTTCCAAAAACAAAATAAAACGTTTCTAATTAAAAGAAATACAGGGAAATCATTTTTCAATGTATGATTTTCTTTTTTTTTGGTCAGAGTTGACCAAAGATGAAATGGACTGTCTAGGGAGGTAATGAGTTCCCTGTCATTGAGGGGTGTTCATGTCTAAACTGGACGGCTGCTTGACTGGGGATTTGTAGTGATTCAGACTAATGGTAGGACTTTGTCATCTTTAAAGTTCTTTCCAACTCTGAGCTTCTAATTAGTGTTTATTAGGCTTTGAAATAGATTATTATCTATTGAACCGAGTGCAACATTCAATTCTTGAGTTGATGCTGAGCCTCCCTAAGGCTCGTCTTAAATATTACCAACACCAGAGTAAAGTAATTGGCCCATTTATGATAATTCAGATAATGTATTTTATCAGTTTCAATATAATTATTTCTCATGAGTAATCCTTTATCATTTCAATGGAGAGGTGAGTCTGAATTAATCTAATAGGGAAAATGAAGAATCAAAGCTTTGGAGATCAAAGTAAGGGAAACCAACTAGGGAAATTGTAATGTGATAGGAATCACCTGAGAGCTTGTGAAAATGCAGATTTTGCTTCAGTGGGTCTGGGATGGGGCCTAAGGTTCTGCATTTCTAACAAGTCCCAGGTGATGCCAATGCTGCTAGTCTATGGACCTTTTTTTTGGGTAGAAAAGACCTAAAATTGTGTTTCCCAAACTTTGCTATTCATATGAACCTCATGGGGGTGAATATAGATTCCAGATCCTCGTCCCAGAATTACTAAATCAGAATCTCCAGGGGAGGAGCCCAGGAATGTGTATGTTTTGTTAAGTGCCCTGAGTGGTTCTTATTATATCAGTCAATCTGGGAGTCAGTGTCCTAAGAACTACTAGGTCCGCCTTTATTATCTCATCCTCTCCTGGGGAGGGGGGAGCCCGAGGTGCTGGTCTTGAAGGGCAGATGGGAAGCTGAGGAGAAAAGAGAGGGAAGCATCAGAGCAGTGTCTCCACTTTGGTTGCATTTTAGGACCACCAAAGGAGAGCTTTTACAAATCCTCAGAATGCTTGGGGGTGGGACCCAGGCCTCAGTATTTTTTGAAGCTCTTTAGGTGACTCCAGTGTACAGCCAGGGTTGAGACCCACTAAACTAGAGGGAGGTGGCTGAGCCGGGCTGGAACTGACACTGTTCAGGAAAGGATGGTTGAATAGAGGAAGTAGATGACTTATTCAGATTATAGGTAAGTTGTTTATGCATCCGCTGGCCTCTTTTTAACACTGGCTTTCTATAGATGTGGTTTGAAAATAATTTGTGCTTTAAGGTAAATCTTCCTTTCTTTTCTTTTTCTTTTGTGATTAAGGAAATTGTTATTGTCCCCTCCCTGCCCCCTCCCCCCCAGTACATCGTTATTAACATACACTGATGGGAGAATTTGCTATTAACTAATGGAATTAAATAAGGAAAGGATTTTGGAAAAGCTTCAAGAGAGAGTGTTCTCCTTGGCCAGCTCCTCAGTGTTCCCTAACCAGTTTGCTTTCTGGAGCCATCAAACTAGGCACTAGGACAGGTGGCTAGACTTGGAGCTTCTAGAAAAGTGCGGACACTGACACAGGAAAGTGTCTAATGACTTTCATTTCACTTTGCCAAACCAACTTACCACAAAGCAGAGAGGATCTGTTTTCTGTATCATCACATCAGATTGGTATGCTAAGCTTCATCCAAATTTGAGGAGCACACCCTGGTGAGATTTACACTTTTTTGCTTTAGTAATTTACTGCTTCCTTCTCCTGCAAGCCTAGTAAACCAAATAACAATGGAGTGGGGGAGAGAAGGAATTGTTCTCATCTTTAAAATAAGAAACAACATGATTTGGCATAAAGCAGTGCTAACTTGCTACTGTAAACATCAGCAATCCTGTCACAGCTGCACACTGATGACGCCCCCCACCCAGGGAAATGTGCGTGGTTGAGACATACACACTGGCCCAGGCAGCAACAATGGAGAATAGGACCTGAGGTCTTTTCCCAGGTTTTATCTTTAGCAGGCATCAATGTCTAATGTAGTAAGTCAGCTACTAAGTTCTCCCAGAAAGAGTCTGGCTTCCTCTGTTTGTATGGAATTTCCTCCAAGTGTGTGGCTGGAGAGACCCAAGTTCCCAAAGAACAACAGTGTGGGACGGGATTAATGTCACCTGTCTTTCCTTGTCTGCTCTGCTCCTGGGGAATAATGTACTCCAAGCAATACAAAACAATGCCAAACAACTTGAGAGCAATAGTTTTTAATTCCCAAAGATTTTTCATAAAAAGTATACTTTACTGATACATGTCTCTACTGATGTCCTCAAAGCTAAGTTGAATACTCTACCATGAAAAAGTTGTGTTGGAAATTGGAATAAACATGATTTTAAGATGCATAAATGTTATTATTGTTTGATTTGGCTCTTGGGGACTGATAAAAATTAGAAAACAGCTTGGGTTCTTGAACTTTTACTTAAAAATAATATTTCAATATTATGAAATCTTAATAGATATTGGAAGGAATAGGTTACTGAAGCGTAAGATTCACAGAAGATAGAGCCAGGAGATGCTTTAAAGATCATCTTGTCCAGTGGTTCTAAACCTTAGGGTGCATCAGGATCCCCAGGAGGGCTTATTAAAGCATAGATTGCTAGGCCCACCTCCAGAATGGAATTTCTGATTCAGTAGGTCTTGGATGGGGCCTGAGAATTTGCATTTTTAACAAAATTGTCAGGTGATGTTGATGCTGGTGGTCTGGGGACCACACTTTGAAAACCTCTGGTCTAATCCAGTCTCATTTTATAGTTGAGCCAACTGAATCCTGAAGAATTCCTTAGTCTGGCCCTCTTGCTAGGCCATGTCCGAGTCTAGGGGAAGCTTCTCCACTTGAGTATAAGATATTACCCTCTTTCAAGGACATTGCTTTAATAATTGTTCCTTCTCCTGGCATCAACATCTCCTAGTATCAACTCTCCAGTTAATTGCGTTAGTCAGCATACAAATGTTCTGTGACAGTGTCCGTCTTAAAAAGACAGTTCTCTGGACTCATATCCTATTCCAGCTACCTACAGAGAGTCTCCTCAGAGGGGTTGTCTGTGGTCGTTGCTCCATTTCCTCTCCTCCCATTCTCTCTTGAACTCACTCTAATCAGGCTTTCATCCCATCACTTTACTGAGAACAGCTCTTGTCAAGGCACCAGTGACCTTCATATTGCCAACCAAATATGATGGTCGATTCCTAGGTATTGTCTTGCTTGTCTCACCAGCAGTACAGTTGATTACTCTTTCCTTGCAACCCTTTGTTGGCTTTGGGACACCTCTCTCTCGGTTTTTGTTCTAGTTCACTAGCACTCTCTGTCAGCTTTCTTTGTTGATTCTTCCTCCTTTCCCTAAACTCTAATCATTGGAGTTCCCCGGGGCCCAGTCCTTAGACCTTTTCTTTATCTACACTCACTCTCAAGGTGATCTCATCCTGGAATATCATCTATCCAGTGATAATTCACAAATTTATGTCTCCAGGCTGGACTTCTCCTAAACTCCAAATTCACATACAGGCAGTTCTCATTTTGCACACTGGGGGACCATAAAAATAACCATGCAAACTGAAACTGTGCAAAGTGTTCTTAATAATCAATGAGAAAAATTATGATTTTTCTGGAACCTTAAAAATGTTGTCAGAAAGTAAAAACTCTTACTGTCAGTTATAAATGTGTAGGGAAATGAAAAAATAAAAACCGATATTTAAAAACTATTTTTAATTTAGTTTAGTATGCTAATTTAAAATATTAGAAACATTGAGAATTAGTTTTTATTTCTTTGTAAAATACTTATCAAGAGTAGTTTGAACCATGCTTGCCATCTTCCTGTTGTATAATGTGATACAGAGCCAGCATCTTTTCTATGCCCTGGCAAATTATCACAGTCCTTTCTAAGTTTGGATCAGCTTCCAACATTTTAGCCTCTGTGCTTTCAGTGTTGTGAAATATCTCCAAGAGTTTCTCTAAAGTGAAGGTTTTTGCCAGGATCACCTCCTCCGGGACACCTTCATCTTTTTCGTTACAACTGCTTTCCTCCTTTGTGTCCATAGCTTGCCTTCACTAGGCACCTGTGGCTGCATATGTAGAGTCTCTTGATGGTAGCCAGGTCAGCTATTCCTTCTATAACTCCATTTATGTTTGATTCAAATTTCACTTCCAGAGTTACCACTTTTTTCTTTGCTACATTTTCATCTTGGTTGACCAGTTTCCTCTTTTGAGTACCCATTTTGGTGGAATGTCATGTGGGTTTATCACTGGGAGACAAGAAGACAACACAACAACACACTTTGCAGTCTGTGTGGTAACTGAATAAAAGATGTGCAATGGCTTGGGCTTCCCTGGTGGTGCAGTGGTTAAGAATTCGCCTGCCAATGCAGGGGACACGGGTTCGAGCCCTGGTCCGGGAAGATCCCACATGCCGCGGAGCAACTAAGTCCGTGCGCCACAACTACTGAGCCTGCCCTCTAGAGCCTGCGAGCCACAGCTACTGAGCCCGTGTGCCACAACTACTGAAGCCTGCATGCCTAGAGCTTGTGCTCCGCAACAAGAGAAGCCACGACAATGAGAAGCCTGCGCACCGCAGCAAGGAGTGGCCCCATTCTCCACAACCAGAGAAAAGCCTGTGCGCAGCAATGAAGACCCAACTCAGCCATAAGTAAAATAAAATAAATTTATAAAAAAAATTAAAAAGATGTGCAGTGACAATCACAGACAGACTCTGAAAGAAGTGATGTGATTGGTCGCTGATCATGATGTGCATCTGTTAAACATGTGGTGATCTGTGGGCCAAGGAAGCAGAGGAGTTGTACTTTCTGCAGTTACTCATAGTTAATACGCTGTGGGTAACTGGAATTTGAACCACACTGTTGGAGGACTGCTGTTATTTAATGAAACTGTGGTAACTGAAATTTGTGCAAAGTTTCAGAATTGTGCAGGGAGAGGACTGCCTATGTTCAGCTTCCTATTTGACTTCCCCACTTGTTTAACAAATATCTCATATTTAACATGCCCTAAACTGAACTTTTAATTTTCTCCAACCCCAAGCCCGCAATCCTCCTTGTCTTGTTAAATGACAGCTTCATTCTTCTAGTTGTTCGGGTCAAAAATCTTGGAGTCATTTTGACTCCTTATTTTCTCTTATACTGCACATCCAATCCATCAGCTAATCTTGTAACTATGTTCAAAATTAGAATCCTACCATTTCTCAGGAAGCCCACTGCTACTATCCTCATCTGGGCCATCATCATCTCTAGCCTATCTTCCCAACTGTCCTCCTTGCTTCTACCCCAGTGCACTACATCTATTCTCCATAGTCAGAATGATCCTTTAAAAACATAAGTTGTTTTGTGCCTCCTCTACTCAGAATTCTTCAATGACTTCCTGTTTCAATCACAGTAAAACCTGGTTTTATAAGGATCTCCAGGGCCCTATGTCATATCCCATCTACCAGAGGCTGCTTCTCTGACCCTTCTCCTTTTACATCCCTCCTTGCTCACTCTACTCTAGCTGCACTGGCCTCCTCGCTCTTCCCTGGACAGGCCAAGCATGCTTTGCCTCAGGGTCTTAGTGCTTGTTTTACCTGTGTCTGGTAGGTTTCTTCCCCATATATCCACATGGCTTATCCCCTCATCTCCTTCATGCCTCTGTGCAAATATCACATTTTATAACCTATGCTATATAAAATGATAATACCCATCCTTCCGTTCCTCATATGGCAATCCTTTATTCTCTTATACTGTTTTTTTTTTCCCCATAGTTTGTGTTATCACTCAACATATTAGATATTTATTTGTGTATTTCCCCTACAACTAGATTGTAAGTTTCATGAGACCAGAGACAGTCTATTTTATTAAACTTTATTCCCAGAGCTTAGAACAGTGACTGGATCATAGTAGGTCTTCAACAAATATTTATTGAATGAATGGATGATGAGTATTGCTGGTTTTGGCAGTTTTGAAGAACTACCTCTTCAAGTCTGGTGTCTGCCAAGGCAGACGTGTTCTGGAGTGATGAGCAGGACAGTGACTTCAGTGCTTTGGTTTGTGCCGATTGGAGTTGCAGAACTGTCCTAGAAGTGTAAAAGTTATTGAAAAATTTCTTATGGAAGTAATTGTTTATGTACAGAGCATGCACATCTTGTCTGGGAACTTCTGGTGGTCTTTTCGCCATCATATGTACCTTATTAAACAAATCTGAAAATTCATTTTTTGTGTGTATAAATAAGTTGAAGCAAAAGATTTGGTTATTTTTGTTTTCTTTTTTTAGAATGATAGGGGAAAATGGAAGGAGGAAAAAAAAAACAATGCGAAAACCCTGGAGTTGATCACCTGCGAGAACCGTGGTACAAAGGACTTAAGAAAAAGGAATCAGGTAGGAACCTAGAAATAAGGTTTTGGACTGGATTGATCTTCCTTTGGAGGTTATATTATACATCACTTATGGAGATATCCTCTTGGACCCCTCTTAACTCCAGCCATAGTTGGGGTCACCAGCTGCATGCAGGTGTTAACTTGAAAACACTGTACCTGAGCCTCACTGTGTATTTCTTACTTTTTGCTCCAGGGCTGCTCTGCCTATACTAAGTGGGATGCCTGCAGAAACCCATTTGGGCATTCTGGAGCATACACAAACCTTCAGATGTGAGAGCAACCCTTAATTAAAGGGTGATCGGAATTGATAGATAAATATTTCTCACTTTAATCTCTTGGATGAACAATTCAGAGATGCATTCTTCACGGTTCTTTTAGAGGGTCCTGGGGGATCAAGCCTCAGTTTCCCACAGGGGCAAGGAGCTTGATTGCATTGGCTTCTCCTCTTCCCTCTTGTGCTCTTCTCAGTCTCCAGCTCTGGGTCCTTGGGATCACATCCCAAAATAAAATACCTGTACACCAGACCTTGTCTCAGGCTTTGCTTTTTGGGGGAACCTAAGCTAAGAGATCAAGAAGAAAGCCTTTTTTGTTCTAATTGCTGAGGGCAGCACAACTTTCTGTAAATACACTTGCCTCTGAAATGTTTCCTCTTCACTCAAAGACCTCCTCTTGGCCTGTATGATAAAGATCCAGATCCTTACTATAGAAATTGGAGCAAGGTCTGTTACACTCTTACTCTATGTACTTGTACAAACTCTTAAGTAGTCTTCTTATTTATTGCAAATATGCCATCCATAGTTTTGCTTCTGTGTGTGTGTGTGTGTTTTCTCCCGAGGATTAACTCGTCTCATATTCTTCTAGAACTTTCCCTAAACACTTAGCTTATAGCAATCCTGCCTCCCATGCACCCTAGCTGCACTTTTTGTTTGGACCACCCTTTCTGTACTTATGCCGTGGTGCCTTAAATTATTATTTATCTCTTTATTTATATGTTCTGGTTCAACTTTATTATAATCATCTGTGGGAATAGATTGTATCTTACAATCCAATATATCCAGCAGTACCTCACACAATGCCCTGAACAATAAATGCTACCGATGCTTAGACTGACATTGTGATGACATGATCCGAATCAGCGTTTACCAAAGTGTATTCATAGGCATTGTAAAACAGATGTGTTCTGTGTTAACTTAATTAACATAGGAAACCCTGGAGGACTTCTCTGAGTCTTTAAATTAACCAACCTTCATTGTAAATCTCTAAGAGGAATATACAATATATGGTTTTCCCAAACTTACTTGGCCATGGATAATTTTTTTCATGAACAGTTACCTTAGGCTATTCTCCTGAAATGCATGCTTAAACTATTTCTAAATACGTGGGTTGTCTACACTGCATAGAAATCCAAGGGATCTGGGGCAGGGTGGGGGTGTAGGGGATGGATGCATGTTGTAGAGTGAAATAATATATGGTATGAGAGAGGCTTATAATATACAGGAAGAGACAAAATATTTACATCCTAAAAATCGCTAATGAACGCGTGTCAAGATTTGTCCACTGTGCAAGTTGAATATATACAAGCTGATGGGATACATAGAAGAGGTGTAATCAGATTTGGTTGGGGACAATCTGGTCTCCAGGAGGTACATGTGACTATGGAATTCTCTTGCAAAAATAGGGCTTCTGGAAGCTTGCTTTGGTATGACAAAGTAAGAGTGCATATTAGGCTCACCTACAAGGATGTTGCTTCATATACCAGTCGTCTCCTTTTGTTCTCAGGCCCATTCCTCACCCTTGTTTTGCAATCTCAATTTCTCTGGCTCCCTTACTAACCTACTTCAACTAAGTCTGTCTAAGGGAGGCTCTGGAAGGAGGGAATGGAGGGCAGAAGAAGGGAGGGCTGGATCTCTCTCCTTCTCTCTCTTTCTGTGTTTCTGAGAGTGTTTTTCCAGTTTCCAGCAGGGGCTGCATCTTTTCTGAGGTTTCTGGGTTCTGTTCACATCTCCTCTATCCTCTAGGTGTGGTAGTGGTTTCCTGATTTGGTTAATGTCTGGGGTGCTTCACCACCCCTCTTTGTTTTTATCAATGCTTCCATCACCTGTGCAACCAATTCCTTACTTCAAATGGTCTTTGTTGAAAAACCTGGAGTGGTTTCTGTTTTCCTTACTGGGTCCTGAGTGAAATGTCACATATTTGTATGTTGCATCTCTCCGTGACTCTGCTCCAGTCAGGGTGATGCTTCATGTCCTTTTTCATCTCTTTGCAGTGCCAGACACAGAGGAGGTACTCAATATATGTTAAGTGAAAAAAATGCATGACCAGTTCCTTTTACATTAAATTCATTTATATTCCCACAGAATTTTGGAATATTTATGTGTTATTGTTTAAATATACAGGAAAGAAAATTCTTTCTATGAATAAATTGAGCATGGGGGAGAACCACGTAAGGGAAGTCAGAAATTTTCTCATTCCCAGGTCATTATAGAGAATAATTTTTTAAAAATTGAACTATAGTTGATTTACAATATTGTGTTAGTTTCAGTTATACAGCAAAGTGATTCAGTTATATATATATATATATATATATATATATATATATAAATCTACATATATATATTTTCAGATTATTTTACATTACAGACTATTACAAGATATTGAATATAGTTCCCTGTACTATACAGTAAATCCTGTTGCTTATCTATTTTATGTATAGTGGTTTGTATCTGTTAATCCCATACTCTTAATTTATACCTCCCCCCTCCCTTTCCCCTTTGGTAACCCTAAGTTTGTTTTCTATGTCTGTGAGTCTGTTTCTATTTTGCATATAGATTCATTTGTATTATTTTTTAAATTCCACATATAAGTGATATCCTATAATATTTGTTTTTCATTTTGTATATATTCAACTTGCACAGTTGACAAATCTTGACAAGCGTTCACTGGCGATTTTTAGGATGTAAATATTTTGTCTCTTCCTGTATATTATAAGCCTCTCTCATACCATATATTATTTCATTCTACAACATGCATCCATCCCCTACACCCCCACTCTGCCCCAGATCCCTTGGATTTCTATGCAGTGTAGACAACGCATGTATTTAGAAATAGTTTAAGCATGCATTTCTTACTTCACTTAGTGTGATATTCTCTAGGTCCATCCATGTTGCTACAAATGGCAATATTTCATTCTTTTTTATGGCTGAGTAATATTCCATTGTATATTTATCCCACGCCTTCTTAAACCAAGCATCTATTGATGGGCACTTGAGTTGTTTCAGTGTCTTGGCTATTGTAAATAGTGCTGCTATGAACATTGGGGTATATGTATCTTTTCAAATTAGTGTTTTCATTTTTTCTGGATATATACCCAGGAATGGAATTGCTGGATCATATGGTAATTCTGTTTTAAGTTTTTAGTTTTTTTTTTTTTTCACACACACTGTATTTTATTTTTACAAGAGATAAATAGACTGACACCAAGCATTGTACATGGATGACCACAACAAAAGCAACAATGATTGCAATTACCATACATGAGACACACTCATACTATGTCATAATATTGACTAGTTTTTAGTTTTTTGTTTTTTGTTTTTAGTTTTTTTTTTAAGGAACCTCCATACTGTTTTCCATAGTGGCTGCCCCAATTTACATTCCCACCAACAGTGTAGGAGGGTTCCCTTTTCTCCACATCTGCTCCAGCATTTATTATTTGTACACTTTTTGATGATAGCCGTTCTGCCAGGTGTGAGGTGATACCTCATTGTGGTCTTGATTTGCATTTTAGAGAGAATAATTTTATTAGGCCAACTCTCCTTAGGAGGAAAAGCCTTTACTCTAATAGTCCTCTTTGTTTCTCCTCCCTAAGCCTTAGCCTTTGGAGACCATCACCTCCAGACAGGCTGGAGAGAGGAGATACCTCAAGAAAGGAGAGAATATTTTTATCTTTTAATTTCCGAAAGTATGACAGTGCTTTATCTTAGGCAGCTGGGCTGTCATTTCTCCAATTGTAATGCCTTAGAATAGTATAATTTCAGTTTCTGCTTAGCAAGTGGAGTTTGGTGTTTAATTACCTTTTGTTTAATAATGATGGATATTTAGATGCATCAAGAGGTAGAGAAAGCAAGAAGTAGACTAGAAGAACTTTCAAGGGTTCTTGCAGCTCATTTAGGCTATGAATAAATTTCAATTTCCTCCTACTAATTTAGAGAGCCTCCAGCATATCCTGGTCTATACTGTACTGTAGATTGTTCTTAATATGACCGTCACTTGAAAGTATGAGAGGGTCTGTATTAGTCTGGGTTCTCCGGAGAAACAGAACCAATAGGATATATTTAGAGATAGAGATCTATCGCTATAGATACAGATATAGGTAGATAGATATAGAAGAAGATTTATTATGAGGCATTAGTTCATGCAGTTATGGAGAGGTCAACAATCTGCCGTCTGCAAGCTGGAGGCCCAGAAAAGCCAGTGGTGTAGTCCAGTCCAAACCAAATGGCCTGAGAACCAAGGGAGCCAATGATGTAAGTTAGGTCGTGTTTAATGTTTGCTATAGCTGTAGGTGCCAGAGCCTTCAAATTCCTCTTTTGTCCTTGCTTTTGTCTCCGCTGTTAATTTGGGCTTCCCTAATTTTGTGTGGTGACAGATGATAACTAGATTTATGGCTGTGATCATTTTATAATGTATAAAAATATTGAATCACTATGTTGTACAATGAAAAACTACATGAAGGGCTTGGAAACTCTGCTATTAATCCACCAGTTTTACAGAGAGAGGTAAGAGCTTCATTAAGTGAAGTTCTGTTCTTAAAAGTTAATATATATAAATGAAAAGTTTAGAGTCCCTGTGTTCTACCTGAAGAGAAATGGAGTGATTCTCTGTGTGGTGGGTCACATAAGGGAGGCATTAGGATAGGTTTAACATGAATAAGATATTGATTTCCCCTTGTTACTTGCTTCAACTCTATTCCTTTTGGATTGCCAAAAGCCTGTGTGACAACATTGTCTGTAGTTTGGAGGGCAGTTAGGTGCTATATATTCTGGTCCTTTATTTATCCATTAAAGTTTTGTGCTAATGACAACAACAATAACAAAAAAGTTGAAGTAAGTTTGGCAAGTTCTCTGAATGGTGATGGTGTGACTTTGGCACCATCTCAACTCCTGGCTCAATCACTGCTCAGGAATTATGGTTTAAGTTTGTTAGTGAGTTCAGGGAAGGGGTCCATGCCCTCATCATGTTACCTTGAGCCAGTGCCCCAAATGGCATAGATTTTCTCACTATGAAAACAAATATAATGGTCACACTAAACTAAAATCTGAAAGCCTATGAATTGCTAGCTTGAGGGAACAATGCTGGAACTGGATTTTCTGAAAAGAAAAGCCACATTCCACAACTACCTTTAAGCCTGTGGAAATGGAAATGTTAAAAAATAGAGAAAAAGAAAAACTGCCAATCCAGATACAAAGAGTGAATTAGGTGGCTTCTGCATAATTAGTGAGGTTCTGATAAGAATGGACATTCCTCACTAGCATAATCACCATTATTCGTGATTCAGGAAGTGTTTTACAGTGAATGAATAAATGACATGAATCAACAAACAAGATTCATTGGTTGCTGTTCAGTAGCTTTCACTGACTGTTTCTTGTTTCTTTGGCTGTAGCAACTTGACTCTAAGTTCCTTGAGGACTATATCGTGACATTTATTTCTTTATATTCCTTACCACACTTAGTTTAGTATTAGAGTTATCACTTAATGTATTAGGGTTTTCCAGAGAAACAGAACCAATAATATATATGTATATACAGTTGACCCCTGAACAACATGAGTTTGAACTGTGTGGGTCCACTTATATGTGGATTTTTTTCAATAAATATGTTCTACAGCACTACGTGATCCATTGTTGGTTAAATCTGTGGATTCGGAACTGCAGATACATAGGGCCGACTATGGGACTTGATCATCCTTGGATTTTCGTATTCAAGGTGGGTCCTGGAACCAGTCCCCTGTGGATACTGAGGAATGACTGTATAAGAGGAGATTTTTTATAGGAATTGGCTCACATGACTATGGAGGCCGAGAATTTCCATGATCTGCCATATGTAAACTGGTGAATCAGGAAAGCTGGTTTAATTCAGTCTGAGTCCAAAGGAGCACCGGTGTCTGAGGGCAGGAGAAGATGGATGTCCCGGCTCAAACAGAGAAAAAATTTGCTTTTCCTCCTCCTTTTCTTCTATTCAGGCCCTCAGCGGATTGGATGATGCCCACCCGCACTGGCAAGGGCATCTTCTTTACTCAGTCCACCTATTTGAATGCTCATCTCTTCCAGAGACACCCTCAGACACACCCAAAAATAATATTTTACCAGTTATCTGGCATCCCTTAGCCTAGTCAATCGACACATTAACTTAACCATTATAGGCTCCAGTTCTTTAACCATATTTCAAAAAAGCAAAGCCACAACAAACAAAATTCCATCTGCTTCCTAATGATGAAAACTGTTAGGTTGGGAAGTCTCCTGGGTATATTATCTCATCAGGTCTCAGGCTCAAGTGGAGTAAACATTTTTTTGCAGTCTTAAAAAAACCTCAAACTTCTCAGTATGACAGTTAACCCCTGACTAAATAAATACAAGGAGGGAAAAATTGCATCTTAATTTTTTTTAATGGAGAAATTAAAGCAAAGAAGAATATCTAATGTGTGGTAGCAGCATTTGAAGAAAACTCAAACTCCCGTCCTCTGCTGAAAATGCACCAAGGTCAAAGCCACGCCTAACTTTTCTTTCAGAACATTCTTACTCCCTCTACCGTATTTTTGACTCTTTTGGAATCTCAAGTCTCTGCTTCTATGCACCTCTATCCTTCTGGACTAGCATTGTTCAGAGTATGTTCTTGGACTCCTCTGAAGGTGATCCCTGTTCATAATATAGTTTGGGAGCCACTGCCTTGGTTTATCTGATCCCCCGTCTTCATTTCTTTTCCCACCAGGCTGGGATTTCACTGATAGTCGTAGTAATGTCATCAATTCCTTCCACCCCTTGCACGCTCATCCCATCTACCCAGTCAGCCTTTCACTCTAGGTTAATCCTTCTTCCAGTGTTTGTGTTCTGCTCTCTGTTTTAGGAATACAGCTGGAGAAAACTATATGACCAGCCAGGCTGGCATTAATGCAAACTCCAACCAGGCTTTCCACAAAGCTCAGAAACCTTCTTATTTGTCCTTGATCAACTTGTTTTCTTTCCCTACAGTAGCTATTTTAAAACGCACTACTTTCTTTAGGAATTCTATCCATTTTCATTCTTCTCATTTTCAGCCAGCAATATATTCATAGTCTTTCCCTCTTCAAAGAGAAAGTGGAGACCATCAGCAGAAAGGCATTATCTCTGTTCTATTCCTGTCTCCCTTAAAACTTGTCTGTGAGAGATCCTATTCCATCTCATAGGAAGAGGTCTCTCCCTTATGTTAAAGTAATTCCTCCACCTGTTTCCTGGTCTCATTCCCTCCCGCTTTTGCATCTTTCATGTCTCTCTTCCACTGGCTGTTTCTCCTCTGTATGAAAAAATACCTACAATCTAAAAAATACCTTCCCTCACTTCCCTATCTCATGCTTTCCTGTCACCACTTTCTTCTACTTTATCAATTCCCTTTGCTTCCTTAATCTATCATAATCTGACTTCTGCTTCCAATTCAATTATTCTTAGTTTTATTTGAAAACTACTGAACAACCTCAAAAAGTAAAAGTTACCCATAATTTCTTTTTCTTTTCTTTTCTTAAAATAAATTTATTTATTTATTTATTTGGGCTGCATTGGGTCTTCGTTGCTGTGCGTGGGCTTTCTCTAGTTGCGGCAAGCGGGACCTACTCTTCGTTGTGGTGTGCAGGCTTCTCATTGTGGTGGCTTCTCTTGTTGCACAGCACTGGCTCTAGGCACGCGGGCTTCAGTAGTTGCAACACGCGGGCTCAGTATTTGTGGCTCGCAGGCTCTAGAGCACAGGCTCAGTAGTTGTGGCGCACGGGCTTAGTTGCTCTGCAACATGTGGGATCTTCCTGGACCAAGGATCAAACCTGAGTCCCCTGCACTGGCAGGCGGATTCTTAACCACTGTGCCACCAGGGAAGTCCCTACCCATAATTACAACATTTAAAAGAATATAAAATAAGAACCAATCGCTTTCCTCTCTATTCATCTAATACTCCAGACATGGATTGACTATATTAGAAAACTTAACCATTTGTCTCCCTCTTATTGTTTTTACATTGTTTATGGTCTTATTTTCTGTAAAGAAACTTCAGATTTTTATGTTGTCATTACTCTGTTTTTTTTCTCTTTATGCCTTCTGAGTTTCTTATCTTGTTTAGGAAGATCTACATCTCAAGGTTATGAAAATGTTTCAACTTTTAAAATATATTTATGTACGCTTCTACTGCAGGAGGCGTGGGCTCGATCCTGGTCGGGGAACTAAGATCCCACATGGCACGCCACGCCGCCAAAAAAAAAAAAAAAGAAAAAAAATATTTTTGTAGTTTTTTCTCATTTACTTCCTTATGCCTGAAATTTATTTTAGGATTCAACATTTTCTTCTACATGGATAGCAGCTTGTCCCAACTCCAATGTTTTTTTAAAGAATACATCTTTACCCACTGAATTGAAGTGCTGTTTTTATTAAATGTTAAATTTCTGAATATACTTCAATTTGTTCTGTAGTCTGTTCCACTGATCTACTTTCCTGTACGAAAATTACTGTATTTGTTTACACAAACCTTATGGTAGACAATATCTGGCAGGTTTGTCCCATCATCACTATTCTTTTTCAGAATTTTCTTAGAAAATTGTTGGACATTTATTCTTCTGGTGAATTTGAGAATTATTTTATGCAGTTCCAACCTCTACCCCACCCTCATACCAAAAACAAAATAATATTTTGGGATCGTAATTGATATTACGTTAAATTTGTGTGTTAGCTTGAGAACGATAGACTTTTGCGCTGCACAGCATGTGGGGTCTTAATTCCCTGGCCAGGGGTCAAACCCGTGCCCCCTGCAGTGGAAGCGTGGAGTCTTAGCCACTGGACCGCCAGGGGAGTCCCAAGAATGATAGACTTTTTAATGCTATTAATTCTTTCCATCATCGTGTCCTAGAATTTTAATGTGTTTCTTCATTTATTCTGTATTTTCTGTAGGTCTTATACCTTTATCGTTAAATATATTTCTAGGTTTTGTCATTATTTGAATAGTTTCTAACTATGCACCCCCACCCGCCACACACACACCATTTTATTTTTTAACCTATCAGTTCTAATATAGAAATAATTTGATAAATTTTATATACTTATCTTATATCTAGCCAACTTACTAACTTCTTTAATTAGGGTCAATAGCTTTTTGGTTGAGTCTTTTGTATTTTCCAGGCATGTGCCAAATCCTCTGCAAATAATTATTTTTGGTTTTCCCCCCCAAATTTATTGATTTGTTTAATATTTTTTATCAAGTTTAGAAACTATTCTTATTTTGTAGAGTTATTTTAAGCTCAGGAATATCTGTTCCAATTTCTCAAAAATTTTTCTGGCCTGAACTCATGTAATCGCATATTTTCTCCTTTAATTTTTTAATTGAATAAGTTGTACTAATATATTTCTTAAAATTGGGACATCTTGATTTTCCAGAATAAGCTTTACTTAGTCATAGAATATATCTATTTCAACATATTCCTGGATTTGATTTGTTAATATCTGGTTTCAGATTTTAATTTTTGTTAACTCTAAGTATTCTAGTTTTCTTTATTGGAATAGCTTTGTCAAGTTTTGGCCTTAGTATTATGATAGAATTGTAAAATGAATAGGAAGACTTCTGTTTTTTCTCCCCCTGGACTCTGCAATAGGATAACATGGGAATGATTGTCCTTTGAATTTAGAGATAACTTACCTGCAAACCTCCTGAATCTGGTGCCATTTTTAACGGTAGAGCTTTAGTATATATTTTTTCAAATTCTATAGATGTTGGATTGCTTAGGTGTTCAACTTATCATCGAGTCAGTTTTAGGAATTTATATTTTGATAGAAGATCATCTGTTTTATTTAGATTTTAAAGTTTGTTGGCAGAATAAAAGTGGTAGATATTGTTTGTCAGTGACTTGTGATCACAGAAGACCTTTTATGAGTAGACAATGTTTCTGTATAAGAAACAGACTAGTTTTAAAAAATGTAAATTGGACCATTTTGTTCTCTTGCTAACTCTTCACTGGCTCTTTATTATGTATAAAATAAAATCCAATCTCCTGACCATGGCCTACAGGCCTATATGGAAATCTGGCCACTGCTACCTCTCCAACCTCATCTTGTGTCCCATGCTTCAGTCACAAAGCCCTTCTCTATGTTCCATCAATACAAGCTTTAATGCCATTTTGACCTTTGTATTAACTGGCCCTCTTTCCTCTAATTATCAGGAGTAAATAGAGTGCTTTATTGGAGAATAATAGTGGGAATCATAACTTAGGCTTTTTTGAGAATGTGACATTGAAGTTGTCACTTGTAAGATAGGCAGAAACCTCAACTTCTTATCTGTTAGGTTTTCATTAGGAACAAATGAGATAATATTCATGAAATACTTTAGTAAAGATAAAGATACATAAATGTAATCTGCCATTATTACGCCCTTCATGAATAATTATTATTATTAGTTTAATTTGAACATTGCCTTGCAATGAAGGCACAGTGTAGAATGTAGTACAACTTACATTTTTTAGTTATGGGGCTAAAATTTTATTTTCAGGTGTAACAATCCTGGGGCCAGCTACAAAATGCAATTCTTTTGCACCTTAGTAAGTGGGAGGAATCCCTGGGCTCCTCCAGGGGGGACGGAGGGGAAAATTTCTTCACCACTTGAGACATGGTGTGGTCTGGGTTTTGCAGCTCTCATTAGCTTACCAGCAGGTAGGTCGGGTTCAAATCCTGGTACTGTTTATCTCTGTGCGATTTCTGAACACAGTCATCACAACAGCCAGCTTCACATTTCAGAAAGTTACAATAGTACAAGGTTTAATGCAGTCATGTGATCTCCACCTAAAGAGGGATCCAACAATAACATTTTGTCTTGAAATAATGTGCCAGGCACTATTCTAAGTGCTCTGCAAATACTGATTCATTTAATCCTCAACAACTCTATGAGGCTGTTATTTTAATTTTCATTTTATAGGTGAGGAAACAGAGGCACGGAGAGGTAAGTATGGAGTCACTGGGATATAGAGGATTCAAACTCAGACTGTGTGTGTTCAAACTCCATGCTTTTGACTCCTAAATCAGGGAATTCCCTGGCGGTCCAGTGGTTAGGACTTGGCGCTTTCACTTGGTTCCATCACTGGTCGAGGAATTAAGATCCCAAAAGCCTCGCAGCAAGGCCAAAACAATAACAACAACAACAACAACAACAGCAAAACAAACATCCTAAATCAAGACTGCAGTTGGGAAAGGAGACAAATACTGAGTGTCCACAAGTCCCGTAGCTACAGATTGATTTTTATGCACAAATAATCCTTTTATTTCAAAGCAATACAAAAAATTAAATTAATTGACTGGATTGGATCACTGGAAAATATTTTTTTTTCAAGGATTATGAGGAACAAAGAACCACCTACTCTATATTTGATCCTCAGCAGAGTCAGAGGAATATGAGGGCCTCTGGAAATATGGGAATAGTTTTGAATTTTTCATGATTAGACTTATTCTCGATCTTACACCAGAGAGTAAGAAAACATGGTACAAGGTCATAAAATCTTTTGGGTTCAATGGTTGATTTGTGAGTGGGTCTGTGTTCTATCAGTTCCCTGACCCTTTGTATGCAGGTGAAGCAGTCACACAGAAGTGATTATCAAAGTGAATAAAGTGGAAGTAGCAACTTCCACAATGTCTGATGGTTTCATCATGGTTTTGGCTAATCTAGGTCCTTTGTCTTTACCCATAAATTTTAGAATAAGCTTGTCTATGTATACAAAACTCCTGCTGGGGTTTTGATTGGAATTGTGCTAAGCTTATACATCAGTCTGGGGAGAATTGACACCCTTATTATTTTGAATCTTCCAACCTATGAATGCTCCAATTATCCTGGTCTTCTTTGAGTTCTTTCATTATATACATAATTAAAGCATACAGATCCTGTACATGTTTTGTGTCATTTTCTTTGGAGCAATTTAAAGTGGCATCTTATTTTAAATTTTGGTTTCCTTATGTCCATTGCTGTATAAAGTAATGCGATGGATTTTGTACATTGATCTTATAATCTGCAACCCAGCTGGACTTAACTTTAGGAGGTTGTTAAAAAAGTTTTTTTTTTGTTGCGGTAAAAAGCATGTAATATGAGATCTACCCTCTTAACAAAATTTTAAGTGTATAGTACAGTAGTGTTTATTTTAAGCACAATGTTGTAGAACAGATCTCTAGAACTTTTTACCTTGCAAGACTGAAACTTTTGTATAGCAACTCCGCATTCTCCCCTCCTCTGTCTGGTCCCTGGCAATCACAATTCTGCTCTTTGTTTCTATGAGTCTCTTTTCTTGGGTACAGCTGACTATAAGAAAGTTCTTACTTAATTAAGCTAAATAACAACTCTGGTTGAAGAGACCCTGGGTTTCTAAAGCACAGAGTCCTTTTGCTTTTCCTTTCTTCTAGTTGTTCCTCTTGTGGTTTGAGGGAGATAAAGTTTTCATGCTTCTGGCTATTAGTTCTGCAGTTCTGAGAGTGATCACGGTGTCAAGTATCAGGAACAGCAATTTTCTTGGGGCGGGGGGGTGGGGAGAGAGAGAGAGAGAGAGAGGTATTTTCACAGAATTAGAAAAATACCGTAAACAAAATCTGAGGAAATGAGGATTCTAGGTTTTACGGCACACCCCAGACCCCATCCATTATTAGAGGATATGGTATAAAGTGAAGCAGGACATCATGGTGGGTTTGCTTCATTTATCATCAAGATGGAAATCCAAGCATTAAAGATACTTTGTCTGAAAATGTTTTAGGTAAATAAATTCCCCACTTAATCTCTGAGACTTCTGTCTTTATGGATCTTTGTATTCTTTGCTCTGGCTAAGGGTCCTTAGATTTGTGTTTAGGGATCCTAAGTTGGGTTTGTTCTCAGCACACCATTCTTCTGAAGGGCTCAAGTATGGCATTACTTCAGTCTGCAGTCCCCACAAGTTCTGGGCAGCGTTCTTGGAAACATGAATATGATCTTACCCAGTTAGAAGAAGCGTCACATAATAAAATAATTGTCCCTCTCTCAGACCATTGCACACTACTAAAATATATTGCTTCTTGACCTTTTGGCTAAGATCCCATGTAGAACAACTAAAGTATTAGCTTCCTTTCAGCTTTACCACACTCAAGGCTATATTTTATGACAGCTGAAAGAGATCTTGTGCCTTGTGGGGGCCCAGATGAGTCCCTTTGTGATAGCTGAGTTTGTCCTAAAAGGCTGGATCATAGACTATCCAGTCCAATAATCCACGTAATGCTGGAGTCCTCACTGCGATGTTTGCTGATATTCCTAGCTGGGGTTGTCCAGCCTGAACTTGAACACCACCAGTGAAGGGCAGGGGACTCGGAGGCAGCCCATTCCATCTTTGCCTCACTATTTGTCTGACTACAAAAAAGTCCCTTCCTTTGCACTGAAACCTGTCTTCCTAAAATGTAGTCTCATTAATCCTAATTCTTCCCCATGGGTCTATGCACAGTAAGTTGAATCCCTTTTTAACTATTTGATGATACCTACTGTTTGCTCCTCAAGTCCTGTCTTTAGGTTAAATAACCTAGTCCCTTGAGCACATTCTCTTGGAATGTGCATTCAGGCTCTTTTACCAAGCATATCCCAAGCATACTCTAATGTGTGCCCAGAGTTGAATTCAGTACTGAGCTATCTACTTTCTCATTATTGATATTATATATTTATGAGAGCACCATAAAGCGCCATTAGATTTCTTTTGGAATCATATCATGCTGTTGACACATTGATTTTATCATTAAAAAATTCCCGAGTCTCTTACATACTTACTGCTACTTGCATAGTTAATTTTTGAACCCATGTATAGGGTCTTGTAATTATTCATTCTAATTTTGTTTGTTGTATTTGGTCCATTGTTCAAGCCTCTCATGCTCTTTCTGAACCTTGATTCTTTTATCAACAATATTTGCTGTCCTTTTGGGATTTTTTTGTCTACAAATTTGTTTGTAGCATAACTTCTATATTTGCATCTTACTCATTGGTATTAGCAGGGCAGAGCTAAGGACAGAGGGCAAGTGAAAATGAAAATTTCAGTCTGATAATGAAATAAGCTTACTATTTACTTTAATAACAATGAGTTATGGGTCTAAACAATAGAGTAATATTTTGTAGTGAACCTGGTGTGGTGGGAAAGATCGATGTCTCAGTAACCTATACTCCTTATGATATGGCTTCTTAATTGAAAAAAGAAGCCAGAAATTAAAGGCAGTCTTTAAAACAAAAGTAAAATAATTTGTTGGTGTATAACATTTTTAAAAAGATAGCCCAAGATTTTATTTGAGACTCTGGTCACTTCCCCAAAACCTCAATTGTTATTTTATTTAAGAAACCAAACCAAACCAAACAAAAACCTTACTGCAGAGTAAACTTTTCACAGTTGAGTTTCTAGATCATCTGGTTCAGTTAATTTGTGGCTAAAGATATGGTTTTGTTTAACAGCCCCACATGTAGGCTTTCAGCCCTCCCCTTAAAATTAATTTCCATAATCCTTAACAGTGACAGAAAGATGTATGTGAAAGATGGGAAGGAACTCAACTGCAGTTGGTACATTCTGACTAATAAAGAGAAGGATTTAAGCTTTAGGAGATACATTTGAAGGATGAGTTAAATTTTCCAATTAGGAATGGATGTAGCATGACTCTCTGTGTTAAAGATTCCCAGGTAAGTTCAAGAGGAAAATAACTGAAGCTGAATTCCATAGGGAAGTAATAGTTCCCTTTCTGATTAATGACGGTCTGTAGGCAACACAGCCAGGACAGACAAATTGCTGCACTACATTCCAACTTTTACAAAAACTCCTTTCATCAGTTGGATACTTAAACCCACTTTAACTTAGTCTAATTAATGAGATGCATGCCAGTATGAATGATCAGTAATGGGATCATTGAACTTTATTTTCCTTTTGTTTATGCAGGGTCACAGCTACATTTTTGGCCATGTTTTATGATGTTATGACCTGGACTGCAAACAAATTCCTAGTCAAACTGCTGTGGGTTGTTTATAAAATAATTTTGGAGTCTAGTTTAACTTCCAATCCTCCTCTGCTACATGTACACACACAAACACACACAAACACACACACACATCTATCTCTTTCAGACAGTCAAAAATAGCTTTTTCTAGCACAAATGTTGTAATTATAATTTATTTGTAGCTGAACATTATATTTGTGAAGCACCATCTATCCTTGAAGATTTTTTACCTTTAAAGCTTGGATCGTCTGTGTGATGGGTCAAAATCATCCTTACCCCGAAACATAGTCTGTGCTTTAACCATGGTGAACTCCTTGCAAATCTCCAAACGTGTTAGGATATAACTGCCTCCAAAGCTTTGCATATGTTCTTCCCATTGACTGGAATGCCCCCTTTCTCTGGCTCAATAATTTTTATGCATCAAAATGAGGCTGAGTGCTTTACAGGAAATTTTCCCTGATTCCTGGCACCTATACAAATGCTCTTGTGCTTATCTATTACATATCAGGTATCACACTGTATTATAAAAGTTAATTTCCTTCCATGTCTTTTATTAACATTGTGTACCAATAGGTAGTCATATATAATACGTGCTGCTACTCTCTGAGATATAATAGATGCTCAACAAATATAATAAATATTCCCTTTAAAAGAGGGGGCCTTTCAAGAATCCCCTGGTGGCCCAGAGGTTAGGACTCCGTGCTTTCACTGCCGAGGGCCCGGGTTCGGTCCCTGGTCGGGGAACTAAGATCCCACAAGCTGCACGGCGAGGCCAAGAAAAAAAAAGAGGGAGCCTTTCTTATTGTTCAGACTAGAATAGGTGCTTGTACTGTATATTCTCAAAGAACACTGAACTTCTCCTTTGCAGGACTTATATTTGTAACTAGGTACTTTCTTGTATAGTTGTTCGATGTCTATTCCTCCCCTAGATTATAAGCTCCATGAGGACAGGGACCACTTTTTTCCATTGTTCTATTTTTCTTCCTGTTACAGTGCCCAGCACAGGGAATTTTCTCAGTAAGTATTTGTAAAGTGACTGATGAATTTAATGAGTAGGTCTCTATGAGAGAAATTGATAAGGGAAGTCTTGCCCTTAGGTTTTAGTTTAATGTCAGATGTTGCAAAGGGGGAATGTACTAGGAAAAGAGTAAAACCGTAAGAGAGGGTTTCTTGAAAATTAACTGAAATACTAAAGGATAGAGTAGGAAGAAGGTAGCAGGGTTGAGGATGGAGCAAGGAAGGACAGTGCCCTGATCAAAGGAGAGAAGTATGAGGAGAAGGGTTTATACCCTAAGTTGTGACTGTGGGTCACTGAGATGAAGACCACAGGCGGGATGGAGGTGATTGGGGTTTACCTAAGCTTGGGGTTCCAAATAGGGCTTTGGTTTAAAGATTTTTTTCATGGTCTCAACAACTCCCCTTCCAAAGGTAGCATGGCAGTGTAGAAAGAATTTTGAGCAGCTACAGAACTTACTAGCTACAACAATTATTAGCTGTTTGACTTTGAGTAAGGCATTTGACATTTCTGAGCCTCGGTTTTCTCATTCGTAAGGAGAGGACAATCATATTTACCTTAAAGAATTGTGTGCCGTGAAATGAAGTAATGTTCATAATTATCTAACTCGGTCCCTGGCTCACAGCAATTACTGTACAAATGGTAGAAGTTTTAATATTAACCAGACTTAACCTTTACAGAACTTTTGAATGGTTCTGTTCTTGGCCTCAAATTCAGTATTTTTAATAAACAGGTTGAAGCATTCTTATCAAATTTAAAGATGACACAAAACTGACAAAAACAGCTAGTATGTTGGCTGACAGGCTAAGGAGCCATAAACATCTCAACAACTGGGGAGGATAGGCTGAAACCAACAAGATAAAATTAATAGGGACAAATTTAGACTCTTGCTTTTGTGCTTAAAGAATCAGCTGAAACCAGAACAAGGGAGACCTCGTTTAAGAGCTTATAAGAGAAAGGCCCAAGCGTGTTAGCTGACTGTCAGATTAATGTAAGCCAACTGGGTGAAGGCTGCCAAAAAGCTAATGTGATCTGAGGCCATGTGTTGGAAATAGAGCATCCAGAAGAAACAAGGTGATCATCCAAGTGTCCTCACACTGGGCGGACAACATCAAGGGATTGTGCTCAGTTCTTGGCCTGCGCTTTAAGACTGCTAGATCTAGAAGAAGGTTAACAAGAAGGCCAAAGCTCTGGAAATCATGTCTTATGAGCAATAGTCAAAGGTACTGAGAATGTTTAGTCTGGAAAAGAGGAGACTGGAATGGTGCAGGGTTGGAGGTAGAGAGTGGGTGGCATGGAGCATGCTGTAGCCTTCAAATATTTGAAGGGTCTTCATTTGGACGAGGAATAGACTTGCTCTGCAGTGTTTCAAAGGATGAAAGAAATATGACTGGAAATTGAAAGGAAAGTTTTGGTCAATATATGTCAAAGTATACTCGTAACTGTACTTGCTAGCATTTATAAACCATGTGCAAGGCACACTACTAAGCTCTTCTGATACATTACTCTTCTTATATACTACTTATTTAATCCTTACATAGACTCTGTAAGGCGAACATTATTATCCCCATTTTATAGATGAGGAAACTGAAGCTTAGAATGAAGAATTTATTTGCCTAAAGCTCTGAAACAGGTTAAATCGTAAAGCTGGGGCTCTAACTCAGGTCCCTTATGACTACAAAGCCTGTGATTTTTAGCCCTATGTCATATTTCACCTAGAGTTTCCTGGGACATAGGAGTTTCAGTGCTAAAACCAGGACAGTCCAGGGCAAACCAGAATTATTGGTCACTCTAATTTCATAGTATGTTTCTCCACACCCCCATGGTGGAGGAGACCTTTGCTTCCTAGAAAGCTGGGATTATAGCTCAGTGTCTGGCTTTGGCTCAAGTTTCAAAAGTGGTTCCAGAAAAATTTCACTGTTTAAATATGGAAATGGTCTGTCCTAAGTGGCAATGAGCATCCAGTTGCTGGATGTAATCAGACCGAGGCTGCATGCCACCTGATGGAGTTGCTGAGGATGAGAATTCTCTACTGGGCTCGTTGTCAGTAGAGGTCATTTCTAAGTCTCTTCCACCTCTTGTTATTATGTGATTCAGACAAAGAAGGCTCCTTCCTTGGACCCTGAGGAGATCCCCCAGGCTCTTTATCCACAATTAAGAACACACTTATGGGGCTGGTATGAGATGGTGTCTCAAGAAGCCTGGAACATGGACCCCTGTCTCCCTTCCTGTGTCATTGCCCCTGCTACATGTAGCCAAAAACATGTGTATAAATGTTCTGAGATCTTTGCCTTGGAGCACACATGCTTTGGATTTTCAACCCAAGGCTCTTCCAAGAAAGATCCAGACACCAATTCATTATGTATAGGTCACTGGTGTGTTTATGTATTTAAAAATCATTTCAAAAAGGAGAAAAAAAACAGGTCTCAGTCCATCCTTTGGAATGCACTCATCAGTGAAATATCATTTCATTGGTAGTCTTTAAAGGCCTCATGGCTGAGTGTCTAGGAGCCTATTAGTATTCTGAGAAAGATTTTAAAAACTTTTCTAGACCCTTGAAATTAGTTCTGTGTGTGTCTGGGTAGTGTTGTCTTGGAAAAGTCTTCTTTTTTCTTACAGCCTGCACTGGAGTAAAACTGACATAGAATAAGCAAAGTGGCATCATAACACATTGGCCCCAAGTGAGTTAGGACGTCCTTAGTGATGCTCTGCTATCTTTCCTGAACAGTCTGTTGGACAGTGAGATTACATCTCTCCTGAGGAGGCCTTTGGCATTTGGTGAGGCTCTATTTCCAACTAAAGGAGATGCCATCTTATCTGTGACAATTTTGCATGTGCGGCAGGCAAACACAAGTGGCCAACACAGGGAATTCTCCATGAGGGAAACTGAAAACAGAGCAAAAATTTCCAAAGAAAATAGCCAAACTACAAAAGTCCACACTTTATCCCCTCTGTGTTCTTCTTCTATGTATACCTTCTCCTTGAGGGCCCAGCAACAAACACCAGAGTCATTTTTCATTTAAGTCTAACATTACTTATGTCTATGTCCTTGAATAGCTCAGCTGTTGCTGCTTTCTTTACTAACAGCCTTTGTTACTGAAGACCCATGTGGAGAGAAGCACTGTACCAAGTGTTTTACATTATTATCTTATTTATCCCTCAAAACAACTCTGAGGTAGGCAATATTGTCCCCCTTTTGTGAGGAAAGTGAGCCTCAGAGAGGTTAAACATCTTGTCTGAAGTCACACAGCTGGTAAGTGGAAGAGCTGGGATTTGAACCCAGTTCTATCCAAAGCCGATTTTCTTTTCATTATGCTACTCTGCTTCACTTTGACCTGAATCTGAACTTCTGCCAAAGCCTACCTGAAATATGAAATATTTTTTCAAGACTTCCACCCTCTAATACTTGTATATCATCACCATCTATTATACAACTTGCTTTCATTGAGTTACGCTAATCCTGAAGCCTCAGAGAAGTCTTCTTTCACATCAGAGCCTGGATCCTTACTGCATAAAGACCTTCGCTGGTTATTTTGAACTGCTCCTTATCTATGCCCTCGCAACCAGGATCATTGCTCTGCTTCTCATAGGGACTATCTTCATTGCCTTTAAGTCTACCCCACATGCTCTTCTCACTGAACATTCTTTTCCCCTGGCATAAATATGACGTTATTTAATATAAGGAATATATTTTTACATTATAGCTCTTTGTGGATATATTTTATTCCGTCTTAGTTTCTAAGCTCCAGAAAACCAAATCTCTTTAACTGGAGCTCTGCTGTTTGGGGGCAGTGGGAGGTGAGTGGAGGATGTTTACTATCTGCCCTTCTCATGTTTCGATAAAAAGGGAACCTCTGCTTAGACTTCTGCCCTCTCAGCAGTTCCGGGGAGGAAGAGTCCACCCTCTCCCCACACTTCTTTCCTCCTTCCTTTGGCAGGAGAGTACCATCTGTTTGGTCTCTGCCCATGTATAAACCAATGGGATTACCGATAAGTACAGTTCTGATTTCCTCAACCTTTTCCTAAGGTAGGGTGGCGGTGGTGGGTTTCCATTGAGTTGAGGTGACATAAAGCTTGCACAACATCATTCTGGACCTTGAGAGGAGAGCACTGTCCAGGAGGTCTGCTTCCTGCCACATCTGGTTGGACTGGCACTGCAGTGTGGTAGACAAGGAATGTATATCACAGGTAAGAGATAAATCTGCTCTGCCATTTTCTTGTTTGTTTGTACTTGTTATTAATATTATCCTCAATTTGCTGTTTCTTTACAGAAATCTTTTTAAGCTACTTGTCCATTTCTTGAGGGCTAGTTTAGTTAAAGCTAGATGATGTAATTTGTAGCTCATGCCTCCAGGCCTATATAAACTGAAATACGTGGCCATATAGGGAAAACAAGCAAACAGGTGAGAGATCCCTGAAAACTTCTTTCCTTCATGAAGTTCCCATTCATCCATTGGGAAGTCTCCTGTGGTATATGTGTGTGACACATGACCAGTCAGACCATGTGTGGGGGCCAGTGCTAAGATGAACAGGCAATATGAGTAAAGTTTAATTACTTTTTTATAGGTAAAGAATAAATATAATGATGAATAGATGTCCTAAGATTTTCTTAAGGAGGATATGAGAAGAATTTCTCTGCCATCTCCCATCTCCCATTGGTCAAGGTTTGCCCCCAGGGGTGTTATTAATGCCCCTGCTTTTATAGGTTAGGTGTGTGTGGCATTAGTCAGGTCCCTTGGTATCTTACCCCTCAGTGACATCAGGGAAGCCACCAGGTAGGAGGAAAGAGGCAATTGCCAGGGCTGAGATTTGATAAATATGACCAACAAAGGCTGAGACCAATCCCATTCAATAGTTTCATACAGCATTTAATTAAGACTTCTAACTATCAACAGGACATCAAGCAGCAGGATGGAACTGTAGTACAGACTTCTTCCCAGGGCCCTGGACTCAACTGAACAAGTTCTACAAACCACCAGAGTCTACTTCAGAAAGCCAGGTGGCCTTCTCCTGAAGGCTCTGTATTGACCTTTCTACTCGGCCCAAGGCATTAATCCAGGAGCAGCAGGGTGTATTTGGATTGTACAGGCTCTGCCTTGGCCTCTGAGGAGGAAGTCTAAGGCAATTTTCTCATCAGTAATAACTCTGGCCAGTGAGATGAGGCTGACTTGAATGCCTTTAATAATCAAACTAGTGTCACTGATCTCTTTGGTTAAAGTCAGGAACAAGTTTCTTAACAGCTTTTCTAATTGAATGACTCCATCTGGAAGGATAAACACCCACAGAATAAACAATGAGTCAGTTATCCTTCAGGAGACTTTCCCCAAGTAACTAAGGATGGTTGTGTTTCAGAGAAATCTCACAGATGTCTGAAGACTGCATAATCTACTACTGGTGGTTCCTCAAATCCTTGAAGATGCTTATGACCAAGTGTAGGGTGTAGGTTGCTGTGGTCTTGGGGAGCATACAGATGAATGTCTAGTGTCATCACAGGTACAGTCCTGGGGATGACCATGGTACCTCTGGAAGGAGTATTGTTTATAATTATTAGCATCCCCCAAGTGGGACCTACATCAGTTGGGGACACAGATTGGCAGTGTCTTAAGTGTGGCCTCTCAGCAGGCTGGTAAGCATTAGAATATTCAACTCATGTCAGATAAGTGAGTCTAATCCTCACCTTTGGAGGGATTGCCTGTGGGCAATTATCCTGGCCTGTCCTATCTGTCCACACCACCAACTGGGTGGTATTTGTCTGTCCCATGGAATGACTGAGTGATGCCTATGAGAATGGGGCTGGGGAGAGACATACAGAAGTGTTGATAGGTGTTTTGTGCAGGAGGTGCGGGAGCTGAGGCTAAGCCCCTAGTGTTTGCAATTGACTTCTCAATAAGGTTAAGGGCAATGACAATACAATTGTAGTTAGATCTGTGGTGGAAGATACCAGATCCCGCTTAAATTTAAGTTAAGTTGGAATTTAAGGCCCTTGCAATGGTTTAAAATCTAAGCTCTTACTATAGTTTGGGAGACCTGCACCAGAGAGTTTTCCTTTCCTGACACTAGGCGGGTTCCTCTCCACCAGATAACTCCCAACAGCTCATTTTGTTGCCTAAAAATTCAACATTAGTGGTTTGGTCTTTTGAGTATTGCTCTACTAAAATATAAACAACTGCAGAGAGATAATACATTGTTAGCCAACCAGCCCTTTCCTGAGGAACACATCTGCAGGGCCATAGTATAATGGAAGAAAATTGAATTGAATTGGTATACTCTAATATTAAAATGGCAACATTTTAATATTAATTCCTTAAAAAATTCTTATTAATTTAATTCTTATTAATTTAATTAGGCAATAGGCACATAGTTAAAAAATAAGTACAAAATATATTCAGTGCAAAGTTTCTCTCACTCCTATTCCTTAATCCTCCATTTTCCTTTCCCAAAGCAGCTTTTACCAGTTATTTATACCATTTAAGTGATATTTTCTCCCCTGTCCCACTATTTTTTTTAACACAAATGGTAGCATGTTAAAGGGATGCTTTGCTTTAGTTTTAATTAGCTGTATGTCTTGGAGATTGTTCTGATCTATACATAGTATTTTTCTTCATTCTTTTAAATCGCTGCATGGTCTGGCTATAACATAATATATTTAACCAGTCCTCCACTGATATTCATTTAGGTTGTTTCCTATTCTCAACTATAACAAGTAGTGCTCCAACAGATATTGTCTCACAATAGCACAAACAACACATGGCTCATCCGAGGCAGAAGCCCCTGGCATAGGTCTAGCAGAGTGTACGGGTCCCCATTGACTCTTTCCATCACATGGTGTGTTGCACAGGCTTTTGTGTGACTCTCAAGATCCCTACTTCCTAGTATTCATGTTCTAGTAGTCTCCCCTCCCCTTGACTGTTGGTGGGACCTGTGACTTGCTTCTAATCAACAGAATGTGGTAAAGGTGATGAGATGTCACTCCCATGGTTATGTTACATCATAGGAGACTCTGTCTTGCTAGCAGACTCTCTCTCCCTTGCCAGCTGTGAAATGCAAGTTGCCACAAATCCTACAGATGCAAGGAACTGAATGCTGCCAACAACCCATAAGCTGGGCAGCACATTTTTCCCTAGTTAAGCCTCCAGATGAGAACTCAGTCCTGGCCGACACCTTGATTACAGCCTCATGAAATTCTAAGCACAAGACCCAGCTAAACTGTGCCTGGACTTCACACTCACAGAAGCTGCAAGATACTAAATGTGTGTTGTTTTAAGCTGCTAAGTTTGTGGTCATTTGTTACACAGCAATAGAAAACTAATACACGTGGGAAGGCGAGCTTGGACCGGGCGTGACTGAGCACACCATGGCTTGTAATTAAGGAGAAGTTTCCCAATCCTTTGCTCCCTCAAATATTTGTAAAGTTGTAAGGAAGAGTCAGGAATTACTCAAGTAAGTTGGAAGACCCTCAGTTTTGCATTCAAAGTTATAGCCTTGCTGTCATGAGATACCTCTTGCTCTCAGATGCCAGTTGCTTGGAAAGCTTGCATATTGGTGTTGGTTTCAGATAGATATCTTGAAGCCCTTCTTGTTGAGCTTTCTTGCTGTTAGACCACCTGAAGGAAAACCACCACGGTCATCTAATGCACCAACTGCTATGTCTCTCCATGATATTTTTATATTCTTTTCTTTTTATACATGTGGAGTTATCTAAGTAGGATAAATTCCTAGTAAAAATTCTAGGTAAAAAATGTATGTACATTTAAAATTTTGTAAGATATTCACAAATTGTCCTCCAAAAAAGTTGTACCAGTTGATATTACCATCAACAATGAATGAGAGCACTGCTTGTCCACACCCTTTTTCCGTTTTCAAACTTTTTGATCTTTGTCAATGTGAAAGTTAAATAATGATATTTAAGTATGACTATATTTTAATTTTTTTATTCTGGGGAAGGCTGACTTCTTTTCACATGGTTAAGAACTGTTTATATTTCCTTTATTTGCAAACTGCCCATAGCTTGTGTTCGTTTTTCTGTTACTTTGTTGATTTTCTTCTTTAGTCATTAAAGTTTCTTTGTAAAGAGTTCTTTACATACTGAAGAAATTATTTGTCTCTTGTTTATATTGCAAATATTTTCCCAAGCTTTCCTTTGTCAATTTACTTTATTGTTTTTTTCATATAAAATTTATTTTTTTTAAATGTAGTTGTTTTTCAGATTTGTTTTGAAGTTTTAGATTTTGTGCCTAATGCTTTCCTTGCTCTGAGTTTATGTATAACTCTTCTATACCCTCTTCTATTGCATTTAAAGACTCTCTGTCTCTCTGTTGAACTCTTTGAAACAGTTTCATGTTGTATTTTTAGTGAATACCCAGTTATCTCAATATCATTATCTAATAATTCATTTTTTATTCACATACTTGGACTACTATCTTCGTCATAATCTAAATAGGACAGAGTCTTATGAGCTTCCAGGAAGTTATCTCTAGAAGCATTTGCAAGTTCATAATACATAACTGTATGCAGAATATTTGACCATCTTGGAATTTTCACTCTTTTTCTTTCTCATAATATCAGTCATAACATGCTGTTAGTTTTCTGTATGTAGTGTCTCTTGCATTTATGCTTCCCTTTTCATTTCCATTTTGCCTGCTTTATTCAGACTCTAGTCTAAAGTATTGTGGTGTCCTAATAGGTCTTCCTGCTTTTATCCTCATTTCAAGTCATCCTACATATTGCATCCAGATTAAACTTTTTAAAAATTCCACTTTTATCATATAACTTTCTTACAAAAAACTTTAAATTCTCACTTTTTATTACAGGAGACAGTTAAAATTTCTGAGCCTAGCATTCAAGGCACTGTAAGTCGGCCCTGTGGAGGTTTTTAAACTGTTGTCTCTCAGCTCAAGGCCCCCCCCCCCCCCCCTTACTCTGCTATTTGAGGCTGGGAGACTCTGAGGGCTATATTTCTGCTTTGCCAGTTGGGTTCCTGTTGGCCCTGACAACAGAGGGCGCTAGAGGGAGACTGGCGTGCTAGAGGGGAGCAGGGACTTGCTGCTTCCTCTCTTTTTCCTGTCTGCTTGTGAGTCCTATGAGTGTAGTTCAGCCTCATTTTTCGTTCCTGCTGCCACAGTGCCTTCCTGTAGCAGCAGCTGAATGCAGTTTGCCATTTTCCTCACCCTTGGAGAATCAGCCTTCTTGAGCCCCTTCAGAGACTCCAGTCCCAGCCTCTCCTCAGAGATTCAGGTCCCAGGCACATGGGTCCCTTCCTCTAAGTTTCTACATTTTAATTATCCCTCTTCTTTTTGTCCCCCAGGCCTAAGGGTGATAGCTGCTTCCTGCAGTTGCTACCTCAGTGATATCCTAGAGTTCTCTTTTTACTCTTAGTTAACAACTTTATACTTAGTTAACAATTGTTTATATTAAATTCTCTCTGTTGAAATAATTGATGTGGTTTTTGTCACCTGATGGAAACCTCACTGATACAGGCACCAAACCACTGCCTCGACTGCTTAAACTCTATACCCCAAACCAGACCCTCTGTTCCAATGAGAAAAGTCTACTCTTTCCATGGACCCCTAAGTGGATTTTTCCCTTTCCCAATTTTGAAGGCCTGATTATATCACCCCCTTCCTGCAAAAGCTATCCAACATCTGCCAATCAGAATCCTGTCTTCCAGAGCCCGGGTAAAATCTGGTCTTTTCTGAAGCTGCTGCTGATTAGTCCACTTGCCCAGATGACGCATACTGACAGCCTCCTCCATGTCCACTGTCTCATTAACTTACAGATATGCAAGTTGGTTGTTTAGACCTTTGAGCGCATTCTACCATAGGAATGATGTTACACATGGTGGCTCAGGCAATGCCAAGTGGTATGTCGGCTGCTCCGTATAAGCACATTTAACTCACAGTGGAACTGAATTGTTAAGATTCAGGACTGGAACCTAATGATGATATGTAAAGTTATTTTTTGGATAAGTTTGACACAAGGGTCCCATCTTATTGTGGTGCCCTGCCCATGAGCATAGGGCATCCTTGGTTCTGGTGATCTCAGCAGTGGCAGCTCCCATCAGATCTGCTTGAGGAGGGAGAATTGAAAGCCCTGGGGGCAGTGGCACCTAGATCTAGTCAGGGGCTGCTTGGATGCTGGATTGTTTCAGTGTCAGGGTCTTTATGTCAGGAACTTCCTGGACCACTTAGAGGTCAGTAGCTTTCTATGTGATATGTTTTCCTCCTAAGCCTTCCAGAAGGGCAGGACTGTAACTTGTATTTTATTTTATTTTTTTATTTATTTATTTTTTAAAATTAATTAATTAATTAATTTATTTTTGGCTGTGTTGGGTCTTCGTTTCTGTGCGAGGGGTTTCTCTAGTTGTGGCAAGCGGGGGCCACTCTTCATCGCGGTGCGCAGGCCTCTCACTATGGCGGCCTCTCTTGTTACGGAGCACAGGCTCCAGACGCGCAGGCTCAGTAGCTGTGGCTCACGGGCCTAGTTGCTCCGCGGCATGTGGGATCTTCCCAGACCAGGGCTCGAACCCGTGTCCCCTGCATTAGCAGGCAGATTCTCAACCACTGCACCACCAGGGAAGCCCCTGTATTTTAATTCTTACTGATGCTTAGCACAGTACTTTGGACATCATAGGCCTAGTTTTCCCAAAATATGCCTCCTACTATTGCACAGCCATTTTCTCTCTATATAACTTATTGTCTTCAGATACTTAAAAAAAATTCCTCCTCTGTTTTCATTTTGTTTGTTTGTTTTTTGTTTTTGTTTTCTTGTTTTCATTTTTTTCCCCCCTTGGGGATATAGCAATAGAGGTACCTGAAAAAAAGGGTCTAGTACCCAGATAAGAATAGTCTACATACTAAACGTTCAGTCAAACCCATTTTCTCTACAGGTTGAATCACTAAAATTGGGGTTTGAATGGATACTTAAGGAAAAAAACAAACAAAAAAATTCCCTAAGTGGAAGAGAGGAAGAGAGGCCTGGAGTTGCCCGCAGCTAGAATGTCCTTCTGAGAATATAATACCTGTATGGAAACTTCGTGTTATAGTAGAGGTATAGTGGCCTAAAAATCCATCAGTTCTGTATTCAAAATCCAGTTCCATAACTTTGCAGTGTGAAACATTAAGTTATCTGATTATTTAAATTTCAGCTTTCTCATTTATAGCATGGTGATAATAATATTACTTCATGGAGTTATTTTGAGGAATAAAAAAGATAACACGTAAGGTGTGTGGTATAGAGTCTGGCATATAGTAAGTATTTAAGTATTCAATACATGTTAGTTCCTTTTCCCTTTATTTTAGACATAAGTTTATTTGTACTTTGAGTTTAAAAAGACATAGCCACTGTGAACGGTGAGTCAAGGCTGAAAAGTAGACAAAATAACACAAACACCAAGTTTTGAGGATTTATATGCTGTGTTGTTTCTATTCCTTGTTTCTCTACCCCCTTTCTTCCATGGATGTGGTGCTGAAAGGAAGCATGCAAACATTTTCTGAAATGGTTAGAGCATGAGCCCCACAATTCATTTCTGATTATCTCCCTGGAGTGTTTTCTAACTGACCTTTCTGTAATGTATTGATAAATGTTTTCAAGTTAACAACTCCAGGAAGCAGGATGAAACTTCAGAAGAAATCTTGGAATCTCTGAAATCTTTGTCTTTGGGACTTAGTATTACTTTGGATACAACATTCTTACTGAAGTGACACTCTGAAATCTTAATCCTTCTTTCCAGGGAGCAGGCTGGGAAAACATTCAGTGATGCAATAGGTTATGGAGTTGCTGAAATGCGGCCTGAGTTTTGGGAAATATGTGATGGTTTAAACAGCTGGGACCCCAGGGATGGTGATGCACTGGACCAGATGTGGACAAGACTTTTTCACGTCTGCTGACTCTGGGGGACTCAGTTTTTTAATATGAACAATGTGGAAGATAGTAAT
The DNA here is from genome assembly GCF_009873245.2 of Balaenoptera musculus. NCBI lineage: Eukaryota > Metazoa > Chordata > Mammalia > Artiodactyla > Balaenopteridae > Balaenoptera > Balaenoptera musculus. Next base: position 39,894,352 of record NC_045798.1, on the reverse strand, counting down.
TTTCTGCAAGCTCCTTTTCCTAACCTGCTGTGCTTGTATATACTATTTGAGACTTTTTATTTTTCTCATTTGTTTCAATTGTGTTCATAATTTCTTGTTGAAGCATTTTTATAATGGATGGTTTAACATCCTTGTCAGAGAACTCCAACATGTCTGTCATCTTGGTGTTGGCCTCTGTTGATGGTCTTTTCTCATTTGAGATTTTCCTGGTTCTTGGAATGACGAAGTATTTTCATTTGTATCTTGGACGTTTTGGGTATTGTGTTGAGACTATGAATCTTGTTTAAATCCTCTGTTTTAACAGGCCTCCTCTGATTCCACACTGGGAGGGGAAGGGGGTCTTGCCTTGATTCCGCCCAGTGGGGGAGGAAGTCCAGTTCCCCATTCAGTCTCCAATGACTCTTGAAGAGGGGGTGGCACTCTGTTATTGCTGGGAGTGGATGGGCTCAGGCTTCCCCCAGGCCTCTGCTGACATCACGCTGGTTGGAAGGGAGAGGGCATCTTGTTACTGCTATCTCCATGCCCCCCACTGAAACACTGAAGGTAGAGGGGGCTAACTATCTTCTGGGGGTGGTGGAAATCCTGGCTTCCCACTCAGCCTCTTCTGACATCACCCTAACAGGTCCCTGGACCATTATGGCATCAGCAGACTGCCATAATATAACTAGCTCTCATCGTTTTTTTTTTTCATTTTAAAATCTTTGACACATGCATGAAAGTATGAAAGAGAAAAGAGTATAATGAACTCCATATACCCATCATCCAAATTCAACAATTGTATTTTGCCAATCTAGTTTTATCTATCTCCCCAAACTTTCTTTTCCTTGCTCATATATTTTATAGCAAATCCCAGATTTAATTTTATTTAGTAATACATCCTTCACGCGGAATTTAAAAAACCACAGTCTCAATTCCATTATCACTTTTAGTAAAATTAATAACAATTCCTTAATATCATTTTATGCCAGTCTTCATTCAAATTTTCATGATTGTGTCAAAAAATCTTTTTTAGAGTTGGTTTTTCAAATTGCAGCTCCCATCTTTAAAACAAACAAACAAACAAACAAACTTCCGTCTTATTAGTTGCTGCCTATTTTTCTACTCCCTTTATGATCCAATTCTGTAAAAGAGCTGTCTAAACTTACAGGAGCTGTCTCTAATTCCTTGGCTCCCATTTTCTCTTTAACCCATTTTGATCAGGATTTTGTCCCTATATATCCACTGGAGCCACTCAAGGTCACCAGTGGCCTCCATGTTGTCAAATCCAATGGTTCTTTTCTAATACTTACTCAACACCCAAGCAGCTGAGAAAGCTGATGCTTTCCTCTTTCTGGAACACTTTCTTCACCCGATTTCTGGGACATCATTCTCACCTTCTTTGTCAGTCTCACTAGCTACTCCTCCCCTTCTTGATCTCTAATTTTTGGAATACTCTAGGAAATACTGTGTCTTCTTCTCTTAAATATATGCCTGTCTTTCTTAGGTGATATCACAAATTTGTATGTTCACTTCCAGCCTTTCCCCTGACCTCCAAAGCTATATATGTCAAACCAGCTGAACATATATCTTCTCCTGGATATTAAATAGGCATCTTAAACTTAACACCTCCAAATCAGGACTCCAAATAAAACTGTACTCCTCCCCAAATCTTCCTTATTTCAGTGAATGGCACAACAGTAGTAAAAGGAAGGAGAGTAATGAGTTAACGTGGCATTTTAAATTATAATTGTCAGGGAAGACCTCTCTGAAGAGGTGACATTTGAGCAGAAATTAGAATGATGAGAAGGATGCCTTCAGGAGCCAGCTCAGGTTAAAGAGCAAGAAAGAGAGGGAAATAGAGGGAGACAGAGGGATATCTATCTATCTATCTACCTGCTATCAATCTATCTACCTGCTATCTATCTATCTATCTATCTACCTACTATCTATCTACCTGCTATCAATCTATCTACCTGCTATCTATCTATCTACCTACCTGCTATCTATTTACCTACTATCTACCTGCTATCAATCTATCTATCTACCTGCTATCTATCTACTTATCTATCTACCTACCTGCTATCTATCTACCTACTATCTATCTATTTATCTATCTACCTGTTATCTATCTATCTACCTGCTATCTATCTACCTACCTGCTATCTATCTATCTACCTGCTATCTATCTATGTATCTACCTGCTATCTATGTATCTAGCTGCTATCTATCTATCTGCTATCTATCTACCTGCTATCTATCTATCTATCTATCTGCTATCTATCTACCTGCTATCTATCTATCTATCTACCTACCTGCTATCTATCTACCTATCTATCTACCCGCTATCTACCTATCTACCCACTATCTATCTATCTACCTGCTATCTATTTATCTATCTACCCGCTATCTATCTATCTATCTATCTATCTATCTATCTATCTATCTATCTATCTATCTATCTATCTACCTATTTACCTGCTATCTATCTACCTGCTATTTATCTATCTACCTGCTATCTATCTATCTACCTGCTATCTATCTATCTACCTGCTATCTATCTACCTGCTATCTATCTATGTATCTACCTGCTATCTATCTATCTATCTGCTATCTATCTACCTGCTATTTATCTATCTACCTGCTATCTATCTATCTATCTACCTGCTATCTATCTACCTGCTATCTATCTATCTATCTACCTGCTATCTATCAATCAATCAATCATGTAATTCTTCATTGTTTACTTTCTTACCCCCCACATCCATCTGTCAACAGATCATTTTGGCTCTGCTCTCAAAACAAATCTGGAATCTGACTAGTCTTTATTACTCCCGTTACTACTGCCTTTTTCCAAGTCACTGCCATTTTTCAGTAGACCACTATAATTGTTTTCCAAGCGGTCTTCCACTGGAATGCAATCTCTATCAGAACACAGACCTATTTTATTCATTGATTAACCCCCTGCACTTGCAACAAAGCCTGGGGTATATTGATGCTCAGTAAATTATTATTGAATGAGTAAGTGATTGCTCTACTTTCATCAGCCAAAGTGATCTTTTAAGAAGGTTCAGGACACCTCTCGACTCAATAAATACCCTCCAGGGGTTTTGTATCACACATTAAGCTTAAAATCTGATTCTAAACTCACACGATCTGGCTTCTACTTATCTCCCCAACTCCTCTCCAACCACTTTTCCCCTTGTTCTTTCTACTCCAGCCACATTGGCTCCCTTGATGTACCTCATATATGCCAAGCATGCTCCTATTTTATGGCTGCACATGGCTGTTCCTTCTGCCTGGGACATTCTTTCCCCAGATCTTCACCTGCCTCCTTCTCATCATACTAGTTTCTGCTCAGTGTCTCCTCTCAGAGCAGCCTCCCCGACTACCTTACTTTAGTGCCAGCTTAACTCACTGCTCTCTTTCCTTTTATGATGATAGTTTTCCTTCATAGGCCTTATGCAACTCTAGCTCAACAAATATTGTTGAATGAAGAGTTGCATTAATCCGGCAATATAGCCTTCTTGCTTTACAGGTGAGGATACTAGGGCCAGAGAGGTGGGGTTACTTGCCGAATTCTCTTGTTAAGTTGGTGTCTGAGCACGGGCTCCACTGCTATCCTCTGGCGTCCTAGTCCAGAGCAAGTTTTACTGCGTGACGTTGTCATGAGGCCCTGAGAATTCTGTTAATCCCATTCTCTGCCCGTTATAAACACAGGGCTTGCTGCATGTTGTTATCTCACATCTTTAACAATACTGCAAGCTGGCTGGCAATTCCCAGGATTTCCCAAAGGGGAGAGGAGGAGCAGAACACCTCTGCTGGTTTCTCCTCTGAAATGGAGGCTTTGCAACGTCAGCCGCCGTGCCATTGTTGGACAACAATATGTGTCTCAGAGGCAAGGAAAAGTTCCCACACTCTGTGCTTACCAGACGCCTGGCTGGTGAGCCCTGGTCTCCCCATTACTCCTGAGTTCCTTGTTTCTTTTTCCTCTCTCTTTGTTATGTCATCTATTCATGACTGGGGCAAGATGCCATGCTATTCTTTCTCAATTCTGGATCAGTCTGTTATTAGCTATTCTCCTTAGGTGCCCTATTCATAGAAACCTAACCACCCCCAGTTGCAATAGGTGAATTCTGTGGAAAAGTGCAAGGCACGTTTTTCCTGCTTGGATTGTGCTTTTCCTGTGATTCAGCAATCTTCAGAGGTAGCTCTTCATCATGTTATACCATCGTGGCCTGTGTCCGCGGGTCCAAGGAGGCTAAGTGCTGTCCAAATTCTGTGGATGTTCTCAGGGGGTGCTAAAGCTAAGTCACAACAAAGTGAGCCTGTGTGGTGGGTTTGCCTGATCAATCTGTGGTTTTAAGAAACATAAAACCAGAAATGTTCTCATGGTAAGAGCAAGTTGGTAGAGACGGTTAAACATGTGATGCTCAGGTCACTCAAAGTTAAACTTTAATTCTTCTCCAGATGTACTCTCTCCCCCCTCACCCTCTATCATTTCTAACACTCTCCTAGGGTACCCTGATTTCTGGACATCAGTTTCTCCACGCAGTAAGCGGGGCTCAGAGTAACAATGAACCTGATAAAAATCTGATGTTTTGTATCGTGCTTTTAGCAATTTTTAGAAGGGACCTGGATCCAGGCAGAGCATCCTTTCATCTGCAGAGTTTAAGTGCAGGATATCGGGAAGTGGGGCACCAATTCATTTAACATGTGCTCAGTCCTTTTGCCTGTGAAGTTGTATACTTTTTTTCCTACTTCAGGAGTTATATATATGTATATGCATATATATTTGATGTGTGTATGCACACATGCGTATGTGTATGAAAGAACTGAACTGAGTCCTGAAATGTCTTTGTCAAATCATCAGCTAAAGTGGAAACAGTACAGTTTTATGATTAAGAGCACAGAATCTGGGCTTTGGAGCCAGAAAGACCTGGACTCAAACTCCTGCTGCACATCTTGCATGATTTTTGATTTGGAAGAAGTTTCTTTTCCTTTCTGAGTCCTGGTTTCCTTATATGGAAAATAAAGTTACTAATAATATCAACCTCATGGGGTCAGCATGGGTGTTAAATAATGTATATAGACATGAATAAAATGCTTAGTATGGTTCTGATATATGTGTTTAATAATTATTAGCTATAATTATAATTATTAAGGCAATGCACAGTGCCATGGAATTAGAGGTAAAACAGTGTTGGATATTTTCCAATGTATTCCCTTCTCTTTAGAATTTCATTGGTACTTCCTATCTCTGCCTAATTTCACATCTTCCCTGAAACAAACCTCTCCAAATACGATATGTTCATGGTGGTCCTTAGAAGGAACTCTTCATTGCTTGGTGGTCTTTTGGGAGTCCCTCAGACATTTTTTTCCTAAAGGACTTCAAGTCATATTTCTATATTTTCTTCGTTAGTTAAAACTGTTTCTTAAGCTGTAGGAAGGGTACAAATAACTGTGTGGGATTTACTCTACCCATTTATTCTCGTAAATGAATAAAATCAACCTAAAATGCACAGGATGGGCACTGGGGAGAGAAAAAGGAGCATGAAAGAGTATGGAGAGGAAAAAGAATGTGGAAATGGTAGCTTCCCAGTTAGGACTGAGTTTGGCTACATGTAACAATTTCCAAATAATGTGGCTTAAACAAGATAAAGCTTTATTTATATCATGTAGAAAAAGTTCTGAGGAAGGTGGCCAAGGGTTAGTATGGCACTTCCTGGTCTTCTGGACTCTTCCATATTTCCTCTCTATCATCCATGGTGTGTTGCTTTTGGCCATTAGTTCTCTTTATGGTCCATGATGGCTGCTGGAGCTTCAGTCTTCACGTCCAAATTCTTGTGGACATGATAAAATAGATAAAATACAGGATACTCACTTAAATTTGAATTTCAGATAAACAACAAATAATTTTTTAGTATAAGTATTTCCCAAACTGCATAGGATATACTTAGACCAAAAATTACTTGTTGTTTATCTGAAATTTAAATTTAACTAGACATCCTATAGTTTTATTTGCTCAATCTGGCAACCTGACACATACGAGGTAGAAGGAACGAGGAAAGAGGGAAAGGTCCCAGGGTTGTTCCTCCCAGTTGAGTAAGCTCCTTATATAAACTTCCACTTACATCTCATTGGTCACCCCTGACTGCAATAAGTTTCTGCCACCGATGGAAATTTATTCCAGTGCTTTTGTCAGGTGGATGCTTGTAGGGATCAGAGATTTCAAAGCATTTGAAACACTTTCTTAATTGGAGACAGCTTAGCATCTTCTCTTCAACCTCTCCACAAGGCTAGCATTTTTAGATGCTCCAAAGAAAGAGCCTGAGGACGTTGTCCATCTTTCCAGAATGCTGTTTCAGGTCCTTTTTGTATAGGATAAGACATAAATAAATTAAAACAAAAAACACATTAAGAATTGTCAAGAATGTTCCTAAGTTTGGGGAGTGAAGAGGATGCATTTTGGATATATAGTTTGGGGCTCTGTGCTAAGTATTGATCCATTCTGTATAGTTTCACCCTTACAGCATTGCCTTAGATATAAATGTAAAACACAAACAACCTTAGAATAGTTTAAACCACCAGGCTTCAGTCCAGTGAAAAGCAAAAATTGGACTTTCCAATCTACCATACTTTATATTCTCTTGGCTCTTGAGATAAGTCAATTTATGCTAAACGATTTTTTTCACAGTAAGAATTAGATTATTGTTAAAAAGTAAAGGAATTTTTATGTACCACATGAGGCAGATATTCAATATGGGCAAAGGCAACACTAGTCAGCAAATAATAAAACAAATAAGTTTATAAAAATGGTGTATTTGAGCCCTTGGAAACCTCATGTCTACAACAACCAGATTTTAAAGAATTCTGGTGGTAGATACAGAGTTGTTATAGTAGTTTGGTGGTGAGAAATCCATACGGTAGCTTTGATGTTGGATTAGATCACACATTGGCTGGGACTAGGCAGCAGCAATGGCATAAGGGTAACCCCGTAGCACCCCTCTTTGATAAGTGGGGGCCCAGCGACAAAAATGTGTAAATTAGGCCTGACAGGAGGAGGAGAACGGAACTGGTAGACCTGAAAGACAGTGTTTGGTGGTGAATCCAAGCAGACGGTTCACCTGAGGCATTGCTCTATGAGGGCCAGACAGAGAAACAAACCCAGGTGCTTGCTCAGGGACCTGAATATGCAGGTTGGAATGAAAGTGAGATGAAGCCTCCTAGAGGTTTGTTTGCTCAAAATTCATGGTGTAGTGGCAAGGACTTTCTATAGTGTGGGTTTAGTCTTTCCTGTGGGTGGAGAGATGCAGTTAAGAGCACTGTGCTGGTTTGGACAAGGGCCAAAGAGACACAGCATGGTGGTAAGGAGTAGGGTGATTCTCATTTGCCTGGGACTCAGTCTATGAAGTCACTTATGAAGAAAGAGGGTGTTTCAAGTCACAGGTGGACTTTGGGCTCAGTAGTGAGCACCGAGATCATCAATTATCAGAGTCAAAAGGGACCTCAGAGTCTGGCCATCTGGGCAGAATTTTTAAGTCAATTTAGATCTCTATAGACTACCCCCAGCTGGCAGTCTCTTCCTGAACACTTCTGGGTGGTTTGGCTTTTTAGCAATTATCATGTGACTGGAGACTTTTTTAAATGGAAGGTTGCAAGAAAGCAGTTTTCTTTTATTTGATCTATCCAGGAACAAAAGTCCCTGGCACACACTTCAGTCCCAGAATAAATAAGCATCTACTCACTGTATTGTAATTACTTAAATATCAGCGTCATAACAGAGATGCACTGGGAAGATGACCGGATTTATAGCCAGAAGATCTGGGCTTGAGACCCAGCTCCGTCATGTGTAATTCTTTGACCATGCCGCATTAGGAGGCTCAGAGAGATTAGGTGACCTGCTCAATGCAGCAAAGCATCACAACGACCTAGAATCAACACCCCAGAAAACTAAGCCCAAACTCCGATTTCCTCAGGCTTCCTTGCCTTCTAAACTGTAATCCTCTTGAGGTGTTGGCTAACATAGTGCTAATGTTAAAACAGAAATCTGGGGGTCCTACTGATACTCTTCAGGCTCTCATGACACCAGAGAACTTAAAGAGGGCCATATCTTGATGACATATCTTTTTAGCTAAAAAATGTGCATATCATTACTTTGCATGTGCAGTCCAGCCTGTAATTTCTCAGTTCACTTTAACTGCAGTCCCATGACTGACACAGATGTTATTGCTCCCCAATTACAGTGTTTTCTGCTTGGAGGCATCTTGTCTTCTGTAATATATCATGAGCCAGAGCCCCAGTGCTAAACATTAGCTAGTAATTTATGATCATACCTTCTGAGGCAGAGAGGGCAGCCATAGCTCACTTTGGACTTGGAAAAGCACTCCACGTTTTCCCTCAGCTCTTTTTTTCTCTTTTCTTTTTCTGCATTTGCTCATTACTATATCTTTTCAATTTAGGGATGGCCTGGATCCTGCCATGTAAATCAAAGAAGAGAGGGCCTGACTCAGCCGCCTAGCCTGGGTCACCTGGAACCCATTATGATACAGGATCATAAACACCTCCATTTTCCCTTCAGAGAGAGACCAGACCCACTGAAGTTAAGCTACCTGCATAAGAGCTGAGTGCGATCAGCTGTACTTAATCTTTAAATGTCCAACCCACTGATAACCTTTGGTTTGCTTTGATAACTATGAAATAAATTCTCACTGCATTGGATACCAGCATTCTGGTTTCTATTCAAGGCTGTGGTGCAGATGTCGTGGAATCTTGGACTGGACAGCAGTCCTTGGAGATCTCTGGGGCCAGTTACTGGCTTTCAGGCACTTAATTTCTAAGCCTCCCTCTGCCAACTTTAAATTTCCTCAGGGAATGACACAGCGTTTGTGCATTACCAAGCTTTAGGTACTCCATGGGGTGAAAACCATTTGGAGGTGGGAGAAGGGAGAAAAAGAAACATCCATCAAATTCAAAGCTTTACAAAGCGTTATAACAGAAAGAACACTGGTCTGAGTTTCAAGCATCTTGGGTTTGAATCCAGCTCTTCTGTTCTCGTCCCCTACCCCACATGCTCCCAGCTGTGTGACCTTGGGAAAGGATGTTAACTCTTTTGGTCTCCATTTTTCTCCTCTGTAAAATGAGGGGAATGGTCAGTGCTGCTCAAACTTTCATGAATATATGAATCACTTGGGGATCTTGTAGATTTACTGGGAGGATTAAGTTAGTTAATGTATATAAAGCTGTTAGAAGAATGGCTGGCTCATAACACTTGATAAATATCAGTTTTATTATTATTTAGCATTACATACTGAGAATTTCCCCATGTTATTCAGAAACACTTCAGAAATATAACCTTATATAGACTGAAATATCCTCTAATATCCCTATAATAATTTAATTATCCATTTTCTTATTTTTGTCTATTATAATGCTGTTCTGAAAATCTTTGTATGTGATTCCTTGCCCATAGACATAAATTTCCTACAGGTAATAGGAAGTAAATCTAACAGGTTTCACTAAGATCCAAACTACAAATAATTGGTAATGATCAAATTAACTTCATTTTAATTTAACAGACATGTGTCACACACCTCCTGTGGGTCAGGCACTGTGCTGGGTGTTGGGTACAGAGTGGTAAACAAGACACGCATGAACCCTGTCCTCAAGGATCTTATAAGCTAGCAGCAAAGTCAGACATTAAAAATGTAATTACAGCAAAGCATGGTGAGTATTACGACAGGGAAAGTAGAGGGAGCACATAACAAGGGGGCCTAATTCAGGAGAAATTCAGGAGGAAGGGTTGTTTATGCTGAGTCTGGATGGATAAGGAGGAGGTGTCCAATGAAGGGGAAGGGCAGGAGGCTGAAAGAATAATAGTTACAGAGATAATTATTAATATTCTTCAGTTTATATTCTAATGGCTTATTTATCTGGTGGTTGCTGTTTTAATTTTAGTCTGTTAGAACATCAAAACTCCTCATTGAGTCTATCAAAACAATAAATTATACTTCTTTTGTTACTCCTCGAGACAAAGCCAGTGATAATTTAAATAACGGACTAAAAGTCCTTAATGGGGCAATTAAATAGATCAGGCAGTTAAATAGGTTAGAACCAAGTGTTGCCTGGGTCACTCTCTAATGGAATGATGATCATAATAGACACTAGTGGCAACATGTATGTGCCCTCAAGGCTATAAAGTAATAATGCAATTTAATTTTAAAAGTAAAGAAATAACTATGATGGGAATGCCTATAAATAATAACTTATTGGGCTTTCACCTTAGAAAGTCAAGTAGCTTATTCAGACATGAGAATTTGTATCACACTTGATTGTACTACTGTCATGTCTCCATAGTGATGTAGCATCAGGACTTTGAATGTTCCTAGAAATCCATTCCTCATGTATTGGGGTAAATCCTAGCTGTTGATGATCTCAGTTTTATGTGATTTATGCTTCATAGTTATTTACTCTAATCAACTCGAGAGTTGAATCAAACTGACTGATACGTTTATACTTAATATTCACCAAAATTATAACAAACACAGATTTGGGATTCTCAATGCCTATGTACACTGCTTTGATGATATATTTCTGGAATTCGGGAATATCCAAGGTTATGATTTGTTATTGATATTAGCCTGTGCTGGAAATGGAAGTGGGTAGAAGAGCTTGTTTCTATTTTCTCCTCATCCCAGGTCATTCATTTATTCATTCAAGAACCAAAGGCTGCTGTGGGGCACAACAAAGAGAAGGCACAATCTTACTTTTATCTTCAAGTTGTAGAGATAAATATTCAGAGTATAATAAAGCTGGCTGGGCTTGAGTGGGGATTATTGTTGGTGAGAGGAGGATATGAGTTTAAGGTGAAGGTAATGGCTCTGTCATTTGTATCTAGCAAAAGTTCAAAGAATATTTGATAGATTCTCATGGTAGACATTTCTATCATCACCTGTGAGCAAATTAATATTAAATACATCCATGAGCTACCATAAGTACTTATTATTGGGCTAAAATAATCTTAATTTGTGTTCATTTTAATCATAATTCTTCATAGAAATATTTTTCACTCTGAATTTATATCATATTATGAAATAGTAAAACTGCATGGATTTTGAAGTCACACTGACCTCAGTTCAAATCCTGGCTCTACCATTCATGAATTATATCATCATGAAGTAAATAAAAAATTCTGCAGTATCAGTTTCCTCATTTATAAAATGGATGTGTGTGCGTGTATACATGCATATGAATGTCTATCTACCTATCTACATTGATATAGGTAGATATTCTTCTAAATTAGCAGTTAAACGGTAAATTAATGAAGTGTATTATTTGAGCAATTAGACTGCAATGTGGTATACAGAATATACAAGCTTGAAATTAGAAGTGTTTGAAATTGGTAAGTTAAAAAATCAGTAATGTGTTGGCTAAATTATAGTGATTTAATAATCAAGCCAAACTAAAAATTAACTGGTGCTGTAATGATTTATATAGAAGTATGAGGCCAAATCTACCCAGCTTATTTTATTATATTCTCTCTCTCCCTTTGATATCTGAAAATGGAATGAAGTCCCTTTCTCTGGATCCATCCGTCTGTAATCAAGCTCCTGCCCCCAATTTATTCAACCAACTTCCTGTATTACCAGCACAGTAAGGTAATAGTAAGGTATAGTCAGGCCAGTCATCTCTGTGTTTTAGGACCTTCCTTTGCTTATTCCCACCTTCATGCAGGTCTCTGTTTTCAGGGAGCTTATCATCTTGTGGAGAAGAAGGACATTAAACAAAAGTAATTATCGAAAAGTGAGATGAGTGTTATATGAAATTTACGGGGTGCCATAACAACAGAGAGCAGGGGGACCTAATCTGGCATTTCTGAGAAATGCCATTTATTTATTCAACAAAATATTTGATGAACCCTTAGTATGAGCCAGACATGTGTTAGGCCTAGTTGGGAATTTAAAAGGAAACATAACAGACATAGCCTGTAAAAATGATGTTTAGGCTGGAACCTGAAGGATGAATAGGAAATAACTATGTGACAGGAGGTAGGAGAGGAAGATGATTTTCAGGGGATACTGCACGGCTGAGCGATGGTTTAATGTGGGGTAAGAACAACTGTGCTGAGTCCAAGCTAGCCCTGGGTTTCTGGGTAAATTGGGCAGCTGGGTAAATGGGAGTGCCATTTACTGAAATGATGAATTGCATGTTTAGGGAGTGAGGGGGTTGGAGATTCATTCATTTATTTATTCCACAGCTGTGGAAAGGAGTAGAAGAGAGAGTAGCCACTGAAGGGAAGGGTTTTGTAAGGTGGAAGAGACTCAAGTCTGATTTAAATGTTGATAAAAAGAAGGTACCACTGAAGAGCAGGAAGTTTAAACTCCCAGAGAGAGGGAGTGATAGCTGACATGGGATTCTCAAGAAGGTAGGCAGGAGAGCATGAGATCTGGGGCAAAGTGGAGGGGTTACACTTAGATGGAAGGAGGGATACTTGAAGGACTCACAGGGGGATGGAAGAGTGGCTGCTACTTGGTGAGAATGGGAGGCCCTGGTAGTATTTTACCCACATACAGAATTGTTGCCAATGCATGAGGTGACATGTCCTTATGGTGGGTCAAACACAGGCAGCGGGTAGCAGCTACTGAGGCTACTGACCACCATGTGACAGAGCAGTTACTCAACTGTGTCCCAAGAACCCAAGAGGACGGAACTATTCTTGAGTGTGCCTTTGCTTTGCTTGTAAAATATAGGTTGGCCATCTGACAGGATCTGGCCTAATATCATGGAAAGAAAAATCACTTCCATCATCTTGTACTGATTGTTATTTCGGGTCAACATATATTTTGCAACAGTGCTCTTGCAAGGATTAGTATTACATGATTAAAAAAAAAACTTTTATTAAACAAAATACTTTTTACAGGATTTTTGCATTAACTTTTGAAACTTATGACTACCTTGTTAGCTCTATGTATGATTCAGTCAAGGAGAATTTCACCAGTTCTCTCTAAAACCCACTCAAAAATGAATACAGCTCAGCAAAGTACAATAGATCCTTTTTTTTTTTTTTCTTCAGAGGGCTTACTTCAACAGGTGTAGGTAAGAAGAAATCTAAACTTAAATGTAAATGTGCCTTCAGGTCGACACCAAAGTGTTCTGTGTTACCAAATATTTCAATTACTTTATCTGTATTTTTTATCTTTAATTTTGTCCTTTTAATGAATTTACCGAAATCAAATAATACCTTGCTGCTTACTCTACACGGGAGAATTACAAAGGACATTTATTTGTATATAAATGAGGAAAAGCATGATATGAACCATTCACTATCTAACAACTTTTGAAGATTCAACTCTAAGCTTAATTTCAACCAAACCACTTTGGGAGTTCAAGGCAGCTGTTCACACTGATGAACTGATCTTTTTTTTTTTTATTTAATTAATTAGTTAATTAATTTTTGGCTGTGTTGGGTTTTTGTTTCTGTGCGAGGGCTTTCTCTAGTTGTGGCTAGCGGGGGCCACTCTTCATCGCGGTGTGCGGGCCTCTCAGTGTCGCGGCCTCTCTTGTTGTGGAGCACAGGCTCCAGACGCGCAGGCTCAGTAGTTGTGGCTCACGGGCCCAGTTGCTCCGCGGCATGTGGGATCTTCCCAGACCAGGGCTCGAACCCGTGTTCCCTGCATTGGCAGGCAGATTCTCAACCACTGCGCCACCAGGGAAGCCCTGATGAACTGATCTTGCCAAACCATTTCTAGCCTTGAGTCAAGGTAGTCTGTTCACACAGAGGGAAGGGTAAAGATGAAAATTCATATTTAAAAGTATGGTTTCGCCTCCTTATTTTTCCCTGAAGAGAAGTTATTTCTTTTTTGTCACTTGGTACCAACTGTTGAATTAAATCACTTCGAGATAGATGGAAACTTTTTTAATGTGGTTGGCTTTAAGACTTGATATAAGAAGGGAACACGGAAAATGGTCGCTTCCAAAGACCATCAGATCATTCTTTTAAGGGACTTTGTTACTACACCTTTCAGTTTTTTTTTTTTTTTTTGGCTTCTTTGTGAGAAACTGTCCACACAGAACTCTTTTATCTAATGAATCATCAGGGAAAAGTTCTAGGGTATTGGTGATAGCATCTTTAAAGGATATGTTAGGACCTGCCCTCTGAAAGAAAGAACTGGAAGGAAGTGAACTGTTAAACTGCTTGTCTAAGCCGGAAGACTTGTATCAATCTCAGAGAGTTGTGTTGGTTCAGTGAAAGTATTATTCACAGGGAAGGAGACTGGAGGATCCAAAAATAGTTGACCCTTGACTCGTCATTGCCTTTTTTTTTTATTGTTAAGTGGAATTTATTTTTTTAATTAATTTATTTATTTATCTTATTGGAGTATAATTGCTTTACAAGTCATTGTCTTTTTAAGTCTGAAGGCACAGATACATAATTGTATTAATTAGTGTATGGGGAAGCCTTTTCTTCTTAACATTTAAAAAATTGTAGTCCTTATAGTTGTTTATAAGATTTCAAGACTCCTCCAAAGTGGAAATCTGAAAAAAATTGCATTATAAATTATTTGGAAGTTTCTCTTTGTAGAACTAAGCCACATGTCAAACATTTCATATATCTTATAATTTAGGCACCCACTCAAAACTTTCTTCTCTTATGTTTGATTATAAAAGAGTCCTTGAATAAGAAAATGAAGACATTTGCTGGTTTTCCCTGGAGCTTTAATCAGTTGATATCTGACAGGTGCTTTTATTTTCCTGGCCTTGAAATCTTTCTGGATGGGATGTGGGAGAAATATTTGTAAATGCCCTCTTAGTTAGCAAATAAATCTTTACTCTTTTCATTTTCTTTTCTGTATTCTTAGCTCATCATCCTCCCTTCACATGCATGACTCCAAAGTTCTTGCTCCTTTCCCTCCATCAAGGGCAGAAAAAGGCTTTCAGAGTCGGCTGACTGATTTGCAGCCACCTATCCATGGCCTGGCTGAGGACACAACCTGAGTGTCTTCAGGTTCCATAGCCTTTGAGTACAAATGAGGTCACATAGCATTAACACCTGGATTCTGCTGCCCACAATATTTTACACTTGACTCATGTAGGGCCCAGCAAGGCTCCCCTACGCATTCCTGGCAGTTTCCTGGACTGTCTTGCATTTTACCAGATTGTGTCAGTGCCATCTGGGCTCGGCTCCCTCTGGGCCTCTAGGTGGTCAACTTGGGCACTTAGTATACTCAGCTGGGCTCTGTCCAGTGCACTGCTGTTTCCTTCACCATTCCTCTCTGCCAGGCATAGCCCTACCTTAGTTCAGAGGCTGTCTCTCAATTTTCTTTTGGCTTTTCCCTCTAATCCCATCTCTTCAGAGCAGATCAAAAAGCTCAGTTAACAAGGTTGGGTGGAAAACCAGATGTCTCCAATCCCCTGCTTCCGTGCAGATCACAGGAACCTTTTCTTCCTTTTTAGTCTAATGTAAAAGCCCTCAGGCAGAGTAAACTCATGTAAAAGAGGAGATTCCCAGAGGAGGTGTACCTTGATCCAGTAATGTCTCAGCCTCCAAGGATACAATGTGAATTGAAACAAAACAAACATTTCTTGAGCATCTACTTTGTGCTCTGCCCTGTGCTAGGTACTTACCTTTGCTGTTTCATTTAATTCTTATAGTCCTCTGTATTATGCTGTTTATTATTATTCTCATTTTAGGGATGAGAAAACTGAGGCTCAGAGAAGATAAGGAATTCACTTACCAAAGGTCACAGAGCTCATAAGGGTGGAGTTAGGATCTGGTTCCAGGGTCCATGCTTACTATCTTATACATCGCCTCTCACTCTGGATAATAAGTTACTTTCATTACAGTAAAATTCACCTTAGCTTTTAAGAAGAAAAACTGCTCTAAAAAAAAAGACACAAACAACTCAATTTTTCTGTAAACCTAAAACTGATCAAAATAAAGTCTATTAATTAAAAAAAAGATATAAACACTCTTGGCTAAAGCAGGTTAAGTGGTGTGTTTATACATCATCATTGTTATCACTATTATTTTAAAGATTCACAAGGATAAATAACATAATTCATGTGAAAGTACTTAGAAGGCACCACATTATGTGAAGATTACGATATGAGAATAAGAAATTACCTTTTTACATGGAATTTGCCTTATCCTAGTCTTGTAAATCGGTGGGATATTTGTATAGTATTGTGAATCACTACCTATTAGATGAATCAACATAAACTCAGACTTTGCGGCTGCTGATCTGACACTTTTCACCAACAAGAAATTGTTTTAAAAGATTCTTTCCAAGGAACTTAATATTTTGTAGAAGATCTTTTAGTCTTGTTCCAGAAGGCAAAACCCTGAGTTGCTATTCTGTTGAATGAAATTTAATACAACAGAGTTAATCTTGCAATAGTTCCTGTAACTGTGACTTGGGAAAAGGAAGGGAGTGGAGCTTCGCAGACAGCCCTCAACCACAGAGAATGTGTGTGTGAGGGAGGGAGGTGGGAGACTGTGCTGAAACAGAGGTCCGGGGAGGACTCCAGGAGGCCATCTCCAGCCAGACAGGGCTGCTTTCCTGAGAACGCCCGACACGTCGGGACCCAACATTGATAATTTGGTCCATTACTAGCTGATAGTTGTTAGAGAGGAAGCTGTTTCGCCTTTCTATGTGAAATATTCTAGTTTTACTTTCTGTTTAACTTCCATTGGAATGAGGAGGGTCAAAGGGTATCATTACACTTTAGAGCTTCCAAGGGGCCTTCCAAAGCTGTCTCCTTTCTAATTCTTAAAACAAGGTAAGATATTAACTTGTTATTCATA
This sequence comes from Balaenoptera musculus, assembly GCF_009873245.2. Lineage (NCBI taxonomy): Eukaryota > Metazoa > Chordata > Mammalia > Artiodactyla > Balaenopteridae > Balaenoptera > Balaenoptera musculus. Next base: position 39,877,572 of record NC_045798.1, on the reverse strand, counting down.
CTTTTTTTTTGACAGATAGGAACTATGATTTAAAGAATAAGTGACTCAGAGCAGCTGCTGGGACCTAGGCATCCGTAGCTGAATCCCTCCCTCCTGTAACCCAGAGCTCTTTCACAAATTTGGGAGTACTTCCTCTCCTCCTTGCACACTTGGCTCAGTGGGTGCTAAAATACCATATTGAATGCAATTGTAGAAAAGTGTTCATATTTTTCAGGTGGCATTTAAGAAAGATGGCTAACGAAAAGGAACACCAGAAAGCACTAAAAATGGCGTACCTTTCCACTCTCTCAATCTTCTACCAGTAGTGACCCCACTATTCTCCTAATATACCAGTTCAAAAAGTCATCTTTGACTACATCCCCTCCTTGTTTTGCCCTGTATCACTGGTCCTAACTGGTGTCATGGAGAGAATGTGGCATGTATGAACGCTGTCATGGGCATTCAGTTCGCTTATTACCAATATAGTGTGTACTATCCATGGTACTGTTACTATTTCATGCTTTTTTTTTTTTACTGCTTTTACACCAAGGCAGACATAAATAGTATTAGAACAAATATGCCTGACTTGGGAATCCTTGACTATAAGGAAGAGTAGATGACAGATATTCTATGGAAATTACAACTGATGGCATAGCTACAGATTTCCCTTCTTTGCAGAAAAACCAGTTTTGATCTCTAGCTTTGACATATCTGCAAAGATGGTGGAAATAAAACTACTTCTGACATCGTAGTTTTCCCTCACTAGTTTAGAACCAACATAATAAGAGAAATGTTGAATGTCCAACCAAGTAGCAATTCAAATGAATCCCACAAGAACAGGAAACCAAGTGGAAATCCAAATATAAGCTGTACCCTAACGTTGCCATCAATAATCCCTGAAGTGAAAACAATAAAATTAGAATATTGTTTGGGTTGCCCTCCAACCAGATAACTGAACAAGAAATCAGCCTATTTTCATCATTTCCAGTTTAAGAGTTAATGAGGTGGATAAAGTCCAACAGAAACTGGGCAGTGACGTTTGCTCCTTTGTCAATGACAGAATCATGTAGCAATTTCCTGGCCTGCAAAAACATCCCAATAAATCTCCTCTGTATACCATTAGGAAGAAGTTGTGTGGAACTGGGTGGACTTCAGAAGGCTGCTAACCTTGGGCGGCTGGGCTGTTATCCTGCTCTTATTGCTCAATGGAAAATTCAGTGGAATTGCTAAGTAACAGGAGACTAGGTTCAGGGCCGTAAATCTCCGAGAGATGCTTGCTGACATCCACGGTGCTCTGCAGAGTGAGTTTACCAAGGTCATTCTTGCTGAGCTTCCTTTGAGTTGGAGGCTACAGCTTACTGTCAGGCCCAGAGCCAGGCTCTTAATCATCGAGGAAACCAGAAGGTGAAGGGTGGGGAGGCCATGAAAGTTACCCTTAGGCCTGGTCCCAGTGTCAAAGGGAGGCTGGGAAGGAGCCCCATACAGAATGGCAGCCCCTTGGGAGCCTTCCTACTATAGCTGAGAGCCTTCCCTGCACCTGCTGCTTTAGTCTTATTACTCAGTCCTCTGGGGACTTCCCACCATTCATTGAATCAAATATAAACTTCTGGCCACTGTCTTCAAAGTCTTCTCATTATGCTTTAAACATCTGGGCATATCTCCTAATGATTCTTAGATTTAGCCACAGCGGTCTTCTGATATCTTCATTTGGCTTTCTCCCTTATCCCTTTTAAAACTTTGTCACCCATTGATGAATGACTGAGTTCCCTTCCTTTGAATTTGTTGTGGGTGACAAAAATACCAAAGGGCAGGCAGGGTCTACAGGCATATTTGGAAGCCCTTTGGAAGCAGCAGTGGGAGAGGGGATGAGAATCCAACCAAGGTGAGTAATCCAGCCAAGAGGAAGATTGGGCTCACTCTACCTGGGGAGGAAGGAAGGTGTCTTGGAACAGCTTCAGAGTTGCAATGGGAAGATTAGGGACTCTGGAGCCCTGGAGCCCTACATTTAAGGTTTATAAATACTCACGTGTTATTTCACTCATTCCTCACTGAAGTGTCATGAGATGGGCAAAGCAGGCATTATCATTCCCAGTTTTGAGGTGATAAACTCAGATTCTGAGTGATTATAAGACCTCGGCCAGTAAGTCTGAACCTGTCTTATAATCATCAATTATATCTATTTTATGCCAGGGGTCAGCAATTTCTTTTGTAAAGGCCCAGGTTAAAATATTTTAGGCTTTGTGGGCCACATGGGCTCTGTCACAGCCACTCAACTCTGCTGTTGTAGTATGGAAGCATCCATAGACATCCATAGACAATACACAAAATAATGGGCATGTTTGTGTTCCAGTCAAACCTTATTAACAAAAATAGGCTGCAGGTCAGATTTAGCCCATGGACTGTAGTTTGCAGATCCCTGTCTTATGCCATAAAGCTGTAATAGACCATATGTCAAGAGTAAGTATTCATAGACTACTAAATACTTTTGTAAGTTTGAATTCTCAAAATGTAGATACTAAGTAATAGAATGTAAAGGAATACAATTTAACCTCATGTGATTCAGATAACAAGGAAACAACACAGGGAAGCTAGTCAATGCTCAGGTTACTTAATAGTGAGGTAACAGGTACCCAGGAGATACCCACAGCAGATAAGGGAAGTGGATGATGCTGATGAGTTGGTTTTCCAGGTGCCTCTGCAGTGTGAGTGCCCTGGGAACCTCATGGATCTTTTCTCAGCTCTCTACCTTACTGGAGACTTGGTCATGCCTTCTCTAAGCCCTACATTTTCTGCTCTGAGCACTTCTCCCAGAAGGTGTCATCCCCCTTCTGATGTGACAGTTATCCTGGAACTTGCTTCCTGGAGAAAAAAATGCAGGCTCTTCTCTGAGGTCAAGACCAGAAGGCTTGATGGGGAGAGGAGCTGGGAGACTTGATAGAAAAAGGTCTTTGCCTTTTTCTACCCACTTCTGGCTCTAGTTGGATGACCTTATTATTTGGTGACACTTTTCTTGCTCACCTGACTGGCGAGATCTGCCACTAAGGCTAGGAAGGAACGGAGGAGAAACTCTCAGACTAGAACCCACTCTTTTAGCGTTGTAAATTTCTATTTGTACTCAGAAAAATGGACTTATAATTAGGCACCGTGAGTCTCAAATTCCTTCCATGGTCTTCAGTGTACATTTCCAGTCACATCTCATCCCTATTGCTCCCTGCTGTTTCTGTTACCTAGGATGAGTTTCCTTTATCCCTTCCTCTCCACCTATCCAACTCCTGCCCCTCTTTAGCGCCCAACTCATGACAGATTTGCTGCCTCCTTCATGGAGCTTTCTCTATTTAGTCTATATTGTCTATACCATTCCTTTAGCATTTTATTTTAAGCTGCTTTGTGATTGTGCATGTTAATTAATTTTTCATGTATATCTTGTTCTGCAATGAAAATTGAGCTACTTGGAGGCATTGGCTGGGTTTCGTCTGTATCTTCCAGCACAGTGCTAAGCTCATATTACAGACTCAGCAAACACCTGTCAGGTGGGATAAACCCATAACTGTGATCTTTCAATGGGCCTCTAACATGGAGGGTCTCTTCTCCCAGTTTCTTACAGCCTCTTGAGTGTTAAAACTCTTATTTGCCTAGTCCTTTTGAGTTGTTATTGATACCTTCTCTCTCAGAACTTGACATAAGTTCCCTCAGGGGCAGGTTGGAAGGCATGAGTGACAGCACATGAGAAATGATCACTTTTCATTGACCTTCGCCTTGTCCAAGTCTAGTTAGTGCTCTGTGAATCCATGAGAACAGAGGCTGTATCTCGCCGTTGGACCATTTCTCACCATTATATTTCCTCCAGTTAGCAAGTGCCTGGCATGTGGTAGATGCTTAATAATTATTAGTGGAATGAATAATTATTCGTTAAATGAAAGAATGAATGAACAAATATTACCTTGATCTGGCTCTGGGTGACTTGCTTGCCCTGTGGGAAGGGGGCTGGTTTTCGAGAAGTGAGGAGGTAGACTTAGCTGTCTCTCCTTAGCAGAACATCTCAGCCCCTTGGCATTTTGCTCTCACATGAGGTCCATCAGACCGCACGCAAGTAGAATGTTCGATGGCCAATCCCAACCTATCAGACACCCATGGACCAGATCAGCATTGTTCTCCCAGCAGGTAATGAACAGAGATCCAACAACTAAAGTTACTTTCTGAGGCTACACCTCCTAATATAACCCACTAGGTCTTGCTTCATAGCTCACTGTCATGTTCCCATCTTTATCCACTGGAAGTTTGGAAATTCCTCCGCAGGGTGGGTGGGTCACACATGCAGTAAGTGTTCAGTGGTGACCATTTGCTGTTTGAGTATTAAGCAAAACCTGATTTAAGGGCCCAAATGATACATCAAGAGTCACTTAATTAATGGTAAAATATTTCCTTTTCCTGAATAACTCCTTACTTCAAGTATTTTCCTCTTTGGGGCATTATGTAATAATGCACTAGAGAAACGGGTCGGCTGTATTGATTTAATTGGCTCTTATGCATACTTACCACAAGGTGGCAGCATAACAGCCCCTACTTGCATATTAGGGTCATGGATATCTTTTTAAACTGAGACAGTGAAAGGAGATTTTTTTCCCCCTTAAGTTTCTAAAATCTAAAATCATATCCCTATGACCTAATTTTTAGTTAGGTAGATTTCATAATTAATCACATACTCACATAAGTCCAAGTACTCACACAATATTCTCACATACAACCTGTCCCATATGAGAGGCTGAATATTCTGTATATTCTGTCCAGCACTTAGTTAATCATGTGTGAATCATACATATTAATAATCATGCAATCGCTTGTGTAAGTAGGCAAAGTCAATTAAAAAACTTGTTAATGGTAATTTTAAGGCAGTATACCAAGAGTAACCCATTTTAGGGGAGGTATTATTATTGCAGACAAGATGCCTCAGTGGTTCTAGATTGGGAGAGGGATGGTCTCTATAGAAGGAAGTTCTGTATGAGGCTGCGGGAGATGTGCATCGGGAAGTTGTCAACATCTTTTGGCTACAAACATTTACTGAGCACAAATTGTCCATTATTTCATTGTCTGTAAGGCTGGTCCTTGCCGTTTAAGAGCTTAAGATCCAGCGTTATAAACAACAGGAAAAACCCAGCAAACATGTGAAAAGACAAGTACCATGACCATTATTTGAGAGGAAAGAGGGAAGCAAAGAAGGAAGAAACATTGATGTTTTATGTTTTTCCAGAGGATGAAGAGAAGATAGTAGAAACAAACAGTATGGAATGGTCAAAAGATCATGGGAATAATAAGAAGGAGACCCAGTCTTGTCTTGGCTCTGCCCCTCACCATTCTTGGCCACCTCAGTTTCCTCATGTGCAGAAGGAAGCATTTGGACTTGGATCTTGGAAGCATTACAGGAATATATTTTGTCAACAGTTGTTGTTAGTGGGTACTCTTCAAAAAGGATTTGTGTTGAAGTAAGTTTGAGGAAAGCAAATTATTATAGTGCATCTCATCCTTTTGCCCACCCCCTAAGAGAGTCACATGTGTGTTAGCATATTAAAGGTCTGGAGTGAGGAAACTGTCTTAGCTTTGTTTAACCTGTCATTTCAAAGTTAGTTTAACCATTGAACACAATTCTTCCCTTCACTTCACCCAAGAAACAGCAGTTAACATTGCATAGAATATTAGTGATCTTTGGTAGATAGTTTGGGAACCACTGAATTAAAAAGTCTTTAAAGCCTGTCCAGCTCTAGAATCTGGATCAGAAACTCCAGGAGGGCAGGGAACCAAGTCTGACTTATTTACTCCTTAGCCTTAATGCTTGGCATAAGTGACCAATAATATTTGCAAAATCAATGAATGAACTGTGGCAATATAGATTTTTCCCCTCCCTCTCCTTCTAGGAAGCATGGGCTATGTCCATCGCCCTTCTGAAGTTATGTACGTATCAAATTAGAGCAACTTCAGCTAGGGAAAGGAGACAAAGACTTTTTTTAGTCTAAAAACACAAGGGAATTATGCTGAGTCTTTCTTGGAGATGTAAAAGTGTGATTGTCTTGAAGATATTTGACCCTGATAGGATTGGTTTTCCATTTCTTCCTCTGTTTTCATGAGTGGTAGTCTTATCTAGATCCATCTAGAAAAAAATAAAATCAGATGGAAGGAAATGACTGACAACCCCATTCTGAAGATCAAAGTGAAGAAAAGATTCCCAGGATGGGGGGAGAATTTTAAGAGACTGAGAGGCTCCTGGTAGTGGAGGATAAAGGAAGAGAGATTCTGTAGAAGGGGGAAGCTCCCTGAAGGATGGGGACATGGTGACCAAATGGTTGGCCCCCAAAATTAAGAAAGAAGTTTGAGAAGCTGGTAGAATGAGCTGAATAAGATAGAGGAACCACTCCACAGGCTAGTGAAACTCTGTACGGTTTACAATGGGTATCTTGAGTCAGAAGTAAGGAACTCATATGTGATTCTACCGGATTCTGTATATGTGCGTGTTCAGTTAAAAGTTAAACATTTCTCAGGGATTAGACCATTATACTATTAAAGTCATAATAAGGGAAGGGACAAAGTGCTAAAAAACAAACTCCACTGATAGGAAAAGTACTGTAGGGTGAGATTTCAGGCTGTACCCAACCAAAGGTATCTACTGCCTCCTATGAACTCCTTTGGTTAAGACAAACTCTGGAAAGTGCCTGTTAAAATGCAATTTGTGACCAGAGGAGAAATAACACATTGATTCGTTAGTGATCATATTCACATTGCAGAGAACAGAGTCCTAGGAAACAAAGCACAGGGCAGGTAAATTTTGTTGGGGAAAAAGAAGCTCTAAGTATGGCCAATGCTGCAGGATTGTACTGCAGAGGTCCTGGGAGTCAGGAGTCAAGGTGTCAAAGGTTGTGGGGGACTCCAGATATAAGATGTGGGAGACATCAAAAGTATGTTTCATCTACTTTTACAATTTTGTTCAGAGCAGACATAAAAAGAGACAATGTCAGGTAGAAAACAAAAGGTCTTAGAAGACAGCCCAGGCCTCCTCATTTCTGCTTTATATCAACTGTCTTGATGCTTATTAAGTAACTTATCTCTAACAATAAAGTATCAATGTTTATAATCATTAAATATTCATACACATATTTGTGTCATATTTATGTTATCTGTACAAATATATTTGTAATTATTTTTTCAAGTAAATTAAATCAAATTCAAGGTTTAAGGTTATTCTTATAATTCTTCATTCTTCCTCACTTTTATTCCACCATGATTTCTTAATAAGGAGAAAAAGGAACAGGGTAGCAGTTGGCATTCTGGAATTGCATATAACTTGTAGCTTGTAATATTTCCATCAAAAACTAGTGGACTCTGTCTGGTATTGAATTGGAGTTAGTAACTGTAGTGATAAATCACTCTATGGCTTTGCTTCCCCTCCAAGTTATTTTGAGTTTCATTACCACATAGGTCCTCTATGGAGGTATGTCATGTGTGCGAATGTCACTTAGCACCTAGGACCTATAATACTGCAAGAAGGCTGACACTGTAGACTGAGTTCATCTTTCCAGCATTCAGGTAGAACAACACTGCAGACTTAAAGTGGGACAAATCCTTTACTTATGTGGAGGCCATTTTTAAAGCAACACAGGTTTGTAAGAGTATTAACAAAATTTCCCATCTATTTAGATACAATTCAGTTTTACGTGCTTGTTTTACACAGTTTGTGCTATTTTTCCTGAGTTTCTTCAACCTAGGAAAGTAAATATTAAAAAAACCCAAACCAGACATGCATATAATACTTGGTATGTGGTGATTACCATTAAAGAAAGATAAACTAACAGGTTTCAAGGCACAGACAGAATATTAAACAAGTATGTATTATAATGTCAAGGTGAATTGTTAATTCTGATCCAGTAGGAAATGATGCTCCTCATTTTATTGATTTATTATTTATTTTATTTATTAACTGCTTATTACAGTTTGCTTTTAGGCAAAAAAAGAGTTTTAGGGAAAGGACATGATTTATACTACTGCCCTTCGTTACCCTGAAGAGTTAAATGTTATGTCAACTTTTCAACATTTGAAGCAGAAAGAAATTCAAGCATGAAATTAATTTACCTTAAGGAGAACTAATAGCTTCTTCAGGTTCTGATGTCACCATCCTCCTTAGCAAAACAACCAAAGAGCAAGAAGTACCCATATGTTGGCTTGTTGAAATGTTCCAACTGCATTTTCGGCTTTTCAGATGATAGATATGTACCATTTTATGCAAAGAAATGTCACTCAGCTTGGAAGTTTCAGGTTCCAATAGAAGTCCCCAAGAGATTTTATGTGATTTAGACACACAGATAAGAATCTTGTGCAGGCTATGTAAGAGGACACAAGGTGGGGACAGGACCCACTCTACATGTGTGGTGACAGAAAATAGTCCCCAAAGATATCCTTGTCCTGATCCTCAGACCTGTGAATATGTTACCATACATGGGAAAAGGGACTTTGCAAATGTGATTAAATTAAGAATCTTGCGATGGGGAGGTTATCCTGGTGGGCCCCACGTAGTCACGGGGTCCTTATAAGTGGGAGGCAAAGGATCAAAGTCAGGAAAAGGAAGGTGACAAGGGAAGCAGAGGTTGGAGTGATGCATGTAACTATGGAAGAAGAGGCCATGAGGAAAGGAATATTGGTGGCCCCCAGGAGCTGGCAAAGGCAGGAAATGACTCTCTCCTGGGGCCTCTGGAAGGAATGTAGCCTTGCTTTTAGCCCAATGAGACCTGTTTCAGACTTTTCTGACTCTGAGAACTGTGAGATGATAAACTTGTATTGTTTTAAGCTACTAAGTTTATGGTGATTTGTTACAGCAGCCATAGGAAATGGAAACCCATGTGACCCAAAGCTCCTTTTTTTCTTTGAAGGAAACTCCTGAGAAGTAACATGGTGAAGGAGAAAGAGAAGTTGGAGTTCAACAGATCATTGTCCAAATCCTGATTTTGCCACTTCCTGTGTGACCTTAAATAAGTTATTTAACATCCGTGACCCCCAAGTTTTTCTCCAGGAAAAGGGGTCATAATGAGAGTTAAATATAATAAGATATGTAAAAAGCCCAGAGTAATACCTAGATGATTACCTTCAAGATAGATCTCCAAGAAATGTTCCCCCCAACTCTCCACCAGATCACTGAAGATTTATTGCACAAAAATGGTCCACTTGGCAATTTCCACCCTGGTTAGGAGCCCCCCAGAGCCCTGGGAAGTTACCGACCCTGGCTTCTCAGTGTGAGTCAAGGCAAAAAGGCTTCCTTGGAGATTGGGTCCAAACCAGAAAGCTCAGAGGAGCTGGGGTGAGGGTTTGGCATTCTCTTATGCACTTCTGACCTTTCCTGCCTCACTTGTCTATCTGCGACCCAGGGACAGCACCGTCTTACCCCCAGCGGCACTGTGTTGATTCATGAAGAGGTGAAAAGCCCATGTGTTCACAATTGGGGCATGACTGCACTCACCTGCAGCTGCCTGGGTCTGGAGACTAAATCCTGGGCTTGTGGGTTCTGTGACTCAGGCAGCACAAGCCGTTGCCTGCTTGTGGTCCAGGCTGCCTGGCACGTTCAGTGTTAGCAAACTAGGGGCCCACATTTCCAGGCGTGGGCTTGGGTGCCCTGGAGAATGTGAACTGCTTTATGAAGCCACTTTCACTAGAGAATATGGAGCGATCCCAGAAAGGCAATATTTGGTTGGAAGAAAAATAAATTTGTAAGGATCACACATAGGAAATGAAGGTGGTTTCTTTCCTCATACTTGAAGTCTCACGATCCAAGGTGAGACGCAAAAGGACAAATCTTTGCTGCTAAATGTCTTCAGGAGATGCCTTAAAGTTTGTCCCTTTCTGATATGTGGAATTTGAAGACAGTTGGTCTCTGTCTACGTTGTCTTCTCTAATCTTTAAAAAAAATTTTTTTTAAGTCATTTTTAGTAGATACAAAGAACACAATTCAATGCCTTTATCAAATCCACAATAAAGTTAATTTGACCTGTATTTAATAATCTGCATGATTGTGATTGTTCCACATGATAATTAGGCATAAATGGTGAGCAGTTCATATAAATTCCTGTAATTCTTATTACTTGTATACTACCAAAGCATCTTTTTATGATTTTTAAAATTTTTAATTCCTTAGCTTGGAGTGGCCTATAAAGTACCACTGTTGCAGTTTAAATTTCGTCAAGCACAGTGTGTATGCTCTGGTCGTCCAAGAAGCAGATGCCAAGGTGGGATTAGATGTGCTGGAGATTTACTGGGGGAAATGGCTGTGAAGCGTAAAGGGGCAGGGTCAGGGTCAGGCCCGGGGAGCCTTCAGACCAAGATGCACCCTGACACCTGTGAAGGGCAGGGGAGGAAGACAGAAGGTTGGGTGGGAAGAATCGCTGACTGCACAGCAGTTTCAAGAAAGATGTGGCTAGGCTGGCGGGGGTGGGGGTGGGATTGAGGAGCCCAAGGCACATGTTAAGAGGAGTCCCAACTCTCACAGGAACAGGCCTGCACTGGTGCCCCACTTTTTGGTCATTGGCTGGGAGCAGTCAGCTGGAAGCATGGCCTAGGCTTGACCACCGTGGTGGATCCAACTGGGCCATCAGTTAGCTATGCCCCCGTAGCAGGAGAGCTGAGCCAGGCATTTCCATGGTCACACCATACACACTTATGCATATTAAAAGGCACGGATAGGGAATTCCTTGGCAATCCAGTAGTTAGGACTTGGTGCTTTCAATGCCGTGGTCCCTGGATCCATCCGTGGTCGGGGAACTAGGATCCTGCAAGCTGCATGGAGCGGCCCCGAAATATAAAAATACGAAAAAAAAAAAAAATAAAGCACAGATGTGTTTGTGTGTGTGTGTGTGTGTGTGTGTGTGTTAACTGCAGGCAGTCAATTCCTGGGATCCCCTATTCCCATACCCTTTGCCAATTTCTCACATCTGAGATGCTCTCAGTCACCATTCAGGGTTTTCCCATCAGAATTGGTCCTGGGCTGTGGATTCTGCTTCTTTCTGTCTCCAGGGAAAAAGCAAGGCCCTGATGTGCTGGTTCTGTAAGGATTTCCAGGACAAGGGCATGGTTTTCCTATGTGAGGAAAGGGAAGAAGGGTTGAGAGAGCACACTGGATTCTTGGGCTTCGGGAGTGTTGGGTTAGAGAGAGGGATTTGGTAGACTCAGAATCTGTGTTGGGAGCGAGAGCTGTGGTTGGAAGAGGCAGATGGAGCATTTGCCAGAACCAGGCTACCAACCGTCACAGCGGGTGGGCTTGTCATTCTAGAGGGAATATGGGGAAACTGAGAGGGGTATGTCAGGTCCATCTGTCCTGATCCCTGCCAGGCACCCTTACACGACCAGGCAAACTTCCCTGAAGGTAGCTTGTTTTACCAGCCTGTTACCAAATAACTCCTCAGCTGCCAGCTGATGCCTGAAACTCCTTTAGCTGCTATAGAGCCTTTTATGCCATAATTAGAAAAGTTTTAAAGCAGTCCTCTAGTTTACTACACTACAGTCGATTGCCTCCTAGCTAGGTGTGTCTGTCCCTCTTTAGACTAGGAGTTATTTTGGTGCAGAGACTGTGTCTTTTCCTCATTCAGTTTCCAGCACCTACAAAATGCCTGGTACAAAATTGATTCTCAATAATTTTTTTGTTGAATTGAATGGAATTGAATAGATGCAGATACTTCTGGGAGAAGTACCATAGCAACAAAGATGGAATCACGTCAAAGTGGATAAATACCTGGGAGTGCAACACTTTGAATTCAAGTCTCAATTCCAGGACACTCTACCTGTAAGACTGTATATGAATGTTTTATCCTTTCTGCATTTTAATTTCCTACTTACAAAGTGAGACCAAAGTACCTTTCCCTAATAAACTCAGTATTCCTGTGAGTATCAAATGATAAAGAAAGGACTTTGAAATGTAAAAGTGATGGAAAAAGTTATATTATTTTTTTCTTGTTTTGGGGGGTACTTAGGATTTAGTTTAAAGGTAGCCAGTGCTTGGAGCCAGGAGAGCATATGGAGAGAGGGGTTTAAGGATACTCAAATCTGCCTGGGCATGGAGGTATTTTAGGCCATGAAGCACTGTAATTGCCGGTTGCAGGAAATTCTAGATTAAAAAAAAAACCTCTAACTTTATTATACAAAACATGAAATAATCCATGGCTCACAACTAAATAGGCAATTCCCCTGGTAGCTTTTATGCTTTCTATAAACAGGAATAAATGCTATTGACTCAATATACTTGCTTTAACAATAAATCCTATAAACAACGTAGCCACCCTTTTATTGCTGGAGAATGGTGTTTGACTGAAGAAACCTACTATTGTTTAGCTCTTTATGGTTTACCAAATGTTTTAATGTACATTACCATTTTGATTCGTCATAATTACTCTGAAAAAGGAAAATAATAGTTTTCATGACATGTCACCACTTAGTAGTTCAGAGCTGTTAAAGGAATTTTACAAGAAAAAATCAGGTGGTGGTTAAAAGCTTGGGGTCAGATAGACCTGGTTTAATCCAGGGTTTTGCAACGTGCTAGCTGTGTGACCTTGGAAAGTAAATAACTTATCTCAGGCCCAGTTTCCTGTTCTGCAAAATGGAGGCTTAACTATAACTCAAATATTTTCTAGGTAAATGCAATAGCTCCGCATTTGGATTTCAAAGAGGGAAAAGGATCTTGATTTTGGGATGAGCCCTAAGGACTTTCCCAAGTAGTAGTGCTGACATTAGATTAGCTGACAGGAGGCATGTGAATTCTTAGCACAGAGACTGTCACATACTACATTCAATAAATATTCAATATTAGCTTTACAAATAGTTTACAAAGTGTTTTCACATACTTCACTCACTCCTCCCAATAACCTCATAAAGCTTCTCTTTACAAATGAAGAAACTAACACTCAGGGAGCTTATCTTTGTCCCCGGTTACATACCAGCCAAGTGTCAGAGCCGGATCTTACACCCGGCTCAGCTAGTCCTCTAGCTGTGACCACTGCCTGTCCCAGTCAGGACAACACATCACCAGCTGTGGTTGTTAAGAAAAAGTAGATGATGGGGGCGGGGGAGGGGTATCCAGCCGCATGGACAACCTACTGAAGAATGAGAGGATCCTTTGCCAAAGGATGAGTGAAGTTAGATGGAAAAGACTCCAGTTTCTGTTTTCTCTTTTCTTTAGCGTCAATGAGCAGACCTATGACCTGAGAGTATTTCTAAGACCTTTGTAAATTCTTAGCAACCCTGGTATTTGATCGTTTGTGTCACGTAGGGGAATTTAGAGAAAATGAATCCTGTTGGTTAGTTGACATTTTGAGTAGTATTTAATTACATTTATTTTCTGTCATAGAAGTTATATTATTACTAAAAATTTGAAAAATGATACAGGACCTCTAATATAGGTAACAATATAAGTGGTTTTCTTTGCTAGACACAATCTCTATTATCATCTCAATGCCTTTGAACATTCTTTTCCCTTTCTTACTGTGTGCAATTCTATCATGGTTTGAAACCCAGCTTTACACTTTTTGGAGGTGTTTTTGTAGAGCAGTGAGAGGAAGATTATCTTTGTTAGTTTGGAAGGAGTTTTGAGGGTCATGTTAACATACTGATATGTGCAAATATACAGGGCAAGTTAATTCAGGTGTGGGAGGCTCGTAGTGCAATCAGAACACGGGCAAAGGAGGCTGCCATGAGGAGAGGAGCAGTGGAAGGGGCTCCCTTGGAGTTCGGCTCAGGATCACTGGGAAAATGATCACACTGTACCCACATGGGGTGATAACGTGGTGAGACAAGAAACCACAAGCGGTGACTACAAAGTAAGATTGGGTAGGTGAGGCGAAGAGAAAGAATATGAGGACAAAGAAGTTGTAGAATTTACTCTGGTTCCCTAAAGAGAAAAAGATGTGAGATAATCCTTTAAGTTGAGGAAAGCCATAGAAGATAGTCAGGTAAGACCTATTATTAGAGACGAAAAGAAAGTAGGTGTGGTCATTCGTTCACTGCCCCACTCACCTCATTCATTCATTCTTTCCTTCACCTGCCCAGAAAGAATGTTTAAATACCCGCTGTAGACTCAGCATGTCCCCAGATGCTTCTTTTTGGGAGGAAATGATGACACAGTCCCCATCTGCATGGGAGACATTACAAACCCACTCAGTGATTGGAGAGCACATAGACAGCAGCCTGTATATAAATTCAGAAAAACCTGGTGTCATCTGTGCTGAGGACCCATAAAGTCATAGGAAGGATGACAGTCAGGGGAAGGTAAACTTCAAATATGCTTACAGTTTGCCTAAGGTGTCCGTGTGTAGAACTCTCGTAAATTTAATGCTCAGGAAAACACCTGGTCCACAACCTCGGGAAGGGAGTCTCGTTAGCATCCTTCAGTGATGCCTACATGAGAGAGTCGATTGGGTTTCGCCCTTGCCTGGACTCGGTGGTAACTTGTGATGGAATACATTCTATGCGTAGACAGTTCTGGCAAACCTAACTTCACCAAAGGAAGAACCCTCATTCCTTGCTGAAAAGACCTGCTAACTATGACTTAATGATGTACCGCTAGCAGGAGGCCAGAAGTCTTTATGATGCCTGGACTAGGCACTAGGAGCTCAGAACTTTGAGGGCCATAGGGAGCTCCCCATGTTTGACTTCAGCAGCAGAGGTAGTTATCTATGTTTCATCTGTAAGGTCCTTTGTCAACATGAGGTTGTGGTGTGGCGGAGAAGTCAATATGCCCAGAACTGTGCATTGTTCAATTCAATCAACACCTAATGGATTGAGTAGAGGTCGAATAGAAGAGCTTCCAGGTGTCTTTTCCTCTCCAAATGACTTTTTCTCTGCCTAGTAACTGAATACTTGAGTTGACATCATGCCTGCCAGTGTTAACTGTTAGTCATATATTTTCTAGATAAGTGACACTAGCTCCCCCTTTGGATTTCAAAGACGGAAAAGGACCATGAATTCGGGATGAGGCCCTGAGGACCTTCTTAAGTAGTGCTGACAGGTCTCCGGATGGGTTAGGGATATTCTTGATATTAGGAACTGAGCAGTCTAGCCCCACAAGTGTGAGCACGCACTACCAAATCTTATGAGGCCATTTGGTAACAATATATTTTGTTACGTTTTTCAGATGTCTTCTTGGGTGGCCAGAATATTAGCCATCAGCCTGGGACTGGGTGGTTAAAAACTCCATGGCTTTCATATTAAAACAGAAATTGAAGTCAAAACAGGATCTATTTCCTGTAGTCCTCTTCCCTCCACCTGTCTCCTGCTTACCTATTTCCATTGTACTCACAGCCACTAGTCCTACTTACATCATGTCTTAAAGGCCAGTGAGATTTGAAGGTCTGTGCCAGGAGCTTATGTTAGATTTGGATCTTCTTACAAATAAAGCCACTATGTCTGGGTCTGCAATGCTCTTTTCAGGATTCTGGGGAAGAAAGGAACAATGCTGCTATGAAGATTATCCAGCTCCGTTCCCCACTTACCTGCAAGTCCCTACGTAGTGACCAAATGATTTGCAAGTGAGCTATGAAGAGACCTGCCCTGTTAGAGGTTTTAAAGTATGTATAAGGATATTTTGCAAGAGCAGCAGAACAGAACAAGTTCAAAAGGACAGAGGAAACATGCTCCAAATCTGTGGCAAACAGGATTTCATTGAAATTTACAGGATTCCTTGGATGCGTCTTTGATTCATGCACTGATTTCCCAACACTTTGAAACTATTTCAAGCAGTGTTTAAAGAAACAAAAACTTTTCTCTGTAATAAAAAATAAGTTATTCTATTTTATAGACAAACTGAAAATTGACTATTGTTTGAGTGCTTTTCTTTTTTCAAATGGGGGGAATGGTTAAAAGAAACTTCATTTTTTCTCTCTCTCTTTCTCTCTCTGCCACTCCCCTCTATTTTAACTGAAAATGAAAAACACACCATGTGACTTAGCCAAAGGAAGTTAAGGATGAATCTTTGGGGAGAGGAAGTAGTGCAACCGGTTATCATGTTAATCTTCCATTATATGAGTCAGGCTCAGAGCCAGATTTGCTGCTTATACCGAAGAACAGAATGTGAATGGTTAAAAAAGTTCCCTCCATTCTTCAGATCTGGTGCCTATAGGTCAGCTTAATATGTTTTCTAGCATCCTTGTCCTGCACACATACTAAAAACCTAAAGTGATTGGAGATAAAAGTCAGATTATTAAATATGAAATGCCTCCTCCTTTTTTCCCCTTCAGTAAATGTCTCTGTGTAGTTAATTATGAACATAAGCCACCTCAAAATTATACTTCTATGTCAATGTTTCTGGACAGTTCTCTCCTCTTGGTCTCTGGCTCGAATTTCCTATCTGTTAATGTGAACAATAAAAGGCCCTGAAGGGGCATTAAGAATACAATATAACGATGATTTTAGTGTGGCATGGAAGTCAGGATGTGGGTTAAGTTGGGGGAAAGGTGCTTCCCATTTTTCATTTGATTCTAGGCTTAGTTATTGGTTTTACTGTCTTTGAAATTCCTCTTTTCATCAGACCTCAGTTTCTGTATTTGAGTTGAGTTCAATAATTTAGCTTAGTGATGATAATGTAAGTGTACCTTATTTTATTGTTGACTTATCCTAACATGAAAGGAATGATTTTAAAAAATAGAATGAATGGGGGACACCAGGAGAGGGTGTGACATCTATTTTGTCTCCCCCAGTAGCCAGCTGTGAGTCTTTCAACAGTTCTAGGTCGGTTTCTTCAAATATGACACAATAAGGTTGTAGCAAATGACCTCTAAGGTCCCTGAAAGATGAAAATGAATTGCATTATTCTGTCTTCCAGCTTTTGATTCACCAGAGCTTCACTCTTTGATTCACTCAGTAGTTATTTACTAAATGTCTGCTACGTGTCAGGCCTGTTCTAGTTGGTGGGGATTCAGGAGTGAACACTAATGACAAAATTTCTCTCTTAGAGAGCTCATATAGACAGACAATGAGTGTATGAACAAATACATGTTTTGTCAATGGTAAGAGATGTTATGAGGAAAAATAGAGCACAACACATGAATAGAGACGGTAGTGGTGGGGGGCAGTAGAGTTCTCTTATACAGGGTGGTCAGGGAAGTTTTCTTTTATAAGGTGACATTTGCACAAGATCCTTAAGAAAGTGAGAGAGCATGGCCAGCAGAGATCGGGAGGAAGAACAATCTAGGTGGAAAGAACAGCAAATGCAAAAGCCCTAAGGTGGGAATATGTTTTATTTGTTCAAGGATGAGCAAAGATGCCAGTGGTCATCTTTGAGTAAGGAGTCAGAGTGAGTAAGGAGAAGAGTGACAGAAGATGAGCTTGGGGAAGCACGGTGGGCAGGGCAGATCAGGGCAGTCACTGAAAGACTTCTGGCTTTTTCTCTGAGTGGCATGGGAAGCCATTGAAGGGTTTGGAGCAGAGGGGTGACATGATTCGATATACTTTTTTGGCTGCTATGTTGAGAACAGACTTAGGGGAGTAAGGGCAAAAGCAGTGAGACTAGTTAAGAGGCGACAGCAACAATTCAGACCAGAGATGATGGTGACTTGGGTTAGGGCAGTAGTGATGGAAATGGTGAGAAGTGATCAGATTCTGGGTATTTTTAAAATGTAGTGTCAACAGAATTTACTGATGGATTAAAATGCAGTGTGAGAAAAAGAGAGGTGTTGGGGATGACTCTCATATTTTAGTGTTTGGCAACTGAAAGATTGGGGTTGCTATTTTCTGAGATGCAGACGAGTACAGAAGGAGCAAGAAAGTCAAGAGTTTGGCTTTAGGCATATTAAGTTTGAGATGCCTAATAAACATCCAAGTGGAGATGTCAAGATGGTAGTTAGATATTTGAATCTGGAATTCAGGCTGGAGATAATAGATGTATATAATCTCTCTCTATATATATTTATATATCATATGTATATTATATATAAATATTTGGGAATTTCCATTGTATTGATATTATTTAAACCACGGGTCTGGATGAGATCACATAGGGCCCAGGCCAATAGTTTTTAACCTTGGCTGTACATTAGAATCACTGTGAGAGCTCATACATGTATGGATGACTGGGCCTCATCCTAGACCAACTCTGGCCTAGAGTATAATGCTGGGGGTCCGCCCCGGCACTGGGAGTATTTAAAAGCTCTCCAAGTTATTCTAACATAAACCAGGGTTGAAAACCACTGACCTTGAGAGCGAGTGTGGATGGAGAAAGGAAGAGACCTGCTTCCTGCTCCCCTACAGTGTTTAGAGATCAGGAAGTTGGGAGGAACCAGCAAAAGAGACTGAGTAGGAGCTGACAGGGAGGTAAAGGATGTTGTGTCCTGGAAGTCAAATGAAGAAACTGGTTCAAGAAGGAGACAGTGATCAACTGTGGAATGTGCTGCTCAGAGATTAAGATAAAGAATGAGCAGGGATCACTGGATTAGGTCACGTGGAGGTCTCTGGTGACCAACTGGTGATGTGATAGGAGTGAGGCCTGATTCTCTTATTCTAGAGGGAATTGGAGGAGTGGAGTTGGAAGCAGTGAATAGGGGTACAGAGGAATGAGGTGGAAGCTGGAGGGGGACTGAAGGGTAAAGGGAGAGTTTTTTAAGAAGAGACACATTACAGCATGTTTGAAGGTGATCGTAGGAGGGAGAAAAGCTGATGATGCCGGACAGAGAGGCGACAGTTGCAAGAGTGAAGTCCCTGAGAAGTCCTGGGCGGGGGTGGGATCCAGGGCACAAGTGAAGGGGCCGGTCTTAGATCAGTTCATTCTTTTGGCAGCAAAGAAGGCAGAGTACATGTATACAAATGTGGATACGCTGGTAGATTTGGTAGCGGGAGTGTGTAGAAGTTAATTTTATTCTCAGTGTTGGAAATTTTGTATTTGGAGATTTGGAACATACTAGATTAGTAAATTACATAATCTTGAGACTATGCATGCTTGTAGCCTTCAGAGGCATACAAATAGATGTCAGAGAAACAAAGTAAAAAGACACTATATTAATATAGCCAACTATCTTATAGATATTTAAAATTATGTTTTAGAAGAATATTCATTAAGTGGGAAATGTTTTCAGCATAGTGTTAAGTGAAAAAGGTATGAATAGTATGCTCCAAATTTAAAAAAAGTATGAATGATATGCTCCAAATTTAAAAAAAAATACTTATGTGTATTTATACATATAACAAGACAGCAAAATCTTATCAGTTCCATCTGGATGGTGAGACTATAGGTAACTTTTATTTGTACTTTTCAGTACATTATTAACTTTATATAAAAATTACGTGTTTAGAAAAAACAAATAATACAAAGTAGAAGGTACTTAAAATACAAAAAATACAAAATACAAAAATAGGACTATTTTTTCCATTTCACAGTTGTTCACAATGGAAGTATAAATTTATAGAATTTGACTCTACAGATTGGATTAAGGTTTACAATAAACTCACACCTCAGAGGAAATATACTCATAGGTTCTGGTTTGGGTTATTCATGGAAAATATTTGATGACTAAATTAGTACACAGCTCAGTTATCTTGCATCTCAGAAAGGAATTGTAATTAAATCTACCATAAATCAAACTCTGGATTGTAATCGGGGATTCAATTTTTTTTAAGTTTTGTTTGTTGATGTAAAATGTTCAGTGTAATTGTTACTTTTGCCAACCAAGGGTGTTTCTATTTCCTCCTCTGCCTAAGGTTTTGAGATTTTTCTGAGATTCCCTCTGCTGTCCTTATTTTAGCACTGACTATGGCATGACTTCTGGAGTAATTAGGTGACCACAATTAAGAGGCAGAACTTCTCAATGTCATAATCTTTGGTAGTAAAATGGCACTAGCACTCCAAACTGAGCTCCCATGTTTATGTCATTGTAATGTATCAATCATTATGGCTAGCTGGTTGTTGGATGTCACCAGCTTTTGGTGGCCTGATGCTTATAAGCAATGAACAGTCCTTCTACCCAGACACCAGTCTAACTGAGTCTTCAGTAGAATCCCAATGAAGTTACAAGAATGTGCCATAGAGATGAGGACGACTATGTGGACAGAAAAGCCTTTGGAGAACTGACTGGAGATAAAACATGACTGTTTGATTGGCATGGGATAAAGACAGAGAGAAGGAAGAATAATGGTGACCTCCAGTAAAATGAGTTATGTTCTTCTTTATCCCTTCTAGGTTCAAAAAGGGTTACAGACCTGCTATCACAAATGGAAAACTTTCAGGTAAACAGACAACAGTTATGATACGGTGCCATAGATCCTTCAAAGATGGCACCTGTAATAAATCATAGACTGAGGGTCTAGAGACTGACTGTTGCCATCAGGGAGCTAGCATTTTATGGATGACATCAAACAGGACAGCAGGGCATTTCCAAAGCCTGAGTCAAGAATCAGCATGCACCTCCAAGAAAGAGATAAGTTCTTCTTTGGGTTTTTCTCACAGAAATCACTTAGAAAAATCAGTGTGATTTTAATGTTGGCTACATGGGTACCATATAATACATTGTAATACATATGTATGTATTCTATTATATAATATAGTCTTACACAAGAATATAGAGTATATTCTTACAGAATTCTGTAAGTTTAGAGGATTGAGCAGAAGTGTTGAGTCTCGGAGACGTGCCATCAGAGGATAAATATTACTTGCGAATTAAAAGGCACTGGAGCAGTGAGCTCTGTCCTTAGTGCCGTCATCAAAGCTTATTGCGGTGTATTGCTGCCAGCAGGCCTCTCCACACCAGCAGGTGCCAGGCACAGAGAGCCCCGCTCCCTCAGACGTTGACCCCGTGTTAGGGAATACGCTGACGCGTTATGTTTACTCCAGGAATGAACAGGGAGGCTAATGCCCTACTCCCCGAGGAGCAGCCCACGTACCATAAAGGTTTTATAGCTGTTCAAGATAGACTTCAGGTTCATTCCTTCCAGATTCATTCACGCGGCGGGCGGGGGGTGGGGGGGCGCTGGGGGGGAGAAAGCAAGGGAGGGCATGGTAACAGTAGGGCAATGTTTAACTCAACAGATTCCAATGTCTCGGAGGTGAAGATGATCAAACCCCCAACTCCCCACCCTGTTGGCTCTACACACAGAAAACGTCAAGGGTGGGCACACTGCCAGGTGTTCCGGCGAGCAGCTGAACTGAAACAGACCTGCCCTGGGAAGGGAGGGAGAGAAATAGAGCCAAGGAAACCTAAGAAGGAAAAACTGGCAAACTACCCCTATAGCTTTGCCACCGACCCATTTAAGTGTTTGTTACGGTGAGAATTAGAAAATATCTGAAATGTTATTGCTATTAGTATTATTATAGTTTTATCAGTTAAAATTTATTATGTGCTAGACATCAGGTTAAGCATTTACCTGCACTTTCTCAGCTGTTCTGCTCACCCTATGAGCTAGGTTCTATTATTATCTCCCTTTTATAGAAGAGGAAACTGAGGTTGAATAATTTGCTATTTAGTGGAAGAATTTGAAAGTAGGTCTGTTAAATGTGATTAAAACTTGAGGTGTGTGGTATCAAGAATCAAGGAACTTACTAAAGTTGCTTTAAGTTGTAGGTCCTTTGTATGGAAAGGAGTCAATCTCTTGGCTACTGAACACTTTACAAAAGTTACTTCATTGTTTCCCTATAGAGTAGATATTAATTTTCCTGTTTTAAGGTAGAATCACGAATCGAATTTAGGTTTGCCTAAGCCTAAAGCCTCCCTGTTTTCATAACACCTTACTGGGAAGAAAAGGGAATGGAAAGGAATCTCCATTTTCAGTGAAAATGGTGGAGAGATGCATGCCACGAGGAGCCACATTTATAGATAGTTCAGATCTCATTTTAAGCAGTTGATGCAACTCCTTCTCATGATTACTTATGAGAAATACTGCTTGATTTGAAGTTCACTTTCTTTGAAGCTGCTAATAAACAATAAAAATCTTAAGATACATAGAAGGAGAAAGAATACAAAGCCTAGTTTGAAATTGCAACTTGTTTTAGTTTACAAAGCACTTTCTTAAACTTTGCAATGGTTCTGCCCGTCCAGTTTTATGACTTCCCAGTCTCCGTTTTCTTTTTACAATGAGGAAGCCAACACCAATCCATAAATATTTATTACATTGTGATCATAGCAGCCGCTACCATTTGTGCATCCGGGACTTTACAGGCATTATCTTGTTGGTTCTTCACAACCACACGGAGGGGCAGACAGCCTCTCTTGAGCAGCAAGGAAATTGGGCTTCACAGTGGTTCCGTGGCTTGCCCAAAGGCAGAAAGGTAATAACTGAAAAGGCCAGGATTTGTTAAGCTTGGCCAGTGTTCTTTTTCTTACATTATACCCGTTTTCAAAGCAAGAAAGTTAGATTATCAGCCTCTCAATACTTGAAAATCGGCTGGAGAACGTGAAACACTTAGAGATAATGTTGATCTCTTTACCCGATTTTACATGCATTGAAACAAAGGCAGAGTGCAAATGATTTATTCATGTTAGATCAAACAAGTTCTTATTTGAAAATTGAAATTTTTCGTTTCAGTTTTTAGTTCTTTCGTCCTAATGACTGGTTTCCCTAAAGACGTGTTTCTGTAACAAAAGATGAAGAAAGTATGACAAATTAGAAAAAAGAAGGGAGAAAAAAAAGGAGAAATATAAGGACAAGAGGGCAAAGGCAAAAAAGCAATTGCATCAACAATGAAGAGTCTAGAGCAAGTAATTACCATTTGTACTTTTCACAGGGGAAAACCTGGACCCAGAGAGATGAGAGAACTTTTCCCATGAATGAAATACAGGTGAGAGTTCTCTTGGGCCCTTTCCTTCCTGAATTGCCCTAAACCTAGTTTCAAAACAAGATTCCAAGTTTCCAGCATTTAAATGTGCATAGGATAAGATTTATAAATTCCAATTAACTTTCGTGTCCTTGTCCCTCTCGAAAGGCATACATTTTAAATTTATTTATTTATTTATTTATGGCTGTGTTGGGTCTTCGTTTCTGTGCGAGGGCTTTCTCTAGCTGTGGCAAGCGGGGGCCACTCTTCATCGCGGTGCGCGGGCCTCTCACTATCGCGGCCTCTCTTGTTGCGGAGCACGGGCTCCAGACGCGCAGGCTCAGTAATCGTGGCTCACGGGCCTAGTCGCTCTGCGGCATGTGGGATCTTCCCAGACCAGGGCTCGAACCTTGTCCCCTGCACTGGCAGGCAGACTCAACCACTGCGCCACCAGGGAAGCCCCAAGGCATACATTTTAATGACCCGTCTACTTCGCTGCCCCTGAAGCTTGCCTCCCCCATGGCCTGTAAGCAGAAATACTTAGCCCCTTCCTGTAGGTTCAGTGCCATTCCAGATGCTTGAAAAAGTTAGGGTTTTGATAAAAGCAAATAAAAAGTCTCCTCAATCCATCGGTCCACATTGCGTTGTGGTTGATTCTTGTAGTGTTTGCTGTCATTTCTTTATACTAAAACCAAGCTCCTCCCCTAAGTGACCCTTGTTAAACAATGATTTCTCAAAAATAACACCAAAACAAAGCTGAGTTTACTGTTGTCTCAGTAAGGGAGAGCATGACCTTGAGAGAGTCTTTAAGTGATGTCTCAGAGTGGAGTGCCCTCAGGGGGCAAAGTTGGGATATTTATGAGGTTTTGGAGTCTAGTTCAATGTAGGTCTTTCAGTCTCAGGGCTTGATTAGGGTTGGGTAAGGATCATGATATAAGAGTCTAGGACCGGAAAATGTAGTAAGGCAAGGATTTTATAGCTGGGGATTCAAAGAATCTTAGAGAGAAACTATCATTTGATTCTACCTATTGAAGAACTGAACCATTTGATATTCATTTAAGTGGGTTTCGGGGGACGTTCCTAAAATGAACAATACAGTTTATTTGCAACTTTTATCTTCCTGGGCAAGAGTTTCTCAAAATATTAAAGCCATGTTAATGACTGTTGGGGAACAGTAACATCATGTTGATGTAGATAGTAAGCTGTGTGGTTGTAAATGGTTTTGCTTCTCAGTGTCTCACTTTGTGATCATTGTTCAGCCTAAGCTAAAAGGTAGACCATTAACATCAAGACCAGTCTGGGGATGGTTATTTCACCCATCATGCCTGTGGGTTTTCTTGTTCTTTTTGATGGATCATGTAATGGACATCACAAAACACAAAGAAGGATCATTTGATAGTGGTTATATAGCAACATTTAAGACTCTGGAGATCATACCTCTAAACATTGCAATATGGACCGATTCTATGATCAAGAGTTCATTGTTCACTTCTCAGCCAGGAACAAAGGGCACCCAATTTAAACCAAGAGAATAGAGCCTATCCCCAATCCAAAGTGCCCACAGATTCAGATAATTTACCAGATTACTTACATTTAGGATTTTTGCTTTCTAATTATTTTGAGTAATATTATAGATCCTAGAGAGGTCTACAGGGATCTAAGCACAACATTCTTCCCCTAAAATAGTACATGTTTACCCTCAAGAGGCCAATATTATATCTAACGTGGCTCTATTCTGATCCAACACCTGCCAGATTTCATGATGCTTCCAGGCAAGGAGTTCTATGGCTGTGGTGGCATTATTGAACTCTTCTGCATTTTCTGAACCATGGCATGTAATATTTTTGCAAGTTTCCATTTGAGGTTGTCTGGTACTTCTATGAAGCCATTCTCAGAGTGCCAGAGATTATCTCTGTGCAGTTTATATCCGGATTTCTCCCAGTACCTTTTTCTGACTCTGGATGCAATGACTGGCATTCTATAAAAGCTTCTTTGAACAACCCCCACCCCAAGGTTTAATCTCTCAGTTTACCATTAGGGCTAGAATCTTAGTGAGTGCTGCCGTCTGGTATAAAGAGTAGCAGGGATTTGCTCCATGTTATCCCTTTTTCTATGAGCCCCTACCTTTATATAGCCATCTCCTTAGGAAGCATTAGACCACCCAGAAGTTCTTTAATTTGTTGACCCCATTCTGAATTGGGGTTCCTGTTGGGGTTTAAGAACGCTTATTTACAAAGTATTCTAAAATTATGGACTATCCAAAAGCATAGCTACTATCAGTGGAAATTTCCCTTCTATTTCTAGCTAGCTTTCAAGCTCTGGTGAGTGCACCATGTTTTTCCATCTGAGCAGATTTTGCTTCTGGTAAGGAGTCATAGTCTTACCTAGAATTTTGCTGAATCAGTGTTAAGATATGACCTGTTAACAAACAATATTGAGTCTGGGTTTTCTAAAGGAGTTTCTAATAAATCTACTTAGGGCATAGATGTTTTATGAACAGAGGTTAAACAGTCACGAATTTCCTATTTTAAGTAATGGAAGAAAAATAACAGGATTTTAAAGTACTATAATGACGACTAGAAATATATGAGGGAGAAAATAGGATTTCATGTGCAGTAAGCCTGTTCGCTAAGAAGTGTGTATTTTCAGTAAGTAGAAAGACTGTACAGCATGAAGGACCATCAAATTTAAAGGATACCCTAAGACCAAGTCAGCAGATATATCTACTGGTTTAGCTGCTGTGATTATTGAGGAGATGGG
Source organism: Balaenoptera musculus (assembly GCF_009873245.2). NCBI lineage: Eukaryota > Metazoa > Chordata > Mammalia > Artiodactyla > Balaenopteridae > Balaenoptera > Balaenoptera musculus. The sequence goes on along the minus strand of NC_045798.1, from coordinate 39,852,089 downwards.
TAGGCTTTTGCCACTGGGTCAGGAAGGGGCGGTTAGTAAGCTATTGATCTCTCATAGTTTCCATAGAGTTGAGTCAGAATGCCAAGAACTTATCCAGTTAATTAGATTTATGATAATTAGATAGGCCCAGACTGGGAGGTTGTTCGAGAGCTAATATTAATTAGACCTGTTCATGTTTAGATTCTAAGGGAAGAGGTTTGGTCACTGAGAATTTGGTTAAGTCCTATAATGGAGTGGCAATTAGAAAACTTGAGAATCCATGACACTTGAGTCAGTGAGATTGAAGAATCCTCTCAATTATCTCTGGCCCAGTAAAATTTTGAATGACTTATAGTTGGTTAGGAGTAAAGGATTGACTCCCTTGGGATAAATCATATCCTAGATCAGGGCATGACTTTTACTTTTTCTGTAAAGGACCAGGTAATATAGTCTCTGTCACAACTGTTAGAGTTGTGGTAGTGTTAAAGTAACCATAGACAATAAATAAATGAATGGGTGTGAATGTTTTCCCAAAAAAATTCGTTTACAAAAGTAGGCAGCAGGTTGGATTTGATTAGTGGCTATAGTTTGCCAATCCTTGTCCTATATAATGAAGTTACTTTGACAACATTTTGCCTTCTCTTTGGAAATATGCCTATCCTGAGGTAGAACAGTAAATAGATAGATGGAGACAGTCTTAGAGTTTACCTCATTTTAGAACACAACAAAAGGTTTTCCACATACTGCAAAAGAGTAGGACAACAGGGAGAGTTAAGGTCCTTGTGGTCCTGGTTGAGGATTTATGGAAAGCAGCAGATGCCTCAGAAAACCCCTGGAGCATCACGGTCCAGGTGCATTGTTGATTTGCCTTAGAGAAGGCAAACAAGTATTGACTATTTTGAGCTAAAAGGACACTAAAGAAAGCAGAACACAGATCTACAACTGTGTAGTATGTAGTCTCAGGAGGCACTTAACACAAAATGGCATTGGATTTAGTATCAATACTATAGGGAAGCCTTGAAAGATTATCTTACTCATGATCTGATGAATCTATACCTTGTCTATTGGGGTTTTTGCCTGGAAGGACAGGAGTGTTACAAGGGCCAGGATAAGGTATGCTGAGTCCTTTTTCTATTAGACTTAATACAATCAATTTTAGTCTTTCTTTAGCCTCTGATTTAAGAAAGTTTTGTGCAAATTTGGGGAGAACTGGGTTAAGATGGGTCTTGGGCCATGGCAGTGAGAATGTCTTGTTTGGATTTTGATGGACCTGTAACGTTGTCAAGTGCTGGATCCCTGAAAATATCACCAAGACAACTTATAAGTAAGATAAAGTTGTTTTGGGGACTTCTCCAGCGGTCCATTGGTTAAGACTCCATGCTTCCACTGCAGGAGGTGCGGGTATGATCCCTGGTCAGGGAACTAAGATCCCACATGCCCTGTGATGCGTCCAAAAAGTAAAAGAACTTAAAAAGAAAAAAACAGATAAAGTTATTTTTCCCTAAGCTATTAAGGAGAGCACTACAATGACAAGAGTTTTAGCAGTGTCTCAGAGGGTGGGAGGGCAAGGTGGGCATATTTATGCGTGTTCAGAATGTGGTTTAAGGTGGGTCTTAAATTATGAGGGCTTGCTTAGGATTGGCTAAGAATCCTGATATAGTAGTTTAGAACTGGGGACATAGAGAGATGAGGGTTTTGAGGTGAGAGATTCAAAGAGTCTTCAAAAGTAAATTATCATTTGTTACTATTTATTGTAGAAATGAATGAGTTGATGTTCACTTAAATAATGTAGTTGTTTGAACGCTTATCTTCCTGGGCAAGAGGTTCCTGGAATAGTGATGTCATGTTGATGAAGACAGTGTAAGAGTAAGGCCATGTTGATGTAATCAGTAAACTGTGTAGGTGTAGATGGTTTCCGTTCTCACTTTTCATGCCGGGATTCCTGTCTCGGATTCTGGTCCTTGAAGAAATTGGGTGCTGTCAAGTTGTTAGGACTACATCCTGTCTTTCACTCCATTCCTTGTAGTTGGCTCTCCATGGTTTTCCACAGCACCACCCTCCCCACCTTCCACCTGATCCAATCCGTAATCCATTTATTTGCTGTACTTTGTCTATTCCTCTTGGCTACATTTCCTTGTCTTTAACCACCTGACTGACTATGAAAAATTCTGCCAAAAGTTTTGCCTGTAACCTTTTTTCCAGATTCCACAGCATGATATAATGGATGTGAGTCTGGGCTATGTTATTTACCAGCTGCAATACATTTACCCTCTGCCTCATTTCCTTCTTTTTTTGTCTATAGTGGGACCTTTCATGGTTTCCTGACTCCCTTGTATAGGTCTGTCTAGTCTCTGACTCATGGCCATCCCTCACTTGGTCAGTCTTGCCCAGACAGAGCTTCTGTGCAGAAAATAATGTTGTGAGCAAAAGCTAAGCTCTAGAAAAACCAATCTTGATGTGAAATATATTAGAGTTAATGCTGTTTTTTTGTGAGTAAATTCTCCCAACTCTTAGATCTTAGTTCCAGATCTGTCATTATCCGTGTGACCTTGAATCAGTTACTCTTCCCTCTCTAAATCTCACTTAATTCCTCAGGTTTAAAATTTTAACTGCAATTTTGACCTGATAGGAGGATGTTTTTGTAATTCAGGTAAGTTAGACTAGAATGGTGGTAGGGAGATGGAGAGAGACCCTGAAAATCAGCAATTTTAACAAGTTTCCCAGGTAATCTTTATACTTAATGAAGCTTGATAGCCTTTATGTATTTTAAAGCTATGTTTTTAGGTATTAAAAGGTTCAAACTTTCACATTTTCTCATTGGAGTAAGCCTTTTTTCTGTATGAAATACATTTCTTTCTTCACATTTAATACTATTTGCTTTAAGTTCCCTATTGTATAATAGTAATATTTTTATACCTGTTTTCTCTTAGCTAACATTAGCTTGCTATCTTTTCTATCTTTGTTTTTAATTTTTCTGATTTTTGATTTGAAATTGAAAATTCAAATCTCGAAAAAAATTTCAAAAATTATTTTGTTTTATATGTAACACATGTAACTGAAATAGAGTTGGATTTTATTCTCCCACAATCTGATTGAGAAATTTAACACAGCTGCATTTCTTGTGATTAATGACATATTTGGATACATTCCTGACATCTTGCTTTATAGTTTCATTTGCCACGCTGTCCTCCTCATTTCTCATGCTCCCTTCCCTTTCCCATTCATCTTCCCCTCTCTTTCTCTCTCTTATTCCTTCCCTGTTTTTTAATATGTTGATCATATTTTCTTTATTCTATTTTTCTCTAGTGGTTTAGAAGTTCAGGATCCTATTCCTATTCTTCTAGTAGTTTTACTTAAAATTTAAAGGACATATTTAAATTTACCTCATTATCTAGGTATCTCAAATTAATCAATATTTATATCAGCCTCTGCTTGCTCCCTCGCTGCATCAAGACAAGAAATTTAGCATGCTTTCAGTTCTCTCTGCCTTCTTTCAGTCTGCCCCTAACCTTTCATGTTGAGACTATCCAGAATTTTTAGTTATTATTTTTTCATACTAATAATTATTTTATGTAACAATTTTTTGTACTAATAATCATTTAGAAAATTGTAAAATATACTGATTCATTTGCTCATCACTTTTTAATTTCAAGTTTTGCATTTTTTTCTGAATAATTTTTCATTTTTATGGAGTATGTAATTAAATAATTCATAGAATGTGTGGTCAGTTTATTGAATATTTGTATGCTTATGAACTTTTAGTTCTGATGCTAGTTTGGCTAGGTATAAGATTCTAGGTTCAAATTTCCTTTAAAACTTCTGAAAAATGAATAACAGAAAGATGACAAAAAAACTTAACCATCTGGAATTTAAGAGATACTCTTCTAATTAACCCTTTGATCAAAGAATAAGAAAAATGGAAAATTCAAACTAATTAAAACATAATTTAGAGGAAAACACTTCATGCCAGAACTTATGTTACACAGATAAAGCTAAACTCAAAGGAAATTTTATAGCCTTAAGAATCTTAATTATTAAGGAAATAACATTGAAAACGGTGGAGACAGTTGCAGTTGGATTGGAGTTGGGAAGGGAGGACAGCAGGAATGCATTCAAGTCACCATCTTCCTTGTTGCTAGCACTTTTACTGTTTAATTTTTATTATTTAAAACTTTGAACAATTTGGAATTTATTTTGGTTCAAGGTATCAAGATGGATTTCACTTCATTTTCTCCCCCAAAATATCTAACCAGTTGCTTCAATAACTTTTATTACATAATCCATATTTTGCTCTTTAATATGAAATTCCATTTCAGTCATAGAATGAATTCTCAAATGAACTTTGGTCTATGCTTGCATCACCTATTCTGTGCTATTTATCTGGATGTACGTTTTGGCATAGCTCCTGGCTGTTTCAATTACTATACTTCTGTAATGCATTTTGATATTTGGTAGAACAGGATCTTTTTAATTCTTATTTTTTACATTTTAAAGGCTCTTTGTTGCATCTTTAATCTTTTAGATGAATTTAAAATATTTTTTCAAATCCTAAAAAAAAAAAACCAAATGGGAATTTGAATGGAATTGATCGTATAGATTAAATAAAGAGGAATTGACATCTACTGTATTACTCCCTCCCAAGAACAAATCATTTATTCCCCCAAATTAAAAAAAAAAGATTTAGACTTCCAGTTTTTGCTCCAACATATAAAGAATTTGAAAGTTGTCACTCTCATTCTCAAGCAAAAAAACTGAGCAAACTGAAAATCAATAATTCCTCTTAGATCCATCAGAGAATTGAGGTCACAGGGCAAACCAACACTCCCAAAATTGGGGAGACAGGCAAATACAGAGAATCACAGCTTACCGGGAGCAGAAGCCACAGGAGCCAGGAATTGTTAGGAAAACTGAAACTGACATTGCTGAACTGCTGGAGACTGAGTACAGATTAACTTGAGAGTGAAAAACTTAGTGGGGTGGCGGCTTCCCCAGGCTTTCATGAGTTATATCTTCAGAAGCCCCAAAAGGTTCTCTCTTACAGTGAAGACTGAAGACAAATTCCCCATGCTTCCAGCAAGGTGGAGAGGGGAGGCAACCACTTTGAAATATGCCCAGGGGAAAAGTAGCCATTTTGAAATAAGCCTGGGGCATTCTGTTCTCTGTTTGCTCTCAAAGGAATTTACTTTACGAGTCAAACTGAAGTGGAAGAAAGGGAATATCCAGCTGTAGGCCCTGCTAACCTTCCTGTCTCATCTGAGTGGAGGTGGGGACTGAGAAGCATTGTGAAGGTCACAGTCTAAGGATGCAGGCCCAGTAGAGATTGAGATCTAATCATAGGATTACAGAATGCTTGCCTCCACCACACACCTTATCAAGACATCAAAAGGGCTCCTGTATAATAACAGATTACCGCTGAAAGGACTGCAAGGCTCACACTCTATTTAAGAAGGAGTTTCTAGGGAAACTAAAGTACAATAGGGGAGACAAAAACAAGGACACTAGAGGAGACTGAAGCCTCAGACACCTGTAACTACAGCAAACAATAAGCACAGTGTAACGTCTAGCCAGATAAACCCTCACACAAATGGCCTATTTACCTCTGTTCCTATTACCCAGTACATTATATCTGACTTTCAACCACATTTAGAAGGTATGCTAAAAGACAACAAAAACAAAAAAGTCTGGAGAAACAAAGCAAGCAACAGAACCAGACTCGGATATGGCAGAGATTTTGGAATTATTACACAAGGAATTTAAAATAACTATGATTAATATGCTGAGGGCTATAATGAAAAAACTGGACAACGTGCAAGAACAGATAGATAGTATAAGCAGAGAGATGGAAACTCTAAGAAAGAATTAAAAGGAAATATAAAACACTGTAACAGAAGTAAAGAATGAACTCTGATGGGCTCATCAGTAGACTGCACCCAGCCAAGGAAAGAATTAGTGAGCTTGAAGATATGTTGATAGAAACTTCTCAAACTGAAAGGCAAAGAGAAAAAAGAATGAAAAAAAAAAAAAGCAACAGAATATTCAAGAAATGTGGGACAATTACAAAAGTAATACATGTAATAGAAGTACATGTATTCATGGAATACATGTATTCATGGGAATACCAGAAGGAGAAGAATGAGAGAGAAGGAGAAGAAAAAATATTTGAAGTAATAATGGCTGAGGATTTTCCACAATCAATGACAGACACCAAATCACAGATCCGGGAATCTCAGAGAACACCAAGAAGGATAAAGACCGAAAAGTTTACACCTAGGCATATCATATTCAAACTGCAGAAAACCTAAGACAAAGAGAAAGTCTTGAAAGAAGCCAGAGGGGGAAAAACACCTTACCTACAGAAGAACAAGGATAAAAATACATAGAAATTCTCTTCATATGTCAGGTAAGTAAGAAGAGAGTAGAGGGAAATATTTAAAGTCTTGAAAGAAGCCAACCTAGAATTCTGTATCCAGTGAAATTATTCTTCAAAAGTGAAGTAGAAATAAAGACTTTCTCAGACAAACAAAAATTGAGGGAATTTGTCACCAGTAAACCTTCCTTGCAAGAAATACTAAAAGAAGTACTTCAGAGAGTAGAAATATTAAATAGGTCAGAAACTTGGATTTATATAAAGAAAGGAAGCATGTTAGAGAAATTATACATGAAAGTAAAATGAAACCTTTCATTTTTTATTCTTAATTTATCTAATATATAGCTGTTCAAAACAATATTATGTATTGGGTGATTATAGCTTATGGACATGGAGATGAATGACAGCAATGTCATAAGGGATGGAGAAAGCAGTTGGTCCAAATATATCAATTAAGAGACAGAGACTGACAGAGTGGGTTAAACAAACAAACAAAAAACAAAACAAACAACCCCCCCCAAGACCCAACTATATGTTGTCTGTAAGAAACTAACTTCAGATAAGAAAAAAATTTAAATTTATCTGTAGTCACTTAGATTTCTTCATTATAGCTCTGGCATCTATTTTATTTAGTTTTTTTCCCTAAGTTTTTAGATCTTTTGTTGCTATTATGAATGTATAATCGATAGGAGCCTTGATTGTGAATAACATAAGGCAGCTTAAACTAACTTTAGCAAAATATGAAATTTATTATTAGACTATAAGAGCATCTCATGGAATTTAAGGATGGGAAAACAGCTAGCCTCAGGAGTCAACTGGAAATAGCAACTTTATGCCCAAACTACTCTTCCTCCTTGTTTCATCTTTACTTCTCTTTGTACATCTGCTCATTATTCCTCTTCTCTCTGTGGACCCAATTCCTTTTATTCTCCAGTCCATAGGGTATAAAATTTGGCTTTTGAAAATGGCTGAATTTACATTTTATGTCTCTCTGTGTCTCAGTTCCAGTTGCCAAGGATGTGACTTGGATTGCCCAAGCTTGAATCAGCTATCCACATTCTGATTCAATACCTGTAACCAAGGGTACAAGATCCCATGGCACAACATTATGACTGGAAGACTATTGTTTGACCCTATGGATGGTAGAGGGATTTTTTTTTTCCAGATTTTGAGAGACTGTGCAGACAACCAGTAGGGGATCTACTATAGATCCCCTATAGAACAGAGTGTTTGTTTCCATGAAATATTCTTCCTGGCCACTGTGTGTGTAGGAGAGAACTTACTGAACACTATACTTGTGTTTTATTTTCATAGCTTTTGGCAAGAGGGATACCTGAGCGTTCCTTTGATAGCCATAAGAGGTAGTAATTCACACTTTGAGGATCAGAAGGTATTTTCTCCACCTAGGGATTAAGCCTTTGTGATTAGGGTGCTCTAGGCATGTGCAGTCTACCCTGAACATATCAATCTGTAGATAGCCCTGCAATATTTGAAGGGTTCAGCCCATCTTCCTTTGTTCTTTGAGAAAGGAAAGAATGTTTTGTGTTTGAGGATTGAAAAGCAAAGTGACCCAACTCCTAGGTGGGTCTCTGGGACTGAACAGTGGGCCAGTGGTCATGGGTTCCACTGTAGAATGGACTGAGCCAGCTCTGCATAGTGCCTCTGAGAGAACTGGGCCTTTGGAGGGGAATAGAGAGCCTGGAAAAAGCAGTGAAGGGCTACCAGGTTGTAGGATAGTGAAATTACCTTTGAGTGATCTCTTTTAGAGGAGCGTGGTGAACTCTGAGGAGCTGAGGGTCAGGAGCTTGCGAAAATCTTTTATAAGTAAGATGAGCAAGGCCAGACAGGAGAGGAGACCTGGTGTTGTGTAACAGCATTAGCAGGTGGACACCAGGGTTCTCTCATTTCCCTCATTTTGGAGGGAAAGTTCTGCAGACCTCCTTTCCAGGACATGGTTCTGGGGTAGTTCAGGAGAGACAAGGAAGCCCTGAAATGTGATAATGGCCTTCTTGCCAATCTGGTATGTGGGACTTTGAGCTAATTCTGAAATTAATGTTGAGAAATAAAGAAATATCCTGAGTATCAAAGATTATACCTGTTAAATTTGTATGGAATTAAGGTACAGGGTTTTTGGTGTTTCTATGAATCTGGTGTCCTAGCTGCCCTCCATTTTCTTTCACATAAGATGAAGGCCTGTCACTATGTCTCTGCACAAAGCACTAAGAGACAGAACTGTTGTTTGAGCAAGTCTACCTTCTTGGCCATGTGAGATGTCTCCAGACAAGCAATATAGAAAAACCGTGCCTCAACTAAGACCTGAGGCAGCCAAAAAATAAAATAAAATAAAATAAATAATAAATAAATCTTTAAAAAAGAAAAAGAAAGAAAAACCATGCCTTAGACTAGTCCAGTAGATGAAGGAATGGCAAAGGACTTTATCTTCTGGTTTTCTCCCATTTCCTGTCTCTCGTTGATTTAAGCTCTCTCCTTGAAGAGTTAACTCTTTCACATTTCTGGGTTGTGTTAACTGGCCTTTTCAACAGCTATTAGGGAAACCAATGTCCATGTCCTGAAATGTGGTCCTTCCTCTGAGTTTGAGAGTGGAGGAGGAGCCAGAGCCAGTGACTCTGGATGTGGGATTCAGGCAGCAGAACTTCACACAGTGTGGAGTTTGTCACCACAGCAACAGCTGAAATGGAGCAAGTGGCTGAGGGTCTGGGGGACAGGTGACACTGAAAAAATATGAGGAAACACACAAGATTATCTAATACAATATATTAGCAGACTTCTGATTACAACTTATTAGCCAGATCTGTGTCATGTGGAAACACTTAGCTAAATGGGAGGTCGGAATATGAGTAGCTTGCCTGGAGCTGAGCACCTGGCTGACCCTTCAAAAATCTGGGTTTAAGTAGGAAGGATAATGGGGGAATCAATATTGGGTAAGTAATGGTAGGTGTGCCAGGCAGGGATTTTTTTACGGGCAATAGTAACCAATTTTCCTAAATATAAGAAAAAAAGAAATTTGTTAGAAGAATGTCAGTAGTAGGTGTTGGATAAGTGTTTGTTGAATGGATGATCGCATTTGAGTGGGGCTGTATGTTTCCAGCTGGGATTTCTTGCTAATGCCAACATATTGTGTGAATATCCTATAAACCAAACTCAGACAGTCATTTGCTCATAGAGAGATCATCAGTGGTCATAACCTGGGTTGGGGAAGCCATGGCCTGAGAAGGCCCTTTGAAAGAGAGATGTGTGTTCTGGTACTTTCTAGGCTCCATTTGAAAGCCAGTGATGTGTTACTGTAGAATCAGAGGAGTAGACAGTAAATGAGGAAACTGAGGCCTTTGGAGCTTAAGAGACATGCCCCAGGTCATATAGCTACTGAGCAGCAGAATTAGTGTACTTTCCGTAAAGAAAGCATCAGTGTACTTCCTTTTGCTAAATCAAGATAAAAATAAAAATGATTTTACAAATACAGTTGGTGAGCCCGACATGTGGGTGTGCATTTTAAAATTCCCCAAATGCATAATGTTCTTGTCTGCCTAGTTTCAGAAAGTGTTTTACATTTCTGTCATTCTGAGTGCTATGACAACATCAGGATGGCAGTGGCAGCTAAGAAAACACAGAAAACACGTAGCACGGAAAAAGAATCAGTCACAACAAAGGCTGGCTTTCCTTATCAGTGTGAACCCAAGAACCCAGTGAGCACCCCAAAATATACATTGATGATGATGCTGTGAGTCACTGTTATGACTCACAGCTCACTGACCACTACAAAACAGAAACTGGAGGATAATTTACTGCCCAGGCCAAAAGGACTTGAAAGAACTTTCCCACCCACCATATGAGTGATATATCAAATTAGGGATAAGGCGCCATCGCTTTCTTCTTCTTGGAGTGGATTAATTCTCCCTCTTTGTGCATCTCCCCCGAGACACAGAGCCAGATAAGCCTCTGGTTTCACTAATAATCTCTCAGTGAACCGTTTTATTCCTGTACCTGCCTACTTGGGCTCGTTCTGCAAAGAAATCTAACCCATAAGAGTGCCTCAGCACACAAAAATGTACTTCATCACTCCTCAGAGCAAGATGGCTTCTTGGATCAGCGTTTTATGCCTTCCCTCCCTTGACTGTGACACTAAACAGACCTATAATAAACCGTCCTCGACTGCACAAGTAAGAAATGATTCTCAGGGCCAAGGCAGTTTGTTCTCCAAAACCGTTTCCCTTACTTGTACGAATCAAGGACCCAGCGATCACAATTTGGGGTTATAGACAAGATTAGAGGAAAGGCTCATTTTTCTAAAGGAATGAAGGTGTCTCCAGCACCTTCTCAGCAGGGCTGCAGTTGTACTCACGTGATCTTTGTGCTTGGGTTGGTGGTATTCCTGCCTTTCCCAGGAGGGTTCTGAGGAGGTCTGCGACCTGGGTTCACACGGGTTAGGTCCTCTCAGGAGCCGGGATGTACACTAGGAAGCTCCTCTCTCTGGCCGGTTCCTGACACCGCCCAGGCCAGCTTCCAGGGCTTTGCCGCACCAGTCTACGTAGCGATGGTGACACGGGCCTTCTGGTGTCAGGATGCTGTCCGGCATCTGGGTTTTCTCTCGTTTAGAAGACAGCCCGGTTAAAAATAGTCTCGTACAGCCATAAAGTATCCCCTGCTTTTGGAGCAATGGATGCTCTTTAAGGAAACACTCCAGGGTGAGAGTGTTCTGCCCTCACCCCATTCATTCCTTCCACACTAATACAAAGCTCTTTTTTTGCCAGCCTTTTATATTGACATATAAAATTGTAAGATATTTAAAGTGTACTTTGTGATGATTTGATATATGTACACATTGTGAAAGGGTTCCTCCCATCTAGTTAACACACCCATCACCACACACACACACACACACACACACACACATTTTGGTGAGAACATTTACGTTCTACTTTCTTAGCAAATTTCAATTATATGATACATTGTTATCAACAGTAGTCACCATGTTATACATTAGATCCTCAGACCTTATTTATCTTATAGCTGAAAATTTGTGCCCTTTACCCCCCTATTTTTCCCTCCTCCCAACTCCTGGCAACAACTTTTCTATACTCTGTTTCTATGAGTTTGACTTTTTTAAAAAAAGAGTCCACATATAAGTGATACCATGAAGTGTTCAGTTTTCTCTGTCTGGCTTATTTCACTTAGCATTATGCCCTCAAGTTCCATCCATGTTGTCACAAATGTCAGGATTTCCTTCTTTTTAATGACTGAATAATGTTCCTTTGTATTTATATACATATCACATCTTCTTTATCGACTCATCCATTGACAGACACTTAGGTTGTTTCCTAAAAAGCTCTTAATGGCACCAAGAAGGCATTTTTCTATCTGAGCTCTTGCACTGCTCAGGGATTATTAGAAATAAAGTATAATTAGGCAACCTGCAAGGTTGCCCTGATTCTGCCTGATGCAGGGGCCACCCTGGCTTGTTTGCACACTGAAGATTGTTTGAATGATCCTGCAGATGAGAAGTCACTGGATATCAGTATTTTCCTAAACAGAAAAATATACTAAAAATTGAAAGGAAAGCTGCTACTTTGGTGAGGTGAGCCCTGGAGAAGACGGCCAGTATATCTTCCTTCACTGAGATTTCTTTCCCATCCTCATCACTCTTTAAATCAGTATCAGTTGAATTCCTACTTAAGCTAGGCTTGGAGATGCAGAAATAACACTGCCTGAAATAGAAAAAGAAGAACCAAAGTGGTGAGGCAAGTCATCTGTTGAGAGTGGGTTGAATCAGTGAAATTAAATGAAGTTCAAGTCCAAAGAGCCAGAGTGCCTTGAGTTAAGAGCTTGGGCAGTTGTCAGGGTTGAAGCTGAGGTTTCTGAGATTTATCTATCTTGGCTTAGATCAGTATGTGTGGTACACTTTCCTGTTGAAATATCAAATAATATCTTCATATGGTCAGCTTGTTAGAACTCACTTCTAAGTGAAACGTTTTCATTCATAGTTTAAATGCAATCCTCGTCAAAATTTCAGCTGCCCTTTTTTTTTTGGCAGAAATTGACAAGCTGATCTTAAAATTCATATGGAAATGCAAGGGAACTTGAATAGGCAAAACAATCTTAAAAATGAATAACAAAATAGGACTCACTCTTCCTGATTTCAAAACTTATTATAAGGCTACAGAAATCAAGACAGTATAGTACTGGCATGAAAATAGAAATATAGCTTATGGAACAGAATTGAGAGTCCAGGAATAAAGCTTTACATTTGCGATCAATTGATTTTTGACAAGGGTACCAAGGCCATTCAATGGGAAAAGAGCAGTCTTTTCAACAAGTGGTGCTAGAACAACTGGATATCCACATGTGAAAGAAGAATGTTGGACCCCCAATGTTGGACCCCTACCCTACACAACAAACAACAATTAAAATGAATTAAATACCTAAATATATGAGGTAAAACCACAACACTTTTAAAAGAAAACATATTAGTAAGTCTTTATGACTTTGGATTAGGCAGTGATTTCTTAGTTATGACACTAAAAGCACAAGTGGGAAAAGAAAAATAAAGCTTAGTTGGACTTCCTTAGAATTTAAAAATATTTGTGCTGCAAAGGACACCATCAAAAAAGTGAAAAGAATGCAGAGAACTGGAGAAAACATCTGCAGATCATGTATATATAAAGGGACTTGTAATCAGGATATATAAAAAACTATTACAAATTATCAATAAAAGACAACCTAATTAAAAATGGGCAAATGATTTTGATATACATTTCTCTAGAGATATACTAATGGTCAATAAGCACATGAAAAGATATTCAACATAATAGTCTCCAGAGAAATGGAAATAAAAGTATGAGATACCATTTTATATCCACTAGGATGGTTGTAATAAAAAAGACAAACAATAACTGTGTTGAAAAGAATGTAGAGGAATTGGAATCCTCATACATTGCTGTAAAATTTCCATAGTAGCTGCTGTGGTTAACAATTTGATGGTTCCTCAAAAGTTAAACATAGAGTAGCCATATGACCCAGCAATTCTATTCCTGGTTATCTGCCCAAAAGAAATGAAATCTACACAAAAATGAACTCAAATGTTCATAACAGCGTTATTCATAATGACCAAAAAGTGGAAACAACTCAAATGTTCATTAACTGACAAATGGATAAACAAAATGTAGTATATCCGTACAAAGGAAGATTATTCAGCCATAAAAAGGGATAAAGTACTGATACATGTTACAACATGGATGAACATTGAAAACGTTATTCAAAGTGAAAAAAACCAGACACAAAAAACCCACATATTGTATGATTCCATTTATATGAAATGTACAGAATAGACAAATCCATAGAGACAGAAAGTGTATTAGTGGTTGCCTAGGTCAGTTGGGAACAGGGAGTGACTACTAATGGATATGAGGTTTTTTGAGGGGGTGACAAAATGTTCTAAAATTAGATTGAGGTGATTTTTGCTCAACTTCATAAATATACTGAAAGCCATTGGATGATATACTTTAAATGGGTAGATTTTATGGTATGGAAGTTATATCTCATAAAGCTGTTAAAAATAAATGAATAAGTAAAAAGTGAAGGGAAAGTATACTATAATTTTTGGCAAATGTTTATTTAGACTTTTTCTTTGCTTTATCAAAATATATACATATTTTATGATTATTATTTTTAAAAATGGAACATACTACAGATACTAGTCTGACATTTTGAAAATTTTGTTATGCAATGAGCATTTTTCTTAGGTCAAAATATTCAGATTTCAATATTTATAAAGGCCAGAAATTAATCCATTCATTGGTATTACATAGCTTATTTAAACATGTTTCTTGATGAATATTTAGGTAATTTCTAATGGCTTTTAAACAAAGAACACACCAGTGAATATCTTTATACATTTATCTTTGAGTAATTGTGTACTTCCATAGGATGTTTTCCTTAAACTAGGATTGTCTTCAAAGTTATTTTTATGACAAACTGGGAAGGGCTTAATTAGGTGCTATGTACCATTTTAAATTGGAAGTTCTCCAGATTTACGTTTTAACTCTGAAACTTCATCCGTTACCTGAAGTTTTTCTTTAAATACATAAATTATCCTTTTGGAAAGGGAAGAGATTTTTCCATATCCATGAATACTCTTACTCTTATAGAATATAAATACATTCACCATATATTGTCTGACTAATTTACATTTTGGAAATATCTCATAAAAAAATTGCTAGTCCAAAGAGTTAACATGCAAAGCTATGATATTAATCTTAAGCCACACAGTATTTACCTGTAGATTTTATATTTTATGCTGCTGTATTGACAATATCCTTTAAACATTTTCTTTTAAATTACTTATGTTCATTTTTAGAGTTATTTCAACTCTGAGTATTTTAGTTCTAGTATAAAGAATTAAATCTAGAAGCAGAAAAGACATGTTCTTCTGATACGTTTCTAATCATGATCCAGAAAACCTCAACTTACTATATGAATAATCAATGATTATTCTATTGTATATAATCTTGTCATGAGATTCATGCAAAAGAGGAATGACCAGAAGAGAGATTTGAGCTGCTCCCTGGTCAGGTGTACTATTCACCTGCTCTCTAGTCATGCTGCATTCAACAAGAGCAAATGGTGACACACATTTTCTGTCTTCTCATTTTGTCCCTCTCCTAGTTTGTCTCAAGTAGGAAAAATTATTCTCACTTTTTAATGATTATGTAGAAGCTTGACTTTGGTGTAGATTAAAATTACCCCAGATGTCAGCTCTATGACAGTTAGTATTGCACTAGTTGGAAGTTACAAAGTCCTGGCAAATATCTCTAAAGCAGAATGTAGACTGTTTCTCTCTAGTCAACCTTAAAAGTAGTTGGATTTCATATAATCATGGATGTTCACTTTGGATGGAACCTTATATATAATCTGGTTTGATGTATGCATCACATGTATAAAAACATTGAATTTGAAGAAGATGATGTGATGTGTTCCAGGTCAAATGGATTAGTGGCTGAGACAGGACTAGAATCCAGGTTTTTTTAATTTCCTTTTTCTTTATTCCCAGTTCTTTTGGTCTTTTCTTTTCTGAAGGCTTGAAAAGGAACTAGGTGTCCTTTCAAGGTTCTTTCCAGCATTGGGATTCTGTGGAGTAGATTATAGTTAAGGAATTTTGATAAACTTGGCCTTGTTTCATTTATGTTAACTTTCTGAAAGAATATAATTGGTTTTTTTCTTTTTGTAAAGTTTCTTTGCTTATTAAACCTGCCACCTGCCAATTTGGAGCGATCTGCCATTTCTCGCCCTTTTTCTATGGGAGCCAGTTTCAGATTTCACCCAGGAAGCTCCTGAGGTTGTGACCCAGCAGCAACAAGGGATCTTTTTACTGTCTTCATAGTTTTGCCTTTTTCAGAATGTCATATAATTGAATTAATAAAATATATAGCCTTTTTCAGACTGGCTTCTTTCACTTAGGAATGTGCATTTAAGGTTCATCAATGTCTTTTGCAACTTGATAATTCATTTTTTTAATCAATTACTAATATTACATTGTATGGATGTACCAGCTTATTAACTCATTCACCTATTGAAGGATATCTTGGGGGCTTCCAGTTTGGACAACTATGAATAAAGTTACTATAAACATTCGCATGTGGGATTTTGTGTGGACAAAAGTTTTAAAATAAGTTGAATGAATACCTAGGACTGAGATTGCTGGATGATAAGACTATACCTACCTTTGTAATCAATAGCCAAATTGTCTTCCTAACTGGCTATGCCATTTCACATTTCCACTAGCAATGAATGAGTGTTCCTGTTGCTCTACATCTTCTCCAGAATTGGTTTTAGCCATTTCTGGATTTTAGCCATTTCTGGATTTTAGCCATTTTAATAGGTATATAGTGTGGTATTATTGTTTTAATTTGCAACTCTCCAATGACAAATGATGTTGAACATCTGTTGACATGTTTACTTGCTATCTGTATATCTTCTTTGGTGAGTCATCTGTTCAGATTATTGCCTATTTTTTAAAACAGACTTTAATTTTTAGAGTAGTTTTAGGTTTATAGAAAAATTTGGCACAAAGTATAGAGGGTTCCTGTAAAGGCCCTCTCCTCCCCTTCAATTCTCTCTCTCTTTTTTTTTAACATGTTGCATTAGTGTGGTACATTTGTTACAATATGAACCAATATTGATACATTATTATTAACTATTATGTTTGAATTCTATAAAATACCAGAGAAATTATTCCACAATTAGCAATTTATTGTTGTCAATGAACTGAATGAAGCATGCCATTGTAATGAAAATGCTAGTTTTGGGCTGCAAGCTCCACAGGATACATTTAGTCCTGTACTTTGTGAAAAGGTATAAGGGAACTAATTATTGTAGATGAGTTTCTCTTTGGAGAGACTAGTTTATTCACAGGAAACAAAGAGGATTACTATTATTTGAGAACCTGGGAAAATAATATCAGTCTTTTGGGTCCTCCTAATTTTATGGGCATGAGTGGACAATAGCTTTGGGTCCAGGCTCAGAGGAATGGCATGAATCATTAGGACAACAACAACAATGCATGACATCACATCATGTCTTGCATTAATGGTGGTCACCTAATCAGTTCACATCATTTTTTGTGGCACTGACATAATGGCCCTGGGTTATATTGATGGGACATTAAATTGCATGTTCTAATCCTTCCACTATTGGTTGGATCTATTCTTGATTTGAACACAGATGTTGATATTTAGAAGATAAATCTATCTTGTTAGCTACATACTGGTCAGAATTGTGAATCTCAGGATTGGTGTTTAGGAAGCACTGGCGCCCCTGGAAAATAGAGTTTTCTGCTTGGATAGAGTGCCACTGAACTTGATATTAATTCTTATTATTGATTTCTATCAATGGAGACAGGGGCTTCTGAGGGAGAAAAGAATTGTCTTGCTCAGAAAGTAGTGTGGGGCTTCCCTGGTGGCGCAGTGGTTGAGAATCTGACTGCTAATGCAGGGGACACGGGTTCGAGCCCTGGTCTGGGAAGATCCCACATGCCACGGAGTGGCTGGGCCCGTGAGCCACAACTACTGAGCCTGCGCGTCTGGAGCCTGTGCCCCGCAACGGGAGGGGCCGCGATAGTGAAAGGCCCGCGCACCGTGATGAAGAGCGGCCCCCGCTTGCCGCAACTGGAGAAAGCCCTCGCACGAACCGAAGACCCAACACAGCCAAAAATAAATAATAAATAAATAAATAAAGTAGCTATAAAAAAAAAAAACCAAAAAAACAACGCAGCTTTCTTTAAAAAAAAAAAAAAAAAAAAGAAAGTAGTGTGGGTAAGCAAGCAAGTCTGAGCATCTTAGTAGCTATTCTCTTGGGTTCCACTCATTAACTCTTGAGAAAAACAACCCAAGAAAATCCACAGCACAAAAAATATGCAGCACTGTGCTTGTGATTTATTTGACATTCTTGCATCTTCTGTTCTGGCTCCTGTGTGCCATTTTAAAGATCCTGTTCTCCAAGAAACCAAGAGGAAAAAGAGGCACACAGGCACAAATCCTAGAGGTCTCCATTATCTTTTGAATAATAAGTCAATCCACTGGGTTTCCAAGAGCCTCCAGTGTTTTCCACTGGGTATAAAGGGATTCACTCTGGTTTCTGGCTGCCTTGGTCCTTTATAAGATCAGTTTTCTTAACAGTATCTCTTTCCCCAGTATGGGGCTATCCCTAAGCAGTACAGTTTTCCTTTGCCTAAGGAACTGTTGCTATTTTGATATTCCCCAGAACTCTCTTTTCCCTGTCTCCTTCACTGTTGCTTGGGAAAGGAAAAGCAATTTCCTTCCTTGGGGAACCCTAATCTTTATTTGTATTTCTATTTTGAAGCAGAACTCTAAGTTTTGTCATGTTGTCACTCACTGTAACAAAGACAGAGGGACCCTTCTCTATGTACCCTTGGAGAGAAGGGAAGTGTGGCCAGAGGAAACTAATTGGTTGACAGAGACTGGAAGTACAAAAACCATCTCAATGTATTATTTGTTGTCAATACCTTTCTTCATTCCTTTTGTTGATTAGTTGTTTCCTTTACGTACCACAGCTGGAGATTTCTGCAGTTGGGGATTCTCTTTATGATTGTCTTGGTGTTCTTTTGGTCCTTTGGTAAAGGCATTTGACCTAATCATGATAAGCTGATGAGTTGGCTTCATCTATAGAGTGGAACAAGGACTGTTGGCTGAGAAAAGTATGAATGCTGAAGCTGAGGGCAGAGTTGGCTCATGGAACATTTTGTCTGTTCTCTGAGTTTCTTGTCCCAGTATGTCAACAAATTTGTTTTTGTTTAAAGACTTTCCCACACAAGTGTCTGCCAAGTTCAGAAGACTGCTTTTTGAGATTGATCTTGGTTTTCTTGGAACAAGAGCTGAGATCATATAATAAGCTCAGTTGGTCTTAGTGAGTGAAAGTTGGGAGATTTTATTTCCAAATACATCAGCCAGATCTGGGCATAAAAGAAGAAAGAAAGGTCTGGACACTAGGTGGGTATGGGTGGGAGTTGGAAGGAAAGAACTAGTGAAAGGAGGCTTTCACTTGTGTCTACTTTTCCCACTTGTTTGTTTTTTTATTTAACATCTTTATTGGAGTATAATTGCTTTACAATGTTGTGTTAGTTTCTGCTGTATAACAAAGTGAATCAGCTATATGCATACATATATCCCCATATCCCCTCTCTCTTGCGTCTCCCTCCCATCCTCCCTATCCCACCCCTCTAGGTGGTCACAAAGCACCGAGCTGATCTCCCTGTGCTATTCCCACTTGTGTTTAAGGCTCTCTAGGTCACTTGGAAGTAAGGCTCTGAGGTTGTAATGGTCCATGCTGAGATTGACTCTGGTCATACTCTTATTGGATTTAAATTAGGCTGGTTTATTAGAAAAGAGTCTTTAGGTTTCTGATCTCTAGATTGGTAGAAACATTGTCAGTATGCAGAGAAGTTCCAAAGCATCCATTTATAGGCTAGACTAGAAGACTCCTTTCCTTTGAGGCATAAAAAGCACTCCACTGTGATAATCCCACTTGCTGGGACCTCCTTAAAAGAAAGAGGCTACAAAAATGTAATTTAATGGGCATAACTTAGAATGTTCTTAGTGAAAGTAGAAGATAAGTATCATGGTAGGATCACAATGTCTGCTGGGTTGTTATTCAAAAAGGGATTATAGAATCAGGCAGGCTGGGAAATGGCTGTGCCCTGATGAAGGAAGGCATTGATTGATCATTGTGGGATGCCATGTGTTCCTTGAGATTGGTTTGTGGCTTTAGGCCACATGGCAGTTGAATGAGAGGAACTTGGAAGTTTATCAGAGACAGAAGTGTAGGGGATCACAGTGGCCATTGTGAATACTAACTCTAGCATAGGCTTTCAGGGAGGAAATAGATGTCTGCCATGCCCACAATCAAAGAGAGCAGCGTTGCCTTGGGATCTTACTAACTTCTGCCAATACTAGCCAAATGTCTGATAGCACTTTGAGGTTGTAGGGAGACCCAATATACACACTTCTTTCCTGACTAATCTTATGACAAAGAACAAGATTATAAACCAAGAGTTTCTGATGGAAACCGAGACTCTAGATGTTAGAAGCTTAGGTATGCAGCAAAAATGGGCAGATTAATGCTAATACTTAATACTTGGAATGAGACTGACCTACCCAGCCTCAGGCACTGCTGCTCCTCTGTAGGCTGTCCTCTATGGTGTCTGCCCTCTAAAACATCTGGCATAGAGGAGCATTGCTGACTACCAAGAGGAAAAGAATGATAAAACGATGCTGAATTGTACATGTCTAATTCCTCTCCCAGACTCATCAAATTGTGTAACTCACTCTATATCCATAATGAGAAGTAAGGGGTATGCCAAGAAACCAGAAGCACTTGGAGAAAATCCTTCCTCAAAGAAACAAGGAGTGGGGAAGATGTGTTCCTTCCTTTTAACAAGTTCTCTCGGCATAGACACCAGCATTTTCATGATTGACGCCATCAGCAATAAGAAAATTATGCCTTTTTCAGGAAGCTTTGGGGACTATAGCATAACAACAGAGAAGATAAATGTTTAAAAAGTAATAATCTCCTCAGCATTGTTAGTGCTTTCCAGTGTTTTCAGAATTCCAGGAGGTGATCTGATTACATTAGCCCGTTGAAGGTGATACAAGAGAATAAAGTTATGAAGAACAAGATAAATTCATATACAGTCCTATGAAATTCATATGTTGTCAAAGAATAGGAGTTGGTCAGTTATGAGACATTTTTTGAACACTCACAGCTCATAAAGAGTTTATAAGAGAACACAGAAACTAACCAGTGCAAAAGAAATAGACATTTGCAAGTACAAAATTTTATTCTAGTGAGAGTTAAGTCAATGATTTTGCTAGCGGGCAGGGTTAACCAGGCAAAGTTTCCGAAGAAAGTGAATCTTGACCTGTGATGAAGAGATGGGGAATGTGGGAACAGTGGCCCTGAGTTTCCAGGCATATGGTGAAAATCCATAGAAACAGGCTGGAGAGTTTCTGATGTCATCCAAGGTTGAACATGAAGTATTATGATGCTTCTGCCACTTCTGCTGTTGATGGAAGGAAGATAAATGTTGTGACAGACGCCCACAATGTTTTTGGCAAGAAGTAAAATTCCATTTAGTGTGATGCATTTCAAGGGGAATGACCTTTAAACGCAGATATGGCATATTTTTGGCTTATTGCTGAACTTTGGGGTTTGGGATCTATACAAATATGGAAGGCATCAGGTGAAATGCAACACACTATCTCTTGGCCAATGTAATTGACAAAGTGAAAATTGCAACAGTTACCCACATACTGTCTGAAACAACAAAAATAACACTCAAAATACCAGCAAGGGCTTTCTCCAAAAAAAGGAAAATCACTAAAACATATGCTAAAGGCTACCTATATTGTTATTTCTAATTCTCATCTCAGCCTGAAATCAAATGTATAGTTGTTTTTTCTTTTCTATGTAGTAAGAGAAATACTTCTGTTCTTCTTCACTAAAGTCAAAGTGACAGTGAGGGTCAGTGAGATATCCCCAGGCAGGTTCTCCCGTAGATCTTCTAATATGCACTACTATCACCCCAATAAAGACCTAGTACACATTCATGGTTTCTTGCTTTTAACTTATTTTCCTTTCACTTTACCCAGCTCAAGCCTACTGATAAATATTCCTACAATACTTATTCTTTGTTTGCTAATCTAAAAACTTTTTAATAATTCTCTATTCTCTGTAAGAAAATACTGAATTCATTAACTTAATATTCAAAATGATATATAAGATGGGCCTATTTTTTTCTTTTTCTTTTTTTTTTTTTAAGGAAGCTTGAGGCCTTTTTATTGACAATTCTCCATATACACAGACACCCTTTTAGTTCTTCTCCAGTGTAAATAAAGCATGAGCACTTAACTCTCATTTCTCAACAGGATGAGATGGGCCTATTTTTTTCAACTTTAATTCTCTTATTTCATCACACAAATTCTTCTGTATGATTTACTCATACTGATTTACTCATTGTTTCTCCAAACATCTCTTTGAACTTTCCATTCACTAAGTCTTTGCTCACCCTAGTCTCTCTTATCCTTCCCCTCCCTCTATCTATATCCCTCCCGTAAATACAGGTTCAGCTAAAATCCATATTCTACATGAAATTCTCTCCAAATAGTGCAGTCAGGTTTCTTTTTTTTTAATTGTCTGTACTAGTCATGCATCATTTACCATAT
This sequence comes from Balaenoptera musculus, assembly GCF_009873245.2. Classification (NCBI taxonomy): domain Eukaryota; kingdom Metazoa; phylum Chordata; class Mammalia; order Artiodactyla; family Balaenopteridae; genus Balaenoptera; species Balaenoptera musculus. Next base: position 39,829,994 of record NC_045798.1, on the reverse strand, counting down.
TTCAAATGTATTCATTATTTTATGTTCATGTTTATACATCTTAACTTTTCAACAAGATTCTTGAGGATAGGAATCTTTTTGTGTCCTTATTAAGTCCTAGCAAAACTCTTTCACATTATAGATTCCAGTGATTAAGAAAAAATTTTCAGAAAAGTGAAAAGGTGAAGGAAAATGCCACAGAAGTGAGTACAGTAGGCTTCTGAGGCAGTAAAGCACTTTCGAACTAAATGGTAATGAAAACATGACATCAAATATTGAGAGTTGCAGGTAAGCTCACTTAGGGGGAACATTCGAAATGAATACATTAGAAAATAAGAAAGGCTGAAAACCAGTGCCTAGGAATCTATTTCTAAAAGTTAGTAAAAGAACCATAAATTAAAACCAAATAATGTAAAAAGAATAAAATAACAAATATAAGAAAATAAGTTAGTAAAAGAGAAAAGAAACATAAACTAAAGAACTTCTAAACAGTATAAATTTCTCTATTTGAAAGACTAGTAAAGTTGATAAAGCCATAGCAAGAATGATCAGATAAAAGAGAGAAGGCAAAATAGCTGGTATCAGAAATGAAAAAAACGACATCACTACAGATCCAATAACCAGTAAATAGATAATAAAATATTACAGAAATCTTTATGCCAACAATTTTATTGGAATTGGTTATTGGAATATCTCACATGACTATGGGAAAGACAATGATGCAGTGAGGTGCAGTGTCCACTGGAACCAAGACTCAAGGCTCCCAAGCCTCTCTTTCTCACATGTCTGTTTTTGCTTATCTCTACACTGGAGCCTTAATTTTTGCCTATTGCAAATAAGCTTTCTCCACATAGTGGGAACCATGGCAACCAAAAGTTCCTGGGTTTCACATTCTATGCTTCCCACTCCAGAGAGAGGCTGCCTCTCTTTTTACTTCTGCAACAAGAATTTGGGGGTAAGGACTAATTAATCCAGATTAGGTCAGCTACCAACCCATACCTCTGGCTAAAGGAGCAGAGTCTTATAAATAGACATGATCTGTGTATGGGGCCATTCCCAGAGAAGGAGGAAACCATCACCACTTACAGGGTCACTGTTGGGAAAGGCAGCCTCATGCATGCAGTCTTTTGACCCCTACTTGGCCACATAAAAATGGGCCTCAGGCCTGGAACACTTCTTTACCAAGAGATGAGGAATCCTCACAGCCTGTGCTGGGCTTGGTTCCTTGAGTGGGAATATCGTTCCCTGTTTTGGACTTTTATTCTGTTTAAGCATGTGTCAAATGGTACCACTACTATATCTGTCCCTGTGGGGAGGGGATGGGGTCCTTCATTCTGAGGCACAGGAGGAACGCCTGTAGGCTAATCACTCTATGGCGGCTGCCTGGAGGGGCCCTCTGGCTATGGGGGACAAGCACCCATTACCGAAGCTGATCTTGCTCTGCGTCTTCTCTATGTGAGTAATGAGGTGTTCCATCCAGTTCTTGACTGCATTGGGTTTTCCTTGGCGACTCTGATACCAAGATGCAGTGGGCAGAAGTGTTTGAACTTCTACTCCTGGTGATAGGCAACAAGTGTCACTTGCTCGACAGTTACAAAGAATGATGTCTAATGTGAATGATATGAAAAATAAAGCCAAATAACAAAATTCATGGGTAGCTCCAGTAAAAAGCCTATACCTGCGGAAAGAGTGTTATTCATTCTTTATCTGAGCTCCAGGACTTTCATTTTAACAATCACATTTCCTGGTAGTTGAAGATTTGAGGATGAACCAGATCAGGGGTGAAAGACAGAGTGCAGCTGCATTACTTTGCTGAGTCATATTCTAATGCAGGATATCTAATAAGCAAAGAAAAAGAATAGATACCAAGGAGTCAACAATCATTCTGGAAAATAGGTTTTGAAAACAAATGTGCCTACTGCAGGAAGTCTGTCTTTCCAGTTATTCATACTATACAGCATCTCTCAAAACTAAGGCAGGTAGGATGATGATCTACAACCATTCTCAGACATTTGCCAAGTGATTTTGCAATAACATTTAAGGAATTTATGAAAATTAGCCTTTAGTTTGAAGGCTCTTTTGTGTGGTTAAAATACCATTTCGGGGGGAAATTTTAAGTTCCAATGGGAAAAGAATGTAGTTTGGGTTGTGGGTCAAGTTGGGAATATTGGATGAAGGAAGAAGGAATGACGTCACGGTGAAGAACACTTAGTTCAGGAAAAAAAGTGCCTCATTTCCCAGAATACTTGCTAGGGAAAGGTGGAAAGAAAAGGGGGAGCTACCCACACAAATTCTGCTGGCTTACGCTTGATATTCTATTAGCATGCCTAAAAGATGAGTTATAACATTTAGTATCAGAAATGTAGTGGTAATCAACTTTTGATGATTCAAGGAAAAAAGAAAGAAACATATAATTTAAAAATTATTCCTACTTGGCTTTGGAAACTGGTCTGTAAATTAACACTAATGTTAGCATAACATATTCTGTATTTTTTTAAAGTTAAAATTTGTCTGGGTGATCAATTTATAGCAAAACATTGAAGCTACCTCATTCTTTTTGATGGCTGAAGAGTATTTCAGAGTATTTGAATATATGGATTATCATAATTAACCAGAGGCCTATTAGTGGACATTTTGTTTAGTGGACATTTTGTTTATGTCCAACATTTTGCTGTAACAGAAAATACTGAATGAATAGCCCTGTACACAAGATGTACAGGCTTGCCTCTGTATTGTGTTATAATTTCTCCCTCCTCTTCATGACATCCCTTCTACCATTCCTTTCCCACCTTAAAACAAAACAAAACAAAACAAAAAGCAAAACAAGACAAAGCAAAACCCAAGGATATGAATAGCTAGAAATAAACTAAATTGGTCATTGTTATTACAGGAAAGCTTCATACCAAATATGAGCAATAATCTGCTTATACACATTACATTCTCTTACACAATCCCTTTTCTTTCATCACTCTTCTCTGCTTGGTTCTCTGTATCTGTGAGTTTTGTTTTGTTTGTTTGTTTAGATTCTATGTATAAGTGAGATGATGCAGTATTTATTTTTCTCAGTTTGACTTACTTCACTTAGCATAATGCCCTCAAGGTCCATCCATTGTTGTCACAAATGGCAAGATTTCCTTCATTTTTATGGCTGAATAATATTCCATTGTGTGTGTATATACCACATTTTCTTTATCCATTCATCAGTTCATGTACACTTAGGTCATTTCCATATTTTGGCTATTATAAATAATGATGCAATGAACATGGGGGTCATATATTTCTTTGAGCTAGTGTTTTCATTTTCATTGGATAAATATCCAGAAGTGGAACTGTTGGATCATATGCAAGTTCTATTTTTAATTTTTTGAGGAACCTCCATGATGGCTGCACCAGTTTTCATTCCCACCAGTAGTATACAAGTGTTCCCTTTTCTCCACATCGGCTCTAATATTTGTTATTTCTTGTCTTGTTGATAATAGCCATTCTAACAGGTGTGAGGTGATATCTCATTGTGGTCTTGATTTACATTTCCCTGATGATTAGTGTTGTTGAGCATCTTTTCATGTACCTGTTGGCTGTCTATATGTCTTCTGTGGAAAAATGTCTATACAGATCTTCTGTCCATTTTTAAATCAAATTGTTTTATTTATTTATTTTTTTGCTATTGAGTTGTATGAATTCTTTATATATTTTGTATATTAATACCTTATTAGATATATGATTGGAATATTTTCTCCCATTCAGTAGGTTGAATTTTCATTTTGTTGATGATTTCCTTTGCTGTGCAAAAGCTTGTTTATTTTTTCCCACTTGTTTGTTTGTTTATTTATTTATTTATTGCCTTTGCTTTTGGTGTCAGATCCAAAAAGTCATTGCCAAGCCCAATGTCAAGGAACTTTCCAACAATGTTTTCTTCTAGGAGTTTTATGGTTTCAGGTCTTACATTCAGGTCTTTAATCCATTTTGAGTTAATTTTTGTGTATGGTGTAAGATAGTGGTCCAGTTTCATTCTTTTGCATATGGCTGTCCAGTTTTCCCAACACTAGTTATTGAAGAGACTGTCCTTTCCCCATTGTATAGTCTTGGCTTCTTTGCCGTTAATTAATTGGCCATGTATGTGTGGATTTATTTCTGGGCTGTCTATTCTGTTCCATTGATCTATTTGTCTGTTTTTATGCCAATACCACACTGTTTTGATTACTATAGTTTTGTAATATAGTTTGAAACCAGGGAGCATGATGCCTCCAGCTTTGTTCTTCTTTCTCAAGGTTGTTTTGGCTTTTTGGGATCTTTTGTCGTTCCACAGAAAGTTTAGGATTGTTTGTTCCATTTCTGTGAAAAATGCCATTGGAGTTTTGATAGGAATTGCACTGAATCTTTAGATTGCTTTGAGTAGTATGGGCATTTTATCAATATTAATTCTTCCAATCCATGAGTGCGGAATAGCTTTCCATTTATTAGTGTCTTCAATTTTTTCATTAATGTCTCATAGTTTTTAGTGTACAGGCCTTTTACATCCTTGGCTAAATTTATTCCTAGGTATTTTATTCTTTTTGATGGATTGTAAAAGAGAAGGTTTTTCTTAATTTCTCTTTCTGACAGTTTGTTATTAGTGTATAAAAACATAACAGATTTTTGTTTATTAATTTTGTAAACTGCAACTTTACTGAATTTGTGTATTAGTTCTCACAATAACTAATAACTGCTCATAACTTACTTTTTCCTCTGTATTAGTCATGGTGTGGAGAAGCAGATCAAGAATATCCATCACATGCTATTATTTACATAAATTATAAGTGAGATTTTATTGTAATATAGCCATTATCATTTGGATACATTTGTTATAGCAATTTAGCCTACACTAATTACTAAACCTTGTATTTCTATTTTGTTGAGCAGTTTGTTTCCATCAACAACAGGTTGTTGTTATATGAAACAACAACAGGTGTTGAGTTATATGAAATTCCTTTTCAGTATGTATAAAATAATCCAATTGTTTATTCTTTATTGTATTAGTATGGTGGTTTTTACTGATATACTTTCTAACATGAAATCTTACTTGAATTTCTGGAATACTCCTCAGTTGGCCATGGTATATTATTTTTTTAATAAGCTTTGGATTCTGTCTACTAATATTTTGGATTTTTGCCTTGATATTCATAAGTGAGATTAGTCAGTAATCTTCCTTTGTTGTTCTTTTCAGGTTTTGGTATCACTGATTTCATAAATTGAATTTAAAGTGTTGCCTTCTATGATAGGCACCCTCTAAAATGGCCCTACTTTCTGGTATTCTTGCTCCTGTGCAATCTCCATTTCTTGAATGTGGGTTGAAAACATTGACTCATATCTATTGAGTCGGACATGGCAGTAGCCATGGAATGTCACTTCTAAAAATAGGTTCTTAAAATACTGTATCTTCCATCTTGTACACTCTCCCTCAGGTTGCTTATATTGGGGGAAGCCAGCTGCTATGTCATGCAGCAGCCCCGTGGAGAAGCCACCATGAGTGAGCTTGGAAGTAGATTTTCTGGGGTCCACCAAAAGCCATGTGAATGAGCTTGGCAGTAGAGCCACCTCCAGTTGAACCTCAAAGTGACTGCAGCCTTTGCTAACATCTTGATTGTAGCCTGGTGAGAAATCCTGAGCAAGAACCATCCAGGTAAGCCACTCCTAGATTTCTGACCAGCAGAAACCGTGAGATAATAAATTTTGTTGTTTGCAATCACTAAGTTTTGAGGCAATGTCTTAAGCAGCAATGGATAACTCATGCACCTTCTTTGTGTATATTTTGGATAAGTTTAACTAACACAAGAGTTATCTGTTTCTTAAAGCTTTGGTTCAAATCTCCTATGAAAACTTCTTACTGTGGTGCTTTCTTGCGGTTTTAGTTTTAGAGTAGTAAGGTTTACCAATTTTTTTGGTTTATTATTTGTAATAGTATGTTCTAATAGAGTCAGAATTAAGAGGTATCTTTTGAGTTATCTCTATTTAAAACAAATCCTTTAGTGCAATTTAACTTTCTCCTTGCCACCTCACTATTCTTGGCCTTTGTTAATATTATCTTAGGTTTTAGATAGGATAGGATGTATTAAATTTATATGTTGTACATTTATTTAAAATAATATAATATCTACATTCAGTTTTTAAAAACTTTTTTCCGAGTGCTTTTACTATTTAATAATAATAATAATGGAGACTTTGAACATGTACAAAAGTAGACAGACAATATAATGAACCCACACATACCCATTTCTAGTCCCAACAACTGTGAATCCATGGTGAATCCTACACTTTTCCCTCTCCCATCCACTCCCTAAATTGTTTTGAAGCAAATCCCAGATATCATATTTCATTCATAAATATTCCAGTATGTATCCCTAAATATCAGAACTTTAAAAAATAACCATAGAGACATTATCACAACTAAAAAATTAATTTCTTAATTTTTTTCTATCACTCAGTGTTTAAATTTCTGTTTATCTCATAAAATGCGTGTATTTTTTGCCATTTCTATAGTTTTTTCAATTTAAGAATGTTATATAAATGAAATTATACAGTATGTAATCTTTGGGGATTGACTTTTTTCACTCAGTATAATTCCGTTGAGATTCATCCAAGTTATCATGTGTGTCAATAGTTTGTTTCTTTTATTTGCTGAGTAGTATTCCATAGTATGGATGTACCACAGTTTGTTGGACTATTCACCCCCATTGAAGTTTTTCTGGGTTGTTTTTAGTTTTTGGCTATTATAAATAAAGCTACTATGAACATTTGTATACAGGTTTTTGTATGAACACAAGTTTTCACTTTTCTGGAATAAATGCCCATGAGTGTAGTTTCTGGGTCCTCTGGTAACTGCATGTTTAGTTATATTCACTCTTTACCTTTTAATTGGTGTATTTAGACCATTTACATTTAAGGTACTTATTGGTATGTTAAGACTTAAGTCTGCCATTTGTTATCTGTTTTCTGTTTGTTTCCTTGTTTCTTGATCCTCTTTTCTCTTTTTTTGCCTTTCTATGTGTTACCTGCACATATTTTTAGGATACCATTTAAATTTATTTATAATGTTTCCCTTGCTCTGTTCAGACACAGCCTTGGGTCCAAGTTCCCTCTGTCCCTCATAGCTGATCACTCCTCACAGGCTCCACTGCCCCCTGCTCTGTTGTGCAGCCACACCACAGGGCAGGTGGGCCCGCATGGACTCTTGGCATGTATTGGGGTGTGAGCTGTGTTGAACCAGCCACCATCAGAGTTCTGGGCTGCTTCTGATGCGCTGCTTGAGTAAACGCCAACTATGGCTGCTGCCCCACCCAGACACTGCCCTAAGACGGAGTAGCATCTGCGGCCCATGGTGGAGCTTTCTCCCTGGTTGCAGTCCCTAGGTCCAGTGCCACATTGTGACGTGGAATAAACTGGGCTTGCACGAACCCAGGTGATTGCAGGAAACCTGCAGCCACTGGAGCATTCCTCACTCCACCCACTGCCCTGCCTTGGGGGCAAGCTAGTGTTAGAGTTTCATTTCTTAACCCACTTTGAGTTGGGTGAGGCCATGTGACTAGTTCTAGCCAGTGAATTGTGAATGGACTTGCCAGTGGGAACTGTCCAGAGCTCTCTTTCCCTCTGGAGAAGTTCAAGACGAAACTTCTGCATCAGCCTGGACCTCTGAGTAACAGTAATCAGCAGATGATCCCAACTCCTTCCCCTGCACCATAGGTACTAAGTGTCATCAAAGAATAACCTGTGCTATTTTCAGTCACTGAGGTTTTGGGGTTGTTAGTAACTATAGCTTCATTTAGCTTATACCATCTGATACAATATTAAATAGCATTTTCAAGAGGGGTATATAGTTTATATATATATGTAAAGCCTTGCACATTTGAAAATGTCTTTCCCATATGAAAGACAAGTTAGCTGGGGAAGAAAATGCTTGGAGGTTACTCTTTTCCCTTCAAAATTTTTTATATGTTCCTCCACTCTCTTCTGATATTTACTGTTGCATAGAAAAAATATTAGGCTACCCTTTGTAAACTTTTTTCCTTTTCTCTGAATTTGAGTAGCAATTCTTCTTTAATATAATATTAAAAAAAATTGGAATATCTACGTTTGGGCTTCATAAGTTTTTTTTACTTGGAATATAATGAATCTTTTCAACATGTATGCACAGGTCTTTATGTAAGTCATAAAACTGGTTTTTATCCTAACTCTTTGATTATTACTTCATTCACTTATTCATGCACTTATTTAGTAAACATGTACTAAACACCTACTATGTGGCAGGAACTGTGCTGAGTGCTGAGGATGCAGCAGTGAACATGTCATATGAGTCCAGAAACTTTAAAATATTTTAACAGCTTTATTGAGGCATAACTTACATACTATAAAATTCACTCATTTTAAATGTACAACTCAACGATTTTCAGTGAACCTACAGAGTTCTGCAGCCATCACCACAATCCAATGATAGAACATTTGCATCATCCCAGAAATATCTCTTGTGCCCGTTTGCAGTCACTTCCCATTCCCATCCATTCCTAGTCGTAGGAAGCCATGATTCTAATTTCTGCCTATAGATTTACCCTTTCTAAATATTTTGTATAAGTGGAATAATACAGTATGTGGTTTTTGCTTCTGGTTTCTTTCACTTAGCATAATGTTTCCAACATTCATCCATTTTGTAGCGTGTGTCAGTATTTCATTCTTTTTTATGACTGAATAATTTTTTGTTCTATGGCTATACCACATAAAATGTGTGGATTTTCTTGTTTTCGACCCCTTTGTATCATGTGATAGTCACGTTCCTTTATTTGATCTACAGCCCAGAGGGCAGCTTTTCAGTGGGCTACTGTCCAATTACCAGTTTCTAGCTGGCATTCTGCTATGCAACGTTGCTTTATTAAGGCGGTATCTTTTTCTACTCTTGTTTCCTCGATACTCAGAAGTGATGGAGTACATGAAAACCCATAGTTTCCACACAGCAAAAAGCTAGAGAAATTTTTCCTATCTTCGCCCCTGGTTGGAAGCACAAAAATGCCAACACTAATCTTCTACCTACTTATTGCACATTTTTTCCATGGAAGTTGTGTTCTCTGAATGCATGTAAGAATATGGGCAACAGAAAAAGATGTAGAATATTTCTCTGGCTGCCTCAGAAATCTAGGTCTATGTAATGAAATTGTTGTAGAATGTTTCAAATTCATGTTGAATTTGGGCCCTGAATCACAGGGCAGGAAGTGGAAGGAGTATGGCATGTATTTTTACCTTTGCTTTTAGGTTGGACTTTTATTTCATAAGGTGTCTGGGTATGCCTTCATTTAATAAATGATGATTCCCAGGTCAGTACTCTCGTGTTCCCCAATGCTGTTTTCATGGTAGGGATACCAAACCTTTTTGTCATCAGGGAACTTATATAATTTTTCTTTTTTGAGTCCCACGTTTTCAAATATTTTCTTATATCAAACTACAGTTTAAGGAATAATTAATTTACCTCAATAATTGATTCATCAAAATCATGTATGATGCTAACCAGAGCTTCTGATAAGTATGAGACAATCAGAATTGTTTAAGGACTTGGTAAAACTCAAAACCAAAGAAGGCAGACCATTTGCCTATTGTAGTCTTTGTAGGAGATGTAAAATTTCCATTAGAATTTTTGAAACATGGACACTCTATCAGAACACCCCAATTTCTAACTCCGTGAAGGCCTAGCCGTCTGGGAACCTCATGGTTGGGAATTGCTGCATCTTCAGGGATCTGAAGTGGCAGAAATTGGGCAGAGGCTGAGTTTGTCAGCATGGAAGAGACAACAAACTCCCACTGGGCTGGTGTGTACTTAAGAGAATAGGGTTGCCACTTTAAGGTTTAAACTAGATTAAATACAGGGTGTACTGGTCTGACAGATTAATGCAGATTATTAGCTAACTAACTGTGAAGAGTAACATTATGACTTTTCTTTTTTCAGTTCAGCATTTATCTTTAAAATATACATACATATTCTTAAATATATATGTATATATGAATTTGTACACATATGCATGTACATGCACACACACACACACACACACACAGTCTCTGAATTAGTTTCAATAAAACCTGCATCAGTGCAGAGGTACTCACGGAATGCCTTCAATAAAAAAGTCACTGCGTGTTATGCGATAACATTGAACAGATTCCAGACAGCCTCTTATCTTAGATATACAACGACGTAGCATAACTCAAGCCTAAAGGAGAAGTTAAAGTATTAGGTAACGGTAGCAACAGTAGCATGTTAGTGGAGTAATAACTCTCCTGGAGGATAACCCAGGATGGGTTTTATTGAATTCAGTTTATTTAGCTGGTATAAACCCAGATAGGCATCTCATCTACAAGAAGGTGCTAGCAAGAGGGCAGGTTATTACAAGCACATTTAGAAGATAAGCAATAGAAAATTGAATAAAATCAGAGATCAGGAAGGGAGCAGAAGTGGTTCCTCGTTCAACTTCTTGCCTTGGGCAGGTCTATATTTACTCCAACTGAGAAGAATAATAATTGCCTTCTTAGCTGTCTGTAGGGATGAATGGTGTGTGAATTCTGTTAGGAACCTGTGAGTTACCCTCATTGACAAGCTTACTTTGTGGCTAATTGAAGTTTCTTTTTCTTGCAATTTAAGTGCATTTTCTTTGTTTCTCTGCTCTTTGGAGAATTAGAATAATTATTTAACATTTCTTCATAATAATTCTTTTAAAAATGTGACAGTAATTGTCATCTTTAGCTTCCCCAGCTTCCCACACAAATTAACTGTAAAATTGAATTGATGCTATTTTTCTACCCCTTTACTTGTTGTTCTTCTGTTTTCATAGGTTGTTGTCCCCCTTCCTTCCTTCCTTCCTCCCTCCCTCCCTTCCTTCCTTCCTTCCTCCCTCCTTCCCTCCCTCCCTCCCTCCCTTCCTTCCTCCCTTTCCTTTTCAAATTTAAATATGACAGATGTTTATTTGGCTATTTCTATATGTGAGTCTTTGTTCTAAGCACTGCTGCTGACTTGGGTAGCTGCATGCACTCTGCCCCTTGGAGTAACTCCTGAATCTTAAGGTCTTAACGAGGCTTTGTCCAAGAGGTCAGACCAAACACATGGCTAGGAACCAATGTTTAGTTGACCATTCTAGTTGATGGTTTTGGTTTCAGAGGTGTCCTTTGTGACGCAGAAGAGCATGTTCCAGCTGAGTTGTCATTGCAGTAAAGTGTCATGCACAGAGGACTGTATTTTATACATTGATAAATACTGACTAATTGAAGATGTATCCTTCCACTCACCATTGCCTTCTACTCCTGTGTGTGGTTTCTGACGTGTGTGTGTGTGTGTGTTAAGTGGTGGTGGTACTCAGGAAAAATATGTGCATAAATGGAGGGATTATATTGTGGTGTATTTACAGATAACTTTTTGTTTCTGGTATTTCATTTTTACCTAGACTTCTTGTTGTTCCCTCAGGGACCTGGGTTCTCTTTAAAGTTGCTTTCTCTTGAAGAGACCTTTATTTGGAAGTTGGTTTTCTAGAGAAAATGTCTTATCTGCATACTATCTAACTACTTTGAATGCTTCATCTTTTCTCTTGCCCCATTTAAGCTCTTTCTTCTTTCCTAAAGATCCTGTTTTCAAATCAGAAAATATTCATTATGTGTCTACTCTGTGAAAGCTAATGTGCATTACACTGAGGATGGTAGAAAATAAATATAAAAGGGGTCCTCTCTTCTAAGATCTCACAGTCTAGGGGACGAGAGATACGTACACAAATAACTCCAGCATGGGGTGGACCATGTGAAGTACTTTAGTTAAGAAAAAAAGTGTTATTATTAGTTTGATTAGGTGTAGACCTATCCAAGGAAGTTTAAGAGGTAGTCATCTATTTTCATTCTTGAAAATCTTCTTTCTTTTCTTAAAATCTTACAAAATCAAATTAGTGACTGCTTCTACCAAATTGTTCATTTACTTAAAAAAAGAAAAAACTTTATTAAGCTATAATTTACATACCATAAAATTCACCCGCATAAAGTATACAACTCATGATTTTTAGTAAATTTACGAAGCTGGGCAACCATCACCATCATTCAGTCTCAGAGCATTCCCATCACTCCAATAAGGTCCCACATTCCCATTTTCAGATGATCCCCACTCCCAGCCTTAGTCCCAGGCAAATAATATTTTACCTTCTATAAACCTCTATAGGTTTACCTTTGCAGGATATTTCATGTAAATGGAATCATACAATATGGGTTTTTTCTTTTTTTGCATTGGCTTCTCTAACTTGACATAGTGTTTTAAAAATCCATCCGTGGTGTAGTGTGTATCAGTATTTTATTCCTGTTTAGATTGCTGAATAGCGTCCAACTCTATGGCTGTACAAGATTTTATTCAGCTATTCACCAGTCATCTCTTCACTTTTTAACCTTTTACTTTTCTTTGCCCCTCCCTCCTCTGTCTCTCCCAATAAAGAGTGTTATCAAAGATTACACTGTCAAACATACTCCAGAATCCCATCTCTGTCCATGCCCAGCTGTTATTTTTCTAGGAGAATCTGACTGAAGTCTTGAAGCACTGTTAGCACTTCAGGTTGTCTCCGTGTAGGTGGGGAGCAGGTGCGGGGGTGGACAGAAAGTTCTCACCCACTTTTCATTTTGGACCTGAAGGTTAAAAAAAGTCTGATTCTATTAATATATTCACTTTTTAAATAGAGAAATACACTCTGATGTCTGGGAAAGGGGCATAAATTCAAGTCATCAGAACATAGTACCCACACGAATTCTTCTGCTGAGCTGGTTACCTTTCAGTGACCGCTGTGCCCATTATCAGCCATATTCGAGCTTTGTGGTATGCGGTATGCACTCAACATTTTAAGGTGTTAGAGACATTTCCTTCTCTCAGTATAAGGCAGGGTGACCCAGCGTCTCTGAAAGGTAAATACGAACCCTCTCTCTCATTTGAAAGAGTTATTGAGCCATGTTTATAGTGGGTCCCCTCTGTCTGCAATGCACATACTTCACATTTTCTTAAAGGGAATGGGCTACCTGCCAATGACATTTCACAGTTCTCAGCCTGCACGGTTTCTTCAGGAATATAATTCCTCATCTGCTTTGCCCTTTCCCTTTGAGTTTTACGTTTCATCCTTGCTCTGCGCAATGCACCAATCAACACAAATTCAGGCAACTCCTCATTTCTCCTTCCTTTGATGACCTTGAAGCTCTTCATCTGGCCAGTCGATCATGCCCAGAGGAATGTGGTGGGATGTGCCTCTGCAGTGGTGCTGGGAAGCCCAGCTTGCCTCTGTATTGTGTTATAATTTCTCCCTCCTCTTCATGACATCCCTTCTACCATTCCTTTCCCACCTTAAAACAAAACAAAACAAAACAAAAAGCAAAACAAGACAAAGCAAAACCCAAGGATATGAATAGCTAGAAATAAACTAAATTGGTCATTGTTATTACAGGAAAAGTTCATACCAATTACTAGCAATAATCTGCTTATACATATTACATTCTCTTACACAATCCCTTTTCTTTCATCACTCTTCTCCTCTGCTTGGCAAATGGAGTAGTTCTACCTTCTCATTCCCACCCTATTTTGTACTCATGAAAAGAAACCAAGAGAGCTTCCTTTTGTTTTTATTTTGTTTGTGGGCTTCTATCTGGGTCCCAGCATAGGGCAACCAGCCGGAGGGCACTTTTGCTGGTAACCACTGTAGAGGGAGCTCTCGTGTTTTATATGTAGAGCTTGTAGCTTTCTCACAGCACTCCACTGAGAGTGATTCTGTAAAAAGCAAATCTGCTTTCCTCTGAGGCATCAAAATCGTACTGGAGACACTGTCAAAGTTTAGGGAGATGTTATGGCGGATTGATCGGCATCCCTTTATTGAAAATGTATTAGATGAAAAACCAGCCACTAGAACCTTACAGTCAATATAGTGAGTTAAGCCTCCTCACAGACAACCTGGAAATATTGAACAGGCTGTGTATCTTCTGTGGGCATCACTTTACTTATTTTCAGGGAAAATTACACCTTTCATATTTTCCTACATCTTCTATTTCAGAAATGTCAAAAATTCCCAAGTCAAAACTTTATTAAGAATGAGCCTATGTTATTAAAAGTGATTTTGGAAAAAATATTTACAAATACAAATACGATTGAACAACTTATCTGGATATTTTGAATTTGCAAAATGATTCCGATGCTTTGCAGTGGAAGCCTTTCTTATGCAAATTTGAAGTTGCAGATGAACTCCAAATGGGATCCCTGATTCATGACAGAAACAGACAAAGAATTGGAACATTTTACAGTACTCTAATGGGCATTTTAATATTTCTCATCTGTTCTTAATTTGAGATAGACATAATCTCTTCTGGACTAGAAGATACTTTTAGTATTATTTTTAGTTGTTAGTAAAATCTTCTCAATGCTTTGGCGCCCAACTAGAACTAAAAAATATTGAGCAAAAGCTAAAGAGTCAGCTGAATAATGAAGTCAGGTCAATTCAGTTGAACCGTTTTTATGTCTCTGCTGCAGGCGAGGCACTGAGTTGAGTATCATGGAGGATAGAAGGATGAGGAAGGAACAGATGCTTATCTCAGGGAGCTAAGAGGCTAGTTAGGAATCTAAGATAGCATAGCACTTTAATCCAACATGTGAAGAGGGTATACATAAAAGTGTTCGCGTGGGTTCAGCTTATGGTAACCTAGGAAACATAAAAGCAAAGGAGTTTTAAAAATCTGCACTTAGAAGTGAAAATTTCTCTAAGATCAATGACCAGTCTTCTTTTTATATTAGTCACAAGGCAGCAAGCTTTCATCTTCTGTGCCACACCCACAGTGGGTGCTTGCGTTACTTTTTTAGGATGAGCAACAGTTTATGAGAGCCAGACAGAAAGACTGTGACTTACTTCACTTCTCTCCCAAACATCACTGCAAAATCAGGTTGAACTGTTAGAAAAATTTTAGGCACATTTTTGTGGTTTGGGTTTGAATTACTCTACACAATTGTTTTAGAGTTAAATGCTTTGATGAAAGGGCTGTAGATCTTAAGAAATAAAAGGACTATAAGCAAATTGATCTAATTCCTTGCTTTCAAATAGAGAATGTGTTTTTATTCCTCATTTGATGAGCACTATCCAGAGGTCATATGTGTTACCTAAAGTTGCAGACACAGGAAGGCTAGATTCCTGGTCCTTTGCCTCCCAAGAGAGCATGATTCCACCTTACCACCTCTTGTAGATGAGAAAAGAAAACCACAACGTTGCCGTGAGCTGGTAAAAAAAAAAAAAAAAAAGAAACTTTCAATTTTGTTTGTATTTTTGTGCCTATCAGTTCAAACCTCTATCTATTTATATAAAATAATACTATTCTTAGAGACCTTTGTTGCCCTCTGTTATCACTGTTTATTTAAGATTTATACCACATCAATTTCCAAAAAAATTTAAAAATATGTTGCAACTGTATACACATTACAGAGTAAAACACCTTTTTGTTTTTTCTTAAATCATAGAAATAGTTAGCAGGCTTCTAGGTGGCAAGCACTTATAATCCCAGAAGATGAAATTTAGTTTTCAGTTTGCTGGTAGATGAGATAAGTTATAAACATGTGGGGCTATGTTATTCCCATTATCTTACCTGTTAGCTTTATGTTAGGTTCCCAAATTTAATAGAACACAAGAAAGGAGAAGAAAGTATTTTTTAATAGATCTTGTGGAGTATCCGTCAAGTTTTGACTTATATAAAGCATTAGAGTAAAAAAATGTAGAAGAACAATTATTTTCCAACACTTTTGTGTTTTAGAAGGATGATGATAGAGAGCATTTTTCTGAACCTGTAGCACTAGTGGGAAAGTTTCTCTTTTGTGGGAAGGGTGGTCCAAAGTGTTTCCCTAAGTGTTTTTAGACTACCTTTTCAGCAGCCTTTCAGCCACAAAATAGTGAGAAATGGGGCTAATCTTATTTAGATCGTGATGAGGAATCAATCAAAATATAGAGTGTTTATGAAGTTGCTTTGAACACTATGAATGCTATAGAAGTGTAAGGTATTATGACTACACCAACTCTTGGCTCCCTTCTCTATATATTTAAGGGTTACACAGGCCTTGTTTAATACCTCAACATCCTTTCAGTTGAATCAAGCACAGACATACTTCAGCCACTTGAGATTAAATACTAAGCCCTGCAGCAGAGCAGTGTCTCCAGCCTCCCTTCTGCCTCTCACCTTTCAGGTTCTGTTCTGGAAATGGACCCAGTAGTGATGTGTGAGAATTCAGCCCTTTATATTTGTTTTGGTGTTTTACCTGGCAGCCTTGGTCACTGATTGGCTTCCTTCTTTTGGGATGAACCTTTTCTATTCCTTTATGATTGGGTGACAAAAACTAGACAAAAATGCCAAAATGAACAGCCCAGAAAACTCATTAAGGTTCCTGAATCAGCTTTAAAAAACAAAACAAAACAAAACAAAACCCTACCAATAACCCAGAGTTCTGAACATAATCGGTTGGTTCCCAGAAGTACAATAAAAGGAAACCAGAAGTATTTTAGTCCCTGGTTGTTTATGAATCAACCCAATTTTCTTTTTCAGACTTTGAAGGTCACAGAATCAAATCATGTGGAGCCACAGAAGGGAGATTGCCCCATTCCATCGGTCTTCCTGCCCACTCTTTCTCCCCAGTTCTGTTAGAAGTGAGGTTTTGCTAGATTTAAGTAGAACATTGCTCACAATTTCCAGGGGGTTCCAATCAAAGCAGGTCACCATGAAAGCTGTCTTGGAGGTTACTAGAAAGGAAGCAACAGTGACAAGTAAAGCAGATCTCTGGATACCTTCAGTGTATAGCAGCAGTGCTGCTCTCTTGGTGCACAGGCTTGGGAATTCTGCTGGTCTCAGGTGGGAACCCAAGGAAGAGCAGCCCACACTCATCTCTCCAAGTAAGCCAGGGTACTTTATGTCTGGAATAAAGACAGTGAGGCATGGAACCGTGGGGCATGGAATTGGATTTATGTAGAAAGTGGATAATTAAGCCTGAGTTTTAGACACACAGAGGAAGGTGATAGAAGAAGAAAGAATGACATTTATTATTTTCTAGGGATCTAATCTAGAGAGCCTCAGTGTCCTCAATTGTAATGTGACCGTTAGAGAATACAGCAAAAAAGTTGGCATATTTCTTGGCAAATACAGTTACATGAATAACGTAAATTTTCTTCCTTGGCTTTTTCTTTTTATTATATACTATTATCAAATGGTATAACTTTAATTTTACTCTGCAGATTAGTCAGTAATATATCTTTTGTTATTTCATAATATAAACAATTTCCTATTGCTTGTATTTCCTTTTTTAGGACTTAGTGAATAGCAAAGAAATATTTTTCTAATTAATAAGCTTGTGAAATTCCAGAAACCTCCCCTCAATGTATCTTACATCCAACTGGTACACCTAAGCATGGTTTAATATTCAAAATAAGAATTAAGATGTATCAGTCGCCAACTATGTGCAAGGCATTGTACTAGGTGCTATATATTAGGTATTCCATTTAATCCTCGAAACAACCCTCAAAGAAAATATGACTACTTCCCACATCCATATAAGAAAGTGGGCTCAGAGAAATCTTACCCAAGTCTCACAGTTAGTAACTGTCAAAACTGCTGCTGGAGGGCTTCCCCGGTGGTGCAGTGGTTAAGAATCCGCCTGCCAATGCAGGGGACACAGGTTCAAGCCCTGGTCCAGGAAGATACCACATGCCGTGGAGCATCTAAGCCCATGCGCCACAACTACTGAGCCTGCGCTCTAGAGTCCGCGAGCCACAACTACTGAGACCACGAGCCGCAACTACTGAAGCCTGCGCACCTAGAGCCTGTGCTCCGCAACAAGAGAAGCCACCGCAATGAGGAGCCCACGCGCCGCAACGAAGAGTAGCCCCCGCTCACTGCAACTAGAGAAAGCCCACTCTCAGCAACGAAGACCCAACGCAGCCAAAAATAAATAAATAAATAAATAAACAAAATTATTAAAAAAAAAAAAAAAAAACTGCTGCTGGAGCTGAGCACACTCTAACCCCAAAGTCCAAGTTCTTTCCGCTTCATCATAATGCCAAGATTGTACTGGAAGCCCAGAATGCTAGAGCAAGAGACCTCTCACTGGCTTACACAACTTAGTTTCCTCAAGAGTATCTACAGAAGGAGACCAATTCTAATGAATGTAGATGGATCTGGGGTGTGGAGTTAGGGTAATCTTTTCCCCTCTACCCTCCAGTCAACTGTGTCTTGGATTGTTCTGGGGTCTGAGGAGGTTCCCAGTAATAGAAGTTGAAACAGGTCCTTAAAAGGGGTCTTGATGTTCGCAGGTTTGTCTGGAGAACAAAATAGGGAGGGCAGGGCAGATTCAAGGGAATATCTTTGAATCCTTCTAAGAGAGGATTCAGCAGAAGGAAAGGGGTGTCAGGCATGGTGAATCTGATTCAGCAAAGGCACATTAAGCTGAAGTTGGAAAGAAGGTGCAGTTCTAAGCATGGCCAGCTTGTTTGTTCTTGAACCTGTCCCTACCCCACTGCTCTGGAGGGCTATGCACATTCTGGAGTTGGAAGGGTTATCTGTGTAAGAGAAGGTGTTGCTCCGTGAGCCAGCCTTCCAGCATCTCTGAGCCCAGGCTGCCCGCCATGGTGCCCTCTAGCAGAGGGAGCTTGAGGGCAGTGGTGCTGCTCTTCTCAGCCAACTGCTGAGTAGCCAAGTGCCCAGAGGATTGAGATGTGTGCCCAAGAGTTGATCCTCAGTCAGGGTAGGCAGAGATCAACAAGAGTATGCATGGTGGCATGGGGCAGCAAAGTCAGCAGTAAAGAGAGGCCTGGATCCCTGTTTCGGGCTGCAGGGGTGGTAGTCAAGATGCAGCCTACACTGATTCGCAAGAGTGTCTGAAACATCCCGCAAGAGAAATAGTTATGGCTGGATAGAGAAAAGGATCTTGAAAAAGGGTTGGTTCCTTCTATGCACGTGGGGGCCGTGAAGCCATGAGAGGTGGCCATTAATGTTACTATGTCTGCATCGACCAGGGAAGGCCTAGAGTTACTCTAGTACTTGAGCTATGAGAATATAGAATAGCATGGCTGGTGTATAGTGAATAGGTATTAGTGCCTTGTAGAATCACACCACCTTAGCCAGGTAGGTTGTGCAAAAATCCCCAATAGCTGTGCATACCCCCTGGTGCCGACAACACAGGTTCCTCCAAACCTGGCTTGACTGTTTCCCAGTTGAGGTCCACGGAGAGGTGCTCAAGTTGGCTGCTGTGTAGAGTGGTGTACAGTTGCCACTTAAATGTGCTGTGAAATCAGGCTTGATGACTATCCACAGAGCAGTTCATCCTGACCCTGCTGTCTCTCAAGTTAACGAGATAGCCAGAGGCAAAGCCTTGGAGGTGAGTAGTGTGGCTATGGAGCCACACAGCAGCCCTGGGGAGTGCTGGTGTGAGGCCAGTGAGAAGGGACACTAGTGCACACGCTGATGGGCCGTGCAGTTCCTGAGGGAAGTGTGAAGGTGTGAATCAGCCTAGACAGCAGCCCTGCAAGGTGTCCATGAGCCCACCTTCCCAGGTCTCCTCAGTTCCTCACCAGACATGGCCTTGGCTTGTTGACCTTCATGCTCTGCCTGCCCAGAGTGAAGTTCCAGCAGGTGGTGGGAAGACCCAGTTCAGGTGACCAAGGCTTTATCCCCTCAACTCTTCAACTCCAGCAACATGGCAGCTGGGCTCTTAACTTTCATTGGTGCATGGACCCCTTCGGCAGCCTGGTAAAGCCTAGGGACTCTTTATCAGAATGATGTTTTTAAATGAATAAAATATTATACTTAGTATTACAAAGGAAGCCAATTACATGGAAATATAGTCTGAAATATCCTAGGGACTTCAAGAAATAATTAGGGCCAGGTGGAGATAAGAATCCTGAAAGGAGGCTAGGTTCCTTCTCTGCAGATAGGAGCCTGCATGATCAAAATGTCTAAAAATTAAACTTGTGATATTAAAATATAGTTGCTTCATCAATAATGCAATAAGCAACAAGACTTAGTAGCAGGCCTAATATTTACCATAATTCCAAGTAGTGATGAACGTAAATGGTATTTTGAGGTATCTGCTACAACTGAAATGTGATTTGAAAAATTTGTGATTTCTACTGGTGACAAAGTTACAGATACTGTAATACTAATGTAGTATGTTGCCTACATTCATAATTGGGGGAAATGCTAAATTTCAACGAAAGGGAATGAAAACAAAGATGTGATTTTTCCCCATCCTGTTTCAACAGACCCCCTAAATTCTATCTATGGACCTCAATTAAGACTTCATACCTTATGTGTTTGGAAAATGGAAAATGCCTTTAGAAAGTCATGTTCCTGGTTCTGGGTAAATTTTTTTACCTCAATACCAGTATCACAGAGCTACAGTGTCCCCAATTTATGTAATAATGACAAGGCAATGCCCAGCCCCATGGCAAGGGCCAGTCTGTGGACATGTGAAATTAGTTACCTCCAAAATCTTGGAGGGTTGAGCAGACGCAGACAGGCAAAGGCACCAGGGCCAGGCACAAACTCTGTGTCATTTATGGGGGCAAAGGAAAGTTCTAGTAGTTCTGTAAGATGGAGCAGTACTACAAACTAGTTATCTGGACAAAGACTAATTTGGGGTGATTTCTATGAAGACTAGGAATGAGGAAAGGAAACTAGGACCCCAGTTCAAACACAGAGAGGAGGACTTGGAAGTACATGGGATTTGGACTTGAGTCCCAGTTCCACCCCTGATAGCTGGTGACCTTGAGTAAGTAAAAAAGTTCTCTGCTTTTTGTTTTTGGTCCCCATTGGTAAAATGGGGCTCATACCTCACAAGGTTTCTGTGATGGACTCTTACAGGAATATATATGAAGGCCTGCTGCAGAAACTGTAAAGCCCTGTGTACATTTTTGTTATTATCCTGTTACAAACTGCCTCCTGTTCACTCTACTCCAAATCACAGGGCAGCACTCTCAACGCAGCACTCTCACTGCCATTTACAAGCTGAGGCTAGATTCTTGTGGTTGCTGTCACTTTGCCCTCTCTGGGGACATTGCCATGACTGGCAGCTCTGCTAACCTGACTGACTCTATCACCCAAAGGTCGGTAAAGGTGACCTCTGGTTCTCCTGAGAATCCTGTGTCCCCGTTTTTCTGAGGAAACTCCCTTTGACCTCCTATTCCTCTGGCTTCCCTTCGCTCCTCTGGTGATGGCTTCTGTCCAAGGCCCTGGGCTGGAGGTGAGGGGTTGGGGGGTGGGGGGGAGAGAATGGACCGGTGGGCGGAGAGGGGAGGCTCTAATCCTATGGCTGCCTCCCCCAGGTCTGCGGGGTGTGGTTTCCATAGAGAGCCAGCAGCCAGAGTCCACGGAATAAAGTATATTGAAGTCATTCGGCTTTGAAGACTTCCCGTATACTTTTAAGCTGCCCATGACATCATTTCGCTGGCCGGCTTAGAACAATAGGCGGGGGAGGGCTGAGACGAACCAAATCCACAAAGCGCCAGAACAGAGAAAGAGGTTGAAACAGAAACTGCCACAGTCCATGTGGACATTCCTGAACGAACTGGGAAAGAACTGGCCCCCGAGTTTTCAAAGATGGCCCCGCGGCCTAGCAGCCCCCACACGCCCACGCGGAGACCTGACCTCTTTCTGGGGAACAACAGCAGCAGACACACAGGGAAAGTCATGTGACTTCCAAACAGTTCATCCATCCAAGTTCAATAAATTAGCAGCCAAAAATTTTAATCAGATATTTAATCTTTCCTCCCTGTAAGGGAGATTGGGTGTTTACCATGGCTCTAGGCCAGCTTAATCTCAGAGAAGAAAGATTGCGTGCGGCGCGTCTTTGGTGCCGGGGGGCCCTAAAGAAGTCACTTTTGCCTGTTGAGCCTTCCTCAGCCAGTAACAAGGTTAGCCCTGGTCTCCTGTAAGTCTCTGCAGTTTGTGTCAGGGCTGAACAGTGACCAGACCAGGGATTTCCACATCTTATAAACACACTCAGAACAAACCAAATGAAGGCCTGCAAAAGTCAATACAGTGACAGTCTTGTGTGATGACTGTTCTCTAACTCCTCTCTTCTCCCCTCCTCCCTGACCTCTTCTTCTCACCATTTTTGTACCCTCCCACCTCCTGGAGCCCAGAGTTCTCCCCAGGGAGAAGGCCTTGACCGAATCCTGCCAGGGAGCTCCTAACTTTGGTAGCAGGACTTACCTAGTTTATGAATAATTAGCTGATATCTATATTGCTAACTATGGTTGAAATGTATTAATTCCTTCAACCAATAGTGACTGAGTGCCAGGTACTCTTCTAGGTTCTTGAGACAAATCAAAGAACAAAAGACACAAAAATCTGTCTTCATGTAGCTTATACTCTAATGGTGGGAGACAAACACTGAACATAACAAACAAATTATATAAAATTGGAAGATGATAAGTGCTACGAAGAAAAGAAATGCACCAGGTAAGGTGGGCTGGACGTGTGTGGGAATATTATTTTGGAAAAAAGTCATTGGAATATTCCCATGGTGGGACCCTGAGAATGCTACTTCAGTGAGATGTTAATATATGCCATGGAAGTGGGGTGAGGAATTGACTCCATGGTCAAGGTGTGTAAACTGAGTCAGGGAGAAAGGTGAGAAGCAGAGACATTTTGGAGGCTTTTACAGTAGCTATGAAAAACTGTGAAACCTGGAAGCAGCTGTGAGTAGAAATGGAATTGAGAAGCCATGCAGCAGAGACACTGAAGGAGATGAGAAGAAACAGCCTGGTCTTGGCTGGAGACGGCAGAACAGCAGAAAGAGGAATCAAACTCTAAGTGTTTAGACTTTTCTATGTGTCCAGATTTGAGCCTGGGTGACTATGAGAATGAATAGATTTATAATCCAAATATGGAAGTCAAGAGTGGCACATTTGGGGAACTTGTCAAGTTTTCAGATAGAGATACAGATACATGTTTGTAGTAATTATGGATGAAACTACCAGAGTGATAGAAAAAGTAGCAAGTGATGAATACGAAGAAGTGATTGAGAGGTAGGAGAAAATATAGAATAGTGCTGTATCTCAGGAGTATGGCAATGGTTTTAAACTAGTGCTTCTTAAAATTTGCTCCCATTAGGATCATCTAGGGAGATGTGGATCTTCCAGTTCTCAGGCTGCACCCCATACTAATTACTTCAGAATCTCTGGGGGTGGGATCAAAAACCAGTAGTTTTAAAACCTCTTCAGGTGACAGCGATTTGTAGTCAAAGCTGAGAACTAGTGTTTTAAAGCAGGAAGAATGAATAACAGCTGCGGAGAGATGATGGATGAGGGTTGAAAAAGGGTGGTTGAATCTGGGGATGAGGAGAGCATTAACGGCCCTTTCTGGAATGGATTGCTACTTAACATGTGATCCCCAGACCATAACAACAGCATCACCTCAGAGCTTTCTAGAAATGCCCAACCTCAGACCTACTCAATCCAAATCTGCACTTTAACGAGATTCCCAGGTATTTAAAAATACTGATGTTTGGAGCCCTACCCCAGTCCAACTAAGTCAGAATCTCAGCGGTGGGGTCCAGGAATTAGTATTTAAAAAATACTTCCCAGCGGTTTTAACATTTATACAAGAACCACTGATCTGGAGCAGTGCTTCTCAAACTTTAATGTGCATATGAGTCACATGGGTCTTGTTAAAATGCAGATTCTGGGTCAGTAGGTGTGGGTGGGGACTAGATCCCGCATCTGTGACAACTCGCAGGTGAGATGCGGCTGGTTCACAGGCCTCACCTCAAGTAGCAAGACTCTGGAGCAGTGGTTCTTGAGTGTCCCTGCACAAGGACGTCAACATCACCTGGGAAGTTGTCAGAAATAAAATTCTCAGCCCTAATCTAAACTTAATCAGAAATTTGGGGTTGAGACCCAGAAACCTTTGTTTTAACAAGCCATCTAAGTATTAAAGAGTGAATGAGTAATTATAAAATGGCATATGAAGGTTTATTACCCACCCCTACTTTTTTCCCCCAGAAATTGGTTGTAACTGGAATAAGGAAGCTAGAACTTTTCTATTCAATAAGGTGAAATATCTCCAATGTGGATGGAAGAAAGCATATCAAAATTCCCTTGAAGAGTTGTCAAATATACATCATGCTCAGAAATGTCGCTTACTTTCTCCCTGATCCCCAGTTGTAACCACTCTCCTGCAACCTCTCCCCTGAGGATGTTTTCAAGGCCAGGGGAGTCCTGTGCAGGTGAGAAGCCAGCTGGAAGGGAGTCCCCAGAGAAGGAGGAGTATAAGATGCTGGAGAGAACAGACAGCTAATGGCTCAGAGCCCAGAGCAAGGGGAAGAAAACAGACTCATAATCTAAGGAAGAGGGATTCATTATGAAAAGGATGAAAACCACATCTTTTGAGGGAAGAAGGTTGGAAGGAGGAGGGTGTGGGTGAAAATAAGGACAACTTTGGAAGCAGAGAGAAGAGTATGCTAAAAGAGAGAAAGTGAAAATAACTGTCATTGACCAATTCCTTGTCATACATTATACTTGTTGTTTTACACATATGAACCCTAACCATCACAGAAACCTTACAGGGTAGATTTCCAGTCTGTTGCTGTTTAACAGGTGAAGACATTACGGCCAAATGGGGTTAGTAAATTCCCCACTGTCACATGGACAGTAAATGACAGAGCTGAGATTGGATCCTGCTCTTTCTGGCACCAGGCCCATATTCTTTTCACTCCACCATGTTGGGGGTAGAGACTGGGAAAGTTAAGGGAGTTTTTACTGGATGATTCTTTATTGTGTGCTTTTTTTTTTTAACGTCTTTATTGGAGTATAATTGCTTTATAATGGTGTGTTAGTTTCTGCTGTATAACAAAGTGAATCAGTTATACATATACATATATCCCCATATCTCCTCCCTCTTGCACCTCGCTCCCTCCCACCCTCCCTATCCCACCCCTCTAGGTGGTCACAAAGCACCAAGCTGATCTCCGTGTGCTATGCGGCTGTTTCCCACCCACTATCTATTTTACATTTGGTAGTGTATATGTGTCCATACCACTCTCTCACTTTGTCCCAGCTTACCCTTCCCTTCCGCCGAGTCCTCAAGTCCATTCTCTACGTCTGCGTCTTTATTCCTGTCCTACCCCTAGGTTCTTCAGAACCACTTTTTTTTTTTAATAGATTCCATATATATGTGTTAGCATACGGTATTTGTTTTTCACTTTTGACTTCACTCCGTATGACAGTCTCTAGGTCCATCCACCTCACTAAAGTTGCTTCCCTGTCCTGGCTATTGTAAATAGAGCTGCAATGAACATTGTGGTACATGACTCTTTTTTATTTTAATTTTTTTTTTATCCACTTATTTATTTATTTATGGCTGCGCTGGATCTTCGTTTCTGTGCGAGGGCTTTCTCCATTTGCAGCAAGCGGCGGCCACTCCTCATCGCGGTGCGCGGGCCTCTCACCATCGCAGCCTCTCCCGTTGCGGAGCACAGGCTCCAGACGTGCAGGCTCAGTAATTGTGGCTCACGGGCCCATTTGCTCCGCGGCATGTGGGATCCTCCCGGACCAGGGCTTGAACCCGTGTCCCCTGCACTGGCAGGCAGACTCTCAACCACTGCGCCACCAGGGGAGCCCCCATGACTCTTTTTGAATTATGGTTTTCTCAGGGTATATGCCCAGTAGTAGGATTACCGGGTCATATGGTAGTTCTATTTTTAGTTTTTTAAGGAACCTCTATACTGTTCTCCATAGTGGCCGTATCAATTTACATTCCCACCAACAGTGCAAGAGGGTTCCCTTTTCTCCACATCCTCTCCAGCATTTATTGTTTGTAGATTTTTTGATGATGGCCATTCTGACTGATGTGAGGTGATACCTCATTGTAGTTTTGGTTTGCATGTCTCTAGTGATTAGTGATGTTGAGCATCCTTTCATGTGTTTGTTGGCAATCTGTATATCTTCTTTGGAGAAATGTCTGTTTAGGTCTTCTGCCCATTTTTGGATTGGGTTGTTTGTTTTTTTGATATTGAGCTGCATGAGCTGCTTGCATATTTTGGAGATTAATCCTTTGTCCGTTGCTTCGTTTGCAAATATTTTCTCCCATTCTGAAGGTTGTCTTTTCGTCTTCTTTATGGTCCTTTGCTGTGCAAAAGCTTTTAAGTTTCATTAGGTCTCATTCGTTTATTTTTATTTTTATTTCCACTGCTCTAGGAGGTGGGTCAAAAGGAATCTTGCTGTGATTTATGTCATAGAGTGTTCTGCCTATGTTTTCCTCTAAGAGTTTTATAGTGTCTGGCCTTACATTTAGGTCTTTAATCCATTTTGAGTTTATTTTTGTGTATGGTGTTTGGGAGTGTTCTAATGTCATTCTTTTACATGTAGCTGTCCAGTTTTCACAGCATCACTTACTGAAGAGGCTGTCTTTACTTCGTTGTATATTCTTGCCTCCTTTATCAAAGATAAGGTAACCATATGTGCATGGGTTTATCTCTGGGCTTTCTATCCTGTTCCATCGATCTATATTTCTGTTTTTGTGCCAGTACCATATTGTCTTGATTACTGTAGCATTGTAGTATAGTCTGAAATCATGGAGCCTGATTCCTCCAGCTCCGTTTTTCTTTCTCAAGATTGCTTTGGCTATTCGGGGTCTTTTGTATTTCATACAAATTGTGAACTTTTTTTGTTCTAGTTCTGTGAAAAATGCCATTGGTAGTTTCATAGGGATTGCGTTGAATCTGTAGATTGCTTTGGGTGGTATAGTCATGATTCTTCCAATCCAAGAACATGGTATATCTCTCCATCTCTTTGTATCACCTTTAATTTCTTTCATCAGTGTCTTACAGTTTTCTGCAATGGGTCTTTTGTCTCCTTAGGTAGGTTTATTCCTAGGTATTTTATTCTTTTTGTTACAATGGTAAATGGGAGTGTTTCCTTAATTTCTCTTTCAGATTTTTCATCATTAGTGTATAGGAATGAAAGAGATTTCTGTGCATTAATTTTGTATCCTGCTACTTTACCAAATTCATTGATTAGCTCTAGTAGTTTTCTGGTAGCATCTTTAGGATTCTCTATGTATGGTATCATGTAATCTGCAAAAACCAACTGTTTTACTTCTTCTTTTCTGATTTGAATTCCTTTTATTTCTCTTTCTTCTCTGATTGCTGTGGCTAAAACTTCCAAAACTATGTTGAATAATAGTGGTGAGAGTGGGCAACCTTGTCTTGTTCCAGATCTTAGTGGAAATGCTTTCAGTTTTTCACCATTGAGAATGATGTTGACTGTGGGTTTGTCATATATGGCCTTTATTATGTTGAGGTAAGTTCCCTCTATGCCCACTTTCTGGAGGATTTTTATCATAAGTGGGTGTTGAATTTTGTCAAAAGGTTTTTCTGCATCTATTGAGATGATCATATGGTCTTTCTCCTTCAATTTGTTAATATGGTGTATCACATTGACTGATTTGCATATATTGAAGAATCCTTGCATTCCTGGGATAAACCCCACTTGATCATGGTGTATGATCCTTTTAGTGTGCTGTTGGATTCTGTTTGCTAGTATTTTGTTGAGGATTTTTGCATCTATGTTCATCAGTGATATTGGCCTGTAGTTTTCTTTTTTTGTGACATCTTTGTCTGGTTTTGGTGTCAGGGTGATGGTAGCTTTGTAGAATGAGTTTGGGAGTGTTCGTCCCTCTGCTATATTTTGGAAGAGTTTGAGAAGGATAGGTGTGAGCTCTTCTCTAAATGTTTGATAGAATTCGCCTGTGAAGCCATCTGGTCCTGGGCTTTTGTTTGTTGCAAGATTTTTAATCACAGTCTCAATTTCAGTGCTTGTGATTGGACTGTTTATATCTTCTATTTCTTCCTGGTTCAGTCTTGGAACGTTGTGGTTTTCTAAGAATTTGTCCATTTCTTCCAGGTTGTCCATTTTATTGGCATATAGTTGCTTGTGGCAATCTGTCATGATCCTTTGTATTTCTGCAGTGTTAGTTGTTACTTCTCCTTTTTCATTTCTAATTCTATTGATTTGAGTTTTCTTCCTTTTTTTCTTGCTGAGTCTGGCTAACGGTTTATCAATTTTTTTTATCTTCTCAAAGTACCAGCTTTTAGTTTTATTGATCTTTGCTATTGTTTCCTTCATTTCTTTTTCATTTATTTCTGATTTGATCTTTATGATTTCTTTCCTTCTGCTAACTTTGGAGGGGTTTTGTTCTTTCTCCAATTGCTTTAGGTGTAAGGTTAGGTTGTTTATTTGACATGTTTCTTGTTTCTTGAGGTAGGATTGTATTGCTATAAACTTCCCTCTTAGAACTGCTTTTGCTGCATCCCATAGGTTTTGGGTGGTCATGTTTTCATTGTGATTTGTTTCTAGGTATTTTTAAATTTCCTGTTTGATTTCTTCAGTGATCTCTTGGTTATTTAGTAGTGTATTGTTTAGCCTCCATGTGTTTGTATTTTTTACAGATTTTTTCCTGTAATTGATATCTAGCCTCATAGTGTTGTGGTCAGAAAAGATACTTGATACGATTTCAATTTTCTTAAATTTACCAAGACTTGATTTGTGACCCAAGATATGATCTATCCTGGAGAATGTTCCATAAGCACTTGTGAAGAACATGTATTCTGTTGTTTTTGGATGGAATGTCCTATAAATATCAATTAAATCCATCTTGTTTAATGTATCATTTAAAGCTTGTGTTTCCTTATTTATTTTCATTTTGGATGATCTGTCCATTGGTGAAGGTGGGGTTTTAAGGTCCCCTACTATGATTGTGTTACTGTCGATTTCCCCTTTTATGGCTGTTAGCATTTGCCTTATGTATTGAGGAGCTCCTATGTTGGGTCCATAAATATTTACAATTGTTTTATCTTCTTCTTGGATTGATCCCTTGATTATAATGTAGTGTCCTTCTTTGTCTATTGTAATAGTCTTTATTTTAAATCTATTTTGTCTGATATGAGAATTGCTACTCCAGCTTTCTTTTGATTTCCATTTGCATGGAATATCTTTTTCCATCCCCTCACTTTCAGTCTGTATGTGTCTCTAGGTCTGAAGTGGGTCTCTTGTAGACAGCATATATATGGGTCTTGTTTTTGTATCCATTCAGCCAGCCTGTGTCTTTTGGTGGGAGCATTTAATCCATTTACATTCAAGGTAATTATCAATATGTATGTTCCTATTCCCATTTTCTTAAATGTTTTGGGTTTGTTATTGTAGGTGTTTTCCTTCTCTCGTGTTTCCTGCCT
Organism: Balaenoptera musculus; assembly: GCF_009873245.2. Lineage (NCBI taxonomy): Eukaryota > Metazoa > Chordata > Mammalia > Artiodactyla > Balaenopteridae > Balaenoptera > Balaenoptera musculus. The sequence continues at coordinate 39,800,761 of NC_045798.1, read as the reverse complement.
GGAGAAGTTCTTTTAGAATTTGTTGAAAGCTGGTTTTGTGGTGCTGAATTCTCTTAGCTTTTGCTTGTCTGTAAAGGTTTTAATTTCTCCGTCGAATCTGAATGAGATCCTTACTGGGTAAAGTAATCTTGGTTGTAGGTTTTTCCCTTTCATCACTTTAAATATGTCCTGCCACTCCCTTCTGGCTTGCAGAGTTTCTGCTGAAAGATCAGCTGTTAACCTTATGGGGATTCCCTTGTATGTTATTTGTTGCTTTTCCCTTGCTGCTTTTAATATTTTTTCTTTGTAGTTAATTTTTGATAGTTTGATTAATATGTGTCTTGGCATGTTTCTCCTTGGTTTTATCCTGTATGGGGCTCTCTGTGCTTCCTGGACTTGATTGATTATTTCCTTATTCATATTAGGGAAGTTTTCAACTATAATCTCTTCAAATATTTTCTCAGTCCCTTTTTTTGTCTCTTCTTCTTCTGGGACCCCTATAATTCGAATGTTGGCGCATTTAATGTTGTCCCAGAGGTCTCTGAGATTGTCCTCATTTCTTTTCATTCTTTTTTCTTTATTCTGCTTTGCGGTAGTTATTTCCACTATTTTATTTTCCAGGTCACTTATCCGTTCTTCTACCTCAGTTATTCTGCTATTGATTCCTTCTAGAGAATTTTTTATTTCATTTATTGTGTTTTTCATTACTGTTTGTTTGCTCTTTAGTTCTTCTAGGTCCTTGTCAAATGTTTCGTGTATTTTCTCCATTCTGTTTCCAAGATTTTGGATCATCTTTACTAACATTACTCTGAATTCTTTTTCAGGTAGACTGCCTATTTCCTCTTCATTTGTTTGGTCTGATGGGTTTTTACCATGCTCCTTCGTCTGCTGTGTATTTCTCTGTCTTCTCATTTTGCTTAGTTTACTGTGTTTGGGGTCTCCTTTTCACAGGCTGCAGGTTCGTAGTTCCTGTTGATTTTGGTGTCTGCCCGCAGTGGCTAAGGATGGTTCAGTGGTTGTGTAGGCTCCCTGGTGGAGGGGACTAGTGCCTTTGTTCTGGTGATGAGGCTGGATTGTCTTTCTGGTGGGCAGGACCACATCCAGTTATGTGTTTTGGGGTGTCTGTGAACTTATTATGATTTTAGGCAGCCTCTCTGCTAATGGGTGGGATTGTGTTCCTGTCTTGCTAGGACAAGGTGTCCTAGGATAGGGTGTCCTAGGATAGGGTGTCCAACAGTGTAGCTTCCTGGTCGTTGAGTGGAGCTGGGTCTCAGCATTGAGATGGAGATCTCTGGGAGAGCTATCGCCATTTGATATTACTTGGAGCTGGGAGGTCTCTGGTGGATCAATGTCCTGAACTTGACTTTCCCACCTCAGGGGCTCAGGCCTGAAACCCAGCCAGAACACCAAGACTCTGTCAGCCACATGGCTCAGAAGAAAAGGGAGAAAAAAGAAGACAGAAAGAAAAAATAAAATAAAATAAAAAAGTTATTAAAATAAAAAAGTAAAAAAAAAAAAGCAAACAGAAATAGAGAGAGAAAGAAGAGAGCAACCAAACCAAAAACCAAATTCACCAATTATAACAAGAGCTAAAAACTATAGTAAAAAGAACAAAAAGCAGACAGTCAGAACCCTAGCACAAATGGCAAAAGCAGAGCTATACAGACAAAATCACACAAAGTAGCATACACATACACACAAAAAGAGAAAAAGGAAAAATTTTTAAAATATATATATATAAAAGAAGGAAGAGAGTAACTGAATCAGTAAACCAATCTACCAATGATAATACGCTCTAAATACTAAACCAAGATAAACATAAAACCAGAAACAAATTAGATGCAGAAAGCAAACCCAAGTCTACAGTTGTTCCCAAAGTCCACCGCCTCAATTTTGGGATGATTCATTGTCTATTCAGGTATTCCACAGATGCAGGGTACATCAAGTTGATTGTGGAGATTTAATCCTCTGCTCCTGAGGCTGCTGGCAGAGATTTCCCTTTCTCTTCTTTGTTTGCACAGCTCCTGGGTTTCAGCTTTGGATTTGGCCCCGCCTCTGCATGTAGGTCGCCTGAGGGCGTCTGTTCCCCGCCCAGACAGGACAGGGTTAAAGGAGCGGGTGATTAGGGGGCTCTGGCTCACTCAGGCCATGGGGAGGGAGGGGTATGGAATGCGGGGTGAGCCTGCAGCAGCAGAGGCCAACATGACGTTTCAACAGCCTGAGACATGCTGTGTGTTCTCCTGGGGAAGTTATCCGTGGATCACGGGACCCTGGCAGTGGTGGGCTGCACAGGCTCCCGGGAGGGGAGGTGTGGATAGTGACCTGTGCTTGCACACAGGCTTCTTGGTGGCTGCAGTAGCAGCCTTAGTGTTTCATGCTTGTCTCTGCAGTCCGCGCTGATAGCCACGGCTTGTGCCCATCTCTGGAGCTGGTTTAAGCAGTGCTCTGAATCCCCTCTCCTTCCACACCCCAAAACAACGGTCTCTTGCCTCTTAGGCAGGTCCAGAGTTTTTCCCAGACTCCTTCCCGGCTAGCTGTGGCACACTAGCCCCCTTCAGGCAGCCAACCCCAGTCCTCTCCCTGGGGTCTGACCTCTGAAGCCTGAGCCTCAGCTCCCAGCCCACACCCGCCCCAGCGGGTGAGCAGACAAGCATCTCAGGCTGGTGAGTGCTGGTCGGCACTGATCCTCTGTGCGGGAATCTCTCTGCTTTGTGCTCTGCACCCCTGTTGCTGTGCTCCTCTCCATGGCTCCAAAGCTTCCCCCCCACCCCAGCCCCTGTCTCCACCAGTGAAGGGGCTTCCTAGTGTGTGGAAACTTTTCCTCCTTCACATCTCCCTCCCAGAGGTGCAGGTCCCGTCCCTATTCATTTGTCTCTTTTTTTTCCTTTTTTCTTTTGCTCTACCCAGGTATGTGGGGGAGTTTCTTGCCTTTTGGGAAGTCTGAGGTCTTCTGCCAGTGTTCAGTAGGTGTTCTGTAGGAGTTGTTCCACATGCAGATGTAGTTTTGATGTATTTGTGGGGAGGAAGTTGATCTCCACGTCTTATTAATCTGCCATCTTGAAGGCGCCTCGATTCTTTTTTGTTGATGCAGTAGGTGTTGAAATGAATACCCATGACTTGAAGGGTCAGGGCACAGGTGAATTAAAGTGGGATAAGGAGTTTGGTTTTCCCTTTTCTGGATTAGAGTCAGACCTTTATCATTAACTGTGTGACTTCCTATGTTGGACTTTCTTCCTTTTCCTTATTTGTAAAATAAAGGCTTTGGAGTTTCTGGACTCTAGGATTCTAGGTACTTACAAAATCCCATGATTTGAGGATGCTGTGAGTGTGGAGTGTAACGGAGCATCAGTATGAGATGAGTTTAAGAACCAACGATCAGCACTGGGAGCCCCCTGAAGTCAGAGAGCATGGCTCTGGAGTGCATTGTGTGACTTGCTGCTGTGAATCAGTGAAAGGGTCATCGTGAAGAAGTTAGCTGGAGAGGAGATGACTGCCAGAGAAATGTCCAAAAGGACTTTGAGGACATGAGCCTGGCCCAAAGTTGTGGGGTGGGAATGGTGGACAGGGCAGGTCAGGAATATTAGTTGACCTATTTTGCTAGTTAGAGCTGTGATGAAATGCCTGCTGGGAGAGTTTGGGCTACCAATGAGAGTGAATGAGACACAGAGGAGTTGATGGAGGAGAAAGAAGAGAAGCATGAATGGTCCAGAGGTCAAATGAAGTCAAACAGCAGAGGGAGAAATGATATTCAAGAACCAGTGGATGCTGTTGAAAAACCACTTTCTGATTCTAAAATGGGAGATTTTACCAAATGGTCTGTAAGAATACTTTTAGCTATATCTAGTATTTTATGATGCCACTGAATCTTTGGTGAATAAATGACTTCCTTATCACCCAAAGAAAGTTTCATAAGGGAATCTTAGCTTTAGTTTGGAAATGCCTCTCTTTTATGAGCATTCTAAACATGACACTGAAGCATATCACTTTACAAGGAAACATTTTATGTTATTTCATTTTACTTTTTGATAAAGTGATAAATGATAAGGACTGAATGATGACAAATGAGCTGGCCACTTCTACATTGTAGGCAATGGATCCACAACTTTTGAATTAAAATGTTACAACCTCTGCATCGTTGCTTTGTATGAAACATGAAATCTCTCAATTCTTCTAAACATTCTTTCCCAGATCTTTGATTGCCACAACCTAATTTTGTTTGTTCACATGACTTAATTAAGATGATGAATATCATATCAGGTCTGTGGACACTCATTTACCTTGACACTAAAACAACAGTGGTGACAAAGAACAGGTCGAGGCGTAATGGATCTCCCTCTTCCATGGAATTACCCAAGACAGACTAATAGAATCATCAGATACTGCACTCATTATTGTGAAACTTTGTTCGTCATGATTTCTTCTGAAAACTCCATTACGGAAAAGCATTTGCTGTGAGTCTTCTTGATTCTCAGAGAGAAAGGTATCAAATGTACCATTTTTATTTTTAGTGCCTCTGTGGACAAAGGCAAAACAAAAGTGAGGAATTAAATGACATCTGGAAAATTTGACCCATGGTGTCAACGAAATGGAAAAGTGCTGTCCTTAAGGTCCTTCTGGTTTCTTAAACATTAGGGTTTGCTTATTTGTTTGTTTCCTTCCTCCCTTTATCTCTCTCCCTCCCTCTATCAGTTCTTTGGTTAATTACCTTATGTTTTCATTAATTTATTCATCAAATATTTGTTGAGATCTACTCTGCCAGCTGCTGTGCAAGGCACTGGAGCTTTAGCAGATTTAGTGAGAGAAATGTTGAACTTTCATTTGGATTTAACAGTCTAATGGAGAAGACAGATATTAAACAAATAATTATAATGAAATGATGAGGGCTGTTGTTAAGTCAAATCCAGAGTATTATGAGTGTCAGGCAGGTATAAAACCAACTCTAAGTTTTGTGGGAGATCTCTCTGAAAAAGAGACATATAAATTAGTTATAAAAGACAACTAGATATTAGTCAGGGATAGTGAATATGTGAGGTACAGGGCAAATATCCTAAATCAGGAGAAGAATATTTGCAATGGTCCAGATGTGAGAGAGAGCACAGCGTGTTTGAAGAACACTGGAAGTAATTTAATAATGCTGGAGCATAAAGTGGAATTTGGGGAATGGTGAAAAATGGTGCTGTAGGGGTAGGTAGGGATGAAACCATGTAGAGTCAGCAGCCATCATTGCAATTTGGGGCTAATATGATCAGATTTGTGTTGAGAGAATCACTCTGGCTACAGTGTAAAGAATGGATGGCAAATGTCAGAAGTGGAGGGAAGAGACTTATGTTTTCAGCCATGAGGAATAAATAGGGTTTAGACTTATCCTTCCCCTGTAAACAATGAGAAAACTGGACAAAATATAGGAAACAACTATTTTCAGATATTACACAACAGGCAGCACAGGACTGCAATCACTGAGAAAAGGAAAACAGATGATATAAGGCCTGTCATCATTAAAGCATTCTGTCTGGAGGTTATTTCCAGTCTTAGGTGTAGGAAGCATGAACTCAAATAGAACTCAGCAATCTTTCAAAATTCCAGGAAGCTGAAGCATTTAGAATTTTGGGGTCAGAGTACCCAAGAGGAGAGAATTATTCAGAAGGGTTCCAGAAGTATGCCCGGAAGTTCCCTTGAGGCTTTGACTGAATATCAATACACACACGCATAGGGTAAAACCCATGAGGCCAAGCAAGAGTAAATCTCAAGGAGTTAGTACTGGAAAGCTGTGATACAAGTAATTTCCACAGCTCAAACAGAGCTATGAATTGTTCTAATTCCCTTCAGCCAAGAGGAGAGACCTTATTAAATATTTGAGGCATTTAACGGAGACCCCAGAATAGTGATACCTTGGAAATGGGGCTAAATTACCTCCAGATAAAGTACTTTACATATACTGTAAAAGAACTTAAAAATAAGCCTCAAAAGATTAAACCACTTTACAAATAACCCTCTACCAGAAAAAGTCGAGCAATCCTAAAAACAATGCAAAATCCAGCATTCAACATATACAATCATTAAGCAATTACTAGACATACAAAGCAGTGAAAAATGTGACCCATAGCCAGGAAAAAAAAAGTAAATAGAAACAGACATAGAAATAACAGAGAAAATAGAATTAGCAGAAAAAGACATTAAAATAATTATTATAAATATGCTCCAGAGTATAAGGGAAAACATAAGATATAATGCTATAAAATTAATGTTATAAATTATAAAAAAGAAGATCATACCAAAGCATATGCTTCTATTGTAAGAAATTAGAAGAACAAAAGCAAATTAAACCTGAAGTAAGTAGAAGAAAGGAAATAGAAAGCAATAGAATTAAAAAAATAGAAAAACAATAGAGAAAAGAGAATGAAACCCAAAGCTGGTATTTTGAAAAACCAATAAAATTAAAATGCTAAGTACACTGACTATGAGAAAAAAGGACATCTCTAGAGATCTTATAGATATTAAAAGAATAAGGAAATATTTTGAAAAATATGTCAATAAGTTGGAAAACTTAGATGAAAAGGAAAAATTCTTTGAAAGACAGTTTATCAAAACTGACTCAAGAAGAAAGAGAAAATTGGAAGAACCCTACATATATTAAGGAAACTGAATTAATAATTGAGAACTTTCACACACACACACACACACACAACCTCAATCCAGATGTCTTTACTGGTGTATTATGTTCAAATTTAAGGAAGAAATAATACAAATTATATACAAACTAATTCAGAAAAGAGAAGAGATGGGAACATTTTACAAATTATTTTTGAGACCAGATTTACTCTTCTACCAAAACCAGATAAAGATATTACAAAAAAGGGAAAACTAAAGACCAGTATACCGCATAGACATGAATGCAAAAATCCTTACAATATATTGGCAATATAGAATCCAATCATGTATAAAATGATGCCATGCCCATTTGGGATAATAACTCTCAGCAAACTAGGAATAGAAGGGAACACTCTCAACCTGATACTGACAGAATATCTGTGAAGAACCTACAGTTAACATCATGATAAATTCTGAAAAACGAAATGATCTCTTAGTAGTATTGGGCAAGGATGCCCACTCTCACTATTTATACTCAACATTATGCTAGAGGTTCTAGTCACTGCAAAAAGGCAGAAAACAACAACAACAAAAAAGGCATGTAAATTGGGAAGAAAGAATTCTGTTTTTATTTGCAAATAATATGATTATGTTTGAAAAAAATCTTACAGAGTCTACAAAAAGCTACTAGAACCAATAAATGAATTTATCAAGTTTCCAGAATACAAAGTCAATAGACAAAAATCACTTGTACTTTTATATACCAGCAATGAATAATTGTAAATAAAATTTAAAAATTTCATTTGCAAGAGCATCAAAAAGTATGAAATACTTAGGAATAAATTTAACAAAATAAGTACAGAGTCTTTACAACAAAAACCATAAAACACTGCTGGGAGAAATTAAAGAAGATCTAAATAAGTTAAGAGGTAGACCATGTTCACGGATAGGAAGATTCAATAGTTTTAGGATATCTCTTCTCTGCAATGTGATCTAATTAACACAATCCCAGTTAAATTCTAGCAGGACTTTTTGGGTGGAGCAAAAATTTCTAACCTCATTCTAAAATTTTTATGGAAATACAAAAACTATAAAACTTCTGGAAAAAAATAGATGAAAATCTTTACATCCTTGTGGTGGCCAAAGATTTCTTAGGACACAAAAAGCATGAACCATTAAAGAAAAATTTGATAAACAGAACGTCATCAAAGTTAAAAACTTCTGCTTTTTGGAAAACATTGTAAAGAATATAAAAGTTTATACTAAAAACTGTGAGAAAGTATTCACTATATATATTTAGCTGCCAAAGGAATTCTATCCAGAGTACATAAAAAACTTACAATTCAATAATAAGTATACAAACAACCCAATTTTTAAAATGAGCAATATATTTAAAGAGGCACAACCAAAAAATGATATACAAATAGCTAATAATCACATAAAATGATGTTCAACATCATTAACTATCAGGTAAATGCAAATTTAAACTACAATAAGATATCAATATACACCCTTCAGAACAGCTAAAATTAGAAAGATTGATGATACCTAGCACTGGCAAGGATGGTGGCAACTGGAATTCTTATACATTGTTGGTGGGAACGCAACATAGTACATCCACTTAGGAAAAAAATTTGGCAGTTTCTTATGAAGTTAAATATATGTGTAGCATACAATTCAGCAATCCTCCTAGATAGCTACCCAAGAGAAATTAAAACACATGTCTAAATAAAGACTAATACATGAATATTGATAGCATAGTTATTCATAAGAGCCAAAAACTAGAAACAACTCAAGTGTCCATCAAGAAGTAAATGGATAAAAAAAAGTTGTGGTATTTCCATACAATGGATTTACTAAGATGGGGCATAAGGGAAATTTTGGGGTAATAAAAATGTTCTATATCTTTATAGTGGTGGCGCTTGCACTGAGGTGTAAATTTGTCAAAACTCATTGATATGTACAATTAAGTAGCTGCACTCTATTTTTTAGTTATTTTTTAAACATCTTTATTGGAGTATAATTGCTTTACAATGATGTGTTAGTTTCTGCTTTATAACAAGGTGAATCAGCTATACATATACATACATCCCCATATCTCCTCCCTCTTGCATCTCCCTCCCACCATCCCTACCCCGCCCCTCTAGGTGGTCACAAAGCACTGACCTGATATCCCTGTGCTATGCGGCTGCTTCCCACTAGCTATCTATTTTACATTTGGTAGTATATATAAGTCCATGCCACTCTCTCACTTTGACCCAGCTAACACTTCCCCCTCCCCATGTCCTCAAGTCCATTCTCTACGTCTGCATCTTTATTCCTGTCCTGCCCCTAGGTTCTTCATAAGCATTTTTTTTTTTAGATTCCATACACATGCTAGCATATGGTATTTGTTTTTCTCTTTTTGACTTACTTCACTATGTATGACAGACTCTAGATCCATCCACCTCACTACAAATAACTCAATTTCATTTCTTTTTATGGCTAATATTCCATTGTATATATGTGGCACATTTTCTTTATCCATTCATCTGTCGATGGACACTTAGGTTGCTTCCATGTCCTGGCTATTGTAAATAGAGCTGCAATGAACATTGTGGTACATGACTCTTCTTGAATTATGGTTTTCTCAGGGTATATGCCCAGTAGTGGGATTGCTGGGTCATATGGTAGCTCTATTTTTAGTCTTTTAAGGAACCTCCATACTGTTCTCCATAGTGGCTGTATCAATTTACATTCCCACCAACAGTGCAAGAGGGCTCCCTTTTCTCCACACCCTCTCCAGCATTTATTGTTTGTAGATTTTTTGATGATGGCCATTCTGACTGGTGTGAGGTGATGATACCTCATTGTAGTTTTGATTTGCATTTCTCTAATGATTAGTGATGTTGAGCATCCTTTCATGTGTTTGTTGGCAATCTGTATATCTTCTTTGGAGAAATGTCTATTTAGGTCTTCTGCCCATTTTTGGATTGGGTTGTGTGTTTTCTTGATATTGAGCTGCATGAGTTGCTTGTAAATTTTGGAGATTAATCCTTTATCATTTGCTTCATTTGCAAATATTTTCTCCCATTCTGAGGGTTGTCTTTTCATCTTGTTTATGTTTTCCTTTGCTGTGCAAAAGCTTTTCAGTTTCATTAGGTCCCATTTGTTTATTTTTGTTTTTATTTCCATTACTCTAGGAGGTGGGTCAAAAAGGATCTTGCTGTGATTTATGTCATAGAGTGTTCTGCCTATGTTTTCCTCTAAGAGTTTTATAGTGTCTGGCCTTACATTTAGGTCTTTAATCCATTTTGAGTTTATTTTTGTGTATGGTGTCAGGGAGTGTTCTAATTTCATTCTTTTACATGTAGCTGTCCAGTTCTCACAGCATCACTTATTAAAGAGGCTGTTGTTTCTCCATTGTATATTCTTGCCTCCTTTACCAAAAATAAGGTGACCATATGTGTGTGGGTTTATCTCTGGACTTTCTATCCTGTTCCACTGATCTATATTTCTGTTTTTGTGCCAGTACCATACTGCCTTGATTACTGTAGCTTTGTAGTATAGTCTGAAGTCAGGGAGTCTGATTCCTCCAGCTCCGTTTTTCTTTCTCAAGACTGCTTTGGATATTTGGGGTCTTTTGTGTTTCATACAAATTGTGAGATTTTTTGTTCAAGTTCTGTGAAAAATGCCATTGGTAGTTTGATAGGGATTGCATTGAATCTGTAGATTGCTTTGCGTAGTATAGTCATTTTCACAATGTTGATTCTTCCAGTCCAAGAACATGGTATATCTCTCCATCTGTTTGTATCATCTTTAATTTCTTTCATCAGTGTCTTACAGTTTTCTGCACACAGGTCTTTTACCTCCGTACGTAGGCTTATTCCTAAGTATTTTATTCTTTTGTTGCAATGGTGAATGGGAGTGTTTCCTTAATTTCTCTTTCAGGTTTTTCATCATTAGTGTATAGGAATGCAAGAGATTTCTGTGTGTTAATTTTGTATCCTGCAACTTTACCAAATTCATTGATTAGCTCTAGTAGTTTTCTGGTGGCATCTTTAGGATTCTCTATGTATAGTATCATGTTGTCTGCAAACAGTGACAGTTTTAATTCTTCTTTTCCAATTTGGATTCCTTTTATTTCTTTTCCTTCTCTGATTGCCGTGGCTAGGACTTCCAAAACTATGTTGAATAATAGTGGTGAGAGTGGATATCCTTGTCTTGTTCCTCACCTTAGAGGAAATGCTTTCAGTTTTTCACAATTGAGAACGATGTTGGCTTTGGGTTTGTCATATATGGCCTGTTTTATGTTGGGGTAAGTTCCCTCTATGCCTACTTTCTGCAGGGTTTTTATCATAAATGGGTGTTGAATTTTGTCGAAAGCTTTTTCTGCATCTATTGAGATGATCATATGGTTTTTCTCCTACAATTTGTTAATATGGTTTATCACATTGACTGATTTGCATATATTGAAGAATCCTTGCATTCCTGGGATAAACCCCACTTGATCATGGTGTATGATCCTTTTAATGTGCTGTTGGATTCTGTTTGCTAGTATTTTGTTGAGGATTTTTGCATCTATGTTCATCAGTGATATTGGCCTGTAGTTTTCTTTTTTTGTGGCATCTTTGTCTGGTTTTGGTATCAGGGTGATGGTGGCCTCATAGAATGAGTTTGGGAATGTTCCTCCCTCTGGTATATTTTGGAAGAGTTTGAGAAGGATAGGTGTGAGCTATTCTCTAAATGTTTGATAGAATTCGCCTGTGAAGCCATCTGGTCCTGGGCTTTTGTTTGTTGCAAGATTTTTAATCACAGTCTCAATTTCAGTGCTTGTGATTGGACTGTTTATATCTTCTATTTCTTCCTGGTTCAGTCTTGGAAGGTTGTGGTTTTCTAAGAATTTGTCCATTTCTTCCAGGTTGTCCATTTTTTTGGCATATAGTTGCTTGTGGCAATCTGTCATGATCCTTTGTATTTCTGCAGTGTTAGTTGTTACTTCTCCTTTTTCATTTCTAATTCTATTGATTTGAGTTTTCTCCCTTTTTTTCTTGCTGAGTCTGGCTATTGGTTTATCAATTTTGTTTATCTTCTCAAAGTACCAGCTTTTAGTTTTATTGATCTTTGCTATTGTTTCCTTCATTTCTTTTTCATTTATTTCTGATTTGATCTTTATGATTTCTTTCCTTCTGCTAACTTTGGGGGTTTTTTGTTCTTCTTTCTCTAATTGCTTTAGGTGTTAGATTAGGTTGTTTATTCGTGATGTTTCTTGTTTCTTGAGGTAGGATTGTATTGCTATAAACTTCCCTCTTAGAACTGCTTTTGCTGCATCCCATAGGTTTTGGGTGGTCATGTTTTCATTGTGATTTGTTTCTAGGTAGTTTTTGATTTCCTGTTTGATTTCTTCAGTGATCTCTTGGTTATTTAGTAGTGTATTGTTTAGCCTCCATGTTTTTGTATTTTTTACAGAATTTTTCCTGTAATTGATAGGTAGTCTCATAGCGTTGTGGTCAGAAAAGATACTTGATACGATTTCAATTTTCTTAAATTTACCAAGGCTTGATTTGTGACCCAAGATATGATCTATCCTGAAGAATGTTCCATGAGCACTTGAGAAGAAAGCGTATTCTGTTATTTTTGGATGGAATGTCCTATAAATATCAATTAAGTCCATCTTGTTTAATGTATCATTTAAAGCTTGTGTTTCCTTATTTATTTTCATTTTGGATGATCTGTCCATTGGTGAAAGTGGGGTGTTAAGGTCCCCTGCTATGACTGTGTTACTGTCGATTTCCCCTTTTATGTCTGTTAGCATCTGACTTGTGTATTGAGGTACTCCTATGTTGGGTGCATCAATATTTACAGTTGTTATATCTTGTTCTTGGATTGATCCCTTGATCATTATGTAGTGTCCTTCTTTGTCTCTTGTAATAGTCTTTATTTTAAAGTCTATTTTATCTGATATGAGAATTGCTACTCCAGCTTTCTTTTGATTTCCATTTGCATGGAATATCTTTTTCCATCCCCTCACTTTCAGTCTGTATGTGTCCCTAGGTCTGAAGTGAGTTTCTTGTAGACAGCATATATCCGGGTCTTGTTTTTGCATCCATTCAGCCAGTCTATGTTTTTGGTTGGGACATTTAATCCATTTACATTTAAGGTAGTTATCAATATGTATGTTCTTATTACCATTTTCTTAATTGTTTTGGGTTTGTTATTGTCTGTCTTTCCCTCCTCTTCTGTTTCCTGCCTGGAGAAGTTCTTTTAACATTTGGTTTGGTGGTGCTGAATTCTCTTAGCTTTTGCTTGTCTGTAAAGGTTTTAATTTCTCCATTGAATCTGAATGAGACCCTTGATGGGTAGAGTAATCTTGGTTGTAGGTTTTCCCCTTTCATCACTTTAAATATGTCCTGCCACTCCCTTCTGGCTTGCAGAGTTTCTGCTGAAAGATCAGCAGTTAACCTTTTGGGGATTCCCTTGTATGTTATTTGTTGTTTTTCCCTTGCTGGTTTTAATATTTTTTCTTTGAATTTAATTTTGGATAGTTTGATTAATATGTCTCTTGACATGTTTCTCCTTGGGTTTATCCTGTATGGGACCCTCTGTACTTCCTGGACTTGATTGACTATTTCCTTTCCCATATTAGGGAAGTTTTCAACTATAATCCCTTCAAATACTTTCTAAGTCCCTTTTTTGTCTCTTCTTCCTTTGGGACTCCTATAATTCGAATGTTGGTGCATTAATCTTGTCCCAGAGGTCTGTAAGACTGTCCTCAATTCTTTTCGTTCGTTCTTCTTTATTCTGCTCTGCAGTAGTTATTTCCACTATTTTATCTTCCAGCTCAGTTATCTGTTCTTCTGCCTCAGTTATTCGGCTAATGATTCCTTCTAGAGAATTTTTAATTTCATTTATTGTGTTGTTCATCCTTGTTTGTTTGCTGTTTACTTCTTCTAGGTCCTTATCAAATGTTTCATGTATTTTCTCAATTCTATTTCCAAGATTTTGGATCATCTTTACTAACATTACTCTGAATTCTTTTTCAGGTAGACTGCCTATTTCCTCTTCATTTGTTTGGTCTGGTGGGTTTTTACCTTGCTCCTTCATGTGCTGTGTGTTTCTCTGTCTTCTCATTTTGCTTAACTTACTGTGTTTGGGTTCTCCTTTTTGCAGGCTGCTGGTTGGTTTGTAGTTCCCGTTGTTTTTGGTGTCTGCCCGCAGTGGCTAAGGTTGGTTCAGTGGGTTGTGTAGGCTTCCTGGTGGAGGGGACTGGTGCCTGTCTTCCAGTGGATGAGGCTGGATCTTGTCTTTCGGGTGGGCAGGACTGTGTCCGGTGGTGTGTTTTGGGGTGTCTGTGAGCTTATTATGATTTTAGACAGCCTCTCTGCTAATGGGTGGGGTTGTGTTCCTGTCTTGCTAGTTGTTTGGCATAGAGTGTCCAGCACTGTAGCTTGCTGGTTGTTGAGTGGAGCTGGGTCTTAGCATTGAGATGGTGATCTCTGGGAGAGCTTTTGCCGTTTGACATTACATGGAGCCGGGAGGTCTCTGGTGGACTGAACTCGGCTCTCCCACCTCAGAGGCACAGGCCTGACACCCGACTGTAGCACCAAGACCCTGTCAGACACACGGCCAGGTACATGGGGAGTTTCTTGCCTTTTGGGAAGTCTGAGATCTTCTGCCTGCGTTCAGTAGGTGTTCTGTAGGAGTTGTTCCACATGTAGATGTATTTCTGATATATTTGTGGGGTGGAAGGTGATCTCCACGTCTTACTCCTCTGCCATCTTGGAGGTCTCCTCTGCACTCTTTTGTATGAACTATATCCTAATAAAGGTCTTTAAAAAAGACAGATGGAGGGACCATTTAGGGGATTGTAGCTGTGTCCATGTTGGAGACAATAGTGGTCTCCGTTAGAGGGGTGGCACTGGAGATGGAGAGAAGTGACAAGAAGTAGATGGATTTGAAAGATGTTTGAAAGTGAAAGAATCTTGCACTCTATTTCCTTTTTATCTGAGTGAACACATCTGATATTTTAAAAATGGAGAAGTCAGAGTGGAGAGAAAGTTTCTGGAATATTTGGTGTGGATGAATAGATAGATAATTTTTTCAGAAAATAGGAAGTAATCTTTACTGACGATTACATTGAGTTCTGAGGGACCTGGAGATATAGTTTCAGAGCCCTGTGTAGGCATGATTTGCTAGGAAATGCCAAGTAATACTAAATTATATGGAAAATGCATTAATATTCCATGTCTATAATAAACAATGTCATGTAGATTTTTATGTAATTGAGTTACTTTTCTCCACCCTCTGGAACCAGGAATTAGTGACTATCTTCTCACCTATTCATATAGAGCAAGGATTTATTTAGAAACTTCTTATGTACTCTTCAAATGGTATATGCCAGAAAGAGGTAAATTGACTATATATCCTCCAAAAATTTAGATGGAAACATTTTGTAATAAATATTTGGAGATCAAAAATTTATTTTATTTTGTTAAGTAAGGAGGATAATGATCTAGGAAGTAAAGATTGTTCTCAACATTTAAAAGTATATAATTTTCAAGTTTTATATTCTCATTGAGGAAAATTTGAAAATCCAGAAGAGCAAAAAGACAAAATTCAAATTACGCCTAGTCCCATCACCTAAACAACTACTGTTAACATTGTTTTATTTCCTTCTAAGCTTTTCTTTCTTTAAAGATTGGTCTAACAAAATGGTTGTAGTGATAATATCCACACCATTTTCTAACCTATTTTTTTCATCGACAATTTAACCTAGAATATTGATTTATTTGTTTATTCATAAATAATTCATTCAACAAATATTTATTGAAACTTTACTCTGTACCCAGTATTGATGAAAAGAAACAAATAAGAAGAAATGATTTCTGTCCTCAGGTATCTTCCAATCTAGGAGAAAGAGAGGTGGTAAGCAAATATACAACAACAAAATAAATGTGTAATTACAAATTGTTTCCAGAAAGGAAATAAACAGAGTATTATGAAAGAGAACAATGGGGAAAATTAAATTAGATTGGGAAATAAGGAAAGGCAGGTTTGAGGAAGTAAACTGAAATGGAAAGATGAAGGATGTGTGGGACTGGTCAGTTGGAGTGAGGAGAAGATCATTCCAGGCAGAGGGCATGGCAGGAAGGAAGATACAGGAGAGTGACAAGAGTTCAGTGAAGCTGGAGCACAAAGTGGGATGGGGAGAGTGTCCTGGGAGGAAACCAGAGTTGTAGGCAAGAGTCTGATGATGCAGGGCTTTCTCATCTAGGCTAGAAATTTGCAATGTATTTTAAGAGCAATAGGGAACCATTGATGAGCTTTAAACTAGGGAGAAGAAATAAAAGTAGAAATAAGGAGATTGGTTAGGATGGCATAAAAGTTGTCTAGGTGAAGGATGAGGTTGCTTCCACCAGGAAGCAGAGAAGAAGAAAAATGAGAGGATTTGAGAAATATTTTGCAGATAGAAATATACATTGAATCATGTGAAATTGTCATTTTTGTAAGTCAGAGAGGTCACATTGACAATTTCACACAATTCTGCCTAATAATAGGATTTAGTGTTGCACTGGATGTGGGGGACAAGGAAAAGGGGACTAGGAGGAATGGTTCTACAGTTTTGGCTTGAGTAAGCTGGTGGACACAGGAGCCACTGAGATGGGGGAAATTAGAGGACCAGGGCTGTCAGGTCCTATCACACATTCAACCCCCTCCCACTGTGTAGCAGGGACAAAGTTTTAGGAATTGACCCTAGCCCTGGGGGTCATCAGTGATTACTCTTGGTTTTCCCATTTTTCTTCCAATGACTGGTTTGGAACAGGCTTTATATGTTCTTATATGTTGAATTATAACCAAAATACTGATAATTTCTACTGCCTTGATTTCTAAGCATAAGGGATAGTTTATATGACTGTATAAACCAAATCAATACATAAGTCAAAGTTCCAAAACTGCCTAACTTTATCCACAGCATTTAGGAACTGAAATCACATTTTTTTTCCTGATAGAAAATTCTAAGCCAGATTTACAAGAATGATACAAGACTTCCCAGTATTTCCCACCTGTTCATTTGCTCAACTCAGAAATGTTTTCTTTGCACTGTATTTAACCTACCAAGTGATAGTGCTTTTTGGAATCTGAATTATTATTCTTTAGGAACAAAGAAATGAGATACTCTGATTGGGCTATCTTTCTGTCTTTAATCCTCAAAGTTTTCGTTTGTTTCAATTATTTTTCCTCTTCTTATAAATTTAATAAAAAGACACAATTATTCATTCATTAGTTTTAATATTTTTATTTCTCACAATGAGGGGCCTATCCTCCGAGTTTACTGTATTCTGAGACATCTATATTCCACATTATTACGAGAATTTTTCTGGAAGAGCTATAGAAATCTATTTTCTATGATATATCTTGCTCCCAACATCAAAGGTATCAGAAGAAGTAGCAAGAACTGACCCTCCCTCCCCAGCTTTCATGGGTTCAAGGTAGAATTTTACATGGAATGAGATAATGGCTCATGTTTCTCTTGTCTTTTTGCTCCAAATGACACACAAGTTTACATACTATGGTAATCTACTTATTTACACTATTCATGTGCTCTTATTTTATATTATCTTGTAATGTTATTTGAGTCTATGTATTTTACAACATTACATGTTCTCTGTGAGCAGCAACTTGTTTTATTCTTCTGTATAACTCCCCTAACATTAGTGCCTGGCACAGAGTAGGCACTATAAAAATCACCATTTTCATGTACAGATGCAGTTGAAAACACCAGTGGTTTCCCATGAAATCTGTTTTGCCTGGAACTCTTTGCACTTCTGCAGAGTCCTGCAGAAACTCTTTCTAGGTATTTATTATACAGAGTCATAAAAAATATTGAGGAAAATTATTATCATCAAAGAGTTGCAGACACCTCCTCAGTTTGGTTTTTCTCTAACATCCTAAGGCTGTTGATTACTATCCCAGTCAATAAAAGTCTCTTCCTCTGCCTCTTCTAAAAGTTGTTCTAACAGACAAAGTTTTCTGAGAAAAAGCTAGAACTGGGATCCAACTTGTCAGGCTCTGAGGTTTACATCACTCTTTGGTGTGGTGCCCAGAAAAATACAGTCCGCTTCAAAGAACTGACACAGCTTCCAGAACAGCAAAGGGGCACATGCTGAGAGACTTCTGGTGGTTTCTGACAGCTTGACCAGACACGTCCCTTCCTTGAAGAGATGATATTGTTCTATAAGTGTATTGTCTTTGGTTTGCATGTATATCTTCTAGATTAAAAATTCATGAACATGTAAATTTTCCCCCCTCCAAAAAGGGGAAAGAAATAACAGGTGGATAGAACTCCTCATGCCACCTCTACAACCTCAGGCTCTGGTCTTCATCTGCATCTCATTTCTTTCTTACATATTAAACCGCCCACTTTC
This sequence comes from Balaenoptera musculus, assembly GCF_009873245.2. Classification (NCBI taxonomy): domain Eukaryota; kingdom Metazoa; phylum Chordata; class Mammalia; order Artiodactyla; family Balaenopteridae; genus Balaenoptera; species Balaenoptera musculus. The sequence goes on along the minus strand of NC_045798.1, from coordinate 39,782,789 downwards.
TTACAGCCTCCTGAGGAAGAACAAGAGAGAAACCACTTCCTGCCCTCCCACCGTGTCTTGATGTCATCTTCTCTGGTTCTCTCATCCTCCCCCATTTCTCCCACAGAGATTCAAAATCTGAACCACTGTGATGTCATACCACTCTAAGTTTCTCACTAAATGTGTGGCCAGTTTAAAAAACACAACAAATCCTTCAATCTAGTTAAAAGCCACTATTTGAAATTTGCCCTTCCATCCCAGATGTATTAATGCATGAGTACATATAAGTCTTACTTATTTATAGTCATGGAGCAACAAGTAGAATGTTCATTATTCAAATCTACCAGTATTTTGTTGAATACATGGATCTTTCTCCCCTTCAGTTTTTTACTATGTTTGCTCAGAAGTGAAAAAACAGATTCAAAAGCATGGTTTGCAGTTTCTTTTCTTCTTAATAGGTAACATTGTATAATAAGAATTGGTCAACTGAACTGGCTTCCACTGCTGGTCCTGCATGGACTAGTTGGAATGACCTTTGGCAACTTATTTCTGAATGATCCTACCTTATGAAAAATGGAGATGATAATCAGGTTCTCATAGGATTGTACAAGAACAAGGTGGGTGGTGTATGTCTTATGCCTAGCATAGTGCTCTAGGCTTTCAATAAATATGAGCTCCCTTTCCCCCCTTTCTCTTCTCCATTTATTTCCTCTGCATCAATAGTGGAACATCTCAAATCTGGACAATCTTGGAATAGAGCAAACACAGTGAACATACATCCTGCAACTGGATAATAACAAGTTGACTGTAGCCAGACAGTTCTTGGCAGGCATCACACTGCCTCAGTTTGCTTTACACTCAAACCTGCTTTATAAGCACTCCCAGTGAGATGCAAACTTCTGGTCGATCCTCAAAGTTTGCCATTATTTAGACTCACACTGCCTATCCAATGCTGCCTCTTCTTACATGGACCCCTCCCAACAAGGCAGGCAGTCTCTTCACTGTAGCATGAACTTGAGCGTTACACGGGATCTTCCTGTGTGTTTGCATATGTTGCTAGTAATGCCTGAAATTCTTCACTCATCTTCTCTGTCCTTCCAAGTCTAGTCACTCCTGAAGTTTGTCCAGTGCTGTCCTATAGAATATAATGCAAGCTGCATATGTAACTTTAAACTTTCTGCTAGGCATATTTAAAAAATCAAGTACAATTAATTTCAGAGATGTTTTATTTAATTCACTATATCAAAGATATTATTTCAACTTATGATCAATGAAATATTGTACATTTTTGAAAATTAGGTATTCAAAATCCTGTGTCTATTTTATACTTAAAGTACATTTCAGTTCGGACTTCCAACATTTCAAGAGCTAATAGCCACATGTGGCAAGTGACTACCATAGTGGACAGTGCACATCTAGTCTGTCAGATCTAGCCCATCTTTGTAATACTGTGTCACTCAGAGACTTTTAACTCGATAAACATGACACCTTACAGTTTTGAAGACTATGGTTTACGAAACACTTTCAATATACTGTCTTCAACGGTCCTCACAGCAATGCCTGTGAGAATGGAAGGGATTTTTATTACCATTTCAGAGAAATAGTAAAGAAACCAAGACATGGTTACCAAGACTCTAAGGCATTGGGTAACTTACACATAACTGTACAGAAAGTAGAATTTGTTCTTGAATCCAGGACCTTATGTTCCAATACCCAGTAACAAACTGCTTCTCGAAATTGTATTTGCATAGACTTTAAAGTTTACAGACTTTCCTATAAATCATCTCACAAAAATGAATCTTCACAAAACCATCTGAAGGCAGTTTAATTTCATTTATTTATGAAGAGTTAACTTATGCTCAAGCTACAAAATCCAAAAGGCAATCACATTTACCAGTTTCTTGTAAACTTTTTTTCCCTCCTTTTCACTAAATGGCTGCACACTATGTGCAGTATTCTGCACTTGACTTTTTTTCACATGACAGTATGTTTAGTATATTAAGTATGTGAGACGATCCTTGCATACGGTCCAGAAAGCCCTGCCTCATTCTTTGTAGCTGGTGTCGTATTCCATTGTCTGGGTCTACCACACTTTATTAACCAGTCCTGCTGAGGAGCATTCAGGGTGTTTTCAGTCTTTTGCTATGACAAGTAACATTGTAGTAAATAAACTTGTGCACATGTCATTTCAATTTTGAGTATAGCTACAATATACATTCTACACCAACATTTCTGGGTCAAAGTGTATATGCATTTTAAAATTTGGAAATACTTCCAAACTTCCCTTAAAAAAGGTTTAATGATTTTCACTCACACTCAGAAAATGTAAGCCCCTGTGTCCTCACACCCATGAAAACTCCGTGTGCTGTGAACTCACACTGGTGAGCTTGAGCATCTTTCCACATGTTTAAGTGTCATTTGCATTAATTTTTCTGCAGCCTGACCATTTGTGTCTACATCCTATCCTGTGTTCCTATTGCACTGTTATTCTTTTCTTTTTTATTGTAAGAGCTCTTTAAATTTTAAGGAAATTGTGAGGTGAGGTGTGATATTTTGACTTCGGCTTTTTTTTTTTTTTTTTTTAAAGATTTTGGTTTTGCTTTGTTGTGTTTGCTATTTATACAGGCTAATTTATAAATCTTTTCTTTCATGGCTTTTGAGTTTTGTATCATGCTTAGAATTTTAGTGGTATATGTCCAAGTTTAATTTTTTTTTTCAGATGATTATCCAGTAATGCAATGCCATTTTAGAATAATCCACCTTTTCTTTACAGATTTAACATGCCACCCATATTCTATGCAATATTACCTTGTATTTTTAATTTATTTAAAAGTTTTTTTTCTTTCACTGATCTGTCTGTTCTTACACCAGTATCACAATATTTAATATCTACTAGGGCTTGTCCCCTCACCATTATCCCTCCTCCCCTGATTTTTTGGGGTGTCATGTATACTTATTTGTTGTCATATGACGCTTATCTGGCTTAAAAAGAACACTTCTGTATTTTATTTGAATTGCCTTTTATTCTTAGACTACATTTTGGAGAAGGGTTAGGAAAATCACCTATATGTAATGAGGCTTACCACCCAATGGTATGTTTTTCATTTGTTAAAGTCTTCTACTGTGTCTTTCAGTAATGTTTTAAAGTTTTATTTTCATATGCTTACTACCCATTTTTCTAGGTGCTTTATATTTTTGTTCCTATTGTAAAGAGAATCTTTTCTTCCATGATAACTATTTAAGACATTTTATGATAGAAAATTTCTAACACGTTAAAAGTAGAGAGACTAGGATAATGAAGCTCCTTGTACCCATCACTCAGCTTCAATAATTTTCAACTTACAACTAGTTTTATTCCATCCATCCCCCACTTCTCTTTCTTCCCCGACCCAGGTTATTGTGAAGCAAATCCAAGACTTCATACCATTTCACCTGTAAATATTTAAGTATGTATCTCTAAAAGATAGTAACTTGAAAAAAATACAGCCATATAAGTTTTATATCTTAAAATATTTTACAATAATTTCTTAATATCTTCAAGATTCAGTGAATGTACATATTTCTTTATCTTTAAAGTCTTTTCTGGGTCATTTGTTTGAATTGGGATCCAAATAAAATCCATATATCACAGTTGTTTGATACGTCTCTTAAGTTTATTTTAATCTATAGGGTCATCCTCTAGTTCTTTTTTACCTTGCAAATTTTTGTTGAAGAATTTGGATCATTTATCCTGTAGAGTTTCCCATAATTTGGGTTTTTCTGATTGGCTCCCCATGGAGTTATCATATTCCTTTATTCCTCTGTATTTCCTATAAATTGGTAATTGGATCTAGAGATGTGATGAAATTCAAGTTGGGTTTTTCTGAAGGAAGACTACATAATATCTGATTGTTTTTCTTTTTGTGGTATTAGAAGTCACTGATAATTATTTCCTATGTCTATTGATTCATTAGGGCTTGCAAATGGTAATATTCTAATTTTATCAGTTTTCTTCATTTATTAGATTGGGCTACTTCTAAATAGAGATATTTGTATGTATACTGAGGTACAATAACTTGAGGTGCATTCTTACAGGAAAGGCAGAATAAATAAAATACTTCATTCTTTCCCTTTATTTATTAGTTTTCAAAACAAGTTGGTTCTTAACATTTATCAAAGGTGACCAGCAAGATCTGTTCTGTTTTGTTTTGTATCATGATGAATACATGGATTTTAAACATGTTTGATGTGTTTTAGTCCATTGAAGTTATTATCCTTATTGATGCTCAAATCGTTCTATCTTTGGCCAGTGGTAACCTATTGACATTGGCTCTTGAGCTCTTTAGACATGATAAAAATCACTGATGGCTTTTTACTTTCTTGTACAAAAAGATATTCCAGGCTTATCTTGCACATTTCCTGTCCCAGATCAAAAAATGGATATTTTTCCAAGAAGCCTTGGTTACTTTTAGTGGGAAATTATTTTTAGAGACTACAGTCTGGACATTAGGGGTGCTTACTGCTATTGTGTTGGCCATCATTCGTAAGCCTTTTCAGTTGATAGAGATGGGAAATGTATGCATGTGGGTGTTTCAAAGATTAATTATATCATGAGTTTATACCAGTACTTCCAGCTCAAATTCAGGTCTACAGGGTTTTTACTCAACCTAATTGATATTGAATCTATATCTCCTTTCTTCTTCGGTAAACATTCTAGTTTCAATAGGGAGGTTAATACCACAAAGTGAGAGAAGGACAAGAGAGTCTAGCTATATGTAAAAGAGTGGTTATAATTAATTAATAATTATTTAATTATTACTGATCATAGAATTTAAGCTAGGTAAGGAAGGAAGACGATGAGGGAGATAATGAGATGGAGGTGTTAGTTAATGCTACGGTGGTAATCATTTTGCAGTATATAAATGTATCAAATCAACAAATTGTACAATTTAAAATTACACAATGTTATATGTCAATTATTACTCAATAAAGCTGGAAAGAAAAAAATGAGAGAGATGAAGAGCCATGACTCTGACGGTATTGTGTGGGTCTCAGTGGGAAGGGATGAAAAAGTGTTGAAGTCAAAAGAATAGAGAGAGAACCGGAAAGGTTGGAGATGGTAGTCAGAGGGCAGCCATCCTTGAAATCGAGATGATGGAGGAGGTGCAGTTGAGGTAATTGTGAAGCCTGGGGTGTTAGCATGGGGGTGAGGGGCTGAGGACAGGAGGAGGAGATCCCTGGATAAAGGAAGATGGAAGAACAGATTGGCCAAGATCCCAGAAGGCTCATCCCCGTGGATCTTGAAACATGAAGAATTATGGCAGGAGCGTTGGAGAGAGTGACAGTGGGGCAAAAGCAAAAACATGGAGATGTAAGAGCAGTAACCTGGGAGTGGTAGGTGAATGCAACAATGAGGAGGATGGGTGTTAGAGCCTGAAAAAGTGAAATTCTAGGCTGCGAGTTTTAAGAAAGACAGAGGAAGGGTGGTTAGAAAATGGCAACTCAGAGCAGGGGTAACCATTCCCCCACCACGGGCCCCGTGGGAGAAGGTTGCAGGGGAAAGCTGTCCTCCTGAGAGGGCTGCAGGGGCAGTGTGTCCTCAGGAGGAGAGCCAGTTCTGTGAGAGTGAGAAGCTGAAGGGGCTTTCAGAGAAGAGGCGAAGACTTGAGGATTTTGCTGGAAACTATCTTTCAGTTCCAGAGGGGAGCAGTGAAAAAGGTTCAAAGTTTGGAGAGGGATATGGGGTCAGAAGAAAAGACAGATGGAGAGTTAAAGTACAGGGGATGAGTGATGGTGCAGGGGACTTGGGTTTCTTGTGATGAATGTAAACACAGATAAAAGCATAATAAAATGTTTCCCATTGGTCCCTTGCCACATCGCGGTGGCAAGGCTCTGAGAATTGTAGGCAGGGTGGGCACAGAGGTGTGGAGGCCTTGCCACAAGCAGGGAGTCCTGGACCTTCTCAACTCCTGCCTGTGGCGGTGGGGGTGATGGTATGGAGCAGGTAGCAAGGAGGAAAGGGGTGGTCCCATCCAGAGCACCAGGGGTTCAGGGGTGCCCTTTTTTTAAAAAAGAGGGAAACTTTATCTTGAAGAATAAAATACCTGCAGCAAAGTGGGCAAGTATTTGGTGTTTTGGCTCATAAATGAACTCAGGTTCATTCACCAATAACCAGGTGAAAAAGCAGAGCATTACCAGTATCCCCTGCCCAAAGTTGGTTAACTTTTCTAATAAATAATTGAGTCTAGGAAGAAGGAGTTAGTGGTACAGAAGAATTAGCTTTGTTGCCAAATAAAGCTTATGTTGCCTGCACACTATTTTACAAGTAGAGTAAAACAAGATACAGAGAACAAAGTTGATGTGCACCTTTACCGAGTTATTGATAGGTCAGGAAAATTTCAAAACTAAATAGCAAGGATTCACATTTCTGCATAATAAAACACATTATATAGATCTAATAATTTGAAGAGTGTCACAATGAGTCAAAACTAGTGAGTCTTGAGAAACCTTGAAACAGATCCTAGTATTTACAAATCTTAGCATTTGATTTATTTTTTTAAAAAGCCTTCCAAATTTGTATGAAGAAAGTGACATTAGCATGCAAAAATGAATCTGGGAGAACTGTTAAATGCTTAGGGAAAAGTAAAACAAAACCAAAATTATGTACCTACTTTCACCCCATCACACGTATTAAGCTGGATTATAATATTAAATTTTTAAAAAATCTTAAAAAAAGTATAAAATACATAGGTGATTTTCTTATCTGATATTGGAGTGGGAATGGCTTTCCTAAACACAAATGGAAAAGAACCAAATACTGGAAAATATTTGACTTTTGACAGTTTTAATTTATACATTAAATAAACTAACATTGACAAAAAGCAAATAATAAACTGAAAATAAATATTTGAAATGTATATGACTAACAGTTATTATATCCTTAACATACATAAAGTACAAATCAGAAAAAAGAAAGATGTACACCCTAATAGAAAAATTGGCAAAAGATGTAGGCAGACAGTTCACAAAAGAAGAAATATAACCCCCCAAATATGTAAAAATACTTATTTCAACTTTACTTGTAATCAAAGAAATGTAAATTAAAACATATTCCCCACCGAATTGGCAGAATTTAATACTCAATGTTGGTGAGGTAAGAGTGAATGAACAAGCTTGTATTTTACTGGTGGGAACTTATCCCAGCACCTCCTAACGGCAATTTGGCAATATATATCCAAATCTTGAAAAATTCATATACTTGTGTCTAGTCATTTCACTTCTAGAAATTTATCCAAAAGAACTAACTAGAGGTCTGTACAAATATTTATATACATGAATTTTTAGTGTTGTAATATTTATAACACAAAAAATTAGATAAATCTAAATAACCCCAAAAGAACATTGGTTAAATAACTTATGATATATTACCATGATAGAATACTATGTATTTTAAAATGTATTTTAGAAAACATTTAAAGTTGTGAGAAAATGTTCAAAATATAATGTGAAGTGGGAAAAGTACATTATGAAACATTACATATAATATAACCTTAATTTTATAAGTACCATTTATAACACTTAAATGTACTTATATTTATTTACCTTGTACATTGTACATATGGAAGACTAAAACATAAAACAAAATGTATATATGTACATATTAATCAACCATATTTTATATTTTATAATAAAATTTAAACTAAAAAGAGACCAAAATGTTAGCCATTATTATAGCTGGGTGGTGCTATTATATCTAATTAAAAACTAAAAAGCATTAAATGAAAGAACACTTATTAATAAATAAAAATTTCACAATGAAATACAGTAATTATTATCTTTTAGTGAGTTTTGTCTCTATATAGACAAAAGCTCTTGGTAGAAGAAAAATGATCAGAAGCACAATTGTCATGGGAGCTTTCTAAGTCTTTGTCAGGTCAAACAAGGACAAGAAATTTGAATCATATTACAAGGTCAGGTTTGATCTATATTAAACTTTATGCTGTACAGGTAATCTTCAAATTCAAGAAGTTGGATATATAACAAAATACATCTTAAGAAAGAAGGAGGTACATAACAATGATGCTGAGATCAGGAATTACCGAATTAAAAAAAAAAAAAAACTCAGTAGAATAAATGTAGAGATGGTTCTGTAAAGAAAATAGCACTATGGGAAAAAAAAAAAAACCTAAAAAATTGATTCAAAGAACAACCACCAGAAAGGCATTGGATTTAAGATAGAATATATAATAGCAGATACAGAAGAAGTGATAAAATTATAAGAGAATTTTATGTAAAATTCTTTGATATTAAATTTGAAGAATATCATTTCAAGGAAAGTAAAGGTGGCCAAAATTAACTCAATAATAAATAGAGTAACAACCATAGGAAAAAATGAGAAACGTATTAAAGAAATAATTCAAAAGGCTTTATGCCAGATAATTCTGGTGAATTTTCTCCAAACTTTCAAGGAACAGATAATTTCTATGCTATTCTACTTCAGAATATTATAAATCTTCAGTTCACTTTATGAAACTCACATATGCCAAAACCAAAACCAAACATTAAAAAAGAAAGTTTAAAAAGAATTGCATTTGATTATAAATATAAAAATCTCCAATGAAATTCAACTCTATACTATTGTACACTGTATCCCCAACATGCAACTTTTTTAATATTAGGAAGACAATGGGTTCAATGAGTAAAATACGAACGTAAAAAAAAAAAGACGTATGATGAAATATAACATGCACTTCTAAAAAGACAAAACTCTTGGAAGATTTGGAATAAACTGATCCTACCTTCATATGGTTAAGAATATTTGTCTGAAACCTGAGTTTGCCAATGGACTGAATATGGACCATTGTTTTAAATGTTTTTGTTTTGTCCTATGTATTTTGGGGAAACGATTTTAGTTATAAACATTTTATAATTGAGAGATTTCATAAAAAATCAGAAGTTTTCTCTTATGCAAAAACAAAAAAACAAAACAAAAAAAACTTAGGGGTTAGGGTTAGGGTTTCCAGTGTGAAAAAATGGCAGATCTGTTAGCAGTAGATCCACATTTTCAAAGGGTATAATAGGCTTAAGCTGAGCATCTCCTGTGTGCTCCATTCAGAAAGAGCCCTCTCCAGTTTGTCACAGTTTGCACCAAGCTCGCTATTCCAGTATTAAACTTAACAACAAAGATCATATTTAGCAGTATAATATATAAGAAGTCATTGTCATTCTTATTAGGAACACATCAAAAATGTCATCTATCACCTTTACTACTTAACTTTTCTGAAAGCTGTGGCCAATGGAAGAGACAAGAACTCAAAAAAAGGGTATAACTATTGGAAAGAAAAAATCAAAATATAATAATTTCAGCTGGAATGATTATATGTTAACATACACACCAACTATAAGCTTGTTGTAAATAATAAGATAGTTAAATAAATTGGTTAGAGGATAAATATTTCCAAAATTAGTAACTATTTTTTGTATCCCAGCAACCTCCAGTTAAACAATAAGATTATATTTATAATAGCAACAAAAATTTTAAAATACAAGGAATGTGTGGGAACAATATGAAAAAACTACAAAAGTTTATTGAGGTATAAAAGACTTGAATAAATGGACATACATACCAAGTTTCTGAAAATTGTAAAAATGTCAGTTCTTCCCATTTGAATTTATGGTTTTAACATTATCCCAATAAAAATTCTAAAGAATGTTTTCTAGAATGTGAAAAATTTAAATAAAGTGCATCTGGGAATGTAAACAAGTAAGAATAGAGAAAACTTTGGAAGAGGCTGTTTAAAGTGGGGGAACCTTAAAAATGTTCATAACCTTTTTCCTAATAATTTCATTTCCTGTAATGTATTTTAATAAAATAATAGGAAACATAGATAAAGATTTATTTATAAGATGTTCATCACTGCATTACTCATGATATTGAAAAATTAGGTTTATTAAAAACATCCTTCCACAATATGAAAATGGTATATAAATTATGGTTCATTCATATGATAAACTATCAGACATTCACTAAATGTCATGTTTGTGAACCATTTTTTTATGACATAGGATAAAGCTCATGATGTATTAATGCTTTGTAAAAAAAAAAAAAGCAAGATATAAAACTATGTTCAGCATGACTTCAGTTTAAAAAGATCTCAGGTTGGGAGAGTTACAGGTGATTTTTGTTTTCTATAGATCATATATTTCTAATTTTTATAAAATAAGAATGTATTTTATAATTAGAAAAGAATACAACAGTTTTTATCTTCTCAAGGGAAAAATATTTCTTAACCAAGAAATACCCTTAGTAGTGGGGTAATGTTTTTGGACAAAGGCACAGAACACACTTCAGTGGGGACCGTCTAGACTTGCTCTTCCCTCTCTTTACAACCTTTTCTGTTCATAGGTGATTTGTGTAAGAACTAATTAAGGAAGACCAGCATTAATCTATATTGGTTTTCACCATCAGGGCCTATTCTTTATGAGGCCAAATGAGAAAGGACTGTTTATATATAAATGCAAATCCCTTTGTCAATACATCTCCATATTCTGGTATGTTAGCTCCAATTTTTGTATTTTTAATAAGATCTTATCTCCCTTGTAGTCCAGCAACTGCTGGATCATTTAAAGACCATCCCGTAGTGTTTATGACAGCACAGATGGTTGCTATGGAAAAAATTGAGCTGTCCCTGATCCCATAACAAAAATGGGTTCGAAGCAGTTGATTTGGCCAAATTCAGAGCCTCTGTGAACCCTGGGAGTTCTGAATTTCCAATTTTCTTGAGCTGTTAGAAGTTTGTTTGTTTACTGTTAGCAACATAAAAACTGTTTTGTTTCTTTTCTTTCTTTTCTTAAAGAAATGTTTTTTTTAAAGACTCAAAATTCTGCTTGTATACCATGCTACTCTATCACAGTAAGCTTTCAGTGTGTTTTATAACCATATACACAGTTTGTTATATATACAAACATATATGTAATATTCTATTTTTATATAAGATTTTATAAAAACCATATATATCTATATACATATATTTTTATCCATAAAATAAATATAAGACAACATGAAAATACTGTTCCCTAGATTTGTGTTCAGAATCTACTGGGAATGATAGTAAAATCCTTTATTTTTCATAATTTCATGCAAGTGGAATGGACCACAGGTAGGGTGACCACATCGTTGATTGTTCTAAGTTGGACGCTATTGAGAGTGGAAGTAGGCACAATTAGTAACGAAGCAAGGATGACATGTGTAAACTGAGACTGTCCTGAACAAAGTGAGATGTTGGATCACCCTGAACAGAAGAGATATATGAGATATAAGACATATATATATGAGATGTGTTATGAGTTGAATTGTGTCCTCCAAAATTTTCCATGTTTGTAACCTGATTTAGAAATAGGGTTGTTGCCAATGTAATCAGTTAAGATGAGGTCATACTGGAGTAGGGTGGGTCCTAATCCAATGTGACTGGTGTTCCTATACAAAGGGCACATTTGGACACAGACACACGCAGGGAGAATGCCATGTGGCCATGAAGGCAGAGATTGGGGCAATGCATCTATGAGCCAAGGAACACCAAAGACAGCCAGCAAACCACCAGAAGCTGGGGGAGAGGCATGAAGAGATTCTCCCTCACAGCCTCAAAAGGAATCAACTTAGCCGACACCTTGATCTCAGACTTCCAGCTCCAGAACTGTGAGACAACACACTTCTATTGCTGAAACCATGTAGCCTGTGGTACTTTGTTACAGCAGCCCTACCAGACTAATACAGGATGCTCAACAACTTGCTCCCTAGCAGTTCTGGGGACATCACCCAGAAGTGCTCAAGACCTCCCCTCTCATGATGGCCAAGTAATAACTCTCTCATTCTTTCTTTGCTCAAATATCACCATCCAATGAGGAGAGCAAGAAACACACCCAAGCTCCATTTCTAATGATACTTCAAGACCTCTGTAATCATCAGCCATCCAACAAAGAAGAGAGAGGAGGGAACAAAAAATGTCTTCAGAGGGCCACTCTTAGTGACAAGGTGATTCACCCCAGGAAAGGCGCTGGAGCAGAGCAGTTTCTGCCAAAGGTTGGGGGAGGTGTGCTAACAATAGGGGTCTCTTAAAAGTCCACGTAAGGAGCTGTAGACCTCAGAATTCTTTCCACTAATTGATGCAGCCAGATGAATGCTCCCTGCCCCATGCTCACCCTCTAAACAGGAGACAGGAGGCTTAGGTCCTGAAGAGACTGAATCAGAAAGTCTCTGAATTTGAGGACATCTATTACAGAGCAGGTAGCGATGGGCTGAAAAAGGAAAACTAAGGGGTGAAGTGAAAACCCATACCCCGATCTTCAGAATGCAGCCAGGCTTACCACAGGTAAGAGATAGGACGATCCTTCTCTGGGTACCCAGAAACCATTCAGAGGAGGGACCTAAAGATACAGACATATGGGAGCATCTAGCAGAGATGCAGGTGCCACCCAGTCACTCTACAGTAGATGCTGCTTCCCACAGAGCTCCTAATCAGATGTTTAGTGCTTCATTCTTAAGTAGAATTGGACAGCCAGCAACACCTGGCATTTGAGGGAATCCTGCAACATAAAAGACAGAGTTCAAAATAAGCAGGAGGGCAAAGGAGCTTGGAGGAAAAAGAGACATTTCAAGAGGAGAAGAAAACTTCATGAAAGCAAAATATAATCAGTATTCTCAGATATTGTATCCATGAAACAGACAAGGATGATATGAAAAGAACAAGAGTTCTTACAAATTAAAAATATGATAGCAGAAATAAAATATTCTGTTAAAAGATCTAGAGACAAAATGAAGGAACTCATCCAGAAAGCAGAATCAAAACACATAGAGATGAAAAAGAAATGAGAGAAGAGAAGAAAATAAAAGAATCAGCCTACTAAGAATGCTTACTAATAAGCATTATGGAAAGAAAGGTAAAATAAAGAGAAGAGCAAATTATCTCGATAGACAAATTTTTCTACAACTGAATGACAGGAGCCTTCCAAGTGCTAAACCAGTGAAATTAAAGAAGACTCACACTGAGGCATATCATTGTGGAATTTAAGAATACAGGGGATTAAAAGAATACTCTAAAAATTTCCAAAGATAGAGACAAGGGACATTTACGAAAGGTCAAGAATAAGAATAGAAAAGAACTTTCCAACTGCACCGCGGAAATTAGACAACAATAAGCAATGACTTCAATGTTATCAGTAAAATAACATTCTCACTTAAATTTGATACCCAGTGAAACTACCAGTTGAGTGTGAGGGTTGAATAAACTACCAGTCGAGTGTGAGGGCATTTTCAGACATGTAAAGTCTCAGAAAAAGTTATCTTTCATGCATCCTTTCTCAGGAAATTCTTGAAGGATGTGCTACAGCCAGAAAAAAGGGGTATTCCAAGAAAGAGGAAGACATAGAATCCTGGAAAGAGGGAATCCAGCACTGCAGAGATGCAAAGGGAAACACCAGGGCAACAGCTGTGCAAGCGATCCAGTGAGCAGCCAGGCAAACTGGAGCAGGTGGAGGAGGGATGTTTCCAGAAAAAACAACATGAAACTGACAGAGCAACTTCTAGGTTTGACTTGGTGGAAAATTGTATTGAGAGTCGTTTTACAAAGTTGTTGGAATGTGTTTTAAGATTTGGCCAGAGCTTCAAAGAAAACTAAATAAATGTGAATATGAGGCAACAATTAACTTTAAGAAAATTTAGAAGTTTTACAAGAAAGAATATTAAATCGTAGAACACTACTTTGCTGGAAGATCCAGCAATATAGTAAACAATATTTCCATAGTTATAGTAATGAAAACACTGATTATGCACGTAACCAAAAATTGGTTGAATAGAAAGGGAAAGAAAAAAGGTATATAGGAGAGCTAAAATTTTTGTCTATCATATGATCTCTAAATGGATAAATCAAGAGATATAAGTATATTATTTAGAAATACAGAAATACATACTAGAATAAACGGGTATGAGATGTGTGTGTGTGTGTGTGTGTGTGTGTGTGTGTGTGTATAGGAAGGGAAAATGAAGTTGCTGCTCTTTTTATTAAAAGATTTTTAGCACAATTTGATTTTTAAAACAATGTGTGTGTAAGTTATATTGATAAAAATATCCAGAAAGGAAGACAACAAAATTATGTTTGAGGAAAAATAATCTAGAAACAGCATGTGTCAGTATGTAGATTTTGATCTTGGGTAAGTGATTATCAAACACGAGTGGTTTCTCCTTTTTTCTTCTTTTTGGAGGCTTTTACTTCTAAGCATCTAATTTCTGTGTTTTGTTTTTGTGTATTACGGGATACACTGTATCAAACTTACACTAGATAACCATGCTGTCTTAATGGGTAGGGCAAGATATTATTAAATCCAAAGGACACTTCTGATCATCATCATTTTTATATGAAGGTAAATAGCTGTTTAAACTGCAGGTGTTGTGGTATACTGTGATTTTTGTTGTAGCAAAAAGGATTTCATTCAAAAGAGCTCTTTTGCCCCAGTCTCTGTATATTCTATTCTCTGTTCGTAAGGGCATTGCATTAAATTTGCCGCCATAGCCTAATCATAATTTCACGTGCAGTAAAAGCTTTAACATTATCCTTTAAATTATGAGTGAAGAGGCAAAAAAATCCCCTTTTGTGAACAATAAATGAACTTATACATACTCAATCATAAGCCATAAGATTCCTTTTTCCCCTATTTTGCTTCTTTCACAATAGAAATTATAAAGTTGGTAATATAAACTCTTTCAGGAGCATTATAATTACTAAACTTGGGAATTCAGGGACTTGATTGCAATCAGTTGAGTGCTATGTATTCTGACTATGAATCTGATTCAAGTCATGCACAGATAACCAGTGTTATAATGCTGTCTTTCATTTGTCAGCTGGGTGACATTGGTCAAGATTTTGGTCATTTCATGCTTTTCAGCCTCTACCTATATGTAAATTGAAGAGCTCAGAATACCAGGGATGGCAAATAGTTTCTTTACATATGCCCACTCTGAGTGAATGATAGAGGCTACAGAGCTCTGGAAGAAGAATAATGAGACTACGTATGTCTGGGCTCAGCTGGAAACTGCTGAGTTTGATTAGTTATGTCTGCCTTGGACAGAAACTAGGAAAGTGCCTATCCTTACCCCCATGTATTTGTCAACCCTAGTTTAGACGATCTTGAAAATTTATTTCAGGCTAAACATTATTTTATTCTAGCCTATGATTTCTATTTTCTACTTCGGACTCTGTGATTTTCTTTTTTAAATAGTGCATTTATTAGATTACACTAGATCTTTTTAAAGGTAAAAATTTATATAGTGCTCTTAGCCATTTTTTAAATTTTTTTTAAGTTTTGAATTTTATTTTATTTATTTTTTTATACAGCAGGTTCTTATTAGTTATCCATTTTATATTAGTGTATATATGTCAATCCCAATCTCCCAATTCATCACACCACCACCAACCTGCCCCCCACTGCTCTTAGCCATTTAAAGGAAGGAAAATTCTGCTAAATAACATTTTAATGAACCAAATTAGTTAATTATGTAACATTACACCAGGAATGTTTGAAACATTAAACTTTTTTCCTCCATCAACTTTAGTATATTTAATGAACCAGTTTTGTAGACATAGATCATATTAGTTGAAGAATCCAAGGACTAATACGTAGGGCAAAATGCTTGTTATTTTACATATCTCTTGGTGGGTAGATTTCCTTGATCTGTGTGACTTTTTCAGGAATGGAGTTACTTGAAGGTATTCAGATGTATAGGTTTTTATAGAAGTTCCTTTTTTTTTTTAAAATCATGACAATTTGTGACACTTAGGGACTGACCCATTTGAGGTAATTTTGGGAGAAAATCCACTGTAAGTTGAAACTGGATTCTTCTTACTCCAAGCTTTTTTCTATCGTGATGCTTGTGACTGCCTTTGTGTTTGTGTCTCCAGTAGGTTAGAGCCAGCAATACTAGCCCTTAGGGAGTGACTTCCTTCCAGACATATATCTGTTTTGCCTGGTGGTATTTCACTAAGGGAAAAGGGGTCAATTAATAAAATGTGAATAATAAAAATAGAAGTTTTGACATATGATATATCTTCTGCTTTTCCAACTTGAATATACTTTTAAAATAATGTATTATTCATATTTTACTATCAAAATATAAAAGAAAATGTACAGGAATTAATGCAAGAACAATAATTCAGACATCTAAGTGCCAGGTATGGCTCCTTCCTTAAACATTTTAGCTGCTACCAATTATTGCTTAATCAATCTCTAGTTTCCCTTATCAAGGCTGAAGCTATTTCTAGAGGGAGAAGTTCTCCAGTGATGCTTTGTAGGTTTATAATGGCAGTGTGGGCTGAATGAACTGGCTGAAAACTTGCCGATTCATTCTGCTTTCTCCAGATCAGGTGTTAATGGTGTTTGAAAATAATTGCTGATTATAATTATTCTAGTTAGGATTTTTATGTGTTCCTCTGCCATATAATATTAGGGAGTACATAGTGTTCTTATCTTCCGTAGAGGCAGCCCAGCTCCTTTTGAACACCCTTTCTGTGTGGTGAATTGTCTTCCTCAAGTGTCCCACCTCCCTCAGGTGGAAAACACAGAACTTGCTTCCCAGCAAATTTTTATTTTTTAACATCTTTATTGGAGTATAATTGCTTTACAATGATTTGTTAGTTTCTGCTTTATAACAGAGTGAATCAGCTATACATATACATATGTCCCCGTATCTCCTCCCTCTTGCGTCTCCCTCCCACCCTCCCTATCCCACCCCTCTAGGTGGTCACAAAGCACCAAGCTGATCTCCCTGTGCTATGCAGCTGCTTCCCACTACCTATTTTACATTTGGTAGTGTATATATGTCCATGCCACTCTCTCACTTTGTCCCAGCTTCCCCTTCCCCCTCCCCGTGTCCTCAAGTCCATTCTCTACGTCTGCGTCTTTATTCCTGTCCTGCCCCTAGGTTCTTCAGAACCTTTTTTTTTTTTTAAGATTCCATATATATGTGTTAGCATATGGTATTTGTTTTTCTCTTTCTGACTTACTTCACTCTGTATGACAGACTCTAGGTCCATCGACCTCACTACAAATAACTCAATTTTGTTTCTTTTTATGGCTGAGCAATATTCCATTGTATATATATGCCACATCTTCTTTATCCATTCATCTGTCGATGGACACTTAGGTTGCTTCCATGTCCTGGCTATTGTAAATAGAGCTGCAATGAACATTGTGGTACGTGACTCTTCTTGAATTATGGTTTTCTCAGGGTATATGCCCAAGTAGTGGGATTGCTGGGTCATATGGTAATTCTATTTTTAGTTTTTTTAAGGAACCTCCATACTGTTCTCCATAGTGGCTGTATCAATTTACATTCCCACCAACAGTGCAAGAGGGTTCCCTTTTCTCCACACCCTCTCCAGCATTTATTGTTTGTAGATTTTTTGATGATGGCCATTCTGACTGATGTGAGGTGATACCTCATTGTAGTTTTGATTTGCATTTCTCTAATGATTAGTGATGTTGAGCATCCTTTCATGTGTTTGTTGCCCAGCCACTTTTGTAGCTGGGCATGTGCCTGTGATCTGCACCCCATCAATCACTGTACTTACCCGAGACATGACTTACAGTTTGAAGGAGGGGCTCTATGGAATCCTTTTTGCTTTTGAGGTGGATGTCCAGACATCCAGGTTTGGGAGATGGCGGGAGCTGCAAGGTTTGCATCCTGGGCAGAAACGGAAGATGTGGTGGTGGTTAAGTGCAATTAAGTTCTGGCAGCCATGCAAATGGGACACCCACTGCTCAGTGCTGGCCTAAACTTTGGTGGTTTAGGCCATGAAACTCCTCATACCATTTTGGACCTGGTTTGGAAGACTCAAGCCTGATTCTCCAGCCATCCAGCAATTCAATGAGTTCTACAGTATTCTTTTATAAACTCCTTTGGTACTTGCTCCATTAGAGTCAGTTTCAGTTGCTTGAAATTAAGAATTTTGATGGACACATTGTTCTCTCAGGAGAATATTCTTTCTACTAGATTTCTGCCAGGAAACTTTGTGTCCTGCTGTCACATGATCAATAGAAATGTTTTAAGAAAAACCATGGTAACATAGACCACGTTCGATTTTCCCAGTGCTTGACTTGGAAATTTAACACACATTTATTGAGTACTTACATGTGAGCCTATGCTGATGTTGGGATAGCATGGGAGGTGATAGCAGAGACTATAAAGATAAGAAAACAAAATCCCATAGCTTTAATTTAAAACAAGTCTACATGGAATTATTAAATTATTTTTTAATTACTCTAGCAATCTCTAGTAGTCTTTAAAAATATATAGTTTCAAGTTTCTTGCAGAAGAAGCTTCTTGACTTCACTTCTTAAAGAAGATTTGTATTTGTTTTTCTTGTGCATTTGAAATATATTTTCCACAAATGCTTACTGACAGATAAACAAAATGTGTTATATACTTACAATGGAATATTATTCAACCTTTAAAAAGAAGGAAATTCTGACACATGCTACAACATGGATGAACCTTGAATACATTATTCTAAATGAAACAAGCCAGTCAAGAAAGGACAAATACTGTAGGATTCCACTTACGTGAGAGACCTAGAGTAGCCTAACACATAGGGATAAAAAGAAGAATGGTGGTTATCAGGAGCTGAGGGGAGGAGGAATGGGGAGTTATTGTTTAATGGGTGCAGAGTTTCTGTTTGGGAAGATAGAAAAGTTCTGGAGATGGATGGTAGTGATGGTTGCACAAAAATGTGAATGTACTTAATGCCACTGAACTGTGTACTTAAGATGGTTAAAATGGTAAATTTTATGTTATGTATATTTTGCCACCATAAAAAATAATTTCTAACCAAACAATATATACTACTATGAACAAGGTTAAGAAACTGATTTCCTTACAATCACTAAGGAAATTCTACCTGGGAGATAAGAGTAATGTAAGGGGAAGAGCAGGAGCCTAGGTGGTGTAGAGGGGGCTCTTGCTGGGTATCAGCTTTGTAATTAGCTAACACTACCTAACCTGGCCAAACCTCAGTTTCTTCTTCTATCAAATGGGTAAGACGAGGAGAGGGGCATTTCATTTCTACAATGCTCTCATTATTTGACCTCAGTTTTAGAACCAAGGTTATCCTTGACTTGAAACATTCAACTCCTCTGCTGATGAATAAACAGATCTTCAGGAAATTACATTTGTCTTTTGGAGAAATGGTTTCTTTCAGAATATTCTCACAGAGCAAATGCAAGCACCAAAAATGTAGGATTTTGAGAATGTGGAGTATTTCCTGTACCCATAATCCTTCCCTCCTAGAGACTGTCTATGATGTAGAAATCCAATTCCCATCCAGATTTAAAAATGCAATTCAGGTACCTGATAAGATGGATGCAGGAAAATCATGTTATTATATTTTGAATCTCATAATATGTACGCATTCAAAGCCATACTTCATTTTAGTGTTATATTTAGGCCCCTACATTTAGGCTCCTTATACAACAGTAAATATCGAGACAATATTTATTGGTCCACAGCTTCCCTAGGCAGATCAGACCATTCAACACAGGAGTGGTGTTTAATTGGCAGGTTCTACGTTACCAGCTAAATAGTTGGGCACACTCAGTAAGCCTGCAGACTGAGAGAGCTTTCAAGGCCAGTCTGGAGGCAAATAACTTCTTGGAATCTATTGCTTAGAACTATCTCAGTTGTAGGAGAAGTCTGTCTTGAGGGAATATGTATTGTTCTTGAAAATGCCGCAATACCAGTAGGAAACACAAACAGTAGACTCAAAAGAAGCAAGGAACTGCAGACTGAATAAACAGCCCACGACCACCCATTTTCCTGGGAAATACATACCCAAGACTGAATTGTCCTGCTGCAGGCTTATCGGTCATCTACCTCTTCGAGATAGGTCAGTCTTGGATGACATTTGCTCTTGTGCCCCACAGGAGGCTGCCAACAGTTATCATAGATCATCCACTAGAGGGTGACAACCACATATGCTTAGGGATGGATGGCTATTCCATAGACATGGTACCTAGGCACATTCCAAAGTCCTGAGTAGTTTCTTGAAGCTCATCAGCCTAAGTGGTTGGACTTTCACTTCTAGAATCTCCCATATGGAGGAGAGGGGAGGAACTATGATTTTTCCTCACATTTATGGGCTGTGTTGTACTTCCTTTTCAGACTTAGCTAAGAAAAATAAATAGATAGATAGATAGATAAATAGGTAGGTATTTTTGTTTGTTTTTGTTATTTAAGCAGAAGGAACACCTCTCATCAGTTTAGATTGGGGAGGAGAACTCCCCAACAGTTGGAAGGAGAGCTTGCTGGCAATTATTTGTGATCTTTTCTTGATACTGTTATGGATCTTTGTGACAGTTTCAGTAAGTAGTTTCAGAGAGGTTACTTGGGCTAAAATGTGGGCTATGTATTATAAAGCTTAGAGCAAAATTCTTAAAGCGAAACAGGGTAACCTTTGATTAGAAGGTTTTGTGCATTTCCAGCTGGTATCATAATATACTAAAATGTGTGAGATAAGTTAGTGAGTCTGAGTCTTAGTTGGGATGTGGGTGTGGAATCTGGGATTACTGACACGAGAAATAATAACCATTTAATGGGCACCCAGGCAGCAGGCTCAAGCCCATGCAGACACCACGGTAGCTTTCAAATACTTGGGATATATTCTTACTTGTGTTTCTCCCCAGCCATGTTTGGGGAGCATTTAAGCAGTTCTTCATAGAGCTCTGGGCCTTGTCCTTCACATTGCACAAAAATATTTCAATTTTAGGAACAAATCTTGGGAAACCAGGGCTTTTCAGATTACGTGTGTTTAAATCTTCTGTATACTACTTAGACAAACATATTGAGTACTCTTTTTTTTTTTTTTTTTGAGCGGGACAATGGCCTTTGTAGCAGGCGTGAGTATAAGCGCCTATGTTAATTGCTTTTATAGCTCTTCCCGGTGCTTCACTCAGGGCTATGTACATGGTAAGTACATATGTTGGTAATATTATATAATAATATAATATATAATATAATTATAAATTAAATATATTAATATAATAATATAATAATTTTAAATAAGAAAATCCATCGTCAATTAAGTGATGTGTTTATGATGCTTCTTGACACTTCTTTCAGTTTAAACAGAAACCAAATTGGTTTCCTTTATGTGTGACTTTGGCAGAGTATCTATACATGTTCATCAATGCTCCTTCTTGCCTTTGTGGTTACTGGTTTTCAGAGGCAGTGTTTATTGTAGACTAAAGCTTTGGGAGCCAGACAGACCTGGGTTCAGTAGGTTTACATTGCTGGGTTTTATAAGGATTAGAGACAAATATATGTATAGTGCCTGGGACAAAATGATAAAATTTTGTGTATTAGTTATTGTTTCTAGCTGTATTAGTAATGATAATAATAGGTATGTTGGAAAGCTAGATAGAAGATGCAGAGAGGAGATGGTAGGGAGAGCATGGTACACATCTGAATTAGGCCAGTCTGGTTATTTGCAAGTTCTCTTTCAGCAAATATTTGTCCAGTACCTTCAATAAGGAACACTGTTCTAGGCATTAGGGGCCAAGTGGAGAATGACAAAGTCCCCGCCCTGATGGACATTACCTGCTGGTTTGATTGTCATGGAGAAACCAGCAGTGTACTTAGCAAGATAATCTTTTAATAGCACTTTTTCTGGCCTGTTTCTATTTAAATTTTTGAAAACTTTTTTTTTTTTTGGTAACAGCTTTATTGGGATACAATTCACATACCATACAATTCACCCATTTAAAGCTTATAATTCAATGATTTTTAGTATATTGAGTTGGTCAACCACCACTACAATCAATTCTAGGACACTTTCAGCACCCCAAAGAGAAACTCTATACCTTTAAGCAGTTATTTCTCCCTCTTTCCACTCTACCCCCTTCAAGGCAACCACTAATCTACTTCCTGTCTCTAGACATTTTCATATTCTGGACATTTTATATAAATGGAATCATACAATGTGTGGTTTTTTGTAACTGGCTTCTATCACTTAGCATAATGTTTTCAAGGTTCGTCCATATTGTAGCATATATCAGTATGGTCCTTTTTTATGGCTGAAAACTTTTTAAAAGTCTCCTTAATGCATATTAAATACTAATATGTTGATGGATTGATGCATTTTTTTTTTCTAGTCTGTGGGGTACTGTCTTGATTTCTTCCTCACCACTCCTTCTCCTACCCTCCCTAAGAAGGGTTTTCTCTCCTAGTCTCTTTGGAAGGCAACTACACTCCTGCTGCTGCTGCTACGTATTCCAGCTTTAACTTCTACTGAAATCTGGAGCATGTGGCACCTACTTTTGCAATGACAGGAAATCTGGTTTCTGTCCTTTATTTCTTCCCAGTCCTTTCATTTTGCCTCTGTGCACCCTCCAAATGTAATGGCGCCAGGATTCTCTAAAGAACTCTGTAGAATTGGCCTTAGAATGGAAGCTTCAAATGATATCCAAAGATACATGAACCAGCCAAAGGAGAAAGTGGTGGGATGAAGAAAATCAGGAATGACAGCCAGGGAATTTTCACAAAATTGGGACAGACTGTTGTTACTTATTCTTATGCCTGACGGACTGAACATTTCCCACAAGGGCTTGGTACCATCTAGGACCTGAAGATATGCTGCATTTTTCCTAGCGAACTCCAGACTCTATTTTACTCTCACTTCCTTTCTTCTGGGTTTGGCCCATGCAAAGCCCACTGATAAGTTATAAATGACTTATCAAGCATTAGTGTTTAGAGAGTAGACGGCTCCATAAATACCTACTTGGCCTCATTAAAAAGCTACAGTGATTAAAGAGAATGATTAGTGTGGTGCCAGAGGGGAAAGAAGAAAATCCAACATCTGACTCAAACCCGGCCAGACCTCTTCTCAGGACAGACTGTTCGTGTCATGCAGGAGGATCTGGCCTGCGCGCTGTGAAACAGAACTTAGGAGGCGGCATCTGAGGAAACTCCACACTGGGGCCTGTCAGGGAAAGAGTTATGAAAAGTGCACACGTTCTCAGAGACGATTACCCTCTTGCCCTCCACGCCTCCTTCCCAACCTCCCTTTCCACTCCCTGTTGCCCCCCTGGAACTTAAAACATTATTAAAACAGGGAAACCTATAACTGGTATGAAATGACCCTCAAATGACTGCTTAATTACAGCGAAATGAAAGCCGGGGGGCTACAAATAACCAGTAACTGTCCCGGCTGTCACTGAAGAGGAGCCCGCGCATGAGTCATGAGTCATGAATTAGCCGCTAAGTGTTTCACTTCCAGCCACGGGCCGCCCGCCCCTGCCCTGCCCGCGCTGTCCCCTCGCGGCCTCCCACGCCAGGCCCCGCGCCGCGCTCCGCGTCTCAGGTCGGGACCGGGCGGCGGGGCTTCTCCTCGGAGGCGTTTGTTGTTACTCCGAGGGCGCAGGAACTCGGCGGCCCGGCTCCCCCTGCAGCCCCCGGCCGTCGGTGGGGGAAGTCTCCCAGGCTGCACAGGAGACAGGCTGACTGAAGGAGCGCAGCCAGCGCGGCTGCAGATAAGTTAATGTACACAGAAAGGATGTAAATTACCACGACCCTCAGCAGCAGGACATTGGCCAGGGCCCTGTCAGGGAGAGGACAAGCGTCGGCGGGCCGGGGGCTCGCTGACATCCACCCCGAGATGGAGCCGCCAGGCGGCCCGGCCGGGGAGGACCTTTTGGAGCCAGGCTTTCCTTGAAAACAGCTGCGTGTCCCTGACACCTCCAAACTAATGCATTTTTAATCAGGGGAATTAGCTCTAGGCGTCCCATATTTTTCCAAACTCCCTCTCTTGCAGCCACGTCCCCGTCCCCGCCCCACTTTAGTGACTGGCAGTCCCATTAGGTTTCTTTATCGACCCTGAAGTCTCCCGCTGCTCCCACGCACTCCAGACCCCGCCACCTTTGAAAACCTCCCGTGCCCACCCCCATCCTCCTCCTCTGCCTGGTCCTCTCCAGTGCAACTTTCGCCCCCACCCTTCCCTCTGTTTATACAGTGACATCACAGCCCCTGGCTCTTCAAGGCTCAGAGAAAACAGTTCAAAAAGGCAAACAGGAAAGCCGGCTCGTCGTAGGCACCGGGCGAGATTCGGTCCAACTGAGGCGGGGCTGCACGTGCGCGTCCACCTCTGTTGGAGCCCAGCTCCTTAAACTATCAAGTCGCTGGGACACTGCTTCGCGGGAGTGTGCCCCATGTCAGTTTTAGGGGAAATCTTGTGCGAGCCACTTAGAGGATTTACAGTTTTCGAATAGCCAACACCAGAAAAAGTGAAAAGAACAGGTGAAATTAATTTTAAGAATATTATTTAACCCAGTATATCCAAAATATGCTTTCAACACATGATCAATATAAAAAATTATTAATGAGGTATGTTATATTCTTTTTGTTACGCTAAGTCTTTGAAATCCATCATGTATTTTATGCTAACAGTACAGCTCAATTTAGATACTAGTTTTCCATTGGAAGTACTCGATCTGTATTTAGAGTTCATAAAACTTGCAGTTGGAAAAGTTGATTTACATACCCAACTTGTTCCAAACATATTTAAACGTTTCCTAATAACTGAATTCAGTATTAGTTTTTAAATTTAAATTAATCAAAATAAAGTAAAATTGAATTTAAATTAAATTTAATGTAAAACTCCCTCAATCACACATTTCAAGTTCTTAATAGCCAGTACAGCTAACAGCTATCCAACAGCAGATATAGTTACTTAGCCTCTCCAAGTTTTGCTCTTGTTATTATAAAATGGCATGTAATAGCTATTTTTGTAAGAATTAAATTCAAAAGAGCAATGCGTATAAAGCTCTCAGCACAGACAGGGCCTGGTACGTAGAAAGTGCTCAGTAATGAAGGCCACTCTGAGGATTATTTCTCTTCCCCACTTGGGCAATTGCCCCTCCGTCATCCTTAAGCCCCATGTGACATACTGCTTCCCTCCAGCTCTTAGGGAAATGTTGTTAAATGAATTTACACTAAGCTGCCAAGAATGAACAGAGTATTCAAACAGGCATGTGCCCTTCTGTCTCTCCTTACTAGACAACCTCCCCTCACCCCCAGTACACCTACATTTATTATCTATGTATGAATCACTCCCAACTCTGTAAGTAAAACACAGATCTTCAGAGCTGTATATCCAACTGCCTAGTAAAGATCTTGACTGAGATTTTCCAAACATATTTTTAACTCAACCCACCAAAACCTGAATTTATTATTATCATCCCTAACGTGCCTCTTGCCTCTCCTGGGCTCCCTTATTAGCTTTGGTGCTGCCATCCTTCATGCCTGATGACTCAGCCAAAATCAGGCAGTCATTCGAAGCTCTTCTTTCTCCTTCATACTTCTCCTCCACCCAAATCTGTAATCAATCACCAAGACCTGTAAATTCTTCCTCCTAAAAAGCTCCCAAATCCATATATGTCCCTCAACCTTCATGGCCACTGTCATCCTTCACTTGGGTATTACTACTGGTCTTTCTGCCTCTACCTTTGCCTGCCTTCAATCCACTCTCCATGCTTCAATGAGAATAATTTTTCAAAAGCATGAATCCAATCATTCAACAGCTCTGCTTAAACAGTTAAATAGCTTTCAACTCTTCAAAAGAACCTACGAGGCCCTTCAGGAACTTGTCCTGCTTACCTGTTTTTACTTGTCTTTTACAGTAACCTTCACCACCACCTCCTTCCCCATTCTAGCGACTCTGAACCTCTTTCAGTTCTTCTGACACACCACATGTTCCCTGATGGAGGAGCTCCAACACATGGCCATATTGGCTATGCCTGGTTGCTTCATATTTATGTATATCCTACAAGTCATGTCTCCATTCTGAGAAGGCATTTTATGCACAGCTAGATATTTCTTCCCATTTTGCCATATGGCAACCTGACTGCTCTATTTGACTATTTCTGTTTCAGAAAATCCCTCAGTCCTGGGCTTCCAATTAGAAAATGCCACCTCCTCTCAAAAATCTACACATGACTCCTCAAGAAGTCTTTTGGGATGCTAAGACTTTAGGTTATTAAATGTGCACGCTGGCTATTGTTTATTGTGTCTGTTTCCATTACACAACACCAATTTTTATAAAGTTTCCTTTCTTTGTTTCACTTTGACTACAGAAACTAGCTAAGATACATTGGCACTAGGACTATCTATTGCTTGTAAAAGTTTTGGTCAAAAGGAGTGTTGATGTTGGAGTTGTGAGAAAAACAAGGATCCTACCTTGCAGGGTTGGGAGTAAGAAAGGAATGCTAAAACTTTACTTTAAAATGGTAGACGTTTGGGTGCCAGGCAGGAGCAGCGGTAGAACCTTTCAAAAACCAGCCCAGAGTCTAACAAGGTCTGCCAGAGCTCTGGGCAGGCGTCACTAGCTGGCTCTTCTCCACACCTCTTGTCCTCCTGTTCCTCTTCTCCCACCTCCCAGACACACAGAGTGTGAGGAGTCAGCATTTGTGCTGACATTGGAGCCGGACGGGCAACCTGAGACTGGTAGATCAGGGTAATGATGGGTAGGTATTTTCCCAGAGGCCCAAAGTGAGCAGGATTTGTACATCTGGTTTCTGCCTCTAACACCTCCAGGCCTAGGGATGGATTCCCAGTGATCTCCTTCCATCAAAGAGCTTGATCCCTGGAAAGGCGAGTGAAGATGAAACTTCAGCTCTTTGTCTGGCTCCAGGATAAAGCTATGTGAAACTGTCAAAGCAAATATCAAGTTGCCTTGGAAAGCTGTAAATTCCTTTGGCTTTGGGTCCAGGGGGTTTGTCATGTAGCTCAACGGAAGATGAGTCTGTTGATCACAGGTCATTAGCTGTGAGGTTCTAGAGCTCGGGGCCAAGTGCAAGCTGCTTTATATAACACCAAGTCTAATGCTGGCCTCCAGTAATGCTTAGCAAATGTTCTTTAATTACTGCTCGAGATGAAGACAGTGAAGGCATTTGTTACGTGCTTGCCTACTGATGCACATTTCATCTGATTAAGTAGAGGTGCTGATAAGTTTTATCAAAGGGACTACAAATAAAAAATGGAATAATTATAAATGCTGTTGTAATAGAACATGGCTGAAGATCTTCAGAAGGAGATGGAGAATTCCAAAATATTTATTTGTTGGTTGGCTGGTTGGCTTATTTTTGCTAGATTCTTTATATATTGAAGTAGTATTAACATTAAATTCATGCTACAAAAGTCAGATTGAAAAGTTTAGAAGTTACCATGAGTGAAAACTCCCTTCCTCTTTTACAGTTTGGTAAACAGGAATGATGGATGCTTAAATAATGTTTTTCCAAAGCTTCTTCCTTCATTGCTCTGCAGTGTTCAGAAAGAAAGAAAATACTTAAGAAAAGAAATTTTGATCACCCATAGCTGCAGCATTAACTATATCTTACTAGTCTTTTTGTGCTATATTTAGCATTCTGAATTTCTAACAATTATTTTACCCATATTTAACAAGTATTTCCCCCATGTTAATATAACTCTTTATGAATATTATTTTTAATGTCTACAGACTGTACTATCATATAGATTTGCCTCACTTAACCACTTACCTAATATTGGTTATTTGGGTTATTTTATTTTAAAATAAGAGTTTTCAAAATACTCACTCATGGGTAAATTTTCATTGGTTTTATAATCATGGCAATATTTAATGTACATATGGTAATATTTAATCTTAATGAGTATGCTGTTGGCAAAAATTAAAAGAACCAGAAGTTTTATGTTGAAATCTTATGAAAATCAGCACAATACAAAAAGAAAAGCAATCAACCAGTTTCACAGAGCTTCCAGTTTCACAAATTGTGGCCTTTTCAAGTAGAGATTTTTTGTTCCTCCATGGGAAGAGCCAGATTACTAAATAATTCTAGGAAAGATGCACTGTAGAAGCACGACAGGGGAGCAAACCCAGTGTAGATGACCATGACATGTCCCCTAGAGAGGTGACATTTAAACCAGGACCCAGAGGATGAGGAAGCATTGAGAACCCCAGTTATCCTGGCATACTCAAATACTTTGGGGGATAACACTGGTTAAAACCTTTCTAGAAAGCAATATGCTAATACGTAAGGAGGGTCTTAAATATTTTTATAAATTTTGGGAGAAACAAATATTCCGAAGTAATCAGAAAAGGTGAAAAAAAAGTTAGTGAACTAAGATGTTCATCTTAACATGATTTGTAATAGAAAAAAAAAGAAACAATTTATATGTCTAAAGCTAAGAGAATGGCTGTGTATATGTCTATGCTAGAATGTATGCATCATTAGAAAGTATGCTTAGAGGAATGGAAAATTAGTGAGAAGATTGTTCTGGAATAAAAGACACATAACTAAACACAATGCATGAATTGGTTTGCTGGAAGAAAAACAGCAAATATCATTTGGGGGCAATTAAGAAAATCTGCATATGAACTGAATATTAAATGACATTAGGGAATAATCACTAATATTCTGTTGTGGTATGGGTATAGTGATTATGTGGGAGAATGTTCTTATTTATAGGGGATGCATATTGAAATATTTAAGGTTGAGATGCAATGATTAATGCAATTTACTTTAAAATATTTCTGCAAAAAATACAGATATATGTGAAAACATGCACATACACACATATATAGATAAATAAAGCAAATATGGCAAAGTATTTATAATTATTAAATCTAAGCAGAAGATATGTAAGTATTCATTGTATTTATCTTTTGACTTTTGTATGTTTGAAAATTTTTATAACAAGGAAATGCATTATGTAGCCTTATTTAGAAAACCAGAAAATATGTTATAATGGTACAGTGATTATATTGAAATGGTAGATTTATGGATGATTGTTATTTCCTGCTTTATACTTGGATGCATTTTCCACAATGGGTATATTTTGTTTTTATTATCAATAATTAAAGCCATATTCTATCGAGCACTTATTGGGCTCTATGCTTCGCATGAATTATTCTATTTAATTCTGACAACAACTCTAAGAGGCTGGTATTATTACTCCCTTTTTATAGCTGAGGAGACTGATATTTAAAGAGAATATATGAATGCCCACTGATATATGGCAATGTCAGGATTTAACCTCAGCACAAATTATGCTTTTACAATTCAAATTTAACTTTCAAAATATTTAGTAAAATAGAAAGAAACTATCTACATAAGTGGAGATTTCACCCTAGAGGCAGAGTAGTAATATGGATTTGGAAGTTGGAAATTATGATTCAGCCCTGGCTTTGCAGTTTGCTGCCTGTGTGGTCATGAAGACAACCTCAAGTTCTGTACGGGGGGGGCGGCATTTAAGCCTGCTCTGTCCTCCTCACAGAGATGTCACCTCTGAGCAGTGCACGTGTGAGTGTATCAGATTCTCCTACGATGTAAGGCGTTATTGTCACTGCTCTGAGGTCTCAATAGTGTATCCCAATATCTAGAAGAATACCAGCTATAATTTTGATGCCTGACTTTTTGAGCTTTTAGGATTTGATTCCATTATCATGAAAACATCTTTTAGTGACATCTTTGTTATTTTTTTTTACATTGAATTTTTAAAAAATTTATTTATTTTATTTATTTATTTTTGGCTGCGTTGGGTCTTCGTTGCTGCGTGCGGGCTTTCTCTAGTTGTGGCGAGCGGGGGCTGCTCTTTGTTGCTGTGTGCGGGCTTCTCATTGCGGTGGCTTCTCTTGCTGCAGAGCACGGGCTCTAGGTGTGCAGGCTTCAGTAGTTGCAGCACACGGGCTCAGTAGTTGTGGCTCACGGGCTCTAGAGCACAGGCTCAGTAGTTGTGGCTCATGGGCTTAGCTGCTTCGCAGCATGTGGGATCTTCCTGGACCAGGGCTCAAACCCGTGTCCCCTGCATTGGCAGGGAGATTCTCAACCACTGTGCCACCAGGGAAGCCCTTTTTTTTGGTTTTTGTTTTTGCTATGATTGCAAAGAATAAGAATAGGAAATTCCTCCTCATTTCTTGGTAAGCCCTGGCTGGGAAATCTACCCTTTTCACTTGTTGGGCATAGCTGATGAGCTAGGAGTAAGTGTCTCTGAAAGATGGCCTCCATGAAAGACAGAGGGACAAAAGAGGAGTGGGTGTGTAAGGCTGCAGATCTATGAAGAGTGGGCTTTCATTCCTCACTTTGCAAATCTGTCAGCCTATTCCCTATTTTCAATATTTTAATCTAGGCCCAGGCAACCCAGTAGAAACTACAGTGAATTATTATTGAATGGATGAATGGCTGTTGAGAAAACTTCTTCTTTTTGTGTAATTTCCTATCACTAGCATGAAATAGTCAAGAAATTGCCCTTGTCGTGAAAACTTCAACTCAGTAACTCAGAGGTAAAGAAAATTGGCATAAGAACATTAATTCTCCATTTGGACAGAATGTCTGAACTTTGTGAGGTTCACCCATCATTGTTGTAAAACTCTAAAGATCAAGTTTATTTTGGAAGTTCTGCTACAACCTCAAGTATCACGTTACCAATAGCACAGCAGTGGGGAAAACAGAAAAGACCAACATTCTATTTCCGAATACACATCTCTGTTGTTTTAAAGTTCACAGTGTTTGCTTTACTAATTCAGAGAAGATCACAAATTATGTCTTAGGTTAGTGTTTAACATTTTGCTTTTCCAAAGTAACCTTCTTATTACCAATGCCACTGATGACGATCACAGGAATAATAAACTCATATCTTGAATGGGAATAAAAAGCATGACCTGAATTATCTTTGACTAGGATTGGCCACCCTCAAACCTCTCAACATTTGTCTGTTTCTTATTACTGATATAAGCAATGATGTAAATGTACCCATTTTGGGGTAAGCAAGCAAGAAAGCTAGCTAAGATCTCCTATGGCAGCCCGTATAGAGTCAGGTTGTGTGTGGGTGTATGGTGGGGGGAGCAGGGGGCTAAAGTCACACCATCTCATTGGGATACCCTAAAGTTTGTGCAACCAAGAAAATAGTTGGCTTCCCTGGCAGAAAGCATCACACAAAATTACACAGGGTTCTTGGAAGGAGAAGGTTGTAGCCCTGGGGACACCGGAAGCCAGTGATTGGCAGCAGAAAATAATGGCTTGTGATTAATGGTTGGAAGCCTTCTGATAAGCTCCTTAGATACCAAAACATCAGAGGAATGTATGACAAATATGGCTCCAATTTATTTAATCTTACAAACCATAATAATCTGAGCTTCGTAAGGTTTATTTGAATTGTTTCTCTTATCTCTTTGTCTTGAAGATTTAAATTAAATTTATTTTTTTGACTTGAGTTAGTTCAATTTCTTTAAAAATATTTTTACTCTGTAAATTAGTATACTGTGATGGTTAATTTTATGTATCAACTTGACTGGACTGAGGACTGTCCAGATAATGGCTAAAACATTATTTCTGGATGTGTCTGCAAGGGTGGATCTGGAAGAGATTGGCACTTGAATCAATAGACTGAGTAAAGACCATTACCCTCCCCAATGCAAGTGGGCATCAACCAATCCGCTGAGCACTTGAGTAGAGCAAAAAGGCAGAGGAAGGGCAAATTCTCCCTCTCTGCCTGAGCTGAGACGTACATCTTCTCCTGCCCTCAAATACTGATGATGCTCCTGGTTCTCAGACCTTGAGAGTCAGACTGAATTATACCACTGGCTTTCCTGGTTCTCCAGCTTGTCGAGGGCAGATCATGGAACTTCCCGTCCTCCATAATCATGTGAGCCAATTCCTATAATAAATCTCTTCATATATATCTATATATATCTATATATATCTATATATATCTATCTCCTATTGGTTCTGTTTCTCTGGAGAACCCTGACTAATACATTAAGTGACAGTTCTAACACTAAACTAAGTGTGGTAAAGAATATAAAGAAATAAATGTCATGATACATCCTCAAGGAACTTTGTTAGGGTCAAAGGAACAAGAAATAATGTTTAGTGTGTGGTTAGATTAGTCAGTGAAAGCTACTGAACAGCAACTAATGAATCCTGTTTGTTGATTCATGTCATCTATTCATTCACTGTAAAACCCTTCCTGAATTCCAAATGGCAGTAGGTGATTATGCTAGTGAGGAATGTCCATTCTTATCAGAACCTCAGTAGTTTGCAGAAGCCACCTAATCCACCCTTTGCATTTGGATTGGCAGTTTTTCTTTTTTCTCTATTTTTTAAAATTTCCATTTCCAAGGCTTAAAGGTAGTTGTGGAATGTGCTTTTCCTTTTCAGAAAATCCAGTGCCAGCATTGTTCCCTCAAGCTAGCAAGTCTCAGGCTTTGAGATTTTAGTTTAGTGCTGACCATTATATTTGTTTTCACAGTGAGAAAATCTAAATCATTTTGGGCACTGGTTCAAGGTTACATGATGAGGGCATGAACCCCATGCCTGAACTCACTAACAAACTTGAATCATAGTTCCTGAGCATTGGTTATGCCAGGAGATGAGATGGGGTCCAAGTCACACCATCACTGTTCAGAGAACTTGCCAAACAGACTTCAAATTTTTGACATTGATCCCATTTCCTCATTTCTCAGCCTGGAATTATATGAAGCTTATTTTCATTTCTTGCTTAAAGTATTACCCTGCATGATCGTGGGCACTGGGATTGTCGGGGTCACTGGTATCCTCCATGGCTAAATCCACAGATCTGTTCTCAGTCCTCATTTTACTGGAATTATCTGAACAGCTGACATAGTTGATCAATCCCTCCTCCTTAAAGCACTTTCTTTACTTGATCTTCGGGACACCACATTCTCTCTGTTTTCCTCCTACCTCGCTGGCTCTTCCTTTCCATTGTCCATTGCTTGTTCTTCCTCATCTTCCTCACCTTCTAACATTGGACGCTAAACCAAGCTCATGATCATTCCTCTAAACTTTTTTGTGATCCAATTTTTCCCACTTCAGGAAATGACAACCCTTTCCTTCTAGCTGCTCAGGCTAATAGCTTGAAGTCATCTTTGGCTCCTCTTTCCTCTCACACTCCACATCCTCTCTGTCAGGAAATTCTGTCAGCTTTTCCTTTGAAATGTATCCAGAATATGACACCTTCTACCTACCTTCACTACTTCCACCCTAGCCAAGCTACCATGATTCCTTCCTAGATGATGGCAGTAGTTTTCTCCCTGCTTCTTCCATGTACCTCTAAAGTCTACCCATAACACAGCAGAGTGAACCTTTAAAATACTGTCGCCTCTGTGCTCAAAACTCTCCGATAGTACCCCCATCTCACTCAGGGTAAAAGACAAAATCTTTGCAATGCTCTACAAGGCCTTCTGTGACCTGGTACCAACAACTTCTCTAATTTCGTCTCCTATTCTTTTTCCTCTAATACCTCTCCAGCCATATGACTGCTTTCTATTTCTCTGACATTCCAGGAATGCTCCTGACTTGAGGATGTTATATTAACTGTGCCCTCTGCCTGCGATGCTCTCCCTTCATGGAGCCACATGGCTGAATCCCACACCTCCTGCAGGTCTTTTGCTCAAACGTCACTTAATCAGAGGAGGCTTCCCCAACCAACTTAAAATTGCAACTGCATTCCCCATCCCAGCACCCTCTTCCCCTTTTCTTTTTAATTGTTTCCCATTGCACATATCATCATTCAATACACTATTTATTTTACTTGTTTATTGATGCTCTCAATTCCGTCTACAAAATGTAGACTCCGTGTGGACAGAGAAATTTTTGTCTGTTTTCTTTAATTGCTATATGCCTAGTCCTTAGAACAATGTCTGCCACATAGTAGGCCAGAAAAATATTAACAAATATTTTTGAATGGTCACATCTTACTCCGAGGCCATGAAACAAGCCTCAAGTAAAGCTCAAAGCCTCAAGTAAGGCTCTGAGGAAGTTGTCTCCATGACCACATATCTGCTTACACTACCCCAGAGAACAAGAAGTTGTATTGTTTTGCTTTATTTTGTTTTGATTCCCTTGTACATCACGTCCTTGTATAATGTATACAGCATGTTCTTGTACAGTGTATACAGCATGTCCTTGTATAATGAGACAGCTGTCCCTTCCCATTTACTTGGCTCTGTTCTCCCTCTATCATATGGTTTCTTCACTATAGAATAGTCAGTTCTATTTTAAAGAGCAAAACTATCTTACTAAAATGTGAAGAAATCTTAGAGTTTGCCTGTATATCAGAGATAAGTATGAGGCAATAAGACTGAAGCAGAATTTTTTAATTGTAAAAAACCAAATTATTTGAAAAACCATGGAGCCATTTTTTTCCTGCTCTTGACCTTGAACAAACAGGGATGGTTATTATCACCAAATTTGGGTTAATCAAAAAGAAAGAATGAGATGTAGTGAGTTAGGGTAGGAATGGAATGGGACTTACAGATGGATGAAGGTGTAAATTGGGTATATTAATTGCTAATTTAGGATCATGAAATGCTTCAAACCACAACATTTAAATATCTGGTATGTTCTGCTTTGGGAAAGTTCTCAGTTATATCCTTCTCACTCTGCATGTCAAATGTCCAAGGCAACAAAATAGCCAGAACAGATCAGTAATGTATAAGCTTCATGTACTCTAATGGGATGGTTTTTACTGGTCACACACACATGCCAGTTTCTGTTATGATAATACACATGATCACTCACAGTACTTTGATGTAGCTTAGCTTACTGACCATGATTTATATTGCTTGTAGTTTCTGCTAGTTGACTCATTCATTCTATCTCAATCCTTGAATTATCCAAGCCTCCCTTACCACTTTCACCTGCATTTTTTCTCCTAGTCCAAGACTTTCCTTTTCATTTTTTTAACCCACTGGAAACGTGAGCCAGTTAGCATCACATAGATCACTCCAGTTGCCATGTTCTTTCTCCAGATTCTGTTTGAGGCAATCCAAACATCTACAGTCTTTTGACAGAGTTAAGATTCCATAAAGCCTTGTCCTTCTCACTCTTTTCAACACCTATGGTCCCAACACTGCTTGTAAGAGCACACAATATAAAATAAGTCCCCAAACAGACAGTTTTGCCCTACACTTAATTTTCATAGACTGCCCCTCACCACCACCACCCCACCCTCACCCCCTAGCCTTCCTGTCTCATCTAAGAGGGAAGAGAGAATAGCTAAGAAACACCTGTGAAGGTCACAGCTCAGGGACACAGGCCCACTAAAAGACTGAGGTTTAATAATAAGATTATAGAATACTTCCCCTCCCTCACATTTACCCCCCCTACCACTGCCACTAACAGGGCTTCATTATAATAACAGTGGCCTCCAGCTGAAAGAACTGCAAGATGCAGATTTTCTCTAAGAAGGATAACTTACAGAAACCTAAAGTTAACAGGGGAGATAAAACAAGGATGAAAGAGAAATATGAAGCCTCTAGCACCTAGAGCTACAGCAAATATTAAATACAACCCAACTCCTAGCTAGATTAACATAAAATCTCACATTAAAGGTCTATTGATAAAACATGTCAGACTTTCAACAAAAAATTACAAAGCAAGGAAAAACACAGCCTGAAGAAACAAAGCAAGCAAGAAACAAAGCAAGCATCAGACTTAGATATGACATAGATACTGTGACTATTGGACAAGGAATTCAAAACAATTATTTTTAGTATTTTAAGAGCTCTAATGGAAAAAGACAACATGCAAAACAAGTGGGTAATATAAGCAAAGAGATGGAAACTCTCAGAAAGAATAAAAAGGAAAGGCTAGATATAAAAAACACTGCAATAGAAATGAAGAACACCTTCAAAGGACCCATAGACTGGACATGAATGAGGAAAGAATCAGGGAGCTTCAAGATATGTTAATACAAACTTCCCAAACTTAAATGCAAAGAGGAAAAAAAATTGAAAAAAAAGTAAAGAATAAAACATCCAAGAACTGTGTGACAATTTCAGAAGGTCAAACATACGCAAAGTTGGAATACCTAAAGGAGAAGAAAGGGAGAATGGAATAGAGAAAATATTTGAAGTGATAATGGCCAAGAGCAAACACCAAACCACAGATTCAGGAAACGTAGAGAATACCAGCTAGGATAAACACTAAAAAGTACACACCTTGGCATGTCATATTCAAATTGCAGAAAATCAAAGACAGAAAGAAAATCCTGAAAGAAGCTAGAGAAATAAAACACCTTGCCTATAATGGAATATGGATAAGCATTACATTGGATGTCTCATCAAAAAACATGCAAGCAACAAAAGAGTAGAATGAAATATTTTAAATGTTGAAAGAAAAACCCACCAACCTACAGTTCTATATCTTGCAAAACTATCATTCAAGAGGGAAGGAGATTAAGAGAATAAAAAACAAGTCACAGACTGGTAGAAAATATTTTCAAAAATCATATCTGATAAAGCACTTGTATCCACAATATGCAAAGAAATCTTAAAACTCAACAATATGAAAACAAACAACCCAATTAAAAAATGGACCAGCACCGAACAAACACCTTACCAAAAATGATATACAGATGGCAAATAATCACATTAAAAGATGCTCAACATATATTTTTAGAAAATTGCATATTAAAATGAGACCCCACTACACACCTATTAGAATGGCGAAAATCCAAAACATTGATGACACCAAATGCTGACAAGGATGTGGAGCAACAGGAACTCTCATTTATTGCTGGTGAGAAAGCAAAACGGTACAACCACTTTGGAAGACAGTTAACAGTTTCTTACAAAGCCAAACATATTCTACCATATGTCCAGCAATTGTGCCCTTTGGTGTTTATCCAAATAAGTTGAAAACCTATGTCCACACGGAAACCTTCACATAAATGTTTATTCACGATTGCCAAAAATTGGAAGCATCCAATATGTCCTTCAATAGGTGAATCGACAAATTGTGGTATATCCATACAATGGAATATTGTTTAATGATAAAAGGAAATGAGCTATCAAGCCATGAAAAATCATGGAGGAACCTTAAATGCTAATTACTAAGGAAAAGAAGCCAATCTGAAATGGCTACATACTGTATGATTCCAACTGTATGACATTCTGGAAAAGGCAAAACTATAGAGACAATAAAAAGATCAGTGGTTGCCAGAGGTGTGGGAGGATGCAGAGGGAGAATGAGAGAACATTTTAGGACAGTGGAACTATTCCGTATGATACCATAAAGTAGATACATGTCATTATACATTTGTCAAAACCCCAAAATCTTCACAAAGTGTGAAACCTAATGTAAACTAAGGACTTTAGTTAATAATAATGTGTCAATAGGGAGATGCAAGAGGGAGGAGATATGGGGATATATGTATATGTATAGCTGATTCACTTTGTTATAAATCAGAAACTAACACACCATTGTAAAGCAATTATACTCCAATAAAGATGTTAAAAAATTTTTTTTAAAATAATGTGTCAATACTGGTTCATTAATTGTAATAAATGTACCATGCCAGTACCATTTGTTGATAATAGGGGAAACCGTGGGTGGGTGGGGAGTGAGGGGGTATAGAAGAACTATGTAATTTCCACTCAATTTTTCTGTAAACCCAAAACTGCTCTAGGAACTAGTCTATCAATTTAAAAAGTGAAGGAGAATAAAGACCTTATCAGACAAGCAAAGCCTCCAATCTGGAGGCTTCTGAAACTGATGTAGCCTGTTGGGTTTTGGGAACACTTGGCTGACTGTAGAATTTTAGCCTACCTAGGTGTGAAGAGACTTTACCACTTTGCTAAGTGTGGAAAAAGTAATTATCGGACCTGGTTAAGAAAAGTAAATATGTGTGCTTTATCAATATAGAGTGAAGACTAACATTTGTTGCTATGTGACTAATTCTGTGCTAGGTGCTTAACACGTTGAATTATTTCCTTCCTGCCTGCCTGCCTGCCTTCTTCCCTTCCCTACCTCCTCCCACGCTGCCTCCCTTCTTCTCTCCCTTCCTTCCTTTATACATAGTCATTGAGTGGTCTGATACATACCACCGAAGGTACAATATCCTCAAAGAGTTTACAATCTAGTGGAGGAAAGTTACCGGTACAGGAAAGTCCAGTATGATGAGGTCCATGTGCCAGTGTTAGGGAGATTACAGGGTACTTGACACCACAGGAGACAGGCACATATCCAACCTTGTGGGCACAGGGAAGGCTTCCATGGGAGGTATCTAAGTTGGGATCTGAAGGATGAGTAGCAATTAGTCAGATAAGGGAGAGGGAGACAGGGCAAGGGAAGCAGACTCCAGGCAGAGAGAACAACCTCTGTGAAAACCCAGAGACGAGTGAAAGTCAACAAAATTTAGTTTAGAGAGAACTCATAGTGCCAGGAACTATGGAGACTAAAGATGACGCTGGGTTGGTAAGAAGGAAACCGATCTTGGCTAGTCAGAGTAGGAGATATCCTGAGGGCAGTGAGTAGCCATTTAGAAAGGGGAGTGAACCAAACCAAACAGACTTGCTCTTTCCAACGGTGGATGGAGTGTGGAGACTAGGCCAACGTTAGGGGCAGGAGATGCTTACAAACATCTAGGCATGAAATGGTGACTCTCAAACTAGGGATGGAGATAGCTAGAAAGCTTCAAAAAGCCGGAAGCAAGAGCTGAAATTTGGAGATTTTTTTGATTTGAGAATGGTGATGGAGCGCACAAATTAGAGAGACCTCTAAGTTTTCTGGTGGCACGTGATAACATCTTTAACTGAGGAGAAAACAGGTCTGTGAGGTTAGAGGGAAGAAAGATGATGATTTCAGTTTGGAGCATTTGGTTTTGAAGAGCCTGTGGGAGATGGGAGTGAGTATATGAATGTGAAACTCAGTAAAGACATTTGGGCTGGAGAGAAAAGACCTGGAAGTTGTTGGCATAAAGGTAGTGATTAAAGTGGGAGATTTATTTTTACAACAACCATTAAGGCAGATATTTCTCTTGTTTTCAGAGGAGGAAAGCAAGATTTGGAGAGCATTAATAACTTGCTCAAAATCAGGGAGTGGTGGAGCCAGGATTTTTAATCTGTGTTATTTCTACTTCACACCACTATTTCTGGGTAAATGCACTGTTTTCGAGTAATCTGATTGTATTACTCCTATGGGATTTTTCTTTTCACATCTGAGGATTCTGGAAAACACTTCTACTTTTCACAGGAACTCCCTTGGAGTAATGTCACTGTTCACAGCCTCAAAAACTCCTTTTCAAAGCTAAGGTAAAACACGTTAACGTCTTTATGGGAATTTCTTTTCATCTGGACAGAATGATCCCAATGATACGTGGTTTCTAAAAGCAGCCCCGAATGTGTCTTTCCAAGCCAGGTATGTAGTGGGTGACAGACCTTGGCATTACATTGACCACTTGCCTCCTCATGCAGTAACCTGACATTGGACACGTCAGATAAGCGATGGCAGGAGCAGACACCCATTTCACTAGCTGATGCAAGGCTGGTTCTGTATTTGGTTACCCATCCCTCTGGGACATTCACTGATGTCACCTGTCTCCTCCTCATGGGATTCCCTCATCTCCACCAACCTGACCCTCAAATTCCACGTCCTTTATGTCCAGATAGCACCAGAGTTGAAGTCTTTTCTTATTTCCCATTCAGAGAGAAGCTGGATGCTCATTGTGGTGACCTCATCCCTCTTGGCATCCCCCTCCCACCCCCTCCTCCCAGGCACTGTCGTTTTCATTTGCGTGGCCTCAGGGGTCTTTGACTGTGGAGGGACCTGCTTCGTAGCTGACACCAAGGCTCAAGCTCTAACCTCTCACACTTTCTCATATAACATCTCATCTGCTGGTGGAATACATTTGTTTGTGATTACAGGCTGCACACATTACCATTGCACAGGGCCTTATGTTATGGCCCAGTGCCATGAGAAAACACATTAGTAATTTTTTATGACCCTAGTGCAACCATGCAGGATTTCCCTAAAACAGAAAACATGAAGGGATTTTATTGTCTTGCACTATTAGCCATCCCTTATGGCTGATGTGTGTATATTAGAACTAACAGAACACAGGACTTTCTAGACATTTTGGGTTGAGAGGTTTCTGACTCTAATTAGTGAACACCCCTTGTTTATCTGTTCTGGGGGACGTAAAACACACAAGGACATTACAAACAAAAGGCATTAAGGTCTTGAATGTTTCTCCTGGTATATTGACTTACTCCTGGGCTTAAACGAGATTCTCTTAGGAAGCCACTTCTGAAAGTAACTGTGAAATGATAAAAATTGGAAGAGACTAGTGAATTCTCAGGGATTCTCACTACTCCTCTTTGAAAAATAACATACAGATTGGACTTCCCATTAGACCAGGACAAGATCTGGCTCTCTGCAGTGGGCTTTGTCTTTCTATCTCTGTCTCTGTCTCTCTCTCTCTCTCTCACACACACACACACACACACACACACACACACACACACGTATCATCTAATCAAAATGTCTAAAAAGAAAATAGTGGACTTTCATTTGGCCTTAAGAATATATATAATTCCTATAAAAAACCAATCTAATTTTGGCACTGTTAATGGTATTCAATGTCCACCCAGGAGTTTTTGTTAAACGAGCAGGAGAGAACTTGAGAGGTTCGAGTCCTCTTAGAGGAACCGCATTGGAACATTTTAACTACTTTTCTGTGAAGGACAAAATCAATCTGAATCTGGCAGCTCTTAGAAGCCACTCCACCCAGCTAGGAGTGTGTCCCCAGGGGTCCAGGGGGCGAAGATAAGTCATCCAAGAGTATGAGAAGACAACAGGCACCATGGAGGAAGTGGACAAACCCAATCCTATAAAAGGGTTTAAATTAGAAACATTAGAAAAAATAATGTTGCCTATTCCATATAGAATACTAGTAGTTGGCATGATGGTGCCAACTCTTTAAGCTCCACATAAATGTGTGGTGGCTACTTTTCCAAACTACACATCAGCCTTCAAAACTATGCATCCCATTGAGGGGCGGACAAAGGGTGAGAACCTGGCTGAGCACTTCTGTATTAAGCGCCATGGGAAAAACGTGGTAGACAAAGCAGAATAATAAAGCACAATGATGTTTGGGTTTCACATTGACTGTGCTATGGTTATAGTAACAAATGTACCAAGGCTCAAACATTAACTTCCCTTTAAAAAAGCCTAATATATTTGTGAGGTACTCTGGGGGGAAAGCTGTTCATGGCATCTCACTCCTAACAGAAGGGAAAAGCTGAGTTTGCACCTACCCCCTCACCTATCGCCTTCCCTGGGCTTGAGTGTTTTCACCCATTGCTCATGTTTCCCAGGGAGCACTTTGGGCTCACACTTAGTGCAAAACGGCATAGATGGGCAACATCAAATGCCCTTAACGTATGAGACTGATCTGTGTATTGCCTTTTTTTTTTAATGGGCAGAAATATACTAATATTTACTAATCTTTCAGCTTTTCTTTTTAAAATATTCGGACTGGACTCATCCATGTTGCCATTTCTACACATTAGTTATACTGGAGGCTAGGCTGTGAATGCTATTCTGTATATATTGAAAGGTATTTTTATCTAACCAGCCAAACATTGGAAAGGAGCTCCAGCTCAGCCAGCCCCTCCAGCACCTCACAGGGAGATTCTACCAGCAGAAGGAACTGGGATTATCTCAGGAGCTAACCCCAGAGGTTAGGTTTCAGGCCATCCATGCCCTTGCATGTCTTTTTCCTTGGAGAAAAGATCTTTTCCAGTTTGATTTACTGGGCTGGTAAGTGAAGTGAGTAGCTAAGCCCCGAGGGCACACCCAGAGACCCACTCATCCCATTGTGAAGGAGAGAGGGCTGCACATTTGGTCTGTGATGAGGCTGGTTACATGGTGGACACAGATGCAATGTGTGGCAACTTGATCTTGACTGTGTTGTAATGAATACAATGTGTTCAGTGCTCACTTGACAGGGTGATGCCTCTGAGAAGCATTGTCATGAACTTATGACTGGAAGCACATTTTAATCGTGTTTGGCTCCTTGTAGATCAGTTTCAGATCGTGTAATCTGTGGAGAGCATCTGTTGATTGGCATGTTTTCCTAAGTTCAGTCCTAGTTTATGAGATGTGGAAGAAAGAAATTCTGCTCACAGCTATTACACTAAGATTCACAGGACTTTGCTCAATTTG
Source organism: Balaenoptera musculus (assembly GCF_009873245.2). Classification (NCBI taxonomy): domain Eukaryota; kingdom Metazoa; phylum Chordata; class Mammalia; order Artiodactyla; family Balaenopteridae; genus Balaenoptera; species Balaenoptera musculus. The sequence continues at coordinate 39,740,795 of NC_045798.1, read as the reverse complement.
CAAATGCTCTTTCAGTGGTTGACTTATGCTTGCTCCTCTCCACCCCAGGTTTGGCTATTCATAGACCAGGAATTAAATCACTGAAGTCCAGCCTTCTCAGGTTTCCCTTCCCCCAGGGAGGGCAGTTTTAGAGTGGTTATAAGAAAATCAACTCATCCCTAATCAGTTGGCCCAAACAGACTCCTCCCCCTTCCTTTTACAATCCTTCCAATAAAACTTCTTTACTTTTTTTATCCTTAGGTGGGGAGCCCTCTTAGAGAGTTCACACAGTGAGTGTGGTTTGTGCATTCAATATTAAGATCTGATCATTGCCTCTTGAGGGCTGAAAAATGAAAACACTGGATAGGAGCCCACCTTCTGGCTTCATGCTTGTCAAGAACAGGATCTATTAGCCTTTTAAAGAAATACTGATAATAAAAAGCAGACTAAGTGAGCTATGTGAATTGGCATCTAATCAATTATTTTCTGAGCTCTTCCCCCCTTAAGTTACTCAGAGCCGCGTGAGCAAACAAGATTTTACCGTTCCAAGCCCTCTTGCTTTCCACAGAGCTTGGATAATATATAAGCCTGTGCACATCCCTATTCTCTTTTGAGATGTTTTATTAACATCATCATCATAGGAAAGGTCGTATTCCCTTTAATTAAAGGGTATACAAGTCAGCAACCTCCCCATCCCACCTTCCCCAAGCATCAAGAGGTGCAAGGCCAGAGCATCCCTCCCATCGCCCACCAGCTGGGCCAGGACGTCCGTGGTGTGAGGACCAGGACAGCCGCTGGGGCTGGGCTGCTTTCTTTTTCCCACATTAGTTCCTCATTGTGTCGACCTAGAACTTTTGGATGTGAACGACATCGCATACTTGGAATGATACTTTTTTTCTCCGTAAACCTTTTGCCCTATAGCTGATTTATTTCTCCTGGGCTAAAATTGGACTCATCCTGAATATCAGTCTTTGACATGGAAGACACTCCAGCATTTGGAGGCTCTCCTCCTCACAAGCTGGTTGCATTAAATGCTCTGGTTTGCCTTTGCTTTTCCTGTCTCATCCACGCCTCACCCTCTCTCCTACTCTCTCCATACGCAACCTCCACCCTTTGACTTCTAGGACATATATCACTGCAAGAAGAAATGCATCTATGATTTTCCCTGAGTACGGGCCAATTCCTTATTTTAGCGTGGGCGGGCCTGGCTTGGGGAGGTGCGTGCCAGGCAGTTGAATGATGTTGGCATTGTCCGGTCATTTCTAGTCCCCACCCAGGAGGTGTTTGGAAGCACTGACTCGACTAGGGGAAGTCATCTTTGTTAACCCCTTAGTGGAGCAGCGTAATGCCAAAAGAAATCACGAAACACAAGAAAAGGGCAACTAGAGGGTAAATAGTCATTTAAAAGGATTTCTGTTTTTCTATTAAAGAAAAATAAAAGCTACTTTCCAATCTGGGGCTTGAGATAGGTGTGATTAGTGCCATTGGCTGGTCTCTGCCACAGAAATGCTTCTTTTGAGAAAAAAAATCTAAAGTGCTCAGTTTCTCTTATTAAGTTTGGATTTTCTTAAAATTAGATTGAGAAAAATTCATTTCTGCACGGAGCGTGCATTCTAGAATAAGCTCAAATGCACAAGTTTCCAGGCTTGATCTGCAATCCTGTTGGGTAATTCCAGCCAGGCCTTGACCCTGGGGGTTGTGAGGACCAGGAGTGGCGTTACCAGTTACTGTCTATTTCATTAGAAGCTGGAGTTGAACTTGGGAGCATGAATAATGCTAACTCAATTTTCCCCTTCCTCCAGCCAACCGCTGAAATCACTGAGACTTCTCATAGGATAAACATGTCTGTTAGATTGTTCCCAAGAATGCTCCTATACTTTACCTTGTAATATTAATTTGCTCCTTTCATCACTTTCCCCTGACCCACTGGCACCTTTCCCCTCCGCTCTCTACCTAATTGAACCTAAATCCAAAGCCACAGATACTTCTGGGTGTCTCTTCACGTATGTCAAAGCTCAGTCAAGGTGCCCCTAAGCTGGAACAGAGCTAACCGTTCCTGTCTTAATTCTCTGGGTCTTGGTTGTCTGTTTCTGGTGCTTATTCATAATTCCCATAGAAGAAAGCAGTTTTTAATATTTTTCATAAAAAAATTCAGAAATCTGATAAATATCCACATTTTCAAAGAACTCGGGCCCAAGGCTTCCTTTTTCCTAGTTCCTTCCCATAGTCAATCAGCATTTATGGAGAGCATTTTATGAGGCAGCTGCTCTGCTGGGCCCTCAATTACACTGTTTTCTTTAATCCTCACCACCATTCTTTAGCATGGTACTACGCATAGGGCAGGTTCTCGGTGAATGTGTTACGTGGATAGCCTTATGGAAGAGAGTTATTAACCTAACATTAGAGCTGAGAAGACTGAGGCCCAGAGTAGTTAAGTGATTTGTCCAACATACTGAGGTTTGACTGAATTCACCCTCTGTCTAGCCCGTTGGTCTTTGTCACCTGCATGTTGGTTAGTTAAAGCCGCCATCCAGCTGGTACCAGAAACGGGTCTGCCTGATGCACTGTCTCATTGCTTCAGAAAGGCCTGGTGCTATTTATGGAGAGAATAAGGGTGACAGACCAGCATGGTGTTTTGCCTCTTGGCCTTTGGAATGCAGTCTACAGCATTCGCTCCAGAAAACCTCACACAGATTTGTGTTTGCACAAAGGGGTCCAAAGACTTAATTATTTTTTGGGAACTCCACTATTTGTCCTTTGCTAACCAGGTCATCCTTCAGACAGAAAAAATGCTGTGTATGACCCAGCCAAGGCTGCTGCTCAATGGGGTTGACAGGAGGCCAGAAACTCAAAACCCTGCCCGCAGGCCTGAGCATGTCCAGAAAGTGAGCTGACGGAAGGCAGTTCTCTGTGTGCGCCCTGCATGTGTCTCTCTCCCCTACGCCATTGTTCAAGCTGGAAGAGTTACCAAAAGCAATGCCTACTTGACCCTTGTTGATAGGTGGTTGCACTGAACTCAATGAGAAAAAGGCAACCTGTCTCTTCTGACAGAAATAGGCAAAGCAGAATCCATCACCATGGCCTGGATGTTCTATGACTTGCAACGTTTCAAAATGCGTGTTTCCATCACTGTCAGGGCAGCCGCCATGTCTGTCTCTCCTGGGAGGCGGATGTAGAAGTACCCTTAAGTAAAAACTTTGAAATTTCAACGTTTGGTTTTTCTGCTTTCCCAACAATTGTTTTGTGGATATGTTCACATGACTAAGATTCTTGCTCAAAAGCCCCAAAGCACTTGAGAATAAATTACAAAGGGCCCAAGTGGTGGTCCCCCTTATTCCACAGCAGTGCATTCTTGGGGGTCTCTTGAGTGTCCATAACAGGGGCACAGACAGAGCTGGTTGATCAGTGACATCAGAGCCATTAGCCATGCCGATCCTGAAAGCATAGAGTCATGAGCGGAGTCCAGTGGATTTATTCCACAGATATTTCTTTGTCTTCATGGCTGCATGCAGAGTGCTAGGTAAAGAAGCACTCACAGGCAGGCTGCCTCAAGCTCTCCAGGCCAACCAGCACCGGTAAAGGAATCACTGTGCTCCAGAAGGTGCTCCAGTTCCCAAAGTGGATGTCAGTCAGCGTTCTCTAGTCAATCCAGACATGATTTATTTGTCCTTAAATATCAGCAAAACTACGGCTAGAGTGACAATAATCATATGGGCTGGCAAGTCCTCTCATGAAATCAACACTGATTTTACCCTTTCTTACACGTAGACATTCCCAATGTCTTCTCCTTTAAAAAAAAATCTTCAGTTTATTTGAAAGACCACACACACAGCTAGCCATTTGTAGAAGCTGTTGTAATAGATCCAATGGGAGGATGCATTGGAAGGGCTTCATATGTGTATGTCCTCAGTAAATGATAGCTGCTATTATCACCCTTGTCACATCATCATCACTGTCAGCATCATTGCAGTTTTTTGCTTGCCTTTAACCAGGAATTAAATCAATGGCAGCTCAGAGCTCTGGTGTTAAAACCTCCTCTTTGTACCTTGACATATACTTTTTGAGAAGTACAGTGAAGTCCAGTTTGCCTCTGTTTTTAAACTGAAGACCTTTAGAGGAGCAGCAGTGAGCATCTCACTTTAGTATCTTTGTCAAGGAACCTGAAAAATCCACTCAAGGAGCCGGTGCTACATGCCCTGTGTCTTCTTTATACCAAACCTTGGAAGTGGGGAGAAGGGAACCTAGGTATTTCACCTAGGTTATGGGCTAAATTGTTTTCCCCCTAAAATTCATATGCTGAAATTCTAACTTCTACTGCCTCAGAATGTGACTGTATTGGAGATAGAGTCTGTAAAAAAGTAATTGAGTTAAAATGAGGTTGTTATAGGATGGCCCCTAATCCAACCTTCTACAAAGGTTGTGGGTAGAAATCCTTCTACAAAGAAGAGATTAGGACCCAGACATATACAAGGGAAGGCCATGTGAAGACTCAGGGAGAAGACAGACATCTGCAAGCCAAGCAGACAGGTCTCAGAAGAAACCAACCCTGCCTGACACCTTGATTTAGGTCTAGCATCCAGAACTGTGAAAAAATACATGTTTGTTGTTTAAGCCACCCAGTCTGTGATATTTGTTATGGCAGCCCAAGCAAACTAATACAACATATGTCATCTCATTGACTCCTCTGCACAAACCAATGTGTTATTATCACCAATTTGTAGATAAGAAAACTGATGATTTGAGAGATAAGTAAGTTGTCCATGGTCTTACAGGTGGTCGAGTAGCTTGGCCATGTTTTAAATCCAGTTCTGCTAGAGGGTACCTGTCATATTTTAATATTTTAATAAATATTAACACTTATTATTTACCATTACTGTTGGCTTCCAGAAGATAATATCCAATTCAGGTAAGCATACCACAAAGAGATGAAGTTTATGTAGATCAATAGAGGTACTTCCCATATAGCAGGAGAGAAACATATTGGCTTGCTTGTAGGAAAAGCAGGAGCCCAAGTCCCATAAATATTGTTCAAACTCAGCATGAAGTAAAACTTAGCATTTTATAAGCCATGTCTTATTATAGAAGTCTCCAAGAAATGAAGTTTTAGAAGTCAAATATGCATTGATTTATAGACAGAATAAGAAGCATTTTGGTGGGAATATGTTGTGTAAGGTGTTTGGGTGCATTTACACCCACTCTGAAACTAAAAATGCTTTTCCAAATAAGATCTTTAAAAGTCTTTGTCCTAGTCAGTCAAAGATAGCCCTTATAACATGGCCAAAGATTAAAGTTTATGTTCACAATTATTTTAAACCAAGAAATTACTCTCTGGCTTCTCAATCATATTTCTATGCCTTTTGTACATCTCATCAAAGCATTTCGATTAGAACAAGTCACTGAGGACAGAAGCCAAAATAAATAGTTGAGTTTGAATTACTACAGTGAAGGGACCACAGTTTAAGTCAGGCCCAAGTTAGGGGGACTTTTCATGATTCTATGAGATTCTAGCATTTATGGAATTGGCTTGCGTGTCGATTTTTTTTCTTCCTGATTTCTAAAATCATCCATGAATTTCTTAGTCTATCTTGTCAAGCTTTTTCTGATGCCCTCTCAAAAGTTCCAGCCAGTTGATGGTTTGCTTTTCCTTGGAGCTCATTAACTTGGCCTGAAGCCAGCGGCCTCTGCCCAGCTGTCTGGCCATGTCGCCCACGTTGGCTACATGAGAACCAGAGGTGCCTGCCAGCTCCCCTGCTTCCATCCCTGCTTCCAGAATGGACCAGGGGGGGCTGCATTCAAATGGAAATAAAGCTAGGGTGCACATCTACCCGCAAATCTAATCTTTGTTCATGTCCTTCTGGGCCGGTCAGGGGACATCATAGAGTGGTTAAGTGCACAAGTTTTGGAGATGGACAAAGTCAGTTCAAATCCCAACTGCCACCAACAAGTCATATGACTCTGGGTACGTTGCTTAATCAGCCTGGGCCTCCATTTCCTCATTTAAGTGGAGATAACAACTACTTTGCAAGTTAGTTGAAAAGGTTAAATGAAATAACAGGTGAAGCATCTAAGAAAGTATTTGGCAGAAGCCAGGTGCTTAATAAATGAAGACTATGAACAGAAGTTTGATGACTTCCCCTAACATAACTTCCAGTGCTTTCTGTGTCGTTGATATTTAATTTTTGACACAACAAAGCCTGTCTGTAGTTCTCCAGAGGAGCAATACCATGGCGACCTGATGTGCAATCAGCACTTAACCTCACATAAGACCCAAGAGTCCCCACGGAGGGCATTCTCCATGTGTTTCAAACTTGGTGCATCATCCACCAAGCATGTTCCCTCCGGAAAAGCAGGAGACCGCCCAAGGTTTGGATAAGTTCAGGGAAGCATCTGAACTTTTTGGGAGCTGTCCCATCAAAACTGGAGTTGTCTGGGTTTTGACCACTGGGGCCAATATTCTCTTCTGTCTGGGCTTTTAAAAAAGATTAGAACATTTATTCCCAGTTCTCTATGTCATTAGAAGCTCTTAAGCATGAAGACTAATTTCAACCAGAATTTTGTGGGTAAAAGAGATGAGTAACATGAGAAAATAAATGAAGAGATTGGCACTCACTGGGGGACATTAGGGACCCCAAGGAGAAAAATAAAAGCTATCTTCATCAGCTGGCCCAAGGCGGAGAGGGGTTTATGATATGTGATTGTTCCCAGCATTCTGTTTTGAATCTCTCCCTCATTGCATAAATTAGAACTGGAAAGATTTGGGTTTGAATTCTATTTCCAACATTTATCAGGTGGGTTGGCTTCTTACAACCTCTGCAAACCTCAGTTTCCTCATTGGCAAAGTGGAAATATTAGTAAGTACTCAATAAGATTGTTCATTCATTCATTCATTCATTCACCCAACAACATTTGTAAAGCACTTGCTCTGGCACATAGCAAGCACTCAATAAATGGTAGCTCCCCAAAAGCTTCCGTGGAATCCTCATAATTCCGTGTCCCTAGATTTCAGGAAAAATTTCACATTTGCACCACAACTTTTTTCATTTTGCTCGGGAATATGTTTTCACCTTTATAAAAAATGTGCTTGACCCTTTAGAGCCCTCAGAGAAAATTTTTAAATAGAAGAATGTGAGTCCTTCTAAAACCAGTATTATTGAAACTCACTAAAATGTTAGGCCCATTCCTTGTTGTTCTCAATTCAGTTGAATTAACATGCATGAACAATACAACTTAGCTACATCCAAATACTATCAAGTGGCACTATGCCATTAAATGGCACGACATTCAGTCACCAGGAAAGAAGCGTGCTCAGTGATGAGGTGCACAGGACCCCAGGACACCCCCCCAGCCCAGCTCCACAAGGGGCTCCAGTACCTTCTACACACACTGCAGTTTCCTTCAGTGTCCCGAAGGTGGGCAGAGAGTATGCAACCATTATGCCTTCATAGAGTTTATGACTTTACAGAGCTTTTAATACTTCCCCCAAACAGTATCCTTTGCCTCACAAATAACTCTTTTGTGAGTCGTGTCTTTTTGTTTCTCCCCCTTTTTGATTGTTGATCCCTTTTTCTTTCAGAGTCCCGAGTATTCTCCTGATTTATCCGTGACTGAATCTTGCACTACTCTGAAGAAAACGATGATTTGAGTAAATACCACACATTGCTTTCATTAATATGTCACATTAAATTTAAAATCTCAAATCCAAATCAAAAGTTGGATCTCTTAACATTGTTCATACTTTAGGAAAGTCTGAGGGCTGGGAATAATTTTTCTCACGGGCCACACACACACACACACACACACACACACACTGCAGCTGATTCTAATGGTTCCCAACAGTTTTTTTTTAACTTCCTTACCATCATGTATGTAGCACACTCTCATAGGTGGCGTTTCTCCTCAAGGGCGATGATTCTGGGTGGGTGAGGTCATGTGTAGTTTGAAAAAGTAGCTCCCCCCCCCACCTCACCATACTGAGGATCACATTTCCAATTACATCGAGAGAATAGGATTCCTCTTGTCTGCTCTGATGGTTTTATTGAGAAAACCTTGGCTAGAACTGTCATGCTTTGAAGTGAACCTTAATCTGCTTTGGAGATAAAGGGTCCTACCGGAAATCTTTTTTGCGGGCTTGCCCGCATAGGTACTCTCGGCAACGCTGTTCCACTCACAATTTCTCTGCAGTCATCTTGCGCCCACCACAGGGAGCTGTTGCTAGGTCAGTGATGTCTCCTGATGGTACCAGGAGACCTTCCCAGTGTCTCCATCCCACAGGAACAAGGAGAAGGACCGCTAGACAAAAGCTTGGGTTTTCCTTATGAAAACACAATGACCTGCAAAGAGATTTTATAGCAGACCCAGAATAAAAAGAAATAAAAGAAAACAAACAGAAAATGTTTTCCTTATAGTCATACCATCAAGAGTTCAAATTTCCCAACAGCGAAGTCAGAAGCTGATAGAGGAAACAGAATAAAGCAAAGCTCCTTGGGAACAATTCTGAGAATGGCTTGCTTCCTAGACGTGGGCGAACTGTCACCTACGAGATTGGTGACATCATTCACGGCCCCCTCCTGTCCTCATCTCCTCCAAAAGAAGAACAAAACTAACATTTAAAAAAAGATACATTGGTATCACTTGCCATGTCAGGAAAGAGAGTAAAAGTGAAGGGAAAAAGGAGGAAAGAAAGTAATTGATATAGCATCCAGAGGCCTAAACAGAAACCTCATTTTTCGGGAGGGGAAGGCTCAGTTCAGCCCCGCATGTGGGATGCAGGATATCCAGGCTAGTGAGTTTGGGGCTAGCAGCAGCTTCTCAGAGCCTGTCTTTTTAGAGCCAGCGATGCTTTCCCTCCAATAGCCTTGACTAAGCTAATTATGCTTTTTTTTTTTTTTTTTTTAGTTAGAAGTAAAGTGCAGTATTTTACCAAGAAGATGGTTTTTTTGGCTGTCCAAGTCGACCTGATCTCCTCTTTTCTGAGCACTGCCAATTTCTGGAAGGTGTTTCCTTTCAGCCTGGAGTTGTAGGTACAGTAGCACACAAGGGAGAAACAGGAATAAAAAAAAATCACGCTATATAATTATAACTGTGGCCAATGCTATGTCACTTTCTATGAACATATGCCATTAATAGAATGGTAAAAGAATAGTCATGTCCAAATATTAAGTTTATTTTTTTAGCCTTCACAGGTATTAATAGTTGCTGCTGACACTATTTGACCCAGTTTCTCATTACAGCAAAATTCCATTTTTATGGAAGGGATTTGGGATTAAGGTCATTCAGTTCTTTAGCAGATATTGGTAATCAAGCCTAAGGAAATGCTGTAAGAATTAGGAAGAAATTCAAGGGTGCTTTAATTTCCACCATAGAACCAGTCTCTTCTCTCAGAGGAAAATAAAACCTCTGCTTATTGCAGAATGGTGAGAGGGGAAGACAGGCAGTGTAGCAACAAAGTTGAGGAGGGAAATCTGAGTGAGTTTCTTAGCATTCTGTTAGTCACATTTGGGGAAATAATGCTGCTAATCTGGCACTACTGCTAATCAGAAACTTGGCTACTGGTGAGTGGAATCGTGTGTCCCTAAGGAGTTCAGCCGCTACAGGTGACCAAGTCCATCAGACTTGTCCCCGTGGCAGAGTCGGGCCGACTTGAAACAGGTAGATGGTCACGGTCACTTGCCTTATGTGAAAACAGTGTTCTGTTAAATGTGATATTAATATATCATATTTCTCCAAGAGCAGGCTGTGTCTTGCAGACTTCATCTAACTAATTCTCACAGCATCCCTGGAAAGCAGATCATGAATGGGAAACTGATCTGTTCATATGTGTCTGGCAAAGTTCATGATTTCCTAACAGGAAAATGTAAATTTCCCTAAAAGCAACAAGAACAACATCAACAAAAACCAACTATACTGCAAAGATAGGGAAATGTTAAGGAGGCTTTGGCAGATGTTAGAAAGGGGAGGGGTAATAATAATGGGAAATCCAAATTTCAAGAAAAAAAGTTTTGGGAAAGCCAACAGAGGGCCTTATTGTGGGTGTGGCAGAAATCTTGAGTGCTTTGAGAGAGAGAGAGAGAGAACAGGCAGCCGATTCTATGACAATTCTTATACGGTTAGGCATTATTTGCACAGAAATGTTACAGTCCCTTGAGATTTGGTTGAAGAGTCATCCTCTGTCCTGCTTTTAATGGAAACATCTTACTATTTATTAATAACAACAGCCACCATGTAGTGGGTACTTACAAAGCGTGGCCTGACTGATTGCATGTAGTCCCTTCAATGACTCCATAGACTTTGCGTTCTCATTTTTCTCATTTAACAACACAGACACAGAATGACATTCTCAAGTCACAGGGGTGGTGAAAGTCAGGCCCAGCACTCAGGCCCACTTCCGTCTGCTGGCCAAGCCTCTGCTGGTACCCAGTGCCTGATGGTGCGTCCTCTCAGGGCAGGGGGTGCTGTAGCTAGAGAGAAAACAGGGCTTATCTTTACAGGGGCTGAATAATGAGAAAAGCTTAGATCCAAAGTTAGATTCTAAACTTTTGACTCAAAAACAGGCACTGGTGGGAGCAGAGGAATGACATGAGAGGAAAAAATTCATGTGCAATAATAATACCGTGTAACTCACGTCCGTCCCTTAATGGAAGGAAGTGTGTGAGTAACAGGAGTCGTAAATGGCCACGTCATCAACGGAGGCTCCCGTCCCAGGCTGTGTCTTGGGATGTCACCCATGCAAGCCTGACCGGCAACTGACCTGGTCACCAGAGTGGTCTTGGTGGTCTCAGTCAGCCACAGCGCCATTCTCCCACCAGAGAGAGAATTTTTCTACAGACTTGCCCTGTCTGTTTCTCACAGAGCTCCGAGTTCTCCCTCTGTTGACTCATGCATTGAGTTATGACAGTCTCCTTCTGCCCGGGGCCTTGGCCCAGGCTGCTGAAGGGGCTGACTGGGGGGCACCCCACACACCCACCCACCCACAGTGTAGCGTCCACAAGCAGCACCCCTACCCAGGTCCCCATTCAGGCTTCTCCCATCAGAATGAGCTCCTCTCCTGAGGGCAGCTCTGCCAGGAGCTTGCATGGGGGCCGTAACCTCAGGGTTTGGGTCCTGCCACCAGGCATTGGCTCAGATACTCCCTCATTTTCCTTTCTGTGCACACTCTCTACTTTAGGCCATTATGAAAATAGAAGCTCCAGCTGCCTATTTGTGCAGGCCTTCATTTCGGGTGTGAATCCTGATGCTTACACTTGCTAGCTATGAGATTTGGGACAAGTCACTAAAAAACAAACAACTTTCTAAGTCTTGGTTTCCTTATCTGTTATATGGGGACACCCGCAAGCTAACTGAAAAGCAACTTGAGTGGAAACTTCAGTTTATTTTTTTTTCTAGCACTGGTAGGACAAAGAGATAAATAACAAGGAGTCAAGCCCAACTGGGGGGTTTCTTTTATAAGCCAACATGTCAGACTCACCTGTCCCGTCTCTGTCAAGATTTAGTCTGATCTCACATGCCCCAGGGTGATTGTCTCTAGTTCCGTAAAACCCTTACAGTTGCGGAGTGTTTTAGGTTAATGCAAATGCTTTCACAGAGGCTTTTTGTAATCTTCACGTGGTCCTGTGAAGTAGGTAGATTTGCTTTTTTATCCCCCGTTTTACAGAGAAGGAAACTGAGACTTGGAGTCTTGGGGGTGTTGTTTTTAAGCAACTTGCCCTGAACCTCACAGCTCTAAGCAGAGCCAGTCCTCTGGCTCCAGTCCTCAGTGTTTGTCCGACGGCCACAGCACTGAGGTCAGTGATGACCCACGTGATGAACCAAACGATGACTCTGAGGCTGAACACGATTCCGCATCTTCAAAGAGAGATTCTATTTGATCAATTCTATTGTACCAGCAAAGTGGGCTTGAAATCTGTAGAAAGATCTTTTTCAAAAATAGCAGATGAAACAATACTGGTTAAAGAACATTCCATCTTCTAAACATTCCCATTGTAAGTCTGTGCCCCAGCCATCAACCCGAGGGGTGGTGGGGTGGCCATACATAGATTCACCATTTGGAGAAAAGAATAAAAGAGCCGTCACAGAAACTTAAAAGAGCACATAGCAGGAAATGAGGGAAAACATCATACATCATAATCCTGTCTCTGTCTCCAAGGAGCAAAGTGGAAAACAGATGCCTATGGCTTTAAGAGAAACAGTCATATTGGGAGAGTGTTACAGGTGCTAAGGAAGAGAATGTTTTTCATGCCTTGGTTCAGGGGATTCTCAAAGGCCTGGGTCTGCTTCCAACAGCACAGCCTTCAACGTGTGTGTTATCTGATATATGTTTATTATTGGGTATAGAATGACGTGGGGAGGAAAGTACCGCTCACTTCCGGGGACCTTGCTCCCCATCATGGCTCCATCACTTCATCTCTGTGGGGAGATGGTCACCCAAGGATTCAGGGTCATTGCAAAGAGCCGGCCTCTACCCTCTTTCTTCCTCAGTGCCCCCTTCCTCTCTCATTTCCATTTGTTCCTAATTATTTTTCTGTTTTCCTTGTTTCTGAAGAAAGTACTGGGCCACCAATCACTGGCTGAGATACACTCTGGGTTTTACTAAATCAGGGCTCATCACTGTGAACTCTCTTCTCCATTAGAGGCAAGAAATGGATCCTGAGATGGGCAGGGTCCAACCTGTCTTTGGTCCAGCTGACTCTAGTGGTTGAAGTGAGTCCAAAAGGTGAGCAAGCTGATCCAGTTCTTCTAAGGAGCTTCAGTTCTTTCCACCTGGATTTCTTGATCTTGTCAGACTTACCTACTTCCAGACATCAGGCATATTACCTGGAATGCTACACATGAGAACCTGGTGCCCTGGAGTCCCCCTTGCCTCTTCTTTCTCAGTGTGGCCCGGATCTGTGGGCTGGTTTTCCTTAGTCATGCTTATCACTAACTGTGTTCCCTTAAAGATCAGCAGTCATATCTTAAGTGCCAAATCCAGTTTCCTCTGTCCATTTTCCATCTTCCTTGACTGACCAGATGACCCAGTTAGGAGGGTCCCATCCTGATTCTCCTCCTTCCTCTCCATATAATGCTTTTACTTCCTTGGTGGTTCCTCTTCTTTCTCTCCTCTGACCATGGATGTGACCCTAAATTTTATCTTGGTCTTCTCACCTTCTCTTTGCACATTATCCTTTGGTAAATTCACCACCCACTGCTTTAAATGTCACTTCTATGTGAATGACACTTGAATTTGTACCTGAAGCCCCATAAGGCTCTTCATGGTAACAGTATCAGAAGCTGTTGTCTGGCATTTGAAAATGTGAGAGTTGGAAAAAAATATTAGAGGTGGATTCCTGATTTGCAGTTTTATAGATGAATCAGCTGAATGCTATAGACATGCCTGAGGTCATATCTTTTATTTATTTATTTTGAATTTTATCTATTTTTTAATACAGCAGGTTCTTATTAGTCATCCATTTTATACACATCAGTGTATACATGTCAATCCCAATCTCCCAATTCATCATACCACCACCCCCACCCCCTGCTGCTTTCCCCCCTTGGTGTCCATACGTTTGTTCTCTACATCTGTGTCTCTATTTCTGCCCTGCAAACTGGCTCATCTGTACCATTTTTCTAGGTTCCACATATATGCGTTAATATATGATATTTGTTTTTCTCTTTCTGAATTACTTCACTCTGTATGACAGTCTCTAGATCCATCCACGTCTCTACAAATGACCCAATTTCGTTCCTTTTTATGGATGAGTAATATTCCATTGTATATATGTACCACAACTTCTTTATCCATTCGTCTGTCAATGGGCATCTAGGTTGCTTCCATGATCTGGCTATTGTAAATAGTGTGGCTGTGAACATTTGGGTGCATGTATCTTTTAGAATTATGGTTTTCTCTGGGTATATGCCCAGTAGTGGGATTGCTGGATCATATGGTAATTCTATTTTTAGTTTTTTAAGGAACCTCCATACTGTTCTCCATAGTGACTGTATCAATTTACATTCCCACCAACAGTGCAAGAGAGTTCCTTTTTCTCCACACCCTCTCCAGCATTTGTTGTTTGTAGATTTTCTAACTGGTGTGAGGTGATACCTCAGTGTAGTTTTGATTTGCATTTCTCTATTAGTGATATTGAGCAGTTTTTCATGTGCTTCTTGGCCATCTGTATGTCTTCTTTGGAGAAATGTCTATTTAGGTCTTCTGCCCATTTTTTGATTGGGTCGTTTGTTTTTTTAATATTGAGCTGCATGAGCTGTTTATATATTTTGGAGATGAATCCTTTGTCTGCTGATTCATTTGCAAATATTTTCTCCCATTCTGAGGGTTGTCTTTTTGTCTTATTTATGGTTTCCTTTGCAGTGCAAAAGCTTTTAAGTTTCATTAGGTCCCATTTGTTTATTTTTGGTTTTATTTCCATTACACTAGGAGGTGGATCAAAAAAGATCTTGCTGTGATTTATGTCAAAGAGTGTTCTTCCTATGTTTTCCTCTAAGAGTTTTATGGTGTCTGGTCTTACATTTAGGTCTCTAATCCATTTTGAGTTTATTTTTGTGTATGGTGTTAGGGAGTGTTCTAATTTCATTCTTTTACATGTAGCTGTCTAGTTTTCCCAGCACCACTTATTGAAGAGACTGTCTTTTTTCCACTGTATATCCTTGCCTCCTTTGTCATAGATTAGTTGACCATAGTTGCATGGGTTTATCTCTGGGCTTTCTATCCTGTTCCATTGATCTATATTTCTGTTTTCTGTGCAAGTATCATACTGTCTTGATTACTCTAGCTTTGTAGTATAGTCTGAAGTCAGGGAGTCTGATTCCTCCAGCTCTGTTTTTTTCCCTGAAGACTGCTTTGACTACTTGGGGTCTTTTGTGTCTCCATACAAATTTTAAGATTTTTTGCTCTAGTTCTATAAAAAATGCCATTGGTAATTTGATAGGGATTGCATTGAATCTGTAGATTGGGTAGTATAGTCATGTTCACAATATTGATTTTTCTAATCCAAGAACATGGTATATCTCTCCATCTGTTTGTATCATCTTTAATTTCTTTCATCAGTGTCTTCTGGTTTTCTGCATACAAGTCTTTTGTCTCCCTAGGTAGGTTTATTCTTAGGTATTTTATTCTTTTTGTTGCAAGGGTAAATGGGAGTGTTTCCTTAATTTTTTCTTTCAGATTTTTCATCATTAGTGTATAGAAATGCAAGAGATTTCTGTGCATTAATTTTGTAACCTGCAACTTTACCAAATTCATTGATTAGCTCTAGTAGTTTTCTGGTGGCATCTTTAGGATTCTCTATGTATAGTATCATGTCATCTGCAAACAGTGACAGTTTTACTTCTTCTTTTCCAATTTGAATTCCTTTTATTTATTTTTCTTCTCTGATTGCTGTGGCTAGGACTTCCAAAAGTATGTTGAATAATAGTGGTGAGAGTGGACATCCTTGTCTTGTTCCTGATCTTAGAGGAAGTGCTTTCAGTTTTTCACCATTGAGAATGATTTTGGCTGTGGGTTTGTCGTATATGGCCTTTATTACGTTGAGGTAATTTCCCTCTCTGCCCACTTTCTGGAGAGTTTTTATCATAAATGGGTGTTGAATTTTGTCAAAAGGTTTTTCTGCATCTATTGAGATGATCATATGGTTTTTATTCTTCAGTTTGTTAATATGGTGTATCACATTGATTGATTTGCGTATATTGAAGAATCCTTGCATTCCTGGGATAAATCCCACTTGATCATGGTGTATGATCCTTTTAATGTGTTGTTGGATTCTGATTGCTAGTATTTTGTTGAGGATTTTTGCATTTATATTCATCAGTGCTATTGGTCTGTAATTTTCTTTTTTTGTTGTATCTTTGTCTAGTTTTGGTGTCAGGGTGATGGTGGCCTCATAGAATGAGTTTGGGAGTGTTCTTTCCTCTGCAATTTATTGGAAGAGTTTGAGAAGGATGGGTGTTAGCTCTTCTCTAAATGTTTGATAGAATTCACCTGTGAAGCCATCTAGTCCTGGAATTTTGTTTGTTGGAAAATTTTTAATCACAGTTTCAATTTCATTACTTGTGATTGGTCTGTTCATATTTTCTGTTTCTTCCTGGTTCAGTCTTGGAAGGTTATACCTTTCTAAGAATTTGTCCATTTTATTGGCATAGAGTTGCTTGTAGTAGTCTCTTAGGATGCTTTGTATTTCTGCGGTGTCTGTTGTAACTTCTCCTTTTTCATTTCTAATTTTATTGATTTGAGTCCTCTCCCTCTTTTTCTTGATGAGTCTGGCTAATGGTTTATCAATTTTGTTTATCTTCTCAAAAAACCAGCTTTTAGTTTTATTGATCTTTGCTATTGTTTTCTTTGTTTCTATTTCATTTATTCCTGCTCTGATCTTTGTGATTTCTTTCCTTCTGCTAACTTTGAGTTTTGTTTGTTCTTCTTTCTCTAGTTCTTTAGGTGTAAGGTTAGATTGTTTATCTGAGATTTTTCTTGTTTCTTGAGGTAGGCTTGTATTGCTGTAAACTTCCCCCTTAGAACTGCTTTTGCTGCATCCCATAGGTTTTGGATCATCGTGTTTTTGTTGTAATTTGTCTGTAGGTATTTTCTGATTTCCTCTTTGATTTTTTCAGTGATCTCTTGGTTATTTAGTAATGTATTCTCTAACCTCAATGCATCTGTGTTTTTACATCTTTTTCCCTGTAATTGATTTCTAATCTCATAGCGTTGTGGTCAGAAAAGATGCTTGATATGATTTCAGTTTTCTTAAATTTACTGAGGCTTAATTTGTGTCCCAAGATGTGATCTGTCCTAGAGAATGTTCCATGTGCACTTGAGAAGAAAGTGTAATCTGCTGTTTTGGGATGGAATGTCCTATAAGTATCAATTAAATCTATCTGGTCTATTGTGTCATTTAAAGCTTGTGTTTCCTTATTAATTTTCTGGTTGGATGGTCTGTCCATTGGTGTAAGCGAGGTGTTAAAGTCCCCCACTATTATTGTGTTACTGTCGATTTCCTCTTTTAAAGCTGTTAGTAGTTGCCTTATGTATTAAGGTGCTCCTATATTGGGTACATATATATTTATAATTGTTGTAGCTTCTTCTTGGATTGATCCCTTGATCATTATGTAGTGTCCTTCCTTGTCTCTTGTAACATTCTTCATTTTAAAGTCTATTTCATCTGATATGAGTATTGCTACTCCAGCTTTTTTTTGATTTCCATATGCATGGAATACCTTTTTCCATCCCCTCACTTTCAGTCTGTATGTGTCCCTAGGTCTGAAGTGGGTCTCTTGTAGACAGCATATATATATGGGTCTTGTTTTTGTATCCATTCAGCAACCCTGTGTCTTTTGGTTGGAGCATTTAATCCATTTACATTTAAAGTAGTTATCGATATGTATGTTCTTATTTCCATTTTCTTAATTGTTATGGGTTTGTTTTTGTATATCCTTTTCTTCTCTTTTGTTTCCCACTTAGGGAAGTTCCTCTAGCATTTGTTGTAGAGCTGGTTTGGTGGTGCTGAATTCTCTTAGCTTTTGCTTGTCTGTAAAGCTCTTGATTTCTCTGTTGAATCTGAATGAGATCCTCCCGGGTAGAGTAATCTTGGTTGTAGGTTCTTCCCTTTCATCACTTTGAATATGTCATGCCACTCCCTTCTGGCTTGTAGAGTTTCTGCTGAGAAATCAGCTGTTAACCTTTTGGGAGTTTCCTTGTATGTTATTTGTCATTTTTCCCTTGTTGCTTCCAATAATTTTTCTTTGTCTTTAATTTTTGTGAATTTGATTACTATGTGTCTTGGCGTGTTTCTCCTTGGGTTTATCCTGCCTGGGACTCTCTGCACTTCCTGGACTTGGGTGTCTATTTCCTTTCCCATGTTAGGGAAGTTTTCAACTATAATCTCTTCGAATATTTTCTCAGGTCATTTCTCTCTCCCTTCTCCTTCTGGGACCCCTATAATGCGAATGTTATTGTATTTAATGTTGTCCCAGAGGTTTCTTAAGCTGTTTTCATTTCTTTTCTTTCTTTTTTCTTTTTTCTGTTCCACGGCAGTGAATTCCACCATTCTGTCTTCCAGGTCACTTATCCGTTCTTCTGCCTCAGTTATTCTGCTATTGATTCCTTCTAGTGTATTTTTCATTTCAGTTTTTGTATTGTTCATCTCTGTTAGTTTGTTCTTTAATTCTTCTAGGTGTTTGTTCTTTAATTCTTCTAGGTCTTTGTTAAACATTTCTTGTGTCTTCTCAACCTTTGCCTCCATTCTTTTTTCTGAGGTCCTGGATCACCTTCACTATCATTATTCTGAATTCTTTTTCTGGAAGGTTGCCTCTCTCCACTCCATTTAGTTGTTTTTCTGGGGTTTTATCTTGTTCCTTCATCTGGTACGTAGCTCTCTGCCTTTTCATCTTGTCTATCTTTCTGTGAATGTGGTTTTCCTTCCACAGGCTGCAGGATTGTAGTTCTTCTTGCTTCTGCTCAGTCATATGTTTTAATTGAGGTGGAGACCATAGCGATTTGCCCTAGCCTGCTTTCCCTCCTGTCTTCTATCACTTCATGTGTGCACCAGCCAAACTGGGCTACGTAAGCTGCTCCTTTGTCCTGACCCCATGCCCACAATTTTTCACAGTGTTTCCTTCCTGAAATGCACACTCCTTCCTCTCCTTCATCTATAAAAACCCTACCTCTAATTCAGCACACCTGAAATATTGGTGTTTCTCTCCCATTTCCTCAAAAAAAGTCCCAATTGATCAAACTAGTGCACAATGGCCAGGAGAGCCAGACTCTAATGGACCAGCATCCTCAGGGATCTCTGTGGGACCTGCCCATAGATTTAAGGGAACAAAGGCAATGAACCCCCCCACCTTCATTCTTTCTACTACCTACTTCTCCATCACCAATACTTAGTAAAATCCAAAATATCTTTAAATGACCACATGTCAAAAAGTTAAGTGTTATGTGGGAGGGAATTCAATGAAAACTTTTAAACCATTAAAAAAAAAACAAACCCACTCCTTTCTCCAAAAGAAGTCCAAAATATCTGTTGATAATTTAAAAGGCACAGCAAAGATTTTGACCCTATTAAACTTCCTTAGACAATGACTTATTTTAGGCATTAGAAAATTTTTGGTTCAAAGGACAACTATTTTTATCAACGACATGAGTCACTCTTTCTTACTATTTATTTTATCTGCCTCCCACTTTCTCCCTTACATACTCATACAGTTGGAATATTACATGGTTTCCCAATTCTCTTTTATTCTGGTCAAATTTTGGTTAGAATTTAATGTTAAATGTAAGTATGCAATAAGTATTTTTATATTTGTTTTAATTTTTAATTTTTCCTGTCATTAGAATACGTTGAAGAAACGAAAATGGGAAACAGGGGTTTATGCTGAAGAATAACTTTGCATGGGTACTAATAAATACCCCACAAATGAATTTCTACTTTTCATTTGTTGTTAATCATCAATGTTATTGGACAAAGATACTAGTGGTACACTATTTTTAGGTCTCTTAAAACTAAATCTTTGCTTAGTCTACTGAGCTGCTTTGTTAGTGGTCCAAGAAAATCCATATTTAGTGGGAATTTGAATACTTGCATTTAACTCTTTACACAGTGGGTTACAAAAGTATCTTGCCATTAGTGAAATTACACAGTCCCCACACTCAAGCCCCAGTGATACCATGTCTGGCCAAGAAGCTGTATCGGGAGAGGAGAGCAAAGAGAATGAGGCCACACTCTGAGCTTAATACTAAGACAACTCAGTTACACTTCACCCCGCTGAGTCTTTCTTTTCTTGCAAATGAAAGCATGCTCTGTATCCAAACTCTACCTTCCCTATACCCTAGTTTATGGATCCTCAACCTTTCCAAAGTGGAGAGTCCAGTGTCTGACCCCTGTTTTAAATGAGATAATGTATGACAAGTACTTGGTCACTAGTATATCACTGAGACCCAGAAAGTGGCAACACTTATTCCTATTATTTACCCTGAGGGTTCTATGAATCCCTCTGAGGCCCTGAAAATGGATGTTGTTTGAGGTCTCACGCCACTGAAAATTGACCAATCTGTCTTCCTTTTCACCTTGTACTTCACCCTCATTGCACTTGTCATGATTTTAATGCCAACTATCTCTGAAGCTTGGGAAATCCGGATATCTGCATGGCCAGGAAATCATAGCTTGGACCTAGTCCCTTAAAATCTGCCTCCTTTGCTAAACTTCAAGTTCCATTAAGGGCTGGGACCCTTTGGCCTTGTTCCCCCATTGATTCCTAGTCCCAAGGAATAGTTCTGGCACATAGTAGGCACTCAGCATTAATACAGGCTCCTGATCCAGGCCCTGTCTTCTCAGTCCTCTGATTTCTGCTATATATACAGCTGTTCTCATGGAATTGATACCACTTGACTCATTCTCCTCTAGGTCATGGAAGGCCCTTCATTGTGGGACAGTGGGTTGGCTAAGACTGAGTTTCCCTCCTACCCTGTACAGCATGGGAGACACTGGAGGGCCTGCTCTTTTGTGTGCTCAGAAAGCACATCCTTTGCACGTAGGGGATAGTCAAGCTGCTTAGGTAGCACAGAACCCTCTGGAATGAGGAAGTTCTGTAAACAACCATCTCATCTCACAGTGTTCAGTAAACATCTGCAAACACTAACAGCTACTAGTTAGTGTCTTGAAATGCATTGTGTAGTCTGGGGTTATTTTTACTTTTTTTAAGTAATGGAGAGCTTCTAGGATCATTTTAATTGACTTTTCCATTTTTCATCTGTACCTAACCACAGGCAAAAGGGAGCCAACAGTCCCTTTATGAAACATTTGTTGCCAAATACCACTGGGTCTTTTTGATTGTATGGTGCACACCCATTGTTAATTATGCTGATTGTTATCCCTAATAGAGGAACAAGTAAGACTCCGGCTCTGAAGCTTGGCAAAACCCTATTTTCAGGACAGACAGGAAACCACAGCCTGGGCTTTGATTGACCTTGAACTTTATTCTCACCTTCCTGGCCCCCTTCCTCACCTTCTACTCCCCCACCTTCAAACACACCTTGAGCGTAAGTGATAGGAGGAGAGCTTCAGTAAAAGTGGGAAGCTATTTTCCCAGTAGTCATTTGGAAATCATAGAATCTAGGAGTGGGAAATGATCTAGAGTTCCATTATTTCATCCAATTCCTTCATTTAACAGAGAAAGAAAGTGGAGCCCGGAGTGGGTATGTGATGAGGCAGAACGAGGACCAGAATCCTGAAAGACGAGTTAGAATTCTCCAGACAAAGCCTGAATAAGGGGCCACCCCTGCTCTGGATTTACTGTACACCTTTAGGCTCATGTGGAGCAGAATCGACACTGAGAAATAGTTAATGGTTCTTTTGTATACTTTGATCTAAAAACTTCCCAACCTCTAAGGCATATTTTAAAAGTAGAAGTAAAGAGAGAGAAAGAGGTGATAGGTACTTAATTTAGATGTTGGATGTAGCTTCCTAGTTGTACCAGAATTCCTCTTGATTTTATTCAGCCAAGTGAAGACCAAATTACCATCATGGGTGATTTTTATGAAGGGTTGAATGACTTAATTAGCTTGGCTTTTATAGTAGCCTGAAGAGATCCATCCCCACTGACTCCTGTGTTTCGACAAAGCTCAAACACTGTTATAGATCAAAGGGAAGATGACATGAAATCTGGACATGTCAAGGGTGCTACACTGAGAGCCTCCTGTAAATGGGTAATTGAGGAGCTGTTTCCAGGCTGGACTCCTGACCCCAGAGGCTGTAACGTCAAGGACAGAGATAACCACAGTCTGGGGTGTCTGAGCCCTGGCTGCTGGGAGAAACGGATCCTCATCCACACACCCCTGAGTATGTGATCGTCCTGGCAACAATTCAGAATATCAAGTAACTGCCATGCCTCTTGTAAACGTGTCCTTCAAAAAGGAACCTTCCTTCATGCCAAAGTCTTTATTGCTTTCAAAGTCTCAGGCTTCCTTCAAAATCAACATTCTCCTTATTTATTATTGACATTAATATCAACCACACCAAAGCTGTCAAAGCCAAAGTTGTTAATCTTGCTAACGCTAATTTAAGCCAATATTGGTTACAAATAATGTTTCTTCTAATGTTGTGTGTAGTTGAATTCAAAGCTGATGACCTTGGTTAAAATATCAGCTGTGGACCCTTGGAAATGACACAGTTTTTCAGAGTCTCCTTATAAAACGAGAATAATAACACCTATTCTGTGAGGCTTTTGCTTCTTAATGATTTCACTGGTAATGTATTCATTGCAGGAAACAATTTTTGTAGAGCAGTCTACATTATGTTTTAAGAAATAGAAGTAAAAGTAGGTGCAATGGCAATTAAACTTACAATTTCAAAATTTAAACTAGAATTAGTCATTTGAGAAACTTACCCTTTACCCATATTTAAAATTTATAGTTTCTAATCAGAAGAAACTAAAATTTTTTTCTTTTGAAAAAAATCTCAGACTCTAAAGGAGTTCTAAAAGGCTGACTCTTCACACATAATGCTCTTGAAGTAATCAAAGAAACAGTATGTTTATTTTTTAGGTGACTAGATAGATGTTCATGTAAAAATTTCAAGTAGTCTCAACCCTGTGAATTCTAAATTCTTGGGATTATTTATTACTTTGGCTCCTTTCATTAAAATTTACTAAGTTTTATTATAATCGTTATCAGGATTTTTCCAGGGGGACCTGAGACCTGTAAACATCTCACAATCATGCTTAAATGCTATATGAATGGATTATGTAAAAACTTGTAGAAGAATCAGTTTTTCTTGAAATTTTCCTAGGGGGAAAGGCTATGAAGAAAGAATTTTATCAAGTGCTGAGAGAGAATACATATTCAGACCTTTTCTGTACATAAAAGGTTTGCTCTGAAATCTTAAGAAATCATCAAAAAAAGGAGGACATTCAGATTTGTTGTTATTTAAAGATTTTATAGGAAAATCATAAATGTCTCATTTCTGTAGCACTTAAGTTTTGCCCTCCAAAAAGACCAAACAGATTTGTTACAGAGAGTCACGCAGCAATTTGTGAATCTTTGAACATGTCTGTTTAATGGAGAAAATAGTAGAACATTCATGGATGTACAGTGGTGCTATCTATTAAATCAATGGATTTTACAAAGTAGGCACAGGAACCTTTCTGGTTTCAACCCGTAGAGGTCAAGGTCTCCACCACAATTCTGACATAGAACTTAATATACAAAGAGAAGCTTTCACAGCCTGCTTCAGTGTGGCTTCCTGGTCTACCAAGCAGCCTCTGCTACCTGGTTCATAGCCCACATCAGATCTGAAGGGCACGGATGCAGGTCTACTTGGAGTCTAATGGATGTGTGTCCTCTCTTGTGAGAGAAGGGGAATGTTGGTCAACTTGTCAAAAAATTTCTTCCCAGATTTGAAAGACAAAGAGAGATTTTCCTCCTGAACAGAATATATGTCAATTACAGAATATATCAGGACTGCATCTCAGTCCTCTAAGCCTGCTGGTTAATTTTCAATTTCCTACCTTTAAGAAAGATAGAATAGGAGAAGAAAGAGGAGAACTGGCTCTAAAACTGTCAAGAGAGTGTAAAAAAACCTCAAAATCACAGTATAGTTTTGCTTTTTTTTTAAAATTAGGAAACATATGACACTGTGTAAAGAGGGCTTATGTACAATTACTTGCTCTCCTTATCTCTAGTAAGAGTTCTATTTTGCAATAAGAGAAACTCAAGTATTCAGGGACAAACAGATTCAAGGTCACATAGCATTGGATGCATGATGCAAGATACTGGAATAGCATTCCAATGATGGTGACATTTCCAGTTATCTCTGTGCAATGTATAAATGGTTTCTTCAGGCCTCAGCAGCCTGGTACATAAAATGGAGACACATTACACAGGGTTGCCAGATAAACTACAGGACATCCAGTTATATTTGAGTTTCAGAAAAACAACAAATAATTTTTAATATAACAGTGTCCATGCAATATTTGGGACATACTGATGCTAAAAAATTATTCATTGCTTATTTGAAATTCAAATTTAATGGGATGTCTTGCATTTTTATTTTCTAAATTACCACATTAGATGTAAATAATTGTACTTCTTTGGTTCTGTTTTCATCAGTTATTGAAGAATCTCTAATCTCTCTTTTAAAAAATTGGAAGAACAATCCATAGAGAAAGAACAGTCTTTTCAACAAATGGTACAAATAAAAAAACAAATACCCCAAATTTAAAGATGGGCAAAAGATTTGAATAGACATTTCACCAAAAGTATATATACAAATGACCATAATCCCATGAAAAGATGCTCAACATCATTAGCTATTAGGGAGATGCAAACCAAAACCACAATGAGATATTACTTCACACCACTAGGATGCCTAAAATAAATGACAGATGATAACAAATGTTCATAAGGATGTAGAAAAATTGGAGCTCTTATTCTTGGCTAGTGGTAATATAAAATGGTGCAGTCACCTTGGAAAACTTTCCCCACAAAATGTTGAACGTATAGTTACCATTTTGCAATTCCACTCATAGATATATATCCAGAGAATTGAAAACATGTTTGCACAGAAACTTGTACATGAAACTTGTACAACATTATTTATAATAGCCCCGAAATTGAAGCATCTGAAATGGTCATCAACTGATGAATAAACAAAATGTGGTATATCCATACATATTGCCATGTTATATGGCAATAAGAAAGAGTGAAGTATTGATATACGCTGCAATGTGGATGAGCCTTAAAAACATCATGTTAAGTGAAAGAAGCATGTGATAGAAGATCACATATTGTGCAATCCATTTATATAAAAGACAGAATGTATATTAGAGGTTTCCAGGGGATGGGGATAGGAGAAATGAGAAATGACTGCAAATGACGTGGGATTCCTTTTGGGGTGTTAGAAATGTTCTCAAGTGAGATAGTGATAAGAGTTGCACATCTCTGTGATTATACTAAAAACCAATGAACTGTATATTTTTAAAGGGTGAATTGTATGGTATGTGACATATATCATAATGTTATATATGTTATAAAATATATATGAATATGCTTTTTTTTTGCAAAGAGAAACACAAAATGAATAAACCAAAAACTAATGAAATTGTAAAGCACAGACAGTGAGAGGGAATGAGGTAAAAGGGATAGGAAAGAGAATGAGACTTCTCTAACTTTTAAATAATGATTTTACTTTGACCATGCTAATGTTTTATATATTCAAAAATAAAATTAAATAATAAAGGTAGGAAAATATGAAAATTGACTACAAAGAGAAACAAATGAACCTAATTATATCAATCTGATAATAAAAATATTCAGAAGAAAATAGGAACTGATCCAAACAACTACTCTGACAATGGATATAGAACAAGACGAATTGCAAAAAACTGATGCCCAGGAGAACCAATATCTTCACTGTGGGAGAAGGGATATATTAGGTTGAACCATTTGAAATTGCTGATATTCAATAGTTCTTAACACCCCTAAAGGAAATTTTATTTTATTTCTTATTTCTTTTTTTATTTTTTAAGATTTTTATTGGAGTATAGTTGATTTACAAGGTTGTGTTAGTTTCAGGTGTACAACAAAGTGAATCAGTTATACATATACATATATTCACTTTTTTTTTTTTTAGATTCTTTTCCCTTATAGGCCATTACAGAGTACTGAGTGGAGTTCCCTGTGCTATACAGCAGGTTCTTATTAGTTATCTATTTTATATACAGTAGTGTGTATATATATGTCAGTCCCAATCTCCCAATTTATCCCTCCCCCACTTATCCCCTGATAACCATAAGTTTGTTTTTTACATCTGTGACTCTACTTCTGTTTTGTAAGTTCGTTTGTACCCATTTTTTTTTAGATTCGCTATATAAGTGATATCATGATATTTGCCTTTCTGTGTCTGACTTACTTCACTCAGTATGACAATCTCTAGGTCTATCCATGTTGCTGCAAATGGCATTATTCACCATCAAAAAATCTACAAACAATAAATGCTGGAGAGGGTGTGGAGAAAAGGGAACCCTCCTACATAGTTAGTGGAATGTAACTTGGTACAGCCACTATGGATGGTGTCTCCTTAAAAAAACTAAGAATAGAACTACCATATGACCCAACAATCCCATTCCTGGGCATATACCCGGAGAAAACCATAATTCAAAAAGATACATGCACCCCAATGTTCATTGCAGCACTATTTACAATAGCCAGGACATGAAAGCAACCTAAATGTCCATCAACAGAGGAATGGATAGAGAAGATGTGGTACACATACACAATGGAATACTACTCAGCCATAGAAAAGAATGAAATAATGTCATTTGCACCAACATGGATGGACCTAGAGATTGATATACTGAGTGCAGTAAGTCAGATCAAAAGGAAATTTTATATTATTCAATCTAATACAAATATGAATTGAGGGAAAGGGAGGAAGAACCCTGTGTTATTGAATTGGAATTAGTATGGCATAATGATTTTTTAAAATCATGCTTTCTAACTCTGTCCACTGGATGGGTTTAGAATCAATGGCCCTCCAGTAGCAATAAGCACACATAACCTTTGGTTTCTAAACACCATTTCCTTCTACCAAAAAAAAAAAAAATACTTAGAGAAATCACCATTCTAGATCTGGTAGAGGAAAATTTCCATGCTCACATGCAGCATCTTGCAGTGCCAGAAAGTAAGGAAGTCCTCACAGACTCATTGGGATATGCGAAAAGGACATAGGAGCCAACTTGAAGGGGCTCCCACTGGCCAAATGTGGGACAATTTGAACACCAAAATAGAATGATGACAGTAATGGATCGTTACACATTGAATTAAAATAATATAATAAAAGGATGATTTGGTGGGGACAAGAGAGATAAACTCTTTTTTATAGAAGAATACCAGTTAATAAAAGTAGAAAGAATGACAGTTAGGAAATCATCACGTTGCAACCACCATTGTAATAATTAACTTAAACCAGGATCATCAGTGGATGCCAGAATCAGAGGGTGAAAATTTGTTGGCTGTGCTGAAAAGAATTAACACAGTAGGTCTAAGATTATTATCCTTAGAAAGGCCTGCTTGGCCCTTGGCTGGCATCTGGGAACTTGGACTTCAGGAGGGTTCCCATCATTCCCAGAATGGATAAGAGAGGCTCACTGTGCCTACACTGTTTTTACAACAATGTGTTGAACACCTGCTTTCCTTTTGGGACTCTTGAATTTTGGTACATGCTATGCAGAGGGTGCCTACATGACCTGCCTTCAATAAAAACCTTGTGCACTGAGTCTTTAAGGAGTGTCACCTGGTAACAACATTTTGCATGTGTTGTCACAACTTGTTGCTGGGAGAAGACCCTTGGAAGCTTGTGTCACTTTCCTTAGGACTTTGCCCCATGCACCTTCCCCCTTTGCTGATTTGGCTTGGTATATTTTTGCAGAATCTGGTGAGTCCTCCTAGCAAAATATCAAAACTGGAGGTAGTTTTGTGGACCCCTGACACATTGGGGAATAAGATATTCACACAATCTCAAAACTTCATCAAACAGATTATTTCCTAATTACAAAGGGAACATGGTATCTTAACAAAGGAGAAATCTGGCAAACATAATCTTAACCAAGTAATCAAAATCACCAACAATGGGACAGACTTACATCATGTGCCTCATAATATGATGCAGTACTCTTGCCAAACATATTTAACCTGAATCTAATAGTGAGGAAATAAACAGACAAATCCAAATTGAGGGACATTCTACAAAACACCTATTCTGTATTCTTCAAAAAATGTTAAAGTCGTGAAAGACAAAGAAAGGCTGAAGAACTTATTCTAGATTAAAGAAGACTAAAGAGATAAGAAAACTAAGTGTTCAGCTATAAAGGACATTATTGGGATAACTTGAATGTGGGGAAATTT
Source organism: Balaenoptera musculus (assembly GCF_009873245.2). Classification (NCBI taxonomy): domain Eukaryota; kingdom Metazoa; phylum Chordata; class Mammalia; order Artiodactyla; family Balaenopteridae; genus Balaenoptera; species Balaenoptera musculus. Next base: position 39,712,933 of record NC_045798.1, on the reverse strand, counting down.
GAATGTGCAATGTTTATTAAAAATATTGTAACAATGTTAAATTTAATTTTTTGTGTGTGATAATTATATTATGGTTATATACAGGAAGGGTTTTCTTTTTAAGAGGTACAGTATCTAGGAGTGATGTATCATGATGTCAGTAACTTCCATATATATATATACAGAGAGAGAGGGAGGGAGGGCGGGGTGGGGGTAGAAGAGAGAGGAAGCAACTATGGCAGAATGACAACAATTGGTGAATCTAGGTAAAGAGTAGATGTGCATTAAATGTAATATTTTTGCAACTTTTCTATAGGTTTGAACATGTTTTTTTTCAATAAAAAGTTGTGAAGTTGTGCGGTTGGGGGAGAGGGGCAAATAAAGTTCCCTGAAGAGAAGCCTTCTTTATTCCTTATGGTCTGAATAGTGGTCCAGACATATGTCATAACAGTTTCCCTGAGTTTTTTGTAAGATCAAAAAGGTGATAAACTTTTGAAAAATTTTTAATACTATTACTTTTCTGTATCACCCCCACACCTTTCTGGAATTCAAATTCTATATACATCAGGCAGTTCGATGTTATTTCATAGCTCACAGATGCTCTGTTTATTTTTTTCCCCAGCTTTTAAATTTCATTTTGGATAGATTCTACTGCTTTGTCTTCAAGTTCACTGATCATATCTTCTGCAGTATCTAATTTCTTAATTTGATCAAGTATATCTTTGCATCTTAGATATTTATTTTTCCATGTCTATGATATTGATCTGGGTCTTATATCTTCCATTTACATCCTATCATTCTCATACTTTCCCCTAATTTTTGAAACCATGGAGTATATTTATAATAGCTGTTTTAACACTCTTGTGTATTAAGTCTATCATCTATGTCACTTTGGGTATGTTTCTGTTGATATATCTCCTAGTTATATGTCTTCTGTTTGATTTGCACCTAGTAATTTTTTATTGGATGCCAGATGTTGTTAATTTTATAACAATGAGTGAAGCTGCATGAGGTTGGAAAAGGTGTAGTCCTTTAAAAATTATTATGCTTTGTTCTGGAATGCAGCTAAGTCACTTGGGAATGGCTTGATCCTTTCGAGGCTTGCTATAGAATTTGCCACTATTTTGTGGATTTGGAACAACTTTCAGTCTGAAGATCATTTGGCCCACTCCTGAGGCAATATGCTTCCAAGGACTCTACCAAATGCCCAGGTATAGGAGATCTTTCCTCTCTTTTCTCTCATCTAGAAAATGAACTATTCCAGGCTATGTATGAGCTTTAGCAATTTTCCCATCTGCTTCTTTCCAGTGTTTCTTTCTTTAATCTTAGCAGTTTTCTTACACAAATGCATAGATCAGAACTCAATCAAAGACTCAAGGGAAACTTGGCAGTTCTCAGAAACTCTTTCCCTCTGTGCAGTTTCCTCCTCTCTGTTACTTTACTAGGAAAGCTAAACTAAACTCTGAACTCTGCTTCCTCAACTCAGGGAGCTATTCAGGCGATATGTAGGTTCTGTCTCCTTGTGCTGTGACCTGGGAATTCTCTCCAGGCAGTGAGCTGGGGCATTCATAGGGATTGCCTCATATATTTATCTTGTCTAGGGATTATCCTCTATGGTACCTGTTGTGCGTCACCTAAAAAGGTTATTTCATATATTTTGTCTAGCTTTGTATTAGTTTAACGGGAGAGGGAAAATTTGGTTCCTGTTACTCCATAATGGCTGGAATTGGAAGTCTTCAGTGATATTATTTCTATTATGAAATGAGAAAATATTTATTTCAGAAAATGTGGAAATTACTTATGCATAAGTAAATTAGGACAAAATGCCCATTGATCATTCACTAAACACATGAAATTTTGGTATATTTCATTCAGGTATTGTGTTTCCTATGACTAGCTGGCTTTATTAAAAAAAAAAGCAACAGATAAATATGGCATTTAAAATACAACTTTAATACTTTTTTTTTAGTTTAACATTATTTCATAATCATTTGCCTATGCTTTTTCTTAGAATCATTTATAAAGCCTGGACAATATCCCAACATGTAGACATGTATACTATAGATTATTTAAGCTTCTCTCTGCAGATGGACATTTAGCTGGTTTCCAGTTTTTGTTATTATAAATAATGAATATTTTTATACAGATATTTTTGTTTAAATTTGAATGATTTACTTAGGCAACATTGGAATTACTGGATATAAGTATTTTAAGGGACACAATTCATTCTTTCAAGTTGGTTTCCAAAGAACTATATCATTTAAAATATTCACCACTCAGTACAATTATGAAGTACTTAACTCTGTGCCACTCATTGTGCAAGGTTCTGGTGATTTAAGATGAACAAGACCCCAACTTTGAGTTCTAGATGCTTACAGCCTAGCTGTGGAGACCAATATGTTAATAGATAAGTGCTGCAAAGCATTGTGGGGGTTCTGTATGCACATGAACAGGTTGCAATGAGTTGCTTTGGGCAGAGAAATGTGTCTACTTTATTACCTTACAGAGGCTGATGTAAAGTAAGCATTTAATAAATAGTTGTTAGAAAGGAAGGAAGAAAGAAAAGAAAGAAAGAAAGAAAGAAAGAAAGAAAGAAAGAAAGAAAGAAAGGAAGGAAGGAAGGAAGAAAGGAAGGAAGAAAGAAAGGAGAAAGGGAGAAAGAAAGTTAAAGAGGTGAATGTTATTTCCATTTAGTGACTTGTTCAGAAAAAGTTTCTTAGAGAAACCTGTGATTTGTAGTTAGTGTATCACCAATTCGTTCACACATTCACTTAATAAATATCTTTTGGCAGTGTGCCAGGGACTGTGCTAAGTGCTAAGGACATCGTTGCTACTGTTCCTGTGGAATTTGCTGCCTAGCATGGAAGACAGATAGTAAACAAGCAATTAAAATAATGGAGGACGTAGGGTAGTCTAAGAATATATAATAGGAATGAGTCACTTAATCTAGGGGTCAGTGGAGACTTGTGACAGTTAAGGCATGACTTCAAGTGTAAGTAAAAGTTAGAAAAAAGGAGAAAGAGAAAAATAGTTCCAGGTAGAGGCAGTCATATCATTCATCTACATGCAAATAAATGCTTTTCTGATGTTTGATGTGGCTTAAAGACAGTTTATTTGCTTAGATATTTTCACACTCCTCCTCCCATCAATGTGGTTTATATGGTTCTTGATTTTCTAAACCTTTTCTTTTATGAATAGTACGAAAGTAACTTCACCTGAGATCCTGTCCATATTCAAATTTAATGAGATCTTAATCCCAAGGGTTTTAATTGTGTTGCTTTAATACCATCCTGTGTGATAGGCAATGTTGTGTCCTTTCTATAGCAGAGGAAACTGAGCCGTAAGCCACAACGTGCAGGTGGACATCAAAGAGCCAGTCAGCCCAGGTCACATGTCCTTCAGCCTGCCTGACTCCAGCGTGGGACCATCCCAATAAATCCACATTGCTGACTGAGATGACCGCCAAAAAGGTATACATAGAATTTATATATATGTATGTAAACTCTATCTTTCTGGTTATTTAGAGATCACCTATGAACCAATGCTGTGGACCAGGGCCTAGAGTTTCTTTAAAATTGCACATTATTGTTTAAAATAATGTCTTCATTCATCTGGAACTGAGATGAAATGAGGTGTTCTAGAGAAGTGTATTTCCATTTTACTGAAATTGACCTCTTCTAGGCACAACACTTTTCACAAATGCAAATGTTCGTGAACATAAATAATTTTAAAATAAATTGCACACTCTCAGAATTCTTAAACAGTGTTTCTAACCTCCATTTAACCTGATAACTCAGTCCATGAGCATTGACTGTTTTCTCTCATTTGTTTGTCACTATTAATTTGTCTATGTATCTGGCTCTATGCTAGGAATTGGGACTAAATTAATCAAAATCCCTAACAGATAGAAATTGTAAGCTTAGAAGGAAAAAACTTACTGAACACTAAGCTTAATACATCCAATAAATATGCTGTGTTGAGGGAATTTGATGCAGCGGCTGTTCCACGTGAGTTCAGGAGGACGTCACAGATTAAGACGACAAAAGTGGAGCTTGATGGTAGGGGAGGAAGGTGGTGTTGGTGATGGGGTGGTGGTGGATGGCTGGGTGATATTTCTCGGGTTGAGAGGAGGAGGAAGAGCTTCGCAGCCGATGAAGTGGCGTGAAGAAAGCATAAGGTACGTTTAGAGAACCGGAAATGGGCCAGGGCATGGGCAGTGCTGTGGGACGTGGCAGAGATGGCTCTGGAAGGGCAAACTGGGGTCAGCTTACCAAGGGCTTTGGGTGCCATACCAAGGAGGGGCAGCTGAGGTTTCTAACAGGGAGTGGTGTGATCTGCATTGGTTTTGATAAAGATTACTCAGGGAAAACCTGAAAAATGATGAATGGGATGGTGGGCAGACTAGAAACAGAGAAGTCAGGCATCTGTTAAAACAACGCAGGGGGATAGGTGTCCAGGGAGGAGAAGAGGAGGAGCTCAGTTATAGGTAACAATTCAAACAAGGTAGTAAATTATGGTTGAGAGGCAGATCCAAGCTGGGATGGAGGCCTTGCCCCTTACTGGCTGAAGGACTCCACTTCTCTGTGTATCCATTTCCTTGTCTGTGAAATGGTGTTCTGAATACCTCACAGGATGGCTGTGTAAGTAAATGAGATAATAAATTAAGTACCTAACACTGAGCAGGCAGTTTGCAATTTAGGGATCTTTTCCTTGTCCTAAGAGACCCAAGGCATGAGAGCATTCATTTTAACAGATTGGGTGGGTTTGGGGGGTCTTCTCTTGCTGTTAACTGTGTCTTTTTGGATGCCTTTGTTCAATAAATTTGCATTGAGCATCTAGTACATTCTAGGCAATGTCACTAGGCCTGTCTCTGTGGCTCCAGGATCCCCTGAGAATTGAGGACTTCTGTTTGCTGTGGGCTCAGAAATCAGAGGGCTCATCGTGTTGTTTGTGTAAATGAATGTGTGAGTGAACATAAAGTAAGTGAGGGCCTCGAGGGCTGTCCTATCATGTAATCGTGTAGAGGGACTTTATGCTTGGCTTTGGGACTTTATGCTGCTCAGAGCATTTTCTTCTGGACTGCTGGGTTCTCACACATCTTTCAACTTACCAGAGGACCCCGTAGACATGGGAGACCTTGCTTCTGCACAGATGGTGGGACCATGCTGGGAGCACTGCTGAACACAGCAGAGAACACTGGCTCACCCTGCAGCATTATCCTAAGAAGAAGAATGTCCTGCAAACAGGAGGTATTGGGAACTAGATTGTTAGTCAAAGAGCTGTGGAATCCACTCCTGGAGATGCCTGGGATAAGAGATGTTCTCCCAGGCTGGCTTACATACTGTAGCCATTTGTCATAAGAGAGAGGGATGGCCACCCAATTCCCCTGCCCCTGCCCCCTGTGAGTCCACGCCGTCTTCCGCCTTTGAGGGGAGATTGTAGCATGCATCTCCACAACGCATTACATCATCTCCCAAAGGCAAGGGCCACTCGTCAGTTTTTGCTGGCTAAGACCTCAGGGCAGGACTTGGTGTTCTTGATATAGAACATCTGTCGGGGGAGGCACAGTTGGGAAAGAATGAGGGATTTTCTGGGAGCCCGACTGGCTCACTGAGCAAAGGCCAGGAGGCATTTGGTGAAGTAGTGAGAAGGCTGTGATATGTAAACATGATGTGGGTGTGTTTCTCAGGAGTGACTGGGAGTCTACAGAAAGGGATCACAGGCCTCCCTTCTCCTCAGGCACAGAGAACAAGAAGGAGCCTTGTAACACATGTATGTTTATTTGTTTGATTCAGTGGATAAACAGATATATATCTTACCCTGGGGATATGAATCAGTATCCATGGATATCATCTTTTTCCCTTCACAGTTGCTATTTGTACAAAATCACTCTTTTTATAGATAGTTCCCTCCCATCAAATGCCCCAATGTCCTGAATTCAGTTTATCTATGGAATATTTTCCCAAATATGCTGATAGCAACACAAAAAGTAAATAAGCCCCCTTTTGGCTATCTGTATTTCTGTGGAGATGGAGGAGTTGTATAACAGAGTCCTATTCTCTAAAAGCAAAAAAAAAAAAAAAAAAGGACACACAGTATGAAACAGTATATTCCAACTAACCTGGCTAATGAGTTTGACAGAAGCTTGTAGGAAACAAGTCAGAGGATAAGAGCTAGAACTCAGAGGAAAAGGTTAATAAAGAACTTACTTGGGACTTCTCTGGTGGTCCAGTGGTAAAGCATCCACCTTGCAATGCAGGGGACACGGGTTCAATCCCTGGTCAGGGAACTAGGATCCCACACACCACGGGGCAAGTAAGCCCGTGTGCCACAACTACTGAGCTCATGCGTCTCAACTAGAGCCTGCATGCCACAAACTACAGAGGCCAAGCGCTCTGTAACCCGCACACCACAACTACAGACCCACGCTCCCTGGAGCTGCGTGCCACAACTAGAGAAGAGAAAACCCACTGCCACAACTAGAGAGAAGCCCGCGCACCACAACAAAGAGCCCATGTGCTGCAACGAAAGATCCCACATGCCTCAACAACGATCCCACGTTCCTCAACTGAGACCTGATGCGGTGGGGAAAAAAAATAATAAAGTAAATAAATAAATAATAAATAAATCTTAAAAAAAGAAAACTAACACATTATTATTAAAAAAAATTTAAATGGCCATTTATCAGAAATTCTGTCCTGACTTCACTAGAGTTGGAAAATCCCTGACTGTTGGTGCTCACTGGCTGGGAAAAGAGAATAGAGGGTACAAGGAAGGCAGTTGGAAAAGGTTCTTCTTCCCTCCCAGGACCTCCTGAGATAAGAGATAGAACTGATTTGAAGGTACAGTGGATTTTTTTCCCTTAAGCTCCCCAACTACAAGGTAGACGTGGCTACTTGGAATATTGAAAAGTATATATGCTGCCTCTATATGCACAAAAGTGCATGTGAAGGGTGTGGTCACTCTAGGTGTCTCAGGACAGCTGACCACACCTAATCATCTTTCAAGAAGTGATTCAGATGAAAGCCCTTCTTCTGACTCCTCTTCTTGGCAACCACACCAGGTGGAATCTATCCCTTTGTGTCCCTACCTTACTCCATATATTCACACAACTTTTATCACACCTATAATATTGACTCCCATGTAATTCTGATCGGGGATTGTCTGAGTTCTTTGTGTAACCATGCATCTAACACAGACCCTGCTACATAATCAAGGATGCAAGTTGAATAAATTAATTTATGTATATGCAATATACTCTCTCCATTTATACATTCATATACAAATAGAAAAGTATATGTTAGAGATGTAAGGAAACATAAGCTGTACATGAGATATGTTTGTGCTTATGTTTTGAAAATAGAGTCAAAGACATACTTTAAATCATTGTTTCTCAAGAAAATATTATGATTCAACTAATATGGAATAGGTGTTTTATTTTGACACTCTCCAGATGATTCAAATGTGCTGCCAGGATTACAAATCACTGAGTTAAGAGGAGAAAGGTTTATTTTGGGAAAGTCAAATTTATCCACTTTTTTCTTTTATGATTAGGGATTTCTATATCTCAAAATATCTGCCTGCACCAAAGTTGTAAAGATTTCCTCCTGTTATTTTTTTTCCTGGAAGTTTTATAGTTTGGCATTTACATTTAGGTCTATGATCCATTTCAAATTAATTTTTCTATATGATGTGAGTTTGGGGCCCATGCTTATTTACATACAATGGTTTACATTCAATCAGTTCCATCCACTTGAAGTGTACAATGGGTTTTGACAAACTTATATACCCATGTAACCACCACCACCACAATCAAGATGCAGAACATTTCCATCAATATTCTCTCTTTCCATTGAATTACACAGGCACCTTTTTCAGAAGTCAATTGACCATATACGTGGATCCACTTTTGGACATACTATTATGTTCCATGAATCTATGTGTCCATTTTAGCACTAATGGTACATTGTCTTGATTATATGAGTTTCACAGTAAGACTTGAAATCGGTCTTCAGATATTGTTGGGTTTTTTCCAAAATTGTTTTGGCTATTCTGTTTCTTTGAATTTCTGTATACATTTTATTTGATTTTTAAATTTATTTATTTGTTTATTTATTTTTGGCTGCGTTGGGTCTTCGTTGCTGCATGCGGGTTTTCTCTAGTTGCCTCGAGCAGGGGTTACTCTTCGTTGTGGTGTGTGGACTTCTCATTGCAGTGGCTTCTCTTATTGCGGAGCATGGGATCTAGGTTCGCAGGCTTCAGTAGTAGTGGCGCACGGGCTCAGTAGTTGTGGCTTGCAGGCTCTAGAGCGCAGGCTCAGTAGTTGTGGCACACGGGCTTAGTTGGTCCACGGCATGTGGGATCTTCCCGGACCAGGGCTCGAACCCATGTCCCCTACAATGGCAGGCAGATTTTTAACCACTGAGCCACCAAGGAAGTCCCTGTATACATTTTAGAATCAGCTTGTATTATGGTTGGGGTTGCATTGAATTTATGAATCAAGTTCAGAAGAATTGATATCTTAACAATATTAAGTCTTCTTATCCATGAACATGATATATTTCTTCATTTACTTAGGTCTTCTTTAATTTCTCTAAGTAACATTTGGTAGTTTTCAGTGTAAAAGTCTTCCCTGCCTTTCATTAAGTTTATTCTTAAGCGTTTTATGGGTTTTTTTGGTACTATTATAAATGAAATTGACTTGTTTTAAATAAACTTTTTAGTTTGAGATAATTGCAAATTCACATGCAACAGTAAGAAATAATACAGAGAGATCCCATGTACCCTTTACCTAAGTTTCTCTTAATGGTAACATCTTGGAAAACTGTAGTACAACATTACAATCAGGATATTGACATAGATTCAGTCAAGATACAGAAAATGTCACCAAAGGATCCTTCAGGTTGCCCTTTTATAGCTGTACTGATTTCTCTTCTGTCTTTATCCACTCCTTAACCCCTGGCAGTAATTAATCTGTTTCCATTTCTATAACTTTGTTATTTTAGGAATGTTATATAAATGGAATAATAAAGTATGTAACGTTTGGGGATTGGCTTTTTTTCACTCAGCATAATTCTTTAGAGATTCCTGCAGGTTGTTGCATCAGTAGTTTGTTCCTTTCATTACTGAGAAACATTCCACGGTATGGATTTAATGGTTTGTTTAACAATTCACTCATTGAGGAGCATCTGGGTTATTTCCAATTTGGGGCTATTACAAATAAAGCTGCTATAAACATTCATGTACAGGTTTTTGTGTGGACATAAGCCTTTATTTCTCTGGGATAAATGCTCAGGAGTGCTATTGCTGGGTTGTATGTTTCAGTTTTTCTTTTTTTTTAAAACTGTCAATCTATTTTCCAGAGTGACCATTTTACATTTCCACCAAAAATGAATGAGTGATCCCCATTCTCTGCATTCTCACCAGCATATGGTGTTTCACTTTTTAAACATTTTTATCCATTCTGATATGTGTATTAGTGATATCTCATTGTAGTTTAATTTGCAGTTCTCTGTTGGCAAATGATGCCATCTGTATATCCTTTTCTGTGTAATGTCTCTTCATAGTTTTTGCCCATTTTCTACTTGGATTTGTTTGATTTTTTTAACTGCTGAATTTTGAGAATTTAAAAATATTTTCGAAATACTAGTCCTTTGTCAGATATGTGGTTTGCAAATTTTTTCTTCCAGTCTGTCGCTTGCCTTTTCATCCTCTGAAGAGAGTCTTTCACAGAGCAAAATTTTTATATTTTGATATGATCTAACTTAATTTTTTCTTTTATGGATCATATTTTTGGCATCAAGTCTAAGAACTCTGCCTAGCCCTAGATTCCCAAGAGCTTCTCCTATTTTTTTCCTGAGTTGGTAGATTTATGTTTTGCTTTTAAGCCTGTGATTGAGATTGTGTTAATTTTCTGTCTAAGGTGAAGACTTAAGTCAAAGTTAATTTTTTTGCCTATGTCCAATTGTTCCAGCACCATTTATTGAAAAGCTATCTTTCCTCCATTGAATTCTTTTGCACCTTTGTCAAAAATCAGTTGGGTACATTTGTGGGGATTAATATGGGGGTTCTCTGTTCATCCCATTGATCTATGTGTCTATTCCTCCACCAATACCATAGTCTTTATTAGTATAACTATATAATAAGTCTTGAAATAGAGTGGACTGAATTCTCCCACTTTATTCTCCTTTTCAAAATTATTTTAGCTCTTCTAATTCCTTTGCCCTCAATATAAATTTTATGATTTTAGGTCTTACATTGAAGTCTTTAATCCATTTTGAGTTAACTTTTGTATATGGTGTAAGATAGTGATCTAGCTTCATTCTTTTGCATGTGGCTGTCCAGTTTCCCCGACACTATTTATTGAAGAGATTATTCTTTTCCCCATTGTATGGTCTTTGCTCCTTTATCAAAAATTAGTTGGTCATATATATGTGGGTTTATTTCTGAGCTGTCAATTCTGTTCCATTGATCTGTGTGTCTTTTTTTAATGCCAGTACCATACTGTTTTGATTACTATAGCTTTGTAGTATAGTTTGAAATCAGGGAGCCTGATACCTTCAGCTTTCTTTTTCTTTCTCAAGGGTATTTTGGCTATTTGGGATCTTTTGTGGTTCCATACAAATTTTAAAATTATTTGTTCTAGTTCTGTGACATATGCCATTGGAATTATGATAGAAATTGCATTGAATCTGAAGATTGCTTTGTGGAGTATGAAAATTATAACAATATTAATTCTTCCAATCCATGAACATGGAATATCTTTCTATTTATTTCTGTCTTCTTTGATTTCTTTCCTTAGTGTCTTATGGTTTTCTCTGTAAGGTCTTTCCTCTCGTTGGTTAAATTTATTCCTAGGTATTTTATTCTTTTGGATGCAATTGTAAATGGGATTTTTTTCTTAATTTCTCTGATAGTTTGTTATTAGTGTATAGAAATGCCACAGATTTCTGTATATTTATTTTGTATCCTGTGACTTTACTGAATTTATTTATTAGTTCTATTCTTATAAATTTTGAAGTGGGAGCTTAGATGATTGATTTGAGACCTATCCTCTTTTATAATCATGTATTTAGTGCTATAAATTTCACTCTCAGCACTGCTTTAGGAGTGTCCCACAAATTTTATCATGTTGTATTTTTGTTTTCGTTCAATTGAAAGTATTTTTTAATTTATCTTGAAACTTCCTCTTTGATCCATGCATTATTTACGGTTATTTATATTAGTGTTTTTTAATTCCCAAGTGTTTGGAGATTTTCTTGTTATCTTTCTGTTATTAATTAATAGCTTGATTCCATTGTGGTCAGAGAATACAGTCTTTATAATTTCACCTCTTCTAAATTTTTTGAGTTTTGTTTTATGTCCAAGGAATGGTCTGTCTGTTACTTAGGGACGTGAAAAGAATGTGTATTTTGCTTCTGGGTGGTATTCTATAAATGTCAATTAGATCCTGTTGTTTGGTGGTGTTGTTGACTTCTTTTATATTCTTGCTAATTTTCTGTCTAGTTGTTCTATCAATTGTTGAGAGAGAAAGAAGTGTTAAAGTCTCCAACTATAACTGTGGACTTGTCTATTTCTCCTTTCTGTTTTATTGGTTTTTGCTTCACATATTTTGCAGTTCTGTTGTTTGGTGCACACACACTTAGGATTGCTATGTCTTCTTGATGAACTGATTCTTTCATTCTTGCATAATGCCCTTCTCTATCTCTGGTAGTGTTCTTTGTTCTGAAGTCTACTTTATCTGATAGTAATATAGCCACTTCTGATTAGCATCTGCATGGTATATCTTATTTCACTTTCAACCCCACTGTATCATTATATTTAAAATTAGTTTCTTGTAGACAGCATAGAGTTGGGTTACATTTTAAAATTTGCTACACAGTAATAAATACCTAATACAATTGACATAATATCAGTGTTTCCACCTTCCAAACCCAAAATAAAGCCACATGACTCTGCAGAACAAGTAGGCGACCTTGGAGCATATGCTCAGTACGTGAACTTCACTACAGAACATCTACCAAATCCCTCTGGATTCCTCTCTTAATAAAAGAGATACTTTCCCAAGGCCCCCTAAGACACATAATGAAAATATCTTAGGTATAACCTAGTTATCATAATGTAGACGGCTGGTCCAAGGGATCACAAACTCAGAACTTCTAGGAAGTGCTCAGTGTTAGACTTTAGAGAGTTGTGGGGAGGAGTGGGAAGCTGGATGCAGTCTCTGTCTATCTCAGTATTCTTCTTGCTCCGTATCTAAGTGTGGAGCCTTACTGCCTTTCAGGGAATCCTCATGTGAATGCTCCTTGGCTGATAAAAGTGTTCTATGTGGATCCCCTCCACCTCTCTCAGTGCTCTCTTTTCTCTTCCCCTCTGCAGTCCCTGCCTCTCTTCTTATTCCTGGGGTAAGTTTGCCTTTTATTCTTATGCCATGTGTCTTCCCACAACTTCTTCTTGCCATGAAAATCTTCAAGCTTTCAGCATGGAATATGAGCCAAAATTCCCCATTTTGTGGAATAAAGACTTACCATACCTGAGAGGTTGGAAGAAAGGACACAGGTTATTTTCACTTCAGGTAGAAAGATATTGTAATTTTTCTGATTTTCCTTTTAAATTTCCACTAAAAAAATCAGATATCCTGCATGAATCACTTTTGGAACTTATCATATTTTTAAAAGTGTATCTTTCTCCTTCCTAAACTTTCGTTCCACCATTCAGCAATTTTCTGCAGATTTAGCCTTGGGAGAGGCCATGCCCAACCTAACCTTGACTTTTCCTAATTCCTGTTTTGTTTCCTTTGTTGCAGAAGGTAGAGGCAACAGCAATTCTATTTCACTTAGCTTCACTCTCTGTATTTGGTACCTTCTCTTACCCTGTGCTCTTTGATAGGTTTTGTTAAACCATGCTAGATGTGCTTTGGCATTTCAGTCTACACAGTGGTTAAGTAACAATTAAAACTCCCATCTCCTGAAAAGGAGTTTTAATTGTAAAGAGGGGTATGAGACTGAGGACATGACATGAACTCCACCAACGTGGAGCTGCTGCAGAGAGAGGCTGAGTTTAAGAGACCCAGTGTGAGCCCTGAAACAGACCTCAGAAAGCCACAGTTCTTGAATTTGTAGCCGAGAGCTTGAAGCCTTGCCTGCCATGAAAATGCCCCATTTTGCTCATCTACCCACTGGGTGTAAGCTCTAAATGACTGGACACATTTTTACAATTCCAACCCTATTGAAGCTGCTGCCTGAGATGGAATTGTCCAGAGGCCCCAGAAGCAGGAGAGGCAGGCAAGCAACAGAGCAAGGCTGGGAGAGCTTCAAATTGACCTCCTAGCTCTACTGCCCTCACAGCCCCTCAGCTTCATGCTCTCAGCTTGCTGTCAGTCTCCTTCCCTGAATCTTGAACCACATGGCCTTAGATCTTTGTCTCTCTAGAACTCTAGTGTCCCATACCTTGGCTTGACTCCTCTTGACTTCCCCAGAAATGGGACGTCCTCCTGGCTTGAACTCAACAAACTACACTGGACCCATCTCAGGTGCTGGCCCATCACCCACTTCCCACCTGGAGAAGAGGTTCTGGACTCATATATGACATCCCTCCCAGGGATATTGTGAGGCTAAAATGAGCTGAAAGGATGTTCTTAATGGTGGAGGGAGTGGTGGTAGAAGTAGTGGTTGTTTGCACTGAATAAAGAGTAACTGACCACCAACCTTCAGAGGGAAAAGCCTTGGGCTCTCTAAATTCATTAGCTCAGAACCAGATACAAATTCTTTCTCCAGGCTTGTAATGCAGGAGACTAAATGTCCCAGGAAACCCAGCTCTAGCCACAGATCTGTGTCTATAGCTCTCTAGCAGTCATTAAAAATGTTTCTGCTTATTCGGCAAGGCACATTTACTGGGGATTAGGAGAACTCATAAAACATTGCACTCTATTCAGAGTCTTATTCAGATAAACCCTCTGAAGCTTTGAAGTATCCACTTGCCAAGGATTTTTCATTACCCCTTATCCCCTTGGCAGAGGACGTGTGTGTGTGTGTATGTGTGTGTGTGTACACATGCAATATATTTTTTTGAGGTCTTAGTAGATCTAAAGATCAACCCATACCACAGAGGTGGATGGGGAATATTTTTATTTTTGGATCATCAATACAGGATATCCAAATATCCCATTTGTAGTCCCATCCCTTTCCAAGAGCATGGCGTGCTGGGAAGGACACTGGGTTGGGACATAGAGACTTGGCCTGTAATAGCAGCTCCACCACTAACTGGTTACATGACCTTGGGCAAGTCACTCCAAGCCCTAAATTCCTCATGTATAAAGTTAAGGGATAGACAGATGAGCTCTAGGCTTCCCTTCGAAAAGTTAAAGCTCCACCTGTAACTGACTTGGTTTTTAGCTGAAGACTCAGTCACATGCAGTGTTTCCCTAACTCCTAGCAGCACCTGGGGGCTGCCTTTGGGGGAAGATAGGGCATGAAAAGAAAATTGCATATGATTCTTTTTCAACATGAGCCTTGGGATGTTATGCAGTCTTGTTTTTTGTGCTGTGGAGGGTGTGTGAGTAAGTGTGTATGTATCTGGATTCCCAAGTGTACATGAACATGAACTCAGAAGACATTTTTTAGAACTGAGAGTATGTTTAGAGGTCATCAAATCCTGTGCTTTTCAAACTCTTTGTAAGCAGCAGAGTCCTTTCCTCAGTGAAACTTTATGTAGACTCTGAACGTGTACAAAGGATAAATAGAGCTCCAGCTATGGAAGCCCAGGACCCCCCTCTCTCTCTAGGTTCTTCTCCTCCCACCCATCTCCCACCTGGACCTCAGATGCTCTCTGTAGAACCCAGAGCTTGGATGCCCAGATGATAGTTCACAGGGGGGGCAAATTGAGGCTCAGGGAGGCAGGGACTCGCTCAGGCTCATACACCACCTGGTGGAAAAGCTGGGGCTTTTGAATGTCTATCCAGGGATCTTTGAACACATCGTGTTATAATCACCGTTATCATAAATGATTAGGTACATAATTGCAAGTGTGCCAACACCCCGACAAAGAAGAACTCTCTGAGGATGGTGGGAGTTTTAGAACTCAGTGACAGTCAAAACAGCATCTGTGTTAAGATTCAGGAAGCTCTGGGCTTATTCTCCTCTGGCTCAATACACGGATGACTCTTCCTGTGAAGACAAATATGACCTTATTTCTAAAGTGCTTTGTAAACTGAGCTATCAAAAAAGTCTTGTTTAAAAATTCATTTCATGCATAATTAAAGAAAAGAAATGGTTCAAGAAGAGGCAAAGGGAAATTTTTTCACTTGCTCGTTCAGGAAAATGTTCATGGAACCACAGCACCACTAGCAGAGTAAGCTCACAAAATCACACAGAGAAATGTGAGGACTCCTCAGTATGGCCCTGAATGTTTCTGGGAAAATCTGTATTGGTAATCATGATCGTATAGCTCCAGGGTCCAACTCTAGATTGCAAAATATTTCCCCTTTTGGACTTCAACTCGACCATAATTCAACAGTGTGACAAGTCAGTAGGCAGTGGACCTTGAACATGAGTGACAGGTATCTTGAACTTGGCCAGAGCTGCCCAGGAAGCTTAGTGGCGGATCAAGTAATCATATCCTATGGCCTTCCTCTCTCACAAAAGAAACATTTGCATCGTGCAACCCAAGCATATTTCATACAAAATCCTGTTCCTATTTTTTTCTCTAAGTGGTACTTCGCAGCTTTTATCAGTTCCTAATATATCGTTCTGGTCACAAACAAACCTCCCCTGTCCACTTTATAAGCAAGCTGAGTCGCAGACTGTTCGAGCTGGAATTGGCCTCAGAAGTCATCGAATCCAATCCTGTCATTTCCTAGCAAAGGAGTCAGAGATAGAGAGGGGGAAGTGACCTGACTAGAGTCACACAACAAGTCAGTAGCAGAGCTGGGGCATGAGCACAGCTGCTGCCCTGATTTCAAGAACTTTTCCACGATTCTGTGCCACTGTTTAAGTTAGCCACAATACAGCGAGGTGAGGTCTTCTCTACCTGTGTCACTGGTATGGTATTTGCAGTCTGATCACAGAGATGTATTGAGGACCTCGGGAAACCCCTCAATAGGCTGGCAGTCTGGAGAGGAAGACAGATATTGAACAAACAATAGCAAATGATTAGGTACATAGTTGCAAGTATGCAAATACCTCTGTGAAGAAGGATCAGCTGCTATGGGAGTGTTATCTCTGGGGCTGATAGGGGCTGTTTATGTACAGGGTCGAATCTGATTGGTTGGTCCTGTGACTTAGCAGTTGAGTATGTTGACTCTCACCTTTGGTTATCTCCCAGAGGTGGCTTCCATAATGTGTGGGTTGCTTAAACCACTTGATTCTGCTCCTCTTTGTTTCTTCTGCCTGACGAGTCTACCTCCAGGAAGACAGGTACTGCAAAAAGAACTAAGATCTGTACAAACGACCTTACTCTGTCACATAGCTACACATGGAGTAGTAAAGTGGACACTGGAATTATCCGTGAGTCCTGTGTGTTTGTGGTTTTCCCAGGACAGGGCATGTCGGATACTGGAACCCTGGTATCCCAGTAATACAGTCAAAAATTGCTTACAGTTATATTGAATCTAAAGCAGTGATTTCAAATTGAACACCAACCTAAATTTTGAATAGTAACCCTCCTCCTCTTCAACCCCGACCAACATTTTAGTATGCCATTCCTGCTATAATTTCTGCAAATGCAGCCTCTGCAGAGTTAGAAGTCCTACCATGAATTTTTCTGGAAAATAAGCTGTCATGCCTAAATTCCTTGTCATTCCAGAAATATATAAAGAAGCTACAGTTAAAGGAAATTCCTACACACTGGACTTCACATTGAAGGGTTAATCACAGAACATTTTTCTAAATCAAGAAGGTTTGAGCTTAGGGTCTGGATTAGCACCTGGAGTTGCTCTCAGCTTGATCCACCCTCCTGTGTGTCTCTTCCCAGCTCGCGTTCCATCCTGGGATTCTTCCCTTCCTCCTTCTTTTCCATCATGTTCATGTGGTTTCCTTGAACGCTTTCCTCATTTTTCCTTAGTGCCCAAGTTTGTTCAAATTTTCTTCTTCCCCAATAACTCCCTCCTGGTTTTTCTGGCTTTCTCTAAGCCCTGCATCTTCATGGGTGGCCCTATTGCCTCTCCTTCCACTTGCCAGTCTTTTCCTCCCCTCTCTTCCCCCTCCCCTAATTGTAAGAGCTACACAAAAGCTGGAACCAGGCAGTAGAAGGGGAAAGAGTGAAGCTGCTTGTCCCGGCATTTCCTTCCCCTGGCTGGGTAAGTACCTCAGGGAAAGGGCGCT
The DNA here is from genome assembly GCF_009873245.2 of Balaenoptera musculus. Taxonomy (NCBI): domain Eukaryota; kingdom Metazoa; phylum Chordata; class Mammalia; order Artiodactyla; family Balaenopteridae; genus Balaenoptera; species Balaenoptera musculus. The sequence goes on along the minus strand of NC_045798.1, from coordinate 39,695,636 downwards.
GGGCTTGCCTGGCAGAGGACAATGTGTCCAAAGCAACTTGGCTTTGAGTCAGCATTCAGTTTTGGTCAGCGGTCTCTCTCAGTTGAGAAATTGGGCCAAGTTTGGCCAAAGGCCCATTCAAAGTCCAGTTCTGGAATATGTGTCTATTCTTTCTCTCCATTTACTTTCCCCAGAGAGCCCAGGAGGCCAGACAAGCTGTTCCCACAACGGGACCTCATCAGGGTAGCTTGACATCACTTTTCCTCTCCAGGAAAAGAACTAGAGTTGAACTTTCCTTTAAACAGATCCAATATAGATTTAGAATTAGAGAATAATATCTCTTTTTACAAAAAGTTTTATCATGGAAGTGTTTTCAGTAGAACATGGCTATGTTACACTTAAGACATGATTCGATTTACAAATGCTTCTAAGCTACTTTCAACAATATATTCATTGCATAAAGTAAGACAAACTATAAAAGCGAATCATCATCCAGCCAGGAGAAGACAGAAACAACCTGGCCTGATCACTTTGCTCTTGTCCTAAACTTCTACCTCATACTGTCTTCGTCTCTTTCTGCTATGTTTTCCTGTTCTCTCCACATGTCTGAGGTGGAACCACAAAATGTTACCAATGCACTGGAATGTAGTAAAATAAGCATTCAATACGTATTATAAAAATCACCTGACTTGAATTATACATCCAAATGAATATTGTCCCCTAAAGTAGTCACACTTTATTGCTATGATGCTGCTATACTTAAAACCCCATTTTGGAATTTATCTCTTTGAATTGCTTTGGAATTACATCCAGATCCAGTTTATGAGCCAAAATTATAAACTCATAGAGAGAGGCCTTAAAAATCATCTGGTGCATCCCTTGATTTTATAAACAAAGAAACTGAGCCCGTAGAGTTTGTGCATTTGTTTTTTTCCTCCTACATCAAGAAGATGTTAACTCATTCTTTCTTAGAATAAATCCAAAAATGACTTCACTGCTCATCCATTAGTCATTTCATCAGCAAACTCAAATGTCTTCATTACGCCTGCAGACATTACAGTATAAGAGTTACCGTCTGTTAAAGACAGACTGTGCCAATACCTGTACCAGTCACTTATCACAACAAAAACATACACCTGGGATATGTAATGTGCAGTTTATGGAGGAGGAACACGAACTTTGTGAATCAGAAGTGACTTGCTCAGTAAGAGGCGGCCGTGGTGGAACTTGGATCCAGGTCTCCTAGCCTTCAAAGCTTGTGCGCTTTTCACGATTCTATGGTGCACTAAGAAAAGCTAGAAGTCCTTTGTTTTCAGAATGTTAGAAACTGTCAGACATTGTCATTATGAAAACTAAAAAAGCTTACAATTTTACACAAAGCATTTCCTGCAAACCACATACATACCCACATATGCACACACAGTTCACAAAAGTTTATAAAATGTTAGAGCTAGACAAGAAATTGAAGAGAAACCCTTATTTTTAAAGTGAAAAGGGGAATGGTTAGGGAGTTTGGGATTGACATGTACACACTGCTAAATTTAAAATGGATAATCAACAAGGACCCACTGTATAGCACAGGGAACTCTGCTCAATATTATGAAACAACCTAAATGGGAAAAGAATTTGAAAAAGAATGGTTATATGTATATGTACAACTGAATCACTTTGCTGTGCACCTGAAACTAACACAACATTTTTAATCAACTATACTCCAATATAAAATAAAAAGTTAAAAAAAAGATAAGACTGAGGTCTAGAGAGATCTCAAACTTTGTCCGGAGCCCCATCAGTAGCAAGTCCAGGCCCGGAGCTTCCCCCATTATGCCCCACTGAGGACTCTCAGCCCCGCCCTTGCCCTCGGGGGCAACAACCTGGAGGTGTGGAGACTTCAGGACACCACCTCAACCAGTGTGTGTCATTGGCCGTTTCTGATAAATCATTCTCATGTGGTGGAAAAATTTCTCCAAGACAACTCTTTTCAACAACACACCTAGATATTGCCTAACTTCTAAAGCTGGTAGTCCGTGTCTAGATCTTCCCATCAACATGACTGGTACACAAGAGAACTCACTCTGAGTGTGTATCATTCTGGAAGTTTTTTTTTTTTTTTTTTTTAATCACACAAAAGAAAACAGACGGAGAAGAACACAAAGGGTCCTAAAAATATCACCTTTCTAGCCACCTTCTTTTATGAATTAGGGCACTGAAGGAGGGAGCAGCTTGCCCAAGTCAAAGCAGTTAGTTAAGGTCTGATCCAAAGCCTGATGATAACTCTTTCCAACTCCCCGCTCACTCCTTTCTACTCTGCCACTAAGTTGCTTCTCACGCCTCATGCATCTGAGCAGAAAGGGTCTTTACTGCCATGACTGGAATTCCTCTAGGCTGCTGTTAAAAATCAAGTCCACCCTGCAAGAGCAAAAAATTGCTGTCCTGTCAGAGCTCCAGATAAGATTTTGCCTTTTTGGGGTGTGAGCACAGCCAGAGCAGACCTAACATGGCCAAGCAGATGAAAGCCACATTTTAGGGACAGCCTGCATTATTTGCTATCATGACTCACATTGTATAAGAAGAAAATTTTGGTGGTCCAGAAGGACATCAAATTTCATCCACCAAGGTTTGCTATGGAGTTTCTCTTCTGCAAGCTTGAATCAATAATCTTCTGGTTGATATGATATTTGTTGAGGTTAGGCTCTGTGTGTAGCCTGAGCAAGCCACCATGAGGAACAGTAAAGAAGAGGGTGGACCTCACGTGCCTTCAAGAGGCCTAGAGTGACTTGATTTTGTGTTATCTTCTCTTCCGATGGATAGCCAGCTGTCTGAGGGCCGGGACCATGCCTGAATCAACTGTGTGCCCATCACCTGGCACAGGATGTGTGGATGGGTCACACTAAATATTCGCTGAGTGAGTAAGTAGATGGAATTGACCTATGAGATAAGAGATTGAACAAGTGGAATAGCAATATGAGGGGCTTCAAGTCTTTCCTCTAAACATAATACTGACAACAAGTGCTATTAGAGGTCAGAAGAATGTGGGCAAAGATGCTTCTTGGAAGCGTAGGAACTGAACTGGGCTCAGAAAGATGGCTCAAGTGTGGTCAGTATTAGAAGAAAAGGTGGCTGTATTTCAGGCAGAGAAAAATAATGAGAGCACATGAACATACATGGAAATTAATGGAGTGGTAGAGAAAGCTTGAACATCTCCATCTGGCTGTCCTAGACAGTTTCCTTCAAATCAATGTGTTCAGAAATGAATGCTTCACATTTCCTTCCAAACCACTCCCTGCCCCAATCGGTAACCCTATAGTCTAAGCCAGAAACCTTGAGGTCATTTCTCTTTCCATCCCAACTAGTCAGTCATTAAGTTGGGATGTTTCTGCCTTACAAATCTCAGTTCTATTTCCTTCTCTCCATGTGAACATTCATGGCCTCAGCTCAAACTGTCACTTTGCCATACTTCTCTAACTGGAGTCTGTGCCTCCAGACTGGTCCTGCCCAATCATCTGTATGACAATATGCTTACCAAGACCTTTTCTCCTTCCAAAAATGTTGTAAAAATCACTATACCATAAGAGATAGTGCATCATGGAAATATATGCATATAGATATTCTTTATATAAATGTAGATATGTATGAACAGGCATACCTCATTTTGTTGCATTTCACTTTATTGCACTTCACAGATACTGTGTGTTTTACAAATTGAAAGTCTGTGGCAGCTCAGCATCAAGGAAGTCTATCAGTGCCATTTCTGCAACGGCATTTGCTCACTTTGGGTCTCTGTGTCACATTTTGGTAATTCTTGCAATATTTCAAACTTTTTCATTGTTACTATATTTGTTATGATGATCTGTGCTCGGCGATCTTTGATGTTACTATTGTAATTGTTTAGGCATTTTTTAGCAATAAAGTATCTTTAAATGAAAGTATGTACATTTTTAGACATAATGCTATTGCACACTTAATAGACTATAGTATAGTATAAACATAACTTTTATATGCACTGGGAAGCAAAAAATTAGTATGACTTGCTTTATTGTGATACTCACTTTATTGCTGTGGTCTGGAACCAAACCTGCAATATCTCTGAGGTATGCCTGTGTATCTATGTGTGTGTGCATGTATAAATATGTGTGTGTATGTATATATCAGGGGATCAGGGGAAATAGAAAATAAGAATGAATAAGACAAAGCCAAATAAAAATTTAGGACACAAATGTATGCCTTAAAGTTCTACACGGGAGCTAGTATCTACTCCCGTGGATACTATACAAAGCACTACTATTTGTTAAACGAAGTAGTTTTCTGTATTTGTATATTTTACTATAATAAGGGAACTAAGGATAATGTGCACTGAGAACATTTTGAAAAATAATCAACTGACTCAAATTTTATTTCTTAGTCTTTGGCTGTTTAAATGATGATTTTGAAAGATTAAACTTATACTGTTGGTATTGTGTAGTGTGTGGACCAAAATTGCCTGTAATAAAAATTTTTTTTAAAAAATGCAATATTGTTCTGTATACTACACAATACCATATAGTATAGACTGGTTCATACACTAGAACGTCGGCTCTCATCTCCTAGTTGCCGATAAAAAGAAGAGAATACATTGAGTGATCTGATTTGCATTGTCAATAAGTTTCCTTAAAACTCATGCTCTCTGTTAAAGAGAAGCAAAACATTTTTCTAGCAATAAGCTATGAGAAGAATGTTTCTCTTGAGACCTCTTAAGGGAGACATTGCCTGATGTAGCAGACAAGACCTCAATAACATCCTTAGAGCAAACATGACAGTAAATTTCATATTAAAAATGCTATCTCTTTTACAAGCTGAGAACATAACACCAAAATACAATTTAAGATACAATTTTACAGTGGATTTAAACAATTCAGACCAACTCTGTTGCTCCAAGATGGACTTTCTTGACCCAGGGCCAGGGGAGGAGTGGGGGGTCTAGATTATTTGGAGGATTGTAGGAATGGCAAATGCTTTAGGAAACACTTTATAAATATTAGTTTGTACAATTGACTTCCTGTTAAAAGTTGGGCTTATGCTAGAAGAAAAGGAAAAAAAATGACTATATTCCACATAACCTAAGCTATTTTAAAATATTCACAGAAAAAAAGACTAGGAAAAGATGCACCAATGTGTCAACAGTGGGACTCTAGGCTGCCAGTGTATATATAACTTTTTTCCTCATTGTTATTTATAGTTTTCTGTACATTTTAACAGGATTGCTTTGGCTTCTGTGTTGAGAATAGAATGGAGGTTGGGAGGGGAGGAGACCAGGAGGGCGACCAGTCAGGAAACTTCTTATTGGCTCCATTTTCGGAAACAAGGGAAATGGATATGAAATCAATTTAAAAACAGCAACAACAAAATACCATATACTTGTAATCTCAGCAATTTTAAAATATGGATAGAAAAAAGACTGGAAGAATGTGTTCCAAGTTGTTAATGTTTACCTCTGCAAAGAAGAGGTTATGTGTAATTTTTTTCCTATTATTGATTATGTTTTGGTACACTTTCCAAAGTTTCTACAATGTATATGTGTTAGTTTCATCATTCAAAAGAGTGAGAAAATCGATTTCCTCAGAAGACAATTCTGGGACTATTCTAACATAACAAGGGAGAATGATGCATCTAAAACGTACCATGTTACTCCTGAGGAGAAAAAAGAAAAATCCATTTGGTGACTTCCCATTGCCTATGGGATAAAAGACAGGTTCCCTAGCGTGAGTTATGAGGCCCTTTATGACCCTTGTCTGTTCTCCAACTCCTCACTTCTAGCTTTGGCCACACCAGACTCCCCGTGGCTCTTCAGCGCTTCCAGCCTTTGCTCATGCTCTTTCTTTTCGTACAGCACCCTCCTCTGCCTTTCTCCCTCCTCCTCTGGAAGCCAATCCTCCTCACGGAGCCAGTCCTTCATGACTCAGCTTCCAAGAGAACATCCCCTCTCCAGGAAGCCTGCTTGGACCCCACAGGTTAGTTTCCATGCAGAACACTTGTGTAGCCCCTGCCATGTTGAATTTAAATTCTGTCTACCTGTCTGTCTCCCCACAAGTGAACCATTTGTGTCATTCATCTTTGCTTATACTGGCACGAGCATCGTTGGCTGTCACAGAGGTTTTCTGTAACCTTTCTCACACAGTAGATTCTAAGAGGATCAAGCCATTCTTCCAGGTTCTTCCCGAGACAGCCTTTGCCGTATCCTGTGAAAAGACAATGTCTGACTAATGATCAAAATCTTTTGTGATGAGAATGTGGTGGATCCTATGAGGGGTCTTTTCCTGATCCTACCACTGTCCTCCCATGTCCTTAGATACTGTATGTGAACTCATAAAATCCCAAAGCTCGTCCAACTCCTGCATTTGATTGAGAGACACTTAATGTCCAGAGGATTGGTTTGCCCTGGGCCCAGAGCTTGGGGGTGGGGGGGGGAGGGGAGGGGGTAGTGTCTTTTGTGTTCTTCAAGCCCAGTGCATCAGGGCTAGGCAGGCAGTTCTATATGACATTACATACAATCAAGTTTTCATTTGTTCTGAATACAGCTTTCAAATATTAGCTTTCCTCTTAGCATCAAGTCTCTTTGTCATCACTGAAGGACCAATTTCCAATTTTATCCAAGGTTTCCTCTGGTGGCAAAGCAAAGGAACACTCTACTTTGTGTTCACCAGATCCCATCCCCCCATCTTCCTGGGACCACATATAGACTTCATCACCCAGGCTTCCTTGCAGTTAGGTGTAGCCATGTGACTGAGTTCTGGCCAATGACATGGGAGTGGACATGAGGAACATCACTTCCAAGCCTGGCCCATAGCAACTTCCCATGGATGTCTCATCATTCTCTCTTCCTCCATCTTCCAGTGGGATGCCAACATCCAGGATAACTTGAGAAGTTACATGTTAAATACAGCAGAGCTTCCCTCAGCCCATGTACCTAAATGATAGCCAATTAGACTGTGTCTGGACAAGAAATAAACTCCTGTGTTAAGCCTCAGAAATTTTAGATTCGTTAACAGTTCTTAGAGTTACTTTAACTTTTATACTAAGACACATTTTCCATGCCTTGAGTGATGAAAAGCACATAGCATGCAGTGTTTAACTTGATCTTTTTTTTTTTATATAAGTAGAACATTATCTTTATTGGGAAGGAATTTTTTTTTTAATTGGAGTATAGTTCCTTTACAATGTTGTGTTAGTTTCTGCTGTACAGCAAAGTGAATCAGCCACACGTATACATATATCCCCTCTTCCTTGGATCTCCTCCCCATTTAGGTCACCACAGAGCATTGAGTAGAGTTCCCTGTGCTATACAGTCTGTTCTCATTAGTTATCTGTTTTATACATAGTAGTGTGTATATGTCAATCCCAATCTCCCAGTCCATCCCACCTCCCCTTCCCCCCTGGTATCCATACGTTTGTTCTCTATGTAACTTGACCTCTTTATGAAGCGATCACCGTGGAGGGTCACAGTTCCTCCAGGAGAGAGAATGGTAAATCTTCCTCACTGAAACATTTAGTGTATGAATCTAGAAGAAAAATTCATTGTTACTTGCTAGGTATATGCCCACTCTTGGCTGCAAAGATGTTTTTCTTCATTCTAGAACTGGAGTTGGCAACATTTTAAAAAATCCAGATAGTAAATATTTTTGACTTTGTGGGCCACATATAGTCTCTGTCACCTGTTCTTCTTTGTTTGATTTTTTAAAATTTTTCTTTATTTTTATTTATTTATTTTTGGCTGCATCGGTTCTTAGTTGCAGCATGCGGGATCTTTTGTTGTGGCATGCGGGCTCCAGAGTGCGTGGGCTCTGTAGTTTGCAGCACACGGGCTCTCTCTCACTGAGGCGCGCGAGCTCAGTAGTTGTGATGCCCGGGCTTAGTTGCCCCACGGCATGTGGGATCTTAGTTCTCCGACCAGGGATCGAACCCACATCCCCTGCATTGGAAGGTGGATTCTTTACCACTGGACTGCCGGGGAAGTCCCTGTTTGATTTTTTTATTAACAATTCTTTACAAAGATACATTTCTTTCAAATTTGCAGTATGTTCATAATGTTTATAATAAAATATTGGAAAAAAAAGAGATAACAACCATTCCTATGTAAGCCTTACAAAAATGGGCTGCAAGCCAGATTTTGCCCAGAGGTCATGGTTTGCCAACTCCTCACCAGGCTTGAATTAGACCAGTGGGTTTCAGCCAGGGATGATCTGAACCCCAACAGGACATGTGATAATATCTGAAGATACTTTTGATTGTCATGATTGGAAGGGGTGCAGCTGGCATCCAGTGAGTAGAGGCCAGGGATGGTGCTAAACATCTTATAATGCATAGGACAACTCCTGCCACAGAGAATATTCTGGTCCAAAATGTCAATAGCACATAGGTTGAAAACCCTGGAGTAGAGGAATGAGTTCCCTCCTTTGTCAATAATGGGAAAGATTCTAGGGGCCTGTCACAGGGATCTGCAGAATCCCCTGGACCTGACCCAGCCCAGGGAGGCCTTGTCTGGAACAACACTGATCTTCAGTCAGACAGCAGGAAACCCAGGGATGGGTACCATCTGAGGACAGAATGGGCTCTGGGTTCCAGAAAGGTGGAATCCCCTGAAGGAGAGATACAAGTGAAGGTCACCATGGTATCATCAAATTATCTGCGATAGAGAAGAGACCTGTTCCTGGAATAAAAGCATCTCTAGCCCAAATCATGGAGACTTGGTTGGAGGTGGTGACCAGGTTCTGCCCTGCCCTGGACTTTTTCCTCCTCTTTTTTTTTTTTCCAAGCTTTTTTTTAATATAATTAGAGGAAGGATAAATGATAAAGTTGCCTTTTACTTTTCTCTTTGTAAGAATGGAACTGAATGTTTAATGAGCTACTATTTTATGCTGGACACTCACCTTGAGGGATGGGGCTTTCAACCTGAGTATCTGAGCTTTCCACTTCACTCAGCCCCTTACACTCCATGGGGAGTCCATCTTTTTCCTCCATAAGAAGAATCCTGATATTGAAAAAATCACTGAGCTTTGGTGATTAAGTTTTAGGACAGGCATTCAAAGATCTCTCAAATTCAATCACCAAAACTCCAAGGGAACTTGGTTGGAAGTTCTCTTCCTGACTGCTAAACCTTTCAGCTTTTGGTAGAGATAAGTGTGGAATACTTCAGAGGAACCATTCATTCATTTCCTAGAGATGAATTAAGTACCTATCAGTGCCAAGCAGGTTGGTATAGGGAATGCAGAAATACAAACAAACAAACGAAAGAATGCTTTGGTTTGGAAGGATGACAAATGAATCAACAATTACAAGTCAGGGTGATGGGTGTAGGTAGCCATGACTTCAGTGTGCTACTGGAACCATAGAACAGTCTGAGGGGCGAGACGTGGGAGGAGGGGCTTGGGATTTTCCCAGAAGAAATGAAAGCTGAGCTGGACCCTTTGTTTTTCTCCCCTCTTCTTCTTTATTGATTTATTTATTTTCTTTTTTTAAATTAATTAATTAATTTATTTTTATATTCGTTTTTGGCTGTGTTGGGTCTTCGTTTCTGTGCGAGGGCTTTCTCTAGTTGTGGCAAGCGGGGGCCACTCTTCATCGCAGTGCGCGGGCCTCTCACTATCGCGGCCTCTCTTGTTGCAGAGCACAGGCTCCAGACGCGCAGGCTCAGTAGTTGTGGCTCATGGGCCTAGTTGCTCCGCGGCATGTGGGATCTTCCCAGACCAGGGCTCGAACCTGTGTCCCCTGCATTGGCAGGCAGATTCTCAATGACTGCGCCACCAGGGAAGCCCTGATTTATTTATTTGTCCTAGACTTCTCAATATGGATTCCTTCCTCAATCAAATTTGTACTTAACTATAACTTCCCTCAAAGGAGTTCCTTATTAAAAGAAAGGAAAGGAGGGAGGGAACCCATGGCAGACTCTGTCAGGTCTCTGCCTATGTATCCTTGGCTCCCGCCATTCCCTTGCACATTGGCAGCACTGCACGCACCGGCACCTCTCTTCCTCAGAGCCTTTTCTGGCTAAAGGAGTCTGCTGAGCCTGCATGCGGAGCAAGGCTGGAAGTGCCTTGTAGCTGAGAGCCCCTGGAACAACCCTCAGCCAATGGCAAAACAGAGTTGGTGGATCAATATCCCAGCTGCTAGATATCCCCAGAAAACTAGAGCTCTGGATGCATCCTACACTCTTCCTCAGGTGCCCACAGCAGTGACTGCCCTTCAGCACACCCACCCTGTTTTGGCTTCCCTCCCCACTCCCCTGCTGGTGCTACCCGAGACCACCTCCCAGATCACCTCCTCCCGCTCAAATGCCAGTCTCCGGTTGGTTTCCAGCTGAAGACAAAGCATGTGCCAAGTAACACATAATTGCCTCATTCCTGGGGTTCAACCGGGTGGGGGAGCACCCTTGGTAAGAGGGTTCCTGCGTCTACATAAAAGTTATTTTTGCTCTTCAAGAAAACTCATGCAGTTGCAAATGCCCTGATGAGTTAGGGGACTACCCTGAAACACAAGGTCACAGACAGGCTCTCTGAATCGTGTAGACTTAACATTTTGTGGGTCTTATTCCTTTCACCATATCAAATGTCCCATTAAAAAAGAATTTTCTAATTGAAAATGCCACATTGAAAATGAGGCTCTGTAGTGAATCACTCTTTAAATTTTTTTCACGATTAAGTTAATTTGTTGTAAAGGTGTGCTTTTTTGCGAGAATTTTTAGTGAAGTCTCGTAACTCCTAAATCTAATGTGTTTAATATAAGCCATTTGTTTAACAAGAGAAAAAAGACTATTTGATAGTCTGTAAATAAACTGCCCTAAAAATCCAAAAAACAAACAAGCAAAAAAAAAAGAAAAAACAAGGTCACAGGGCTTCCCTGGTGGCACAGTGGTTAAGAATCCGCCTGCCAACACAGGGGACATGGGTTTGAGCCCTGGTCCGGGAAGATCCCACATGCCGCGGAGCAACTAAGCCCATGCGCCACAACTACTGAGCCTGCGCTCTAGAGCCCGCGAGCCACAACTACTGAAGCCCTCACGCCTAGAGCGCATGCTCCGCAACAAGAGAAGCCACCGCAGTGAGAAGCCTGCGCACCGCAACGAAGCGTAGCCCCCGCTTGCCGTAACTGGAGAAAGCCCGTGTACAGCAATGAAGACCAAACGCAGCCAAAAATAAATAAATAAATAAAATAAAATAAAATACAAAACAAAAAAAAACGAGGTCACAGACAGGGAAATTCTTCTGGGGACAGTGGTGCTGGTGTGAGGGTCCAGGTAGCCTGTTGTCACTGCTCTACTGACTTGCACAGCTGGGGGCAGACTCAGAAGCTGTCCTCGCGACATGATTGACGTGATGGGGTGTCCCGGTTGGTCCTTCCTAATCCAGCATCATGGCTTATAATTCAGACATGACCAGCAATGATGGGTCAAATCTACAAGTTCTGATGTCCCCACTGCAGACCAAAAACCATTCACGGATAGTTTTGGAATCCATGATATATTTGTGAGTGTGTACGTACATAATGTGTGTGTCTGTGTCTGGTGGGAGGCGTCTTTATGTATCTAACAATGTTTTAATTAAGTTGATATTCAAATTAGCTTGTATTTTCAGAGGCTCCAGGAGATGCAGCTTATGGAGTAGCAGATGATGGGCGAAAGACAGTCCATGACTAAAACGTCACATGGGATAAATGCCAAAGCAGAGGTCCCACCCTGGGAGAGTTATGAATTGACTGCACCCCTTCTCATCTCCACCCCTTCAATCATTGCTGATGGGCAGAGGGAAACCATTTTCTGCCATCTGGTTTTTGCAAAAGTCAGGCAGTAAGCTCCCTGGGACAGGGATCTTATCTTGTGTAGTTCAAGAATGAGCGCACGGCTGTGTACACTCAACAAGCCCTATTAGTACTGAATGCAATCATAAAAATAGCCCAAACGTGGATATTTGATAACGCCCCTGCGGTCAGCCTTAGTCATCGTGTCCGAAGGGCATTGGGTTCCCCAGGCCAGTGCCTTGTGTCTTACAGAAAGCACCTTGGCTGATAAGGCAGCGGACTATTGTGAAAATCACACAGTAGTTCCCAGGATCCTGGAAAAACAGCAGTTCAATCACAACTTTTTTTTTTCTTGGTGTTTGACTTTGGCCCTGAGTTCTTTTCAATGAGAACTATGCCAAACATCTTGTCCAAACCCTTCTACTCAGCAAGTATGTGAACAAGCTCTCTGTAGCATGCCAGGGGCAGGGTGGAGGGGGGGTGGGGGGAGGGTTCTGGTGGGAGGCCGGGAGGTACAGCACTCTTCCTCTGCAGGCAGCAGCCAGCTCCAGGGTATCTGGAAGCGGGACATGGGCTGAGCAGCACCGAGCGTACAGCACAGCAAGGGCCTGCCCAGCTCAGACAGCACTGGGGGGCATCTCTGCCTCCAGGGCCCCAGGCCAGGCCTGCTGGTGATTGTCAGGGTTGGCCGTCACTGGGGTTTCCTCCCCCAAGAAAAGCGCACAGACGTTAGGGAAATGTCTCATTGTTGGGGCATCTGGAGCTGAATTCTCCTCCGGGACCAGCTATGAAATCGCTGGAGCCCAGCAGGAGAAAGCTCATGGGACAAGTGTGTGCTTGCGTGTAAATATACAAACGTGCAGGCGATCACGTGTTCACAGAGAGCCAGGATGGCCGTGGGATGGACCCAGCGGTCTGTGTCTGGAAGAAGACCTTGCACACAGGATTTCCTAGGGAAGACGTTCCCCTCCTGAGCGAGTAAATCCTTTTCCCAGGCTCTGAGAAACAGCAGGAGGCAGGGCCCGCGGGATGCCGGGCCTGCACCAGGGCAGGGGTGAGCGTCCCCCAAGACAAGCCATCCCAGTTCCTAGCCAGCTTCTGGGGCTCCAAACCTCAGCACCAAGGCTGTCCGTCTCCCACTACAGGAAAATCATCTTTCTTCATTCCCAGAGCAAGTTGTTCCTAGGAAAGAGCAGAATCTTAGGAGGAAATCACATCATCCGCGAGGGGAGAGCCAGTTCCTTTGTACTATTTTTCAGGGCTGCCTTTGGAGCCAATAATCTGTCATTCCTTGAATAAACAAGCACCTTATCATATCACAAACATTTATTTAACCCTTTTCTCCTGCACTTTTACCAGCAGGGAGAAAGAAGGCAGTTAGCAGGGCAGCCGGAGCCCTGTGGCAGAAATGCCAAATTCCCTGAACATGACACCCAATCTGTAAAGTGTCAGCCGACCCTTCTCTGTCTCCATAAAACGCCAGGGCCGGTCACCCAGACTCAAGCACCACATTCCCGCCTCCCACTACTCTTCCCATCCCCCCACCCCCTCCATTAATACCCCTCACCCTTTTGCAGACAGGCCCTTAATTCCGTCCAAATGGAGTCTGGACTAATTTGTTAGGTTCTTTAGGAGGCTGATGAGGCAAACGAAAGGGGGGCGGGGAGGGGGGGCAGGCAGGGGAGTATTTACATTTCTCCTTCTCCTTTGCACGACAGTCCGCTTGAGGGACAGAGCTGGTGAGCCTCAACATTTTTAATGCGTGTGTGATTTTTTAAGAGGGATATTCTTTGGCTCTGACATCACCAGAAAATGGAATGAGCAAAGTATGTAAATTTCTCCAAGCTCCCACAATATCCATTTTCTCTCAGTGGATGGATTTTGTTTTTCTTTTCTGGTGTTGCTCCCACACAATGGGGCCAAATCTTGTTCAGGACAAAGAAACATAAATAGAACATGCATGTGGTATGCGAGAGAACTCTCAGAGACCAGAGAGAGGCTGTTTTGGAAAGGCGTCTGGGACTGCCAGGGGGAACCGTGGGGTCTCGGCCTCAAGGGTTGGACAGGCAAATGTCTGCTTGTCCCTAACGTCGTTACAAGTCAGAAATTTCAAAAGTGTTCTCATTCTTGGGGAAATACTAAGAAACACTGGCATGGGTACAAGTGTAAAAGGAGAATGTGAAGTATCTGTGTGTGAGTGTGAACAAGAATGTGTGTGTTGGATGTAAGAGGACGATACACCTAATGAAGAGGCTAAACATGCTTTGTAAAGCTGACGCAGTCAGTTCTCTTTCTCCTTCAGTATGAAGGATACTAAATCACAGTCAGTCTCTCCCTTGGCCTCATCTTAGTGGCTATCGGGGACCAGCTGAAACTTTCCTCAAACGTGTTTTCCTGTATGAAGCATTTGCAATTGTTTTAGTATCAATCATCTGCCAAGCCCTCCAGTCTCACAACCGCACAGTACAGCCCCAGCCAAAAAGACTTTTATCAGCGCAAGTTTGAACAAACTAATGTGTGTAGGCCCTGAGTGGTTATTTTTGTTTCCAAGTCTGGACATAGAATCACTTGTTCAATTTCCTGCTGGGTTATATCAAGTGGTTTTAACATGTAAATCTCTGATAAGGAAACTGACTAATTTATGTAGGTTGCCATCTGAGTAGCTGTCAGTATTGCCTTAATTTTTTTCCCCTGCTTCCTTTATTCTTTCTCAGTCATTAAAGTCATCACCATTACTGGTACTAGCGAGTACATCCTTATCTGTTATATGTTTGGAATATGTTCTTATGCTAAAGATGCTTTAAAAACAAACAAACCCTTCATCCTTGAAGTCTGTGTGGGAGTTCCGTTGGTTTGGACGTTTATGTTTACAACCTGGATTCGAAATAAATATGCCTCTCAGACTCCTTCAAGTAATGTCCTTGACAATTAGAAGATTGTTAATTTCTAAAATTGAAATGTAAAAACAGTAATAATAAACTACTTCCATTTCACGGATATCCCTTAAGCAGCCTCATCCGACTTCAGCTGATGGAGCTTCACTACGTCTAAGTAGAAATCCTACAAGCTGCTTGAGCACCAGTTTCCAAAACCCACCCTGGCCGCAACCTGCAGGCACATGGATCCCTGTGGTTGTTTCCATTCAGAAGCTTGTTCAAAGAAGTAGATATTTTCAAATCGTTATTAATTCTATGCCCCAAAACACAGACTGGGGTGGACTGAAAACTATAATCCAATATCTGTGCTGTTCTTACACCCGGTGTCCAACCTGGCCTGAGCAAAGTCCAGAGCTGCCCCCAGACTTGAGAGCTGGGGCCCAGTCTCTAAGGACTCAGAGTCAACGCCTGCCTCGCCATTGGCTGGGAACAGAAAGAGAATCCGTCTGTTCTGGGACCTGGACAGCAAGTCAGGTAGGGCTCTGTTCCCTCCTCTGTTTGGTGGCTCCAGGGACGGGGAGGGGGGGGGGGGGTGGGGAGGGGTAGGAGGGGGAACGGGGCTCAGGCCAAGAGGCCCCGGAAGTGGCTGTCTCAACTCCACTCCTCAGCACCAAGTCGCTCCCGGCTGCTCCCACCACTGCCCCGACCTCTCGGAAGCCTTTCACTTGAGAGATATTTTTAAGACCACCAGACAGTGTGAGCCTAAATGAAAACTGGCTTCAAAAATGACCATTTTTGTAACCACTGGTAATTCTTCAAGGCCCCTCCCTCCTCCTGTCTCCCCTTCCTCCACAGTGAACTTTAAATCCTTTCATCCTTGGGGACTGAAGGTGAAGAATCTGGGTTTTCCTTCCCAGCCCCCTTGCCAGTCTGGCTTTTCTCCCCTTTGTTTGGATGCTCTTCTTTATGGCTCCTTGCCAACACACAGATGTAAACTATTGTCTGATTATTAAAAGGAAAAAAAAACAAAACAGAAAAAAGCACACAAGCCGTCAGTGTTAACAACTATAGAACTGTCCACATACAGTCGAGACCATGTGGTCTGGCGCCAATGACAAGCCGTCAGCCTCTGCTGCTCCAGGAACTTCGGCTTTCTCCAAGGTTGCACTAAAAATGAATCTAGGCAAACAAAGTAGGCTAGGAAAGGAGCACCTCTGTGCCCTTGGGGCGTTAGTGGGCAGCCCTCAGTGCCACCTGCTCCCCCTCTAAGTTCACTGTCTTGGTGCCCTCGGCAGCCTCTTCATGCAATCTTTCCCAATCCAGTGGCCAGTGACCTCACGTTTGGTCTCCCTTGCCCGCAGCGAAACAGTGTAGCCGTGCCGAGTCCTGGTAATAGGCTGGAGTGGAGGGAGCGCCAGGTGAGGAGTCTGGCCGGGCTTCTCTCCCGCTGCGGCTTACTGGCTGCGGGGCCCTGGGCAAGTTTCTGCTCCCTGCCCAGTTTCCTTGTCTGCAAGCTAAGAGGGCTGAGTTAGATACATTCCTTCCATTTTTCCTTAAGCAAATATTTATTTAGCTCCTACCCTGTGCTAGACACTGAGGATGGAACTGGGAACAGGACAAACAAGGTCCCTGCTCCCATGGAGCCTATGGAACAGCGGGAGGAAGAGAAAAGAAAGTAAAACAAAACAAAGTCTGAACATCCTTGTAAACGCCAACGACCTCTGAATGTTTTGTTAATAACAGCCTATGTGTCGTCCTTCTGGTTTACCGAGGATCAAAGTTTTTAGTGAAAGATGTGGGGTTCTAGGATGTTAGGCATCAGCTTCTGGGAAGAAGTAGAGTGATAAGGCCTCATGCCCTGAAATCCCCGCCTGCATGGACACTTCCACAGCTCTCCTGAGGGCGGGACCTGCCCAGAGCCGCCTCTGGGTTTGTTTCTCTCGCCGAGGGCTGGCCACTGGCAGCCATGACTCCACTCTCCACTTCCACTGCGGGAATTTTCAGAAACAACAGCCAGTGTGACACAACGCGAGCCTCCAGCTCCACCCTTCAGGGGAAGTGTTATTTTTAGTCTTCTCCTCTCTCTCTCCACAGCCAACTACATGCCTCCGTGGGTGAGTCATTTCTGTTGCTAGCCCCGTGTTTCATGACTCCCGGAACATGGGGCTGGTTGGCGTAACAAACCAGTTCACTCGACTCCATCTCTACTTGCAACACTCAGAAGACTCTGGTGTGGGATTAGCTGTGGGACCCCCAGGGGCCCCAAATGCACGCTATACAAAATGACAGCGACCCACAGAGAAGCTGCAGGATGAAGCTGCCCGTGAGCTGATGACCCAGAAGTAGAGCCGAGCGTATTGTTTCCATATTTTCTTTGCCCCCTGTTCACATTCATGTGACTGACACTTGACCCCAGAGTTCTGGGTACAGGGAAATGCTCTTACTCAATTGGGGACCATTTTACCCAGGGACCAGGCATCAAGGACTGTCCTGAAAACTCACACCTTCATAAATCCGTTCAACAGTCACGTATTGGGTGTTCACGGTATCATCCAAACCCACCTCCCTTGGCCTCGCCGTGCTTCAGACCCACATTGTGTTTGGATTCTGGTTTGTTTTATTTCAAGTCTTCCATGATCTCAGGCTTTCTTAGCACAGAGCATCCTCATGCGATACCTGCCTGGGTATCTCTCCTCCCCACCCCCCCCACTCTTCACCCGGCTGACTCTTTTGTTTCTTTGTTTAAAAGTCTTTTCTCCAGGCATGCTCTCTCCACCCCTTCAGGTACAGGTGGATTTCCCTGTTCCTTACACTCGTAACATCATGTGATTTTCCTTTGTTGCACTTATCACAACTGTATTTAAATGATCACTTGTTAATTTACTGAAATCTGTCTTCCTCACCAGATTCTTATGGAGGCAATCCTCATTCATCACTGCCGCTGCTCTGACACCCAGCACAATGCCTTACAAATAGAGTCTTTTTCTCAATAAATGTGTTGATTTGGTACACGTCCTCACTCTCAAAATTCACAGTCCAGCTGAAAAGTAATGTGCTACATTTACTGTTATATAAACATGGACATCATGGTGTGGACACACAAAGAAAGCAACAAATGATCCTGCCAGGAATCATGTGAGGGGAGACTCAATAGAAGTGGAAACATTTGAGCTGGGCCTTCAGGTAGGAATAGGAGTTCAGGTGAAAAGAAGGGAGAAAGGAATTCTGAGCAGAAGACTTGGTACAAAAAAGACAGGGAGGGACGAAGGTGTAGATTGGGTTCCGGGGAAAGCACACAGTCAGTGTGTTAGGATAGAACATGACTGTAGGGGAATGCAGGAAAGGTCAGAGGGCTTGTATTTTCTGCTAGAGACTTGATATTTTAAGCAAACAGGAATAGAACTTTGAATACATGAATATTAAATGACCTAGGGACTCCCCTGGCGGTCCAGTGGTTAAGACTCCGCGCTTCCACTGCAGGGGGCACGGGTTCGATCCCTGGTCGGGAAGCTAAGATCCCACATGCCGTGGAGGCACGGTCAAAAATATAATAATAATAAATATAAACTGCTGTGACTGTGAAATGTAATGCTGTACTTAATAAAAGCAGCCTATAAAAAAAATTAAATGATCTGTCTGCGTTTTAGAACATTCTCTCTAGTGGCAGAGTGAAAGATAGGTTGGAGTAGGGAAGTGGATGTAAACCATTTAGGGGTCTGTTGCTGTGATCCAGGCAAGAGATGATGAGACCAAGAGGCTGGAATGGGGAGAGATGGTGGGAGGTCAGCTGGCAGACTCGGCATGACTAGACGTGGGCGCTGAGGGCGAGGGGTTCGCCAATATGCCTGAGGGTCCCAGCAAGGGCGCTGGGTCACTGACAGTGACGTTAACTGTGACAAGAACGTGGGAGGAGTAGGGTGGGGACTTGGGAGCAAGATGTGGGAGCACTCATTTGGTTTCAGACAAACTAGGTGTGGCGTGTCTCATTCTCAGCCTGGTGGAAATGTCAAGAGTGGTGTTTCTCAGCTTTCCTTTCATTATTACCCCTTTAGGAGCCTTTTTTAGAATTGTTTTCCTCTAATCTCCCTGCCCATGTGAAATCTGAATACCACAGCTATACTATATATCTGTTTATATACTGTACATAGATCCGTGCTTTGTACATAAAAAGAATAGGATTTTTGCCTCTCAAGCACCCATTTTTGCCCCCTTGAGAAGGCATGGGAGGAAGAGAGGGGAGGTGGGCTAACACTATCCTGCCAGCAGGGAGTAAGGAAGACTTCATGCAGAGAAGCATGTGCAATGGGCTTTGGAGACTGGGTTAAAAACAGTTGTTCATTTTGCATATCTGTAGAGATATAACTGCCATATAACATTGTATAAGTTTAAGGTATACATGTTGAGTTCATACACTTATATATGGCAAAGTGATTACCACAGAGTGTTAGCTACCACCTCCATCATGCCACATAATTACCGTTTCTTTTTTGTGGTGAGAACATTTATGATCTCCTCTCTCAGCAACTTTCAAGTATATAACACAGTGTCATTAGCTGTAGTCACCATGGGGTACATTAGATGCCCAGAACTTATTCAGCTTATCACTGGGAGTTTGTGCCATTTGACCAACATCCCCCTCTTTTCCTCCTCCCAGCTCCTGGTGATCACCACTCTACTCTGTTTCTATAAGTTTGGCTTTTTTAGATTCCATGTGTATGTGAAATTATACAATATTTGTCTTTCTCTGTCTGACTTGATCTCACTTAGCATAAAGAAGACATTGTGACATATATATATATGTATACAGTAGAATATTATTCAGCCACAAGAACGAAGGAAATTCTGCCATTTGCAACAGGATGGATGGACCTTAAGGGCATTATGCTATAAACAGTTTTTAAATTGAGGTGAAATTCACAAGGAGAGGTTGGTTGGAATCACAGATATGGGAGCGTTACAAATGACAAATGAAACCACAGAAGCGGGTGAGAATGCCAGGAGAGAGAGCCCACAGGGGGAAAGAGTGGAGGGCAGAACCCCAGAGGCCCCCAGAATTCCAAGTCAGCAAGACAGGGAAAGGGCATCCCCGGTGGAAAGGGGAAAGACGACAGTGTCACACGGTGAGGACAGCAGGAGAGAGAAGGCAGAGCAGCAGGGCCTTGGGCCACAAGCTGACAGGGCAGGCCAAGAGCTGGAGCGGGGTCACTAAATTCAGCAAACCAAAGCTCGTTAATGACCCTCTTGTGGGCAATTTGAGCAGAAATGTGAGTAGTGGAGTAAAATAAAGGTGAATAGGTATATTAGGATGTTTAAAACATACGTTCAAAGATCCTGCAGGCAGAAGAGGAGAAAGCTATTGAACTGTGTATGGCGATTATAGATTGGGGCAGGGTGGGTTCCTTTTGATGTTTTTTATACTTTTGCTGTCTTCTGTTATCAAGCTGACAACTCTCTCTTGTCGTTAGTGATTCTTCCTCTCTACTCTTCTAGTCTTCTATGATCTTGGAAACCTCAGCAGTCTCCTGGAACTGTCTGTAAAATTAGTTGGTGAGCTGGAAGGGATCCTCCGAAGGTTCTCCCATGTGCAAGGGGCCTGAAGAGTATGTGTGCCAGGTAATGTGCACGTGAGGTGGTAAGAGAGATGGGGGCGGGGGGGTGGTGGTGGTGGAAGAAATCGTTGGCACGAGGCTCATAGGTTCCCCAAAGACAAGATAAGGATTTAAGTTGTTTCCAAGCTTTTGTTTTCACCATGTTGTAATGAATATTCCTGAGCACTCTATTTCATATATTTGTGACTATATCTGTAAGATATATTCCTAGAAGTAAAGTTGCTGGGTCAAAGAGCATGTGATTTAAAATCTTGGTGTGGAGAAAGAAATGCTCTCCAAGAAGACAGTACCAAGTTACATTCTCACTGGCAAGGTGCAAGAGAACCCTTTGCTTACATCCTTGCCAACCCAACATACTCAGATGTTTTCATCTTTGTCAACCTGATAGTGGAAGAGTAGTATTACATCTTAGTTTAAATATGCATTTCTCTTTTTAAGAATGGAGTTAAGCATCTTTTAATATGGTTAGAAACCAGTTTTATTTTGGTTTTTGGTAAAATGTTGTAGAGGTTTTGTCCATTTTATATTTGATTATTTTCTGCACAAGATTATTGTTTGTACAAGTTCTTCATACATTAAGGAAAATTTGTCTTATTCAGTGATATGAGCTGTGGTTCATTACTTTTCATTCACTTATGATATTGTTGTGCAAGACACATTTAAAATATGCTTTTGGTAGTAAAACTTACTACTATATTTTTTTATGGTTTCTCAGTTTTTTGTTAAACAGAGAAAAGCCTTTACTACTCTTGAGTTTATTTTTTAAATATATTCTATTTTTCCTTCTAGCACTCTTCTGATTTTTTTTACCTTCTAAATTTTGGGTCTACCTAGAATTTAATTGGAATAATGTATGAGGCTGGAATCCAAGTATGTGTTTTCTCCCAGAGGCTTATATGTTTCAGTATCAGTTATTAAATAAGCCATCTTTCCCTACTGATTTGAGCTGCCAACTTTTGTCGTATACTAAAATTCCCAGATTCACTTCTGGACTTTTTATTCTGTTACATAGACCTATCTATTTACTCATGTATCAGTACCGTGAGGTATTAATTAATAGCACATTACCATGTATTTTGACATCTGGTAGGGCTAGTCTTACTCATTAGTCAGAACATACCACCCCACCTCAACTCTGGCTGCTTTTAAGATCTTCTCTTTGTCTATAATACCCTACAGTTTCTTTGTGATTGTGCCTTCATGTGAATTTATTTTCATTTAAATTTAAGATCTATTATTTTTTTTATCAGTCCACCCTCCTGCATTCTTTTCTTTTCTTGCCTTCTGAAATACCATTTACACTTTTGAGAAAGAAGAGAGACTTTCTTCAAGAAGAGAAACCTTCTCTATCTTCCGTATCTACTAACCTCTCTCTCATATTTTCCATTTCTTTGACTCTCTGCACTACAGTTCTATATATTTTATTCTCACTATCTTCAGTTCTCTAATTCTGTCCTCTACTGTGTCTAATTTTTTGCCACACCTATCCATTGACTTTTTCATTTGTTCATTTCATATTTTTCATTTCTAGAAGTTCTAGTTGGTCTTTTTCAAACCCTCTAAGTCACTTTTTATTGTCTCCTATTCCTTGCAGGTATTTCAAAGCTTATTTCTCATTTATTTAAATAAAATTAGCATAACTGTTTACACTCTGTGGCTGATCATTCAAATAGCTGAAGTTGTGTGACTCCCTCTGCTGTCTATTTATTTCTTCTGGCACTAACTAATGGTGGCTTGCTTTCTAATGTATTTAGTAGACTTCAACTGCACTGTTCACTGCCCATTAAAAATCATTTGTACAAACTACCTGAAGCTTAGGATGAAAGCGTCTACCTCTAGAGACGTTTAAAGTTTACTTCCGCTGGGTGTTAGGGGGCACTATGGTTTGGTTTCACTTTAAACTAAATTTATAGCTTGAAGTTTCTGGGCCTACTCCAGTGGCATGCATTCGGGCTG
Source organism: Balaenoptera musculus (assembly GCF_009873245.2). Classification (NCBI taxonomy): domain Eukaryota; kingdom Metazoa; phylum Chordata; class Mammalia; order Artiodactyla; family Balaenopteridae; genus Balaenoptera; species Balaenoptera musculus. Next base: position 39,673,450 of record NC_045798.1, on the reverse strand, counting down.
TAAATATGTGCAGATGCTGCCCGGAGATTCAATGGTGACATCCTATCAGGGACAGGTTTTGTTTTGTTTTCTTTTCGTTTCCCTGCTTTGCTTAGTGTCAAGGCAACTCGCTTTATGGTACACTGAGGAGGGGGGATGGGAGTAGGGTTACCTCTGGTTCACCTTTGGAATTCCCAGCCTAATGTGAGAAAGGGTCCTATGAGATCCCCCACTCTACCTTGAATGAATCCTGGCCTTTGCATTCTGTCTTCATTCTGAGACTCTATTAAAACCATAGCCAAGGCAATTTAACCTGATCAACAAAGATGTTCATGGCAAAAGCTAATCACTCGGTAGCTCCTTGTTATATGTCAGCTTTTCAGTGCTTTTAAGAAGAATCTTATTCAATACTTTATTCAATTTTTCATTGTTTTCAGTGGAAAGGTTAATCTAAATAACAAAGTCTACTGTTACCAGAAATGGAATAATGCCTATTGATTTTTCTTACAAGCGTTAGAAGCAGCTTATTTAGTTTTTAAAAATCCTTATCTTTATTGGCCTCACATTCCATTTACAGATTTTTTTTTTAAAGGGAGAATTGAAGTTTTTGCTTTAAATCTTCCTGTTTAAGAATATGATATGCCTTTCTATTTCTTGAAATCTTTTGATTCTCAATAGCATTTCAAAGTTGTCTTCTATATCATTTATATTTTTTGTTAAATTTTAACTTTTTGATTAAACATGCCTAAGCACTTCTTTCTTTTCATTATATTAATATAAATACTAAACCTTTAAATTTTACTGAGTTCTGCTTTAGTTCTGTCCTGTAGGTTCTGCTGTACACTAACTTAACTATTTTTATTTTTTAAAATATTATTCAGATATATCCCTGATGGTAGAGTTATACAAGAAAGAGTATTTTGGCATTTCCAGGTAGAAGGGTTTTTCTTTTTTCCCCTAATTTTATTATTAATTTTTAAGTAATTGCTTTGTGATCAGAGAAGGTTTTCTGTTAGTCACTCTAATTTTTGGAATTTACTGAAGTTTCTTTGTGGCCTTGTAAACATAGTCAATTTTTTGACTATTCAAAGAGTACTTAGAAAAGGATATTATCAAGGTATAGAGTTCTATGTGTTTCAAGTATATTTACTTTACAATTACATTAGTTTATATGGATTAGCACTGAAAAGCATAGTAAAAGGGAACTAAAGTATCATACATGGGACTTAAATTTTTCTCAGTTTTTGTATATTTGGCATGTTTCAGTTTGGTCTTCTGCTTTTTGACTTGGAAATGGTTTGCTGGGTATAAAATTCTTTGGTCATGCATTGTAGACGAATCTCTTCTAGCTCTTCTGAGTGTTGTGGTGAAACCTAAGACCAGCTTGAATTTTTTCAAGTCTCTTTACAGGTGACTTGATGTTACTATCAGAAAGCCCAAAGGATTCTTTTGTATCTTTAAAGTCCAATAGCTTCTCTAGGATATGTCTCATAGTTCATCATTCTGTGTTAATTTTTCCTGCAACAGAGTAGCCCCTTTCAATCTGAATTATCCAGTCATTTATACATGGAAAGTGTTAAAATTTTTTTTATTAAAATATTATTCCTGTCCCACACTTTCTGTATTCTTTTTCAAGTATATTTTATCTACTATCTGCCCTTCATAGCTATCTCCTTCCTGCTAACCCTTTATAAATCTTTGTTCATTTCCATTTAATTTCATTCATTTTCCTCACTCCCATCCTGTGAGTACTTGGTGTGTTTCCAGCTGAACTGATCTTTTTTCTGCTGCTTCCATTGTGGTCTTTATTTCTAAGTCACCTTCTTTGCTAAGTTCTGCCAGTGCTTGTTTCACCTCCTTTTGTCTTACTAAGCATTTTCTGAACTATTATCTGTCTTTTATTTTGTTTTTAGTTTTACTTGAGCTTCTATTTTTTAAAGATGATTGCCTCACTAGGTTTATTTTTTTTTTCTTATTAAATTCATGACAGTATATTGGGTCACAAATTTCATCTGTTTTGTGGCACTATTTTTCTAGTGAATCTTTTTCAACTCTTACTCATTTGTTTTTCTAGTTTCTTTATCCTTTCTCCATATATAGATACCATGCTAGTTCCTTTTTGATTACTCATCTTAAGTGAGGTGAGGCTTTCTGAATCAGCTGTTTGCAAGAAATTTAAGTTGGGGGAGGCCCATGGCTATAATTGAAGCTAACAGGAAATCTCCTTAAACATAAGGTTTTATGGATGAGAGACAACTTTTAGTTGTCAGCTTTTCATTTCTCCTCCTGCAGCTGCAGGGCTGCACTCAAGGAAATCTTTCTCCTTCCCCTGACTCACCAACACGCTAAATGATGACTTTTTCATTATTACTGAGTATCTGAGTCGTCAGATTGCTCAGTTTTCTGGAACTCTGGTCACATGGCCCTCCCTTTAGAATAGTGATGCTCCAAAATAAAGGGCTACAGTTGATCTGCTAGTGGCACCATCATCACTACTGTTATTGAACTCTGTAACCTCAACCACCTTCTTCAATCCAGCTTCAAGACTAGGACATGGAACATAAGAAAGTGTGAAGTAATTTCCAGAATGGGATGACTTCTGTGAAGGGTAAGGTCCTGATTGAATGGCCATCAGCATATCTGAAGGCATAAATTCTCTAAGTCAAGAAGTCACCTATTGCCCTTAAAAAATATCTTATCACATTTCAGTTATATCATCTGGGAAGACAGATTATCCTGGAAAATAAAAGACACCAACCGCTGCTAAAGCTAGGATTTTCAGGAATAAAAGCAGGAGCACACCTCAGGCAAGAGCAACAAAAGCAAAAAATAAACAAACGAGACTACATCAAACTAAAAAGCTTTTGCACAACAAAGGAAACCATCAGCAAAACAAAAAGGCAACCTAGTGAATGGGAGAAGATATTTGCAAATGATATCTCCAATAAGGGGTTAATATCCAAAATATATAAAGAACTCACACAACCCAATATCAAAAACACAAATGATCCAGTTAAAAATGGGCAGAGGACCTGAACAGACATTCCCAAGGAAGACAGATAGATGACCAACAGACACATGAAATGATGTTCAACATCACTAATCATCTGGGAAATTCAAATCAAAACCACACCTGTCAGAATGACTATTATCAAAAAGACAACAAAAAACAAGCATTGGTGAGGATGTGGAGAAAAAGGAATCATCGTGCCCTATTGGTGGGAATGTAAATTGGTGCAGCCACTATGGAAAACAGTATGGAGGTTCCTCAAAAAATTAAAAATAGAACTACCATATAATCCAGCAATCCTACTCCTGTGTATTTATCAAAAAGAATTGAAATCAGGATCTCAAATAGATGTTAGCACTCCCATTTTCATTGCAGCACTATTCACAGGAGCCAAGATGTGGAAACGAGCTAAATGCCCATCGATAGATGAATGGATAAAGAAAATGTGTCTGTACATGTAATAGAATGCTAAATAGCCTTTACGAAAAAGAAGATAATTCTGCGATACGCAACAACATGGATGAACCTTGAGGATATTATGCTAAGTGAAATAAGCCATCACAGAAAGACAAATATTGCATTATTCCTCTTATGCATTCTTTATAACAACTCTACAAAGCATGTGTGATTATCCAACATTTTGCAAATGTAGTACTTAAGGCTCACAGGGTAAGAAACTTGACAGAGTCATCCAGTGAGCAAGGTCCAAAGCTGGGATTCAAACACAGGTCCCCAAATCTTCTTTGCCATGTTCTTTAGAGGCTCAGGCAAGAGCTGGTGCTTCTGAGGAGAGGAGAATGGGCAGAGCCTAAGATCCTGCAGGGAGGCAGGCCTGATCCTGAGAAGGGGCCCAGGTCTCAGGGGGAGACTTGCCCAGGGAACTCACAATGCTGTGAGCTCCATACCTCCCTCCTCCAGCCAGCAATTTCCAACGCCACCAGACAGCTGTTTGAAATACTACAGCTCCAATCCCCATGACCCTCTTGGAATTCTTCCACCATCCCCACAGCCTCAAAGTCCCAGTATGGGAAATTGTGCTTCAGAGGGATGTTATGAATATTAAGGAACAAGTGATTATAAATCTTTTGGCAAACAGACAGTCCTATAGAAATGTTAAATAACCGTATGTTCCCATTTAACTTCATTTATAGTGTTTGGTTGAAACTAAGACATTCTGCCTCTTGTTTAGGACTTACACTCTTCAGTATTTGTAAAAAAGTCATTAGCCACCTCTTACGTAAGGCTTAGGGAAATTCTCTTCATCTTCATGCCATCTGCACCAGAGGACTTTCTTTTAGGGGGTGGGAGGTGGGAGGGGGGTGGAGGGTTGGTCTGCTCTGAATGCCTTGTAGTTGGCTGGGTCTGTTACAAATCATCTCTTAATTATGTGACTTTACTCGGGTCAAAAGGCTTCATCAACTCACTGACTCTCCAAGGGCATTTCCAGGTCATTAAAAAATCTAAGTTCTGTACAGTCAGCCTTCATCTTGGACAACAGATAAGACTCCACATGATTCCCTTCCACGTGTTTCCATTTGTTGTGTGACAGCATCCTCCTCCCACCCCCGAATTAGTGTACACATCTCCAAAATCCAATTATCCATAAAAACGTGGGACCTGTATCTGGATAAATGATATCCATAAGTGTTCCAAGAAACTTTAACCTGAACTACTTCATAATAATTAATAGTTCTAAATTAATCTAGAGAGCCTTTCACTAGAGTTGCCAAAAAGGAACTTGACTACTTTGAGAGCCTTTACTCCGCTCTCATCCCACGCTTCCACGGAAGTTCCAAAGAGACGTAGCGGAAAGGTGACGGCCATAGGAGAACGAGATGAAATGAGTCTCTGGTTCTCTGCAGGCTGGACAGTCCACCTTCCACTTCCCTGAGCTGGAGTCTAGAATCCCTCTAGATTCTTCCTACCGTTGGGGGTACCTCTGTTTTTCCTCTCTCCTCGGTGGAGTTAATCAGTACTTTCCACTGCTCTAGAATCGCCCTTCGACATCGACTGTTCCACTATTCGTGGAGGCCATCGGATGGACCACGGTCTTCTGTGGCTTCATCTCCTCCTCACTTTGACACAATCTTCAAAGTCTGTCTGCACTCAGTGACCAAGTCCCTCTCTCTGGCCTGATTATAGCCCCCAGGCACCAAATACAAAATTTCTGGGGATCTGGGGTTCAGAAATGCCTCACCAGACTCTTCTTCTGCATCTTTAGTAAACTGAGTACTAAGACGTTTTAAAGCACTGAGGTCTTCATTTACACCCTTTAAATATCTGTAGACAGTTATCATGGCCCTCAGTCAAGCATCACACTTACCCAGCTCTGCCCTCTCTCAGAAAATGTATGGGAGCAGCATTTGTGCTGTTTCAGAAGATATTTGATGCATCAAACAGACTCTGACTCCCTCGTTATCAGAGACAGGTGAACTGTCTCTACCTCGCACACAGGGAAGCTTCTCCTCCTTTTCGTAGGAACTTCCCATGCAGCCTACAAACACTGGGGATGTGGTCAAATGGCTATCAGTAAATAACCTTTTATTGAGCAGATTTTCATAGTGGTAAGAGTCTTCTCTTCCCTTTTTCTCTAAACTGCTTTTCCTCCTCTATTTCTGTTTGCTCTTATCTTCTAGTAAAATGTGTGAATCTGTACTTTGTAGCCAACTTGGAACAGATTTCACTATGCATTCTTGAAGGACAGCGATTATAATAGTAATCGCTGGTGTGTGTGGGGGGGGGTAGGGTGTGCCAAATAAGTGAGTGAGTGAATGAGTGGATAAATAAATACCTGAACAAATGAATACAATTGCAAAAAGGAATCATCAGGAAATAGGAGATAACATAAAAAGAAGGAAGAAAATCTGTTTACATTTCTACATTCACTACTGATGTTGTACTGTGACTGAAATAGTAAATCCTAAGAAAACTGTGATGACTGAGAAAGGCACATAGCAATTTGCTGGCTTTGGCGACAGACAGCCTTAAACTTGAATCCCGACCCCACCACTCATGAGCCTCCTAAACCTCTCCAGGCCTCAGTTTTCTCTTCTTTCTGAGGCCGGTCGAAACAGCCATCATACCCATGTCACTGAATTCACAGTAGAAGTATGTCATAAAGCACTTGCCACTGTACCTCGCACAGGGAGTGCTTAACAAATGTTGTAATTACCTCTGGATGACTTTCTAGCAAGTGTTAAAGACATTTCTTCTTTTTGCTAAACATACGATATTCGTTCCATGGATCTATTCTCTCATATCTTCTAATTCTCGTCTCCTGTTTTTAAATTCTTCATGTTTATTTTACTGAAGTAATTCCCATACTCTTTTTAGATTAGGATTTAGTAAGTAATGCCTTTGCTGTGTCTTGACCAGCTTTTGGAGGACAAGGTCAAAGACCAAGGTGGTGTTGGCCCCGTCCCCAGCTGTACGCTGAGTCCTCTAGTAGTCCCACCCTTCCCATTTTTGATGATGCAACTGCACTGGAGCATAAAATAAAGGAGAGTGCTCCGGCAAGCAGAGAAATGTCTCTCAACATAAATCAGAAGGAGGAGAAAGGCAAATGAGCATTTTTCAAATTCTAAAGGTATTGTTTGAATGGTCTCTCTTCCAGAATTTCTTATCTGAAGTTGGAAAATAGATTCTTGGAATCCTGTCTGCCATTAAAACTTGGAAGTTTTGCAAGCACCCCAACAGGGCCGGCATCTTAGACGTGGTGCCGCCATGTTGCCTGTAAACTCAATCCAGGTCCCATTCTGTTAGTCCCCTCAAAGCAAAACTGCACAACTGGGATTATCCTGGACACTATCACAACTGACAAGTGAGTCAAGAAGAGAAAAAGGAGCCAGAAGTGAGTTTGCTGTGAGTGGGAAAGGAGGGAGCAGCAAGGCAATTTAGCTGAGAGACTTGGGGACTGAGGGCTTCATATGATTAAGAAAATAATGAATCCCCAAGTTAACAGCTGTTGGCCAGGGAGACCTCAAAATGCCATTTTTATTTAGGGTTCAGTTGTCTTTGCAGATGGGGATGTTCATGCAAGATGGGCTGCTTGGTGTGACTGAAGCAGAGGACACCGAGTCCATGGATGGAAAAATTATGTGCCAGCCCCCATGGTCAGCTTTTGCAGGAATTGTCTCAGTTAGTCCTTACAAACCACCCATGAGTAAGGTGTTATGGCTATTTCCCATCTTACAGGAGGGGAAACTGAATGGAGAGACATGAAGTAACTTGACCAAGCTCATACAGGGTTGGGATTCCCACTCTGGCACAGGGACTCCTGGGCCATGCTCCTAACCACTGTGCCATCTGGCCTCTTTAGCAACCCGGAAAGAAGACACAGTGATATGTTAGAGGTATTTACCTAAGCCCTGTCCTAGGGCCGAGATACATCAGGGTTGCTGAAAGTGCATTTCCTACTTTAGCATGGCGGGTAGAAATGCGGGTATTCCAGTATGTTCATGGGGAAGAGGAGAGAGACTTGGTGAAGGATAGAATGTGGAGTGGTAAAGTGTGTATGTAGCACACAAGACACGTGTCCACGGGTTCGATCCCTGGTCCGGGAAGATCCCACATGCCGCGGAGCACCTAAGCCTGTGTGCCACAACTACGGAGCCTGCGCTCTGGAGCCCATGAGCCACAGCTACTGAGCCCACATGCCACAACTACTGAAGGCCGGGCGCCTAGAGCCCGTGCTCTGCAACAAGAGTATCCACTGCAATGAGAAGCCCACACACCGCAACAAAGAGTAGCCCCCGCTCACCGCAACTAGAGAAGCCCGCGCGCAGCAACAAAGACCCAATGCATCCAAAAATAAATAATAAATAAATAAATAAAATTAAGGACTTCAAAAAAAAAAAAACAAACACACACACACGTGCCCACACACACTCAGTCAGTGTCCACAAGAAGCCCCAGGCAAGATGGTGCTCAGTCCTTTTTACCAGTTTCCTCCTGCCCAATGCCGTGGGTAGCACACTCTTCTTTCCCTTACCATCCTCACATGTCTTACCCCCCAAAGCCTGACCACCCAGCTAGCATATTCCTTCCTATCATCTGGATATCCAGATTTCCAGTTGTAACCTGGATCTTCATTTCTCTTTGTTCTTTGAAAGCTGCAGACACAGAGACTTGCTGCTTACTTATTATATCCTTATGCTCAAAATCCTGGCTGAAATTGATAACACTGAAATTAAACCACAGTAGAAAAAGAACTTAACGTGAAATAAAAGTAGCACTTCTTTTTAAAAAAATTTTCATGAGCTTTTGTCTCATTCTGACTACTGGAAATGTCTTCCTGTGAAACTTATATATTTTCTGAGCTTAACAGTTCAGTCATTATGATCATTTTGCATTTTTACCTCTTCTAACTGGGTTTTTGCAACTCGGAGATCAAGTTTGTTGCATAACATTAACAGCTAATAAATTAGGCTCCCCTTTGCCATTTTCCTGAGCAGGGCTGATGGAGCCAAGACCTCATGGAATTTGGCGGGAACCTATTCCCAGGCTGATCCTCTCCTTGGCCTCTAAGGTCAGGATTCCGTGTCAGAGCTCTGCTGCTGCTAATGAGGGCGTGGATGTGAGAGTCGCCATGATATGGGTCCATAAGCTCGTCTCTGAAGCCCTCTGAACCAACGTGATTCAGAATTTTTTAGATTTCAGAGAAGAAATGTGCATATACTGTGTATCATGTAACATCTCCCACTGGGGTCTAGGACGGCACCACCAATCAAACACATTAATATTTCTGTAGGTAAATATATGAATATTCCCACTAAATGGGGTAAATGTGAAACATAAACAGTCTAGCATCAGGTCAGGTTAGCTTTGACTGTCATGACTTTCACGGTTGCCAGATGAGTTACCAAAGCCCTTTTGGTTTTCGGTTGTTTAGGATTGGGGATTTTGGGGGGAAGAGATTGTGGACCTGCAAATGCAAGTTGCTTCCTATTATCGAGCATTTGTTTGTAGGGTCTCATATAATCCCAACAGGAGCCTGCATAGGAAGGTACTGTTGTTCTAAGCATCCTGTCATAGATGAGGAAACTTCCAAGTGAAGAGTCTAGGAAAACGGCCTGACGTCTCAGAGCTAGAACGGGGGCTCAAAGCTGGCGTTATCTAAATCAGTGTGAGGCTGCCGCGAAGTTCTCCCCCTGAGAAAATTACCAGCTCGGAGGATTTTTCCTTAAGTGACAGCTTTCTGCCTCTCACGTCTCTGACAAGCAGGCCCCTGGCTCCTTGGCGAGAGCTCTGCTGTCCCCACAAAGCCTTAGCTCTTCGGGCAAGGCCTCTCCGTTCTCTTGCTCAAGATATTTTAAAAAGAGTTGAGTGGCCCAGACATGCTTGAAGCAGTCATTTCCTTCCCTTCTCCTTTATTAACGGCTTTATTTCTTTGACTCCGAGGCGCTGCCCTGAGGCACCGTGCAAGGCCTGTTTATTGCCTTTGGCTGACATCAGCTTTCTCCTCCTCCACCCACCACCTTATCTTCTCCCTGCCAGCAGGACTAACCTTTGTGCCTTTCCTCCTCTGGGCTTCCCTCTCCTGCTCTGCGTGTTTCTGGGCCGAGACTCTGCTCGCTCCCACAGCCCCCGGAGGGGGTTTCTGAGGGGGGTGAGCTCCCCAGCCCGTGGAATTGCGCCTGCTCCTGGCCCCCTCCTTCTGCAAAGGGCCTGGCTGTGGGAGAGTCACAATCTGGACTGAAAATGTTCAAGCTCTGTGTGAAAAAGCTGATCGTCTTCAATGTTCTTCTGCATTTCGTCTTTTCCCAGGGCGCACTCTGGCACGCACACTCTCAGCAGGCAGGGCCTGGGGCTGGGGCTCTTCTTATTGGAAACCCAGTGCAGGATCGCGTGTCCCTGGGCAGCTGTTGGCTGCTTTGTGAGGACGGTGCTTGTGAGTTGACACCAAGGGAACATGCAGCAGATCAAGCTTCTGTTCTCCCAGCCCTTTCTGAAGGAGCCCCTGGGTTTTTAGGCAAGACTGGCCAAGGCTGGGGCTGATACGCTCTGCAGTTCACCGCTCGCCCGTTGGGTGACCACCCCAAGCAAGCTTGCTCTTAACCTCTTTTTCTTTCACATCCTCACCTGTAAAACAGGACTCATGAGAATACCACTCCACTTCAGGCACCAGTTCCAACGTGACACCAGTGTGTCACGCACCAGTGTGTGTCACCAATGTGACACCAGTTTCACACCACCAAGCAATTCTCTCACCCCAGTTGAGTGTCCTGCAATCCAGTTCAGTTCTCACCCTGTCCACTTGGAGACAGCATCAGATCCCACAGGTTAAGGGTTCAGTTCTAACAAGACTCCTATTCAGATGCCAATGCAAGTCCTGGTTGTCACCTGTGCTTCTGACCTGTCGAAGCTGTCGATCAGAGGCTCCCAAGACCCCTATCCCTGGGTTCGATTAATTTGCTAGAGGAACTCACAGAACTCAGAGAAACATTTACTTACATTTACCGGTTTATTATAAAAGGATATAACTCGGGGCAAGGTATATGGGAAGGGGCACAGAGCTTCTACCATCTCTGAGCTTGATCCTCTACCGAAATCTCCGTGTGTTCACCAATCCAGAAACTCTCTGAGCCCCATCCTTTCAGGTTTTTATGAAGGCATGATCGGTGAAATCATTGGCCACTGGTGATTGATTCAACCTCTAGCCTGTCTCTGTTCTGTGGAGGCCTGGGGTGGGACTGAAAGTTCCAATCTTCTAAGCCTGTGGTTGGTTCCCCAGGCAACCAGCCCCCCGCCCCCCCCCACCCAGATTACTGAGAGACTTTCAAAGAGTCACTTTATGAACATAACAAAAGAGTTTTCCCACTCTTATCACTTAGGAAATCCTAAGTGTTTTAGGACCTCTGTGCCTGGAACATGGACTGAAACCAAATATATATTTATTATAAATCACAACATCACAGTCACCAAACCCATTGACTTGTTATGAGGAGTAAGTCAATTAAATGAGCAAATGTGTGTAGAGCCTTCCACACGCCGTCAGCTCTCTGGACAGAGTCCCTCACCACCCCCAACCCCAACAGGAAGTCCTAAGGCCACCAAGGCTTACAAGTGCTAACGTTAAGATTGTTATCTCCCACTAGTTTCTGCACCTTCACTATTGCTACGCTACTGGCTCCCTTATTTCCTAGAATCTTGAACACCATTCATTTCAGAGCTGACAGGAGCATCAGTCATTCTTTAGTTGCTTCATTTTACAGCTAAGGAAAGACAATTCCATGAACTTGCCCAGGGTGGGACTCCCCTCGCCACACACACACACACACACACACACACACACACACATAGATAGGGCTGAAACTAAAACCCAAGGATGGGGATTCCTAGTTGGTGCTCTGTACTAGGGTGACCAATCATCCTGATTGGCTAGGGACTCTTCCAGTTTTAGCACCAAAAGTTCCTCTTCTTAGAAAACGCTCAGCGCAGGTGGTCCCCCTAACCCTGTGGTATTCATGAGCCTTGTTGCTTTATTCATCAAAACAGTATGTTTGTTGTCTGCACAACTGTTTACAGCGGGGGGAAAAAAACCTTCAAATGCCAGTTCTCCATATAGGCAATATTTTAAGCCACTGAATCCTAATGTTTTATAAAATAAGCATTTTCAGTTAGCCATGCTGTTTGTTTTTACTTACCTTCTGTGTCATAGCTCATTAGGTTACTTCAAACCAAATGAGCAATCTGATGCACTTTCAAATTGACTAAGGATTAGCTCAATGCTGTTAATAAAAAAAAAAAAAAAGTCCATCAAGTTCTAACTTTTGAGAGTAGCTTACAATCCATCAGACTTAATCCCCAAGTTTGAAAAATTTTGGCCTTCTGGAAACCATTATAAGCAGGTTTTGTTGCAAACACACCAGTGGAGTAGAAATGCTATGCAAACTAAAACGTTAAATGATGTTATTAATCCAAATATGTTACCACAGTGGCTGTTTCTTTTGGAAGAGAGTGGGTAAATCCAAGACTTCACTTGGCCTGAAATTTGCAAGAACTCAAGAAAAGCAGTTAGGGCTCCCATCAGTTTAATCTATAGTAAATATTTATTGCATGCTCAATATATGCTTGTCACAGGTGTTGGCTATTGAAGTAAATTATATTAAATAAGACAGAAAATGGCTGCTGTCTTCATGGAGTCTAGTGTAGGGAAAAAGAGAAACTAATATAATTACACAAATAAGAATGGAATTGTATTTGTGATAAGTGCAATGAAGTCGAGTGCTGGGTGCTCTGGGAACGTTACACAGGGCACCAAATCTAAACTGAGGAAGTGACATTTAAGCTGAAATCTGAAGGATAAGTTAGCCAGGCTCCGACTTGGGGAAGTAGCATTTCAGGTGGGGAGACCAGCATGAGCAAAGGCCCTGTGGTGGGAAAAGGGTTTGGCGTATACTAAGATACTGAAAGAAAGTCAATGGGCCACTGACTTGATAGGCACAGGAATATTTCCATGACTACAATGGATGATAACAATATTTTTTGCAAACTCTGCCAGCAATCAGAACCTCTTTAGCAGTTCCACCATGCCACACTTGCACCAAGAGCTTCTAGTCAGCTGTAGTGATGTCATAGCATCACCATTCCTGAAGGAAACCTTGACATCTGTCAACATCCTCAAGCTGTGACTGGGGCTCAAAGTGTGGATGAGGTTTGCCAAAATGCACACAACCAGTTAGAGGCAGAGTGGGAATTACAAACGAGATCCTTTGATCCTAAGTCCCAAATCCTTTCCACAGCATCCTTATTACCCCCCATCTTAAGATGAAATTTTTCTTCTTCAGTCCTTCACCCCCAGCGTCCTTTTGAGTTTGCCAACCAAGAGTGGCTTCTTCCCTGTCCCTCAGTACCATCAGAGCCTGCTAGCAGCGCTCTGCCTTCACTGCCTGAGATGCTACCCCTCACACTAGTCAGCAGGACCCCAGCACCTACAGGGGAGTTTGTGAGTGTCTCCAATGGGGGTCTCAAAAGAAGTTCTTGCACGGTCACCATCCTTGGTTCTCCTTCCTGTCTAGTATTTGAAGGCCACTGTGCATTTTGTCAACAGTAACCATAATGGGAGTTATCTTAAACCTGTCTGCTTTGAAAATCACTCACTGCCTCACCATCCCCTGTGTCTCTGCTTCTCATTAGAGCGTAGAGTCAGCATTCATCCTCACCTTTTGCCATGAGTCATCCAACCAGAAAGTTATCAAGCACTATGTTAGGAAAGATCCTCGTCATTCACTCTTGCAGAATAGATGGCAGGAAAACCCCACAGACACTCAGGCTAGATCACTCAGGAGACTGTGTAGCAGATTTTTTTTTTTCCAATGAACACAAGGAAAGAATAATCATTTCTTTGATCCTGATGTATCCCTGCAAGGAAACATTGGTACACGTTGTCACCTCTGGGAGAGACAGATGGGGGCCACTGTAGTCTCCTGGTTGGAAAGGGCTGCCTGCCAAAGTTTCTTAGGAATATGTGTCACTTTGTGGTATCCCTATTTTCCTCCCCAGTGAAATAATAATTTGGCAGAGTTTGAGGTGAAGAAGGTAAATCAATACCAGATTGTAGAACTTACAAAAGTGTTCCACTAGTTCATCAAGCAGTGTTTAAGAGCTTGAGAACTTCCCAGGGAAAGAAACTCCCCTGTATTGGAGAATTTTTTGATTTGGGAAGTCAACGAGGATCCCGATTTTCTTGTCAAGTAAAGAAAAGCCAGAGAGAGCAAGAATGGTTTCTAATCTTCAAGGTGGTTGTGTAGATGCTACGGAAGTGAGAAGAACACTTCTGTAAAACGGTGCTTTTGAAGTTCCTCTTTCAGCAATCATTCAATATTGAATGATTCCATTGAATGGAGTCTCCAGACTCCAGCCACGCTGGGTCTGGAGAGGCAGAGCCTTGGTAGAATTTCATTATAAACCTCTGAGATGGAGGTCAGGTTGAGTAGCTTATTGTCACTAACACATTCTTAATAAACTGTTAGCTAAGAATCATTTCTAAATTTAGGATCAATTTGCCTTAAACTATCAAAATAACAAGTTGGTGCCCATATAACATGGCTTCTTATTGAAAAGAGAGACTACACCTTTGCAGGGCTGAATTTAATTTCCAAGATGAGACAGAACTGTGAACATAAACAACTGCTATTAAGAAATGAGGTACATCGTAATTTTGAGGAATTTTGGAATAATCCTTGTGGGAGAGTTGTATGACATTCATCTTGCAGTGACATGAATATCTAGAAAGTTAATTAACCTAAGTGTTGTAATGCAAGTTGAGGAAAGGCAGCAAAGGTCTACTATTGGAAAGGAAATTGGTTGGGCCATATTTACAATTGTAGATTGTCAGTGGCTACACAGAGAAACCTGGCCTGAGAATTGAATGCATCTCAGACTCTGGGACATCTAGCATGAGGGACCGCCACCCAGAAATGTCCAGCAGAGTCCTCTGACGACTGAAAGAGAGATTTACCAGGACTGACGTTTCTGCAATTATTCTCATTTATTTTCTTCATTCTCATTATCTCTCTCTCTCCTCCCCATACTTGTCACCTTCAGAAAATATTTAGAAGCCACTGGTTTTCTATAGATGACTGCAAATATAAAGTTGCCTCCCTCCGAAATAATATGTTGAAAAAGAATTTTTAAAGGACTTTAAAAGACATTCATTCTTCATGAATGACATTTATTCTTTTGAGCACCGTTCTTTTGAGCCCAAACACTAGTGTAAAAGAAAATGATCCCCTGAATGGTGAAACCTGAAATTCTCTCCTTCCAGAGAGGAATGATCGAGGATCTCCAGGGTTAGAACCATCACAACTTGGGGTTTATCTAGTCCACCAACTGCCTTTTGGGGTCAAAACCATTCCTCAAGATCAGAACCTTCTCATGATGGGATTTCCTGAGAAAGGTACATTTTGATTTTTTTTTTTTTTTTTTTTTTTTTTACTGCTGTGGCTTTTCTCATTGTTTGTTGTATGTTAGTATGTTGGTTTTGTTTTTTCCTGTCCAAGCCCTAAAAACCAATAAGTCATCTCAAGAAAATAATAAAACCCACCATTGACAACATCTTCCATATCTTTCTAGTCTCTTCTACCACCCAAATACCCAGCTTCACCATACTTCTTACCATATACCAATTGGGCCTGGCATGATTTACCTTTGCTCTGTAGTTCCGTCCGCCTGAAGGCAGTCCCCACCTCTATCTCCAACCTGACTTTTCTGTTCCCCAGGCCCCTGCTGACTTGCCATTTCCTCCATTTCCTCATCCTCACAGTTTTGAAGAATCAATCTTTTGATGTGGTTTTAATTTACATTTTCATAACTACTAGTGGGATAGGACGTTTTCATTGCCACTTTGATCTTTCTTCTGTAATATATAGAATACCTCTTCATGTCCTTTGCACAATCTACTATTGAACATTTGTCTACTGTAATACTTTTAAAGTTTCTTTTTCATTAAAGATATTGATCCTTTCCCCATTATGAAAGTTGCAGTGATCCTTGAGTTTTTTGTTCACCTTTCATTTTTGTTTTCAGTGCTTTTGAAGTGCATTTATTTTTGTGTTGTCATTTTTAAACTGTATGGCTTCTGCCTTTGATGCCCTTTGCATTCATTTATATTTTCTTCTAGAATTTTTATGGTTCACTTCTTTACATTTAGATGCTAACTCATCTGGAACTTATTTTGGTGTATGGTTTAAGGAAGAGATTAAATCTATTTCCTGCCAAATGTATAACCAAATACCCCAACACAATTTATTGAATAAACTATTCTTTCCACACTGATTTATGATACCAACTTTATTATATACTAAATATACATGTATGTGTGTGTATGATTTTTAACTCTACTCTGTACTATTATTTTATTATTTTAGTTTATAATTATTTTTAATGTTTAGTATTATTACATACTTATTCTTCAAATTGCATCTTATTTTTAAAGATTAACTTTAAAATTATTTTTTCAAGTTCCTCCTGCAATTTCATGAAATTTTAGCATAATTTTATTGTATTAATTTAATTGTATTGTTAAATATATGTATAATATACTTATATATGTGTATATGTAAAGACATGTATTTAAGCTTTTTCTTTTTACAAACAATATCTTATTTGTTCTTCAGTCAGCAAGTGACGATTTTTATCATGATTTTTTAGATGAATTAACTGAACCTCAGAAACTAATTTTGTAAGAAACTGCCAAACTATCTTCCAAAGTGGCTGTACCATTTTGCATTTCCACCAGCAGTGAATGAGGGTTCCTGCTGCTTCATATGGTCACCATCATTTGGTGTCATCAGTGTGGTGGATTTTGGCCATCCTAATAGGTGTGTAGTGGTATCTCTTTGTTGTTTTATTTATTTGTTTTTCTTGTTTTAATTTGTGATTCTTTAATGACATATGATGCCGAACATGTTTTCATATGCTTATTTGCATCTGCATATCTTCTTTTCTGAGATACCTGTTCAGATCTTTTGCCCAGTTTTAAACTGGGCTACATGTTTTCGTATTGTTGAGTTTTACAAGTTCTTTGTATATTTTGGATAATAGTCCTTTATCAAACATGTCTTTGAAAATACTTTCTCCCAGTCTGTGGCTTGGGCTCTCATCCTCTTGACAGAACCTTTTTCAAAGAAGAAATGTTTAATTTTAATGAAGTCCAGCTTATCATTTATTTCTTTTATGCATTGTTCCTGTAGTGTTGTATCTGAAAAGTCATCACCAAACCCGAGGTCATCCAGATTTTCTCCTGCATTACCTTCTAGACGTTTTATAGCTTTTAATTTTACATTTAGGCCTGTGATCCACTTTGAGTAATTTTTTTGAAAGGTGTAAAGTCTGTTTCTAGATTCTTTTTTTTTTTTTGCATAAGAATGTCCAATTGTTTTAGCATCATTTGTTGAAAAGACTATCTTTGCTCCACTGTATTGCCTTTGCTCCTATGTCAAAGATCAGTTGACTATATTTGTGTGGGTCAGTTTCTGGGCTCTTTGTTTTTTTTGGGTTTCTTTCAGTTGCTTTATTTGTCTATTCTTTCATCAATACCGTATTGCCTTGATTACTGTGGCTTAAATCAGAAAGCATTGGCCAGGAGTTCGGAAAGGGACAGAGGCACAGATGGCCCAGGTTGAGGTGGCATTCACCCACAGACATGCATGAAGGTGGGGCACCAGATCACATTTTGCAGAACTCTAATGCAATATCACAACCAGAATATTGACGTTGATTGGTTCAAGATGGCAGAGTAGAAGGACATGCGCTCACTCCCTCTTACGAGAGCACCAGAATCACAACTAATTGCTGAACAATCATCGACAGGAAGACACTGG
This sequence comes from Balaenoptera musculus, assembly GCF_009873245.2. Classification (NCBI taxonomy): domain Eukaryota; kingdom Metazoa; phylum Chordata; class Mammalia; order Artiodactyla; family Balaenopteridae; genus Balaenoptera; species Balaenoptera musculus. The sequence continues at coordinate 39,656,137 of NC_045798.1, read as the reverse complement.
AACTCACCAAAAAAGACACCCCACGTTCAAAGACAAAGGAGAAGCCACAATGAGATGGTAGGAAGGGCGCAATCACAATAAAATCAAATCCCATAACTTCTGGGTGGGTGACTCACAAACTGCAGAACACTTATACCACAGAAGTCCACCCACTGGAGTGAAGGTTCTGAGCCCTACGTCAGGCTTCCCAACCTGGGTGTCCAGCAACAGGAGGAGGAATTCCTAGAGAATTAGACTTTGAAGGCTAGCAGGATTTGATTGCAGGACTTTGACAGGACTGTGGAAAACAGAGACTCCACTCTTGGAGGGCACACACAAAGTAATGTGCACATCGGGAGCCAGGGGAAGGAGCAGTGACCCCATAGGAGATTGAACCAGACCTACCTGTTAGTGTTGGAGGGTCTCCTGCAGAGGCAGGGGGTGGCTATGGCTCACTGTGGGGACAAGGACAATGGCAGCAGAAGTTCTGGGAAGTATTCTTTGGCATGAGCCCTCCCTGATTCCACCATTAGCCGCAACAAAGAGCCTGGTAGGCTCCAGTGCTGGGTCACCTCAGGCCAAACAACCAACAGGGAGGGAACCCAGCCCCACCAATCAACAGACAACTGGGTTAAAGTTTTACTGAGCTCTGCCCACCAGAGCAGCACCCAGCTCTACCCACCACCAGTCCCTCCCATCAGGAAGCTTGCACAAGCCTCTTAGATAGCCTTATCCACCAGAGGGCAGACAGCAGAAGCAAGAAGAACTACAATCCTGCAGCCTGTGGAAGGAAAACCACATTCACAGAAAGATAGACAAAAAGAAAAGGCAGAGGACTTTGTACCAGATGAAGGAACAAGATAAAACCCCAGAAAAACAACTAAATGAAGTGGAGATAGGCAACCTTCCAGAAAAAGAATTCAGAATAACGAGGGTGAAGATGATCCAGGAATGGAGGCAAAGATCGAGAAGATGCAAAAAATGTTTAACAGACCTAGAAGAACTAAAGAACAAACGCCTAGAAGAATTAAAGAACAAACAAACATAGATGAACAGTACAATAACTGAAATGAAAAATATACTAGAAGGAATCAATAGCAGAATAACTGAGGTAGAAGAACGGTTAAGTGACCTGGAAGACAGAATGGTGGAATTCACTGCCGCAGAACAGAATAAAGAGAAAAGAATGGAAAGAAATAAAGACAGCCTAAGAGACCTTTGAGACAACATTAAATGCAACAACATACACATTATAGGGGTCCCAGAAGGAGAAGAGAGAGAGAAAGGACCCGAGAAAATATTTGAAGAGATTATAGTCAAAAACTTCCCTAACATGGGAAAGGAAATAGCCACCCAAGTCCAGGAAGTGCAGAGAGTCCCATACAGGATAAACCCAAGGAGAAACATGCCGAGACACATAGTAATCAAACTGACAAAAATTAAAGACAAAGAAAAATTATTGAACGCAACAAGGGAAAAACGACAAATAACATACAAAGGAACTCCCATAAGGTTAACAGCTGATTTCTCAGCGGAAATTCTTCAAGACAGAAGGGAGTGGCGCAATATATGTAAAGTGATGAAAGGGAAGAACCTACAGCCAAGATTACTCTACCCGGCAAAGATCTCATTCAGATTCGACAGAGAAATCAAAAGCTTTACAGACAAGCAAAAGCTAAGAGACTTCAGCACCACCAAACCAGCTCTACAACAAATGCTAAAGGAACTTCTCTAAGTGGGAAACACAAAAGAAGAAAAGGACCTACAAAAACAAACCCATAACAATTAAGAAAATGGTAATAGGAACATACGTACTTATAATTACCTTAAACGTGAATGGATTAAATGCGCCAACCAAAAGACACAGGGTCGCTGAATGGATACAAAAACAAGACCCATATATATATTGTCTACAAGAGACCCATTTCAGACCTAGGGACACATACAGACTGAAAGTGCGGGGATGGAAAAAGATATTCCATGCAAATGGAAATCAAAAGAAAGCTAGAGTAGCAATACTCATATCAGATAAAATAGACTTTAAATTTAAAATGTTACAAGAGACAAGGAAGGACACTACATAATGATCAAGGGATCAATACAAGAAGAAGATATAACAATTATAAATATATATGCACCCAACATAGGAGCACCTCAATACATAAGGCAACTGCTAACAGCTTTAAAAGAGGAAATCAACAGTAACACAGTAATAGTGGGGGAGTTTAATAGCTCACTTACACCAATGGACAGATCATCCAGACAGAAAATTAATAAGGAAACACAAGCTTTAAATGACACAGTAGACCAGATAGATTTAATTGATATTTATAGGACATTCCATCCCAAAACAGCAGATTACACTTTCTTCTCAAGTGCACATGGAACATTCTCCAGTATAGATCAAATCTTGGGTCACAAATCAAGCCTTGGTAAATTTAAGAAAATTGAAATCATATCAAGCATCTTTTCTGACCACAATGCTATGAGAGTAGAAATCAATTACAGGGAAAAAATCGTAAAAAATACAAACACATGGAGGCAAAACAATACGTTACTAAATAACCAAGAGATCACTGGAGAAATCAAAGAGGAAATCAAAAAATACCTAGAGACAAATGACAATGAAAACATGACGATCCAAAACCTATGGGATGCAGCAAAAGCAGTTCTAGGAGGGAAGTTTATAGCAATACAAGCCGACCTCAAGAAACAAGAAAAATCTCAAATAAACAATCTAACCTTACACCTAAAGGAACTAGAGGAAGAAGAACAAACAAAACCCAAAGTTAGTAGAAGGAAAGAAATCATAAAGATCAGAGCAGAAATAAATGAAATAGAAACAAAGAAAACAATAGCAAAGATCAATAAAAGCTGGTTCTTTGAGAAGATAAACAAAATTGATAAACCTTTAGCCAGACTCATCAAGAAACAGAGGGAGAGGACTCAAATCAATAAAATTAGAAATGAAAAAGGAGAAGTTACAACAGACACTGCAAAAATACAAAGCATCATGAGAGACTACTACAAGCAACTCTATGCCAATAAAATGCACAACCAGGAGGAAATGGACGAATTCTTAAAAAGGTACAACCTTCCAAGACTGAACTAGGAAGAAATAGAAATATGAACAGACCAATCACAAGTAATGAAATTGAAACTGTGATTAAAAATCTTCCAACAAACAAAAGTCCAGGACCAGATGGCTTCACAGGTGAATTCTATGACACATTTAGAGAAGAGCTAGCACCCATCCTTCTCAAACTCTTCCAAAAAATTGCAGAGGAAGGAACACTCCCAAACTCATTCTATGAGGCCACCATCACCCTGACACCAAAACCAGACAAAGATACTACAAAAAAAGAAAATTACAGACCAATAGCACTGATGAATATAAATGCAAAAATCCTCAACAAAATACTAGCAATCAGAATCCAACAACACATTAATAGGATCATACACCATGGCCAAGTGGGATTTATCCCAGGAATGCAAGGATTCTTCAATATACACAAATCAATCAATGTGATACACCATACTAACAAACTGAAGAAGAAAAACCATATGATCATCTCAATAGATGCAGAAAAAGCTTTTGACAAAATTCAACACCTATTTATGATAAAAATTCTCCAGAAAGTGGGCATAGACGGAACCTACCTCAACATAATAAAGGCCATATACGACAAACCCACAGCAAACATCATTCCCAATGGTGAGTAACTGAAAGCATTTCCTCTAAGATCAGGAAGAAGACAAGGATGTCCACTCCCACCACTATTATTCAACATAGTTTTGGCAGTCCTAGCCATGGCAATCAGAGAAGAAAAAGGAATAAAAGGAATACAAATTGGAAAAGAAGAAGTAAAGCTGTCACTGTTTGCAGAGGACATGGTACTATACATAGAGAATCCTAAAGATGTCACCAGAAAACTACTAGAGCTAATCAATGAATTTGGTAAAGTTGCAGGATACAAAATTAATGCACAGAAATCTCTTGCATTCCTATACACTAACAATGAAAGATCAGAAAGAGAAATTAGGGAAACAATCCCATTCACCATTGCAACAAAAAGAATAAAATACCTAGGAATAAACCTACATAAGGAGGTAAAAGACCTGTATTCAGAAAACTATAAGACACTGATGAAAGAAATCAAAGATGCCACAAACAGATGGAGAGATATACCATGTTCTTGGATTGGAAGAATCAATATTGTGAAGATGACTATACTAACCAAAGCAATCTACAGATTCAATGCAATCCCTATCAAATTTCCAGTGGCATTTTTTACAGAACTAGAGCAAAAAATCTTAAAATTTGTATGGAGACACGAAAGACCCCAAGTAGTCAAAGCAGTCTTGAGGGAAAAAAACGGAGCTGGAGGAACCAGACTCCCTGACTTCAGACTATACTACAAAGCTACAGTAATCAAAACAATATGGTACTGGCACAAAAAACAGAAATATAGATCAGTGAAACAAGATAGAAAGCCCAGAAATAAACCCACACACCTATGGTCAACTAATCTATTACAAAGGAGGCAAGGATATACAATGGAGAAAAGACAGTATCTTCAATAAGTGGTGCTGCAAAACTGGACAGCTCCATGTAAAAGAATGAAATTAGAACACTCCCTAACACCATACACAAAAATAAACTCAAAATGGATTAGAGACCTAAATGTAAGACCAGACACTATAAAACTCTTAGAGGAAAACATAGGAAGAGCACTCTTTGACATAAATCACAGCAAGATCTTATTTGATCCACCTCCTAGAGTAATGGAAATAAAAACAAAAATATACAAATGGGGTCTAATGAAACTTAAAAGCTTTTGCAAAGTAAAGGAAACTACAAACAAGACGAAAAGACAACCCTCAGAATGGGAGAAAATATTTGCAAACGAATCAATGGACAAAGGATCAATCTCCAAAATATATAAACAGCTCATGCAGCTCAATATTAAAAAAACAAACAACCCAATCAAAAAATGAGCAGAAGACCTAAACAGACATTTCTCCAAAGAAGACATACAGATGGCCAAGAAGCACATGAAAAGCTGCTCAACATCACTAATTATTAGAGAAATGCAAATCAAAACTACAATGAGGTATCACCTCACACCACTTAGAATGGGCATCATCAGAAAACCTACAAACAACAAATGCTGAAGAGGGTGTGGAGAAAAGGGAACCCTGTTGCACTGTTGGTGGGAATGTAAATTGATGCAGCCACTATGGAGAACAGTATGGAGGTCCCTTAAAAAACAAAAATAGAATTACCATAGGACTCAGCAATCCCACTACTGGGCATATACCCAGAGAAAACCATAATTCAAAAAGACACGAGCACCCCAATGTTCATTGCAGCACTATTTACAATAGCCAGGTCATGGAAACAACCTAAATGCCCATCGACAGATGAATGGAAAAAGAAGATGTGGTACATATATACAATGGAATATTACTCAGCCTTAAAAAGGAATGAAATTGGGTCATTTGTAGAGATGTGGATGGATCTAGAGACTGTCATACAGAGTGAAGTAAGTCAGAAAGAGAAAAACAAATATCGTATATTAACGCATATATGTGGAACCTAGAAAAATGGTACAGATGAACTGGTTTGCAGGGAAGAAATAGAGACACAGATGTAGAGAACAAACGTATGGACACCAAGGGAGGAAAGTGGCGGGGGGAGGGGTGGTGGTGGTGGGATGAATTGGGAGATTGGGATTGACATGTATACACTGATGTGTATAAAATGGATGACTAATAAGAACCTGCTGTATAAAAAATAAATAAAATAATAATCAAAAATAAAAAAGAATAAAAGACATTTTCCAATATATTAACAAAAAAAAAAAAAAAAGAAAGGTATCCTTCCTCAACTGAATTGCTTTGTCAAAAATCAGTTGTGTAAAATAAACTCCAAATGGATTAAAGACCTAAATGTAGGGCCAGACACTATAAAACTCTTAGAGGAAAACATAGGCAGAACACTCTATGACATAAATCACAGCAAGATCCTTTTTGACCCAACTCCTAGAGAAATGGAAATAAAACCAAAAATAAACAAATGGGACCTAATGAAACTTAAAAGTTTTGCACAACAAAGGAAAACATAAACAAGACGAAAAGACAACCCTCAGAATGGGAGAAAATATTTGCAAATGAAGCAAATGATAAAGAATTAATCTCCAAAATTTACAAGCAACTCATGCAGCTCAACATCAAAAAAACAAACAACCCAATCCCAAAATGGGCAGAAGACCTGAATAGACATTTCTCCAAAGAAGATATACAGATTGCCAACAAGCACATGAAAGGATGCTCAACTTCACTAATCATTAGAGAAATGCAAATCAAAACTACAATGAGGTATCATCTCACAGCAGTCAGAATGGCCATCATCAAAAAATCTACGAACAATAAATGCTGGAGAGGGTGTGGAGAAAAGGGAACCCTCTTGCACTCTTGGTGGGAATGTAAATTGATACAGCCACTATGGAGAACAGTATGGAGGTTCCTTAAAAAACTAAAAGTAGAACTACCATACAACCCAGCAATCGCACTACTGGGCATACACCCTGAGAAAACCATAATTCAAAAAGAGTCATGTACCACAATGTTCATTGCAACTCTATTTACAATAACCAGGACATGGAAGCAACCTAAGTGTCCATCGAGAGATGAATGGATAAAGAAGATGTGGCACAGATATACAATGGAATATTACTCAGCCATAAAAAGAAATGAAATTGAGTTATTTGTAGTGAAGTGGATGGACCTAGAGACTGTCATACGGAGTGAAGTAAGTCAGAAAGAGAAAAACAAATACTGTATGCTAACACATATATATGGAATCTAAAAAAAAAAGTGGTTCTAAGAACCTAGGTGCAGGACAGGAATAAAGACAGACATAGAGAATGGACTTGAGGACATGGGGAGGGGGACAGGTAAGCTGGGACAAAGTGAGAGAGTGGCGTGGACATATATATACTACCAAATGTAAAATAGACAGCTAGTGGGAAGCAGCTGCATAGCACAGGGAGATCAGCTCGGTGCTTTGTGACCACCCAGATGGGTGGGATAGGGAGGATGGGAGGGAGACACAAGAGGGAGAAGATATGGGGATATATGTATATGTATAGCTGATTCACTTTGTTATAAAGCAGAAACTAACACACCATAATAAGGGAATTATACTCCAATAAAGATGTTTAAAAAAAAATCAGTTGTGTAAATTCAACAACAGCAACAAAAAACAACCCAATTCAAAAATGGGCAAAGGACTTGAAGAGACATTCCTCCACAGAAGATATACATATAGCTAAGAAGCACATGTAAAGATGCTCAACATTACTAGCCATTAAGGAAATGCAAATCAAAGCCACAGTGGGATACCACTCCATACCCATTAGGATGGCTGTTATTTAAAAAATGGAAAATAATAAATGTTGTCCAAGATGTGGAAAAATTGGAACCCTTACACATTGCTGGTGAGAGTGTAGAATGGTGCAGCCACTGTAGAAAAGTTTGGCAGGTCCTCAAAAATTTAAACATAGTGTACGATCCAGAAATTCACTTCTGAGTATATGCCCAAAATATGAAAGCAAACAGATATTTGTACACCAATGTCCATAGTAGCATTATTCACAATAGCCAAAAGGTGGAAACAATCCAAATGTCCATTTATAGATGAATGGATAAACAAAATGTGGTATTATCCATTAAGTGGAATATTATTCAGCCATAAGAAGAAATGAAGTATCAATACATGCTACAACATGGATGAACCTTGAAAACATTATGCTAAGTGAAATAAGCCAGACACAAAAGGACAATTATTGTATGATTCCACCTATATTAGGTTCCTAGAATATAGATGGATAGTAGAACAGAGATTGCCAGGGAGCAGGGGAAGAGGGAAATGGGGAGTTATTATTAAAGAGTATGAAGTTTCTGTTTGGAATGATGAAAAGGTTCTGGAGGCAGATGATGCTAATGGTTGCATAACATTTTAAGTATACTTAGTTCCACTGAACTGTACACTTAAAAATGCTTAAAATAGTAAATTGCTATGTATATTTTACAGTAAAAATTTTTTTTTAATCAAAAATATAAAGAATGCATTAAAGGCTTAAACGTAAGACCTGAAGCTATAAAACTCCTAGAAGAAAACATGGAAAATCTTCATGACATTGGTCTTGACAATTTCTTGACTATAACAACAAGAGCACAGGCAACAAAAGCAAAAATGGACAAAAATGAGACTACATCAAACTAAAAGTTTCTACAAGCAAAGAAAAAAAATCAACAGGGTGAAAAGGAAGCCTAGGGAATGGGAGGAAATATTTTCAAACAGTGTATCTGATAAAAAATTAATTTCCAAAATAAGGAACTCCTACAACTCAAAAGCAAAAAAACTAATAATCCTGTTGAAAAATGGGCTAATAACTTGCATAGACATTTCTCCAAAGAAGACATACAACTGGTCAACAGGTATATGAAAAAATGCTCAACGTGACTCACTGTCTGGGAAATGCAAATGAAGTCCATGAGGAGATATCACCTCATACTTGTCAGGATGGCCATTATCAAAATAACAAAGGGCAACAAGTGTTGTCAAGGATATGGAGAAATTGTACACTTGTGCACTGTTGATGGGAATGCAAAATGGTCCAGCCACTATGGAAAATAGTATGGAGGTTTCTCAAAAAATTTAAAATAGAACTTTCATATGATCCAGCAATCCCACTTTGGGGTATTTATCCAAAAGAACTGAAGTCAAGATCTTGAAGAGATATTAGCAGCCCTATATTTGTTGCAGCATGATTCACAGTAGCCAAGATGTAGAAACAACTTAAATGTCTTTAAATGTCTTCAGGGCTTCTTCCTCTGTAACCCACCATGACTATTGCTAAAATCTCTCACCTACAGCTCCATTCCTTTAACTGCTAGTAACCAGCTCCTTGATTTCTAAAGGTTTATCTCTCCTTTGGAGTCACCTTGACCAGAGTCTTTTTCAAGATGCTACAATTCAGCTTTATTCCATTTGGCCCATGGGGAACTCACCAGTTCCTGTCTCTCTCTAATAAGGGGATGCATGTCAAGCTTTTCAAATTATACAAGCCCAGCCTCTTGACTTGAAGACCCTCTTCCCCTCCTCCATGGGAGAGATACATGGCCTACTAACCATTCCAAAAAAATAGTCAACACAGGCCTCTTCAATTACAATGAATTCTGTGTCTTCCCTTTTACAGCCTAGAAGGGAGTAGGCTAATGCTGGCAGAGGATTTCACAATTTCTTAGCCCATTCTGCACAGACAATCTAGCATCTTCCAAGAGGTGCAGGATGTGGAGATAATCAACTACTACTGATTTGTTCTCAGATTTGGGAGCCTTAGCTGAAACTCTGAGTCAACAAGAGAAGTTCCATCTTAACATAGTTTTATAACTATATCATGTGCTCCTACTGGTAGTTCTTCAACATATTATTATTTAAATAATGTTCCTTGACAAAACAAATTTGGAAAACACTGCTCTAGTATTTTGCTTTTAAGCATGATGTAAGCTACTGGTTTGAGATAACTTTTTAATCATGTTGAGGTAATATTCTATATGCAATTTATTTAACTTTTTATCAGAAATAGATATTGAATTTTAAATGCCTTTTGACATTTGTCAAGATGAGCATAACATTTGTCTCTTTTGACCTATTGATATGCTCAATGATGTTTTTAGATTTCCTAATGTTGAATCATTCATGGTTTCCTAGATCATTATTTTTTTAATATAATGCTAGATTAGATTTGCTAGTGTTTTATTTGTTTTTATCGTATTCCTGTGTGAGTTTAGTCAAAATTTTTCATGCCATCTTTGTCAGGTTTCAATATATGCTAACTTTTTAAAAAAATGCAAAGCATTCCATATATTATTCAAGTCATAGTCCTTTTAAAGAACTTTTTATTAAAGTATAATACATGTATAGACAAGCACACATATCAATTAATTTTCAAAAAGTAACCACACCTGAGTTACCAACACCCAGATCAAGAAACACTGACATCAGCACTCCCAGAATTCCCTCTCACTTTCCCTTCCACTAATTAAGGTAAACTTAGAGAGTAAGGATAATTTCCCTTCGACCTAAGGGTAACCACTACTCTGGCTGAGCGTAGATAAATTTTATCTGTATTTATACTTTATCTAAATAGACTCATACATATGTACTCTTTTGTGTAGGTGTTCTTTAACTCACTATCATGTTTGTGAGACTCAGCCACATTATTGTATTCAGCCACATTACAATTCATTCTCATTGGAATATAATATTCCATTGTATGCATATACTAAGGAATGCTTACCCATTCTGCAATTGACAGACACTTGGGTTATTTTCAGTTTGAGGGTATTACAAGTACTGCTTCTATGAACAATCTAGTGCATGTTGGGTTTTTCTTTTTAAATATATGCACATATATGTCTTGGGTGTATACTCAGGAGTGGAATTGCTGGGTCATAGGTAATGCATGTGGATTGTTTGTCATTTTCTTATTGTTTTGTAGAATTTTTTACATATTCAGGATGCAAAGCAAAAGAATGGAAAGAAGATATATCATGCAAACAGCAACCATAAGAAAACTGGAGTGGCTATAATATTGTGATACCAGACAAAATAGACTTTAAGACAAAAATTGTTACTAGAGACAAAGAAGAACATTTTATAATATAAAAGGGTCAATTCATCAGGAAGCTATAACAATTATAAGCATATATCCACCTAACAACAGAGTCCCACAATACAAGAAGCAAAAATGGACACAATTTCAAGGAGAAATAATTCAAAAGTAATATTTGGAGACTTCTATACCTAATTATTAATAATAGAACAACTAGAAAGAAGATCAACAAGGAATAGTAGACTTTAACATAGGAGTTAAATCTTCATTACCTGAGGCTAGGTAAAGTCTTCTTATGACACCAAAAGCACCGTGACAAAACAAAAGCTAGGTAAATTAGATTTTATCAAAATTAAAAATTTTGTGCTTCAATGGAGACCATTTAGAAAGTGAGAAGACAACCCACAGAATATTTGTAAATCATGTATCTGATAAGGGACTTGTATCTAGAATACATAAAGGACCCTTACAACTCAATAATAAAAAGAAAATGACCCAATTTTAAAATTGGCAATGAATAGGACTAGATGTTTCTTCAAAGAATATAGACAAATGGCCAAAAAGCACACAAAAAGATTAGTCATTAAGAAAATACAAATCAAAGTCACTATAAGATAACACTTCACACCCACTTGGATAGCAATAATCAAAAAGACAGATAATAACAAGTGTTGACAAGGATGTGGAGAAACTGAAACCCTTGTAGTTTGCTAATGGTGATGAAAAATGGTGCAGTCACTTTGGAAAGCAGTCTGGCAGCTCCTCAAAAGATTAAATGTCGAATTACCAGCAATTATATATTTATACCCCCCAAGACAAATGAAAACATATGTGGATATTATTCCATTGTAAAAAGGAATAAAAAATAAAAGGGAATAAAATGAAAAGGCATGAAGTGCTGATTCCTGCATGCGACATCATGGATGAACCTTGAATACATTATGCCCAGAGGGAAAAAAATTGTTACGAAGACCGCATATTGTATGATTCTATTTATGTGAATTATACAGATCAGGCAATTCCATAGAGACAGAAAGTAAATTACTGATTGCCTGGAGAGGGGAGATTTAGGGGGAGGGGGAGGGGGATTGATTGCCATTTGTTCTATCTTACGGGTAATGAAACATTCTGAAGTTGATTGTGGTGATGGTTGCACAACTCTGAATACACTAAAAATCATTGAATTGTACACTTTAACTGGATGACTTGGACACTGTGTGAATTATATCTCAATAAAGCTAGTTTAAAAAGGAACAATTTCGATCTTCAGTCATCCACGCTTACGTTCTTTAAAAGGATTGTCGTTTTTTAATATTTCCCACAGTGATCAGATACACGGCTAAGTGGTCAATAAATGCTAATCAATGGAGTAGCCAAACTAGACTGACTGAATAGACAAAATGCTTTCAGATTTCTCCAGTACACACAGACTTAGACCATCTGATCTGATGAAGAACAGAGCCCTTTCCTGGCTTGGATGAGGAGGGGAAGCACCCCAAACAGCACGACAACCAAGCTACAAGCTGGCGCGCTCCTATCTGCGTGGCTGATAAGGACCATCTGATGCAATGAGGCTATTCTCTCCACAAAGTCACAATATTTATTTTAACACCAGTGAGTATTGAGTGTGTGTATATATCTATATAGTGATAAAACATTGCTCTAATATGTACACAGGGTCTGAACAAAATCAATTCATCAGGGTAATCATGCAGTCCTGTGTATGAGAGAGGTTGTTTATACAGTGGGTTGATAGAGTACTATGATAGAAGCCATGGAGAAGCACCATCTAACGCTCATAATGCATGATATATATTTCACAATATGGGCATTATATAAATAATTAAGAGCATGGACTAGAGATAGCCCTGATATGAATAAGAGAGATAGTATGCAAGAATATCTGCTCCGATACTCTGCTCTTAATGGTAGGATAGAAATGCACAGCTTGGCCACACATATCACACATTTTAGGGACATTCTTTATCAAGCATCACCTCGTGTGATGACCGATTTTCCTACTCAATGACGGCTATTCCTACAGATACAGTTTCAACGCATTTTATCTGTAAGTTAAAAAAAAATGATTCTACTGTCGATTTGCAGGAAGGTCCATGTGGAAAGAATTGCCCTGTGAAACAGCACAAGGAAAGGCAACTATTGGAACTGCTGAGATGCCAGCATTTTTCTCAGAAATGTCCTGTTCAGGAAGCTTAGTTGGCAAGATATTGACGAATCTATATGTAATTTATCTTTCCACCATTACTCAGTGCTTCCCCAAGCACCCTTGCTGTCTACCTAGGGAAGAGCGCTGTGCTGATAGTTAGCTCATGTCCCCGCGGAGCTCTCCTTTCCCTAATACATATGTATTAATTCCCATTAACCTCATTTAGAGTAAGGAACGTGTGGGCATGAAGAGGCCAGATGGTAGTGAGTGTCTGTTACAGCATATGAGTAACTCTTCCCATTATCATTCAGCCTTCGTTTACTCAATGAATTCACATCGTGAGTAACTCATTTTTGAGGACGGCTTCATTTTCCTCCAGGACTACTGGCAAAGACACGAACTCCGTCACACGCTTCCCTCGAGCTAGCAGTTACAATAGCTGCGAAAGACACTGAAAAAAAGAAACTCTGCAAATGAATGCAGACATTTGCAGACAGAAAGTGCACTGGAGGAGCACTTGTGAAAGTGCGGGTGCTATAGCCGGAGCCCCATGAGTTTCTCTCACAGCGAGGGGGGGCCTATGAATCATGTGTGCTCCCTGTCAGTCAACACCCTAGGGACTGAGCATTCCCCCGCCGCCCCCTACCCACTTAGACCCTGCTGGAACCTGAAAGAAAACCAAATAGGTATTTCTATATCTCTCTGGAGTCCTGTGATTCACCAATGGAATCGAGCCACTTCTCTCCTCAAGTCTCAGGCTTTGAAGAATAATGAGGGGGAGTCAGCTGACGGCCAACTCTGAGGCTGACACAGAGGGTTACAGGGACTGCGGACCTTGCCTTCTGAGTTTTCTTAAGTCCCCGGGAAACACAGTTCCAGGACTCTAGAATTTACCGTGAGAATATAGGTCCTGTATTCGAGACAGGGTCAGAAGGGCTCTGTCCAAAATTTGAAGGAGCTTCCCATTCGCTGAACGGTTTGCTCTTCAGTAAAATTATTGTGTCCTGGTTCTGTGAAAAGTCGTATCATAGTCCTTTGAAAAGGAAAGAAACTCTAGTTTTAATTTAAACAATGAAGGCAAGAACTTTAAGATATATTTTAAAGTGGCGTTAAGAAATCAAGAAGAAGGGAGCAACCAATTGTGTCAAATGATGCTGAGAGCTGAGGGAGATGAGGGTGGAAAAGTGTGAGGCTTGTGTGAATGATTTCTTCCACGCATTAGGTGAGAGGATTAGGATGAAACCCTGAGCGATGACTTGATGGGTCCATTTAGGTTGGGGATTTCCAGGCCAGGACGCTGGAAAGAGAAGGAAAAGGGATTCAAGAGAGTTTTAAGGGTGAATAATATAAATCAATCTAGAAAAAGAAGGATGTGGGACCTGAGGACCTAATGGCTAATGAGAAAATTAGGCTGTTAGTGAATTGGCCTTCCATAGATGTATTTAATTTTCACAATAATCTCAAAAGGTAACTGGGGTTTAGAAAGATTAATTAACTCACCAAAGCTCCATAGCTAACAAGAAGCAGATATGAGATTTAAATGTGCTTTGCCTGACTTCACATCTAGCACTTTAGCCACCACTTTACACTGTCCACAGACACCGTCCACGGACACTGTCCACAGACACTGTCAGTAACTTCCATCCTGCAACTCTGACCAGCTGCAGCTGGATGCAGCAGGGGAGATCCAATCCTGGACGGGGCAGGACTGATCCACTAAGAGACTCTGAGTTCCTCTGAGATGTCCCAATGCTACTGTGGGCTGTGATCCTCTCACTTAGAGCATGTTTGCAGAACATCAGGTAACAGGGTGATCTGTAAGGTCCACATCCTATATCAAGCTTTGTTTTTATCTTTCAACATTATGTACCTTCAATCATTTTTAACAATAATTTTAACAATAGTCCTAAAAACTATAAATGCCTATATGTGCTCTGAGTTTATAACCACATACTCAAAGTCCCACAATATATTCCAGATTCAAAAAACAAAACAACATCTCTTGAAGAAGTACTATGTTTGCACCAGAAGTCTCCAACTTGCTTGATGAATGACCATAAATTATCAAGTTATTCAACATCTTCATCTATGTGTGTGTTTTCCAGTTAATAATAATACAGTGGCTCAGCTGTTTAACCAATCTTAGATCATTTCAATGACAATATCGTGTTACTTTTCCATTGCTTTGGCTATTTAAAGTAAGATTTGCAGTGACTTTTTTGTGCAGTTACATACTTTATAGGCTTTGAGACCTGTCCGGGGCAAAGTGTTACAGGAGAATCCTGCTTCTCTGTGTATTTGTAACGCATACACTCATAGAATCTCAGACTTCGAACCAAATCAGAAATCCAGTTGGTGCCTTGCCTGGTGCTGGAAGCCTCGGTGCAGGATCCCTGACCAGCAGCAATGCCCAGGTTCTTCTAGTCAGTTCTAGCAACTGCTGTGGAGGCCATGCCATTTTTAACTGCTCTGATTACAGCTCCCAGGGAGGAAACAAGCCTCCAAGATGAAGAACATGTGGTCTCCCTAAGCCTGTGTCCCATGACGGGTCACTTCAGGAAGCAACTGCACATAAACCATTAACTACAGATATAATGTTGTTTTCTCTGCTCGCAGCCCCCCTCTAAAATTTTTCTTGACTGGAAGCTAGGACCAGAAAGAGAGGGAGAGAATGCAGGGGGAGATTTCTTGCTGGCCCTGTCAGACCATGGATAGGATGTGTGCTCTGGAGGCCAATGTCGACAGGAACACTGGATTCTCCCTTGTTTGTTCTTTATCTTTACTTACTGCACATTTTTCTGCCGTGGACTTTTTTATTATTCTAAATTGTGGGTGAGATAATAGCTGGTTTCTCAAAGTACAAAGGCTAAGCCTACTGATAAACTTCAGCCACTACCAGGGGATAAACGCCAACCAAACTGCCAAAACAATCGTGACCTCACTTCCTGCATGGCGTACTGTGTGCTTCACCAGAAACTCACCCAAAAACCCAGCAGGCAGGCGAGGCTCTGCCCTCGGCCAAAGGGGGAGATCAATGAGTCATCCAAGCAGTGCTTCGGCCAGGCCGATTCTTTTAAAGAAGAAATAACATGGGGAGAGTTCTTTGACTCCGTTTCCCCTATTACTGCTTCCATCTCAGGAGACTTTGCTATCATCACAGCTTTGCTCCTACCAGTAAAACATACTCGTGCGCTTTTTAAAAAGTCAGGGCCAAACATTGAACAACGTAGACGTTCGTTTCCTCCCCAGCTGATAGGATTTTCGGGTGTGTGTAGCATAGCATGGCCAGAAGAGCACACATTTAATTTGTAATACTGATTAGTGCTTTCTAAGGTGACTATTTAAGGCTTCCGGAAAGCATAGTTTAGGGAGCTTTTGAAGGTTTCAAAAGGAACGATAACATTTGTGTTGTTCTTGAAGTTCTAATGATCCTGAAACAGATAAAACTGTCAGTGCCCAATGGGGGCTTTGAACAGCTTTGGGGAAGGGAAACCAATATTGTTTGAAGGGCTACTATGTGCCAAGCCCAAGTTGGCCCTAAAGATACAAAATTAAAACATGCTTGACCTCTGTACCTAGTCATTCCAAACACAGTGGAGGAATGTACAGGTACTAGGGAAGCACAGAAGAGGTACTGAGTCCCACCTCCACCTGGAAAAGGGGGTCAGAGAGGGCTTCGCAGGACAGGTATTCTAACTGAGTCTTGGAGGACAAGTAGGAATTAGTGAATCAGGCTGTGGGATGGCAGAATACAAGGAAAATAGGAATTGAAGATATAAAGCCTACGTTTGAGATTTGATTCTCTCCTTATTACTTATGTAACCTTCTGAGAGAAAATAACTTCAAGTTTCTAAAACAGTTTCCCTCTTAGAAAATGGAGATGATAATGCCCGTCTTACAGTGTTGCTAAAAAGATAAATGAGACAAGATTTCTATTCCAGGGAGAGATAACAGTATGTGCAGAGTCCTGAGCATGGAAGAAGCTGGTACAATCCCCAGAACTGAAAGTGCCCTAATCCCTACATCCTAAAACAGATCTGTTTCCATTTTTCCCATTTCTGAAATACAGAGATTCATTACAATTACTGTGTATATTCGACGTGGCAGAGTTTGCTTTCTTCTGAAAATCTGTTATTGAACATTATTGCCTCTTCAATGGGTGGGATCTTAGAATCAGAGAAATATCTAGTCCCTTTTTCTGCCTGGAGCAAGGAGGCAGAGACACAAGACCCTGGCAAGAGAAGAGGCTGCAGAAGGAAGTAGGGATCACGACCGTGGGGTCGGGCTGTTTAGGAAAAGCAGTACGACAGGATGGAACTTGCACATGCAGAGAAGAAAGGCAGGCTGAAGTCTTGCCGCTCTTACCGAGGCAGAAGCACACATGTGGTGCAAGTAACCAGAGTGAGAGCGCTGACAGGACCCCAGAGGCAGACAGAAAGTGGGCTGTTCCAGTGTGAGATTTCTCCTGTGGGGAAGTTCCAGGGAACTCAAGGAACAAGCACAGCCAAGAGGGCAAATGGCTGAAATGGAGTCCAAGTGAAAGCCATTGGAGTCAAAGAGGTCAAGAAAATGATTGGCTGGAGTGTTTGGACCAGCCTGTGAGTTGGGCTTTGAAGTTCTTCATCAGGAGGACGACAGGACTGACCATGGAGAAGGTAGATGCCAAAGTCTTCACACACCTTCTTCTCCTGAATTTCCAACATGAGCAAAATGTACCGCTTGTCTACCCAGTTATCCAAGCTGGGACCCTGAGCTGGGTCCTCAAATCCTCTCTCTCCTTCACGTCTCCATCTGACCAAGGAGCCCCTTCACCAGGGCTATTTGTACACCAGCTTCTAGCAAAGGAGAGGCCTCACAGAGCAATGGTCATGCCCCTGCTCCATGGAGCAGGCAGATCTGGTGGTGTCTCGGCCCTTCCTTTTCTAGCTGTATCATCTTGGGCAAGTGACCTACCCACTAGGCTTCATTGTCCTCATTTGTAAGAAAGAATAGTAACGTATCTGCCTCAGAGGTTTGTTGTAGTGACGTACGAGACCATACACATAGCACAGTGTCTGGCACACAGTCAGTGCTTAATAAATGCTAGTTATTGATATGGTAGTGTTGGTGGTGTTTTAGAATGCTATAGCAAACATGGAAAACCCCAGAATTCTTCTTTGGCTGTAAGAGAGGAAGAATGCCTATCTTGGGTAAAAATGGAAGTGTATGAGGATTATCATGCAGGATGTAATGTGGAGAATGGTGGAAACTGAAGAGTGAATGATCAGGCAGAAGGGACCTTAGAGAACTCACAGAGGGTGGGGACCGATGCTCGTCGGGACGAGAAACTGGAGAGTGAGAAACAGAAAGGTGGCCAGCAGCGGCAGCAGGGTTGACTTCTTGTGCCTCTGGAGGAGGGTGTAGGAACGGAGAGGGCTACTACCCTACTGTCCAGCCTGAGCAGGCAGAGGGATCGGGGGGGTGGTGGCACCAAGATGGTCTTCTAGGCCGCCTCCAAGACCAGCTCTGATTGAGGAGTCCCGGGAAATCTGGAACACTAAACATTGACCCCAGCACCCAAGAAGCGTCATGGTTACCAGGGAGATGAATAGGCTTTGCAGACTGACGTCACCAGGAATTCTCAGTGTCTAGAAACACTCACTTGGTTTTTGACATCACAAATTTCAGCTCCATATTGTAAATTTCCCCATGTATTAATATTTCTGAAATCAGAATGTGTCTTCTTGTGATTGTTTTCTTTCTCCCCAAAATGCTGTATATTAAATCCATAGTGCTACCATCAATGGCATCTTAAACTCAAGGAGACACAAACTATGTCATAATAGTATTAGTTAAATGAGATATGTAAGTTAAACTTCTTCTATAACTTGTGGTGTTTGATCTATAAGTCACACATACTCTGAGGGATATTTAGGAAAAATGAATATACTAACCAGAGATACTCAACACAGTTAATTACCTAGGGAAATTCATGATTAAATCAATTGATTGGGGGATTATGCACAGTTAGGAAATTGGCACATTGGAGGTGATGATAGCCGAGACCCCCACTGCCTGGCCAGTTACAGTGAATGTCTTCCTACTCCCAGCCCAGGGCTGCCTTTCCAGTAAGTCCTTCTGAATATCTGCAAGTTTAATGCACAAAAGCTTTCCTCATTCATCTTGAAGCCTTGACAAATGTGCCTTTGCTTACTGGGGCTTCCAAAAGAAAAGGTTAAATGAAATCTGAGTGGAATACAAATAGTTCTTCCTTTCAGGGATTTCATCCTCTGAGAGCTTGTGCCAGAAAGTGAACTTCCTTCATGACCACCAGGGAGACCCCATTGGTGTTTGGTGTTCTAATGGCTGAGACGTCCCCCAGGTTCCCCCTATCAATTCATGTGATTGCATATATATTGAATCAGTTTCCACCACGTTCCTGGAAAGGCATTTAGCTGGCTGCCGACAGACGCCTCCTGCTCCCGTGCATCCATGAAGTCAGTTGGCAAAGCCCTTGATTCAGCTTCCTGGGCTCCGTCATCCTCTCCCTGCGTTCTCTCCAGGGCAAGCCAAGCTTCCCATCATGTTTTAGCTCATTGTTCTGAGGAGAATTACTGCCTTCCAAAACTTACCTACAAGAAATCACCCATCCCCTTTTCATGTATGGGTCAACCAAACCAAATCTTTTTTAAAAAAATTCATAAAGGCTAGCATCATTCAGGAAAAAGAAGACTCTGAGTAGAAATGAATGAAAACACATGAATCGTGGCTGACTCTGCAGAAGGGATTGTGGTGCTGCAGAGAGAAGCAACCCTACAGAGAAGGAAAATCAATTTTCGTTAATGATTTTGAATGCGTCATTGACCTTGGGTTAGTTATTTATTCACATGAGGGTTTAGATTTATCTCATGGATATGCCAGATTATTTGAAAGGGTTTTAGTGCCTTTGACATATGCTCAAAGAATCTTCTTTACCCGTATTTCATTTCACATGTGAAACAGTGAAATGCATGTGTAAAGGCAGTACATTGGTCATTTTTTTCTTGTTTATTCATTAATTCAATCAACTGGTAATTAAAGAGGCTTACTACGTGCTAGATGCTGTTCTAGGTTCTAGGAATAAAGCTGTGAGCAGAACAGTTCATGGAGCTTAACATTCTAACAGTGGAAGAGGCAGGTGACCAACTAATAAAAAATGAATATGATATGAGTAAAATGGCACTTTATCTCTGTGCTGTATCCCCAAAAGCCATAGCCCCAGTCTAATCATGAGAAAAACATCAGACAAATTCCAATAAAGGGGCATCCTACAAAATACTTGACCAGTACTCCTCAACACAGTCAAGGTCATCAAAAACAAAGTTTGAGAAACTGTGATGGCCAAAAGAAGCAGAAGGACACAGGGCAGCTAAGTGTAATGTGAAATCCTGGATGGGATCCTGGAAGAGAAAAGGACATTGGGCAAAAACTAAGGAAATTGGAATAAACTATGGACTTCTGTTAATTTTAAAAAATGAATATGAACATCATAATTTCAGAGAGTGATGAAAGTTTTAAGGAAAATTAAAAGGAGTGACGCCAAAGAGCAGTGGGTTTAGGGAGCACTACTTAGGGAAGACTCCCCAGGGAGGTGACATTGAGATGCCACTTGAAGGATGAGACGGCAGCCACCTGCAAAGTAGTGAAGAGCATCTGAACAGGGAACAGTGAGGTAGGAATGAGCTAGTATGTTCAAGGAACACGAGAAGGCGTGTGTGGCCAGAACCTGGCAAGCAAGTGGGAGAATATTGCAAGATGAAATTGGAGAGGTTGACAAGTCATGAATGGTCTTCCAGGTTAAACTAAGGAATTTAAATGTTATTCAAGGCCATTGAAAGGCTTTAAGCAGGGAAGTGGCCTGATCTGATTTATCTTCGGAAAATATCGCTCCAGCTGCTGTGGAATAGATGCTAAGAATAGATGGTATGAGCGGCTGCCAGGGGCTGGGGAGCAAAGGAAATGGGGAGTGACTGTGTAATGGGTATGGGGTTTGTTTTGGGGTTGATGATAATGTTCTAGAAGTAGATAGTGGTGATTGATTGCACAACTGGTAATATACTAAAAACCACTGAATTGTATACCTTAAAATGGTTAAAACGGTCAATTTTATGTCATGTGAATTTTATCTCACTTTGAAAAAGAATCGATTGCAGAAGTGGGGCGAGCATGAACGCAGGTGATTCAGCTGTGAGGCTACTGCTGTCGAACAGGAAAGCAATGATGGGGGCTTGGATCAGAGTGACAGCAGCAGAGACGGGGAGAAGTGTTTGGATTCAGACCTATTTTGAGTAGGGTAGGATTACTTTAGAGGTGATGGGAATGAAAGGGGTTATTGAGGGAAATCAAGGGTGTTTAGGACCATAAGAGAGACACTTCTGACTTCTTCTAGTTTATATTAAGACATTCTAATGTGGATTTTATGTGCTGTGTATTAGTATACTTTTGGCTATAAATAATAGAAAACACCAGCTCAATCTCGGTTAAACAGTAGGAAATCTATTAATTCTCATAAGTCCAGTGGCAGTAAGGGCTTCATATTGGTACAATCAGCAGCTCAGCATGGAATCAAGGACCCAGGTTCTTAACATCCTTCCACTATGTCCCCTTCAATCTATCAGCTTTGCTCTCCTATGGGCTGTCCTCATGGTTTTAAGGTGGCAACAGCAGTTCCAGGTGTCAAATATGAACAAGACAATGACAAGGGGAAGAAAAGGCATCCTTTCTTATGTGTCTTTCTTAGGAGTAAAGAAAGTAGAAGATCCCCAATGATTTCTCAGCATGCTGCATGTCTGTGTATTTTATTTTATTTTATTTTTGCCTCATGGAAAACAATTATGTGTTTATTCAAATGGAACTGAGAAACAGAGAGAAAAAAGAATAATTTGGGGGTGGGAGTAGAGGAAGGAAAGGTATAGAAATTAAAAAGAAGTGGCTTTCATTTGGATCTGTGTGGTGTTTGCTGTGGTACATGCATCTTTCCATGAACAAAAGGAGTCTGGCCTTACAGTTAACGAAGAGACTCGTGTTTTTCTCTCACATCACCATGGTTGCCTTAAACTACCTAGGATCCATCCTCTATAGCTGGGGATGAGATTTCATTTCCCCTGAAGTATGTGGCAATAGGAGATGGCCAGGGGTCCCATTAAGAAGGGTGTAGGCATCGGAAAATAGATCTTGGGTCAGCAACCAGCAGTGTCTGCTCCACGGTGGGTGAGCAGAACATTTTTCTTTGTTTCAAAAGTTTATTCATTATAAATAGGGAGAGGTGCACAAAACACACAGTACATTATTGTATCACTAGAACTATGTCTGATGAACTTCACTATCCCTATTTATTTCTTAAAACTAGAGAAAATGCGTTTGGAACAGTCCTGAACTTTTGACAAAAACTTGAAGTTCCTCAAAAGATTTAATAGGACCAGAGAAAAACGGGAAATCAAAAAATGATGCCTAGTAATAATAGTTACAATCATTGACTGTTTCCTGTGTCTAACACTGCTGCATACTTCGCATGTATCATACCATTTAATTCCCAAGACACCTTATAATGAGGTCTTATTACTACATCTTCACTTTACAAGTGAGGAAATGAAGGTTTAGA
This sequence comes from Balaenoptera musculus, assembly GCF_009873245.2. NCBI lineage: Eukaryota > Metazoa > Chordata > Mammalia > Artiodactyla > Balaenopteridae > Balaenoptera > Balaenoptera musculus. The sequence goes on along the minus strand of NC_045798.1, from coordinate 39,633,687 downwards.
AAGTGTAAGGCAACTTGCCAATGTCACACAGACAGTAGAACCAGGATTTGAACCCAGACAGTCTGGCTCCAAAGCCTGCATGCCTAATCTCTGAGCTTCCTACACAACATCGTCAATCTAGACTTGAAAGTTTAAACATTAGAGCAGTATTTCTAAACCAACAGCCCTGTTTTGAAAACCAAGATGTCCTGCTCTCCTCAAAGAGACTTTGATTTCGATTACTTATCTTCATGCAGGAAATCAAGAGGCATCTTCTTTTCTTTTTCATATATAAAATGGCATTATGAAATCGACTTGCGTTTTCAAACTTTCCCCCTTCCCTGAAATTCTGATATGCTTTCTGTGGGGGGCATGCCCTTCTGGAGTGTGAATCACTGCTCTGGAGCATTTGGGGGAGATATCCACAGATTGAGATTCCAAAGAAATTCTGGTCCTGGTGGAATTCTGGTCCCTGTGACCTGTACTTGCTCTCCATATACCACTCAAGTAAGCTAGATCATTGCTCAACCCTTCACCTAACTTTAACTGAACCATCTGGTCTTGGGGTCAAAGACCTCCTAGAACTGACTTTTAATTGTGCAAGAGAGGGCAAATCACTAATCCTCTCATTTCTTAAGTAGAGAAAACACATGATAGTTAACATCTCCAAAGGATATGTGGAGCTAATAATAGTCAATTACAATTTGGAAATAAGCGTTTTTATTTCTCAGAAGATCATCCTCAAGGGAGAGAAAATACATTTCTATTTCCTCCAAGAAGGCAGGTGAGGCTCAAAGAGTACTTTTGCTTGCTCCTTCTTTCTCTTTTTGCATAATTATTTCTTCAGGGCAGGGAGCATATTGCTAATAGTCAGCACTTGTGTAGAGTTAAATCATAAATACAATAGATAAGACGTGCAGCATTAGACTGGGAGTAACCCCCCGCCCAGCTCATCACGTGGACTACAGGACTGACCCCTGCCTTGAGATCAGCGATTTATCTGTGTCCCAGTTAAAGATCATTCAGAATTGCCATCCAGGCTGCAAATGCTAAATGGGGCAATAAATATTAATATCATGGCCGCCACTTGGCCTGCACAGATGGAGACTTAGCACACCCCTCTCTCTGCACAGGCAGAGATAATGTCACTGCAGCCACACATCAGAAACCTGGTGTCATAATTTCTCCCCTTCAGGTCTGTGGATGACCGTCAGCTGTGTAGGGCTTTGGGTGGAGCCTGTGTGCTAATAAGAGAACTTGGCCAATTTTTTAAAAATTATGCTGGTATTTGGAGATCAAGTTCTTGCTTCTGACAGTACTATACTACACATGATGTTATTGCCTTATTCTATCCCTTTTACTATTATGTGTAAGTTGGCACCATGGAGAATTAAATGAGTTTATATATAACAGTGCTTCGAATACTACTTGGCACATTTATGCATGTAAGTACTATGGAAGTATTAGCTGTTGCTCTTGTTGTTAGACCAAGGACCTGAAAGGCAATACAAGACTATCCATCTAACATCTCTGAGGGCTGTCTATCAGTGGAGGTTATTCATATTCTCTCTTGGATGTTGGCTGTTGTCAGGAGTCATCTATTACTTCCTTCCACTCTCTCCTGAGTTAAGCAGTGGCGTAACGGGAGCTTTGGAAGAATGATATTTACCAAGCTTTGGCTACTTGAGGGAAAATTTTGCTGTAATATTCCCCCTTTCCCTTCTGAGGAAAGGCAGCCCTGCTGTTTACTTCCTTGGTCCATCTCTCATATTGGCAGGGAATCATGGGAATTTCCGCAGTTGGCTTTGTGGAAATGTTCCAGCTTTAATGTTTGTCAAACTAACCCCATAGGATGAAGACTGCTAGACTCTGCATAGTAGCATGAGCTATAGAGACACCTCAGCTGGTATGAGTCCAGACTCTTTAGCCACATTTGTGACCTTGGGCATATGGCTTAACCTCTTCTAGCCTCAGATTTATTGTCCGTTTAGCCATAGGAAATGGAGAGAATAAAAATTTATAGGATTGGGGTGAGATTTAGGAATAATGTGTGTGATACACATAGGGCACTGACTTGGCAAATCATTTGGTGCTCAATAAATGGTAGGTATTGTTTTTGCATAAACTTTGCAGTGTTTCTACCAGGGAACAGTGCTTCTGTTGGGTTTCTAAAAGCTCTGCATTCAAAATTATACACACACACAAACACACACGCATACAGTATCACAACTAGGTTAAAATATGCACAGGAAAAAAGTAAAAAAAGAAATCAAGATGTTAGTAGTCACTGTTTGGGGGTGAATTACTTGTGCAATGAAAGAATAAAACAAACTGTATAAGAAATGACTGCAGGTCATATTCATTTTAATCACCCTAGTGATTCTTGATGAGTATATTCTCCTTACGTTCCCCTCTTCTTACCAGATGTGAGCATGATTAGGACTCTGTGTGAAGTATTTTATACCTTTGCCTTTTTTAAAAAATTCATTTATTTAATTTATTTATTTTTGGCTGTATTGGGTTTCTGTTGCTGCGCACGGGCTTTCTCTAGTTGTGGCGAGCTGGGGCTACTCTTCGTTGCAGTGCGCGGGGCTTCTCGTTGCGGTGTTTTCTCTTGTTGTGGAGCATGGGCTCTAGGTGTGCGGGCTTCAGTAGTTGTGGCACGTGGGCTCAGTAGTTGTGGCTCACGGGCTCCAGAGCTCAGGCTCAGTAGTTGTGGCGCACAGGCTTAGTTGCTCCATGGCATGTGGCATCTTCCCTGACCAGGGCTCGAACCAGTGTCCCCTGCATTGGCAGGCAGATTCTTAACCACTGCGCCACCAGGGAAGCCCTACCTTTGCTTTTAATATCTTCATATTCATATATATTTGCCTAAAGAAAATATATAGTATTGTTTTATGTGTTAGCTTTAAAAATGGTATTCTCCCTTATGTGTCTTCTGTAATTGGCTTTTTCATACAACACTATGTTTTTGAAATCTCATCATGCTGCTACATATGAATGTAATAATTCCTTTTAACTGCTTTGTTTCGTTATATGACTTTACCATATTTACTTATTATTCCACTTTTGATGGACATTTAATCCATCCTCATTTTTCACTCGTCCAAGCAATACTGCAGTGAATCCTTGTATGTCTCTCTCCTTTGCACATGGGTGTTTCTTTAGAGGAAACACCTAGAATCTCTTGGAAGATTGTGCATATATTTAGCCATCATAGATGCTATCAGCTACCCTTCAGAATGACTGTCCCCCTTCTCTAGCCCTCTATCAAAAGTTAATTTTATCAAATTTTAAGGTGTTTTCCAATCTGATCAAAAAATTGCACCCCATAGGGGTTTCTTTCCTTTTTCTTTTGGAGTAATTGTAGATTCACAGCAAGTTGTAAAGATAGTTCAGAGAGGTTTGTGTACCCTTTACCCAGTATCTCCCAATATCTCATGTAAGTACAGTACCGTATCAGCACTAGAAATTGACATTGATATAAAGTGTGTATAGTCTGTGTCCCTTACCACATATATGGATTCATGTAACCAACACCACAACCAAGATACAGAACTAGTCCATCACCACAAAGATTTCCCTCCTGCTGCCCTAACCCCTGACAACTCCTAATCTGTTCTCTACCTCTGTCGTTATGTGTCATTTTGAAAATGTGATATAAATGCAATCATGCAGTATACGACCTTTAGAGATTGGCTTTTTTCAGTCAACATAAAGCCCTTGAGATCCATTCAAGTTATTGCTTTTGTCAGTTATTTGTTCCTTTTTATTGCTGAGTGGTATTCCATGATGAGGATTCCCTCAGTTTGTTTACTCATTCATCTGCCATAGGACATTTTGGTTGCTTCCAGTTTGGGGCTATCACCAATAAAGCTGCCTTTTAACACCACATATAGGTTTCTGGGTGGACACAAGTTTTCACTCCTCTGGGATCAATGCCCAGAGTGCAATTGCTGGGTCGTATGGTAAGTGTTCAGCTTTTTAAGAAACTGCCAAACTCATTTCCAGAGTGGTTGTACCATTTTACATTCCCTCCAGCAATATCAGACAGATCCATTTCCTCCACATTCTCACCACCTGGTGTTGTCACTAGGAATTATTTTAGCTTTTCTAATTGGTGTGTAGGAATATTGCTTTGTGGTCTTAATTTGCATTTCTCTGAAGCCAGGTATGTTAAATGTGTGCTTATTTTCCATCTGTATATCCACTTCAATGAAGTGTCTGTTCATATCTTTTGCACATTTTCTAGTTGGATTGTTTTTTTACAGTTGAGGTTTGAGTGTTCTCTATATATTCTCGATATGAGTCCTCATCTGGGGGTGGAAGTTCAGGATCCCCAAGTGTCCCAATGATGGGAAGGTGGGCATCCCATCATCACCAGGTGGGGATGAAAGCCTGACCCCTCACTTCCTTTTCTGACACCACCCAACCTTGGGGAGGAGCTGTGGGGTGCAGAGGGGTGCTCATTATACCTCATCTAGAGTGGAAGCTTAAGCTCCCCGCTCAGCCTTTGCTGGCGGTGTGAGGGCAGGGCCACAGTGTTGCCTGTGGAATCCAGCTGCGGTAGAGCAGTTACTGTCTAAAAGTGTTCTGTCTCTCCAGGCTGCCCCCTTCCTGGCTTCTACTTTTTTTTTTAAAATTAATTAATTAATTTATTTATGGCTGTGTTGGGTCTTCGTTTCTGTGCGAGAGCTTCCTCTAGTTGCGGCGAGCGGGGGCCACTCTTCATTGCGGTGCGCGAGCCTCTCACTATCGTGGCCTCTCTTGTTGCGGAGCACAGGCTCCAGATGCGCAGGCTCAGTAATTGTGGCTCACGGGCCCAGCCGCTCCGCGGCATGTGGGATCTTCCCAGACCAGGGCTCGAACCCGTGTCCCCTGCATTGGCAGGCAGATTCTCAACCACTGCGCCACCAGGGAAGCCCCCCTTCCTGGCTTCTGACCAGAGAGAGCAGGCTCTTCTTGGGCTTTTTTTTGGTCTGTGCCTGTTGGTATTTCCTGGGTGCCCACTTCTCCAGCCCCCAGTCTGGGATGTATGAGGCAAAAAGAAAACCCAGGGGACTCAACACCCTGTTGGTTCTCGGGTTCCAGGGTCTCTAGCTGGTCTCCCTTCTTCTCGCTACCTTTCAGAGTCTTCTTATTTCATTTTATATATAATACCCAGGGTTCTTATCTGTACTTAGCAGGAGGACTAGAGAAAAGCACTTCTAGAAGTGCTTTATATTTTCCAGAAGCAGAATGCAAACCCCGTTGTTTAAATTTGCATTTTTGTTATTAGTGAGGTTGATTATCATTTCATCTATTCACTGGACATTTGCCTTTTCCTCTTCTAGATTTCCCTGCCTCTTCACACACCCTTTGTCTATTCTCCTATTAGATGGAGTACATTTTTCTTAATGATTTGTCAGAGTTCTTTATATAGTCTGAATAAAATTCCTTTGTCAGTTTATATATGTTGCATGTTTTCTCAAAATCTGTTACTTGTCTTTATCTTTGTTTATAATGCTTTTGTCATGCAGAGACCTTTAAATAATGCAGTCAGCATGCTGTCTTTTAATAACAAAAAATGTGGGAACTGCATAAATAAGCATTGATGGGAAGGTGACATCCCATGTAACTGTTAAAAAGAATGTTTCACTCTAAGTCAAGAAAGATCCAGATCTAACTTAGATCTCTTGTTTTATAGATTTCCTGTCCTCTTTCAGTACTTTGAGAGTATAAAACATTAGTAACAGAAAGTATTCCTGTTCCCTCTATTGTCTTCCTCAAGAATGATTTCTCCATTTGCCTTTCAAAGCTGTGCTAATTCCTTCCCTTTTTTGCTGTAGTCATTGCATAGTTGTGGTGTCATTTCTTTTTATCTTATCCTTATTTGATGGATATAGCTCTATCCAGATCTTTTACTTGCCCAAATAAAATGTATTATACATGTATTACATATATATATATACATACACACATATATGTATTGCATATATATGTATGTATATATATAATACATATGTGTATTGTATATATATATTACATATGTATGTATATATTGTATATGGATTTTCCCTGACACCTTTCCCATCTCTTACCTCTGTCTGTGTTCTAATAGTTTGTCTTCCACTTTCTGCTTTTCTCTTACTGAGGCAAGGAAAAGTAATAAATCTAGGACTGTGTTTAATTGTGGTTGGTGAATTTGATCTCTGGTTCAGCTCTCTTCTCTGGAATTGTGTTAAGAGTTCCCCCTAGAGAGGGGCCCTCAAATTTTGAATTATTCCCCCAATTCAAGCTGTGCCACCAAGTCATTTTTTCTGTTGGAGACAATCTTCCCTAGTCTAAAAAAGTTCCCCTGGATCACCTGCCTCTCCCCAGCTGTGAATGCACTCAGCTTGAGTGGAATAAAATAAAAGTAAGGGATTTGGAAATGATGGGCCCTTATTCCACCCTGAGGGCTTCCTATGCATTCCCTTGGACCATCACCATCTTCAGTGGCTTTTGTTTTGTTTCTTTTCTCTTCCTGTTCTGCTGAAAGCCTTACTTGTGGTTGGAAAATTTTAACTTCTGGAGATTTTTCCACAGAATTTCCCCTGCTTTCCTTCCAGTCAGTGAAAAAGAAAGCAGTGAGACATGGTTTCTTCTTCAGTGTTGGGTATGATTTATCCAGGGTGTCAGGGAAGAACTCCTTGGGAAAGGCATGCTTCATCTTCACCCCCGGTGGCATATCCCACTCCCAAAATGGAAGGAGGATGGGGGTGGGAAAGATTAATGAGATTTTTCTGAATTTTGTCTGTGCCTCATCTCCACAGAAATCTCTCTGGAGGAGTTTTATATTGGGCCAGTCATCAATTTCCTGAGTCTTCTATTTCGAGACACTTTCCAGTGTCAGAGCACTGCTCTTATATGATTCATCGGTTTTATTTATTTATTGTTCATCCCATTTCATTAGGTTCATGATGAGAGGATATCATAATTTTGTTGTATCTTACTTTGCCATCTCTCCCCAAAAGTTGCCCAAATGAAAATAAAAATGCCACTTTCAATTCCTTGTGTCTGATGTTGCTTGTGTGTTACTAAGAGAAAGAATACTTGCTTTTGTTGAATGACAACTAAGTTTTTTCCATGAACTACAACCTTATAAACTAAAAAGACAGTTAAAGTAATGAATAATGAACAAGTATGAAAATCCATGTTAATGTCAATTTTTATTTGCTTCTTTCAGAAATCTTTTTCTCAAATTCTCTTACAAGTTAATTATTTGCATTACATATGAACTGAATTGCCAATTATTTTTTTTTCTTTCTTTCCTTCTTCCCTTCCTTCCTTCCTTTCTTCCTTTTTCTTTTCCCCTCCTCTCTATGATCAGTTAAGTTTCCCATGACTTCCAAGGGAACTCTTCACCCCTCTAGGACATTCCTCTAACCTGCCTCTGCTGGGAAGTATGCCTTTTTCTAGACATTTCTAGAAATTGAAAATTAAAGGTATAAACTTATTTCTTCCCTCAGTTTTAACATGCCTTCTTTCCCGACAGCACATAGAGAAGTCTCCAACAGTAGCATTTCCCAAATCACTTGCTTGCACCATCTCCTTTAGAAGGAGACCTGACTTCTAAAGGTGTAGAAGGAGGAGAGAGTGCCTTTTCCAGAATATACTTGATTTAACCCAACTGAGCTGCTTGGTCTTACCAACATTCCATGTTCATTATCTCCTCTAAGGTTTTAAAACAGCAGACACTATGCCCAATATGCCGTGACTAAGTCCCATTCCCTCCCCTGTTTGACTTCTGCTGGTCCTTAAGCTATCAGTTTAGATATGGTTTGATATGATTTCTCTGGGAAGCCTCTCCTACTCCCCAGAACTGGATTGGGGGCCCCTTATGTGAGTCCACTCCCATGACACACTGTCTGCACCCCTGATTTGCATTGATCACTCTGAATGGTGACTGCCTTCATCTTTTTATTTTCTATTGTACAGCAAGTCCAGGAGGAAAGGCAGTAAGCACCCTGCTCAGTATTTGGCACGCAATTGCCTCTCAATGAATATGTGTTTAATGGCTACATTTTTTAAAACTTAATAACATTTTGAAAGTTTTTAAAGTGCTTTGAAGTTCAAAAACAGTGTACAGTTGCCAAGTTGTTTCTCGTCATCCCATCCTTTGTGGTTTATTGGAAGGGGGGTGTGCATGCATTCAATTCACAAAACTGTGATCAAGTAGACCAAATTTTAATGGAGTTTGGTAAAGCATTAGAGCGAAGTTACATGTTGAACCAGCTGAGAAGCCACAGGTTTCATCACACTATTATTAATGGCTTTTTATTTATTTATTTATTTACTTTATCATTACTGTGTCACCATTCCACCCTTTGCAGATTTCATCAAAGGCACAATCTCTGCCCTGAGGCTTTGGATTTTCTCATTCCACTGCCTGAAGTCACCCATCTGTGAAACAAGGGCAATACGCACCTACCTCATAAGGGTGTTGAAAATTAATTAGGTAATGGTCAGCTGTCTTCAATACTGAAAGCAGCGTGTAAGTGCACGTGTTCCACGTCTCTTTAAATTACACCCCATGTGCGAGTGAGGTGGCTAAGACTTCGGAGCATTTGGATTTGCAAGGGCTTTGAATGCAGTACAAAGCTTGTTGTCTCAATGTAACGTATCAATCGGAGGCATTAAAATGTCAGCACCTTTTCAGGGATTTTGTTCATTAAAACGGCTGCAAAAGAGTCCTTGGACTGAGTGAATGTAGGCCAAGTCACAGTCTAAGCAAACAGGAGTCTCCGGAGAGCTTCAGGAGTGTGCGAAGCAAGAGTTTTCAATGGCGGGTGAAGCGGGGCTCAGGGGCTCGGGAGAAAGTTGGATTTGCCCGGCACTCCCGCCCCCCAGCGCTGCAGTAGATCAACTTGACACTTCCCGGCTCTAATTTCCTTCCTCCTACTTTTGATTTCGCGGCATTCCCAATTATGCAGCTGCCAGGAAAGGAAGCAGTGGAATTGCAATATAGAAAAGACCAGGCCACTTCTTTTCGGATTAGACATTTCTGTGCAGAGAGCCAACGGGTCACACCTTCTGCCGGTTCCGAGATGCTTCCAGGACAACCCAGCACAGTAACCGGGCTGCTTCTTCTGGTTGGCTTCACTCTTTCCTCAATGGCCACGCAGGTTCTCTGTGGCCTGGGGCATCATCTATAATAGGCCATTTTATTTGGTAAATATTTTCCTACTTACTGAAGCATGTTCATTATTAATGACCAGAAAGGGAACTCCTGCCTCCTGTGGCAGAAGTTGATACATTCGCTTTGTATAATTGCTGTGTATAGCTAGCCATGTGGTCCTTCAGCTAAAATAAATTGCTTCTTCCCATAAGAGGCTCCTGCAGTGTCACGGGAGAACTAGAGGGAAATTGGCCACTGAGACTAATCTCTTAGCTAACACGATGGACGAATCCAGAAACTGAAGGCAGATGGCAAGTTCGAGATGAATAGCATTTTTTAATGGCTTCAAAATATCTCTGTCTGTAAACGGCTTTGCTGAATGACAACGTGTAGGGCGATTTAATTTATCTACTGCTGCGTTGTCAGACCTTCTGAGAACTGTTCTCCCGTTTGTCTATTAGGACAAAAACTGATCTCCTTTCAAAGGGGGAAATATAGGATGCTACAATTTAAAAGGCCAGTAGAGTGGAAGGGTTAGAAGAAAACCCTGCAATTTTTTACAAATAGATGACAAGGATCCTTCCACACCAACAGTCTCTTGCATTTTGGCATTTGAAGATAGCAACTCCATGTTGAGATTTAATGGCAGAAGTTGAACTCCGAACTCTGAAATGAACTAGGCCCAAGGTCTAGGAGAAAAGGTCATGATAAAGATAGCACACCCTGCCTGTCTCCAATGACTAAGAATTCACATTCTACTGATGAGATTAACCCTTCACCATCCAAGCATGTGATTTGAGAAATGCTACTAATGAGAACACAGCTTGTCTGTATGCTGTCCGGAAAGAAGGCGTATAAAAGGTAATCAGTGGTAAAATTGAGGGGAGAAATAAGTTCATACCTCTAAGTTTCAATTTCTAGAAATGTCTGGAAAAAGGCGTACTTCCCATAAGAAGCAAGTTTGAAGGAAAAAGTGTACTTCCCATAAGAAGCAGTTTTAAAGGAGCATCTTAGAGCGGTGAATAGAAAATAACTAGCATTTGTTACAAGTTAGCAGATACACTCACCCTGAAATTAAAGGATGAGAGTTAAACAGAGGGGAAGTTATATGGGAACAATAATTTTATGGTAAGAACAAAGTCACAGACACAGAGGAAGTTAGACCATGGTCAGCTTTTCCCTGTCTTTTCTGATGTTGGAAGTGAAATGATGCAGAAAGCTGTTCTTCCTTCTTCTGTGTTGCATCAGGCCTTCAAAACATACAGGTGCTAGTAATTAGTGACCACTTGCAATTTACGTTGTTGTTTTAATAAAGCATCATATTTGGATTGGGATCATTTACCCTCTCTCTCAAATCTGAAACTAAGCCTGGCTTGTTTATTCACATTATTCAATTCAGCTTTACAGATATTTATTGATTTCCTGCAATGTTCAAGGCATTTGTAGACACTGACCATGCTTTACAAGCCCCAAATTGGGTCAAGAGTCCTTATTTGTACAGTGAGATAAAATATTTGAAATTGAGACTCTCTCCAAAGTTCCAAATTATAAACTTGGTGCCAGGAGCTGAAAGGAAAAATAAAAAAGCTCTTCAAGGCCTTGCATACGCAGAAATTAAATAATTACAAAAATAACTCTAGCAGAAGGTGCTCTCAGACAGGTGCCCCCAAGAAGGCACCAACTAAGCTGTGTGGTTGCCCTGTATGCAGAGTCCCAGGCCCATCACATACAAATCACGTGACCCTGGGTAGGTGGCTGGGTCTCAGGGAGGCCCGGTCTCCACTGTAGAGTGGGGATAATAATATCTAGTTAACAGATGTGCTGTGAGGATATAAGGCCTTGGAACATATGAGCTGTTCAAACAAGGCGTTGAAAATGCATCGTGGATTTAAAAGAAGGAGCGACATTAGAGTGGAGAGAGGTGGACCGAGAAAGGATACGTGTTTTAAGGTGGTATCTGAGGTGTCTGAGGGGTGAGTTTTCCACAGGGGGACGAGGAACTGCATGTGCAGAGAGAAGAGTCAGTGCCTCTAGCGTCCCGGCATCATTTAGGGCATCCTGGGGACGAACACCTACTCGGCTGAGAGCAGCTGGAAGGATAAAAAAAAGAGAGCCAAGGACACAACCATGGGCAGTGCTGGTGGGTAAGAGGAGGAAGTACAGGTGGCAGGAACAGAATGTGGTCTGAGAGTCAGAGGAAAACTGGAAGAGAACAGCATCACAGATGCCAAGAGGCGAAAGAGTGTCAACGGGAGCAGCGGTGTCCAATGTTGCAGTGAGACGGAGAAGGAAAACCAAGGAGACCAGTAAATCGGGTGAGTAAGTGGTCAGTGGTAGTCTTCAATGGTGATTCTGTAACGAAACTACACCTGTGCTGCTATGCCCGCGTCTCTTACAGAGGTTGGGTTTGTTACGTTGTATTGGGAAGGGCTTGGCCTTTTCCGGCCATGGGTCAGGGCCCTCCCCATGCCTCAGGAATGGGATGGATGTTGCAGTGTCAGGAAAGCCGGTTGTGCAGGGAGGACGTTGAAGGTCAGAAGGCGGGCAGGAGAGAGAGCTCCTGGACCTCTGTGGGTCTCACTTCCTTGAGTCTGGACTTTAAGAGGAGTTTAAGAAGGACCTGAAGAAACTTCTAGAGAGAGGAAAATACCCTCTGCACACAGAACTAGCAGAGAGGCACCCTCAAGCTAAAAGTCCATGCGGAAGTCCTACAGTGTTGGGCAGATAATTTGGTTTCAGGTGATTCCTTCCGTTTGTTTACCCCAGATCTTCGTCCTGTCTTGTCTAGAGGTTTCTGACTGGTCTTGGTTGTGCTGGGGGGAAGAAGCATGGTCTGACCTGATCCGGACCGAGGTGTTGAGGAGGCCACAGCACCCCTGAGGCCGAGTGGGAGTAGCGCCCTCGAAGGGGAGCAACCGCAGCGGGGAGCCGGGGTCCGGGGGAGGCCAGAGGGTGAGATGAGGAAATGCGGGAGGTGGGTTTAGAGGTGAAGAGAAGGTGGGGGCTGTGGTGGGTTCACGGCTTCCTCCCGTTATTGGCATATTGCCGACGTTGAGCTGGCGGAGGAGGCGCGAGGGGAGCGGTGCAGGGATGGGGGACTCGTCGCTCGCAAGGCCCCGCCCACGTTCTCTGGGAGCCTGAGAAAATAACCGGGTTTAGGGCCTCCCCGCAGATGCAGGTCTGTGAGCAGCGGGGGCATTTTGGAAAAGGTAGGAAGGAAGCAGATGCCACGTAGTCCTGAAGGCTGGCTCGTCAGTCACCGTGTGGTGACAGCTGCCAGAACGGCAGGTGTTAGGTCTTAAAGGGGAGCTATCATTGGCCTCGGACATGCCCGCTGGCTGAGCTACCCAAGCCCCAGGGCGACTGTCTTCAGGTTGTGGCCTAGAAAACTGCAGATTAGACACAAGAAAGGGCGACATAGTCACACCAAGCGAAGCACATGCAGGTTGCTGCCTGGACTGCCCCTTACGTGTTTCTCTAACAAACTTCTATTCAACCTCGAAGCTTCAGCTCCATGGTCAGTGACACCTTCCTGAACTTCCCAGGCAGAACTAGTTTCCTTTCTTTGCTCCCTCCCTCCCACTTGTATCTGTAACTCCTGCCATTGTTGTAACGTTGGCGGGACTGTGTGTTCCACCCCCAGACTGTGAGCTCCCTGAGGGCAGGGGCCATGTCTTTCCACCTTCGTGCGCAGAGTTTGGCGTGGCCCAGACCCCACAGCCCAGGCTTCCATCCGACACACAGCACCACAGCCAGGAGCTCCAGCCTCCCACGAGCACTGCTCCAAGGGCACTCACTTTTCTCGTTCGGGTTCACCTTCATTCCCACGTAAACCACCCCAACAATAGTTCATCTCAGCCTCGTTACGGCGCAGCCAGCTGTCCTGCATATGCTGATTGGATATCAGTCACAATTTTTAATAGGGCTTTATTTGGAGATGATAAGGGAGCAAGTGATCTACGGAAATAATCGATGAAGGAAGATACATTTCCCTTTGATTTGGGAATCCTTTGTTTCATCACACCCTAAATTTAGTCTGAGAGAGAGATGGGGGGGGGGATATGAATGAGATCACGTGTGTGAGCTATAAACACTTGCTCATCAAAGTATGATTCAGACCAGCAGCATCTATGTCACCTGGGAGCTCATTAGACACGCAGAATCTCAGGCTTACCCAGACCTGCTGAGTCAAAATCTGCCTTTTAACCAGATCCCCTGCCGATTCACAAGCACATTCAGAAGGACATCTTGCCATTTTCAACAACATGAACGGACCTTGAGGACATTATGCTAAGTGAGAGGAGTCAGACAGAGAAAGACAAATACTGTATGATCTCACTCATATGTGGAATCTAAAAAAGCCAAACTTGTAAAAACTAGAGAGTAAATGTTGGTACCAGGGGATGTAGGTGGGAGGATAGGACAGATGTTGTTTAAGGGAACAAACTCGCAACCTGTAGTAAATAAGCCCTAGAGATCTAATCCGCAGCATGGTGAGTACAGGCGATATTGTCATATAATCAGCAAACTTGCTGAGACTAGAACAATTATTCCAACCACTAAAAAGAAATGACAATTATGTAACATGAGACAGGTGCTAATTATCACTACAGTGGCACTCATATTACAATATATAAAAGTATCAAATTAACATGTTGTATACGTTAAATTTACATAATGGTATATGCCAAATGTATTTTAATGAAAAAAAAAAACTGAGAAGCACCATCAGTGTTGAAGAACTGATATGAGTAACTTACTATTATGGGAGATGCAGCCAGACAATTATTCTGTCTATTCTGTTTCTTTTTTTAAAGTGATGGACCCACTAAATTTACTTTGTGTCTCAATAAAGGTCACGAGGAGTGGTTTGAAAAACACGACGTTAGTTCACCTGCTTTTCAGAGCTTGACCCATCGATTGTAAAGTTCCCATTGATGCTTTTAGGGCTTCTCAGACCTTCCAACCACCCCCAATGGCGGCGGACAGCCACCACGGTGCGCCCCTGGTTGTCTGGGGTGTGAGAAGAAACCACTGAAAGCTTGAAACTTTGTTTGAAGTGTTTTGTTTTGTTTTGAAACTTTACAGAAATTTTACATACAGATTTGATGTGTAATATCTGTTTGCTTTGGCATAAAAACATGTTTTTTATTGTGGAAATTTTCAAACACACCAAATAGAATAGTATGGTGAATCCCCTCTTATCATCACCCGGCTCTAAAAATTATCAGCATTCTGTCCTTCTCTTTCATCTTTCTGTCTCCTCCAACACACACAGATAGAGATAGACAGACACACACACACACACACACACACAGAGTTTTTGCTGGAGTTTTTTCAAAACAACTTCCAGACAGCATGTTATTTCACCTCAAAATTCTCTAATGGGTGAGGACTTTTTAAAAATTAAACTTCAATATCATTACCACACCTAACAAAATTACCAATAACTCTTCAATATCATCTCGTTCTCAGTCAGCCTTCAATTTTCCCTAGTTGTCTCAAAAAATGTCTTTTTATGACTGAATAGTCTGAATCAGATCATAAAAATATCCACATATTGCATATGGTTGACGGCTCCCTTAAGGGAGTTCCCCCACTTTTTGTCTATTTTTAATGCTGTTTATTTGTGGTAGAAACTGAGTAATCTTTCCTAGAGGTCTTCCTTAATTAGGTATACTTGGCTAATTGTAGCCCCTGGTGTCATTTAACATGTTCCTCTGTCCTCCACATTTTTAAAACCTGGTTGGTAGGGGACTGATTCACATCAGGTTTAAATTTTGGCAGGCAGTGCCAAATGCTAATGAGTGCAGTTCTGTACTTTCATCCTATCAGGGGTGCTTGCCCCACTCTGGGGCCTACTAAGATTGACCAGTGGGTTGAAGGGGGTGTCAGTCTGATCCATCAATTATAAAATTCCCATCAACATTTGACCTAACAGTTTGGTGGCCACTGAGGATTGTTGCCTGGAGCCATAATTTCACCAGGGTAACAAATGGTGATTTGCTAATTCTGTCATTTCTTCCACCTTTATTAGCTATAATATAAAAAATAACTTTCCCTCATCAGCTATTTGCCTACCCTGAAATACCCTAAAAGTAAAATAAGATAAATGCTTTATTCTTTCCCTTTATTAACCAATTTTCAAAATGAGTAGTTACCCTCACAAGATTATTTACAGCCCCATTTTACAGAAAAGGAAGCTGAGCCAGTGAGAGGTTACATGACATTCCCAAGATCACACAGCTAGTAGAGGACAGAGCAGCAATTCAAATTTTAGTCAGACAGACTGCAGAGTCCCTTTAACTCTCTTGACTTTCCACCTCATATTTATAAACATGTTAAAATGTTAGTACAATAGATTCATAAGTAGGAATTACTTTCTTGCTTAAGAAAACTTATCCTTATTGACTTAGAAATACCCCTCCACAATGAGATATCACCTTATACTTGTCAGGATGGCTATTATCGAAAACGAAGACAAAAAGCAAAAAACAAACAAACAAACGACAACAAGTATTGGCAAAGACTTGAAGAAACTGAAACCCTTGAACACTGTTGGCAGAAATTTTAAATGCTGTAGCCTGTATGGAAAATAATATGGAGGTTCCTCAAAAAATTAAAAATAAAACTACCATAGGATCCAGCAATCCCACTTCTGGGTGTTTATCCAAAGAATTGAAATCAGAATCTCAAAGAGATATTATCCTTCCCATGTCCACTGTAGCACTATTCATGGTAGCTAAGATGTGGAAACAATGTAACTGTCCATCAGTGGATAGATAAAGAAAATGTGGTATATACACACAATGGGATTTTACTCAGCTTTAAAAAAGAAGGAACTCCTAGAATATGTGACAACATGGATGAACTTTGATAACACTAGGTTAAGTGAAATAAGTCAGTCACAGAGGACAAATACTGCATGATTCCACTCAGATGAAGTATTTAAAATAGTCAAACTCATTGAAGCAAAGAATAGAATCATGGTCACCAGGGGCTATGGGGAAGGGGAGATGGGGAGTTGCTAATCAACAGGTATAAAATGTCAGTCATGAAAGAGAAATAATTTCTAGAGATCTGTTGTACAACACTGTGCCTGTAGATAACAATATTGTACACTTCAAAACCTGATAAGAGGGTATATCTGATGTTGAATGTTCTTACTGCAATAACATTTTTAAAAGAAAAGAGAAAAAGAGAAATAAATTTCCCTGTCATTTGGAGAGAAACCTGAATGGAAGACTAAATATAAAGAACTATTTTCTTTTTCATCAAACTCTGGAAAAGTATCAAGTGCATTGTTACTACTATTAATGAAATATCTGTGCAAATGACCCTGAAGAACGTTTCACTACCATGAAATGTAAGCTCGCTGCTTTTTCAGATGACTTCTAATTAAATAGTATCACTCACATCAGTAGAAGGCTTCCTCCAAACTTCCACATAGCAAAGAATTGTCTAGAGAAGTAGCTAGTCAGAAAGATGGGGATGGGGGTTATCACCTGAAATACAGATATTCAAAGGTTAAATAGACATTAGAAAATGAAATGCTAAAAATGCTCGTGTGGCTGAATATTCACAAAGTAAAGAGGTTGACGAGGAAACAGTTTGGAAAGCTGCAGGTTATAAAGCCCAAGGAATGAAAGAAACTATATTCATTTAAAGTACAAAAATATTGCTAGATGCAGAAAAACTTCTGCAGCTCCATTCCTTTCTGCCTTTCCTGGTTTATTTCTTGGTACTCCCCTGTGGACGCCACCCTTTGCCTGCGGAAAGACTCTGCTTCACTACAGCATAAGCTCCGTGGGGCAGAGATATGGGTCTATGCTGTTCACCACTGTATCCCCGGTACTGAAAACAGTGTCTGGCACACAGTAGGCACTCAGGATATTTTTCTTGAACAAATCTATAACCTTTCCTATGAAAGCCCTATAGTTTCAAGGTCAAACTCAACTCAAGCCCATTTCTTTCAAGAAGCTGTAATTCTTCCATCTGATAACATTATTAATTGCTCTATTACATCAATACTTTGTACCTTGTTTTAGTTTTTCTTTACTTCATAGATTTCTTTGCCACTGGATAATTAGTCCCTGCTAGTTTTTCCAAAGATATAATCCACAGATGTGTTGCATCAATTCTACTCATGGTGCTTAATTTTAAAAGTTGTATGCTAGGCTTTGCCCCAGACCTACAAAATCAGAATTTCTGGAGGTGGAACCCAGGAATCAGCACACCTTACCATTTCCCCAGATGAGTCAGGTGCACACTGAGGTCTGAAGAGCCACCAAGGAGGCCTCTTTCATATTTTTGCTCCCATTGTGCTGACACAGGGCTTGAGCTTCGCAATCAATGTTTATTCTGTTGAATTGAATTGAATTGGACTAAGTGATGGCCATCGTGGTGCTGCAACTAATTTTCTTGTTAATTTTGAAATGCAGCTGCCTTCCCAGAGGAAGCAATACATGGAGTTAAAATTACCTGAGTTTCTCTATAGGACAACAGAACACAAATTTAAAAACAAATAAAATTCTGATTTTTGTGTAAATTTCAGGAATGTAAGCACACACAGAGAAAACTAACTACACAATACACAACACCTGTGTACATCTTAATGAACATTTGCAAAAGGAGCACAACCATGCAACTAGTACCCAGATCAGAAATAGAACAGGACTCATTATCACAGAAGCCCCTTCCTTCCTGCCTCTTCCTGTCACTTCAGTCCTTTGAGGGCAGCCACCAGCCTGACTGCTAACACCATAGATTTGTTTTAGTGTTTGTTTGCTTACATATTTTAAATCAATCAATCTATCTACCTATCTATCTATCTATCTATCTATCTATCTATCTATCTATCTATCTATCTATCTATCTATCCATCTATCTGCATGTTGTCACATTCATTCATTTCACTGCTGTATAATGTTCCATCACATGAATATAGTACAGTTTGCTTATCCACTCTACATAGATGGATATTTGAGTTGTTTTCAGTTTGAGGCTATTATAAATAGTGCTGCTCTGAATATTTTTGTATATGTCTCTTTGTGAACACATGTGGCTCTTTCTGTCGGGTATATACCTAAGAGAGAAATTGCTGGGTCATTGGGTATCTACATGTCTGTCCAGCTTGAATAAATACTGACCAAATTTTTCATGCCTGTCTGTATTCATGCCATCATATTGCCCTCCCACACTGATGCTGGGCTTGGCCACGTGACTTGCTTTGGCCAATGGGACAGCAGAAGACTCAATGTAAATACAACTCATAAAAGTACTTACCTTTTTTGGCTTTCTCTCTTGCTTCTTTGTGGTCACATGTCCAGGCTAGCCTGTTGGAGGATGTGAGAGATGTGAGGAGGAGAGCAGAGTCATCCTGGATGAGGCCATCCTACTAGCCAGCCCCCAGCCATCCTGCCAGCTGACCACAGATGTGTGAACAAGCCCAGGTGAGATGAACTGAGCTTAACCCACATCAGCAGAGCTGCTCACTTGACCCATAGACTTGTATGAAACAAGAAATAATTGTTTTTCTAAATCACTAAGCTTCAGTGTAGTTTGTTACACAGCAATAGCTAACTGCCACACTGCTAAACAGATTTCTAAAGAGTTGTGCCACTGACACTTCACCTAATGTCTGAAGATCTGAAGTTCCACATCCTCATCAATATTTGGCATAGATTAAAATATATGAAATTGTTGATATTTGACTACTTCTGACCTGCAAAAATTGCAATTTCATGTAGTCCAACCTAATATATTTTTTCATTTTAATTCTTCTTGGGAATGTATAATCATATAAAATTGTGGATTTAATTTGTATTTTCCTAATAACTAATGAGGCTGTGCACCCTTTCATATGTTATTTAGCTAGTGGTATATCCTCTTTTGTGAAGTATGTGTTCAACGTTTTAATCCATTTATCTATTGGATTAGCTGCCTTTTGGCCATTATCTTAGGAATACACACATACACACACACACACCCCCCCCACACACACAGAGGCAATGAGCCCTTTGTCAGGTATATGTATTGCAGGTATCTTCTCTTACTCTGTGACTTTCCTTTTTACTCTCTTAATGGTACCCCTTGGTGAACAGGATTCCTTAATTTTAATGTAATGCAATTTGCCCATTTTTTAAAAATAAATTTATTTTTGTTTATGATTTTTGGCTTTGTTGCTGTGCGCAAACTTTTTCTAGTTGCGGCAAGCAGGGGCTACTCTTTGTTTGCTGTGCACAGTTTTCTCATTGCGGTGTCTTCTCTTGCTGCGGAGCACGGGCTCTAGAGTGCACAGGCTTCAGTAGATGCGGTGCATGGGCTCAGTAGTTGTGGCTCGCAAGCTCTAGAGCGCAGGCTCAGTAGTTGTGGCACACGGGCTTAGTTGCTTCGCAGCATGTGGGATCGTCCCAGACCAGGGCTCGAACCCATGTCCCCTGCATTGGCAGGCAGATTCTTAACCACTGTGCAACCAGGGAAGCCCCAATTTGCCCATTTTTAACCTTCATTCTTGTAAGCCCTTCTTTGCCAACCCCAAGGTTATGAAGATATTCTCCCATGTTTTCTTCTAAAAGCTTTGTTGTTTTGCCTTTCGTATTTAGAATTCTGATCCACCTGGTATTGATTTTTTTAAGTATGGTATGGGGGGAGGAGTCAAGATTCACCTTTTTCCCAGGTGGGGATCTGTTGACCAATAAACATCCATGGACATTTATTATAAAGGTGCTGAGTTGTAGAGTTTGGCTTTCACATCTTTCATAGGGAGGCAGCACAGGTCATAGGAAGAGCTCCCACTGGAGCTAGTCCCAACCCTGCCACAAGTTCCCTGGCTCTGTGACCTTGTGCAGGTCACAAGAGCTGTGTCTGTTGGCTCGTATGTAAAATAAGGGGTTAGATTAGATAATCTCCGTCATTCCTTTCAGAAGGCAGAGGTGACATAATACTCCAACTATGTCTGGCATTGTTAGTTCTGGAAACTCAGGGAACATATTTAACATGTCTGAGTCCCAATTTCCTTACCTATAAGATGGGAACAATCATACCTCATGCAGGGCTGTTGTGAGACTAAGGAAAAACATACATGAAGTTCTGTACTTGGCATGTTATACTGTTCAACAAAAGGTACCACCCACGGTTGTTAATAGCCATGCTGGTCACAGCAAGCACAATTGCCTTTATTTAAATTCAGTAAAAATAGAGTTGGTACCTCTACACTAGCAATAGAAGTTTGCGTACATGTTTGCTTGGTAGTAAAGTTAACTTGCCCTGTGATGAGAATCTTAATTTTGCCTCATTCTCTTCACTCCTAAGAGATGTTATTTAGTAAAGAAAGCTAGGGGGAAGAAAAGCCACACAGATATAAAAATCATCTTTCTTAAAATTGCTTCCCATTATCCTTGAACTCAAAAAAGTTTATCTTAAACATTTGTAGAGTCCAGGACAGGACAGAATGCCACAACGATACTTGTCCACGATGAATTATGAAGTCTTTAGTCATTAAATTTCTGCAAAGGGACTGATTCCGACTCTCCGCCTACCCCTTCGCTCCCTCACTCTCAGCCCACTCTGTTTTGCTTCATAGTAATTACCGCTACCTGACATATTGCCCTGCCTTTTTGTTAATCATCTGTCTCCCTCAACGCCATGGGAGCAAGAGCGTTGCTTAATTTATCGTGTATTTTCAGCACCTAGCAGAATGCCTGGCACATAGCAGACATTAGGTAAATATTGTTGAATAAATGAATGAAGGCAAAATAAGAATCACATAAAACATGGATCAAAAGTAGTAACAATTTTCAATTAGGTCCATGCTGTATTTAATCTGATACAGAAATCAATAATGTATTCTGACTGCAATTCCTCTATCGACCCCAAACTCTAATTACTGTAGATGTTCAGTAATAACATTACCACAAAAATATTAGCCCTGTTAATAATCAACACATTTTTCTCAAGTGCACCTTCACCTTTGGGGACTCTGAGGAGGAAATTGATATTTCACACACACATATGCTGTAATTGGTTTGTTTTGTTTTTTTTAAGAGGAACCATTTAATAAATATGGTTACTGAAAACTTTCAAAAATTTATTTTTCTTTTCTTTAAATAAAAGCAGACGTGGGAATCATGTTTTTACTATAAACAGATATTAAGTTTTACATGTTGAGTGGTAGAAAGTTGGTCAGTTTTTCCTTTACCAAAATAAATTGTTAATTAAGATAGACAAAAACCAGGAAACATTGAAGTTAGTCATTTAATTTCCTTACTTATTCAGAACTGCCTAGAGTCATTTCCTGCAGGAATTTCACGTCTTCGCATGGAAGTGTTTCAGCAGCTGGTAACGAAGTCATCAACTTAGGCAGTGGATGATACTCCAGGGTCCGGTTACAAATCAGATGTTTGGGTTTTTTGTTGTTTTTTTTGATTTGTGAAGGAGCCAGATCACCTTTAGAAAGAAATCTAAATACCTTCTAGAATGCTGTTTCTGCATTGGTCTGAAGAAGCAATTGGGTCTAGTGGGAGAAACTGCAAACAAGGAAATCTGACTTCTAGATTTGTCTCAGCCACTAATTAGTTGTATGACCTTAGCTTTCACCTCCTGTACCCTAATAGCCTCATCTACGTGAGGGTTATAACACTCGAATTTACCCTACCAAGTTGTTTTTAAGATGGAAGGCATACTAGCCAAACTCTGAATGTAGCTATTTTTGTTGATGTGTGTGACTCCAGTATATGCCATAAAGCTTGTAATATTCTTAAGGATAAAGACCTTGTCTTATACTTCATTGGGTCCAGCCATGGCCAGCGCAATGTGCTGGGAGGATAGCAGATGACTTATAAATCAGAGAAATCAACGTCTTTTGCAGTATTATTAGGAAATGATCACTATTCCTTACAGGTCTGAAATGTAGAAGCTTTTTTCTCATTCCTAAGTTGGCTATTTGGGAAACAGAAAACAGTCAGCTAACCATGCTATTTTTTTTTTTTTTAAGCATAACAAGAGATCTGACCACATCTACAGTACTATGTCACTGTAGTTGGGGTGAGTGGGGGGCTGGGGGGTGGGACTAAAGGTATACAGTACTCTTTTCGTGTCCAAATGTTTTCCCAACAGAACCAGTCAATTGAACAAGGAAGGATACCAGTAATAAGTCATATTTTAAGAGATTCTTTTGTTTAGTTTGGCAAATCAGAAGAAATAAAGCAGTCTGCATATTTCCCAAATTGAGTGAGAACATATTGAATTTTGGCAAACTTGAATCAATAAGCTGAGACAAGTTCAAACTCTAATTTCAGGAGAACTTGGCTTCTGCAGGTTAAACCATGAAGTCGTGGGTGTTCCCCGACTCGAGGGAGAGCTCGGTGCTCTGCCGTCCTCAGCGGCTTGCACTGAAGCTGAGTGTTGGGAGAGTCAATTCACTTCTGAATGAAGACATTGTTTGGACAGTATAGTAGAAGAGAATATGAAACATGTATTATCCAACTCTTTTGAATATATTACGTTTATTAAGAATAAGTTACACATTTCTATCAGTAAAGCACCTCATTCATTGTGGATACGAAGCTGAATTCTTTCATATTTTACCTAGCTGTCACTGCTCCTGTCCTTAGTGGTTCAAAAAAATCTACAGGCATGATTTCTGAGCATATGATGAATTGTGGGCATATGGGAATATCAAACATTGGCGTGTGTTGATTCTGCACAACACTTATTTTAAGTTTGTGTTCATTTTAACGATACACTAAACAAATTATTATGAGTATTGTGTTCAGGTTCTGCCGTCAGACTTTTCTAGGTTTTAATTCTTTATGAGTAGCATGGATTTGAGAATGCTATTGGATTTCTTTGAGCCTCTGTTTCCCCATCAATAAGATAGTGATAATAATTGCTTCTTTCTCAGGGGGTTAATGTGAGAAATAAATGAGTTAATCTAGACATACTTTATCACAAAGAAGATAGCCTGTAAATATTAGCTAGTAATATTACAATCATCATCATCACCTGGACGGTCACCTTATAACAAAGTACTGCCACGAGATTTCACAGTATCTGTGTTTAAGCCCATGTTGATGCCAAGAAGTACATTCATTGTCATAGGTAGATGAGAAAAAAAAGAGAGGTTAGAATTAACACCTAAATGATATATCTGTGCCAAAGGAAGTTCAAATGACATGGTGGTTCAAATAGAGCAAATGGATGGGGAAATGGCACGGCCATACAGCAAACCTCCATACATGCGCCCCGAATCAGAGAGAGCCTGCACGAGGGCAGCCAGTACCGTATTCACGCTATGAACAGTGATCCAATTTCACCAAAACAGTATCATCTGTCACATTAAACTAATATTAATTTGACTCTATTGGGTTTGTTTTCCTTTAATTGTAAACTTTCAGTTTCATGGTTGTATTAGAGATGTAAACGTTAAGGAGTTTATGCTTTGTTTTATACTTAAACATATTTAATACTTTAAAATTTTAAGCCAACGCTAGAGGTGCACAAATTTCTTTTCCTTTAAGGGATCTCTACATTATTCAATTTTGAGAAACACTGAGGTTTGGTAGAGTGAGGCTGTAAATAATGTTGGGGGCAATGCCCAATTACATGATTCACATATATTTGCAAAAGCTCACTGTGTACAGGGCATTTGCTGGCCACAAACAGTGATAAAATGCAAACCGTGTTTGTTTAGTTTGGAAAGATAGGAAGGGTATGTATGCGTGCATGAGAGAGAGAGAGAGAGAGAGAGAAGGAAGCCACGAACAATACAGGGTGACACTGTCACGTGAGCAGCATAGAAAATATCATAAGAATTCAAGAGAGGCCCCGGTTGCAGACGGCTGAGATGACCAGGTATGGTTCTGTGGGGACATGAGATTTGAGCAACTCCTTAAGTAAAGATGGTAGAAGGCATTCCAGTTTTAGGAAATGGATATCTGGAAGTAAGGAACAGTGCAGGCAAAAGAGGCAGTGGTGTTAGTTATATTCAGTTGCTTACTGCCCGATTTAGAGCAAAATATTAAAATAAAACTTTCCCGGTAAAAGCAACATATTATATATAGACAGTTTCAAGTGACCCAAGAGAAGAGTAGGTGTCTGCCCACTAGTCTGGTCAGAAGTTCACATGTTGCTCTCACAGCTGCTGTGAAGTAGAATCTCTGTGACCTGCCACTCTTGGAAACTTCCGAGCGGCTAAGAATCATGGGATTTTCTCACTTTGATTTGTGAACTTTGCCCCAAACTGGCAATGCAGTGATTTAACTGACCTTTTAAATGAGTTCTCAAATGCCAGTATTTTATCAATTAAGCAGAGGGCTTTTGTCCCTGAAAAGAAATTAGGGATTCTTTGTCTCAGATAAATGTAAAAATGGGTAAATTTTTATCTGTGTTTAATATTTCTCTCCACATATTTTTCTTATACCTGTGGTGCCTACCATTGCTTATCTGCTGGCAAATTCCAGCAGATAACAAGTTAATGATCAATTAGCAAACAAATACTAGTGGAAACCCATGAAACGCCAATTACATTGAACTGATATGTGTGTTTGCATGTTCGGGCTAGTAATTTCATAATATGGTCATATTTCTTGCAATCGTTTTTGATTTATGTTTGGAATTAAATAGATCCAAATTATGTGATGCTGTGCAGTGAGTGTGATGTTCTCTGCAAAGAGTACCATGAGTTCCAGAAGCTCCTTCACTTACACTTTAAGAACTGGAGCCTAAGAGAGAAGCTACCTCAGCTTTAAATAGAGAGGTAAACTTAGTGTCGTGGGTGACTTTACCATGCTGGAACATAAGCCATGCCCTCTGTCAAGTCATGGAGAAGGAGCTGGTGAAGCAGATTGCCAGGCTGGTGTCCAGTTGCCCACAGAGGTACACTGACTGTCTTTCTTCTCTTCCTGGACTCCCTTCCTCACCACACTTCCTGGGATCACCTGAATAAACACCCTGCACACAAATCCTTATCTCAGGCTCTGCTTTTGAGGAATTCAAGATACCAGTTTACCTAACGAATATTTCATTGATCCCCAGAGTCGTCCAAGGGGAAATAATAATTTTAAATATGCACCTGTTAAAATACTAATAGACGTCGTTATTCCGTGTTTACTATGTGCCAGGCGTTGTATTGAAAGCTCTCCTTACAGTAGCCTACTGAATCCGCACAGTAATCGTGTGAACTGCATATTATTCATATTTTTTAGTAATAAAACTAAAGCTTCAGAGGGTTAGATCACTTGCTCAAGGTTACTAGTAAATGACAGATTTAGGATTCAAGCCCAAATCCTTTGTGCTTTTTTCTATAAGCTCATACAGAAGTATGATTTAGTCATTTATATCTTTATTTCACTCATAATTTTAACAAAACTACCAACCCGCAAGAAACATCTTTGTAACAAATGTAAATGTAATAAGAGGAAGGAAGGACCCTATACGATGCCTTCCATCCTCCAGATAAGCCGCTGTCAAGGTGGATCCTTTCAATTTCAGAGGAGACAAAAGTAGAGTCATTATGCAATTTTTAAAAGTCAAAATTAAGCTGATACAGGTTTTATTTTTATCCTGGGCATCTCAATTCTTTATTTCGGTTCATAAAGATTCGTCATTAAAGGCTTTGTTTTCTTAAGTGGGCAAGTTTCCAGACGGATATTGGTCTGGAATCCAAGACCCTTCTCCTGTGGTTCACACCCTCCCCCCAAAGTGGCTGTGCTGACGGCCACTTTGGACCCAAATGGAGGAGTCCAGATGCCCAGTGCCCGCCCCACGCCTCCCACTCTTTGGAGCAGGCTCACGTGACCTTGGTGCCCCAGCTGCCTTAGTTTCCTCATCTGTAAAAAGCCGTTTCTTTCACCTCTAATCTTGCTGAAATTCTCTAGAGATTGCCTGAAGAGTTTTTTCCCCCCATTTCCTTATTTCACAAGTAAGACAGGAACACATTTTTGTTTGAAACGATACACAAGTGTACAGAATAAAGTGTGACAAGGTCCCACACCACCCACCCTGGCACCTTTCCCTCTCCCTTCCATGGAGGTTTCCACTGTTACCAGTTTAATGTATATCATTCCAGCCCTTTTCTCATGCAAGAAACCTTTGTGTCTTGGTGGCGTGCTCTCATGGAGCCCTCAGGATTTACCAGGTTCCAGAGTGTGGAATTATCTTCTGTGTGTTTGGGGGAAATGGAGCTTGAGGCAAAAGAGAAAGTGAGTTACTAATTGGATTTATGGCCATTACTCCCAGGGCAGCCCTCTGCCCTCGGTAATCTCAAGAGCGGTTCAGATAGAAATCTCTCTCTGCAAAAGATCCAGAAGACTCTGTAAGGAGAAAGCTGGCACATCTCCTGCTCACCCAATAAAAAGTCAGATAGTTATTAAACTGTCCCTGAAGCTACTGTGATTTACATTCATTTTAATGGTTCTCTTTGTAGAGCAGCCCCTTTAATGGGGGTACCCGCCGGTTCCTATTGGTTGCATTTAAAATAAATATTACACCATCTCCAGCTGTCCAGCTCTCCTTTCATGCTTTGACCTGCCACACAAAGTACAGTGACTTGATATTTCCCCCTGAGAAACTCCTACATGTTCAAGGATGCCCCCCCAGCACATTATTTGTGTAGCAGAGAGATAGAGGCGGTCCAGGTCTACCCATCATTAGGGAAATGTAGACGTGTACTGTGAAATACAATGTCATGCTCAGCAGTGAGGAGCCAGATGGATAGAAAGCATCTATGGAGAACTTATAATCATTGAGAACAAAGAAAGAAATAGTGAAATGCTATGTATACAATTTAACATGCACCCCTATGTAAGACAATGCTATATGTATGTTCAAGAATATATGTACATATACACACACACTCAAGAACATGTACCAAACAGAGTAGGGTGGTGCCTCCAGGGGAGAAAGAAATGGGGATGGGAGATGAAAGAGAAAAATTAAAAACTACAACAGACACCGCTCTTAAAAGGAATGATGAATTAGGATGATGCTAAAACGTAATTCTCTGCCCCGATAGGTAGTAAACAAATAAATAACAAATGAATAAAAGCACAAAATCACCTCTTTTACTTTCCTTTAAATTAAGTTTTATTCCCAGCAAGCATTCATAGACCTCCTTCTAGGTATGTGACATGATCTGAGTTCTGCTCTGTGACCATGGACAAGTTGCTACACCTCTCTGAACCTCAGTTTCTCTAATGGTAAAAATAACAAAAAGGAAAGGAAAGGGAAAATGAGCAATAGTACTACGTAAGTTACAAACATTGTAAGTTTTGCTGAGAAGATACGGTTTATAAGAGTGACACAAGGTAACATCTGAACATGGTGGGCCCTGGCGAGTTCCAAGCACCAAGATTTCATCCATGGAGAAAGGGACCATAGTGAAGTCGTGAAAAGCTCTTGGACATCTGTTCCTAACTTACCTCCAGGGCTACAAGGGGCAAACGCCTATGTCTGCCATATGATGTTCAACTTTTAATCTGTTCCTGAGTGAGACGGCAATCTGGCCACAACGTGTCACCCCACTGTTACCAGAATTAATTTGGCATAACTGGCCTTAGTGCCCTCTCCTCCTCCACTGCAAAGGTACGGGCCTGGTCAAAAATGAACCCGGCCAATCCGAGGCGGTGCCGTTCTTCAGACTGTCAGGTGCACCCTCCTAAGCTCTGAGGTCCGAGGTCAATACCCAAATAGAAGGCCACACTGTCACCCCAAGGCGGCCAACCCCAGGCCTGCGCTCTCTGTACCTGCCCCAATGCAAAAGAAGCCCTTAAAGTCCCATTCCATGTGCTAGAGAGGAAAGCAATGTGCCTCCACCTCTCCTTCTCAAACAGAATACATTGGCCATGGGGGCCTGAGAGAATATACCCTCCCATGTGCTGAGCGGTCAAGGTTTCCGCTGCAAACAAACACCAACAACCAGGAAAGCTAGCAAAGCAGAAACCGGACGGAACAGGAAGGTGGCTCAGTCTCCTGGTCACTCTGTGCAGACGATGATCCAGCTGGGTCTGGGCCTGGGCTCGTCGTCTAAGGGGCAGCAGAGGATGCTTGGAATCCAGCACCTCGGGGAAAGGAGCACCTCCGGGCAGGATGGGAATCAGCACACCCTGGAGCTGTGACAGGGAGTCTCCGGAAGGCTGTTGGCTGCGTCCAGACAAAGATGTCATCAGAGTAAGAACAGGAAGCACTGAAATTACCTCCAGCCTCAAGGTTAACTTGTGCTGGTGGCTTTTAGGAATTCTCTTAAGTTCCGCTTTAAGTCGTATAAAATTGCAATGGAAAAACAGAGAAGACAGGAGAGAGAGAACTCAATCTTCTTTCTTCTTTCCTCCTTTAAAAGTGTGGCAATCCCAGAGTTTCAGCTGACCACAGAGAAGTAGCCTCTACTGACGAGTGGGCTAAGTTAGACTCTGTCGGTGTGTCCCTGCAGCTACCCCTAATCAGAGTATATTCAGAGGCAGCAAAATAGGGGAATCTTTCAAGCTGAGATCGAATCTTCTGGAGATTTTCTAAATCCAGCTCCAATTTCCTTAGGATTTGGACACCTTACATCCTGCCTCTGGCATTATATTGTCTGTCACCTTAAATTTTTATGTTGTTGTGAATTTGGGGATTTTTTTGCATTTTCATGGATGTCTGGAATATGAAAATAAAAGGATTCTACAAGATCTTCAGAAAGAAGCATACTAGAAAGCCAATTGACATTGGAAAAGAAAGGTTGAAGACCTCACATAAAGACATTAAGACCTTCTATAAAGTTTATTAAAATATGTGGTACTGATTGAGCAAAGGACAGTCAATTCAGTGGCATACGTAGCTCATCCGGAAACATTCTCAAAGATATTTAGTAGCTTAGTGTATGGAAAAATTTGCAACTCAAATCAGTGGTGAGAGGCTGGGTCATTCCAAAAATGGTGTTGAGTGTCATTTGCAAAGATATCAATTTTGCAAATGGATTACCATTTGCAAAAATATGATACATCTCTTCCACCCTATATCAAATTAATTCCAGGTGGACTAATAACTTAAATGTTTGCAAAAGAAATCCTCAGATTTCTGGAATAATATATGGGTGACTATTTACACAACCTGAGTGGAGAAGGACCTCCTAAGAGGAATCACAAGGAAAGAAAGTTAAAGGATAACGCTGAGAGATTTTACTCTATATAAAGACAAGATGCACAGTGTCACTGCCTTCCATTGACCAGCAGTCAAGGGCAGGATGGTGTCAGTGAGACACTGGGAAGATACTTTGACATTGGGAGTGAGTGTGTGTGTGTGCGCGCACACGTGCACATTTATGCGAGTGTGTGTTTTCTTTTTTCAACAATGATTATATATTATTGTGTAATAAAAAATAGAAACGTTATTTTTTATAACAAATGTCTAGGGACTCAACTTTCAAAGTATTTTCCCCTTAACTAACCTCAAAAGCCAGCAAAAACTAAAGTTGATATGTCTCCCAGTCAATAATGCCCTTTCACATGCATTATGATGCCATTTTTCAAAATAACTCAAAAATTAAATGACTTCACTTTTATCTCAACACTTGGTTAATGAGTTTATTGGGACTACGAGTGGTGTGGTGACTTGTCCAACATCACACAGCAAATGAGAAGCAGAACTGTGAACCATCCCCAGAGATCTAGGTTCTACACACTATGTATGTGCTACATCATATTTTATTTAACCCTTCATCTTTTGATAAACATTTAGGTGGTTTTCATATCTTAGCTATTGTAAATAATGTTGCAGTGAACATGGGCGTGCGGATATCTCTTCAAGATCCAGATTTCAGTTCCTTTGGAAATATACCCAGAAGTGGGTTTGCTGGATCAAATGGTAATTCTATTATTAATTTTTTGAGAAATCCCCATACTGTTTTCTGTAGTGGTTGCACCATTTTACATCCCCACCAACAGTGTAAAAGGGTTCCCTTTACTCTGCATCCTTGCCAACACTTGTCCTTTTTTTTAATAATAGCCATTTGAACAGGTGTGAAGTGATATCTCATTATGGTTTTGACTGTGGAGCAAGAGGGAACTTTCGGAGGTGATGAATAAGTGTATGGCATTGATTGTGAAAATGGTTTCATGGGTGTATACTTATCTCCATACACACCAAGTTGTATGTATTAAATATCTCCAGCTTTTTGTATGTCAGACCTCAGTAAAGTAGTTTTAAG
Organism: Balaenoptera musculus; assembly: GCF_009873245.2. Taxonomy (NCBI): domain Eukaryota; kingdom Metazoa; phylum Chordata; class Mammalia; order Artiodactyla; family Balaenopteridae; genus Balaenoptera; species Balaenoptera musculus. Next base: position 39,603,388 of record NC_045798.1, on the reverse strand, counting down.
ACAAATAAATAATTTAAAGGAATAGGTAATTTAAATTCATGCATGGAAAATTGTGGATTTCCCTAAGAAGTTATAAAGTCTGGAGCCATAACTCTTTATGCTAAAATACCTGTTTACCTTGTATTACTAATCGAAACACTTAAAATCGCTCAGCCCACGGCATCTGCTGTCACATTTTCTCCAAGAACAAATAGGTGGGAATTAGTTTCACATCTATTGCTTGGTTTTTCCAAATGAAAGAAACACAAGTTTTCATGAGCTACACGAGGACCAAGATCTTGTCAGTTTTAAATTACGGTTCCATCCTGAGTCTGCAGCATGGTAGGCACTCACAAAATAAAAATAAATGGATGAATGAAGGAAGATTTGGTTCCAAAGGAAGCAGGCCTCCTGTTCTTAGGAAACAGAAAAATGCTTGCAATTTTATTTGGCACAATTTGCAGAAAGGGACCCTCTTTATATTATAGTGACTGAAAGTGGAAAATTGCCTAACTGTTAAGTCGCAGTGGATTATTAAACACATTATAGTCTAGACATGCTCTAGAGGCAATTAAAATAACATTACAGAAGTCAACCTAACAATATATCACTTGGATGTTTTCAGTTTCAAGTAACATAAAACACTGACTGAAACTGACTTTAAAATGAGGGCTTTTATTTTCATGCACATCGGGAAGTCCAGAGGTAGGGAGAGTTTCAGGTCAGTTGATTCCCCGCCTTGATAATGTCATCAAGGACCAGGTTCTTTCCATCACTCTGCTCTGCCATCTTCAGTGGCTCAGTGAAAACCTTCACTTTTTCAGAATGGCTGCAAAGCTCCGGGCACCACATCCAATTACATCAATGCCCAGAGGCCCAAAGAACTGTCTCTTCAGGTCTCTTCTAGGATCAGGGAAACTTTTCTCTGGAGCCCCCAGCAGATCTCCCACTATATCTCAGAAGAGAGTCACATGCCTACCCCTAAATTAATCACTGGGAAGAAGAATAGGGTGGCTATTATTGGTGTAGAGCAATGAAGATAAACCCCCATGATCTTGAATATAGTCACCCTCATCTGATGATGGGGAGTAAGCCTCTGAGCAGAAGTGATGACTGGGTATCAGATGTATCAGTCAGGATAGGCTGGGTTATACTGCAGTAACAAACAACCGCAAAACCCAGTGGTTTAAAATAGCAAAAGTCTATTTCTTTCTCATGCCACATGTGGATCACACCAACAAGGTCCTCTTTTCATCACGGTCTCTCGGATATCCAGGCTGATGCGGGAGTGCCATCTCAAACACTGCTGGTCCCTCTACCATAAGGAAATAAAGGGCTCTGGAAGGTGTTAGGCAATTAAACACTCTGACCTGGAAATTGTGAGTCACTTCCGCTCTCAACTCATTCACCAAAACTAGGCATACAGCCCCACCCATCACAAGGGGGTCAGGAGGTAGGATCCTACTTTGTACTTAGAAGGAAGGAGGACCAGAAATATTTGGCAAACAGCATCATACTAGGTAAGCAATGGAAAAATATTCATGATACTCTATAAAGTGAACAAAGCATGCAACAAGAGAATATCCACTGTGTTATCCCAAGTATAACCCCATGGGTGTGTAATGAGCTGAAAATGATTATTATCTTAACAAATGGCAATTAAATTCCTCTTAGACAGTGTACTGTATTTGCAGAGGAGTATACTTTGTTAAACCTTTTGGGATGGAAGTATGAGCCTAAAATCTATCGGGGGATAAGAAAAAAGGAAATATCTAAAGTGTTCTATATTAGAAATAAGTAGGAATCTGGGAGGAGGGAGAGCAATGAAGAGGGAACTGTAGAAAGGAACCAGCAGGAAGAGTCAAGCACCATTAAATATGGCCCGTGGACTCTTAGCTATCTTAAAGCAGGCTTTCTCAACAAAGGCACTATTGACATTTTAGGCTGGATGATTCATTGTCGGGGGGGGGAGGGCTATCCTGAACATTGTAGGATGTCTAGCAGGATCATTGCTCTCGACAACAGTAGCACTTGTGACAACCAAAAATGTCTCCAGTCATTGCCAAATGTTCCCTGGGAGGGGGGAGGGCAAAATCACCCCCATACACTGGTTGAGAACCACAGTATTAGAGAGCTATCTAATATTGTTTTAAATGATTTGTACTGCTACAACGTAAACTCTTCCCCACTCCCCATATGCCCCAAACCTTTAGTGGAGTCTATCAGACACACAAAGGTTTTACATGAGTTGTTTCTTTTGGGACATTCAAGGACTGGGTATGTTTACCCTGAATGTGAATGGGGGCTTTGAACAAAATTTCAAAGACTTAAAGGGAAGGAGACTATTGACTGATTGGATCGATAGATACACACATACATACACAGTGAAAGTAGAAAGACATAGAATAAGGCACATGGACGCTGCCCCTCCAACATCCATTCCTCCTCTCAATGCCTCCCCCACTGCACATCTGACACGTTGTTTGTCTCCCTCCAGCTCTAGCTCTGAAGGATGCTGGTTGTTCAGGCAGGGTAATACCAGGTCTCCCGTTTTAGTGATTATCTCAGGAGTGGGCCAATCAGAGCACAGCTCAGAACTCTTGTTCAGAAGCTAAGAGAAGTGATGCTCTTTTTCCCTATGAAGATGGTTGTGAGAGACTGTAGCCCTGGTCTTACAGGCGTAGGGAAGCCAGGCTGAGAAAGGAACCCATCAATATACAAGAGACGACCAAGAATAATAGAGATACTGAACGGAGAGCTGATCAAACCAGGCACAGCACCTCCCCTGCCTGCCCCTGAACTTCTCACTCATAAAAGTCCCAAAGTCCCCTTTATTGTTTAAGCAAGTTTGAACTGGGTTTTCTGTAACTTGCTACAGAAGGCTGTCTGACTGATTAACATGTGGTAAAATAGATACGATACGTTAGATGCCTCTGAATATATGTATAGACACATGCATATGCATAATTGGATAGCAAACATGCACTCATGTGCAGACACATGCATAATTTAAAGGTCTAGACAGAAAAACATCAAACATTAACAGTGACTTAGATTGTAGGAGTGCAGGCAACTTTAATTTCCCCTTTATGCTTTTCCAAATTCTCTTTAATAAACATGCATTAGTTTTGCTAGCAGAAAGGAATCATTAAGTATAATGTAGAATTTATGGGTGAAGTGACATGACTGTGGGATTTATGTTAAACTATTTCAGCAAATATAAAAGGTTGGAGGGAGACAGATGAAGCAAAATTGGTAAGATATTGATATTGATACTGAACCCAGATGGCAGGGGCTTTAAGGGTTCATTCTACTAGTCTCCTTTTTTGTAATTTTTGAAAATGCACATAGTAAAATGATGAGAGAAGAAGAAAGAGAAGAAGGGAGGGAAGGAAGAGGGAGAGAGAGGGAAGAAGGGAAGAAAGGTAGTTAGTTAGTTAGTTAGCTAGCTAGTTAGTCAGCCAGCCTTACTGAGTGCCGCAGTTGTCGCTAATGGGCCTGACTGCACACATCCATTGCCTGAAGGAGATGCTAATATTTCTTCAGCTGTTTGGACAGTATTAACGCTATAGTGCTTTGAATGGCAACCAGTATTTTGTGTCACTTATGCTTTCATCTTCAATTTTCTTCAGATACAGAAATCCAGCAGTTCATTTTTCCTTCAACATGCACTTTATGCATTTCTTTTAAAAGAAGATTTTTTAATCTTCTTGCCGCTGAATTTATTATAAAATTTTAGAAAGGTGTTAACCAATAAAAATAAAGCAACATGTGTGATGTACACTGTCCAATAAGTAACAGTAACACTAAGAATAGAATTCGGACTATGACCTACTGCTTACCATCTATTTCCCGCATATTTTTCACACACAACTTACCTAATATTTGCTTCATTTCCCATGGCGGAAGCAGACAGACTGGTGGTCTACTGGTCTCTTGCATCTCATGTGCTACAGCCTGGGCCCTGGCACAGCCAGCGGGACACCAAGTGCCCAGCATAGGCAGTAGTAGCAAATACCACCCTAGACCAGGAAGATGTACTAGGTCTTCTGAACCACTCATGGCCACCACACTTAGTTATCACTGAGTGCCCTGCATGCTGTCCTTGAAAGGGAGGTATTCGTTGTGTTGCATCTAGAAAGAATAGGAAAAAAAAAAAAAAAAAAGCCAGGAGAAGAGAGCTGGATTATTTCCAGTCTTCTTACAAAATTTCTAGCATGTTCAAGCGAGAATTCCAATCACTGCTAGACGGCCTTGGAAGAAGGTCTTCTCTGGATGAAAAATTTTACCAAATACTCAGCTTCATTTAATGTAATCTATAATAAAACTGCTTCATTTAAACTTTTTAAAAATCAGGGAAATCACTAAACTAGACAGAAAGGCAGGCTAGACAAAAATTGGGGTCACCCCAGTCAATCATGGCCATGGATCACCTTGCCTAGAAACCTTCTCATCTGTTTTCTATCCCTATAGTTTAGCCTTTTCCAGAATGACATATAGATGGAATCTTCTAAGAGGCAACTTTTTGAGTCTGGCTTTTCTAACTTAGCATCACACATTTGAGATTCATCCATGTTGTTACATGTGTCAATAGTTCATTATTTTTATTGATGAGGAAGTATTTCATTATATGACTGTACCATAATTTGTTTATCCACTCCCCCATTAAAGAACATATGGCTTGTTTTCAGTTTTTGGTCATTATGAATAGCACTGCTATAAATATTCGTGTACAGGTTATGTGTGAACATAACTTTTCATTTCTCTAGGTTAACTATCTAAGAGTAGAATTGCTGGGTCATCTGGTAAATGTATATTTAACTTTATAAGAAATTGCCAAACAGTTTTTCCAGAAGGGCTATGCCAGTTTGCATTCCTACCAACAACATATGAAAGTTCCAGTTGCTTGGAATGCTTGTCAGCACTTGGTATTGTCAGGTTTATTTGTTTTCTTGGGGTTTTTTTTAGCCATTCTAAATAAGTATGTGGTAATATCTCATTCCATTTTTAATTTGCATTTCCTTCTGACTATTGATATTAAACTTCCTTCCATGTACTTTTTTGCTGTCTTGTTTGGTGAAGGGTTAATATTTTTCGCCAATGTATATAACTGAGTGTTTGTTTCCTGATTATTGTTGGAGAGCTCTTTATATATTCTAAGTGCAAGTCCTTTATCACATACGTAATTTTCAGATATTTTCACCCACTCAGTAGCTCATCTTTTTATTCTCTTAGCGGTGACTTGCTCAAAGCAAAAGATTTTAATTTTGATGTTCATTTTGTCAATTTTTTTCCTTTATCGATCATGCTCTTAATATTATATCTAGAAAATGTTTGCCTAATTTGAGGTCATAAAGGTTTTCTTCTAAAAGTTTTATGGTTTTGTCTTACATTTAGGTCTATGATCCATTTTAATTTTTGCAAAAGTTGTGAGGTTTAGGTCAAGGTTCTTATTGTGTAAATGAATGTTCTATTATTCCAATACCATTTGTTGAAAAGATGACACTTTCTTCATTGCATTGTTTTGCACCTTTGTCAAAAATCAGTTGACGATATTTGTGTGGTTCTATTTCTGTACTCGCTATTCTGTTCCATTTATCTTTGTGTTTTTCCTTTTGTCCATACAACACTCCATTGAGGACTATGATTTTATATTAAATCTTCAGATCAGGAAGTCCTCCAACTTTGTTGATTTTCAAAACTGGTTTGGCTATCTGATTCCCTTTCCATAAAAATTTTAGAATCAGCTTCTTTATATTTACATAAATCCTTTTGATATTTTTCTTGGGATTGCATTAGATCTATATTCAATATGGGAAAAATCGACATCTTAATATTGTCTTCCAACCAATAAGCAAAGTATATTTTTTCATTTATTTAGGTCTTTGTTTATTTTTTCATCAGTATTTCATCATTTTCAGCATACCAAACTTGCATATATTTTGCTTGATTCATTACTAAGGATTTCATTTTTTGGAGCTATTGTAACTGGTCTTATTTTTGAATTTCTATTTACATTGTTCATTGATAGTTGATAGATTATGTGACAGTTTTGTGTATTAACCATGTATCTGGCAACACTGCTAAACTTGCTAATTAAATCCAGAGCTTTCTAGAAGATTCCTTGGATTTTCTATGTAGATAATCATGGCATTTGTGAATGGAGACAGTTTTTTTTTTTTTTTCCTTTCTAATATGAATGTTTTTTATTTCTTTTCCTTGCCTTATTGTGGCTAGGACTTCCAGGATGATGTTCCCTTGTTCCTGATCGTAGGGGAAAACCTCTCGGTCTTCCACCATTAAGTATGTTAACTGTGGGTTTTTTGTTGATGCTGTTTATCAGATTAAGGAAATTCTCCTCTATTTCTAGTTTGCTGAATTTTTTTTAATTTCTTTTTTTTTTTTTTTTTTGCTGCGTCGAGTCTTAGTTGGCATGGGACCTTAGTTGCCCTAGTTTGCTGAAATTTTAAAATATGAATAGGTACTGAATTTTGTCAAATGCTTCTCTGTGTCTCTTAAGATGATGTAGTTTTCCTTCTTTAGTCCATTAATATCATGGCTACATGAATTAAATTTCAAATATTGAACCAGCCTTCATTCCTGAAATAAACCATACTTGGTCATAATGTGTTTTCCTTTTTATGCATGACTGGATTCAATTTGCTAAAATTTTGAGGACTTCTGTATCTATGTTAATGAGGGATATTGGTCTGTAGTTGTCTTCTCCTGCTATATTTTCGTCTGGTTTTGATATCAGAGTAATACTGACCTCATAAGGTGAGCCTCCGTTTCTATTTTTCTGGAAGACATTGCATATAACTGATATTGTTTCTTTCTGAAATATTTGATAAAATGAACCAATTCCTCAAAAGACACAAACTACCAAATTTCACTCATCAAAAAGTTTTTAAATTTATTGATATAAAATTGTTCTTAATGTTTTCTTATAATCCTTTTAATTTCTATAAGGTTACTAGTGATGTCCTGTCTTGCATTCCTGATTTTGGAAATTTGTGTCTTCTTTGTGTTTTTCTTGGTCCGTCTAGGTAAAAGTTTTTCTTTTTTTTTTCAATCTTTTCGAAGAACAACTTTTGGCTACATTGATTTTATTGTTTTTAAGCTTGGCTTCCTATGGTCATTCCTGTGTCTGCAAAGCATAATGGTCAGCCAGTGACTGGAGAGAGGTAGTACACAACCACCTCAAGCCAGTAAGCCTTCTGTCCTCTGTCAGTGGACCTGTGTGTGGATAGAAGAAAAGTTTCAAAGATCAAGTCATTTTCAAGTCTTCCCAGTCATCACTTTCCACTGGGCCCTTTTGCATCTCCTCTGTGTGTGTGCACAACCTCAGGGTTGGTCAGCACTAGGGCTGGCTTGAGCCCTTTCCTGTCTTGCTGTGCATTCAGGCAGCCTCAGTCAGGAATATTTTGTCTTGCTCACCACCGTGACATCAGACTGGAGCCATCACGTTCACTCACCTGCCCCTGAGGTTGTCACTTCCACTGACAACACCAACACCCCTAAATCAAGTGAGCTGCTTTCGACTGTGTTAGAGAAGCTGCCAGTCCTAACTTGGCAAAACCTGGCCCTGGCAGAATCTCTGTGTGGATTGAGCTTTGGGGGTGGGGTGAGGGAGAAATAGGGGCATCCCTAGGCCAGAACACCACAGATTCCCATATTTCTTCACCAACGTTTAGCGGTGTTACAGGCATAAATGCTACTCAGATTCATTATATCTGTGGTTGGTCTCTGAGTGCCAAATGGGTTTGTTTGTTTGTTTTTTCAACTTGTCCATGCCCGTAATTGCTTTTTAGGGACAAAATTTGCCACCCTTCTCACCCGGCCATAGCCAGGAGGAGCCAGTAACTTAGTTTTGAAAAATACAGAAAGAACCTACTAAACCTTAAACTTTTAATTACAGTAGGTCCCCTACATACGAACCTTCAAGTTGTGAACTTTCAAAGATGTGAACATGCGTTCGCATGTCCAATCACATAAGTTAGTTCACGTGTCTGGTGTACATTGTCACGTGTGTGCACCCCCTACAAGTGGCTGTGCTTTTGTGTACTGTACTGTACAGTACTGTATAAAGTACGGTAGTACAGTATCTTTATTTCAAGCCCAGGATGTCTGGAAGCAAGCGTAAAAGCAGAGGTATATAGCCGATTGTGTTAGTTGGCTACCTAGACTAACTTTGTTGGACTTACTTATGAACAAATTGGATTTAGGAACGTGCTCTCAGAACAGATCTCGTTCGTATGTAGGTGGCATTTGTGAATGGAGACAGTTTTTTTTTTTTAGACTCTTCAGAGCACAGTGCAGTTTATCTGGGGCTGGTGAGAAGGTGCCATAACAGAAGACGAGCTAGTATACTTACTGTATAGCTCTATACATTCTCCTATTTTTAATGCTTACATTTATTTTATGATTATAAGTAGTGTATGTATTTCTTTGAATTCTGTTTTTTAAATTTGTTATTTTATGTATTCATTTCAATGCATTGGCGTAACTCACAGAATACCATCATGTTCATATTTCTCTAAAGCACTGTACTTTTAAAAGTCTGCAAACACATGATCCTTTCAATTTTGTATGTGGGTTTGGAAGCCAGTTTTGTTCTTTCCAGGTTGCTTACAGAGCTATTCATAAGCTTTGTGAAATAAATATTCTTGTCGCTATCTCAGTGGCTTCTTATAGATTCAATCTCTTACAGATTGTGAAGCAATTCTAATGTACAAAACATATTCTTGACAGGCCTTAAGACCCACACACTTATTATGGTAGTGAGTAACTGCAATATTTATAAAGCCACATTACAATATGTCACTGTGATTTATAATGGTTTGGATACTTGGTACACTATGCTAGATACAGACTTTCATAATATACCTTGCTCTTCTTATAAATTCTACATGTCATTTATATATCTAGCTTTATTGATATCTATTCACCTATATATAATTAAAGTGAATTGAAATCATTGACATTGATACTCAATATTTTATGATAAGCCTAGAGATAGCTGGATATATTCTGGGTATCACAAAACTAAATGTGATCATTACAGTATAAGTGTTAACACTTCTGCTTTTCAAGACATACTAATCCTATATTGGGTAAAAAATGCTTTAGACCGAAAAGCACCTAGAACTAGGATTCCATGTTTCCTAAAATTTCATGAAGTAATATATTTCCAAAACTATTAATTCTCCACTACACACCTATTATTGAACATGCTAAAGTCATTGTGTCTTACTTTCTATTTTCCACTCGGTTACAGCATAAATCAAATTGATTTGGTGTGGCCTAGTGGTAGCACATGATAATGTACCAGAAAAGAAGTGTTTTAGGAAAAGCAATAGAAACATGAAGAGGTGACAGTTTTTCTTTTAAATTCATATGCAGTAATAAAGATATCAATGCTACCTATGGATATTACAGAAGTTTTTTTAAAGGCTCTTTATAAAATTCTTGTCTTAGTCCTCTAAACATATTCCATTAATGAACAGCTGTTTAAGGTTCATCAAAATAAATCCTTACTGTAATTTAATACATTGGCTCCTCCAAATCAGCATGTTGTAGGCTTCATTTAGGTTTTTTTAAAAAATCAATTACACGGGTACTGGAGAAGAGATATGACTTGTGGGCAGTTCCTGTGAAACTGAAGAATTGACTGCAAACTCGATAAGAACCAGCCCATGAAATGTGGATGGCAAATGCGGAGTCTGACCATGAGCGATACTCTTGCTGTGCTGGGCACTGGTGCCAGACACGTGAGGGCCCCAGGCTGAGGCCCAGGCACACACTAGAGCCAAACACAGGGGCCAACCAAAGGAGGTGGGAGAACTGGGCAAAGAAACTGAGTGCGTTTTAACCTTGAAGATAAAAAATTGTAGAGAGATTTGAGAGCAATCTTTGAATATTTGATGTGTGCTTGTGGCAGGTTCTGTTCTATGACCTTCCCACCATCCATTCTCGCCACCCTACCCCCTTCCTCCCTGCTAACCAATCAGATCTGCTTAGGATGCCTCAGAGACCCCTCAGTCTCAGAAAGAGGAAGCCCCACCCATGCCCTGAGATAGAATCATGATGGGTCTAAACCAGCCATAGTAATAATTCCCCATGGCCAGTGACCAGTCTAGGGGTAACCACGTACCCAATTCTGGCTAAGGAGAAAGGTGAATCAAGCTTTCAGGCTTTCCTCATCCTTTAAGAAGGAAAGAGTTGACTGGCCTGCCTTTCACTTCCTTCTTTTTTTCCTACTGGAGAATATAGCGGAAATCACACTAAGAATGGCAGTGTAGAAAGATAGAAAGCACCTGTATCCTTGAGAGCTCCAACAGCTGGACTGTCTACCTGCAGGTATTTTGCTTTGTGAGAAAGCCAAGCTCCTATGTGTTTAATCACAGTAGTTAGGTATTCTGTTCATTGTAGCCAAACACACTCCTAGCCGATGTCATGGAAGAAAAATATATTTGATCCTCACATTCTAGAAGGCAAAACTAAAACCACAGAGTGTGAGTTACAAAATGGAAGATTTGGGGTCAGTATCATAAATCATTTTCTGGCAAATAGAATTGCTGGAACACGAGGTTGCCCCTGGAATCAATGATCCCCCCATCACAAACACAGTCAAACAGAAGGTGGCTGACTGCCCAAGAAGGAATATCTGCATGAGTTGGGAGGTTCCAAGGTCCTTTGAACTCTAATACTTTGGCTTTATAGTTGAAAAAGACACTATTGATATTTGCTAGTCATGTATGAGAAAACTGGCTTTAAAAGAGTGACAAATTACCAATTATTTTTCTAGATTGCTCAGGATTAAGAACAATGCCTTCCTGATATCAGATCTCTTGATATTTGAAAATATACAGATTCTGTTCCAAGGTTCTTTCATCTTGGCATTTGTGTTGAACCAGTCAAATAACGTCCCATGATTTGTTGCAGTGGATTGTTTTTAAATTAAAGACCAACTGTTTGAACAAGACTGTTCTGGTCAAATTCCCATTGTGAGGATACTGCCTCTGCTCTGAATGAGTCACCTCATTCCTGACTGCTGAATGCCAAATGGGCTCGTCTTCTGTTATGGCACCTTCTCACCAGCCCCAGATAAACTGTCCATTACTGCACTGTGCTCTGAAGAGTCTATTAACTTCTTCCTTTAATCATGCTCCAGGATGCTCTGTGAGCAACTACTTCCGTATATTATAACCCAGGCTCTGCACATGGTCAACAGGGCAGAGGCAACATTTCAACGCCACATCCTGGTTACTTTCTGGAAATTCATTGTGGATTATTTTAATGTTAAGTTTGACTTACAAGATGTGACACTGAGAAAATCATTCATGAACTTGTAATTTTGAGTGCTTGTCTTCACTTGGGTCTCACAATGTTTATTGAGCAACAGCTATGATAATGGTGGTTCTTTGCAGAAACTCAAAAACAACGAAAATAGAAAGCACGGTAGAATAAGGGAGATGAGAGAAGTAACAGCAATGATGCTTTTTGTTTGCAACACTTTTCATTTTGTATGTCAGGACAGACTTTATTATTCCCATTTTATAGATGAGGAAGTTGAGGCTCAAAAACTTACAAATAGGGGCTTCCCTGGTGGCGCAGTGGTTGAGAATCTGCCTGCCAATGCAGGGGACACAGGTTCAAGCCCTGGTCTGGGAAGATCCCACATGCCGCGGAGCGACTAGGCCCGTGAGCCACAATTACTGAGCCTGCGCGTCTGGAGCCTGTGCTCCGCAACAAGAGAGGCCGTGATAGTGAGAGGCCCGCGCACCACGATGAAGAGTGGCCCCCACTTGCCGCAACTAGAGAAAGCCCTCGCACAGAAACGAAGACCCAACACAGCCATAAATAAAAATAAATAAATAAATAAATAAAATTAAAACAAACAAACAAAAAAACAACTTTCAAATAATTAACTACAAACAGACCAAATGAGACAGTGCCCTTTAGAGGTACAGGCCCACTACTTCTTATCTGAAACCTCGGGCCCACTTGCATGTAGGAATTTTTCAGACTCTAGACAGATAATGGAGTTCATGTACCATTTATTAACTAACACCCACATCAGAGTCTGGGCATCCCTCAGTCATCATACACATTAATATGTTTCTGCAGCAAAAATGTGTGAATATTCATATTAGTGAGATAACAACTATACAGGGCTTCAGATCAGCTAGGTCAGGTTTTGCAGCCAAGTAACTTACATAAAATTTTTCCATTTTCGGAGCTAAATTTTGGATTTCAGAAGCTCAGAGAGGGATCCATGGGCCTGTTCCAGCAGCAGAGAGCTAGTCCATTGGGGATGGAGAACTGGATCGTGGGAGAGTTAACGAGGGAAATGACATCTTAGCCAGACCTGGAAGAACCATCAGGGTTTCAAAAACTGAAGACGAAATGAATATACATCTTCTATAAACGGAATCAGCAAGCACTAAACGGGAGAGGTGGTGCAGGAAAGGCACTTCAGGTCATCACACGGTGGCTCCAGGTGATGTGTGTACAGCCTTGAAAGGCCCTGCAGCCCCCTAGGGTGACCAACCTTCTGGGTCAGCCCAGGCTTCTCCTGCCTTTAACACTGAAAGTCCTGTGTCCCAGGAAGCCTCGAAACCCCGGATGCACAGGGATGGTTGATGAGCCAGTAGCCCCATGACCCATTTTCTCTGTTGATGAGGGTCCCAATCGGCAGGACTCAGAGCTGCCGTTTGGGTTTGTGCTGTCCACGAGAGCCCTCGGCGGCGCTGGGCTTCCCAGCTCAGGCCTTTTCTGAGCGGGTCCCAGGCCCAGGCCGTGGAGCCCCGGAGCAGTCAGACCCAGAGCCTACCAACAAGCATATAAGGATTTTAAATGCAGAACGTGGAAATACAGCATGTTTTTCTGTTTTTTTAAATAATTTTTATTGGAGTATAGTTGATTTGCAATGTTGTGTTACTTTCAGGTGTACAGCAAAGTGAATTAGTTATACATATACATTTATCCCCTCTTTTTTAGATTCTTTTCCCATATAGGCCATTACAGAGTGTTGAGTTCCCTGTGCTATACAGCAGGTTCTTATTAGTTATCTATTTTATATATAGTAGTGTGTATATGTCAAACCCAAGAAATACAGCATTTTAAGTCACTTTTTTTCTGTACAAATAACCCATTCTTGGTAAGGAGACTCTTTGTTTGAGTAACACCTAGATGGATTATTTAGGGAAACTTTTGTTGCTGGTTGTTAGTCAAGAGTGGCAAGGAAGGCCGGCAAATCCATACCAACAAAAGCAAACTTCAGTCGAAAACCTGAATGTTTGGGAATATCCAGATGTTTAGTGTCCTGCGGTCTCGGCCTCAACGTTGATCATTTGGAATTAAGCGGAGGGGATGAGGCAATGCTCTTAGAGCATTTCACACACAAAAATGTAAAGCTGGACTTAATATAGCAAAATGATAAAAGCCAAATCCAGATAACATTTTCTCCAGAAGAAGCAAACATGCCCGAACAACTTGGCTAACACCTATGTTTAGTCATGAGGATGATACTAATTACCACCAAGTGGTTTTGGCCTTTTATTAATAGGATATCATGGTGTTTCCTGTCTCTAGCTTCCCAGAGGATGGACTAAGAACTGTCACTACATTCTACACACACCCGCCTGAAGCCGGCACAGGGCCGCCTCCCAGGGGCTCCAGCGTGGACATGACAGAACGCCGCCAAACTCCTCCCCGATCCTACACGGCCTCACAGCGCGCATTGATAGGAGCTGTTCTGATTCCAGTGGTGACCAAGCTGTACATACCCTTTAAGTGACACAACCATTATTTACAAATGAGGGTGTGTCTGCTTTAAGACATTTCTGTAATTTTCAGAAATAATCATAACCACAACCTTGGGCAACACAAATGAGAAAAACTGAAAGAAGATGCAGTATATGCTAACAAAGCAGGCTTTACAAAATCTGATGTGTTTGGCATCATTTCATTTTCAAGAAGAGAATTGGTGACACTGAGTTTAATTAAATGAGGAAGGGAGGAAAATAAGAAAGACCTAATATATTGCAAAATATCTAAGTATTCATAATAACTGCAATAAAAAAATAAAATTGACAACATCTAAATAATATCCATGGAACTCTTTACCAACTTTGAGAAGAGAACATTCCCCCGCCCCCCCCGACACTGATAAATAGTAAAAGTCAAAGGATCGCTTATTATCTTGTCCATTCATTCATTCATTTACTCATATATTCATTTAACAAATATTTATTCAGAGCCTACTGTGTGTCAGACGCCAGGGTAGAGTGTTGAAAATACAAAAAGTTCACACTCTAGCAGGAGAGATGATCTAATAAAGATAATCATGGAATCAACTGGTGAGTGATGTAACTTAATAACAGTATTTCCCACTTGGAGATAACTTTATGATTTACAAGATTCTTTCACATCTTTTTGTATCTTTCTGCATCATTACATTTAAGGCATGTCTCTCATAAACAGAATATGGTTGGGCATATATAGAATCTGAGATTTCCTGTCTTTTAACTGAAGAATTTGTTTACTGATACTATAACTTATTTCTAACATCTTATTTTGTGTTTTCTGTGACCACATTTCCTGTATCTTTTTCTCCAAGTTCCTGTCTTGTATGGGATTAAGCTTCATTTATTCTTTTTTGTTTCCTTTTACTGATGTGAATTTATAAATTGTACTTCTATTATTTTACTAAGTTACTACTAAAAAGTTTCAACATGAGCACATAATAAAATCAAAAGTCACCAATGGCTGTATCCTCCTTCCAAACAAAGCAAGAGACACGCACCCCTCCTGCCAGCCATATTCTTATCTGGTGTCTTAGTCCCACTTTATTTTTAACCCTCTCCCGTTAGTCAGTACTATTGCTACCTGCTTGGGATTGTTGTTCTTTTTACATCAATGCTTATTTATTTGACAAATATGTTTACTAATGTCTTTGTTCTCCATTGGTTTCAATTTCCTTCTTACTGAAATACAGGCTACCCTGAAAACTGATTCTTAGATTAACATTTTCCTGTTTTTAATCCCCAAACTTCATAAGACTTACCTATTTCCAAATACAATGTGGTGGGGTTTTTTTGTTTTTGTTTTTTGGCTAGTGTTTTTATAGAAAAAGTGTATGTACATCTCAAAATCTAATTAACACTTTTTAAAATAGATATATTTATTTGTTTATTTTTATTTATTTTTGGCTGTGTTTGGTCTTTGTTGCTGCGTGCGGGCTTTCTCTAGTTGCAGCGAGGGGGGGCTACCCTTCGTTGCAGTTCGCGGGCTTCTCATTGCGGTGGCTTCTCTTGTTGCGGAGCACGGGCTCTAGGTGCGCAGGCTTCAGTAGTTGCAGCACGTGGGCTCAGTAGTTGTGCCTCACGGGCTCTAGAGTGCAGGCTCAGTAGTTGTGGCACACGGGCTTAGTTGCTCCGCTGCGTGTGGGATCTTCCCGGGCCAAGGCTCAAACCTGTGTCCCCTGCTTTGGCAGGCAGATTCTTAACCACTGCGCTACCAGGGAAGTCCCTAATTAACACTTTAAACAAAGCAATGTGAAAGAAGAGTCTGTAGTTCTATTCCAAATTCAACTGGTAGAATTGTGTGAGGATAGCCATGCAGCGTTGCCAAAAAAAAAAAACGAATAAAAAAGGAACAAACAAACAAAAAACCAAAAATGAATTGGGAATTCTCTGGTGGTCCAGCGGTTAGGACTCCACTGCAGGGGGCATGGGTTCAATACCTGGTCGAGGAACTGAGATCCCACATGCCGGGTGGCAAGGCAAAAAACAAACAAACAAAGAATCGTGTGAGGACATATTGAAAAGTCAGCGAAGTGTGCATCTGCACGTTATGGGCACTAAAGAGGTGTATCGCAGTGAGGCTTCCAAACGGGTGTTTGCTAATAGCCATACTCACTATTCTGTAATCAGGAAGTGATGCTTTAAGCATTTGTCTATTTAAGCTTTTCATGATTATTATAGGTCAATGTTTTGCTTGCTTTGGTTGTATTTTAGGAAAGTAGTGAGTAGTTTGGGGTTGGTATATAATAAACTATCAAAAGAATTTTTCCCATTTCATATAATGGGAAATAGTCTTGGCAGTATTTTCATTTAGAATGTCTGATTTTCAGAAACAAATTACCAGATTTAAGTGGGCAATGCATGTATATTTTTAAGTAGCTCTTTTTAAAATTTTTTTAAAATTTATTTATTTTATTTATTTATTTTTGGCTGTGTTGGGTATTCATTGCTGCGTGCGGGTGTTCTCTAGTTGCGACAAGCGGGGGCTACTCTTTGCTGAGGTATGCAGGCTTCTCATTGCAGTGGCTTCTCTTGTTGCGGAGCATGGGCTCTAGGCATGTGGGCTTCAGTAGTTGTGGTGGGTTCAGTAGTTGTGGCTCGCAGGCTCAGTAGTTGTGGCACACGGGCTTAGTTGCTCCGCGGCATGTGGGATCTTCCTGGACAAGGGCTCGAATCCGTGTCCTCTGCATTGGCAGGCAGATCCTTAACCACTGCGCCACCAGGGAAGCCCTAAGTGGCTCTTTAATAGATTCTATATTATCTGCAATGTCTTCATTTTACTTTCACTTCTGAATAACTTAGCTGGGTACTCATTCTAAGTTGACTGTTTTGCCTTCCATAATTTAACGATATTATTCCACTGTCTTTCGGTATTACATCTGAGAATTCTGTTCTCAACTGATTATCATTCCTTTGTAGGTAATCTGTCTTTTTCCCCTGGATTCTTTTAATATTTTTGTTGGTTATTGGCTATTGTGCAGTTTCTATTGTGATGCATCTAAGTGTGGATTTGTATTTGTAATATTCTGCTCAGAACCCAGCCGATCATTCAATATACACTTATTGTGCATCTACTACATGCCAGATCCAGGCACTAGGAACCAGCAGAAAGCAATTCAGACAAAGTCCCATGTTCACGCAGCTTACTTTCTCGTGGGAGAAAACAGGAATTAAACAACAGTCCCATACAAATACATTATGTCTGGTAGTGATAAGTGCTATGGAGAAAAATTAATTAGGGTATGGGCATAGTGATTTCTGGGGAAGCACTATATAAGGGATCAGGAACCCCTTTTTGACTAAATGACATTTAAGCAGATACTGACGAAAAGGGGGACATGCCGATTGTGTAACTATCTGGGGAAAGAGCATTATGACTGAAAATACAGCATATGCAAGAGCCCTGAGGTCAGAGCATGCCTGGTGTGTGGTCAAGGAATAGCACAGAAGCCACTGTGGCTAGACAGAAGTGAGAGAGAGAATGGGAGTAGATCAGATCAGACAAGTGGAGAGGTGGGTAATGCACATGGACCCTACAGTCCGTTTGTAAGGACTTTGGAAAGGCTGTGGGAAGCCACCAAAGTCTTCAACAACAGAATGCGATGTATGTCTAAAAGGCTCACTCTGTGTGCTGTCTGGAGAACAGACATTTTATTATGTAGAGAAGCAAGGATGGAAGCAGGATGACCAATCAGCAGGCCATCGTAGTGGTCCAGAAGAAAGAAGATGGAGATCTGAACGGTGGCAATAGTGGTGGAGGTGTTGAGAAGTGGTCAACTTTTGGAGATATTTTGAGGATAGAACTAACAACATTTGCTGAATTAATTGTGGGGTATGAGATAAAAAGATCACACCAAATTTTGCGAACCAAGTAATTGAAAGAATGGAATAGGCATTTTCTAAGATGGGAAACTTTAAAGTAGAACAGTTTGGCAGAGCAGGGGAAATCAGGAGTTTCCTTTTGGATACGTTAGGTTTGAGATGTGTATTAGACATCCAAGTGGTGCAGTAGCATAGGAAGTTGGAAATAGAAACTTTTCAGTTCAGAGGAGAGGTCCCAACTGTAGATATAAATCTGGGGAGTTGTCAGCATTTACCACGTACAGCCACATGCGGGGATGGGATCGCCTTAGAGAATAAAAAAAGAGACTAAGCCTTTGATGACTCCTCCACTTAAGGTCAGGAGATGAAAAGGAACCAGTAGAGGATACTGGGAAGGACGAGCCAGAGCAGTATGAGGAGGACCAAGAGAGAGTGATGCCTTCGGGGCTAAGTGAAGAAAGCATTTCAAAGCGGGGGGAGCAACGGACTGTCAAATGCTGCTGATTATACATGTGAGGAGAGATTATACATGTGAAATTGCACTGTTGGATTTAGCAACGTGGAGTTTGTGGGTGGCCTCTTGGTGGACAGATGGAGAGGAAATTCTGACTAGAGGGGCTCCAGGAAACACTAGGACGGGAGAGGGTGTAGATGGGGAATACAAGCAACTCTTTGAATGAGTGTTGTGAAAAGAACAGAGAAATAGAATAGCATCTGGAGGAGGGTGGGGGACAAGAGAAGTTTGTTTTATTTTACCATGACATGTTATTGCAATATGTTTGTTTGCTGACAGTAATAAGATTGCTGAGAGGGAAAAATTGATTGGGAGAGGGTAGGAGAGAGAGAACAATTGCTGAAGAGAGACTGTGCTGCTTTGTTCTGTGGACTCAATTTTTTCTTCATTTCTAAAAGACTATCAGCTTCTCTGTCTTCAAATATTAATCTCCTTGATTCTCAAAATACCTTCATTCCAGGACCCATAACTGGATACGTACTGGGTCTCCTTAGCCTAGCATCCCTATAGCTAAATGATTCTTCAAATGTCCATTTCCTTATCTTTCTGTGCTATATTCAGGCGATTTCTTCAACTCTACCTTTGAGTTAAATAATGCTCCCTTTGACTATCACTAATTTGTTCTTTGACCCATCCACTGAATTCTAAATTTCTATATTTTTCATTTTTACAATTTCTATTTTATTTTTCAAATCTACTTATTCTTTTCTTATAAGGTCATTTTCTTTCTTACTGTTTCTATAATTTATTTCTCTTCATTTTAAACATTTTTATCTTATGTCCCTTTCAGATTGTTCCATTTTCACAGATTCTTGGGAGCCAGTGTTCTCATTTATGGCATCTGGAAACTTTGCATCATGGTGGCCTTGTTTCTCACAGAATTTGTGATTTTTTTTTTTTTTTAGCTTATCTTCAGCCAAACTTGTTTTTCAGTAGGAGTTCTATGCACCCTTACTTGGGCAAAGGTCCCTTTGAAGAAATGTTTATCTTTGCTTCTATTAAACCAGAGTTTTTAGTCTGACCCAAAGATACTGTTTTTACAGCCCCTCTGGAAGGTTGTGAGCCCTTTGAGTGTCCCATATTGAGGGGCTAGTCCTCAAGGCCATGGCTGGTCACCGTGTAAGCACTAACACCCCCAGCGCCCAGCTGCTGAGACGACATCCACGTCCGTTACGCCCACAGGTCATCTTAGTGTCAGCTATAGTTCCCTCCTCTCTGAGTCCCCTTTTTGTTTTTGAAACCCAAGACTTTCTCTTTCCTTGCAGTTCAACTGTATATTTTAAAGTATTTTCTGAACACTTTTTTCACCTACCATTTTTGTTTTTGCAACAGGAGAAATGCCTGCATAGGGTTAATCTTCCAAGTACGGTAAACTCAGAAGTCCAGCACAAAATACTGGTCCCAGAGCACTCGGACTAAACTCAACATTGAAAGTGGCCTCAAAATTCTTCTCAACCCAGAAACAGGTACCAATTTGTCAGAGTTAACATGGGAAATGAAAACTTTCTCCATCCCTGTGATACTACGGGAAGAGCAATTACTTTTTCCTCCCCTCAGGCAATTCAGGAAAAATTCAGTAACAGATCTCCATGGATCCTTAGAGAGAATTCCTGATTCCCAGCTTTTAGCCATATTTTTTTTCAAACTAGGGGGGTATCTAAATGAGGATCAAAATAATAGTAAGGAGGGACATTCCCTGCATTGTACAGCTGGATGCTCTGTGGACCAGACGGCTTGCTTCCTCTAGCGTGCTTAGACTTCATGAAAACAAAAACCTAACCCTGCCTTGGAAGTATCGAGAAGGAGAATGCTGGTGTTTTATGCAGGAAGAACTAAGCAGGTTTTAAACATTTGGAGCATAAGAAGTCATTGATTTCGTGGATTTTATTATTTTAATTTTTGAATAGATGGCCTTTAATGTATTAAAGAATCTTATATTAGGTTAAGAAGTTACAACACGTAAACATTTTAATATGTGCCCGATAATACTTCTATATTTTTACCAGCCAATGTAACATAGAGATAGCAATTATCCCACTAATCTTCTCTGTTTATAAAGTTGTTAGTATTTTAAAATCTGGGACAGAAGTTCCACTTTGCAGCATAGATAATCCCATTCTATTCTCTTTAATATATTTCCAGCTCTACTTATAACTCGAGTTTTACTGAAAGTGGAAATGTCATTAGGAGCTAAAACATTATGTTAAATAATCAACATGCAAAATAATCTTAGTAATAATAATGCAATAATCAACATGTAGAACAAAAACATTATTTAATTTTTAATTTAATTACCTAAAACGACAAGGTATTAAAGATTGTAATTATGAAGACTGTACAAATGTGTGAAAAAAAATCAAAAATCTTTAATAAGTTCATGAAAATGGGAGCAAAAATGTCCTCTGTCTGCTGTAACATACTATAACACTAAATAAACACTAAATAACATTAAAGTGTTATGACAGAATGAAGAAAGGTAAGCCTCAAAATTATACTTCTCCTCTATTGCAATCATGTAAAAATCTATGTTTAAATATCAATAAATAGAAATATAGTTTGGAAACATATTTTAAATAAAATTATTTTAATTAAAAAATATTCTTGGGAATTCCCTGGTGGTCCAGTGGTTAGGACTCCGTGCTTTCACTGCCCAGGGCCCGGGTTCAATCCCTGGTCAGGGAACAAAGATCCTGCAAGCCATGTGGAGCAGCCAAAAAAAATTAAAAAAAATTCTTAAAACTATTGACTACAAGAAAATGTATCAAATGGTAATAGCGGTTCTCTATGGGCATTTTTCTTTCTTTTTGCCTGCCTGTTTTTCCTATATTTTATTTCATGAGCTTGATTATTTGAAAACCTTTTTCAATTGAAAAGAGTCTATTTGCAGTAGAGGGAATCTATACTATCTTGGACTTATTCAACATAAGTGGTTCATCCTTACGTGTAGTAATCATGCACGTTCTGATATTGCTTCCAAACTCATGGGCCAGCGTTGCTCTGTTAGGAAAAACATCACCTATGTGAAGCAGTGTGACTCAGCTGCTGACTTTTCTCCAAACCCGTTTCCTTCTCTCCTGGCACACGGCTAGATGTCTTCCCAGCACACGCCACAGGTAGGTGTGTACCTGTGACCAAATTCTAGACAATGGATCTGAGAAGAAGTAGCTGGTACCATTTCCAGAAAGGCCCACGACAGCCTTTCCACGTGCAATGCTGCAGGCTCTTCTCACTCCTTGGGCATCATGGAGATGAGCACCGTGATCCCGGAGACCTCACATGGACGATGTGCCCGGACGTGACAGGCCTCACAGCCTGCCCACCTTCGCTGCTTGGAGAAGGGCTGCCCGCTGATCAGAAATACTCATTTCCGATCTGATGCGAGCAAGACGTTAAGTTCTGATTGTGTTAAGCTACTGAGATGGGAGTGTCTGCAAAAGAAGAAAAAAGAAAAGAAACGCTCAACTAAAGGAAAAAGAGATGAGGAATGACAATGAATTCAGTTTGAAAGTACAATAAAAGTCAACTTTGAATAATTGGATCTCTACAGCTATTCCACATCAGTGGTGTTTATATAAGAGTAGTTTCCTCCAAAGTCTTCAGCAACTCATGAATCACGGTGCTTATCCTCACCCAGAGACAGCTATGGGGACAAAGGGAAAGAGCCTGCGATGGGAGTGAACTCCCATGGGCCCCCATGCTCTCGCTTCAACCTTTATCCTTGCCAAAGGAGCCCTGGGAACAAGCAGGATATCATCCCCAGGTGTGAGGAGGCTCCCCGCTATCTTTACTTCACCCCAATACTTGGATATCCAATACTCAGATATTACCAGAACCCCCGCCATTCTTGGACTCATCCTGCATTAAATATCTGACAACCACGAGCAGCCTGTGTTGTGTGACTATAGTGGAGACGTATCCACAAAAGACCTGGGTCCCGGGCCCCATAGATAAACAACACTGAAGCTTGCACAGAGCCCCTAAATCTCCCTCTGACTGTTTTTCATCTGCAAAACAGACGTCAAGAAGATTATGGGCCACTTACCTCACGGAGCTGTTGTGAAGGGCAAAGTGAGATCATAGGCTTAAATAAGATGCGAGGTATTGTATTTATTTCTAGAACTGGCAGAAATACAAAACTAACTGACTTCCTAGCCTTGAGGAAGTTGCCTGAATACTGTTTCATATGGACTTTTATCCCAAGGATTTTGAAGATCCCTCAAACAGTTCCCTGCTTTGCTTAAACGAGCCAGCGACGGTCCATCTCTTTGGCCAATGAGAGGTTAATATAAATCCGGGACCCTGCTTTAAACACTTACAAATTCCCATCCTCATCTTGATTTCCTAAAATTAATTTTTATTGGGGTATGTAGTTGATTTACAATGTTGTGTTAGTTTCTGCTGTACAGCAAAACGAATCAAGTTATACATATACATATATCCACTCTTTTTTAGATTCTATTCCCATATAGGTCATTACAGAGTATTAAGTAGAATTCCCTGTGCTATACAGTAGGTTCTTATTAGTTATCTATTTTATATATAGTAGTGTGTATATGTCAATTCCAATCTCCCAGTTTATCCCTCCCTGCTTTCCCTCTTGGTATCCATAAGTTTGTTTTCTACATCTGTGACTCTATTTCTGTTTTGTAAATAGGTTCATTTGTACCTCATATTGATAAATCCACCACTGCACTGGACTGGAATACACAATAGTTACTATGTTAATAGGTCTTCTGCAAAGTATTTCCTGTTCTTATTTAATGTCCGGGAACATCATACACGTCTCAGAGGTTAGAATGGCACATCTCTTTCCCTGGATCACCTTGTTGCTGTTACATGTCACTCTTCTCTATCATGTTCTTTGCCTCTACTTTAACACAGTGTCCCCAAGTCCTAAAAGTGTTCAGCTCACCCACGTCACCGAGAGGCCAGATTTGCAAGGATGCTTGCAGGGGAATGCAGGAAGTTCAAATTTGGCTGTGCTATTAAGTGCATTTAGAGGAACACTAGTTCATGGTCACATTCAGTACAGCTGCTTGATGTATTAACTCACATTCAGGAGTCCAAAATTTCATGTGTGGCTGCTTCCTGTTTCCAGTTTGGAAGGAACCTGTCAGATTTCTCTGCAACTGCACAACAGCTCGAGGTGGTGAAGTGGCTGGTGAACCCTCTCTGTTGTTTGAAGTTTGGAACAGGACGTTTCTTCACCCTGAGCTTCTGCAAGGCTCTGACAAGCAGACAAGAAGATAGATGAGCCGGCATGTGGAAGAGACCTCTTCCCTGGGTTTAAGTCCCTTGCAGGAGAGCAGGACACTGAACTTGAGGTTGATTCACACACGGCCTATCTTAGTGAAAATTTTCTCATAACAGTCATGATCTAGAGCTGCATGCTGCTGCCTAGGGGGATTTAGAAAGGACATAGGTTGATGCCTAAACTTGGTGCTATTCCATGATGGTTAAGAGTGAGAAGAAACAAAAAGTCCAAGAAAGCTGAAAGAAGAGAGAGAGAGAGAGACGGCCGGCACGCCTGAGAACTGACTGAGACAAGTCTTAACCCTGATTTGCTTGACTTGACGGTCAGAATTATACACGTCAAAGAGGTGGCTGTGTGTGGCTTGGATGCGGTTGGGCATCATTCAGTTATTTTTCAAAGGCAGAGTGCTCTGCAGACACTGAAGCCACATTTCCTGGGTTTAAGTCAGGGCTGGTCCCTAACTTGCAGGTTACTTAAGCTCTGTGCCTCGATTTTCTCATCTGTAAAATGAGCATCACAGGTGCGCTTACTTCACAGAGGATTAAAGTAAATCAGTGCAGACAGAGTGCTTGGAACGGTGGCTGCAGGCACCGTTTACAATTGTCACCATTCACTGCGCTTGTCAGGGACTTGGCCAGTGAGCTCTGCCATTTCTCTATTTTAACAGTGTCTCTTGATTGTGGCAAGGAACTGATGGATCCAAGATGAGCAGGCAGAGAAGAGGGAAGGAAGCAGGGCACAGGGTGGTGATGGGAGAGGATCCAGGAGATCCCACTGATTTAACTCCACTTGACATTTAGTGAGCACTTACTCGCCAGGCATGCACTAGCCCAGGGGGGTTCGAGGATGAACTAGACTCAGGCTCAGTCACTGAACCGAATCCCAGCTCAGCCGGACTCGTTCCTCACCGCCATACCCATCTCTACCTCTAGCCCTTTGCAAAGCTGGTGCCCCTTCATCTCCCACCATCCAGACCTTACCTGTCCTTCAGAGACAATCCCCTGACCCCTGTCTCCCGTGGTTCACTGCAGTCTTTCCGGCCACCCCCCCCCCCCCATCTCTCTGTGTTCAGGGACACCTCAGCAACTGCAGTCACTTGATATGAATTTGAGGAGGATGACAGATTAGTAAAGAAAAGATTTCATGTCTTGCTACTCACCCTAAGTGGACTTCTCTGTCTCCCTCCTCCCTACACGCACACACACATACACATGCATGCACACACACGCATACAAGCACACGCACGCACGCATGCTCACACGCACACACACGCGCACACACGGCCATAAGCCAGGGTGCAGAGGAAAGGCCCAGACCTTGACAAAGTTGCTCTGTTTCTTTGAGCCTCTTTGCCCCATGATACTATGTACCTACCTTGAGGGGCAGCTGGGAGGATTGAATGTGCCTCGTTCATAGTAAGTGCTCCCTTCATGGTAGCTTTTCTCAGAACCATTTAATAGATCTGTTTTCATTTCTTGATTGGCTTTGCCACTGACTTTTCAGTAGGAAATCGTATGGGAGGCAGTTCAAAATGGTGCTCTAAAGTCATTTCTGTTTCTTGGCTGTGTGACCCCGGGCAAGTGACATAACCTTTTTCTGACTTCATTTCCTTATCTATAAAATTGGAATAACAGGGGCCCAGCTCACTGAAGTTTTGTGAGGATTAAATGAGATCACGTATGCAGGCACTCAGCACAGGTGCTGGCATATCGTAAGTGTCCAGTAAATGTTAGCAGTTATTATTATTATCATTATTATTATTACTGTCGTTATTATTAAGGCTGAGCAAGAAGCGGAGGACAGTTGATGCCACTAACAGAGATGTGCTTTGAGCAACCTTCATGTGCTGAGGAAAATCCTCCTTTGGCTTTCATTTCTTACACTGTCCAGTGGACAGTTGGAGTTATCTGCCTTGTGGACAATTTATTCTAAGAAGCACTTATTCAGCGTGCTGATGGCGTTTGATCTCCCTGCTTTTGACTTGCAGAACATCAAGAGGAAAACACTGTGTGATGTGTATGTAATGATATTGTGGTTTCCTTCTAAATCTAATGGAGCAGGAAAGATAATACCATGTTTAATGCAGACTTGTGTGTAGCTGTCTGAAGGAGGGTTCCAAGCCCTAAAACCAACACCGTTTACCCAATTGCCTTTGAAGAAAAGTAACTGTTAATCATAAAGCGGAAAGAATCTTTGGGAAAACTTTATCAGTATGATCAGCCTATTAGTCTAACATGGTCTGATCCATTTACTCAGGCACATTAAGTGCTTCAGGGTTAACCCTTGCTGGTATTGCTCTTCTCCAGTTGGGGCGACATGTCCTTATGGGCTGTTCTTACATAGAATGTGAAGGATATGCCATCACCTTGTGCAAAGAACGAAAAGAACATCCTGGTATCGGTTCCAGCAGTTCCCTGTGTTTTCGTTTCCAGCAAATACCAAGTCCTTCCATCTTTCACCAGCCTGTACGTGGGGAGAGATGAACAAAATGTTCTGATGTGTAAGCTTCTTTCAAAACTTCTACCAGGGAAGCAACTTGAGCGATTGCGCAGGGAAGGTGTGGGTGTATTATCCTGGTCATGCTTAAGGAACTTGGAAAACAGAGTCAGAAAATGGGGGTGAGGTGGGTGGAGAGTTATGGCAGAGATAACTTGGCAGTGGAACAAAAGCGAACCAACGAAAACAGCACAACCTGAGAGAGGAATCGAAGAGGCCGGCAGAGAAAGGGGACATCAAATTGACAACTTAGCCAGAAATCTGGACACTGTAAGACGGGGTCACGCCCCGGACTGAATTTATTGCTGCTTTCCTTGTTAACTCGCCTCATGTTTAAAGTCAAAACTGCCACAGGGATTTTATCTTCGTAATTTGTATGATCTGCCTCAAAATCCGAACCCTGAAAGAAGTCTCCTCAGCTTTGAGGTTCTTACCCGAAGTGAGGAGAATGATGCCGCTCCCATCAGAGGGGAAAAAAAAGCAGAGGGTTCAGGGATGCTGAAATCGATTTTTTTTTTTTTTTTAAGGTAGTGGCTTTGAAAAGAGGTTCTGAATGCGGCTTGTGCTCCGAGAAATGAGCGAGGCACGGAGGTGGGGGGAGGACCGGGCCGATGGAAGGTGGCAGGGACACAGGTGAGGGAGACGCGTGGACGCCGTCAAAGGAGTAGAGAGGAGCGCGCCCGACCTCTGGGCCCCAGACGGCGGTCCAGCCGTCGCCACTTGTCACGGCTCCTGGTGGCAAGAGGATTCTGCTCCCTTCTCCCGCCCCGGGAGATTAAAAAGTAAACTTTAATATGAAGCCACGTTTTGTCAGTTCCAGGTGAGTAGAAAAGATTTCCTCCCGAGCCAAATATAATGTCACAAATGAGGTGCGTTACGAATGCAGCCGGGACATCACCTTTGGGTGCAGGAAAGAGAGGCGCGCCTCTCGCTTTTGTGTCTGAGAAGGCGGCGCCCAGAAATGCAACAGAAAGGCGGAGAGGCGAGGTCTCCAGCCTCTTCTCGAACGCGAGGAGGCCGCAGTTTGTAAGGTGAAATTAAAAATGCACAACGTGTCAGCTCCGGAGGCTGATGATGTTTGTGCAGACATACCACGCCGGTGGAACGGTCCCAAAATTCCGCGCAAAACGCGGAGGGGAGGAGGTAGGGGCGCGGCCGGGACGCCCCTCCCCCGCCGCCTTCCTGCGCCGCAACCTGGACTTGACCCCTGCGAGCCTGGAGCGGCGCTGCCGGGGCCGCCCCGCCGGAGCCGGGCGCTGAGACTGGCCGCCCGGGCCGGCGTCGCCGCGCGCGCCCGCAGACGCCCGGCCGCGCCCCGCCGCGTGCTCGCCGAGCCCGGCGCGGAGCAGCCGGAACCCGGGCCAGTCCAGCGTGGAAATATTTCAAACGCCCAGACCCCTTGTTTGATAGGAGGGGTGGGAGTGCCGATGGAGCAGAAGTGGGTTCTGACTCGAAGTGCTGAGAGAACAGACAGCTCAAAGGCCAGGGTCCAGAGCAGAGAAGGGCTGCGTGAGCACCGGGTCGGATTCGACCCCGAGGACCCTGGGCCGCCCCCGCTGGGTGATGCCGGGAGAGTCGCTCCAACTCTCTGGGCTTCCGTGTCCTAACTGTAAACCCGGGCACTAGGCTAGGGCATTTGCAAGGGCCCCAGCCCTGACATTCTGTGATTCTTCTAAACCTGTTTGATCTGTCTCATGTGGATCAAGACTCCAGGCAAAAGGAAAAATAAATCCATAACGAGGAATTAGCTAAAGCTCAGCTCTAGAGAGAGACCCCCTCCCCCGAAAAAAGAAAGTTTCAAATAACCCCAAATACTAGAACCCAGTGCATTTTAACTCTGTTACTCTTTATAGATTATTTATTTCTTTAGTAACAAAGGTAATTGATTAGAGCTAGTGCTGATGAAAAAAAATGTTCCTGGGTCATTTGTCTTTTGGAGGAAACGTAAATCCATAAATCCTCTGTCTCTAAGAAGTAAAACTCTCTTCGTCTCCAAAGTAGGCAGATCTTCCAAACAAGTCTTCTTTCTAAATCTTTGCTCTTAGCCACCTAAAATCAATGAACCTAAAATCACTGGTTTTAGGTGATTTAGTCACCTAAAATCACTCGCCGGGCTTTCTTTTCCTGAGATTCATATAATCTTTCGATAACGGGAGAAACGAAAGCCTCATTCTACAGCCATGACCTGAGAAACCTGTGCCCAGGAAGAAAGATACTTAGATTTTATTTAGAGAGCGTTTTTAATCTGAAACAAAATGGTTTTTTTTTTATCTCCTAAAAATAGTATGTAAAATAATTTATAAATTAGGTGTTACTTCAAGAATCATGTTGTATATCTGTGTATCTCTGGTTGGGAAAAGGAACATAAGATCTTCTAGTTACACCACGGAATGTACGACATGTGGATGATTCAGAGGCTGGCTAATCTCTCCCCACCTCCCCCAAACAGTAACATTAACAATCAGGATTATATTTCTAACATTTGTGGTTTTAAAAATAATGAGGATTAAGGTGATTGACTCAAACTCTAGTTCTTACGGAAACAAAGTAACAAAGTGTTCAGTGATCATCAGGCAAAAGCTCATTCCAATTACAGCCTCCTAGATAATCTTCCAATATGCCCAAAGTTAGTGTTCCGCTGACTTCCCAGCTCCTCCCCCACCTCATCCCTGCCCGCCCCCAAATGTTCCTTCTCCAATCAGCAGTCTCCTCGCTCTGGGCTGGGCGGGGGAGGAGACCCAGCAGGACACTCCCCCCCCCACCTCCCCCAGCTTCCCAGGGACAGTCCTTGCAGTGGGGTGTTTGTTGTGCTGACCTTCTGAGTGGGTGACCCACAGAGAAGGACATTGTGTGCGGTCACTGGAGTTTTCTGGCCTCATTTGTCCCTGCCCATGTCCATGAGGCGGCCAGGGGAAGGCGGGAGAGGAAGTGGGAAAAAAATGATTATAAGGACATGCAGGACAAGAGACTGCAGCTGCTTTGGTGACAAAGAATAAATGGACTCGTGTTTCCTTCAAGGAATTGTTTTAAGTCAAAGGTGAGCCTGGTGTTCACAACGCTCTAACCAGCCTCCCTTCTCACTTCCTTCTACGCATGCCCAGCCGCTCTCCTCAGGGAGCTCCTATTCAAGGCCAGTGCCAAAGCCCCAATGCCCCGGGGTCCAAATCCCACTTCTGCTTGAGGACCACAGTTGCAAATGGAAATAATGATAGTTGTAACTCAAAGGGTGCTCTGAGATTGAAATAAGTTATTATATGCTTGGAACAGTGCCTAGCGCGCATGCAACTTTCTAAATGTTTCCCTCCGCGGTTGTTTCAGTCAGCTGACGGCTGCCTGCCTTCCTCACTGCTGCTTCAAGCCATTCGCAGCAATGATCCCACCTCGTCTTGTCCAGGAAGCAGGGAAGCGTTACCAGATTTGCATTTGAAAAGATGTCATGGAGAATCTAAAAAAGTGTAGAAAACTCAGGAAAAAAAAACCTCTTCCTGGGAAGGCTGCCATTTATCAAATCCAACTCAATAAACTCCACTTTGTATACGATTTCATTTAAACTTTAATGGCCCCAAGGTAAGTATTTTTGCTCCATTTTATAAGAAGGAAATGAAGACTCAAAGAGGTTGCTTGCACAACTAGGATTGGAACACAACAATAATAAATAACACGGTGATTACCTGTTATGTCCCAGGCCTTAGACACACTGCATGTCTTCACTCATTTAATGCACAGGATGCCATTATTCTCCCCACTTTACAGCCGAGGAACTGAGGCAGAGAGAATAAATTACTTGCCCAAAGTCCCCCAAGTACAGAGTGAACTGGCAGCTGCAGTAGAGTGCAGGCCGGCTGGCTGCCCGCCCAGGGGCCCAACCACAGTACGTGCCGCTCTTGCTTGTGCATCATACCCCGCCCCCTGCCGCAATGGGAGAGTCTTGGCCACACGGAGCCCCGCCTCCCACTGCCAAAGGCTGCCATCACCATCCAGAAAGTTCTTGAGAACTGCAGATCTATTAAGAGTCAGCCCCAGGAGAAACACAAGCCACTATAATATATCATCCCTCTGTACTTGAATTTTCAAGACAGAATGAATGTTGATTTTTCTTTGTTCTGTTTTTTTTGTTGTAGAGTGGTCAAGTAACTTGCTCAAAGTCGCACAGCTGCTAAGTGGTGGAGCTGGGATTTGAACTCAGGTATTCTGTCTCCCAAGTCTGTGTTCTGAACCACCACAAAGTACCATGTTTCTCTGGTTTAAACAGGTAATTCATATCTCAGTGAGGATGAAACAGAAAACATAGGCAGCAAAGAGAGGTGGTGAAGGGCAGAGGCCCTGCCGCCAGACTGCTTGCTCCAGCCCTGACTCTGCGCTGGTCAAATGTGCAACCTCTGCTTGGTTTCTTAATCTTTCTGCACGTCAGTCACTGCCAAAGGGGGAAGCAAAAAGAAACTACCCACAGGGCTGTGTGGGGATTACGCGGCATAAATGCTCTGGGAAGGTCGGCCATTGTTATTACGGGTGTGCGGGTCCTTTCTGAAACCTGGAGATCCAGTTGCGTTTTTGATTCATAATTTTTCCAATTTTAGAAGAGTAGTTCCGTGCATTCCTTGAATTATGTAACTCCCCCGACGGCGAGGTCTGGGAGTCCTGAGTATCATCCTGTAAGCAAACGTATTAATAATTCTGCACAACCCGCTTGACACTCTAGGTGGGCAAATGCAGGTTATAATGGCCTCATGCGAATTATGAGATATGAAAAAACTTGCAGTGTTCAGGGCTTTTACGTTTCAGATGTGGAGAAGGATTGAGGATGTACCTCCGGTGAGGTTCAAAGCAGGCTGATTTCATTGGAGGGCGTGGAACCAGGAAGTGAGGGAAGTCAAAAGGTACAAACTTCCAGTTACAAAATAAATGCATCCTGGGGATGTAATGCACGGCCTGGCGGCTGTAGCGAATAACACTGTGTTGCATATTTGAAAGTTGCTGAGAGGAGATCTTAGAAGTTCTTTTCACAAGGAAAAAAATTCTGTAACTGTGTGTAGTGACAGATATTAACTAGACTTACTGTGATGATGATCATTTTGAAATATATACAAATAAATTCAAGGGAAAGCTAGAAAGGAAGCTGCAGGTAAGACCCAGGAGGTGATCATGGGGGAGAGAGACGGACACCAGGGGTCCAGGGAGGGAGAGTCTTGTCATCGTGCGGCAACAGTGAGTGTCAGCTCAACCAAGGAGTGACGGGGACGAGCTGGGGGGACAGAGCAGTGCTCTGCCCCCACCGTCCCTTTCAACCCCGGAGCAAATGAGCACTTATTTCGGGATTAACAGCAAAGGCACCCACAAGCGGTAGAAGGGGAGACAGAGGCTTTACCTCCCTAGCAACGGACTCTTGTTTTCAGCCCTCCGAGAACAAGAGGGATTTTTGTGGACTTTTCACAAATGTGTGTCACTGGCAGCACCTATTAAGCACTTGCTGAATACCAGGCATGGCTTATGCTGTCATGTGGAACACTTAATCCCCAAACAACCCCGAGAAGTAGATGTTGCCATCATTCCTGTTTTATGGATTTAAGGCTGTTCTGTAGGGTTTTGCTCAAGATCTCACAGCTAGTAAAGGGAGAGACCTGGGTCTCCGGCATCCAAATGCTGCACTTTACCCAGATTGCTGGCCAATGCCGTGGGACTCACAGATGTGGAGAAGTGACAGGATTAAGGACTCAGGGCTGCCATGTGTAACTCATTTCCATTCCTGTGACGATAATTTGGCTCTTAAAAGATTGGCCTGCCCTTCTAGTACAAGAAAAAATGAGAACAAATGCACACAGCTCTGATTTTCAGCTCACAACCACTCTGCTCAACAGCTAAAATAGACCCTCTTGAATTGGAGAGTGAGGCAAACAGAAGCCCTCGTTATTACAGTTAATTCAATTTAATTAAAGCCATAAAAGCAAACCACAGTTTTGCAGCGAGTACTGACCATTCTGATTTGCTTGGAGGACTCAGAGGAGTCGTGCTCTTATCTGATGGGCAGGGACTCAAGCCACCACCATCACTCAGCCTCGGTTATAGCCTTTTTACCTTGACTCAGCCCATTATTCTTTTGTGCACTGTTTCCCTTCTGTATTCTTTTGTTTGGAAGGTGATCTGCTGTGGTTCTTTTCCAGTTGTAGTACGAACTGCACTTGTATTCCCTTTCCCCAAGAAGCCCCCAATGCTGAGATAAATCTTCTATTTTCTTTCCCTTTTCTAGTTCTCTCCAACTCTCAGTATTCTGTCCCTCTCTGCCTCTGCATTCTCTTCCCCTTCTTGTCAACTACCTTAAGCTGACCCCAAACCATCTCCAGTGAGCTCATTGGCAAGACCAAGCCAGCCCGTGGGCATCCTGTGAGGATGGGGGCTTTGCCTTGTTCATTCAACCCCAGATGGGCAGCATTTGCTCTGCAAGGCTGAGGGGCTGCCGGAGGTGCAGGGATGGTCCCGCCTCAGCTTGCTCACAGCCCAGATGCAAGAGACACACAAGGAAACAGGCAAGCGCAGTGCAGCGTGAGGCCTGGGATGGCAGATGCATCACCTGGAATTACTGGGGCACCGGAACAGGGTGAGGGAGCACGTGATAATGCAGAGCTGCTGGTGGTTCCCATCTTCGCTGAGCTGGCTTACCGCGTGCTGGGAGAGCCGGCCTCTGCCTGTTCACCCAGGCCCACCTCTACCTCTTCTAGCTTTCAATTTCTGGCTCATTTTTCTATCGTTCAATCACATGAATTTTCCTTTCTCGCCTCAGCCTTTACTCATGCTGTCTGGAGCATGCTTCCCGCCCTCCCCACCCCTCTCCTGGCTTATGACGTTTCACCCTTTACGTCTCCAATTAAATGTCCTTTCCTCCAGGAAGCATCCCTAGCCCACCAAGCCCAGGTGGCATCCCATTTGCTCGTTCCCTTGGCACCCTGCACTTGGGTACCTAACACTTATTCCTCACCAGTGTTATCACCTGTTTGTTTGTTTGTATTCCATTCTGGACCACCAGCTCCTTGGAAGCAGGAATGGTATCCCTATTGTTTGTCTCTCCAGGCCAGAAACAGTGTTAGGCACAGAGTAGGTGCCTTATCCAGCTTTGCTGGAGGCACTAAACATGGCTACAGAGGAAGAGTGGTGTGAAATGAAAGCAGAAAGGTAAGCTGGAGCAGATCACCAACATCCCCGGCCGAGCCCTGAAAGAGGATACAGAACAGGGAACCAGGGCCAGAGGTAGCTCATCCCAATTTGGATGAATTTTCTCCAAGAAGAAGAGAGAAAAACCCCGATGGCCAGAGCCGTCTTGAATTCTCCTGTAATGACAAGACAGCAGAATCAAATGGTGGGAGCTAACCTTGTGTCAGCAGTTTCTCATCAGGATTAACAAGAGGTAGTTTGTTCATATCCTGAAACAAGCAAGAAGCTTCTGGAGACACGAAGAGACTTACCAGTAACAAAGAGGATAAGGCTGTCTCACTGTTGGGACTGCACGGCCGTCACTGAGCATCTCCCTTCGATGACTGTTTCCCAGCGCTTTCCCTGCCCATGGCTGGCACTGCCACCTCTACTGGGGGCCCCTCAGATGCCGGAGCCCCCTTTGCCTGCATGAGGGGAGTGCCTGGGAATTTGCAACCCCCAAGGCGGCCCTTAGCCAGACGCAGGAGAGCAAACACTCCATCCCCTGAGCCCTGAGCAGGAGGACCCGGATGGAGGTGCACCTGCCCTGCTCACAGATCCTGCAGGACTTGGCTTCATATCATCTTCCCTTGGCTGTCTCCACACCACGCACCCAGGAACACTCTTACAACAGGCACCTGCACAAAGTTCCTGTCTCCAGGTTGTGCCTGGGGAACCTGGACAGCGTCCTAAAGCTCCGACAGAAACAAGCATTCTGCTGGGAGAGGGATGCTCTGCTCTCCATCCACACCCACAGCATTGCCATGGAAACCACAGCCATGGGAGGTGAGGGCACACTCTGAGACAGTTTCCAACCCTAAAGGGGGATTTTTAACTGAAAGGAGATGCTTCATTTTTCAACCCCTCCAAAAGGAATTCAAAGCCAGGTGCTTTTGTGCATTTGTCATCTGGTGGCATCTAGTGGCCTCACGTCCAACCCCCGCAATGCCCCACCTCCAGGAAGGAGTCCCCACCACCTGAACTGAACGTGTCAGGGAAAGGAGAGCGAATGATTCCATCCAGTTCTCCAATGGACGGTGCATCTTTCAAAATGTCCCTGGAGGGAGAAAATTGTGTTTGGGGTGCGTCTATATTCAAGGAAATATAAAGTTGTAAATGGTCAGTACTCCTAATTTTCTATGTCAGGTATTTATCAAAGGAAAAAGTTTCAAATGTTTACGGGTGGAGAAGAGAAGCCTTCAACTTCTGTAGGTCAGCTTTTGGAAGTCTATACGCTACGAACGTACAAAATTGTTCACACATTTTTCGTTCTGAGCTTTACCTCCGTTTATGTTTCAGTATTTTACATGAATCTGCTGCCAGGTTAAAAGAAATGCCAGGTTAGTCAAAAACAAGAGTTTTAAATAAATAAGAGGGAAAAATACAACTTTGCCGTGTTGTCCCCTGAATGAGCAACAGAGATTCCTGAGCTGTTTATTTAAACACTGAGGTTTGGCTTCAACACATGAACATTAAAATCATTTTTGAGTAGTCATAATTTCTTTTCTCAGTCTGGCATCAGTCAAATTCAAGAAAGATTGGAAGCAGCATTTGAAGACCACGATGCCGTTCTAGATGGCAAAGACTGCCCTGCCCTGCGCCCAGCCCTCCCTTGACCACCCAGCAGCCCGGTCCTGGGGCCTTCAGCACCAGGTCATCCTTGACCTGACTCACCCCACCCGGACCCAGGGCAGTATCTGGGCCTCTGCTTCCTTTTAGTGCCTGAAGCTCCTCCTTGAACCTAAAGCACAGACAGAGGGGTCCCATCTAACCCTGGGTCAGCTTCCCTGGCTAACAAGGGACACTATGACTTCTTTTTTTTTTTGGTTAATAAATTTATTTATTTATTTATTTATTTATTTATTTATTTATTTATTTTTGGCTGCGTTGGATCTTTGTTGCTGAGTGTGGGCTTTCTCCGGTTGCTGCGAGCAGGGGCTACTCTTCATTGTGGTGCACAGGCTTCTCATTGCGGTGGCTTCTTGTTGCAGAGCACGGGCTCTAGGCACGCGGGCTTCATTAGTTGTGGCACGCAGGCTCAGTAGTTGTGGCTCGCGGGCTTTAGAGCACAGGCTCAGCAGTTGTGGCGAACGGGCCCAGTTGCTCCATGGCATGTGGGATCTTCCCGGACCAGGGCTCGAACCCGCATCCACTGCATTGGCAGGCGGATTCTTAACCACTGCGCCACCAGGGAAGCCCGACACTATGACTTCTTGCAGGTGCCCTGCAAGGAGTCTGTACCACTGAGCCCTTTGTTGCCTGAACCTGGGAAGTCAGCTGAGACCCCAACCCCCCATTCAAGTGTAATGCTGCTTCATTACTCCACACCAGCACTGGCACAGTTGTACCCCTTCCTCTGGCTACCCCAAAAGATCTCTTCACACCAAATCATTCACCGGGTCAGCAACAGTACTGGAGACTTCACTGGAGGGGGTCAAGGGGAAGAGGGGGCGTGGCCCACACCGCTCAGCCCCCAGCTTCCCCGGCTCTCCCTGGCTGCCATCCATGTCTTGGGGTGTCAGCATCGTCCCCCAAACAGGACATTTAAATACGATTGAATACAACTGCCCCCATGCAGTAACCTATGGATAGGCACCCCGAAGTAGAGAGAGACTCAGTAATTGGTTCTGGTTCACTCAGCTGATAAGAATCATAATCAGAATTTGAGCCCAGGTCTGCCTGAAGTCCCACTCCAATATGTCAAGCTGTCTCTCCAGGACGGAGTCACCTGCCTGGCACCTCATTTCCTCCTGCCTTGCTAGTCCCTTTCCTCAGGCTGAGAGCCTGGTCCCTGATTTCATCCCAACAGCGGGGGCCCGTTACTGACTGTGGGCTCCCTGACCCCCTGCACACCGCACACACTGCCCGGGGGCTCCCCGCTCTGCCCACCTCCCTGCTGTGCCTGTCCCTCCCTTTGAAGAGGACTGATCGCTGGGCCTGCCTCCCGTCTGCTGTCGCACTTTCTGGGTCCATCTTTTTTTTTTTTTTTTCCCAGCCGCACCTTTTGGTATGCAGGATCTTAGTTCCCCAACCAGGGATTGAACCCGCGCCCCCTGCATTGGGAGCTCGGAGTCTTCGCCACTGGACCACCAGGGAATTCCTCTCTGTCCGTCTTACTGGGCCTCCTCCCATCCCCTGTGGCTGGACCCCGGCCCTGCGCTCTGGGCCACCTCCCATCCTGCTCGGTGCCACGGCAGCCCCCGCGGGGCCTTGCTGATGGGGTTCATTGTTTCCCAAAGACAACGAATCTCTCATCTCTTCCTTTCTCGTCCTTCCTCTTGGCCTGTCGCAGGCAAAGGACATCTGCCCTCCTAAGAAGGATGGTTTCTCCACTGTCCCTAATAAGCAGGAGGCTCCAGGAAGGACCTCAAGGTCGCCGGCGTTTAATGGAGTGCCCAAGACCTCGCCACCTCCCTTCTCTCCTCTTGACTCCTTGTCTGTTGGCTGAGAGGAGAGCCACGCTGGGAAAGGTTCCTGGCGGATCCATTTTCTCCCCACTTCCTTGGACTTTCCCGTGCAAAGCTAAAAAAAGCAACTCATCTCTATTCTCAAACTGAAAGACAGAAGCTGTCTCCCACCATCTGGGCAAGGAGATGGGGGTCTTGCTCATTGTGTGCAGGTGTGGAGGCCCCCAGCCTCAGGGAGGAAATGGAAATAGCTCGAAGGAGCTGGAAGGGACCCTCAGGAGGGAGCTGGTATGCATCTAATGTCCAAGGAAATAGACACCATCATCACAGGTATCAACACAAATATTACAGCAGGAGCTGAAATTCGTAGACAATCTGGCAGCCACTTGGGACTTTCCAAAGGGTCTCACGTGGTCTACCAGCGCGTGTGACCCTGGACCATATCAGCAATGCAGCCCCCAAGCTCTGGAGGCTACAGATCAAATTGAAAGTCACCCCTGGGGGTACTTCCCTGGTGGTCCGGTGGGTAAGACGCCACACTCCCAATGCAGGGGGCCCAGGTTCAATCCCTGGTCGGGGAACTAGATCCCGCATGCATGCCACAACTAAGAAGTCCGCATGCTGCAACTAAAGATCCTGCATGCCACACCTAAGACCCGGCGCAGCCAAAATAAATAAATAAATAAATATTAAAACAAAAAACAAAAAAAACCCCAATTGCATGATACCTACACATAATTAAAAAAAGAAAGAAAGAGAGAAAAAGAAAGTCACCCCTGGGGACTCTGGGCCTGTGCTGAAGAGCTGTGATATGTGCGGCTCCCTGGAATGAGCCAATCTCGCCATCGCTGTTCCATCACTTGTGTCTTCCCGCCTCTTCCCAGCCTGGCCCCCAGCAGTGCCTTCTCCTTCTCTCAGTTTCCTATTGTCTGCACCAGCCACTGGGCGTTTAATCAGTTGTGGTCTTGTGGCACCCCCAGCATCCTATATGGAACTCCTACCTACTGCATTATTCTTTAAACAGGTGTGTGTGTGTGTGTGTGTGTGTGTGTGTGTGTGTGTGTGTCCTGGTGTGGGAGCTCCTGTCGGGAGTAGTGGGTAAGCTCTGCAGAGTTGAGGAGACACAAGCTTGGAGTCAGAGAGGCTCGGCCCCTCGTTCTGGTCTGGCTCTGCATAAGGGACAAGTCTCTCTGAGACCCCCCTTTAAGGTGTGGTCGATAACACTGGAGTGGAAGGAACTGGTCTCTTCTCTAATTTGTCTGCAGTGAGGGAGTTCCAGGAATAAGTCCAGGAATTATTGGGGGAAAAAAAATAGAAGCAACTATACTCCAATAAAAATTAATCCAAAAAAAAAGAATACATTTTTAGAGATTCCAGGGAAGCAAGTAAGCTAGAAAATGTAATCAGGGTAAGGACCTGGGTGGTTAGAGGATAGATGATAGATAGAAGATAGATAGATAGATAGATAGATTTAGATAGATAGATGCTGTCTATAACCAGAGAATTAAGAAAGATTCATGTTTAGGTTGGAAAATCAGGAGACTTTCCTGAGGTGGCCCAGAAAAATTTCCAGTGAAGAGAGAAAATTGAGAAGCCCACCTGATTTTTAAGAGCTGTTCATGAAGATGTAAGAGGCCATTCCACCAGGTCACAGCTCCTTGGGCTCAAGACCAAAAGATGCTGCTTGGAACCCCTAAAGTAGCATCATCTCATGAGTGAGGTGAAAGGTAACAGTGGCTAAGAAAAGATCTTCTGAATCAGTATAAATAAGGAAATGGATGTCTGTAACTTACCTTCCTGTGCCCAATATCTGCTCACCCCTCTACAAAAAGTTTTATGGTCAAAAATGGCTCACGGACCTGAAGGATCCTCATTCCCCTCTGCCTTCTCCACTCCCTCCTCTCAGTTCAGGTGGCCCCTCTCTCCTCTAAACCCCCAGGGTTCCTTATTTGAACATCTCATAACATTGAACTAGTTAGCTGTGCACATACCTGTGTTTGTCAGAAAAATGGCCCCCAAGGATGCCCACATCCTCATGCCTGGAGAGACTTTGAGGGTGCATTGAGGAGCTGGAGATGGGGAGATTCTCTGAATTATCTGGGTGGGCCCAATGTAATCACACAAATCCTTAAAAAAATTTTTTTTAAAAAGAACATTTCGTGCTGTAGTCAGTAAGAAGGGGATGTGATGACAGAGAAATGCATCCTAGCTGGTTTTAAAGACGGAGGAAGGGAGCCACACGCCACGGAATGCAGGCAGCTTCTGGAAGCCAGGAAAGACAAGGAAATGGAATCGTCTCTAAACCCTCCAGAAAGGAACGCAGCCTCAATCGCATCGTGATTTTCGCCCGGTCTGACTTCTGATCTTGGAAATACAAGACAGCAAGGAAACAATACACTCTCCCCGCAATGGACTGCAGGCCTTCTGAGAACAGGTGTCTTTTTTTGTTTCCTCAATCGTTACACCTGTGCCATCAATAAATACATGTTGGAAGAATGAACACGTGGGCAAATGAAGGATATATGTACACAGAGCTCACCACCAAGGACGGCACTGGACCAAAGGAAAGGCAACAACCTCAAGGTCACAGAGAAAACAGGCTCTTGAGCCCTTGGGTGGGGATGTTGAACGCTGCCACCAGCGACCTCCTTTTGCTGAGTGTCCTGCCCCTTTGGTCATGTAGGAGAATGATACACACCTAGGGGAAAAAAATTCCAGAGAAAGATGAGACCGTATCTAATTAAGCGCTAAATGGAAGAAAAGGGCTGTGCGAAGGTAGGATGAAGAGAAATTGAGTCTGGAGAGGGTTATTGATGAACATGGACTTGCTCTGGACTTTGCAGGATTGGCTACGTGGAGGAGGTGGTAGGGCTGACTCCAGGAGACTGGCTTTGCCAGGAGTTGAATTATAACGAAGAATAGTTACATAGTAGAAACAGCCTCCGTCTACTGAGTTCTTCCCAAATGCATCAGCTCATGTAATCCTCCCAAAGACCCTCTAAAGTGGTGTAAAAGACATCTTGAAACCTTTTGACGTTTGTGTTCTTGGTTGCCCAGCATCTGATCCCCCTTCTCAGGTGTGGGGAGGTTCTCCCTCTACGAGCTTTGGGTTCCCTTTCTCGCACTGCTGACCAGACCCTTTGCTGCAAAGCCCAGACCCTTGCTTTCTCCTCCCCCACTCCACCCCCCACCCCCGGCAACCAGGACATGGACATGTGACCTGGTATAACCATCAGATTTTAATCAGGAATAAGTGGCAGAAAGAAAGCAGACAGGGAGAATTTGTTCCAGCAGCAGCCCTGGTAGCAACATCTGGATTCCAGAGGCAGTAGGGCAGATGGATCTTCCCTTGTTTCCAGCATGTTTTCTGAGCCTGGTTTGATCCAGCCTTCTCAGTGATTCTTTGAGCTACTCAAATCCCATTAGAAAAGTCTTTCTGTACCTCAGTTGGTCAGAATAAATCCCCGTTATTTATAACCAAGAACCCTGGCTGATACAGTAGATTAAAATCCTTATATTGCAGGTTAGAAACTTGAGGCTCAAAGAGGTGAAGTGACTTGCCCAAGGTCACACAGCTCATTCCTGTTTGATTATAAAGCTTGTGTTCTCAGGGAGATCAGCTCGGGGCTTTGTGATCACCTAGAGGGGTGGGATAGGGAGGGTGGGAGGGAGGGAGGTGCAAGAGGGAAGAGATATGGGAACATATGTATATGTATAACTGATTCACTTTGTTATAAAGCAGAAACTAACACACCATTGTAAAGCAATTATACTCCAATAAAGATGTTAAAAAAAAAAATCTTAACAATACTACTCATTAAATGTTCAAAGTGAGAATTGGATTATAAAAGTCTTCTTTTGTGGATACTTCATAGATTGTATTTTTTTCTAAGGGATAATTAGGATAAAGCAATTATATAGCTGGAGATAGTATGTATCAGTACATTTTATACCACAGATATACTATATGTTGTTTTTTTTAATTTATTTACTTTTGGCTGCATTGGGTCTTCGTTGCTGCGAGGGCTTTCTCTAATTGCAACGCACAGGAGCTACTCTTTGTTGCGGTGTGCGGGCTTCTCATTGCGGTGACTTCTCTTGCTGCGGAGCACGGGCTCTAGGCACACGGGCTTCAGTAGTTGTGGCGCTCGGGCTCAGTAGTTGTAGCACACGGGCTTAGTTGCTCCACGGCATGTGGGATCTTCCCGGACCAGGGCTCGAACCCGTGTCCCCTGCATTGGCAGGCGGATTCTTAACCACTGTGCCACCAGGAAAGTCCAAGATACACTATATGTTTATGTATTGCATTTATATCTGTGCTTTATCCATTAAAAGAGTAAGATTTATTTTACCCCCAAGAATCAGCTTTAGTTCCCTTAAGGGCGATTATCACTAGAATTCATGTTCTAGGTAAAGAAATTCATGTACAAAGATGTTCAACACACATTAATTAAATAGTTAACAACTGAAGATGCACAGCAATGTGGAATAATATATCTACCAATTTGAATATTGGCCATTTTAAATGATCTTCAATGAATAAAAACCTGCCATTTAGAAAGTTTAAAAATACTTCATAAACAACTCAAGTGAAATAGGAGATATAAATTGAGGACACAGAAAATTTAGAAAGTACTATTAGTAAATATACACTACTGCCCAAACAGACTTTTCCCAAAGGAAAAATCATTGCCTGAAACATTTACATTACTAAATTGCAAAAACATAAATAAATAAAAGCAATTTGAGTTTAATTCAAGAAGTTAAAAAAGGGCAATGATAATAAAGTCTACAAAGTTTGTGATAACTCTTAAAATGCTTATATTAACTGAAAATTCTAAAATCCAGGATAAAATTATTTTTATTACATGGTTAAAACTTGATGAAACAAACAAAAATATCATAGATTAAAATATGAACAAGATATCATATGATCATGAGAGTGGGGGCTTTGAATAGTTTGATTGTGGACAATTTTTTCTTCCTTATCCTTTGCCATATTTTCTAACTTTTTTTTAAATAAATTTATTTATTTATTTTTGGCTGCGTTGGGTCTTCATTGCTGCGCGCGGGCTTTTCTCTAGTTGTGGCGAGCGGGGGCTACTCTTCATTGCAGAGCAGGGGCTACTCTTCGTTGTGGCGTGAGGGCTTCTCATTGCAGTGGCTTCTCTTGTTGCAGAGCACAGTCTCTAGGTGCGCGGGCTCCAGTAGTTGTGGCTCGCAGGCTCAGTAGTTGTGGCTCACGGGCTCTAGAGCACAGGCTCAGTAATTGTGGCGCACGAGCTTAGTTGCTCTGCAGCATGTGGGACCTTCCTGGACCAGGGCTAGAACCCGTGTCCCCTGCATTGGCAGGCAGGTTCTCAACCACTGCACCACCAGGGAAGCCCTCTAACTTTTTATAAAGTGCTTGTATTCCTTTCCAATAGAAAAACAGTTTATGTTTCCGAGGTGGGCTACTTCCCCAAATGGGGTCTGTCTAGGTTATGCAGGTCTGCAGGTCCCCAGAGGGACAGGCGTCTGTTCCACACTCTCTGCCACTGCCTCACTCTCTCCCTTGTTTAACACACTGTCCCCACTCCCAGATGCCAAAGGTACCACCGAACCAGTGAGTGGAGATGCGGGAGCCTTGAGAAGGGGACTTTCTGTGGTTGAAGCAAGTCTGCTGGCAGCTCAGGAACTTCCGTCCATCCAACGTGAGGAGGCTCAGGAACCCAGGGCAAGTCTGTTGGGTCCCAAACCTCTGGATAGGTTTTTACAGGCTGACATCTGAGCCCATCCTGGAGAGAGGCATTCCGTCCACCACGCCGCTGGTGAGATAATGGGTGTGAACGCTCTCCTCTCCCTGGGGCTGAAGTGACCTCGTATAAGGACACAAGCAGCAGAACGGGCACTCTCGGCCAGCAGGCACCACCGAGGCAGGTCGATCACCTCTAATGACGAGCATCACGCCCGCTGCAGGGCCTGGGTCCCGTCAGCTCTGAAAGGTCAGTGCTTCGAAATGTCATTTAGCGTCCCTGGGGCATTAAGTCACTTCAGATCCAGGCAGATGCTCCCAGCGCCCAACTCAAAGCCCAGAAGAGCCCTGGCCCTTTGCCTGGTCATGTGGCCTGAGGTCAGGGGAAGCCTGGACTATCTCTGGCCTGAGTGCACTGCCTGGCTCTAGAGGAAAACACCTGCTAGGGACTGAGTTGTGTCCCATGTAATGTGTATGGTGAAGCTTTAACCCCTGACGTGACAGTATTTGGAGATGGGGCCTTTAGGAGATAATTAAGGCTAAAGGAGGCCTTAAGAGTGGGGCCCTAACCCAATAGGATTGGTGACCTTATAATAAGAGGAATCTCCCTCTCTCTCTCTCTCTCTTCCACTGTGTGAGGACATCGCAGGAAGGCAGCTGTCTGCAAGCCAGGAAGAGAGATCTCACCAGAAACCAAACCTTGCCAGACCTTGATCTTGGACTTTCCAGCCTCCAGAACTGTGAGAGAAGAAATTTCTGTTGTTTAAGCCATGCAGTCTGTGGTAGTTTGTTACAGCAGCCTAAGCTGACTAAGACAATTTCCTTTGCAAGTGGGGACATGAGGATACTCTCCCTCCAGCTATTCAGTGGACCCCAAAGAGAATCTTCCCAACTCACCCCTTCCTCCTCCTTCCTCCATGGATGATCCTTCGCTTGGACCCTCCTCCATTCTCACCTGGAAGCCCCTGCAGGTTCCTCAAGGCTCCCTCCACAGGCTCATCCCACTCCAAAGCGCCCACCTACATCTGATCACGTCCCTGCTTTCCTGAGTCCCATCATTTACAGGACAGAGACCACACTCAAACATGACAGGGCAGCTCTTCTTGTCTGCCTTGCTGACGGTGGCTGGCCTGTGTGCACCCGGCCCTCCAGAACACTTGCAGGCCTTGTGTGCACTCATGCTCCCTCTCCCCAACCCCCTCTCTTCTCTCTTCTTCATCCTTCTCCCCTCGGTCCTCCAGGCCTGAGCCCAGGGCAGCTTCTCCGGGAAGTTCCTCCTGACAGCGCCCTGCAGTCTGTGTTGGGAGCCTGCCCTTCCCCGCTAGGAGCACTTACCTACTGACTTGGAATCGTCTACATGTCTGCTACCCTCACCCACCTGCTCTCCCTGCCTGGCGGGCTGTAAGCTCGTAAAGGTCAG
The DNA here is from genome assembly GCF_009873245.2 of Balaenoptera musculus. Lineage (NCBI taxonomy): Eukaryota > Metazoa > Chordata > Mammalia > Artiodactyla > Balaenopteridae > Balaenoptera > Balaenoptera musculus. The sequence continues at coordinate 39,559,772 of NC_045798.1, read as the reverse complement.
AAACCTTATCCTGTCTCGTCACAGTATCTCCAACCTTACAATGCTGGGTGCTTATTAGATGGTCGGGGAGAGCTCAGGGGATATGTAAGTAACCAAGTTCTCCTTCGGGGGTGGGGGGGTCCCCACCATCCAGGTGTAAAAAAAGCAGGGGAGGCTCCTCCCCAGCCATCAGCATTCGCCCCTCCGCTGCAGGGTCTTCTGTGCTCTCTCTTTTCCCATGTTACCTCCACCCAAAGCTGGCAATACAAACGCCCTCTCATTCGGCACATTCTTTTTTTTCTTTTAACATCTTTATTGGAGTATAATTGCTTTACAATGGTGTGTTAGTTTCTGCTGTATAACAAAGTGAATCAGCTATACATATACATATATCCCCGTATCTCCTCCCTCTTGCGTCTCCCTCCCACCCTCCCTATCCCACCCCTCTAGGTGGTCACAAAGCACAGAGCTGATCTCCCTGTGCTATGCGGCTGCTTCCCACTAGCTATCTATTTTACATTTGGTAGTGTATATATGTCCATGCCACTCTCTCACTTCATCCCAGCTTACCCTTCCCCCTCCGCGTATCCTCAAGTCCATTCTCTACCTCTCCGTCTTTATTCCTGTCCTGCCCCTAGGTTCTTCAGAACCAATTTTTTTTTTTAAGATACCATATATGTGTGTTAGCATACAGTAATTGTTTTTCTCTTTCTGACATACTTCACTCGGTATGACAGTCTCTAGGTCCATCCACCTCACTACAAATAACTCAATTTCGTTTCCTTTTATGGTTGAGTAAAATTCCATTGTATATATGTGCCACATCTTCTTTATCCATTCATCTGTTGATGGACACTTAGGTTGCTTCCATGTCCTGGCTGTTGTAAATAGTGCTGCAATGAACATTGTGGTACATGAATTTTTGAATTATGGTTTTCTCAGGGTATATGCCCAGTAGTGGGATTGCTGGGTCATATGGTAGTTCTATTTTTAGTTTTTTAAGGAACCTCCATACTGTTCTCCATAGTGGCTGTATCAATTTACATTCCCACCAACAGTGCAAGAGGGTTCCCTTTTCTCCACATCCTCTCCTGCATTTATTGTTTGTAGATTTTTTGATGATGGCCATTCTGACTGGTGTGGGGTGATACCTCATCGTAGTTTTGGTTTGCATTTCTCTAATGATTAGTGATGTTGAGTATCCTTTCATGTGTTTGTTGGCAATATGCATATCTTCTTTGGAGAAATGTCTGTTTAGGTCTCCTGCCCATTTTTGGATTGGGCTGTTTGTTTGTTTGACATTGAGCTTCATGAGCTGCTTGTAAATTTTGGAGATGAATCCTTTGTCAGTTGCTTCATTGGCAAATATTTTCTCTCATTCTGAGGGTTGTCTTTTCATCTTGTTTATAGTATGCTTTGCTGTGCAAAGCTTTTAAGTTTCATTAGGTCCCATTTGTTTATTTTTGTTTTTATTTCCATTTCTCTAGGAGGTGGGTCAAAAAGGATCTGACTGTGATTTATGTCATAAAGTGTTTGGCCTATGTTTTCCTCTAAGAGTTTTATAGTGTCTGACCCTACATTTAGGTCTCTAATCCATTTTGAGTTTATTTTTGTGTCTGGTGTTAGCAAGTGTTCTAATTTCATTCTTTTACATATAGCTGTCCAGTTTTCCCAGCACCACTTATTGAAGATACTGTCTTTTCTCCATTGTATATTCTTCCCTCCTTTATCAAAAATAAGGTGACCATATGTGTGTGGGTTTATCTCTGGGCTTTCTATCCTGTTCCATTGATCTATATTTCTGTTTTTGTGCCAGTACCATACTATCTTGATTACTGTAGCTTTGTAGTATAGTCTGAAGTCCGGGAGCCTGATTCCTCCAGCTCTGTTTTTCTTTCTCAAGATTGCTTTGGCTATTCGGGGTCCTTTGTGTTTCCGTACAAATTGTGAAATTTTTGGTTCTAGTTCTGTGAAAAATGCCCTTGGTAGTTTGACAGGGATTGCATTGAATCTGTAGATTGCTTTGGATAGTATAGTCATTTTCACAATGTTGATTCTTCCAATCCAAGAACATGGTATATCTCTCCATCTGTTTGTATCATCTTCAATTTCTTTCATCAGTGTCTTATAATTTTCTGCATACAGGTCTTTTGTCTCCTTAGGTAGGTTTATTCCTAGGTATTTTATTCTTTTTGTTGCAATGGTAACTGGGAATGTTTCCTTAATTTCTCCTTCAGATTTTTCATCATTAGTGTAGAGGAATGCAAGAGATTTCTGTGCATTAATTTTGTATCCTGCTACTATACCAAATTCATTGATTAGCTCTAGGAGTTTTCTGGTAGCATCTTTAGGATTCTCTATGTATAGTATCATGTCATCTGCAAGCAGTGACAGCTTTACTTCTTCTTTTCTGATTTGGATTCTTTTTATTTCTTTTTCTCCTCTGATTGCTGTAGCTAAAACTTCCAAAACTATGTTGAATAATAGTGGTGAGAGTGGGCAACCTTGTCTTGTTCCTGATCTTAGAGGAAATGGTTTCAGTTTTTCACCATTGAGAATGATGTTGGCTATGGGTTTGTCATATATGGCTTTTATTATGCTGAGGTAAGTTCCCTCTATGCCTACTTTCTGGAGGGTATTTATCATAAACGGGTGTTGAATTTTTGAAAAGGTGTCAAAAGCTTTTTCTGCATCTGTTGAGATGATCATATGGCTTTTATCCTTCAGTTTGTTAATATGGTGTATCACATTGATTGATTTGCGTATATTGAAGAATCCTTGCATTCCTGGGATAAACTCCACTTGATCATGGTGTATGATCCTTTAAATGTTCTGTTGGATTCTGTTTGCTAGTATTTTGTTGAGGATTTTTGCATCTATGTTCATCAGTGATATTGGCCTGTAGTTTTCTTTTTTGTGACATCTTTGGTTTTGTTATCAGGGTGATGGTGGCCTCGTAGAATGAGTTTGGGAGTGTTCCTCCCTCTGCTATATTTTGGAAGAGTTTGAGAAGGATAGGTGTTAGCTCTTCTCTAAATGTTTGATAGAATTCGCCTGTGAAGCCATCTGGTCCTGGGCTTTTGTTTGTTGGAAGATTTTTAATCACAGTCTCAATTTCAGTGCTTGTGAATCATCTGTTTATATTTTCTGTTTCTTCCTGGTTCAGTCTTGGAAGGTTGTGCTTTTCTAAGAATGTGTCCATTTCTTCCAGGTTGTCCATTTTATTGGCATATAGTTGCTTGTAGTAATCTCTCATGATCCTCTGTATTTCTGCAGTGTCAGTTGTTACTTCTCCTTTTTCATTTCTAATTCTGTTGATTTGAGTCTTCTCCCTTTTTTTCTTGATGAGCCTGGCTAATGGTTTATCAATTTTGTTTATCTTCTCAAGGAACCAGCTTTTAGTTTTATTGATCTTTGCTACTGTTTCCTTCATTTCTTTTTCATTTATTTCTGATCTGATCTTTATGATTTCTTTCCTTCTGCTAACTTTGGGGTGCTTTTGTTCCTCTTTCTGTAATTGCTTTAGGTGTAAGATTAGGTTGTTTACTTGAGATTTTTCTTGTTTCTTGAGGTAGAAGTTTATTGCTATAAACTTCCCTCTTAGAACTGCTTTTGCTGCATCCCATAGGTTTTCGGCAGTACTATTTCCATTGTCATTTGTTTTGTAGGTATTTTTTGATTTCCTCTTTTATTTCTTCAGTCATCTCTTGGTTATTTAGTAGCATATTGTTTAGGCTCCATGTGTTTGTATTTTTTACAGATTTTTTCCTGTAATTGATATCTAGTCTCATAGCGTTGCAGTCGGAAAAGATACTTGATACGATTTCAATTTTCTTAAATTTACCAAGGCTTAATTTGTGACCCAAGATATGATCTATCCTGGAGAATGTTCCATGAGCACTTGAGAAGAAAGTGTATTCTGTTGTTTTTGATGGAATGTCCTACAAATATCAATTAAGTCCATCTCATTTAATGTCATTTAAAGCTTGTGTTTCCTTATTTATTTTCATTTTGGATGATCTGTCCATTGGTGAAAGTGGGTTGTTAAAGTCCCCTACTATGATTGTGTTACTGTCGATTTCCCCTTTTATGGCTGTTAGCATCTGCCTTATGTATTGAGGTACTCCTATGTTGGGTGCATAAATATTTACAATTGTTATATCTTCTTCTTGGATTGATCCGTTGATCATTATGTAGTGTCCTTCTTTGTCTCTTGTAATAGTCTTTATTTTAAAGTTTATTTTGTCTGATATGAGAATTGCAACTCCAGCTTTCTTTTGATTTCCATTTGCATGGAATATCTTTTTCCATCCCCACACTTTCAGTCTGTATGTGTCCCTAGGTCTGAAGTGGGTCTCTTGTAGACAGCATATGTACGGGTCTTGTTTTTGTATCCATTCAGCCAGTCTATGTCTTTTAGTTGGAGCATTTAATCCATTTACATTTAAGGTAGCCATCAATATGTATGTTCCTATTACCATTTTCATAATTGTTTTGGGTTTGTTATTGTAGGTCTTTTCCATCTCTTGTGTTTCCTGCCTAGAGGAGTTCCTGTAGCATTTGTTGTAAAGTTGGTTTGGTGGTGCTGAATTCTCTTAGCTTTTGCTTCTCTGTAAAGGTTTTAAGTTCTCTGTCGAATCTGAATGAGATCCTTGCTGGGGAGAGTAACCTTGGTTGTAGGTTTTCCCCTATCATCACTTTAAATATGTCCTGCCACTCCCTTCTGGCTTGCAGAGTTTCCGCTGAAAGATCAGCTGTTAACATTATGGGGATTCCCTTGTATGTTATTTGTTTTTTTTCCCTTGCTGCTTTTAATATTTTTTCTTTGTATTTAATTTTTCATAGTTTGATGAATATGTGTCTTGGCGTGTTTCTCCTTGTATTTATCCTGTAAGGGACTCTCTGTGCTTCCTGGACTTGATTGATTATTTCCTTTCCCATATTAGAGAAGTTTTCAACTATAATCTCTTCAAATATTTTCTCAGTCCCTTTCTTTTTCTCTTCTTCTTCTGGGACCCCTATAATTCAAATGTTGGTGCATTTAATGTTGTCCCAGAGTTCTCTGAGACTGTCCTCAGTTCTTTTCATTGTTTTCTCTTTATTCTGCTCTGCAGTAGTTATTTCCACTATTTTATCTTCCAGGTCACTTATCCATTCTTCTGCCTCAGTTATTCTGTTATTGATTCCTTCTAGAGAATTTTGAATATGATTTATTGTGTTGTTCATCATTGTTTGTTGCTCTTTAGTTCTTCTAGGTCCTTGTTAAACATTTCTTGTATTTTCTCCATTCTATTTCCAAGATTTTGGGTCATCTTTACTATCGTTACTCTGAATTCTTTTTCAGGTAGACTGCCTAGTTCCTCTTCATTTGTTTGGTCTGGTGGGTTTTTACCTTGCTTCTTCATCTGCTGTGTGTTTCTCTGTCTTCTCATTTTGCTTAACTTACTGTGTTTGGGGTCTCCTTTTTGCAGGCTGCAGGTTCATAGTTCCCATTATTTTTGGTGTCTGCCCCCAGTGGCTAAGGTTGGTTCAGTGGGTTGTGTAGGCTTCCTGGTGGAGGGGACTGGTACCTGTGTTCTGGTGGATGAGGCTGGATCTTGTCTTTCTGGTGGGCAGGACTGCGTCCAGTGGTGTGTTTTGGGGTGTCTATGACCTTATTATGATTTTAGGCAGCCTCTCTGCTAATGGGTGGGGTTGTGTTCCTGTCTTGCTAGTTGTTTGGCATAAGGTGTCCAGCACTGTAGCTTGCTGGTCGCTGAGTGGAGCTGGGTCTTAGCGTTGATATGGAGATCTCTGGGAGAGCTTTCGCCGTTTGATAGTACGTGGAACCGGGAGGTCTCTGGTGGACCAATGTCCTGAACTCGGCTCTCGCACTTCAGAGGCACAGGCCTGACACCCGGTCGGAGCACCCAGACCCTGTCAGCCACACGGCTCAGAAGAAAAGGGAGAAAAAAAGAAAGAGAGAAAGAAAAAATGAAATAAAATAAAATAAAGTTATTAATGTAAAAAATAAAAATAAATTATTAAAAATAAACAAATTAAAAAGTAATAATAAAAAGAAAGAAAGAAAGTAGAGAGGAACCAAACCAAAAAACAAATCCCCCAATGATAACAAGCGCTAAAAACTATACAAAAACAAAACAAAAAAACAACGGACAGACAGAGCCCTAGGACAAATGGTAAAAGCAAAGCTATACAGACAAAATCACGCAAAGAAGCATACACAACACACTCACAAAAAGAGAAAAAAGAAAAAAATATATATATTGAATGTCATTCAAATGGTCCTTCTTTAGCTTGTGTTCTACGTTGGGTACAAATTTAATTATTCCTTTCTGAGAAGCTCAAGTACTGTCTTCTTCAATGAAGAATGTTGCAATAGTCTGGGTGAGGAAGTATCTTGAGCAGGAAGGTGATTCTCCCATGGCAAAGTTTAGCTTTTTCACTCTGTAGGAATAACCTCGGCCATTTTTCCAAATATGAAAACTCAACTTCATGCTCTGCAAGAAAACTGTAACTCTGGTGCTGTTTGACCGCAGTGCAGTGAGCTTCTGAACTCTATTAACTCCCCAGCCTCCAGGACCCTTCAGTGGCAGCCTGTGTGGCTACATCAGTGGCACTTCATTGAAATCTTGAGACCCTAAGGATCCTGCTGCTGTCCATATTTCAAAAGGGAGCCCAAATCCAGGCCAGTGTGTTGTCAGTTGCCCAGGTTCTAAACCAGAGGCTTCAGTAGTCAAGGGAGGTGCTTTTATTTCTGAATCCCTCCTGTGAGCCCCCTGAGCTCACCGCTTTCTTGCTGGTGGTGGGTGAGGCCCTCCTCATTACTAGCTCTGCAGCTTTTGTGTCATGAGCTTTCAGACTTTCTTTGAGCAGCTCTTTTTCCTGGTTGGGTCCGGAAACCGGCTGTTCGGCACATTCTAAATGAACACCAACCACAAACCTTCCACTCCGCTAAATCCACAGCTGCAGCATTAAACAAGATGATGTGTTGTGTGCCCCGAGCAATAAGCAAGCAAACATATTATAGCATGTAAAATTTTAAAAGAATTTTTAAACCAGGGGCACAACATCAATCTCATGGCACTGAACTGCGTCCCAAGCATAAGCCTGCATTACCTAATGAACTGGGCTTGCATCTGAGCATTAAACCTCCTTCCAGGGGCACCTGCCATATCTTCCCCTCTCTCGCTCTGTCTCTGGTCTTTCCCAAAGCCTGTGGGGCAAGGGTCACCTTCCCTCCTTGTTTGCTTCCTGGCAACCCCTGCCACTCACCTCCAGCCTTGGCTGGACCCTTCCACCATCGCCTCCTAAGCCCTTGGAGTAGGGCTGGTCCTCTCTGCACCCCAGACGCTCTTGCATTGGCCCCAGCCTGCAGCTCACATCAAGCCCTCTCCAGCTCTGAGGAGGCTCCTTGAGCCACTCAACAGGGAACCCGTAAGAACCTTTCTCCTGCATCCCACACCAAAATGCCCCAAATTGAGCTGCGCATCTTTTGTCGTCATGCATTCATTCACACACTCATTTCATCCACTATTCATTCATCCATCCCCTAATACAGGTACCCCCTGCTTTTCGGAAGTTTGCTTTACACCACTTCCCTTTTATGAAATTTCAAGGACTCTTTATTAATATCTATTGCTGCCTAACAAATTACCCGCAAACTCGGTGGCTTTAAACAACACACATCTATTATCTCACCATGTCTGTGGGGCAGCAGTCTGGGCTCGGCTTAGGGGGTTCCTCTCCTGTGATTGCCTCTCACAAGGCAGCAACCCAGCTCCAAGGAAGGATCCATTTCCAAGCTCACATGGCTGTTGGCAGATTTCTGTTCTTTGGGGGTTTTTGGACTGTGAGCCTCAGTTTCTGGCTGGTTGTCGCCTTCAGTTCCTCTTCACATGGTCTTTTCCAACATGGCCAGTGACCCCACTGAAACGTACAAGCCAGGAAGGCAATAGAGAGTCTGCCAGCGAGACAGAAGTGACATATCTCATCACCTTTATCATAATTAGAAGCAAGCTGCTAGGCCAGCCCATGCTCAAGGGGATGGGATTCTACCAGGTGGTGGGGATCATCGGGGCCTCTGAGAGTCTGCCTCCTACAGTCCACTTGGGGAATTGCAGGCAGTCTTGTACCGAGGGCGGTGCAGAAGCAGGACGGTGTGGGCAGGTAGGTAGAGACCCTGAGTGCTTCATAAACTGAGCCAACGAACTAGGGCACTGTCCTGTGAGAGATGGATTCCACTTCTTTTCTTTAAATGCACCTTTTGGTTTTGTTGCGTTTCTGAAAATCACTTCAGCCTCCTTTGCTCCCTGAGACCCCTCCTTAGAGTTACACGGCCCACACCGTCAGTTCCCAATCTCCTTCCTGTGTTTCCATCCCCCAACAGGTGCCAGCTCACCTGTCATTTAGAAACACCTCAGTAAGACTGGCACAGGTGCAACTGAACTCTACTCAACACCCCTGACCGCAAACAGATGACATCCCCAAACCCATCAGCTAAGCTTCGGCAGAAGGTTGCTTTTGGCTGTCAGAAAAACCAGGACAGATGAGGGGAGGAGAGGGAGGGGGTCAGGCAGGACTGTACCCACCTTGAGACCCAGCCTTTCCCACTGGTTTCTGAGTTGTTCCCTAATCGTGGTGCTGCCACCAGGCCTCAGTCATTACAAATCCATCAACAGCCCTGCTGTTCAGAGAGCAGCCCCAGAAAAGCCAAAACTTCCCAAACCACAGCCAACTTTCCTTGAGGAAATAGCCTGAAGTCATGATCCCTCATTGCTGGAAATGTCACTTGACTGTGGTTGTCACCATGATGACTGTTCTTTCTTTTCATCTAGGTTGAAAACCGTCCACCATTCTAGCTGCTAGAGATTTTTACTGGCTTCCTTACCTTGATCACTTTTCCTGCACGTGTAAGAGAGTGTTCTTGCCAAAGCTCATTTCTCTGGGCTTAATAAACCATTTTATGGGCTACATTTTTTGGCAGAAAGCCCCGTCCTCCATCCTTTGATCTTGGGACTCTGAACGTACAGAACTAGTGCTGAGTAAGCACTACCTGTGCAAGTATCAACAACCATGTCCAAGACGTAACCCCAGCTTCCATTCGGAAGCCCTGGGGACTCCTCGCCTGTGATCCTTAGATCCCTTTGGCCTCCATCCTTGCCCCACCCATTATTAATCTCCTAGGAAAAGGAAGAAAGTTCCATAATTCATGGATTTTGAGGATTTCCACCCAAGTACTTCTTGCCATCACACTCACTGGTTACTGCACATCCATTTGGAGGATGGCCGCCTTTTAAAATGGATCGTGACCACTTTCCAAGTGCAACAGCTTTGATCTCTCGGCCAGAGGACATCTGCTCGCCTGTTATGACATTTTTACCTTCTAGGTTCAGGCCAGAATTGTCCCCCTATTCCCCGAGCCCGTCTCCCTGCTGGAGTATCACTCCTCCTCCTCCACCTTTGTTTCCTTGGCTTCGAGTTCTCATCCTCTCCTTCCAACACTTTCGCCTCATCCCTCCGTGTCATATTTTACCTCGGACCAAGAGAAACGCTGCGGCTGACAGGCCATCGTGGTGTCTTTGAAATGTGCTGGCTCTGGCTGGAGACGCAGCTCACTGGAATTACTTAGAAGTCTTCTTTCCGCTTTGTCTCCTTCTCTGTTTATTCACGGAGGAGAATGTCCATGATCAGGAGGGAAATGACCAGACAGTCAGTTCTCTCTGCGAGTCAGCAGAGAATGCATTTTCCCGCTTCCTCCCCTCCCTCAAAAAGCGACAGTGTTGACCAAAGCCCCCCCTCTCGCTACCTTCATCTCCAGCCTCATCCCCTCTTCCTGCCAATCCCAGCATTTCCCCTTCCTGGGAGAGGGGTTGAGGTTGAAGTCAGGGGTCATCCACCTGCCCAGAAGAACCTGGCCAGAATCGCCCCCCTAACAATGAAACATTTCCTTTGGTTTCCCCTGATCCCCTGCTCCCTTTGCAAAATACAGAGCCAGGCACGGGCCTCAGTGTGTTGCCAGGAGATTTGTTTAACTGCTTCGAAATCATTATTTGCACGCGGGAAAGCTTGGAACAAAAAGCCCTTGTGTGTGTAAAAATGCCGCAGGATTAAGCCTTGGTTTGGGTCCCTTCTAAAAAAGAACTGCAATTGTACAAATAGCAAGGGCGCCTGAGGGCTAAATGAGCTATCAGATGACCTGATGGGCTCGAGAAGAAACCTAATTTGGCGCACAGCCTCTGTTGTCCTCGTACACTGGTCAGTTACGCCTCAAGATTGACCCTTGTTTCTTTGCAAGTCACGCCTTTGTCTCCAATCAGGGGGTCTGCAGCGAGGCCTGCTGGAGGGGCCAGCAAAGATGAGCAAGGGAATGGGACAATCCGAGGATGCAGTCAGCGGGCGCACAGTGCCTCGCGCTTACAAGGACCCAGGAAACGTTACTCAGTGAGCCATTTGGGCTACCGAGTCCACACCCACCGGTTACCAAGCCAGGATGAAGAAACTGGAGTACAGGTAGCCCCCAAGACTCTTGCAAACCTTAATTCAAAGAGGAAGAAACTGACAGAAAACCGTGCCCGCCTTCAAATCCCCACCTCCTGAGAATGCAGCGTGGTGTCCGGAACAGCAGTGAGTCATAGAACCTTAGTGGGTGTCACCCTCCCCTCTCCTGGAAGTGGAGTCCTGGGAGGTAAGGAGAGTGCCCAAGGTCACACAGCAGTCTTTCCCAAATGGATTAAAAGTCTAAATTTCAGTCTGTGACGTTCAGTCACTCAGACACAAGCTCTAACAACAGCGTCCCTTGAAGGTTTGCTAATAAAAATGAGGTCGTAATTGTAAAGCCCTCCTTACCAAACAGCACTCACGAATACTCTGCCTGAAGAATAACAAAGCAGAGTGGCACCACCAGGGTTCCACACAGAGACCCCAAACCCAGCACATGGACAACCGAACTTGGTAGCACTGCACACGTACCCCTCACACCCTCCACCTCCACCAGAGTCCACTCAGTGATCGATGGCCCCTGGTCTGCTTCCTGCTTCTTGCCTGGATTCCTGCCCGCCTGTGACAGCCTTCCCAGCACTCTCCCTGCCTCATCCTCCGCTCCTTCCAATCCAATCTTCACAGGGAAGCAAACAGTGAACTGTCCAAAATGCAAACCAGATCCTGTTGTTCCACTGTTTCAAATCCCTTGATGCTTCCCCAGGTCTAAGCAGGAGAACGTGCAGACTATATCGTGTTGCACAGCCAGCCTTGCATGATCTGACCTCTGCCTTCATTTCCAGCCTCATTTCTCCTGTACCTCTGCCCTGCCATGCGTAAGTGCCTATAGGCTCTTTGGCACCTCTGTGCCTTTGCCTGTATTATTGGCTCTTCCCACAAGGCCACACCTAACTTTTATCTCCTGAACATGAAGCCTATTTATCCTTCAAGTCTCAGCTCAAATGCCATCTCCTCCAGGAAGTCCTCCAGTACCACCATAACTCTTGTAGCAATTTGTGCAAACCCTGATCATGTTGCAGAATTAATGCTCATATTTCAGTGTCTCCATTAAATGGTAAACTCCTGAAGAGCAAGGACAGAACTCTGTCCAGCTGTGTATCCTAGCACATTTCCTGGAATGTAGGGGCTGGTTTATTACCAGAAGAGATGCTGGTTTATTAGAAGAACTGAATTGATTTATTGAGCACCTACGATATGCCCAGCACTAGGGCAACAGAAATGAACAAAACAGAAAAAAAAAAAAACCCACTGTTTTCTGAAGTTTATATTATAGTGGGATAATAACCAAATACTTAACCATATAACCAAATGCATAACTATATAATGTCAGCCAGTGACAAGTACTAAGGGGAAAAGTAAAGCAGAGTGAGGAGATGGGGGTGAAGGGTTCACTATTTTAGATGGCAGGGGTCAGAGACAGTAACTCTGAGAGGTGACATTTGGGCCTGGACGCAGGTGAATAGGGATTCCCGTCATGGGGAGAAGAATGGGGAAGGGTGAGTACCAAGACCCTGGGGTGGAAGTGTGTTTGGCGTGTTTGAGGGACAGGAAGGAGGCCCCTGTGCCTGGTGTGCAGTGAAGGAGGGAGGGGAGGAAAAGTCAAGGCTGAAGAAATGGCCAGGCCACATATGCACATCTGACAGGAGGATTTATTTTAAAGAGAAATAATAAAGACACAGTTCAAGAGGGTGGTTATTTACAAGGAGGGAGGGGGGAAGACAAGGAGGAGAATATAGGTTGCTGTGAATTACTGTCAATATTCTCGTCCTGGGGTTTACTGGTGACTTCATGGGTGTTCGTTATGGAGGGAATAAGTAAGCAGCAAAGCCGTGCATGAACCGAAGATGATAAAGAGTCACGAGCCAGGAATGCTCACTAATCTGATTCTGTGCACTGGAGAGAGAAAGTAATTCCCCGGGGCTAAAACTTTATTCTGAAATAAATGTCTATATACCTTGTACTTAAGAAAACCCTCTAAGTTAATACCTGCTTCACTGAGAAGTTCTCTCCAAAGGTTTTGGTGGTTTTTCTCCCCCAAGTAACGTGGGAGTTGTGTCTGCTGTTCTCAGTTCCTTCCACCCGATGCTCTGAGCGACCTGCGGTTCGGTGTCTGGACCACAGGATCAAGTGCAGGAGAGACCAGGCTCCACGGTGCTGGGCAGGCGCACAGGACGGTGAGCCCTAATGCTGACGCTGGCTCTCGCTGGAGGATGTCAGAGCGGTGCAGGGAGGCAGACAGACCCAAGTTCAAGTCCCAGGTCTGCTGCCACTAGTGCGCTGACCTTAGGCAAATCCCATGGCTTCCTGAGCCTCAGGTTCTCAAGTGTCAACTTGGAGTGTATGAGTCCCGCAGGGACTACTTTGCTGTAGCAAAGAACCACAAACTGGGGGCCTTAAAACCACAGAAATCTCACAGTTCTGTACCCTGGAAGGAGGCAACAGGCCATGCGCCCTCTGAAGGCTCTGGGGAAGGAACATCCTGCCTCTTCCAGCTTCTGGTGCTGCCACATTCCTTGGTGTTCTTTGGTTTGTCACTGCCTCTGTCCCTGTCTCACCTGGCATTCTTCCCATGTGTCTCTGTGTCTTTTTATGGGCTTCTTATAAGGATACTCGTCAGTGGATTTAGGGCCCACCCTGATCCAGTGTGACCTCATCTTAATTAGTTACATCTGCAAAGACCCTTTATTCCAATATAAGATCACATTTTGAGGTTCTGGCTCTACCCAGAACCTCTGAATTTCAGAGGGATATTATTCAACAAGGTATGTGGAGAAGATGATATATAACAAAAAGGGCCATAAAAAGAATTAAATTAAATAATGTACATAAGGCACCTAGCACAATGTTAAGCATTCGTCTTCACCATCATCATCTCAGAGAAAGAATCCTATTTCTGAAAACATTCCTTCCTGTTAGCTAAGGTGACCACAGGCGAAATGGCCAGATAGGCCTAGGTTCAAATCTTGGTTGGGCAACCTCTAGCAAATTACTTAACCTTTCTGAGCTTCAGTTTCTTTATCCACACGGATGGACATATATATCCAACACTTAAATGTCATTTACTGTGCAGGAGGCACCGTTCTAAAAGATTTACGAACATTGTCTCAGTGAATCCTCAGAACAACCCTGTGAGCTAGGTATTATTATTATCTCTATTTTACAACCAAGGACATTGAATCAGAAAGTATTTTATTTAAGACAGTTGTCTAAGGTCACATAGGAAGTAAGTGATGGAACCAGAGTTTAAACCCAGGCAGTCTGGCTCCAGAATTCCCCCAAGATTAAAAGAGAATAAGTAAACTGATGTATTTTTGTGCCTGAATATTTGTTCTTTTTTTTTTTTTTAATAAATTTATTAATTTATTTTTGACTGCATTGGGTCTTTGTTTCTTTGCCCCTCGGAGGGAGGGGGGCTGGGGGGACTACTTTACATTGCGGTTGTGCATGTTTCTCATTGCGGTGGCTCCTCTTGCTGCGCAGCACGGGCTCTAGGCAAGCGAACTTCAGTAGTTGTGGCTCCCGGGCTCTAGAGTGCAGGGTCAGCAGTTGTGGCGCGTGGGCTTAGTTGCTCCACCGCATGTGGGATCTTCCCCGACCAGGGCTTGAACCCGTGTGCCCTGCACTGGCAGGCGGATTCTTAACCACTGCGCCACCAGGGAAGCCCTGAATATTTGTTCTGATTTAATAAAATGCTTTCTGAAAAAAAAAAAAAGAGAATAAATAATAAAATAAATAAATAAAATATGTAGCCGGCGCTCAGTCGCTACACAGCAGTCAACAAATGGTGGGACGGTAACCAGGGCTCCCTCGTCCAAACCTTTCCCCTTTGCAGACCTCAGGGATGCCTTTGCTCCTTCCTCTTTCTCAGTTCAGATGCTCTGGTTGTTGACATTAATCCATATTTAAAAGTCCAGGCTGCTCAAGTTCCATTCAGTGTCCTGTGGCATCTTGCCCTCTTTTTCATCTTGTTCTCATTCTCTCCAGTGTCCTGTGACCATGATGCCTGGGCTTGGGGGTGGGGAGTCAGAGAAGGGGAGGGAGCTGCAGCTCACTCTCTGGCAACTGGGGAACGTGGAGGGGGTGGGTGCTCCTCTCCTGGGGTGGGGACAGAGTTAAGCAACAGACTGTAAGACACATCTCAGGGACGTCCGCCCAGCGGGGCCACCCGCTAAACCCAGGAACGTGTACGCTGCCCTTGGCACAAAGATCCTTGAGAGATCCGTCATGGAACAAAACCTCCGTTAGATTTAGGAAAGCCACCACCAGAGAAGAAAGGAAAATTCTCCTGTTGAGGAAGCGGCTCCATGATGGTGGCAGAGGCAGGAGGAGTGAGTGGTCCCCTGAGCGTCCATCCTGGGGCACCTCTCCTCTCACCCTGCCCCACTCTACCACGAGCAGGAGGTGCTCGCACGGCTCAGTCCAATTTTCTGGGGCTCCGTGGACCCCACCTGCTGGTGGTCGGGGTCTGCCCTCTGCCAGCTGGTGCGGTAGGAGGAGCAGAAACCCTGCCCGGCCCGGTCCTCCTCCTACCTTTTGGGCCATTGCCAGAATCCAAGCGGGAACCTGCGCTGTCGCAGAAATTCAGTTATCAGAGAGTGTGCACATTTACCCCAGGACGGGGGAACCGGGTAGATGCAGGGATCACTTAGGCAACTCTGGGCAAATTTGTTCACCCTCCCCGACAGACCAACGTCCTGGAGACAGGCTTTCTCCAAGAGGTAAAGTAAAGGGCAGCACTTGGCAAATGGTGACGCAAGCGGTTTGCAGCTACCGCCCCACCCTTCCCCTTTCAGGTTCCCGCCCTCTTCCCTCCTGGGGACCTCGTGCCCTTGTGCCACGTGGGAGCACCCACCCATTTAGCAGTCCTGCCTTCGCTCCTTTCTTCCTCATGAGATGTACCTTTCCTCGCCCCAGACTTTTGAGGGCTCGAGCTCATCTTGGTAACAATGGAAGTTATTAAAGGAACAAATCCCTGCTAATTTGTCAGCCAGCTCTCGGGCTGCACCTCCTGGTGGCACCACGCCTGCCTGGGTCAAATGTGTGAAAGCTGCGGCTGTACAGAGTCTTTAGGTAATTCCTAAATTCGCCTGCTCTGCTGGGGGCTGCTAAGATGTGTGCAGAGCTCACACTTGCTGGGCGGGGAGGGGCGGGCTTGGGGGGAAGCCGAACCGGAGTAAGAAAATACCAGACAGTCACTCAAACCCACAGACACAAATGACGAGAGCTACATGACGTAAATAAGAAAGCCAATATAACAAATTGATAAATATGTACTTTCTCCTTCCAACTTCTTTAAAAGACATAAAATTATATAAAGCGATCATTATAATAATGGGAAATAAAAGAGTTTACAGTTGATGCTGTGAGGCGAAGGCAGTTGCTATGAACTGGTTACTAAGTCCCTGGAAACACACTAACAGGAAGTAAGCAAGTCTCTGCGCTGGGAGCCGGGGGTGCCGTACACGAGCCTGGGCTCCAGGCAGCCTCATGCTTCACGGACTCCTCCTCAGTCCAGCCTGGCCGCCGCCATCATCCCTCGAGTCCCCAAGACCCAGCTGTCACAGGACTCAACTCAGCCCAGACATTTTGACTAGGATTCGGACTCCTGGGGATTGAAATGAATTGTGCCCTCTGGGAGCATAAATTACAACCAACTTCTTTTTCTATCTGAACTCACTTGGCTTGCCTTTTAATTCTGTCTGTAATGCATGGAAAACCTCAGCTTTTTCCTTGACTTATACTCTCCTCGTGCTTATTATTATGTTATAAATGTAGCAATATATATACATATATATTATATTGTCTGTTCCAAGTACCTCATGTAAGTGGAATCATACAATATTTGTGTGTGTATAAATTCCATTTATATGATGTACCTGGAATATTCAGATTCCTAGGACAGAAGTCAGCAGGGCTTGGGAGGGAGGAAAGGGGAGTTAGTGTTTAAGGGGGGGGGTCAGAGTTTTGGTCTGGGAAGATGAAAAATTTCTGGACATGGATGCTGGTGATGGCCACACAACATTGTGAATGCACTTAATGCCACAGAACTGTGTACTTAAAAGTGGTTAACGTGGGGTGACTTTTATGTTGTGTATATTTCACCACCAATATATAAAATGTATAGTGTATGTACATATTAGCTCAACTCTTATTTAGGTATACTTATGTAACTATTTTCAGACAGTTTACATTTTCCTTTTTGCTCTCTCTCCTCCATTGTATGCCTTGGTCTGAGCCTTTTATGGCCTAACTATTTTCTGGGTTTAGGTTTTACACAACCGAGAGGAGTATCCCTGGGATAAAAACCCCATGGCCCTCTCTTCCCTCTGCTTTTCCCACAGTCACCATCTTCTCAGTTGCTTTTAAGCAGAAAGCTTTACTGGTTAAAGTCCGTGATTTTCAGTGGTACATTTAATAATTCATAAATCATGAGAGGTTCAAACAAGTTCAAAGTTTAAAAGTTTAAAAGTTTTGCTGAAGCTTTAAAGTTTAAACTGTCAGAAGCTTTGACAAAAAACTTTTCCTGTCTGGAATATTTAAGATTGTTGTGCCATATTAGATTCAGGACTCCGTGATATCCTCCTCTCCCAAAACGTTTCTCCTAAGGAAATCCTGGCATCGTCTGCGTGGTGGTGTTCCTCTGTGGCGTGGACGCGGCAGGTCCAGGAGACCGGCAGGTACAGGAGCAGCCTGGGGACGGGGCTGGACCTGTGACAACCCGCACTCTGTGGGGAAAGGCACTTAGTTGGCCAGAATCGCCTTTGTGTGGGGATTTCTCTTTAAAAGAAGGGAAATTGTAAAATGAGATCCTGGCCAGCGTGTGTAACAAGGTCTTGGCGGCGGAAGACAGTGAGTTGTGCATATCTGCTATTTCAAAATCTGGAAGCAGAGAGGCCAAATCTTCTGCTGGCCTGCCACTGACCTCTGATTTTTCAGGCATAATTACTGTATTTGCATGTGCAATTGAGTGTGGTGTCAGCCGCCCACGCCAAAAATGCTTTGTGGAGTTTGTGGGACAAGAGCAAACACCGTCACTTCCCTCGCAGACTGGGTGACCAAGCCCGGAACGTGTACCTTGATGCTGCATATACTGTGTTGTTCTGATAACGTCACTCTGTTTCTCAGAAACCTACCGTGGGTCCCAGTGGCCTTTCAGGTCAGATCCAAGGCCTTAGTCACGGGCTTTCAGAGCCATTGTGCCTCATGCCAGACACTCACCTCAGACCAGCAAACCCTCACTTCCCACCCGCCCGGCTCCCTGCAGCCTCTGACACTTTCCACTTGCTGTTCCTCGAAGCTGAGAAGATTTCCTTTCTTCTTTTCACCGAACACATCTTTGCATTTCCTCCAAACTCTCCTCTACCATTGGCTTCCACAAGCCGTCAGCCTCAACGCCAAGAACAATGTCAGCAGAATCGACATCTTTTCCCAGGTTCCAGGATTTGGTGACGGCAGGTTGTAAAATGCTCCCATGACGCGAATGAAGTTACACCGGACTCCCGACACGGGTAACCACCCTTGGACAATAATGACTGCGCTTCCACATAAATTACCGGCTTTGATCCTAACAACCTCCCATCCACACCTTTTTCCTCCTGCGGTGACGCTTCACGGTGCTCTGCTGGTTTCTCCAAGGATCCCTGGTGAGAAAACCCAACACCGATTTTCAGGTCTCTCCTCGATGGTCACTTGGTGGCACCTGACACTCCCACCCCTGTCTTCTTAAACCTTTCTACCCTCTTGACTTTAACTTCCTTGCCTGCCTCTGTGACTCGCCCAGGTCTCCTTCTCCAGCCCCTCTCCTCCTCCTGCAGCGTGGGTGCTCACATTCAGCGGCTGCTCCTGGTCAAGCTCCTTCACCTGTGGCTGATCTACAACCCGTATCCTAGTGACCCCAAGTCTGGGTCTCTCCTCCTCAACTCTCCTGGGTCCCAGGGCCACTGCCCGTGTCCCCACTGGCTCCCAAACCAGAATCCAGCAAACTCAGCAACCATGAATGGATTGCCTTCCACCTGCAACAAAAATTGGTAAGACACACGCCCTGCCCACTCTGCCACATCCACCTCAAACTCGATATTTCGTTTTCTTTGTGCCACTTCTCCTTCTGTGCGTCCTGTTTAGTGTCTAGCTGTCCAGAGTAGAAACCTCAGAGTCACTCTTAGTGTCTTCCCCCCTCAAGTTCCCCGTCTGACCTGAGAGCAACCCCTGCTGCTTTAGCACCACCCACCTCTCTCCCTCTGCCTCGACTCCAACCTCCTACGATTTCCTTAATTCCAGCTCTCCTCATCTCTGGTCATAAACTATTGCAGTTACCTCCTTTCTGGTTGCCCTTCCTCCAGTCTTTCCCTGTTGCAATCTTCAGACGGTCTAACACGGAAACAGTCAGGTCACTGACTGTCGACAGTACCATTTCCCAAAGCTATAGTCCACACTCTTGGACATGAATACAATGCCTTTCCCAGCCTGGCCCCCATCAACCTTAACAGCTACGTATTCCCCCACATCCTCTCCCTCCTCCTTCTCTCTTCACTCTCAGCTCCAGCCAGACCAAGGTTCCTTCTGTTTCCTGAGACTGCAGTCTCACTCAGTCTCCATACCTCTGCAAATACAGTTTCTCCAACCTGGATGGCCTTTATCCTACTTTCTGCTTGGTGAGCCCTCATTCATTCACGGGGTCCAGCTCACTTCCACCATGAAGCTTCCAAGGACTCCTCTGTCTGTGGAGAGATACACCTCTCCCTCCCGCTCCTGGACCGCTGTGCTCCATGCACACGCCCCTCCGTGGGATAAACGTTCCTCACCTGTGGGTCTCAGGACGGCTCACCTTTGAGCCCTCAGCGCCTAATGCAGGGCCCGGCACTGCAGGTGCCCATCTCTCTTCTGAACAAATTAAACCTCATGGCACCAAATGACACCCTCTGGATAACCAAGTGCAGGTAGGGTGGGGAAGCACAGCCCCTAATTCAGATTCTTTGTTCCTCGCCAGTTGCAACCTCATTGAAATTTTCACCATTCCTGGATAAGTGTGAACACTTGGAGAGAAAAGAGGAAAAATTCTCATTTCAATGAATCTTCTCTCCCCAGCGGACTCAATCTACCTTTCTCAAACTCATTGATCCAGTGGCATGTGTTTTAGGTATCCCATGTAAAGTTCAGGTTTCTACTAGAGTGGCTGTAACTCATTTTGTGCTACAATCATGCAGAAATTGGTCTGGTTCGTAGTTGACTCTCTCTTCTGGCATATGAATTAAGGATAATTTAGAGAAATACAGGCACTGTGATATTTGTGGGTAGGTTTTCCTTTGCTTCAGTCTCTGGCGAGATGACCCTTGCATATGTCAGGTTCTGAAGTCAGACACTCCGGGTTTAAATCTGGCTCCATCAGTATGTGACCTGTAGCATGTCTCTTTCTGCCTCAGTTTCCTCATCTGTAAAATGGAAAAAGTGACACCTCATAGGGCTGTTGTAAAGATTAAATGAGATCATATCATTAAGCATTTATCACAGAGGAAGCCCTCAAGCATTGCTACCACTCACGGTGCTAAGTGCTTTATACATTATGTAACTATATACACGTGCACAGACACACACATATTGCCTACCACAACATATAATCCTTACAACAAGTCTATAATGCAGGTACTATAATTACCTCCACTTTATAGGTGAAGAAAATGGAACAGATGAAGTATCTTGCCCAAAGTCACACAGCTAGTAAGTAGCAGACCTGGAATTTAAACCTAGGCAATCTGGAGTCCGAGTCTATGCTCTTAACACCCATGATAATGCCTCAGTGCACTCAATAAATGGTAGCTATCATCACTATCGTCATCACCATCATCATCATCATCTCCATCATCATCATCTCCATCCCCATCGCTATCCAGGATGTCACCATGTCTGTCTATCTCTTATTACAAAATCGCTCTAGCAGGGCTGTTTACTCAGTCAGCCCTGGGGTGGTAACTTCGTTGCACAAATAAAATTGTATTCATCTGGCAACGTCTGGGGCTGCCCCAAAGGTCGATCTCGTGCGACGCTAATACTTGGATAGTAGGAAAGACTGTCAAGGGAGGTCTTGGGATTCCGAAGAGTCAAGCCAGGATACAAGCTGGCCCAAAGCAGAGCATGTGGCCCTGGCACCACTTCATCCCACTTGCTTGTTGTCTTCCTTCTTTTAGCTTCAGAAAGAGGCCAACTGATTCCTTCTTCCCAACCAACTCCAGCTAGACTGAGAGATTTTGTAATCGTGTCTGTCTCAGATCACAGCCCACAGAAATCAGACACAGAAATGCTCACTCGGGCTGTCCACGCGTTCCACCCCTGAGCCAGGAAATGAGAACTCTTAATCCAGTGTCACTGTTTTGTTGTAAAAAAATAACATTACTTGTAAAAAATAAGAGGAATTCAATGTATCTTAGTGCCATGGGCTTGTTTACCAAAATTTCATTTAGCCTGTGTTTCCTTTTCTTCCCTGTCATCACCTATATTTACTGACTGTCCTTCTTTACGTACTTTCCGCCAACTCTCATCTCCAAATTTATTCTTTGGCTCGACCCCAATTAAGGGTCTTTACCCTCTGCCGTCCATACAAAATATGCTTTCCTGAAACACTCTTGCTTTTGGAATCAGGCAGGTCTGCCTTTCAATTCTGATTGTTCGTCACTAGGTGAGCTGCCTTCCCTATGCCTCAGTTTTTGCATACATAAAATGGCTGTAGTAAAGAACCTAACTTGAGGGGCTTCCCTGGTGGCGCAGTGGATGAGAGTCTGCCTGCCAATGCAGGGGACACGGGTTCGAGCCCTGGTCTGGGAAGATCCCACATGCCGCAGAGCAACTAGGCCCGTGAGCCACAATTGCTGAGCCTGCGCGTCTGGAGCCTGTGCTCCGCAACAAGAGAGGCCACGATAGTGAGAGGTCCGCACACCGCGATGAAGAGTGGCCCCCACTTGCCGCAACTAGAGAAAGCCCTCGCACAGAAGCGAGGACCCAACACAGCCATAAATAAATAAATAAATAAATAAACCCAAAGTTAAAAAAAAAAAAAAAAAAAAGAACTAACATGAGACAAGATGGTGGATGTATTAAAAAAAAAATAAAAAGAACCTAACTTGATAGAGTTGTGATGATTATATGCAGTAATAACAGTAACTAACACTGGCTGAGAATTGACACAGGTTGATTGCTATGCGAGATGCCTTTTCCCAAGCTTGCAGGCAAAATTACTGAAGGAGGGAAGTGACTAGAAGGTCCTATTCGGCACCTGGCCTCTTGGCAGGAGGCATAGTTCCACCCTGATGGGGGGAATGAAGACTGTCACCTGTCAGACCAGTGCACACAGCGCAGCACCACAGGCACCATTTAGTCCTCAAGAAAATCCTATGGGGAAGGTATTGTTTCTACCCCCCTTTAGAGATAAAGAACTGAAGTTGAGAGTAACTTGCCCAAGGACACCTGATGAATAAGTGGCAGAGGAGGGACTCTTAGTTACCATGCGATACAACAATAATAAACAGTAGCAACGACAATTAGCGGTCATTGAGCTTTTATCATGTGCCAGGCACTGGTCCAGGAGTGGGACAGGGATGGTTTCATTTAATCCTCACATCAACTCTATGAAGTAGATACTATTCCAAAGCCCATTTTACAAATGCATAGATTGAGAGGAAAGGGTGTTAAGTGACTCGCTGAAGGTTGCGTGCGTGGTAAACCGACAGCCTGAACTTGGAACCTGATGGACTGAATTTAGAGCCGGAACCCATCCCATGCTGTCTCTTTAAAATGAAATAATAAAATATGCAGATAAAGGGCTTAGCCCAGTGCCTGGCACACAGCAATCTTGAATATATTATCATTGTCGTTGTTACCACTATTTTAATGATAGTCAATATTTTAATATTGTTCTGCTCTGCAAGGCATCTCTTGGCTCGTCTGTAGGATGTGAACTCCAAGCACGGATCTGAGTGGACAGAAGCCCATATTCCTTGAGTCATTTGATCTTTGCTTATCTTAACTGCCTTCTGCAAATGTCGATAACAAGGTCCCCATCCCAACCTCGATTTGTCATCACCCCAAGTTTTCTCTTCCAGCAGTCCTTCAACTAAAATGATCCTGGAAATTGCCTTTTCTTTTTGTAGCAGCTCTGTATTAGTTTTCTGTTGCTGTATAAAAGATTATCTCAAATTTAGTGGATTGAAACAATACACATTTATTATCTCACAGTTTCTGTAGGCCAGGGATCCAGGCACGGCTGAGCTTGGTCTTCTGCTCAGGGTCTTACAAGGCTGCCATCAAGGTATTGGCGGGGCTGCATTCCTTCTGGAGCTCAGAGTCCTCTTCGGAGCTCATGTGGTTGTTGGCAGAATTCAGTTCCTTGTGGTTGTAGGACTGTGGGCCCCTGGCTTCTTGATGGTTATTGGCTGGAGCCCACCCCCCCAAGTCCTAGAGGCCCCCCACAGTTCTCAGTCACATGGCTCTCTTCATGGGAAGCTCACATCAGAGCAGCTTGCTTCTTCAAGGCCAGCAGAAGAATCTCTCCCCCAGTCTGCGAGGATGGAGTCTTACAGAACAAAACACAATTGAGGGAATGAGAGCCCATCACCTTTGTCATATTCTATTGGTTAGAGGAAATTACACAAGTTGGGTCATTGAAGCTCATACTGGGGTGTGTCCACAAGTCTCTTGGCTTCAAATTTAATTCTTCCCCCACCTCAACTTCTTTTTCTTCCCCAAACAGTACCAGGTCCCATTTCATCTTCATTTTCACATCCACACAAAGCACTTTCTTACTGTGTCTATAAAGTTCTAAAATTCATTCTTCTTTTTTCCACATTTATAGAATAGTAGGAGTCTGAGCCTAGACCTCTTGTTTTCTTTCCATTTCACCCAGGACTATAGTTTATTCATTTTTCACAGCTTATTGATATGTAATTTACATACCATAACATTCAAAGTGTACCACTGGGTGTATATTTAGAGAATTAGGCAACCATCCCCATGATATAATTTTAGATCTTTTTTCATCACCCCAGAAAGAAACTGCATACCTTTAGCAGTCACCCCCCACCATTTCCCCTGTTCCCCTCAGCCCTAGGCAACAACATATCTGTTTTCTGTCTCTATAGATTCATCTGTTCTGGACATTTCATATGAATGGAACCATACAATATGAGGTCCGTTGTGACTGGCTTTTTTCACTGAGCATAATGTTTCTGAGGTTCATGTGTGTTATAGTATAAACAATATTATTATGGCTATATAGGAAGTTCAGAGTGTTGTAGACAAAACAGCCAGGAAATGAAGGAGTTTAACTTACAAAAATAGGGTTAGAAATAAGCATCTTTACTCATTTTTCCACCTCTCAATTTTTTTATGAGAACTTATTATACATAAGTCCCTGGAGGGAAGAAAAGATAAATATGATTCAGCCAATGGCCCTTAAGAAGCTCAGGCTGATAAAGAAACCAGGCAATTCACAGGTTTAGAGAGCAAACTAGTGGTTACTAATGGGGAGAGGAAGTGGGAGAGAAGCAATATAGGGGGAGGGGAGTAAGAGGTACAAACTATTATGTATAAAATAAGCTGCAAGGATATATTGTACAACATGGGGACTATAGCTAATATTTTATAATAACTGTAAATAGAGTATAACCTTTAAAAATTGTGAATCACTAATTGCACACCTGTAACTTATATAATATTGTTTAGCAACTATAATTTAAAACAAACAAACAAAAAAGAAACCAGGCAAATACACAACTGACACACTATAGTTTTGCCAGGTTATTCAGCACCCATAAACATCAGAGAAGAGGAAATGCAGAGTGAATTTTCAACTCACTGGGATAAAACAGAAGCCAAAACTAATCTAAGATGTGAATTGTTCTTTAGGAAAAAAGATAATGTTAACCAATAGTCTTCGCTTTTAGTTATATGGAGCTTGATGATTTTTTTTAATGGGGAGGTTTGGGTTTTGTTTGTTTGTTTGTTTTTGAGAGCTGTCACGTGCGGACCTGGCAGAGCCTAGGGGCTCGCAGGTCCTGTCGGAGAGCTGGGGGGAGGGGCAGGCTTTTCCCCAGGGGCTGGTGTTCCCTGTCCTGACAGGAGCCCCAGGAATCCCGCAGTCCATTCTGTAGCGAGCAGCCCGTGGATGTGCGCTCCAAGCCTGGAGGATTTTCACTGCGACTTTGCAATTCTTCTTTTACCCAGAGGTCAGCATTTGACTATGGAAAACACTTCTGACTCAGACAAGCGAGGAATGATGAGCCTGAAGGGTTCTGTCAGCAGGAACTAACCTACATGTGGGAACTCTGGATGTTTCACAAAAGGGCAAGTTCAAGAATCCTTAAAACTAAGAGGTGTCTGTCACATCAGCTGAAGAAAACAGTAAAATAATGAAACATTTACCACAAATGGAATACTCATAGTGTTTTCAAACATTCCTCTGGGATAAGCAAGATTCTTGCTCAAGATTTTCAGACGGGGCCTCACGATTTCAAACTCCGGTCATGGAGCAAGGCCAGGGGCTCGGATGTGGGACCAGCCCTTCCCATGGCCAGCAGCCCAGCCCAGGCCTCCATCACCAGCCCCGGCTACCTTGGAGCTGGGGGGTTCTGGGATCAGGCCTACGGTGGCCTCAGGAAGATTCTTCACCCCCCAGCCCCTCTCCCACCAGGCTCGCTGCTCTGAAATTCCACCCTTAGACATTTAGATCTTTGCTCCAGTGCAAATACTCCTGGGAGAAGAAGCACATTGTTTAATCAGCCATTTACACCTCAGTGCAAATGTGTTTATCAGAGCTTTTGCCAGCAAGTGTTTTTAGAGGAGAGAAGGTGAAAGAAACTCAGAGCAAAAAAAAATGCTTAAGGATAAAGAGAAAGTAACTGAAAGTCACAAAAGGACAGAAAAGGAACACAAGGGGTGCCGAAGATGAATAAACTCCGCCTCTTCCCAGGAGTGCCTACCTGAGAGGATGAAGAGCTGTCCCAGACTTGTTGGGATCAGATGGGAGTCGGGGGCGGGGAGTGGCTCAGGATCTGACCCTTGATTTGGATGCCCAGCCTGTCTTCTCTCCAAGCGGTGACATGCTCAAGGAACAACGGCACGTTGAGCTCACCAGCGCTGCCCAAACAAAGCAGGAGGAAGCCAACACC
Organism: Balaenoptera musculus; assembly: GCF_009873245.2. Classification (NCBI taxonomy): domain Eukaryota; kingdom Metazoa; phylum Chordata; class Mammalia; order Artiodactyla; family Balaenopteridae; genus Balaenoptera; species Balaenoptera musculus. The sequence continues at coordinate 39,534,141 of NC_045798.1, read as the reverse complement.
TGTCCTTCCAATCACCGAGAGAGCTTCATTCCTCTTTAGAGTACCGCCAAGAGCCTGCAGTCTATTTAATCACACACAGACCTTCTGCACTGAAAGAAAGTGGACGGTGTTTGTCTAACAGAATGTGACCTCAAGCCCTGTGAGGGGAAGCCTCACCCGGTACTCACGCCGGGCTGCGTCTCAGACCTGTCAACAAGGTGGACCCCAAACCCGCGAGAGGTTTGCTTGTTTATGTGACACGATGATTTCACAACACTCACAAGGGATTAAAACTCAGAGCAGTCCAGTTCTACTGCAGGTCAGGGACCCCGATGAGAAGCTGTTTCAGAATTAATTAAATTGCACTCAGAAAAATCTGCTTGGCTTCCTATAGCTAGTATTATTCCAGAGAACCATAATTCATAGTCAAACGCCTTTTTTTTTAATGTTTTAAAAAATTTTTTTTGGAGTATCGTTGTTTTAGTTTCAGGTGTACAGCAAAGTGAAACAGTTATACCATAACCAAACCTCTTTGATGAGCTTGAATTTCCCAAACTTATAGTCGGTTTAGGTTACTGGTAACAAACCCACAGAGTTGGACTGTCTCTGTGTGCAGACCAGACCTGGGATATTGATGAATAATGGTGAGTCAAGGGACACATTTAACATCAGCTCTAGATACGTATATATCCACATCTTCATTTTTAAGATGTATGCATTTAGAAAGTTCTTTTTCAAAAAAGATGTGAATTGCTATCCTCAGAGAACAGGAGAGATTTACACAGAATGCTCCCCAAGTGATTTCATCTGCTAAAAACACAGTTTAAAAGCCTGGAAGAGAAAGACCCAACTCTCTTTAATTTGCCAAACCCCCACTTCTCATTCTAGAGAATTTCATTCTTCTGGACTTTGAGAAGGAAAATGCCTGCCTCAGGAACGACAGTGTTAACAGATCCTCCTTGCAAGTGAATGTCTAATGAACTGTAAAACCCATCATAAAACACTTCATATGGCTTTAGTTACTCCACAAGCCAAACTATGCCTGAGGTATACAAAATTATACCTTGCTCATCTTTTCAGATGTCTTAGAGACCTTTACTGAGAGTACGCCTTTTTTCCAACCCAGGGTTTTTGTTATTTTTTTTTACCTTTCTTTTTGGTTGAAAAGATTGGAGAATCTAACTGTCTCTCTCTTCCTAGAGAACGCTGGCTCTGAAATGTTTTTTAAAGTGTGTTTGTGGCATCTGAAAGTTCCCTACCCCCCGCACTCAAGTTCTAAAGTTTGAAAGAATACATCATTCCCAGTTTGATGTATATCCAAAACCAAGAACACAATGCAAGGGAGTGTTTGCCATATTTCACTCCACAGTGGAGTCACAGTTTTTCCTTAGACATGGTTTTAGCATAAAGTAAATAGTATTTCCAGGATTGCTGCCAAATGCAACAATACAAATAATGATGACCAAAAACAGCAAAATGTGAGAGGACCAGAAGTGGTGATGTTTCATAAGGAAATCCCAGATATGTTCTAAAGATACTTTGGTTTTACGTGAAGATTAATTAATTAAACCAGGTTAGCAAAGTCCCAACATATAGAACTGTACTAGGAGAGAATTCAGTAGAAACTCAACAGAGATACAAATAATGATTCAACGCGTCTTAGCAGAAATAATGAGTTGTATCTCAACAATCAGCGATTCTGAAAATGAATCTCAGAATAGTCTGTTTGGTTTGTTTGTTTAGGGGTTTGTTTTTGTTGTTGTTTGTTTGTTTTCAGTATTGGTTTAATACTCAATAGTGACTGTTTTCCAGACTCTCTAAGTTGCTCCATTTCCAGATTACAAGGATTTCTAGCAAATCACATCACATCAGCATCAAATTATTCATAAAACAACCATATGAGTTTGCCTCCTTAATATTCTTCAACTGAGTGTGGTGTGGAGCAAAGAACTAACATTTATTCCATGCAGGAATTTTGCCAGGCTGTCCCAAGATTTTCTCGTGTAATCCTCACTGCAACACTATGAGACAGGTACTAGCATCTCTATTTTACAGATAAAGAAATTTAAGTTCTGAAAAGTAGATTATTCAAGTTCAAATACGTTGTAGGTCTCAGAAGTGGAAAGCAAACAAATAGGGGTTTTAGAAGAGTATTGCTCTATATATCCTCCTCTACATCATTCAAGCAACTCAAGTGAAGGCATTGGCTTAGTTTGACTGCTTTGGACGAGCGGGCTTCAGACAGCCGCGCTTCTTTGGGACCGAGGCATGCGCATTACAGCTTCACTGGTGTGGCTGGTGCTTTATCAAAATGATGGAGAAAAGATATTACACAGTACTATAATATGGTATAAAATCACCAAATCAAAATTATTCTTTCTCACTTCTCTTTTTTTTTAATTGAGGTAAAAATTAAATTTTTTAAATTTTTATGTTATGTAACATAATGTAAAATTAACCATTTTAAAGTGTACAATTCAGCAGCTTCTAGTACATTCACAGCACTGTGCAAACAGGACTTCTCTTTAATCCTTCAGACTAAGTCAAGGGGTAAGTCTGTTCGGTGCTGCTATATCTTTAATAACTCTAATATTTTATGATCTCTCTTTTAAAAAAAAAGGGAAAACAAGCTTAGAGTCTTTGGTAAATAAGCATACAATTAGAATTTGATAACCTAAATTTGGTGTTTTATTTGTATTTATTTTTTATTTACCCTGAATTTCTATTTACGTAGTAACAAAATTTCCTTATTAAGTAAATATTTTCAGTGAAATGGTGAGTTGATTTAAAGAAAAATTTTAGGTAAATAGTTAGCATTAGTGGTACATACATATGGCAAAAATCACAAAAGAGGTACCTCTGCTCATCTGGTGGTTGGCTGGAAAGGGATAAGGAGGAACAGGTGAGGGGCATTTAGAAGGCGGTGGCTGGGGACTTCCCTCCTGGCGGTCCAGTGGTTAGGGCTCTGCGCTTCTACTGCAGGGGGCACGGGTTCAATCCCTGATTGGGGAACTAGGATCCCGCATGCCATGTGGCATGGCCAAAAAAAAAAAAAAAAAAAAAGGAGGCGGCTGGGGCAGGATGAAATAACCTGTCAGAACGTCATAGGGTTAAGGGGCTTAGATTCAGGAAGGTGGAGTCTCATTATAGATTCTAGATTGTGGGCTGGGCCTGAGTCTTCTTTCCTGCAAGTCCACTGGTCCAGCCTGACTTCCACCCTGGTTCTGAAGGTGTGGAGATCCTGACACTGTCTCCACTGTCTGAATTACAGAAAAATACCCCACCTCAGAGCAGGAGCAGATCCCCTCTCAGGCTGGGCAGGCAAACAAAAGGCAGCCGCCCACGAGGGCTGCCTCCGAAAGGGAAGGGAACTCAGAGATGGGCTGAAAGAGTGGGTCACACAGCCCAACAATGGCAGCTGTAACACAAGCAGACTTTTCAGTCTCACAGATAACTGTTAAAGAAGGAGGGAAGGAAGAGAGGCAAGGCCAGGGACTACAGAGCAGTTGTCCGTTTGCCTTCAGGATGTTTTCGATGAAGGCTGGGGTTAGAGCGGGATGGGCTTGACCCGGGTAAAGTGTCGTCTTCCCTTCCACAGATCTGCTCGCTGGGCCTGCTGGTGCAAGAAACTGAGTGCGTGCCGCAAGAGTGAAGTTCTGCTGCTGGGAGATGCTTCTCCGCCTACAAATCTGTTTCTAATGATTCACCATTTGTAAATGGAACTCCCATCCCAGGCTCTTCGTTAGTAAGAGGTTATCAAGAAGAAAAAGGGGACACCCATCTGGAGATAAAAATCCCTGATGTCGAACAGATTGTCAGGAAGATTTCCAGCCCCCTAGATGTGAAGACAATGTACACACACGCACACACACACACACGCACACACACATACGCACACACACCCCAGAGCTGCCTTAGCCAGAATATTCATGTATTCTAGATGCCCCACGTATATTGGACTATCTACTATATGAAAGACAAGGTCCCTCCTTTTAAATCACAAATACATGTGAAAGAAACAATACATTAAGCCACAGTCCTATACAAATTGGTCTAACACCATGTAAGGTGATGCCACCCCCTAACATCTAGGAGAGATCAGATAAACGGGAAAAAGAGTTAGATCCCGAGAAACTGCATTACCCTCCACTCACTGCCACGTGTCTGTTTTCCTTCCTGCAAAATTTGTCCCAAGAGCTGGTCGTTGTCCCCGGTGCACATCTTCGTGCTCACCCCCACTTGGCAAGGTCACCAGTGACCTCACATCGTCCAGCCCAATGGCCACTTTCCCGTCTTTCCTCCTCCTTGATTCTTGGCAGTCAGACCCAGTTGAGGGCTCTAACTTGAAAAGCTCTCTTATCTTGGCTTCTGTAACATTAAGCTCTTCTGATTTTCATCCAACCTCGCTGGTCACTCCTTCCCAACCTCCTTCCCCTCTGTGCTACTTTCTAGAAGTGGGAGAACACCAGGGCCACGGTTCTTTTCTCCATCGACAGCCTTTCCCAGGGTGACCCCATCTAGTCCGGGGGTGCTGAAGACCACCTGTAGGCTGACAATTCCTAATTTATATCTCAGTCCTGACCCCTCTCCAGAGTTCTGAACTCAAATACCCAACTATCTCCTTGATCGCTCTAATTGTGTGTCGAGCTGACATTTCAACCTTAATCTATCCTGCACAGAACTTTGACTTCTCCTCCCATATTTCTTCCTCCGTCTTCCCCTTCTCAAAAATGGCATCAACACCCAACCAGTGGCTAAAACAAACCCACCATATTTTGCCAAGACTACTGCCTTCTAGCTGGTCTCTCTGTTTCTGTTCCTCTCTACAAAATTCTTCAATGGCATTCCATCTCAAAATAACCTCAAATCTTGAGCTTCGCCTATGGTTTGCCCACCGTGCCCTCGTCTCCGTGCCCTCGTCTCCTCCCACTTCCTCTCTGTTCCCTCCTCTGAGGCCACGGTGGCTACATGCTGCTCCTCGGATGTGCCACGCACACCTCCACCTGGGGACCTCTGCACCCAGGGCCTCCTCTCCCTGGAGCTCCCTTGCCTCAGAAAGCAGCAGGACTTCCTTCCTCACCTCCATGCTCCAATATCACCCCAGCAAACAGGATGCCCTGATCATCTTATCTAAAACTAGCCCTCCATGTCATTCTTTATCCCCTCATGATGCTTTACTTTTCTTCACTATCACTACCTGACATGTGGCGTTGGTCCCTATCTGTTTCTGTCCACGGGAGCGTAAGGTTGAGGAGAGCTGGGACTTGATCTGTTTTGTTCACGGCTCTGTCTCCAAGCCTAGAAGAGTGCCTGGCACACAGTAGGTGTTAAATCAATAGTTGTTGAATTAATTAATAAACCTTTATTCCTCTCTTCCCTGATGCCTCATGCTCAATCCATCTGAAAAATCATCCCTTCATCTCCATCCCAAATCCATCCAGTTCTATCCTACCTTATGCCACCATCACATCTTTCCAGGACTGTTGCTTAGTGTCCTGAGTAATCTCCTTGTTTTCTCTCTCAAATCTGGTCTCCAAAACCGCAGCAAGTGATTTTTTTAAAAACACAAACCAGTCCTCTCATTTAAAATCTGCAAATGGTTCCCAGTGCTCTTGGAATAAAGTACTATACAAACCATTAACTGTGGTCTAAAGGCCATGCCTGACCTGGCACTGCCACCCTCTCTTGGATCCCAGTTCTAGCCATAACATAAGCCCAACAGCTAACCTGAGCCTCTGAATTTTGAGGCCTAGTTCTTGCTAGACAAATGGATATCGAGAGCCACAATTTAAGGTAACTCATCTTTCCTAGTGGTCTCTCCCTTTTAACTCATCTTAGACTTAACCTAACTATTTTTGCTTGGCTATACACAATATCTTTTCTGGGATCTTAAGATACATGATATTTTCGCCAATATCATGGGAAAGAGCCTACATGAATCAATTATCAATAGCGCAGTCAGGAGGGGAACAAATTCAAATAGGGAACTGTCCCTTGTTCTAAAGGAGTGGATTTGAAGATTCTCAAATTTGGGGGGAATTAAATCAAACAAGGGTAGGCCACAGATCCCAGTAAGGACATTTTTACTTTCTCCTCTCCTTTCCTGGTTTAATCTCGTTGACCTTTGAGCTTAGTGTGATCTGCATCTCATAATTGTTTGACTTGAGTAATTAATGGAAATTACCAGGCCATAAAGACAAGGAACAAAGGTACATGCAAGAACATCGTGGGATTTTATGAATAAAATGAAAAAATTTTAACCCTAACCCCACTCCAAGAAAAGGTATGAAGACATTAAAGCAAACCCATGAAAATAAATGTGTTGAATCTTACATGGTTCCCATTTCATCATTTTTCTTCAATAAAATTAAATTATCAGATTACATCCAGTTAGACACATTTAGGAGTGGAAAGCAGATAAAACAGACCAGTTGAGGAGAGAAGATGTGTATAAATAGAACAACTATATAGCAACCTTAAAGCAATCTTCAATTCACTTACAGTAATTTGGTACATGCAAACCATGGTCAGAAATATTATGTATAAAAGACAGATCACTGTGGGATGGGGTGAGAGCAGGGAGTCTTCAGGATTCTGAAGGGAAGGGATCATGTGGATTAAGGGAGAGGAGGCGAGGAGCTTCTCCAAGGAAGGTACAGCATCAACAAAGACATGAAGATGGAAAAAATACGAGTAAAAGAGAGAAGGGAACATGAGGAAAACGAACTTACTGGAGTAGGACGTGTTTAGTGAGATACTCTGTGAGAGAAAATGTAAAAATATGATTTACTGAGCAAGGCTTATTGTTAGCAGGTTAAGGAGTCCAGACTTGAATTAATTAGTGTAAGATCTTCATCAGGGGAGAGAGATGCTGAAAGCATCTGAGTCTGAGTCTGGCGGCAGCCTGTGGGATAGATAAAGTGAAAAAATGAAAAGACTGATTAAGAGGCTGCTGCAGTCATTTATATGGGTCTTGATAGGGACTTGGCTTTGAGAGGTGGCAGCTGAAACTGACACCCAGGGACAAATCCAAGAGATTCTGAAGTCTCTTGGAAGGGTGCTTGTGAATGATTGTACACAAGACGTGAAGGAGAGGAAGGAGTGAGTGGAACCCTGGACGGGGCAGCGGTGGTGGCACCGAGTAGGAGGAATTGTTGATGTATACGATGCATCTTTCAGATTAAATTTTGTAACACTTATTACTGAGTTAGTCATCGTGGAACCTTTCTTTTCAATTTCTAATTCTAAGACACATGGTTAAAATTAAGATTAATATTCTTGTTGGCTTTAGTTTCCTACAACTTTAAAATTTACAAAGTGTCTGCGGGGGGAGGGGGGGTGGAGCATACACATCAACATAGTATATACTCTCCAGATCATGTTTTAATCTATAACAGGATAGCAGAGCAGCACTACATGTAATCAAAACATATTTTACTAGGAGAGGCAATCAGCACTCAAAACCAAAATGGTTCTTGAATGAGTATCACTGGTATAAGACAGCTAACTGACCTTTTAAGTATCGTGTAAACCTGACACTTTCTGCTCTTTTTCATAGTTACTTCTGTAGCAAGTTGAAAGTGGTGCAACTAATGCCAAAATCTAAAGAGAAATAGACCCTCCGCCCAAAGTAAGGTAGACACTGGGAAAGATGTTAAAAACCTGGTGAAAAGCAAAGCATGCAAATTTCAGGAAGAAAGAAATGTTCATATGTGAAATGAATGTAAACACAGAGATCTGCCAGGAGGAACGGGAAAGGCAGGGAACGAACAAAACCTCCCACCAGTGAGTGGAGGATTTAGGAGAGAGAAAGTTGGTAAACAGAAGATTCAAAAAGTAGAAAATGAAATCTTTAGCAGAGACTTTAGCCTTTGACACTGTCAAGAGTAGAATCTCTTCTCAGATTCTTGAACCTTCAGTGTCAGAGCAAAGGTGGCATCATTCATGGTGCCGTGGAGGGTAAAAGAGAGCCAATGGGAACAGGAATAAGTTCTTCAATAAAAGAACTATGTTCAAGATCTCTGCCATAGTATCCCCAAAGGCAAGGCTGTAGAATTAAATAGTTCCTAACCTGCAATCCCACTTCTGGGTGTATATCCAAAGGAAATGGAAACAGGATCTCGAAGAGATATCTGCACTCTCATGTTCATTGCAGCATAATTCACAATAGCCAAGATATGGAAACCACCAAAGTGTCTGTCAACATATGAAAGGATAAAGAAGATGTGAGATATATGTGAATATTACTCAGCCATGAGAAACAAGGAAATCCTGCCATTGATGACAACATGGATGGACCTTCAGGGCATTATGCTAAGTGAAATAAGTCAGACAGAGAAAGACAAATACTGTATGATCTCACTTATATGTGGAATTGAAAAAAGCCAAACTCATAGAAACAGAGAGTAGAGTGTTGGTTACCAGGGGCTGAGGTGTGGGTGGGAGTGGAGGAAAGGGGGAGATGTTGGTCAAAGGGTACAAACTTCCAGCTAAAAGATGAAGAAGTTCTGGGGATCTAATGTACAGCATGGTGACTACAGTTAATGATAGTGTACCATATCCTTGAAAGTTGCTAAAAGAGTAGATCTTGAATGTTCTCACCACAAAAAAGAACTGGTAATTATGCGATGTGATGGAGGTGTTAGCTAACACCATGGTAGTAATCATTTTGCAATATCTAAGTGCATCAAATCAACACATTGTACACCTTAAACTTACACAATATTACACGTCAGTTATATCTCAACAAAGCCAGAAAATAAAATAAAATAAAATAAATAGCTCCCCAAATTTAGATGCCATAGGTGAGATGATAGAAGGGGGAGAAGTTGGGAATTTATTTGAAATTAAGGTATATATCAGGAATTTCTAATTGATCTCCAATATCTAATCCTCCCTTGTTGCTCAGTAACAGAATTCCCATATGTCAGCAGGGCACAGGGCTGCCTAAAATAAAGACTATATTTCCCAGCCTCCCTTGTAGCTGAGGTGGATCCATCAGACTGAGTTTTGGTCAATGGATATGCGGAAGTGTTTGTGCACCTTCAGGAAATGTCTTTAAAAGAAGGGAGCATGGCTTGTTCTTGTGCCTTTTTCGTTCTTGGTCACTGAGATATAAGTGTGATGGCTGAGACTGGAGAAGACATCTCAGGCCTTGGGGTGAAGGCCACACACACTAAGGAGCCGGGGTCCCTGATGATAACAGAACCGCCATACCAACCACAGAGAATGTTTCCTTGACAGCGAGATAAACTTCCGTCTTGGTGAGTCCCTGATAATGACCTGACTGATAAAGTTATCCTGAGAGTAACTAGAACTTACAGAGGCAGGACGGACTCAATCCAAAACAAACTGGTATGAGGCTTCTAGCACTAGAAAGCTGACAGGGTCCTTTCGAAATAAATATTCGGGTAAATCTGATCAGTGTAAACAAACACGAGTTTTAGCTTGAGACTGAGAAAAAAAGGAAAATAAGGTAACAGAACCACCTAATGAGACAGCTGATGGGGTTGGGGTTGGCGAAGATGAAGCTGACATACATAAGTACCTTCTGTGCTTAGAAACATGCAAAATATTTAAAAAGGATTCAGCTCTTGAGCTGAAAATGAGGGGCTTTACACGGTAATCATTAGTAGAAGAAAAATCAACAATGCACCAAGAGCTTTCCGTTACAAACATGAGAGAGGGGGAAGCGTGTTTCCAGAAAAGAGGTACCTTGTGTGTGAGGCACAAAATCAACCACAACCTTGGAAAAGTCTTGCAGAGCTAAGAAAGAATTTCATGGTTAAATCATGACTATGGGGCTACAGAGTCTACTAAGCCAAAATCTGTGAGATGAAACTAAAAATGTTAAATGAAAGTGTAGAAACCACAAGATCAGGAGAGGCAGAAAAATGGTGGCTCTCGTGTTATCATACAAGCTGACGAAACACTGCCGGGGATCAAACAAAGGATGGCTCTTTAGAATTCACAAACAAAGGAAATATCATGTCTTGGCTTTGAGTGCCAGATAAGAACTTACATAGGAAGTATTTTCATAGGAACCACTAAGTAATAGTAGTTACAACACGGTTTAGTTCCACATTCTGGCAGAAAACTCAACAAAATCCATTATGCAGTTACCCATCTTTAAAAAGGGAACTGTGCCCAACCCACAAGCAGTAAATGGGAAAGGTTAAAAGGAATCACATAAGGAGAAATTAATTGAGAAAGCCAGGTTATTGCTTAAACATTACTAGAAGCCCAAGGAAAGCATTTGCCATGAATTTTTTAAAACTTATTTTTAAAAAAATCTGTATAACCACTAACTATTAAAAACAAACAAACAAACAAACAAACACCTCTATTTTAGGAGGGGTATCTTTTTTTTTTTTTTTTTCATGTAAAGATTGACCAAATGAGAGGGACAGAGAGACACAGAGTTTGAGGGGCAGGTGTAAACCAAAAATTGGGCGGCAAAAAGGATGTAAAGCCTGGTCGGGAGCTTCAACCATGGGGGTAAGAGAATATGACAGCCTGGCTGGGAGTCTGTGGGACCCCTCTCAATCATGGGGCAAAATATTTAATTCAAGATGAAAGGGGAAGACAGAGAAAGATGAATACTGTATGATGTCATTTATATGTGGAATGTAAAAAACAAAAACAAAACATAACTCCTAGAAAAAGAGATCAGATTTGTGGTTTCCAGAGGCAGAGGTTGGGGGTGGGGAATTGGAGGAAGGTTCTCAAAAGGTACCAACTTCCAGTTATAAGATAAATAAGTGTAAAGGAGCTGTTACAGTGGAGGATTACTGGACTGAATGTCAATATTATGACATATATGAGTGTGTTTCGTGTTTGGTAATTGCAATCATTGTTGCTTATGTTGTGGTCATCCATTTACAATGCTTGGTGTCAGTTTATTTATCTCTTGTAAAAATAAAATACAGTGTGTGTGTGTGAAAAGAAAAAGATAAATAAGTGGTAGGGACGCACTGCATAACGTGATGACTGTAGTTAACAATGCTTTATGATATATATGAAAGTTGTTAAGACAGTAGATCCTAAGAGTTTTCATCACAAGGAGAAAATTTCTTTTCTGTTTTTTTTTTGCTTTTTCTTTTTAGAGTATCTGCATGAGATGAAGCGTGTAATCATTTCACAATATATATGTCAAACCATTATGCTGTACACTTTAAACTTACACAGTGATGTATGTCAATTATATCTCAATAAAACTGAAAAAAAAAAAGATGAAAGGGGAAAAGAGAGACTAAATGAAGTTTTTAGGGAAATTTTGCTTCCCAAATTTGGTTTGGAAATCCACTGATGGGAGATATTAAATGTCCAGAATGTTCTAGACATGGCTGATGGAACAAAAGTCATCACAGCCAGAGAGCAGTTACTCAGGGTTCTGAAGGAGCCGTTACCCTCATCAAAGCGTGACCCTCAGTAAGATTCTGATCCACATGAAAATCTTGAAGAACATGCAAACTAAACAGGAGGTTCGCTTACACAACAGGTTAACTAGTAGAAGATAGACCAAGCAGAAACCCTACCTATTTTTTAAATGTACCAAAATGGGGGGAAATCATGCTAAGTTAACCTAATATTTTAGGAGAGAAAGAAACACGAAGACAAGGAGAATGCATGGACGTAATTTATTTAGAGCCTCGAAGCTCTTTCCATGGACGCCTGTAATAGAAAAGGGCCTGTTTTGAAAAACAAAAGAAAGCAAAACAACAAAACTCAGTACTGTTTTTCATGATGAAGGAATGATGTGTGTACACATTGTATAGCAAAGTGCTGAATTCTTTCAATCTCTTTCTTCTCCGAGTCCTTCTCCCTCAGACAGCCTTTTCTCCATCCCTCTGCCACCCCTCTTGGCCCTGAGGGCTCCCCTCTTCACCCTCTGTCTCTCCAAAATCCTGGTCACGGCACACTCCACACCTCACCGCCATCACCCGCTCAGACCCAAAAGGCTAGCGCTAGCTCAACGGCATTGAAAACATTAACTACTTACAGTTCTTTGTGCTCTTAGGAATACGCAATTCACACAGTCATTAAGATAAAAATTGTTTCGAAAAAAACTTAAAACATCGTTCTATCTTTGTGCACATGGGAAAAAATGATGATAATAACAAAAGCTAACGTTTGTTAACAGCATTTACTATTACTGCTATATTATATTAACTCCTTCCCTCTATCACCGTCATCATCATCACCTCCCCTTTTTATTCATGAAGAAGCTGAGGTCACCCAGCTTACTTAGCAGAACACGTTTCTGTTCCCTGCTCTTTAGTCTGGCTCCAGAATCCACATTCCTAACTACTATCGCGTATGGACTCCATCTCTCCCCAGAGGGAGTCCCTTCCTGAGTTTTCTGTCTCTGTGGATGGCACCCCTGCACATCCACTAACCCACTCTCTCTCACCCTATCCACTCGGCACACTGGGCCTGTGTGGATTCCTGTGGCAGCCTCTCCCTGCCTGTGTTTCTGCAGGAGCATGTCCATCTACTCTCTCTCTCTCTCCCTCTCTCTCTCACACACACACACAGACACACACACACACACACACTCCATCTTTTCACCATATGTAGCCAGAGTGTGGGGTGCCCAGCTCTTAAAGCCTGCACTACAGCTTCTTGTCTAATAAGATTAAAAAAACAAACACGCATACACACACACACACAAAACAACAAAGCAACAAGGAACACAAATATCCACTTTTAAAATTATTAAAGATTTTGAGTGTGTAATGGGGTGTTGTAAGACCAGATCTCAACATTTCTGAATGCCTGAGGGTAAAATCAGGGACAAGATGTATTGGAAATCTTCCAGAAATTTTCTTCCTGTGGCTCTAAAACTGGAAGTAAGAATGTGTCTCCTGGGCGGGCTCTTCTTGGTTCTGGAAGGGAGCAAGTCAATGACCTCAGGGTAGTGGCCACTCAGGGTCCATGTGGCAGTGGACACTGGGGCCTGTCCCAAGCCAGCCCTCCCAAGGATTTTAAAAGGAGAATGTTTGGAGCAGGCTAGCTTGGGGTGGCCCTGGTTTGCATGTTGGTGAGAGGAGGGGAGCACTGATCCGGTGGGGGAAGGGCAGGTCTGACAGCACTCGAACCACTTTACCCTTCAAAGAACAACTGGGTGCCTGCAGCAGTGACCCAAGTCAGAGAACCAGACACTGTGCGTCTTTGGGGACAGAACCAGCAACAACGAAGTGTCCTTGGAACTCAGCAAGGGGGTTCCTCCAGCCTGGGGCACCTGGGTTCCGGGCCAGCATAAGGAGCTAAGTACAAACGAGACCCTGTGGATTACTGGCCATATAAGGGGGAGAGAGGGCCAAAGAGAGAGACTGGATTACCTACTTATCTAGGAATGTGGGGAGTACAAAATGTATTAATTTTCTTAAAAAAGGTGGAATGTGATCTTATTTGTCTCTTCCTATACATGAAATGGGTCATATCAAATTATATTGGTAATTATTAGAATTACTTCCTTCTCCCTTTCTCCATCCATCTCTGAGACCATGGCCTAGAACTTGCACCTCCTTTGACTTTGCCTAAGTCAACTCTGTATATCACTGTGTCTGACCGTGCTCTGCCATGACCTCATTTCTTCACCAAAGGGAACCTTACACTTCAGTGAGAAGTTCATGTTCTGGTCTGGTCCTTCAGTGTCTAGGACCACACAATGCACGTTATCTGTTTGCTCTGTATGACCTGATGACTGGCAAATTGATTCACACTAATTAAACCCACAAAAGGCTGATTCATGAGCTCAGAGAACAATATGTTAAGTTACAGAGAAAGATAAAACTGGCCTGAAAAGCAAGGACGTACATTTGAACTGGACATTGTGTTTGGGGTAAGTCCACCCAGGAAGCCAAACAACAAAGCAAAGCATTGCCTTGTCAACAGAGAATCAAAGCAAAGGAGTTAGAATACTGTCTCATGATACTTCTAGAAAGTTCTGGTAGACTGAGAATTTGCCTTCCATGATTGCTATGCTTGAAAAACCAAGACAAGTATTTAGAATATGTCCCTCTCTCTCGAGGGTGCCAGAGTGACAATGATAAATTCTCACAGCCCAACGCTCATTTTTCCCATTGTCAATGAGAGACACTCTCATTCTGTTTGTACGTGTTACTATGCTTAGAACTGCTGAACTTGCAGGTAATTTGCAGCATCATATCTTAATGGATAATTTAGATTGTGCCAAATAAGTCTAAGCATTGTATCATCGCACGAAGGGCTAAAAGGACACCTGCAAACATCTAGCTCCCTGGTTTTCGAATTGTGTGCCATGGATCCAAAGGGCTGCTGAATTAGGAAATCACAGGTGTAGGGAGGAGGCTGAGGAGACAGGCTAGAGCTGACCACCCCTTTGTAAGGAGTGTGGATTCTTCAAAGAGCAGAAACCATTGATATGTTTTAATATCTAGGGACAGCATGAAGTTCACATTTTAAATAACCAATTTGGAGAAAGTGACTGGAGGAAAGCAAGAGCAGAAGTAAGAAGACCACCTAGGAAGGTACAGTATTTGTCCAGGGGAGATACGATGATGTTGGGATCAGGGTAATAGCAGCAGAGCTGGAGAGAAGTGGATGGATTGGAGACATCAACTTAAAAGCAGAATAGATAGGACTTGGCTAGCGAGGGAACAGATGTTATCAAGGGTTCACTCACTTATTTATCCCATCCAGAAAACTTATTGAGTGCTTACAATGGGCTGGGCTCTGGGCTAGGTGCTCATCTAGACAGCCAAGTCTCCAGCCTTCCTGGAGCTGATGTTCTAGTGGAGGGAGACAGACAATGGACAAGCACACAAGTAGGTAAAATATTAACGTGCTCTGGACTTCCCTGGTGGTGCAGTGGTTAAGAATCTGCCTGCCATTGCAGGGGACACGGGTTAGAGCCCTGATCTGCGAAGATCCCATGTGCCATGGAGCAACTAAGCCTGTGTGCCACAACTACTGAGCCTGCCTCTGGCGCCCATGAGCCACAACTACAGAAGCCCCCATGCCACAACTGCTGAAGCCCGTGTGCCTAGAGCCCATGCTCCACAACAAGAGAAGCCACTGCAGCGAGAAGCCTGGGCACCACAACGAAGAGTAGCCCCCGCTCGCCGCAACTAGAGAAAGCCTGCATGCAGAAACGAAGACCCAATGCAGCCAAAAAATAAATTAAAAAATACATGTATTAATGTGCTTGGAAAGAGCCTGGGAAATCAATTTTCGGGCTCCATGAATTGTTTCCTGTCTCTCAGGTCTCACTGTCCTGTTCCACTTCTTCTCCAACCAACCAGGTGTCCACCCTCCTGAAAATCATTTCATATATTTTATCCAGTTTTCAGTCTGTAAGATGGAAGGGTGAATCTACCCCCTGTTAATCCCTTCATGGCCAGAGGTGGAAGTGACTTTTTCTTGCATGAATTTAACATAAGGGATAAAGGAAAGGGAAGAGTCAAAACTCACCACCAGGTTCTGACTCTAATAGTACAGTAGACGGTTGTGAAGCAAAACCAGATGGTTTTGGATTTATTTTTGTCTCTTCCTCTCTTCTGTTCTTCTTCCTTTCCCTCCTTCCTTCCTCCCCTCCCTCACTCCTTCCTGCCTTCATTCTCTCCTTCCTTCCTTCTTTCCCTTTGTGTATGTGTGTTTTAAAATTTGTTTTGCCTTGAAGATTCTTGAGAGCAGAGTGATGGTGGCAAGGATGGAAATCAATAGACCGGTTTTGGACACGTAGAGTTTGAGATGTCTGTAAGACATGTGAGGAGGAGTAGGCTAGAGATATCCTTCAGCACCTGGGCATACGGAGATGTAGTGCGCCAGGATGGAGAATCCTGTAGAAAGGGCAGACATTTGGAGGGAGATCTGGAACTCAGATGTTTGAGATGTTAAGTTTGAAATGTTTACAAGACATTCCAATAACAATATCAAGTTCACAGTTCAATATTTACATCTGGAGCTCAGAAAAGAACATTGGGCTACAGCTATGGATTTGAGACTCTTCAACATATACGTAGAATTTAAATCATGAGAAAGGATGAGGTTACTTCAAAAGAGAGAGAGAAAAAAGGGAGAAAAAGAGAAGAAAAGAGAACCAAGGAGAGGAGACAAGACAAGAAGGCCCAACGAAAACACACCATGAGGAACATCAGCAGTAGAAACTGCAAATGAAGACGAACCCTCAGAGGAAAAGAAAAAGGAGCAGCCATAGAAGAAGCGGGAAACCAGAGAGGACATTTTCAAAGGAAAAGAGTATTTCAAGAGGGAATACCAATTGGTTCAAGTGATACTGAGAGGTCAAGTAAGACAAAAATTTAAAAGTATCCATTAGATTTAGTAGCTTGGAAGCCAGTTTTGGTGGGATGGAGGAAGGGATAAAGAATGAACGGGAAGTAAGTGGAGGTAGCATATGCAGACAGCTCTTCCATGGGGAATGGAAAAGTAGGGTAAGGGACTTCCCTGGCAGTCCAGTGGTTAGGGTTCCGTGCTCTCACTGCCGAGGGCCCGGGTTCATCCCTGGTGGGGGAACTAAGCTCCCACAAGCTGTGCAGTGCAGCCAAAAAAAAAAAAAAAAAAAAAAAAGCAGGGTAATCCTGGACAGACATGATGAGTTAGTAGAGGTTTGCTATTTATTTTTAAGATAGAAGACACAGAGAGTGAGAGAGTGTTTGGGTGATAAAGCCAGGAGGTCAGGAATGCAGAGAGAAGGATTAACAGAAGAGCAAGTCTCCTGAGAAGGCTCCTGAAAGGTCCAGGATCCAGAACTCACTTTCTAACAGCCTTACTACACCCTTCTGTCAGCCTTAGCAGGTCTCCCCTAACCGATGAAGACCTCTCTAAAAGCAGGGAATGCCTCCTCAATTCTTTTCTGAGCCCATGTGTGACATGGCATACAATAAGTGTTTGATGTATATTTCTTCAACAAATTAATGTATACATCATGCAAATGAATAAATAAGATTTATGTTGTAAAATCTGCCCTGAAAAGAGGAGCAAAGACATCTATGTATTTAATTACCTTGAGATCAGAAGACACTTTCTGTAGATTTTGGATAATGTCCCCAGAGTAGAAAATAAGCACAATAAAAACAAAATTCTTATTATTCATATTTTGGAGACAAGGAATGTGATTTTTTTCCAAATTAATCACAACTGATGAACAGCGACTTCCTGTGTAGATCCAAAGGCTTCTTCCAGCATTCTAGGGTGAAGAGTAATTGCTGTATTTCACATCTGAAATCCATCCTCATTTATCAAAAAACACTTTAGTTTGGAAGTACTACATAATTATTTCCATTATTTCCATAACATCTCTATATGTTGACATAGTATTATTACGCCGTCAATTCTCAATCATTAGGCTAGTGATAGAATCAAATCCCGGGTAATCCAAAACAGTGAATAATAAGCTGAGTTGGAGACAGCAAGCAGGTTTGTCATCCTAATCTGGGCTCATTTGGGCTAATAGCCCATATCAACCTACAGATGACAGAGGTTCGGCTCAGAACCGTTTGGTGTGGCAAGGGGTCTGCTGGGGATTTTTAAATACCTGAGATTTATTCACAAAGCAGATCAAGAACTGGCTAAAGGATAGACCCCTCTACAGGAAGAAGGTTCTATAGTCCAAGGATATGGCAAAAGGCAAAATTAGATTCAGAGGATTTAGAACTAAGAACAAGAACTAAGAAACCACCCCGTCCTTCCTCCTCATTTTACAGATGAAAACAAAACCCAGAGTGATTCCATGACTTGCTCAAGGTCACACAGCGAGTTGATGAAACACCCTCCTGAAAAGTGACTCGTGTTCCTCCCAGTCCAGTGCTCTACATCATCTTCATCCACAAAGAGTTCTGGTTCCCTTTTGTCTTCTCCAGCAAGAAGGATTGTTTTCAAATTCTAAAGGACATTTTAAAATGTAAAGAATAAATTGAACGCCAAGATAGATAAAGCATTAAGGGAAATTCAGATTTTTGGAGCTTATGCTACTCCAGACACTTTCCCAGCTGTTAACTCATTTACTCCTTTCAAGCCCCTGTGAGGTTTTATCCCCATTTACAGATGAGGAAACAGAGGCTACATAGACTAAGTCATTTACTGCAAGTCACATAACAGCAAATGATGCAGCAAGACAAGAATGAGGTCTACACTCTAGTCTGCTTCCCTTTTCACTACAACACGATTCAAGTGGGATCACACCTTCCAGCCCGGACAGATCATAATCTGAAGTACTGAAAGACTCAAAGATGTAATTATGCAACCACTGTTGGCAGTCTTTGGGGGGAAGAAAACATGAAGAATAAAGAGGTGCCAGAAGACTGGAAAATAGTTTTTGATTGTGAAATTCGAGAAAGCCTAGATTCTGGGAATTACAGTTTGGTCAAAGCAAATTCTTGATGTCAAATCTTGGCAAAATTCTAGAATAAAATTACTAACTAGATGGCTTGTGAACCACTTAGAAAAGAATGCTGTGATCACGTGGAGCCAACACGGGTTCACTAAGGTCAGGATGCCAAACCATCAAACATATCCACTAGGAAATGAGGTTAAGTCTGTTGGGATGTCATTGTGGTCAAATTGAAAATACGTGATTGAAATAATTGGACAGTTGGATATGTTCACAACTGGTTGCCAATGGCCTGTCATATGACCCTGCCTAATATAATTCCATTAAAAATTTTAGCAATATCTTTCTTTTTTCAGCTTTGAAAATTGTCAGTTTTGTGGATAACTCAAAGTTCGAAGGGAGATGTTATACAATAAAAACCAGTAATCATTTTGACAGACTGAAATGATGGTTACCCCTCAGTTTTAGATTTAAGAAGGAAATGATGGTTACCCCTCAGTTTTAGATTTAAGAAGGAAAAGTTTATTTTTACTTATACATGTAAGTAAAAATAAATAGATGGGTAGATGATAGCAAGATGACAGTCAGATAGATAGATAGACAGACAGACAGATAGATAATAAAGAGATGATAGATAGGTAGATAGATATGGAGTCAGACAAGTTCCAAATGGAGAAAATGTGACTTGACCAAAATTTGTGGGAGAAAAGACTAAAGTTTAATTGACCACAAGCTCAGTACAAACCAACAGTAGTACACAGATGCCCTCTAACATAGTGGACAAGAACTTGAACTTCAACATCAGCAAAGCTGGACTCACAGTGCGAGTTCATCACTTAATAGCTGTGTGACCTTGGGCAATTTGCTTAACTTTTAAAGTCTTGGGCTCCTCTTCTATCAAATGAGTATTCTACAATGTCATATTACTAGTGATAGAACTTGGTTTACAATTCAAGTCTTGTGATCCTCAGCCAGTGCTTTTTCCATGGAGGGCTACCTTCAAATGGTTGAAAAAGACATTTTAGGAAAAAGGATTAGAATTATTCCATGGGATCTTAGAAGGCCAACCAACATCAGATCAATGGAGGGGCTTTATGAAGAAGCTGATTTCAGCTCAAGTCCTGGAAGAACACCATGCCTGGCAGGCCAACATGGAACAGGCCCTCCCATGAAACAGAGCCTTCATGGCACCGTACAGAGCAAACAGGCAGCAGGTGTATGATCAACTTTCGGGAATTCTGCTGCAGTCATCCAATGAGGATGAAAAATGGGACCAATGGTCTATGAGGTCTCTCCAGCTCTAGGATTTCAGAGATTTCTATGATTCTGGGTTTCTATGATTTTGCAAGTGACGTGAAGAAAGGTTTTTACCAAAGAATCTATCATCATCAACTTTGCTTTATGGCAAGCCAAATTTACATGTATTTGAAGCGACAGGAAAAGAAATTCCCTTTCTCAGCATTCACCAGAGGGTGAAAGTAATAACACAAATGATTCTGAAGTCCCCCACAATTCCAAGCGGCCCACGGAACAACCATGAGCTGCTCCCCTATTTTCTAGCAATTACCTTTTTGCCTTTCGGCAAATTTGTGAAATATCACTGGCACTGCACACACCCCAAGTTTGTTTGTCTGCTCTGTCCGTCCCCTGCTGCAGATGCCTTAATTTCCTTATGCTGTTTCCCATCCCATGGAAACCTGATGTAAGCAACTTCATTCTCCTTAAATCATTAACTTATTCACTCATTCATTCATTCATTTATTCATTCAGCCAATATCTATGACTCACTACTTCTAAGAAATAGTTCCCATTTGATGAACACATGTCACGTGCCTGGAGTTTTACATATTTCAGCTCAACTAATCGTGTAAGCAACACAAGGAGCTTTACACCTTTTTAAGATAAGAAGATTAAAACTCACAGAATCAAATGAATCCACTCAAGATTGCACAGCTAAAAAGTGATGAAACTTTGCTGTTCTCATTCTACTACATTCTTATAAGTCAGGCCCTGTGCTGTGAGTAAGCTGGAGAGCAGAGCTACAGTCTCTTCTATCCATCAGCTTACCCCTGGACAGTGGACATCCCATGCACACAGATAACTAACTTAGAGGTCTGTACACGATAATTACGTCATACATTTTGGACAGAAACATGATTAGAATAGCCCTCCAGGGAGCAACTTGATAATATATATCAAAAGTCTTTAGAAGCTGTAATGGTTAATTTTACATGTCCACTTGACTGGGCTAAGGGATGCCCAGAGAACTGGGAAGACATTATTTCTGGGTGTGTCTGAGGGAAGAGATTAGCATTTGAATCAGTAGACTGAGTAGAGAAGATCTGCCCTCACGAACGTGGGTGGGCATCATTCAATTGGTGGAGGGCCTGAATAGCACAAATAAGGCAGAAAAAGGGCAAATTGTCTTCCTCTCTTCTTGAGCTGGGACATGGGACATCCATTTTCTCCTGTCTCTGGACCTCAAGCTCCTGGTCTTAGCCTTGGTCCCTGGGATTTACACTGTCCCTCCCCTCTCCCCTCCCCCAGCCTCCGCCCTCCCATTCTCAGGCCTTCAGCCTCATCCTGGGACTTACCCCGCCAGCTTTCCTGGTTCTCCAGCTGCTGACGACATATGGTGGCCTATCTCAGCCTCCATAATTGCATTAGCCAATTCCCATAATAAATCTCCTCTTATGTATCTACACTGGCTTTGTTCCTCTGGAGAACTAATACAGAAGTCCATATTATTTGACATTAAATGATCGCTTCTGATAATTTAACTTTCCAGCTATGATGTAGTAGGTTTTAGCAGACTAATACTCCCAAAGAAAACAACTAGAAAGCTGAATATAATACAAAGGAACAACTGTTTGAGGTCGTGAAAGAGCTGCTTGGACAGCCAGGACATGAGAAGCCAAGATTCTAGAATGAAGAGAAGGTCTTTGAGGTAACCCCAACATTTTGCATGCAGCTGTTTTCCCCCCATGACATTTGTTGATTCTCGGTAGAATGGTAGAAGAAGCCTGAAAACTAGAAAAATGACAGCTGCTAAGAAGCAGGACATCAACAGATCTTTCAGCAATCCCACAGGACTGGAAAGACAAAAATTAAAATTGGGGGAGCATGTAAAAAGAACAAACTTCCAGTTTTAAAATAAATAAATCATGGAGTGGAATGTACAGCATGGTGACTATAGTGGATAACACTGTATTATATATTTGAAAGTTCCTAAGACAGTAAATAAAAAATTCTCATCACAAGGAAAAAACCTTGTAACTGTGTGTGGTGATGGATGTTTTAACTAGACTTGTTGTGCTGATCATTTCACAATATATACATATATCAAGTCACGATGTTGTACACCTGAAACGAATGTTATACGTCAATTACATACCAATTTTTAAAAATTTCCTCCCTGTCTTAGACCATTAGGGCTGCTATAATAGAATACCATAGACTGGGTGACTCGTAAACAGCAACCATTTATTTCTTACAGTTCTGGAGACCGGGCAGTCCAAGATCATGGCACCAGCAGGTTTGGTGTCTGGTGGGAGCCTGCTTCCTCATCTTCTCACTGTCACCTCATATGACAAAAGAGGAGAGGGATCCCTCTGGGGCCTCTTTTATAAGGACACTAATCCCATTCATGAGGAAGTGAGCTCAACATTTGACAATTACCTTTGAGGTACTTTCCAAAGTCTTAAGCTACACAGGGAAGCTATAGTATTCTCACTATAATGAAGATTTGAGAAAAAAAGATTGGAGTTTAAGACCTTCCAGGAAGAGACTCCTCTAGTAAGTACTAATGCTCTAGTAAATAGTAGGTATTAGTTGGGACATCTGGACATTCACACCATAGAAATGAGGATGAGGAACAAACCAAACAGAAACAAGCCTTGCAGAGACTGCAGCTCAGTCTCAGAACAGTCCTGCTTGAACTGCTTATTGGAAGATGGTGTAAATCCTTTCTGGAGGAAGATTGTTTCACCCAGAATACTTCTTACATTTTTTTAATACAAAATGCCTGGCCTTTAATAAATAATTACCAGCCATGAAAAGAAACAAGACCAAAAAATAAGTAGGCAATAAAAACAGACGTACAGGTAACCCAGATATTGGAGTTACCAAACAGGCTTTAAAATAATTGAAATAACTGGGACTTGTATGTTCAAGAAAATCGATGACAAAATGGAAAATTTCACTAAAAAGGGAGAAGAAACACAATGGGGCAGAAGCAATGTATTAAGAGATAACATCCTAGATATTTCAAAAACTCACAAAAGTCATCAAGGAAAATTCAGAGATGCTCTAGAACCTAAGTGGGATAAACATAAAGAAAACCACAACTTTGTATATCCTCATAAAACTGCTGGAAACGAAGACCAAAATCTTAAAAGCAGTCAGAGAAAACACAGACCAGTTACATTCAGGGGAGCAACAGACCAAAACACAAACAAAAACCAAAGGAATGATGACTTTAAAGTGCTGAAAGAAAATAAATACCCACCGAAAATCCTATATCCACTGACTGAAGACATCCTTCAGAAATGAAGATAAATTAAGGACATTTCAGGCACATAAAGACAGAGAATTCATTGCCATCAGAATTCCATTAAAGGAAATACTATGTTGTGATGGATGTTAGCTAGACTTATTGTGCCGATCGTTTCACAATATATACAAATATCAAATCACTATGTTGTATACCTGAAACTAATATAATGCTATTTGTCAATTATATCTCAATAAAAAAAAAGAAAAAGGAAATATTAATGAAAATTCTTACATAAGGAAAATAATACCAGGTAAAAACAGAAATGCATGAATAGAAAGGGTAAATCAGTGACATTAATTTTGACAGTAGTAAGAAACCATAAAAATGTTTTGTAGGGTTGGCAATGTATGTAGAATTAAAATGCATACCAATAACAAAAAGAGGCAAGAAGACAAGATGGGTTACGTTATTCTTTAGGAAGCTTTGTTTAACATGAAATGATAAGCATAAAAATCAGATTAGAAGCCAGTAAGTCAAGGAATGATATTGTAATCTCTAAGGTAACAACTAAAAGAATAATAAAAGGATGAATAACAAACAAGCTAATGAAAGGAAAAGTGGAATAATAAAAACACTCGATTAAAAGAAAATAAGACAAAAAGGAGAGAAAAGGAACCATAAGACAGGTGAACATAAAGAAAGCAAATGCTAAGAAGATAGATATAAACCAAATTATCTCAGTAATTACATTAAATATAAACAGAATAAGAGCTCCAATTAAAAGACAAATATTGTCCATCTGTATAACAACCACAAGAACAACAAAACCAAAACAACTATGCAGCTCACAAGATACACGCCCTAATATGAGGAGATGATTGAAAGTCCTCAATCACAGAAAGATTGAAAGTAAAACATGGGAAAAGATAAACCATGTGTATGCTAACAAAAAAGTATTATAACTACATTAATATCAAACAAAGTAAACTTTAAGGCAAGAAACACCACTAAAGATAAAACATATTCACAATGATAAAAACTCGAGTCCATCAGGGAACTATGATAATTCTAAATAATATAGTTTCACAAATTGAAGAACTAAAGGAAAAATGTACAATGAAATGACAGTAGGAGACTTTAACAAATCTCTTTTAGCATATGAAAGAAAAAATAGGCAAAAAATTAATAAATCAGTAAGGATATAGGAGATATGAACAACAAAATTAACAAATTTGATTTGACATATATAGAATACTCCACCCAACAATAAAAAAGTGGTCATTCATTCCAAGTACACATGGAACATCTACAAAATTGGCCTTATGCTTTCCATAAATAAATTCTCCAGAAATTTCAAATTATTAAAATAATTCAGAGCATATCTGCTGACCACAGTGAAACACCTGAATGTTTGGAAATGGAGCAAGTCACCTTTTAAAATAATATTTTTAAAAATCCACCCTGAGTCAAAGAATAAATCACAAAAAAATTAGAAAATATTTTGAATTATACTATAATGGAAATAGACATCAACCTTCAGAATGTGGCTAAAATTATGCCTAAAGGAAAATGTGTCATGTTAAGTGCACCTACTAGCCAAAGGAAAAGGCTGAAAATCAACTATTTACACATCCATCTCAAGCAGTTAGTACATAAAACGGTACACTGAATCCAAAAATGTAAGAAACAATAAAAATAACAATGTGAATTAATGAAATAGAAAACAAATGTACAAGAAAGAAAATCAATCAAGTTGCCTCTTTAAAAAGATAATAAGAATAAACACCTAACAAGACCAATCAAGAAAAAAGAATGCAAAAGTTGCCAAAATCAAGAATGGAATGAAAAAGGAAACATCACTATCAATTCTATAGACTTTAAATGATATTAAGAGATCGGCTCAGCAGCTCCAGGTGGCTGGGTGGGACCTGAGGTGACAGGGCTGGTAAGGCCCCAGAGGAATCACTGTCCTGCACAGAGGCAGGTCTGAGGGGCTTGCTGACCCACACCAGAGCCTGAATAGGGACTGTCAACTGGCCCCGCTCTGCTCATGGTCTCCGATGGCAGCAGCTGGGCTGACAGACCTTCCTCGTTCTCCAGGCCTTTGCCCGCCCTGACCTCCACCCAAATCCTAAAGCCACAAGAGAGGGGCACCCGCTCACATCTCTGCAGCCCAGGCCCCTGTGCCCAGGCCTGTGAGGTTCTCCTGGGTGGCGTCCCGTTTCTGACAGCCAGTGCAATGGAGTGTGGGAGGAGTGTTTCAGGCAGAGGGACCACCGGGTGTAAAAGCTGGGAGGTGGGACTGAGCCGGGAAGACCCAGGAAACCTGGGTTCCTTCTTGTGTCTGAAGGAATGGAGAGTATGAGCAAAGTCATGCCTGGAACGGCGGGCTGAAGCGCTGGACTTCATTCTGAGGGTCCTGGAGGGTCGTGAACAGGAGGAGGATGCAGTCTGAGTCAGGGTTTTAAGAGCTTTACAATGTATTCAAATGTCAAGTCACTATGGTGTACACTCGAAACTAAAATAATGTTGTATGTCGACTATACTTCAATTCTAAAAAAAAGAAAAAATAGATAAGTTGTACTTCATCAAATTTTAAAACTTTTGTGCATCGAAGGATACTATCAAGAAAATGAGGGGACTTCCCTCGTGGTCCAGTGGGTAAGACTCTGCACTCCTAATGCAGGGGGCCTGGGTTCGATCCCTGGTCAGGGAACTAGATTCCACAAGCATGCCGCAACTAAAAGTCCACATGCCACAACTAAAGATCCTGTGTGCGGCAACTAAGACCTGGCGCAGCCAAAATAAATAAATAAATAAAAATAAATAAATATTTTTTAAAAAAAAAGAAAATGAGAAGACAACCCACAGAATAAGAGAAAATGCTTGGAAGTCATGTATCTGGTAAAAGGTTAATATCCAGAATATATTAAAAATGCCTACAACTCAACAAGAAAACAAACACCCCAATTCAAAAATGGACAAAGGACTTAGGCATTTCTCCAAGGAAAATGTACAAATAGCCAATAAGCACATGAAAAGATACTCAACACCACTAGTCATTAGGGAAATGCAAATCAAAGCCATGAGATATCACTTCACACCCTAAATAAGATGACTCATAAAAAAGAAACAAAAAATAACAAGTGTTGACAAGGATGTGGAGAAATTGGAACTCCTGTGTATTGCTGGTGGGAATGTAAAATGGTGCAGCCACTGTAGACAACAGTTTAACAGTTCCTCAGAAAGTTAAACATAGAATTACTATATGATCCAGCAATTCCACCTCTAGGTATAAACACAAAAGAATTGATTCCAACAGATCCTGTACACCCATGTTTATAGTAGCGTTATTCACAACAGTCAAAAGATATAAACAATCCAAAAATCCATCAACAGATGAATGAATAAACAAAATGTAGTATATACATGCAAGAGAGTATTATTCAGCCTTAAAAAGGAATGAAATTCTGACACATGTTACAACATAGATAACCTTGAGGACACTATGCTAAGTGAAATAAGTCAGACAAGAGGACAAATATTGGATGATTTCATTTACATGAGAAACCTAGAATAATCAAATTCATATGGACAGAAAGTAAAATAGAGGTTACCGGGGCTGAGGGAAGAGGGGAATGGGAATTTATTATTTAATGGGCACAGAGTATTTGTTCAAGATGCCAAAAATGTTCTGAAATTGAATAGTATACAACATTGGGAAGGTATTTAATGTCACTGAATTATACACCTAAAAATGGTTAAAACTGTCAGTCTTGTGTTAAGTATATGTTACCACAATTTTTAAAAGTAATACAGAAAATTCAATCAACGTAATTCACCAATTAACAGAATGAAGAAGAAACACCATGATCATTTCAATAGATGTAGAAATACCATTTGATAAAATTCAACACCCATTTGTGAATAATTTTATGTCTTCGCTTACTAGGGATAGAGGAAACTTAACTAAATATCTGTAAAAATCTTAACTAAGTATCTTTTTAAAAAAGCTACAGCAAATGGGGCTTCCCTGGTGGCACAGTGGTTAAGAATCTGCCTGCCAGTGCAGGGGACACAGGTTCAAGCCCTGGTCCAGGAATATCCCACATGCCGCAGAGCAGCTAAGCCTGTGCGCCACAGCTGCTGAAGCCCGCATGCCTAGAGCCCGTGCTCCACAACAAGAGACGCCACCACAATGAGAAGCCCGTGCACCGCAATGAAGAGTAGACCCCGCTTGCTGCAACTAGAGAAAGCCCGCACGCAGCAACGAAGACCCAATGCAGCCAAAATAAATAATTTAATTAATTTTTTGAAAAAGAAAGAAATATTAAGCTAAGGTAATTAAGACAATGTAATTTCAGCACAAAGATAAATAGAGTGATAGAACAGAATAGAGAATCTAAAACCTGGTCATATGTATAAGGTCACTTGACTTATGACAAAGGTGACATTACCACAGTGTAGGAAAATGATGGATGGGTCTTTTTAATAAATAGTGTGCTATTGACCAGGGATCCCAAAGCGGAAAATCAATTTTGACCTCACACCAGACACAAAAATCTATTCCTGATGGCTGTCAATCTAAATGTACAACGAAACTATAAGTCTTCTAGGAGAAATGATAGGAGAATGATCTTGTCGGTGGAAACAGATTTAAATGGGACACAAAGCGCAATGTAACAGTGATTCTGGAGTCAAACTGCCTGAACTTGAAATCTGATTCCGATCTTGGGCAAGTAATTTAAACTTTCTGTGCCTCTGTTTCCTCCTTTGTAAAATGAGGATAATAATAAGCAGATTACTTTGAGGACTATGTGATGATACATGTAAAGGGTCCGGAACGGTGCCTGGTGCATAGCAAGCTCTTACCAAGAGTCACTGTTATATCCTTTCTGTGAATATCGCCCAGGCCTCCTCTGAGGGGGAGGGGCTTGTTTTCATTTCTCATAGAAACTTTATGTTCAGTGCTTTGACATATGACTTTTTAAATTTTTTAACTAGGAGATACCCCTATTGGAGGCACCGCTTCACCGTCCACAGCATTTGTTGAATACCTGCTGCATGTGTGGCTGGAGGGAAGGGAGACGGAGGTCAGGAGGATGCTTACAGAGAAAACACCACTGCATTTTCTAGGTACTAACTACACAGAGAGACGTGAGGGTTACAAGGAGCTGGAGGAGGGAGAAATCAAAGGCACAGGTGAGGCAGTGATACTGAATCATGAGAAAAAGTCACGAGCAGCCGCCCTGGAATACAATTTATAAAAGGTAGCAACCCCTCACACTGGCAGGACCTGCTCTAGTTGCTTAAGAAACACCCAGAGCTGGAATTGCCCGGGCAGGGATTACAGGTTCTGGCAGGGAGAGGAAGGGGAGGAAGTCGCCCGGGGGACACGCACCCGCTGCCTTCTCCCCGCTGACGTCAGCCCTCTCCCTGGCACTTTGTCAAGTGATAGCTCTAAGAAGTCCTTTGTGTGCCGGCCTGGAGCTGCTGGACGACCCATGTCCAGCAAAGGCCCGTGTATGCCTCTTCTCCAACCCACTTTCAGTTTCTTATTTAACCAGATTTGGGGGCGAAACCGTCTCTCACCACTATTCAGAACCCACCCCCAAAATAAGATGACTAAATCTAAAAGACATGAAATTCGAAAGACACGTAGGCAGTTTATGGAGCTCACCCACGCAGAGAAACACAAGGGTCCGAGTCCATAGATTTGCTCATTTGTGGCTATATCCTTAGATTCTTTCTTAACTTCTCCCAGGCTTGCATACTAGGTACTCCAACCTCTATCTGATGTAAGTGGGTGAATTGTCAATTTATGCATTATTCAAGCTCTATTTCTTCCTCTTCCTTCTATTGACTTCATTTTTTGCTATTCACCAGTTATTCTAGAATCTTCATCACAGGATAATGGGGGCGGGGGGGGGGAAGAGAGGTTGAAATGCGTATGGTTAAATGTCAGAGAAAAGGTGGAAAATACCTGAAGTCAGGATTTTTATATTTTTTTAACTAGTATTACTATATTTGGTTTTCCTTTATCCAGCCTCCCTCTTAATATTTTTTCAAAGATTCTCCCCTTGCCTACGATAAATCATGAAGTCATTTAAGCTTGGATATTGCTTGGTTCTGGCTGAGAATATGCGACTATGCAACTTCCTGTTTAGACATGCTTTCTGAAGATTTTGTTATTACAAATAACTTTTTCGATTATTGAATTCCAGATGTAATGAAAGAAAAGCACACTTGAATCATTATCTTCCTAGACTGTAAGGTCTAGGAAGTTCTTTCAAAAGGAGCAAAATCATCTTCCCCCCTCAAAACATGTTCTTCCTCTTTTATTTTAAAAATATCTCAGTGGGTGGCACCGCCGTTTTCTCAGTTGTCTAAACTAGACGGCTGGGAGTCGCCCCCAACTCTCCCTTCCCCTCACTTGCACCCCAGCAATCACAAGTCCTACTGAGTTCACCTAGTATTCACTTCTCTGTGGCCCTGCCTCTCTCCTTCCCCAGGGGAACTACCCACATCCCCTCCCCAGCGCTCGCTCCTGTGGCCGCAGTGGTCCTATCCGCAGACCCTCACCTCAGGTCTCCCCCTCCAATCCGTCCTCCACACAGAATGATCCATCTTGATGAGAATATATAGTCAATCAGTGGCTCCCCACAGCCTTCATGGTGAAGGTTAAAGGGCCCTGGTGGAGCAGGAAAGTCTCCAGGATCAGCCTCTTCCCACCATTCGCAGATTGGCACAGATTTCCACTCTGGCAACCTGACTTCCTTGTGGTTGCCCCAACGTTCCCTACTGTTTCTTACCTTGATGCTTTTCTCATCCCAGAAACCCTCCTTAATCCATTCACCACTTTCTGCACCTCAATCCATTCAGGTTACCCCCATCACTCCACTCCCTAGGCTGGCTCATCACCCCCAGTTTATGTGTCCATACCCTCCCCCCTGTTCAGACTGCCTTCCCTCTGCATTGCCAGCCCCTAGCTTGGCACACAGTAGGTGCTCAACAAATATTCCCCGAATCCATTGTGTGAATAGTTGCATAGGAAACATGTATATTTAAATCATTTAGAAGTTAGGTATAGAGAACATAGCAGACGAAAGAGTAAAAAACAAATATGTTTTTGAAACTTTTTCATTGCTTTGGATCCAGAGCACAGAACCAGTCCTTTGTTCTTCCCACAAATCAGTGGCACATAGCCAATGCATTGGATTGCTTCTGCTTCCTGAATAATCAGAGTAAACATCTATTGCATTACATTAAATGCAGGTGCTGAGTGCTTCACGCGGATTGTCTCACTTAATCCACAGAACTACCCTGTTAGGTAAGAACTAGTATTACATTTGAGGAAACTGAGGCTTAGTCAAATTAATGTTAGTTGTTGTTGGAGCTGGGATTTAGAATTTGACATCTGACCCCAAAGTTCAGGCTCTTAACCATTATAATTTCCATGAGAGTTAGGGTCAGAAGGGAGAATACTGGTGAAAAGCATGTAGAGTCGAAATTACTCTTGGAAGTTCCTTTTCATCAGAAATCTGTACCTCTTGGGCAGGAAGTTAGAACCTGTGTTGTAATTCAGAGGCACAACTCATGGTCCAGGCTCTCTAGACACAAGTCCAATGCTGTTTCAATCTTCACCAAAGTCTTCTACATATTTGACTTGTCTCCTTAACAAACATTTCAGTACTTGATACCACAGCTTGATGACTTTTCTCTTGCCCATCTTTATGACCCCTGTTACACTGAATCACATTGGAGAGGGCCATCCCGTCTCCCGAAAGCTCGGCACAGCCAGCTCTTGCACTGGAGTTGAAACTGACCACTGGCTTCAGATGAAGGTGATGACTTACGTGTGGAAGCCATGTTGTACAGGAAGAAAAACTGCTAGAATCACACTCAGCAGGAGGAGATGTTTACACAGAGAGCGTGTAAGAAAGCCCAGTTGCGAAATAGCAGATTCCTCTGTCCCCATCCTGTCTTCCTGTGGGACGCGGGGTGGGCTGGAAGACCTAGTTGTCAGGCTCCCTCCTCACTCAAACGTACGCGTATTTGAGCTCATGTAAATTAAATACACCGAAGGAATGATTCCATTACAGCAAGACGCTCCCATGGCCTTGAGGGTCAGGGCATCTGTTATGGACAATGATATCCATTTTTATTTTGAGATCTCCATCTTGGGGAAATGGGATAACTGACATGCAGTTCTTCCTTTCCTTTGATCTAAATCCCTTAAGCTGCATCTTAAAATGATCCCATCTTAAATTTATTTATTTATTTATTTATGGCTGTGTTGGGTCTTCGTTTCGGTGCAAGGGCTTTCTCCAGTTGCGGCAAGTGGGGGCCACTCCTCATCGCAGTGCGCGGGCCTCTCACCATCGCGGCCTCCCTTGTTGCGGAGCACAGGCTCCAGACGCGCAGGCTCAGTAATTGTGGCTCACGGGCCCAGTTGCTCCGCGGCATGTGGGATCCTCCCAGACCAGGGCTCGAACCCGTGTCCCCTGCATTGCCAGGCAGATTCTCAACCACTGCGCCACCAGGGAAGCCCCTAAGTTGCATCTTAAAATGATCCCTACCTGCCTTATTCTTCTCAGAGGTAGAGCACTGATGCTCCATCCCCAGGCGGTCAAAAGACGTACTTGAAACCCCTAAAATTTCTGTATTTCTTTCCTTTGCAATAATATGATTAAGTCTGATGTGTGCAAGGTCTTTGAACCATAGATTGATAGATTGATGAGAGATAGATAAATAGATGATAGATAGATAGAGAGATAGAGAGATAGATAGATGACAGACAGATAGGTGCAGAACTGAAAATAGGGGCCAATAAGTGTTTTTTAAATTCCTTTGAGAAAGTTTAAAGAAACCCACTGTTTTCTCATGGGAAATTATGATTTAGGCCTTTCTATTGTTTTTTCTGTTTACCCCAAGTACACTAGGGCCAAACTCTAAGTTTAGGTAAAGGAGGTCAAGAACAAAAGGACTGAATTTTTTTTTTTATCGTTTAAATTTTATTTTATTTATTTTTTTATACAGCAGGTTCTTATTAGTTATCCATTTTATACATATTAGTGTATACATGTCAATACCAATCTCCCAGTTCATCCCACCACCACCTCCCGCCCTCCGCCACTTTCCCCCCTTGGTGTCCATATGTTTGTTCTCTACATCTGTGTCTCTATTTCTGCCCTGCAAACCAGTTCATCTGTACCATTTTTCTGGGTTCCACATATATGCGTTAATATACAATATTTGTTTTTCTCTTTCTGACTTACTTCACTCTGTATGACAGTCTCTAGATCCATCCACCTCTCTACAAATGACCCAATTTCATTCCCAAAAGGACTGAATTAACATAGAGGAATCATCAACTCTCACAGAACACAAAGAGCACAACAGAATCTACTGTGTGATTTTTTGTTTTTTGGTGGACATAGTAGCTTAGCAACACATATTTACTTCCTGTTATAAAAAAGATAGGTGCTATAAAATGAAGAGTTCCTGAATGGTGAATCATTTATGCAGCCACAGTTTTCCTTTAGAAATTATGTGCAGAGCCTTAGGAAATAGAAGGTGATCACGAGCCATCCTCGTATAGGAAAACTCTATGTCAGTAACAAGGTGGAGGACTGAAATAAAATTCTGCAACCACTAGTCCAAAGTTTCCAGCAGAAGCATCCCAAAGCAAATCAAGGTCCTCCTCATGCTGGTGTTCAATGCCATGACCACCCACCACAGCTCAGGGAGCCCACCAGGCAGCAGAGAGAGCTGAGCTGGCTCCCAGGGACTCCTTTTTTTTTGTGGAGGGGGGTCCATGGCCAGCCAAAGCTAGCAGGTGAGACCAGGCCTCCCCGCTCCACACACACCTAAGGCTGCACGCTCCATCTTTAGGCTCCTGTGTTTTAAACTCTTGCCTAATTTTTTTAAATTGTGGTAAAATACACATAATATAAAATTTGCCTTCTTGGGACTTCCCTGGTGGCGCAGTGGTTAAGAATCCGCCTGCCAATGCAGGGGACATGGGTTCGAGCCCTGGTCCAGGAAGATCCCACATGCTGCAGAGCAACTAAGCCTGTGCGCCACAACTACTGAGTTTGCACACTCTAGAGCCCGCGAGCCACAACTACTGAGCCCACATGCCACAACTACTGAAGCCCGTGCGCCTAGAGCCCATGCTCCACAACAAGAGAAGCCACTGCAATAAGAAGCCCGCGCATTGCAGTGAAGAGTAGCCCCTCTGCTCAACGCAATTAGAGAAAGCCCGCACGCAGCAACAAAGACCCAATGCAGCCATAAAATAAATAAATAAATAAATAAGCAAATTTATAAAAAAAAAATTTGCCATCTTAACCATTTTTAAGTGCATAGTTCAGTGGCATCAAGTACATTCACACTGTTGTGCAACTGTCTCCACCATCCTACCCCTGAACTTTTTTCATCTTGCACAACTGAAACTCTGTCACCATGAAACACTAACTCCCCAGTTCCTCCCCGCCACCCCTGGCAACCACCATTCTACTTTCAGTCCTTTTGAATTTGACTCCTCTAGCTACCTATAGAATCATAAGTAGAATCATACAGTGTTTCCCCTTTCCTGACTGGCTTATTTCACTCAGCATCATGTCCTCAAGGTTCATCCGTGTTGTAGCGTGTGTCAGAATTTCCTTCCTTTTCATGGCTGAATAATATTCCATGTGTCATATTAATTGTGTGCTACTGTAGAATATTTGTGTGTGTGAGGGAAGTAAGAGGCTGATTATGTAATTGGCCCACTCCTCTCACCCCCTATAGGATGAACTTGCTGCCTGCATATCACTTTGTCCCTATCACTAAAGGGGCCACAGAGTGTCCAGAAGAAAAATCCCTTCTGCGAAATATGAGGCCCAGAGTTTAAACCAGAGATTCTAAACTGGAATCCATGGTTGGGCTCCCAGAAGTCTGGGAATTCCCTGAAGCGGAAATCAAAATTGTGTACCTTTGTCTTTTTCTGGGGAAAGAGTCCTTAGTTTTTATTATCTTTTCAAAAGAGTCTTTGACCCCCAAATGCTAAGCATCACTGGTCTCAGCTACACCCCATTCAGGCTGAGTTGAGAACTGGATGAACTGCTGCCTCATTGCGTGGTTCCAGAGGATGATAGCACTTCAGAAATACCTATGCCAACTCTCCACTGCACCTTGAACCCCAGAGCACCCACTTCTCGCGGGTATGTTCGGAGGATTAGGGAGTTGGCTGTGCTTGGTCTAATTATTCTCCACAGTGTATAAGAAGCTATTTCTGCAATGACACAAGAAAAGTTAATACTCAAAATATTTTCACTAGATTAAATTCAAAATAGTATGGTAACGGGAGGTAGCAAAGACACCCGAAGTGTGGTCCCTGATCTCGAGGAGCATGAAATCCAGTGAGAGGCGGGGATTGGACACCATCCGTGAGCACTGATGAGCTCAACACGACCAGCGAACGACACGGATGTGGGGCATCGACTGGATTTGCTGGAGGCATTTTCTTAGGGTCACAGTCTGCTTAAATCACACTGCCCCATGGAGAAAACTCCTATTCATGCTAAGGTCTAGGGAAAATCAGACTTCCACTACAAACTCGTAGGCTTTCACCTCTTGGACAAGGTAAAACTATGTAACTGACCTCATCTTCCTTCAAAATTTGGCCACCAGGAAGCTCAGACTCATATTTCTGGCTCAACAGCACTGACTCTGTAAGTCCACATGATCTCCACATATTTGTTTTATTATCCAGCCTTCTTCTCCCATTCCCCATACTTGACCTTTGTGTTTTCTGTGGGCTGGATTCTATTTTTGAATTTTATTTCTTCATTGTGTGATTTGCTGCACACTGGCCCAATCCTTTGCAGAATGAGGTGTGTTGTCTGTCAGACAGACAATGAATGGGAGCTGGGATAGAAACAGGAGACGAGATTGATGTCTGCCATGCTGGCTGTTTTCTGCTGCCCTTCAGAAAACTCTCCATCTTTCTCCACCTGCTCTGTATCTACCTGCCAGGCTGCGCATTGGCAGTGGCTGCGTTCTTTTACCAAAGTTCCCAACTCTTATCTGGCCGCCTTCTCCAAGGCTCGTAGCTATAGCTTTCCTGGGGTTTTTTGTTTGTTTGTTTGTTTTGTTTGTTTGGCCATGCTGTGCATCATGTGGGATCTTAGTTCCCCGACCAGGGATCGAACCCACGTACCCTGCAGTGGAAGCACAGAGTCTAAACCACTGGACAACCAGGGAAGTCTCCCAGCTTTCTTGGGGTTTTAATAACTGTTTCCTCCTCCTGCCCCTTCAGCTAGAAGTGGTAACATCACTTCCTTTCTACGCATGCCGGCCCCAGGGTGTGTCCTCAGCCCTCACTGGCTCCTTTCAGCCGTGCCCACACCTCTGTAAGTATTGGCCGTGAAGTCTCAGTTATTCCACTTGAGTGCGAGCTGGATGGTGGCCGGCGAGGCTCTCAGAATGAGTCAGGTTTTTGCCATTTCTCTCCACACACAGTCTGTCCCAGTCACGGTGCTTTACGTGTATTTCTGTGAAAGCACCAGCTCCCTCTTGCCTCTCAGCCTTTATAAGCTCTGTCCCCTCCGCCTGAAACCCCCAGTCCTCGAGCTCACCCTCCTTGATTCCCTTCTACGCACTCCCGGTGATGGTGTGATGCTACCACTCCAACTTGTCCCACCGACCTGTCACTCTTTGTTTCTGAGTCTGTCCCCTCCACTGAACTGTGAGGGCAGGCTTGTGTCTGAGTATTTGTTTTGTTCCCAGCACCTGGTATTTAATTAAAAAAAAAAAATTGTTGAATGGAGAAATGAATACATGAGTGAATAAAAAAACTTCTGGATTTTCCGTCAGCCCAGTGCCACCTCTGGGCTGTGTCCTGGGACATGCCTGCAGGGCTGCCAAGGTGTCCTCCCCTATGGCCGATGGAGCTGCCGGCACCCAGTGCAGGCCCGGTGCTGCCTGGAGAAGGCACAAAGGTGGGATGGGCTGAGTCCACAGAGGGCACCCGAGGGGATGTGCTTGTGGGGACTGAGGGAAGACGAAAGATGAGAAGGGGAGGGGAGGTCACCGTAGGCACCATCGTGAGACTGTTGGGCTTGAACTGACTTTAAGATAACTGGAAGTCACCTAGGCTCCGAAGAGCAAGATGGCGCTACCAAAAGTGACCAAGAGAAGGTGAGCTTGGAGATGGATATGGAATAAATGTAAGAGGAGGGATGCCAAGGACAGGGCATCTGCTGAGGGAATGGGGTGGCAGTTGAGCCATGAGAGAGAAGGAGGAAAAAGACCAGAAGTGGATCCCACAAAACTGACAGCTCCCACTCCTTTTTGTCATCTCCCCAAACTTTCCCCCAGTCCCTGTGTGGCCATGACAACCTTAGCAACTGCCCTGAAGCAGGAGGTGCCAATAGCAGGCAGCTTTTGAGTAGAGTCAGTAAAGTTTAGTGACTGAGAATGTGGCATCTGGTGGCATAAAACCCTCCTCTGAGTCTTAGCTCTGCCCCCACTTGCCACGTGGCCCTGCTCAAATGACCCACTCTCTCCAAGACGCAGTTTTCTCATCTGCAGAGTGGGACGACCGTGGCTCCCACTGCCTGCGGTCTGTTGAGTATTAATTTTTTCCACACGTAGAATGTGCAGCTTACCTGGAACATAATACAAATTTTACTGGTTTATTTTATTCCTTTTATTTTATGGATAATTTCTAAGGTAAAGCATCATAGGGAAATCAGCTAAGATACTAGGTAAACAAAATCATAGAAGTTCTACTAAATCTGTCCATCATATTCCATATAAGAAGGGAAAAATTCTGACAGTAGTTTACAATGCTAAATCATAAACACCACAAAAGTTTCCACATTTCGAATTTCTTATCACCATGGGACCCAGGTTCAGCTCTTTTCACACATTATCTTGACCCATGACAATGACCCCTAAATTCAGTATAATCTCCCCCACTTTGAGGACAGGACGAGGGAACGGAAACTGAGAAGGCTGCTGGCTTGCTGAGGCCACACAACTGGAAAGACAGAAGTTAAGAGGTGGCCTAAAGTCTGTGCCTGTTCTCCAGACCACTGTACCTTCTCAAAGTGACATTTTCAGTGGTCCTGACATTATTTAGATGCAGCTGTTAATCAAAAAACTTGAAACTCAATGGCAATGTCTATTAGAAAACCCCTGTGTGTTTACAAAAGAGAATATACTAGTTAGTGTAAGTGATGAATTTTAAACTGCTGACCCATGACATCCATCACATGTACAGAAATGTATTCGAAATTCTTCATTTGAAGTTGAACATCTGTCGAATTGGCCTCGTTTTCCTGCATAAGCTGGTCCCCTGCAGCATGTGGGGAACGTTTCAGCCCCCACTGATGCTGGCACTAGATGATCAGCCTGTGCGGGTGAAGCTTGCACCCGTGCCCTGGAACATCTCTGAAATTCTTGTCTCCATGTGTAATGTTTGGACCGTCTCTGAGCACCATCACCCAGCCTGTACTACATCCTTGACACGTCTGCAGACACTCTGAGAGAGGTGGAGTTGAGAGAAAGAAGTAAAGCCCAGAAACGATTGGGCCCTAATAGTTCCAGCCCTACACAAGTGCTATTTTGGTATCTGGCCTTGTACCTGACAAATGAATGGGAATTCTGAGTGGAAACATAGATGTCCATTAGTAGGAGAAATCAAGGAGGAAGGGGTGGGCCCCTCTGAACACCCTCTTCATTCTCAGCTACTTGTTCATTTGACCTTGTTCCCTCAGAGGACAGAGAACACGCCAAGGTCTTCCAATGTCTACACCCAACTGCCACTTTCATTTAGCTTGTCCTTAAAATGTCCTACAAGAAAACAAAAGCCAAATTATGATAGCACACACTTTAAAGCCTACACAGTGCACCCATGCGTTGTGATTTCACAGCAAACCAGAGAAATTGGCAGGGCTGGTAGCATTATGCTCATCTTACAGATGAGGAAACTGGGGCACCGAAGTTAAGGCAATTAGCCGAGGTCACAGAATTGGAAAAAGCAAAACTCAAAGCCAAGATCCCATTGGTCTGAGTCCAAGTCCAGTGCTCCTTTAGCTCACCTTATATTTTTTAAAATCTCAGCCGTCAGTGCTAGAAGCAAAAATGCATGCATAACATTTGGAAAAGTAGCTGGACAGGGCGCCACAGTGAGGCGCTGTCCCCCTCAAAGACCCCCAGATCCCAGCCCTATAAATGGGTGTCTTCACCTGCGTCACTGAGCCTATCCCCTACCCGCTGCTGTGACTTTGCTCCTCTCTGCTCTGACAGCCACTCTCCTCCACAGGCCTGCTTGTGTCAGGAGACACCCGAGGCTGCAGCCGGGGTCCCCTCATATTACCCCAAACAACAAGAAGACAGGAACAGAGCAGAATGGCTCATCCTTGACAACACAGCTTGATCCCTTCCCACTCCTGCCCAGCCCTGCCTTGTCCTAAAGGGCCACTGGCCACATCCCGCCTGTCCTGTGAGGCCCACCAAAGCTGAAATGCACAACTCCATATAATATTTGTCATCTACTGGCTCCTCTTCCCCAGTTTACAAAAGAGCAAACCGAGGCTCAGAAATAGGAACACTGGTTGAGCCCAAGGTCACGCAGCCAGTTCATGGCAGAGCTGGGAACCATGGCCCGACAAAGGCTGCCCTTTGCTTATCTGCAGTTATCACCCGCGCACACGCAGGCGCAGCGCAGGTTAGCGGGGACCTCGAGGCGCTGCAAAGGCGGGGTGAACAGGCCTGGGAAAAGGGCCCAGCTTTCCTGGATTCCAGTATGGGACTCCAGCCATGGGATCACGCCACCCTCCCTCGGTAAATCAATCTGGAAGTGGGCAGTGGGTCTCACTAGAACAAGGCTGTCAGGTGTGAGGGTATTTTCCAGATGAATATTAGGGAAAAGAAAAAAAATGGAGTTCAGATTAATGCAGAGATCTATGGCCCAAAATACCAAAAGGGAAAGTACGGTAATTCACAGAGGGCTGAAAAAGAAAACAAAGGAGGGAAAATTGAAACAAAAGTTATCTCTTTGACGATCTGCCATTTCCTTTTTTCCAGTTGCTTTTTTTTTCCCTCTTGGGAAACTGGCATCTGTCTCTCCCCTCACCAAACACATAACATGTAAAGACAAGGACTTGAATAGCTGGTCTAATGAGGCATTAATAGAATGTGACTGCAGAGACCAGGTATCCATGGTCCCCTGAAGGACACCAGGCCCTTTGACCATAGCCGGGCAAACGATGTCCCACCTGCTTGGGAAGCTGTTTATTGACACTTAGAGGTTTAGACAAGGCCATGAGTTTTAAACAGGCCCCTTTCCTGAATTTTATTGTCTGGTTCCATATTGTTTGACCAAAAAAAATTAACTTTCCATAACATGACTTATACTGCACTTTCATTTAGCAAAAGCAAGGTTTAAAAAGAGAGCTGAGAGCTTAGCAGAAAACTAACAAATATGTAAATAATCCAAAAAGAAGGAAAATTCACCTCTAGGCCAGTCACCTTTTTTAAAATTTGAAAGAACTACTAAACTTTCTTGAAGTTGCTAAACCAGGTAAGTACTTAAAAGGAACCCTGTGATAATGAAGTGGTTCCACTCTGTCACCAAATGAACATAGATGATTCTCAGTTTTCCTTTCTTATGGCCGGAGTTAAAAAAGGCACACCTCCCCATGCTTCTTTGGCTGGTTCATCTCACCTGATTTCACTCCACTGGTTGGTGTGGTACACAGGATTTTTAGGAACAGCCCCCAAGATTCCACACGCAAATGTCCTGAACATGGGAATGTGATGGATGATCATATCATGTTATATTATATGGTATTGTTGACCTTAAAAGGGGGAGATAATCCAGGTTGTTCTATTCTAGTCACATGGGCCAATGAAAGCAATGAACTTTCTCCAGCTGGTGGCAAAAGAAGATGGTGGAAGAAGACAGAGGGATTAAAGCATGAGAAGGAATGCACCATTGCTGGTTCCAAGATGAAGAAGACCACCTGCAAAGGAAGGCAGGCAGCCCCTAGGGGCAGAGAGTGGCCTAGGTTGATCAACAGCAAGGAAATGGACCTCAATCCTACAAC
Organism: Balaenoptera musculus; assembly: GCF_009873245.2. Classification (NCBI taxonomy): domain Eukaryota; kingdom Metazoa; phylum Chordata; class Mammalia; order Artiodactyla; family Balaenopteridae; genus Balaenoptera; species Balaenoptera musculus. The sequence continues at coordinate 39,494,231 of NC_045798.1, read as the reverse complement.
CACAAGTAACTGGATCCTGCCAACAACTTGAATTTTCAGCTTGGAAATAGAATCTTCCCCAGAGCCTCCAGACAGGAGCCCAGCCAGCTGACATCTGATTTCAGCAAAGCCCAGTGGAGCCCACCTACACTCATGACTTACAGAACTACGAGATAATAAGTGGGTTTTGTTTTAAGGTACTATGTTTGGGGTAATTTGTTATAGCAGCATTAAAAAACTTATATAGTTGGCAAAGATGACAGCACTCAAACACTGGGAGAGAAACAGAAAAAGAAAAACATCAGGGCAGGACTGTGGAGAAGGAAAGACAAGGAGGAGATTTCAGACTGGGACTCTCTAAATTGCCACTTACTGCCATCTCAAGTCCTGGTCTAGTCAACTCAGATCATCAGAGAAGTAACTAGAGAAGTCTCTTCTGATCCTTAAGAACTTTGTTCTCTTTCCAAAGAGTGAGTTTTTCTGCTCCTGACCAATGGGTACCAGATTGTCATCAGTCAGGCAGTTCTGCTAGGTGACATGAGGACGACTAGAGCTTTGTGAAATATCCACCAGGCACAGCCTCCTGGCAGAGAATGGTGGGTGCCCAGGGCCATGGCGGGAGGTCATCGATCGTCTCAGAGCCTTCAGCCTCCAGAATCCTCCCCCATGCCTCCCTGTCCTCTCAGCCACTAGCTCCCCCCACAAATGCTTCCCTTTTTCTGTTGGCTTTCCTCCTTTTCACAATCTTGGCCAGATTCTACTTATTTTCTTGAAGGCAGTCACAATAGCCAGAAAAGAAATATTATTTGGGAGGAAAGTTATTGTTGAAGGGTTTACTCTCCCTACTCAAATCCCATCTTTTGCGTAATGTTGAATCAATTTAAAATAAAGTTTAAGTAAAGGAAGATGATGGGAGGTTTCCGGGATCTCCTGGAATTTAAAATATCAGATTCACTCTTCTATATTTCACCCAAGGGCTCTTACAAATAAAAGAATGAGCCTTCCATGTCACTAAACTCTTTTGGATACTGATCCAAAAACAGAAGGAAAGTGTTTGTATTTCATGTCTCTCCTTCCACCTTCCATCTCATGGGTCTGGACTCCCAACTCACTATTGTAGACAATGTATTGCTTTCTTTCTCTGGGGGATAAATGTCCAGTGGAGATGGAATTATAGTCCTGGGAAAAGGAGTGGTGTCACACCAACACCCCTCCCCCACTGTCTACCACTCTGGTAATTCCCCAAATGTAGCACCAGGCCTTCACTGACAAGCTTGGAAACTGCTTTTTAATGGTGAATGATTCCCTCAGTTTTCAGAAAACAAATGTATATGTCCAAAGTTTCCAGAATCTCTATTTCCAGAGTACCTCTCTATTTCTCACCCTGTGTATAAAATGGAAGCGATGTTCTATATCTTTCTGTAGAGACTGTTTATTATGACCAGAAATATTTATATAAAGTGCATATACAGTGGGTTATATGTAGCAGACGACCACTGGATGGAAGGTTTTCTTTGATTCATAATGATTGTGATCATTCCCTACTGCCTTCTGAGCAACTGTACCTAGATATCTCAAAGTGTCCTCAAACTTAACACGTCTAAACCTGAACTCATGAGCTATATGCCCAAATCTGCCCCCTGTCTGCTGCATTCTGCTTCTGTCTAATGGTACCACTGCCCACCCAATCACCCAGGCTACCTTACTTCATGTCTTCCTCCTCTCCTCCTCCCCACTTCCACTTCTCCCCCTCCTCCCCCCTCCTCCCCCTTCTCCTCCTCCTCTTTTACTTCCTCCCCCTCCTTCTCCTCACTCCAAAAGGATTGGGCTTTATGTCCTGAGCATTCTATCTCCCAAAGATGGCTTGAATCCATTTCACTCACACTGTACTAGTCCAAGATTTTATTATTTTCTGTCTGGATGACAACAAAAACTATATAACTGTCTATCTGTTTCTACTCCACCACAAACCATCCTCTCCATCGTGCTCTACAACTTAAATCTGATCACGATGCGCTCATCACTAAAGCCCTTCAGTGACTTTGCACCATGAACAAGAGAGTGCCCAGTTCCTGGACACACACAAAATGCCCTCCACAGTCTAGCCCCTTCCTACCCTTCCTGCCTCACCTGCCGCCACCACCCGCCACTCTGGCCTCCACTCCAGCCACTCCAGCCTCCTGGCTGCTACTCAGAGGTGCCGTTTCTTTTCATTCCTCCATGCCTTTGCGGTCACATTGCCTCTGTTCAGAATGCTTGTCCCATACTTTTCCACTTGGGAAACTTCCTCCTCAAGAGCTGATTCGAACATTCCTTCAACTTGAAGGCTTTGGACATCTGGATATCGGATATTGAACCAAAATTAATCTCTCCTTCCCTATATTTACATAGCATTTTCTAACAGCTTTATTAAGATAAAATTCCCATGCCATAAATTTAACCATTTAAAGTGTACCACTCAATGGTTTTCGGTATATTCACAGTTATACAGCTATCATCACAATCTAATTTGAGAACACTTTCATTACCCTTAAAATAAACCTTATACTCATTAGCAGTCACCCCTCCTTCCTCTGCCCAGCCCTAGGCAACCACTACTCTACTTTCTGTCTCTATCGACTTGCCTATTGTGGATAGTTCAATATAAATGGGATCATAGAATATGTGGAATCATACAGTATCTTTTTTGACCGGCTTCTTTTCTTGTTTTTAAGGTCTATTCATGTTACACATACGTCAGTGCTTCATTCTTTTTAATTGCTGGATAATATTCCATTGTATGGATATACCACATTTCATTCATCCATCCATCAGTTGATGGACATTTGGGTTGTTTCCACTTTTTGACTATTATGGATAATGTTGTTGTGAACATTAGTGTACAAGTTTTGTGTGTCCCATAGGAGTGTGCACACAACTCCACTATGACATTGCTCACTATTATAATTATCTTTATATTCCTCTCCATTGAATAATACAATCTTCCAGGGCCTTACCACTCTCAGGAACTGCCAAGCCACAAGCAAATCTGATGAATGAATGAATGAATGAATGAATGAAGCTAATAATAAGCGGACACTTTTTTTTTTTGTAGACATTTTTAGAGCAGTTTTAGGTTCACAGTGGATACTCTTTTGAGCAAGACAGAGCATGCATGGTCATATTTATTTTCAAGTAAGCAAAAGAAGAGTTTTGCCAATAAGCCAGGAAGTCAGTGGCCAAGTAGGGACAGAGTAATCCTAAACTCAACTAATGAAATAAATGACACCAACACCTTCCATGCACATGTAGATACCACTTTATGGCTTCCCTTGTCCTTTCATAAGATCACCTCATTTGATAGTGTGAGGTTGGCAGGAAAGGCTGCTATGAAAACAAAGTGAGGGACTTCCCTGGAGGTCCAGTTGTTAAGACTCCGCACTTCCACTGCAGGGTGCGCGGGTTTGGTCCCTGGTTGGGGAACTAAGATCCCACGTGTCCCGCAGTGCGGCCAAAAAACAAAAACAAGTGAAGTGCCTCGGTAAACCGAGGCCATGTCTGCCTGCAGGGTAGGATGCTGAGCGCTTCCCAAAGCCACCCAGCAGGATCCCAGCTCTTCTCTCCCCACGCCCCCCAACTCTCCCTCAGTCATGCTGGCTCCCGGCTCAGTTTCGAGACCCACGTTATTCTAATCACTTATTTTTAGTCCCCTGAGGGCATGGGACATAATACCTGAAAGAAGCCACTGCAGACCACACCTCCTTCGTACCCACATGGAAAACCAGCAGGATGGCTTGTCCAGAGGTTAAGGCAGAAGGACTGTCCTCAGACACTCAAGGCAGGACCACTCGCTGGATGAGTCATCTCTCTTTGAATTTCCTGTTGGACGATTTAGACGTTATCATAAAAACTCCCAGGGGCTTATCTCCAGAACAGCCTGGAGTTCACCTCCCTGGAGAATATGCCTCATCCTCTTTTGAGCTGATTAGAAATGACAAAGCGCATTCAAAGAAGAGAGCTCAAGCCTGACTGGTTGCTATTTAGAGCACCTGATGGGCCACCCAGACCTCTGGGTGCCTCCCCACCCCCTGAGCCTGTGCACTGAGAATGCATGAAGACACTGCTTCTCCAGACACCTTCAGTCACCCCTGAAGTTCAGGAGGTTCCTGGTGACAGCTCAGGATGCACAGACCCTAAAATAACTGATTAAGAGGTGGGTGCTATTTCTTTTATTTTTTTAATAAATTTATTTTATTACTTTTTTATTTTTGGCTGTGTTGGGTCTTTGTTGCTGCCCTCGGGCTTTCTCTAGTTGCAGAGAGCAGGGGCTACTCTTCATTGCGGTGTGCGGGCTTCTCATTGCAGTGGCTTCTCTTGTTGCGGAGCACGGGCTCTAGGCGCACGGGCTACAGTAGTTGTGGCACGTGGGCTCAGTAGTTGTGGCTCACAGGCTCTAGAGCACAGGCTCAGTAGTTGTGGCGCATGGGCTTAGTTGCTCCGCGGCATGTGGGATCTTCCCGGACCAGGGCTCGAACTCGTGTCCCCTGCACTGGCGGGAGGATTCCTAACCACTGTGCCACCAGGGAAGCCCCGAGGTGGGTGCTATTTCTAAAACAGTACAGCCTGTTCTGTTTGGGATGCGAGGGGATTACATCATGTTATCTAGTCCCATCACAAAGAGATGCTTTTCTGGCCTCCGGAGTACCGGCTCCCAACACCTACTTCACTGAGTGGCTCATGCACACGCTGGGTCCAGGAATCCCAACCAGGTAAAAGGTAAGAGTTTCGCCTCCCATCCCAAGGGAGGGATATTTGAAGACATTCCATCAAGAGAACAAGCATTCAGGTTGACATGCTTGCTGTGTAGGAGGAGGGACTGAAACCCGGGAACTCATAGAACTCCCAAGTGACCTGAAAGAGCTGAGAGCAAGGCTCAGTCCCAGCCAAGGAGAGCAGCGCCCTTTCCCTCAAGCATGTGACAGGTGATGTCAGGAGAGGGGAAAGTGACCAAGCCCGTATGTCGCTGTGCCAGGAGGAAGGGTGCAGTGTCGGACCTCAGCTTCCCACGAAGGGGGAGAATGTATGTGACCCGAGGTCACCCACCACAAGCCGGAAGTGGGGAAGAGCTCAGGCTGCCTGGGTTCGGATCCTAATTCTGCCACTTGCTAACAGGACACCCAAACCATCCCTCCTCTGAAGAAGGAGATCAATGTTAATATCCAGTGTGTAGAATTTTTATAAGGACTAAATGAATATTGACAGTTTAAACCTTTTTAAAAGGCCTGGCACATCAAAAGTGACATGCATTTATAACATAAATTTTAAAAGTTCGACTGTCACCCTGACTCAGGAAGGATTTTCTTCGAACCATCACACGCTGCTGCATTTCCGTGTTGATGAAGCCTGGGTACCAGCAATCAGAAACCTCTTCATGCGTCAACTCTTCTAAGACCTGGGACTAAAGATACTGTGAGCAATGAAGATTTTAAAATAGTTAAAAATCATAATAGTAATATAATTGTACAATTGAACAAAGGCAGAATCTGAACTGGCAATATAGGTAAGACCATTTATTCAGATCCTTTTTAACTATCAAAAGACAAGGAACGCCTGTGATTTGGGGGGGGCTCTTCTAAAAGTAAGCTTGGGAAGGAAGAAAATGTTGGTTTGTTTTAGTTTTTCTCTCAATCCCTAAATACTTCAAACTACAGAACAGATTCAAAAAACGATTGTTATCATCCATTTCTGTCTGAAGCAGGAAGAAACCTTCATGTGACAATGGAAGGCAAGAACATCCTTGGATCCAAATATGTGAAATGCTCTATGACCTGTTTCAATATTTGGGGGGGAGATTTTTATTCATTACAAAAGAAATTTAGCTTTTCTATTCAGGGACACACTATGAGCCGAATTTCAACTCCGGGCTGTGGGGCGCACCTGTGCAAACAGACTCTCCCACTTGGACCTGCCAGAGCCTGGAGATGTGCGTCTGTCACCATCCCCCCGCAGAGTGTAGGAGGGAGGCGGTGCAGGCAGGCCTGGGGGGAGACTCCGCCCACAGGCTGGGGCTGAGGATGGCTTCGCTGGCACTTGGATGTAAGCCTCAAACACGCAGCGGTTCTGACCACAAAAGCTGCTACCAGACACACTATCTTCCTATCCTTTCATTAGTATGTTTTAACTAAATGTCTACCGCCGCAAGGATTCCCACTTCAGCGACGCTATCTGCCACCTGCAATGGGAAACTTTTCTAGGATTTGAATGTTATCCACGCTAGGACATGCCTGTCACTCAGTACCATTTTAAGACATATAATGAGAGAACCAGGAGTATGTGTTTTCTCAAGAGGAGCATCTCAGGGACATAAAACCAAACGCATATCCAGAAGAAATGTCTGTTAGGCTTCTAGAAACAAAAACCAACAAGAATATTTAAAATCATGAAGAAGGGGGAGGAAGAGTGGGAGAAGGGGGAAGAGAAGAAGAAAAATCTTAGATGTAAAGCAGGTGTGACAAGGTTTGCTTTCCTCATCAGTAAGAACAAAGTAAATATTAAGTAGGATTCTTCCTTATTTTATTACACACACATACACACAGACACACACAAAATGGGTGGCAACTCATTCCTTCACTTTGACAAATACCTACAAATACCTATGGCACCTGCCATGTGCCAGGCCTGCTCTAAACACTGAGGATCCATCAGTGAACTCAGATGCAGGGCTCTGCCCTCCTGGCACTTCCTCTCCCGGAGCAGGAAGGCAACAACCAAGTGAAGCATATGGAATATTGGTCGGTGCTCAGTGCTGCGGAGGAGAATAAAACAGGGAGCGGCCGCCTGCCAACCAGGAAGACAGCCTTCTCCAGAAACTGAGCCCTGACGGAAACTCGAGCTTGGACTTTCCAGAGGCCAGAACTGTGAGACAATACATTTCTGTTGTTTAAGCCACCCAGCTGTTGCTATTTTGTTATGACAGCCCAAGCAGACTTGATTTGGGTACCGTGGAGGGGAGGAGGATGCCGTAACAAACACCTACCATGTGGAAGAGGCTTCGGGACTGGGAAATGGGTAGAGGTTGGAGGAGTTTCGAGGCGCATGTGAGAGAAAGCCTACATTTCCATGAAGGGGCCATTGGTAGAAAGATGGACCTTAAAGGCCATGCTGATAAGGGCCCAGAAAGAAAACAGGTGCACTGGAGAGACTGTCTCCATCATCTCAGAGAACAGAGCAAGAATGTTGGCGGAAATGTGGACCCGAAAAGCCACTCTGGTGAGGTCTCAGATGGAAAGCAGGAACATGTTATTGGAACTGGAGAAAAGGCCACCCTTGTGACAAAGCGGCAAAGAACTCGGCTGAATTGTGTTCTAGTGTTTTGTGGGAGGTAGAACTTGTAAGCAAGCGATCGAATTGGATATTTAGCTGAGACGATTTCTAAGCAAAGTTTAGAAGGCTTCGCATTGGTTTCCCCTTACCACTTACAGTAAAATGCAAGAGGAGGGAGAGAAATTGAGGAAAATTTAAGCCAAGAAGAACCAGAACTTGAAGATTTGGAAAATTCTCAGCCTGTTCATATTGCAAAAAATGAGAAGAACATGTTCTGAAGAGAACACTAAGGGTGTGGCCGAAACACTCACTCTTTGTTAAGGAGATTAATATGGGTATGAACCACAAATTTAATCCACTGCCTCAGAAGAAGCCCGGAAGAGACGGGATTATACCAGCAGAAACACTGCCAAGACCAGGGAGAGAGAAACGAAAGATGAAATGAAGGAAGGCTGTTGGATTTCTTGGATCCCTCAGCACTGCACAACAGGACTGCGAATGTTCGCTGCTCTTCAAGAGAAGAGAAGAATGACCCCAGAGGTGACTCAGATCATCGGGGCTGCCTCCATCTTGGTTTCAAAGGGTGGAGCCACCACTGTGGTTTCAACGGGCTGAGCTGCCATGACCCAAAGCCCCTGGGGGCAGGGTCACTTGGCAGAGCCTGGGGTAGGGTGTACCCGCACCTAGCGGAGCTGGGGACGCTTGCCTAGAGCATGTGGGTGGCCGGAAGGCAGAGCATTGAACCAAAGAGGAAAATTTGTGAGCCTTAAGAGCTAATGGAATTCTCCTTGCTCGTTTTTGGATTTGCTTGGGACCCAAGGAAGCCAGTGGGACGCAAGCAGAGTGAGTGAGGGGGAAAGTGGTGGGTGAGGTCAGAGAGGAAACAGGAGTCAGACCACGTGGGGGCTTGGAGAGCTCAGGCTTCATGGTTTTTTTTTTTTTGGGCCACACTGCACGATCTTTTTTTTTTTTTTTTAAGATTTATTATTATTTTATTTTATTTTTATTTTTGGCTGCATCGGGTCTTAGTTGAGGCACGCGGGATCTTCGTTGAGGCATGCAGGATCTTTCGTTGTGGCGTGCAGGCTCTTTGTTGTGGCACACGGGCTTCTCTCTAGTTGTGGAATGGGCTCCAGGGCCCATGGGCTCTGTAGTTTGCAGCACACAGCCTCTCTAGTTGAGGCACGCGGGCTCAGTAGTTGTGGTGCGAGGGCTTATTTGCCCTGCGGCATGTGGGATCTTAGTTCCCCGACCAGGGATCGAACCCATGCCCCTCTGCAGTGGAAGCGTGGAGTCTTAACCACTGGACCGCCAGGGAATTCCCTCATGCTTCATTCATGAATCTGTAGTGAGTTATAATCCACACGTGGTGCTGGGGATATAATAAAAATATCCTCAAGTTAAAATAATAAAATATAAATATAAAATCCTCAACATTAACAATCACAAAATAAATGTGAATAAGTTCTACCAATAAAAAGATGAGCTTATTTAAAGAAAAAGTATAGGACCCCTTGAGGGTATATAAAGCGTCACCCAAGCTGGGGGGTGAAGGGGGGGTTGGAAATGTCTCCTTGAGGATGAGACATCCCAGTTGAGATGTGAGAGAAAGAGGATTTAACCAGGAGGACAGGGGTGAGGATGCAGTTGAGGAGAGAGGATTTCAAGCAGAGGCGAGGCCTACGTGAAGGCTCTAAGGTATGTTGGAGACCAGTGGTTCCAGGAGGTGAAAGGTGAGCTGATACTCCTGATCCAAGGGCAAGTGCACAAACAGAGCTGGAACAGAGGCAGGGCTGGATCTTCCAAGGCCTTGTGAAGTACGCTTAGATTTTGAACTTTAGAGCAAGGGGATGTCAGGATGATTTTAAGTTAGAGGAACATCATTTTTCCATGTGCATTTTTAATGGAAAATGGATCATAGGAACCAGTGGAGACCTACTGGGAAGCCCTCACAAAACGTCCAGATGAGAGATACCGGCAGGTGGGTCTGGGGCAGTGGTTATTATATATCACCTGAAGCAGTCTACAAAGGCTCTCGTGTAATTCCTAAGCCCAAGCACAAAGCAATGAAATGGATCATCAATGAAAAGGAAGGAGCAGGGCGGAAGCCACAGGCCCCAGACAAGGAACTCACAGCTATGCTCCCCGTTGTTGGGGACAGAGTAGGGTAAGGTCACCTCCACTAGTGAAAAGAAGAGAGGAAGAAAAAGAAAAAGTTTGATGCATACTACTGCCTGTGCTGAAGCTTTGAGCAAGTTACAGCCCCAGGAGGACAAAAGGATGTGGACATAGAACAAGATTCCCCACCACCACGAACTGAGCCAGGCTGCCTGCCAGTTCTGTGACCAGCTCTGTAATAGCCCCCAATCACTGCAGGACCAAAGTTCTGAAGAACCATGATAAGCCTGGATCTGGGCAGGGGGCCGCAGAGAACAGGTGGAGGAAATCTGAAAACCACTAGAGAGGGAAGGGTAAGACAAAGGGGGAAAAGCTAATTCAATGAAAGAAAGCCAACAAAATCAACAATCTGAATAAAACCAATGCCAAATTAAATGCATCTTCTAGAATACTATATAAATATATTATATATATAGGAATAAATTTCATTTTAAAAGTATAAGAAATTAGGAGACAAAAGTAGTAAGAAATGAAACATGAACAAATGGATATAAATAATTTTAAATCTTGGAAGTAAAAAAGATTGTCATTAGTATAATAACAAATAAACGGGACAGACTCTAGTCTAAAAAAACCAAAGTGCTCGCTTTGGTAGCACATATACTAAAAAATTGGAATGATACAGAGAAGATTAGTATGGCCCCTGTGCAAGAATGACATGCAAATTCGTGAAGCATTCCATATTTTTGGACATGGGAGCAACCTAAGTGTCCATCGACAGAAGAATGGATAAAGAAGATGTGGCACATATATACAATGGAATATTACTCAGCCATAAAAAGAAACGAAATTGAGTTATTTGTAGTGAGGTGGATGGACCTAGAGTCTGTCATACAGAGTGAAGTAAGTCAGAAAGAGAAAAACAAACACCGTATGCTAACACATATATATGGAATCTAAAAAAAAAAAAAAAGTGGTTATGAAGAACCTAAGGGCAGGACAGGAATAAAGACACAGACGTAGAGAATGGACTTGAGGACACGGGAAGGGGGAAGGGTAAGCTGGAATGAAGTGAAAGAGTGGCATGGACATATATATGCTACCAAATGTAAAACAGATAGGTAGTGGGAAGCAGCCGCATAGCACAGGGAGATCAGCTCGGTGCTTTGTGACCACCTAGAGGGGTGGGATGGGGAGGGTGGGAGGGAGACGCAAGAGGGAGGAGATATGGGGATATATGTATATGTATAGCTGATTCACTTTGTTATACAGCAGAAACTAACACACCATTGTAAAGCAATTATACGCCAATAAAGATGTTAAATAAATAAATAAACAAATAAATAAACAAAACCAGAGAGAATATTGTATAATCAGCAAACTTGCTAAGAGACTAGAACTTAATTATTCCAGTCACTAAAAAGAAATGAAAATTATGTAACATGAGAGAAGTGCTAATTTTCACTCCAATGGCAATCATATTGCAATACATAAATGTATCAAAGTAACATATTGTACACCTTAAATGTACACAATGTTATATGTCAATTATATTTCTTTTTTTAATTTTAATTTTATTTATTTATTTATTTACTTATTTATTTATTTTTTGCGGGATCTTAGTTCCCCGACCAGGGGTCGAACCTGGGCCCCGGCAGTGAAAGTGCCAAGTCCTAACCACTGGACCTCCAGGACATTCCCCAATTATATTTCAATAGAAAAAAAAAAGGTGTGGGAAATTGCCTTATTGTTCTAGGTTATTCACTCTTCCCTATATTTCTTGCCTTTTGATGCGTGACTTTGTGGTTGTTTGGGGGTTTTGTTTGGGGGGGGATCTTTTTGCTGTTTTTAAAATATATAGTGTTAGTTGTTTTACATTAGTAATAATAATGAAAGTGAACCTTTATTAAGTGTTTACTATATGGAGGAAGTGTTCATTTGACTAATTTTCTTACAGGGTTTGTAGGGAGAATTAAATGCAGACATTTTTACATCACAAAAGCAGGAAACTGTTGAAAGTATTTAATATCCTACATGTGGTTTACATAGTTTGGTCCGTCAAACTGTGCTGTTGTTTTCCTTTGTGTGATAACAGACAAAATGTGGATGCCACATTTTAAGACTGACATGGGTAAACGAGAGTACTTCCTGAGGAAGTGATGGGATGGCAAGAGTATGGGAAACAAGGCCTGTAAGGACCAGTGAAAGGAAGTGAAGGTGTTTATACTAGAAGGAGAAGGCTTCAAGGAAACACAAGAACTGCTTTCAAACCCAACAAGACAGTGTGTGGAAAAGGGATTACATTTATTCTGAGTAGTTTGAAAGGACAAACTGTAACCAATAAATGAAACACATATGATAGTAGATTTTGGACCAAAATAAAAGGAAAATGCACCAACAATTCAAGCTGTCTAACACGGAAGAACCTGCTGCATGTGAACCAGTGGGCTTCTATTCCTGGATGCCCACGAAGATCAGAGCTTTGGAGAAGCAATTCGTAAATTAAGTTAAAAATTATACCAGATGACATGAAAAGACTCTTCTAAATCTAAGCTATTATATGACATCTCCAATATTATAATCCCTTTGTTTCACTACACCTGCTACTGCATATTGAAATATATGCTTTATATATAAATCTCCGAAATGCACCTATGGTGAGGTCAGTCTGCATAAAAGTGATGTTTATGAACTTCAAATAGACACTACACTGAGTGAGAATGAGAGGCTATTGTTGAATTAACGATTCATCATTTGGGAAAGAATGGACCTTTTCAAAGAAATATAGAACAATATTTAAAGTCTACAAAATGAACGTGTATTAGACCATATATCTACTTCTTGTGCATCCTTATTATATGTTTAAAATCACCATATCCACTTTTGACCAAGCCTCAGTTCTGTCCTCTACTGAGGATTTAAGAAATCTCATAAAGTAGAGGCAAGAAGAGCCCCCGCCCTCAGTCTCAGGAGCCAGCAGGACTCTGAACCCTCCAGGGGACAAGAACAGTCCTGCTTCTGGCCCAAAGCACAGGGTCTCCCCCCACACCCATGCTCTCCAGGGAGGTAGACGTGACCTATTCATAGTAAGGAAGAAAAATTCAGAGGACTTAAGTGTGCCAAGAAGGGTCTTTTTTTTCTTTCTGAGTCAGCAGCAGTTTGAATGCTCTAGCTTAGTGCACTAGAATGGCCTTCAGGATGGGGTGGAGGAGGGAAAGGGGGAAAGAGAAGGTGCAGCACGAGGAGGTCCCTGGTGGGGTCACGTTGATTAGGGTGGTTGTCATCCAGATATGCATGTGAGATAAAATTGCATAGAACTAAACACACACACACACACCCATATGCAAATACCGGTGAAAGCTGAATGAAACCTGTAGCCTGGTTACCAGTTTTGTACCAATGTCAGGTTCCTGATTTTGATAATTTCCTAAAGTTATAAGAGATGATACCAGTGGGGGAAGCTGGGGGAAGGTTAAAGAGGACTCTGTACTATTTATGCTACTTCTTGTGAGTCTAAAATCATTTCAAAATAAAAAGTACAAAACAAAAGAAAGGAGAAGGAAGAAGAAGAGGATGGTCCTTCAGTCACTTGCCTCAAAGCTGTGAATGAAGAGGGAAATAGGAAAAAGAGGGAGAGAAGGCAAACCCCCATAAGAGCTGGATTGCCTGTTTCCTGGATCCCCTAGTTGCATGAAGTCCCTACGAGGCTTCCTTCTCTAGCCTCACCTCCCTCAAGTCCATCTTCCTCTACGCCACTGGATATACTTTTAAAAAATCTGACCGGGTCTCTCTCAAGCTTACCCATCATTAACAGAGCCCTCTGCCCCGCTGCTCCCCCCACCCCATGGACTTGGCCGTCTGGGGATGCCTGCGCAAGCCTTGCCTTTTAACACTTCTCACTTGGCTCAGCTGATGCCACTGCCTGTTACACCCTTTCCCTCCCCCTTCAGCAACTCTGCCTCCTCTTTCAAGTCATCAACTAAGTAACCCAGATTCTGAGGCATCTCTCCTCCCCATCCCAGGGCTGAGCTAAGTCCCCCTCCCCGGTGCTCTGCTTGCTTGGGTCCAGGGGATATTCAGTTCTGTCTGTCTGGGCACCATCGACTCAGAACAGGAGCCCAAACAGTCAGAATGGAGGCTGGACACAACAGCAGGTTTGGCTAAACCCAACAGTCTGAGGCACTTTCAGCGGAACTCCCCTTCTTCACCCCTCAATCCAGCACATTGTCTTGAAATGACAAGTTCATGTCTCCCCCCACCCCAGACTGAGAGCTCCTCAAAGCAGGGATGGTCTTTCTTCTCTGGACCCTTGGAGCCTAGCAGAGCGCCCACCGCAGGGTTGGTTCTCAACAAATCTATGTTCTGATTACCTGACCTAGAAGACAGACTTCCTGGCCACATGTTGCTTAGAAGCAACCACTTCACGTCCAAATCCATAAGGCAGGATGAGTAGCCTTTTCCTGAGATTGTAAAGAGGCAACCAGAGAAGTCACTGCTTCCCAAGTCAGTGGGGAGAGCATTGGATGCAGCACCCAGGTTGAGCCAGAGGGAGGCCGTGGAGGCTGAATTGCCAGAGCCAATGGCGTGGCTCCTGCCAGGGCAGTGACCAGCCACACAGCCAAGGGACGGGCTCCTCAGAGATCTGGGAGCCTGACCACGGTGGAATTTTCCTGAACACAGAAAGAGGGGTATCTCCCATAAACAGAGAAATTCATCAAATTTAGAAACGTGCTGATGCAATAAAGCATCACAGCAGCAGAAAAGCAGTAGCAATTAAGGTTGAAAGCTGCACGCATTTCAAAAGCGACCTGTCCCTGCAGCTGGCCTAAGTGTAAATATGGGGCAGTGACAGTAGGAGACCCAGATCAGCAAGGACACGCAGGTAAGCCAAGGAGAACCAGGACTACCAGGGCTGGCCCGTCTCTCACGCTCCGGGGTGAGGTAGATACCACAGCTAATTCTTCTGTAGTCTCTTCAAAGTTCCCCAGTTTTATTTGGGTACTTTTTTATAAATGTTTATCTTATATTGGAGTATAGTTGATTAACAATGTTGTGTTAGTTTCAGGTGTACAGCAAAGTGATTCCGTTATACGTATAAATGTACCTATTTTTCTTCGAGTTCTTTTCCCATGTAGATTACTACAGAATATTGAGCAGAGTTTATTTGGGTACTTTTCAATTTAGATTTCCAAACTTCTGAGTAACAGACACTCAGCTAAGGACAGTTAAAAGAGAAATAATTTAAAGTAGAGTGGAATTAGTCATCATCTCAACCTGATGTTAATGCCCTTACTGTGACTGCCCATAACTGAATCTTCCAGGCCTCCAATCTCATAGACACTGGTTATCCACTGGGGCTCTGACTTAGGGAATTCTAGAGATCAGGCCTCCTCTGACTTTGCAGAGCCTCTGTGATTTGGCCGTGGTTTGCACTTAGGGAAGCCCTCAAGTATATACGACTCAGTAAGGCAGTTGCAGAGGAAGAAGAGGACGGTTCAGCCCAGTGATGCTTTTGAAAGGACCTGGGACTCATATACCTCAAATATAAAGTCCTTCGGGCCACCAGGGCAAATCAGGCAGGTCAAGGCTTCTCCCCTTCAAACACATCACTCAGACTGCCCCTTCTCCTTGAAGGCTGCCCTGGGCATCCACTGAGACCTCACCATTTCATTTGTCCAATTTTATTCTGGAGAGGAGGGCTCTCAACCAGCAGATACTGGTCTCCTCTCTCCTCCCCCTCCATTCCCCAGCCCTTTAGGATGTCAACTAGGAACAGCTGCATCCACCCATTGTGGGAAATGGAAAGCAGTGGGAACAGGGAAGGATGTTCACGTTAACCGAGGACCCATTTTGTGCGAGACACTTGTCACAGACCATCTCACACAGAACAAGGAATAAAGGGCTTCACTAGCAAGAGAGAAAGATAACTCCCAAAAGACCCTTTTCAGTTCCAGTTTGATCATTTCTCTTTGTCATGTCCATTATTCTCTAAATTTAGGATGGCCCCATGTAGAAGTAACTCTGCCACGATCGTTGCCTTTAGCTTGGAATCAGAGGAAGTTGGGTTTTTGCACCTTGCCTGGAGCTTCTGAAGGCTAATCTCGCCTCAAGTCAAAGGGGAATGCCCTGAGGTTTCTAATCGTGGGAGCTGAGGAGTGCCTTAGGACAGGTCTGCTTTTCAAATATATTTACATTCCAGGGTAATGAATGGGCAGTACCTGGAAATTAGTCAGGGAAAATGTTATTTTTGGTAAATGCCAACCTCCTGAAAAGCAGCCCTCCCTTTTCCTATTACTCCCACAATAGCTAAAGGAGAAAAGGGATGGACAGTAGGGAGAGGTCAAGGAGAAGCATCCGGGGTTATTTTCCAGCTGGGCTTTATGCAGGGAGTGGAGTAATAGTAAGTAAGAACAAGAGTGCTTAAATGAGAGAAGTCAGTGAAAAAGCAAAGTTTTTACAAGCAGGTGCCATCTTGGGGCAGTTTGTGATTCTAGAGCTAAAAAAAAAATTTTTTTAATCACCTTTATGTTTAAAATATAAAGACTGGAAGACCACCGTGTGAAAGTTCAATCGCCAGACCATGCCTTACACCAAGGGGGTGGAGATTTGCTGAAGAGCCTTCCAAGGCCAGCCCCACACAGGGAGAGAGGAACTGCCCCCTGGAGAAGGGGCTTGAGGGGCACCTGAGGTTTATTGCCCCCAGAGAGTCCAGAGGGCCTCTGTGTGGGTCTCGTCAGAGACTCACTGACTCAGAGAACATCAGATCTTAAAAATTCCAGTTCCTTCATTTTACAAACGAAGACACTGAGGTCTGAAAAAGTGATGTGCTATCCAAAGGTTCAGAACAAACCGGCAGCCAGCACCTGTATGTAGGAGCATTTTCCCAAATTTAAAGCATCATTGTGAGCTAACCCTTATTCCTGGCCCTGAGCGGAGGGGCTGTCTCCTACAAGAGGCCTCGCAGTGGCCCGTCCCACCCGTCACAAAGGGCTCCCAAGCAACCAGAAAGAGCTGCTGAGAGCAACGCTCAGACTTCACTTTTTTTTTTTTTTAAGCCAAATGAAAAAAGAAAAGTAACCCAGAGTCTTCATGACTAACAATTTCTAACGCAACCGTGCAAAGTATTTGCAGAGCGCCCTTAGCAGAGCCGTTTGGAAAGTTTTGTATTGTTTTCCTAGAGGCCCACGTGCTGCCTGAGCTGGCTGTGAGCGTGAAAGATTTCGCCCTGACACTCTCCGCTTCCTGCTCATCCTCCTGTTAGCAGGATGTGAAGCGGGTGAGGAGGAGGAGAGAGACTTCCTGCGGCCACACAGCTAAGCCTGGGCTGACCCGAGCTGGAGGAGGCTCTGTCCAGCAGAGCCAGGGAGAAGGGAATCTTGTTTCCTCTTAAGTCACCCAAGAGGTGGCACAGAGGGATGTGTAGGAAGTCAGTTAATTGTTGCTCAAGTCACAGTCTGTTGCTTAAATAGGAGGGTCACAACTCTGATTATCTTAGAGCTGAGAGAGAAGGGAGAATTGAAGGAAAAGTTTCCTCAGTCACTTGGAGAAGCAGTGGCATTGGCTGAAGAGCTGCCCGTGGCTCAAGAAGGTCACATGATGCTCTCAGCCCCAGAGCCAGGACCCAGGCACCCTGAGTGCACTGGCCTCCATAACCAAAGGCCAGTGGGCACCCCGCTCAGCTTTATGCCAAAATCAAGCAGGAAAATAAGTCTGGTTTTGAAAGCTGCTTCTCTATATTTCAGACAGGACCTTTTCACATGCTTGGGAGGGGGCCCAGGGAAGGAAGACATTTGGGAACCATTGTTAGCTGGAGAAAAAAACACTCACACCGTAAACATGTATAAACGCCTGGGTAACTTAGCTGCCCAAGATCCTGTGGAGAACTTTTACTCATTACTCTTGTTATTGTTACTATTGGAGACATTGCCTCCTACACATCCTTTCTTGCTCCTGGCGGGAGACATGTCTTGATCAAAAGCAAAGAGTATCCACGCTCCCCTTCCAGTTTCGAAGGATGGGGCTGGGTGGGGGTGAGGGGAAAAGTCCACTGTCAGAGCAGTTTTCCACCATTAGTAAGAAATGGGGATTTTCATAGGCATCAGACAAGCAAAAACATTTAGTCCAAACAGTGACTTCTGAAAAGATTACAAGCCCCATGATTCAGAAAGCTATGAAGAGCAATTTAGGAAAATCTTTCAGAAAGGGGACACTGACAGCAAGCTTTCTATCAGACGTGCAGAGACACGATACCATCACAGCCAGGGATGGAATGGTCTCCACTAGGAATTTACACTAAAGAAGGCTTAATATAAATAAGGCAATCTGAAATGGGGCTGCGTTTTTTTCCCCATTAAATCAGGGAAAAATAAGTCCAAACTTATTTTTCCATCAATGAACATCTGAGATCGAATGTGGGAGTCCCATCCCTCAAGATCCAGGTCCAAATGCCACTTCCTCCTGGAGGCCCTCCTGGATTTCCCAACCAAAAAAAATCATCCTTTCTTTGTGATCCCACAACACCTTTCTCTTACCTCTACTCATTTCCTCTGCTTTGTGTGAGAGTTATTTGAACACATAACTTCTCCTTCCCTAAACTGTAAGTGCTTTAGAGCAGCGGTCCCCAACCATTTTGGCACCAGGGACCGGTTTCATGGAAGACAATTTTTCCACGGACCGGGGAATGGGGGAGATGGTTCAGGCCGTAATGAGAGCTATGGGGAGCAATGGGGAGCAGCAGATGAAGCTTCACTCCCTCGTCCACCGCTCACCTCCTGCTGTGTTGCCCGGTTCCTAACAGGCCAAGGACTGGTACTGGTCCATGGCGCAGGGGTTGGGGACCCCTGCTTTAGAGAATGGAGGCCGTCTTAAGGACTTTCGAGTCACATGAAATTAAATCCCAACTCAGCTTGGTATGAGCTCTGAAACCTTAAGCAAAGTCTTTAACCCATCTAAGTCAGTCTCATCATCTGTAAAGGGACATCATACTGAAGCCAAAACAGTGAACAAGGGGCAAAGGCTCTACCCACATGGAGGCTTCATTCTAGAGGAATTATTATGAGGAGGTAAGATAAGACATAGAGAATGCTTTGCCTGGAACATAATAAGCACTAAATAAATGTTCACTTAATGGCCTATTAAATCAAAAAATCAGTGAATGAATGAAAGATTAAGAACCATGGACAAGTCTTTCAAGGTGAAAGCACAGCCTTCATTCTCTAAGTGCTTTGAAAATATCCACTTCTGGGAGTCTATCCTAAGGAAATAACCTTTTTGGGGGGGACTTACTATTCACTTCCTAAAGACTGGAAATTGAAAAATATAAAGATTGTGCTCTGAGATTTGAATGTAAGAAGCACATCCAAAGCAAGGAAAGGAATATTGGTAACGCAGTCCTCAACTTTAGAGAGAAATTAACTCCTTCACCCCTGAGTCCACGGTCTTGGTGAGAAATAACACACAGTATTTCTGATCTAGTTTTTTTCTGAGTTGAGCGCTGGAACCAAGACATTAGAAAATGCTCTTACATCTCACATGCAAGAGAGAAGAAGTTGGGGCATTGTGATATTTGCCATGGCCTTCTGCCTCTCCCCTCCCTCTTTCACTGGGGGACCCCTGTTTCCATCATCAGGACCATCTATCCTCAAGGGTTCCCTCTTTCATTGAAGAAGTGGCGAGGGTTTGGCGAGCTGCCTTCCTTTGCTCCGACCCACCTCCTTTCCTGGTGCCAACTCCCACCTGGAGGAGACTTAAAGGAATTGTTTGTGTAGGGAGTGGCTCGGCCTCCCTCTCAGTCTGCGGCCACCCCCTCCTCCTCTCGGCTTCACCACCTAATTCCCAGCATCTGGCTTTGTTGCCGCAACAAATGGGAACTCTTTCTTCATGTGGCCCAGAGGTGTCTGTAGGCAGCCAGCCCTAGGACACCGCTGGCCACAGCTGGCTAAATGTGGCTTTAGAAATTTGTTTGTGCCCCAGTGTGACTAATACTTACCTACCGGCTGGCTGGCAGGAGACCTCTCTCCTACTCATCTGGCGCTTGGAACACAATCCATTGGCTTCCCAGCCCTTGGCAAACTCATTCACAAGAGAGGCAGGGGGACGGAGTTTGGGTGGGACTGGAAGATATGGCCCCCAGAGGCCCTCTCAGCTGATTGGGAGCTTATGGGTGGTCTGAGTAAAAAGCAGGGAATCCATACGAAGGCCTTTAACATTCTCCTGTAGTTGAACAAGTCTTTGCTTGCAAAATAACGTCATGTTTAATTACAGAAAGCTAGGTTCAAAGCAGTCAAGAACTTAGAGCGATAGGCAGCACAACACAAGCTCTGGGTTGAAAGAATTGGTAAATAAACAAATGAGTGAGTGAGTGCATGAGTGAACAGACTGATAAGGAAACATGGAGGAACAGGGGAGGCAAACAGCCTTGTATTCTAAGAATTTACCCAGCAGGTACCCTCCGTACATGTCCGATGACTAATGAACAGATTAAATAAATGACGGTACATCCCTGTTATGGAATACACCACCATGTGACTGTTAAAAAAGTGAAACATATATATACATATGGATATGAAAGTATCTACCATCTACTTTGTGTGAAGAAGACAAAAGCTGGGAACAGAACAGCATGAATAGCACGCTACTATCTGTGTGCATATTTTTTTAAATATATGTCTGTAAATGCATAGACTATCTCTAGAAGGACACAGCATAAATAGTCACAGTGGTTGTGTGTGGAAGGAGAAAAAGATGCCTGGGACCAAAGGTAGATGGAGACTTCTCACCGTGGCCCCTTTCTCATCTTTTGAATTTTACATATATTATCTATTCCAACAAATTAGTACATTTTTATCAATAAAAAATAAAATTAAAAGCATAAGGTAGATTTATAGCTATAGAAATAAACGTATCAATCATATATTAAACATGAGAAAAGTCACACAAAATATATGCAGTATGAAACCATTCATGTTTTTAAAAACACCCTGCGTGTGTGTGTATACACACGTGTATACGTTAAGACACTTTAAAAAGTCGTGGGAAGGGAATGGAAAGGGGCTTTCACTTTTTATTCTGTATATTTGTATATTATTTAAAGGTTTTATAACTCATGATTGTTTAGTAATTTAAAATATACATTTAAAAATGAAACAGCTCTACACATACCGATAGTTATCAATCATCTCTAAGATAGAGTGCTAGTTAAAAAAGGGACAAAATCGTATGTATATTTTGCAACCATTTGTGGGAAATGTGCACATGAACGCACAGAGATTCTCTGAAAAGCTTTATGTGGAATTGGCACAGTGGTTCCCCCCGATGGGGGGGAAAATGAGTGGCTAAGGCAGCAATCAATGGGGAAATTTCCTTCCGTGGCGTACAATTTGAATATTTTGTAATCTTGTGCCATATGTACATAGTTTCTAGCCAATTTTTTAAATTATTTTAATTTTTAAAATATAGCTCTTCCTTCTTAGACTAGATTATGTCAACAATAAGATTAAAAGCCTAAAGGAACTTGGAGAATCAAGTGGTTTATTTCCCTCCACGCACGTGCACACGATTCCCATTCTAGAACCTTGCGTTTGCTCAGGAGCGAGTGCTCCTTGGCACCTGTGAAAACACCCCCTCAGAAGACTGAAACACAACTCCTCTCCTGTGCTCTCAGCACCCACCATGCTTTTGACATCCAGCCTAGACCCCTCACCCTGCATAAAACTATATGGAGTCAAGACTCAAATCAAACTACCGCAATATGTGCTCTAAGCAAATTATTCTAACGATTCAAGAATTATTCTATTTATTCAAGCGACTACTATGTGCAGAGACTGGCAGTTCACACTCCCATTCGTCTCTGAAACGTGCCAGCATCACCGACCAAAAACCAAATGAATACAGTTGGATAGAATGTTGATTTTTAATTCTACCTTCTTCAAAGCATGGATAGTGGGTAGAACATACCTTCTGTCAAAATTCACCTCCTCTGGACAAAGTCACAATTTCATTTCTAGTCACAGTTTGTCTAGATGTTTAATGAGTAGCTCCTAAAATAATTGCTTGAAAATTGGTCGAAGTTGTCCGGACTCCCAGAAGAAGGTCCCTTCTGTTCCCACTGCGCCTACCCTGACCCAGGCCAGGGCCCGTGGGGGTGGGGGTGGGGGTGGCAGGGAAGGGGGTGTGGTCAGCTGCCACTCAGCCTCTTCACTGGTCCCCTCCCAGCTCCTCCCTCCTCGCCCCACTGGGCGCCACTGACTAACAGGGTGATTCATGGTTCTCCGCGAACACCTCACTCTCTACCCGCGTCAGCACTACCTCTGGAGGGTCTGCCCCTTTCTTGCACAGTCTGAAGCCTGCCATCAAAGCCAGCCTAAGCCTCAGCACTTCCCTCTTTCTCCAGCCACCGTCCTGGACAGCCCTCGTCTTCCTCACTAGAGTCCTTCTCTTATACTGACTACAATTCACTGTGCACCTCCTGGGACACCGGATGCTCCTCTTACTGGAAGTTCCGTGACTCGCATTTGCTGGTAATAATTACAGTCAGCAGGACCTAGGGCTTGGGAGGCGGAAGAGAAGTGGCCTGAAAGGACAGGAGTCGGGTTTCTGTGGTCCAGCCTGGCAGAGAGGAGGGAACCAGGTCAGATGCACCAGGGCCTTTTCGCCACCTTCCTGCCCCTGGGGGAGCAATCTGGCCGGGATAGGGTGGGAGAGGGCGGGCAGCCTAGCTCTTTGGGACACCTCAGGCCTGGTCGGGAGAGGGGTCTAAGGGCAGAAACTTTAGTGCTCCGCCCACATCCCACCCAGCCCTCCCTCCCCACCCCCACTTCAAGAAGCTTTCAATCCTACAGCTTTGCCCTCAGGCTCTCCTCTGGAGGACCGCCCTCAGGTTACTGGAACCACTTTACCCAAAGGGCAGGGAGCAAGAGGGCCTGGGAACTCTCCCCCCAGGGCAGCCCTGCCCACTGAAGGACAGGTACTGGGATAATTCTGAGGCATAACTCACTTTCCAGGATTCCTCCACAGAGTTGGGCTGAAGCCACTCCCTGGGGGACACCTCCTGACCCGAACCCTGGCCTGGGGACCTTGGCTTCCCTGCCTTGCTTCTCCTGCTCCCTTGCCTGTCTCCCCAGGGAGCAAGCCCTGATAAATCACAGGTGCGGGAGGCCTTCCTCTGGGGACCTGGAACATGGTTTTGTTTGGTTTTGTAATTTCCTAAAATACCCAAGTTCTTTTGTGTTCTGGGAGTATTGGCAACACCAGGAGAGTAAGATGACAGAATGGTGCTTTGATTTCTCCTGTACTTAAATCTCATTGACTAAACTGGATTGTGAGCAACCAAGGTCAAGGGCCAAGTATTAGACTTTATTCATAATTATTACCTCCACTTACTGGACCCTCCCTATGCAAGCACTGTGCCAGGAGGTCTAAGCCCATTCTCTCTCGCTCTCTCTTTCTTAATTCTTCAACACAACCCTCCATAATAGTATCCCCATTTCATAGATTAGGAAACTGAGACTCTGAGAAGTGAGGTACTTGGCCCAAAGTGACAGAGCAGGGACCAGGCCTGCCTACTTCTGCCACGTGCATGTTTAGCCCTGATTCTAGACTCTGCGTTCCCCCCCCCACCATGCCCATGCCAGGACCTCAAGATCAGACTTACTCAAAATTCTTTACTGATTGCTCTGAATGGGAGAACCCTCAAAATAACCAGAAAGAAGCCTCAAAATAAGCAGAATGCAAAGTGAAATAACCAGTTTTACTAAAATCTAAAGTAATATTGTTGGGGGTTGGGAGGGATTTTAAAAACAGTCTTAAGATCACAGATTTCCATCATCCCCCCCCCCCACTCCCCTGAAAAGTCCTGGGTAAAAAATAGGTCTGAGGTCCCCATGGTTGTTCTGATTTCAACTTTATAACTTGATAACTTCCACTTTTTCCCTAGTTATATGTGAGTTTTAACTTCTTTTTTCCCTCTGACCTCCCAAATAGGCCAGGTGAGAATTTTTATAGAAATGTTCTTTGTACACATATAAAAAGTAAGGGGGAAAAAGTGAACAATGAGCTTTTCTGGTTGTCAGGAAATGGTATCTACTTTATGAAACCAAACTCAAAACATATTGTGGGTCATAGGAAAGAGTGCCACACAGATGCATGTGAAATTCTTCTCAAAAGAGATTAAAAATTAGTCCCTTTGAGATTAATCTCCAAAATATACAAACTGCTCATACAACTCAACAACAACAAAAAAACAAACAACCCAAAACAAACAATCGAAAAATGGACAGAAGACCTTAATAGACTTTTCTCCAAAGAAGACATACAGATGGCCAGTAGGCACATGAAAAGATGCTCAACATCACTAATTATTAGAGAAATGCAAATCAAAACTACAGTGAGGTATCACCTCACACCAGTCAGAATGGCCATCATTAAAAAGTCTACAAATAACAAATGCTGGAGAGGGTGTGGAGAAAAGGGAACCCTCTTGCACTGTTGATGGGAATGTAAGTTGGTGCAGCCACTATGGAAAACAATATGGAGGTTCCTCAGAAAACTAAAAATAGAATTACCATATGCTCCAGCAATCCCACTCCTAGGAATACAACCGAACAAAACTATAATTCAAAAAGATACATGCACCCCTATGTTCATAGCAGTGCTATTCACAATAGCCAAAACATGGAAACAACCTAAATGTCCATGGCAGATGAATGGATAAAGAAGATGTGATACATATATACAATGGAATACTACTCAGCCATAACAAAGAACAAAGTAATGCCGTTTGCAGCAACAGGGCTGCAACTAGAGATTATCATACTAAGTGAAGTAAGTCAGAACAAGAAAGACAAATACCATGTGATATCACTTATATGTGGAATCTAATATATGGCACAAATGAACCTATCTACAAAACAAAACAGACTCATAGACATGGAGAACAGACCTGTGGTTGCCAAGGGGGAGCGGGAGAGGGAGAGGGATGGAATGGGAGATTGAGGTTGGTAGATGCAAACTCTTACAGTTAGAATGGATAAACAAGATCCTACTGTATAGCACAGGGAACTATATTCAATATCCTGTGATAAACCATAAGGGAAAAGAATATAAAAAAAGAATGTCTATATGTGTATAACTGAGTCACAGAGACTGCCACAACATGGTAAATCAACTATACTTCAATTTAAAAAAATTGAAAAAAAATTAGTCCTTTTGTTTGCTTCATTAATTGGAAAGTAGTTCCACGTGCTAGCTTACTAGGTGGTTATTAACATATTTTAACAGCAACACAGCACCATTATGGAAAATACTGAATACTGTTTATCTAAAAGAAAAATGAAAAGAAAGCTCCATTGTATTTATTAAGCTTGCTGCCCCTCTTATATATCTTTGTTTTTGGCTTAAATTGTGAGCATATGGAATAAGACCGGCAGCCTTCTCTTCCCTGGGCAGCGGGGTCGGTGGAGGGGTCGGGGCAGGGAGACGTGTCTAGGAAGCAGCAGTGAGAACGAAGGGAAACCACAGAGGTGGTACCAGGCCCAGTGGCCAAGCCAGAGGCAGGAAGGGAAAAATGGGGGATCACAGAGGCAGCCGACCAAGGAGGTATTGGGAGTAGTGGGGAGATTGATGACATATGGGAGTCTGAGGAAGTAAATATATTAAGGACCATGGGAACCTGTTTCTCATCATCAGAAAAGGAATTTATGAATATTGAAAAGGAGAAGGCTAAAAACGAAATGGAAGTGTTAGATTAGAATTAGATGTATCAGTGTACACTCATTTTATATGTGTACAGGAATATTGATGTATATGTGTGTATATGTCTGTGTATGAACCAGATCTTGGGCTTCTAAATTCCATTCTTCTCTAAAAAGAACAGTCCCTTAGAGAAGTAGCTGATTCTTAGCCTGAGGCAATGAGTCTGGAACATGTGGTGCCACAAAGTAAGGAAAAGCTAAAAGAATGATGGGGACATTACGGTGCCAGTTTGAAGAGGTTCCCACTGGTCAAACATGCAGCACTTTGAGCATCAAAAATAAATAATGATAATAACAGATAGCCCTACAACAGAATACTACTCAGCAATAAAAAAGGATGAAATCTTGCCATTTGCGACAACATGGATGGATCTTGAGGGCATTATGCTAAATGAAATAAGTCAGACAGAGTAAGACAAATGCCGCATGATTTCACTTACATGTGGACTCCAAAAAACAAAACAACAAACAAATAAAACAAAACCCAGACTCATAGATACAGAGAACGGACTGGTGGTCACCAGAGGGGAGGAGTATTGGGGTGGAGGGGTGGAGAAATGGGTAAAAGGGATCAAGAGGTACAAACTTCCAGTTATAAAATAAATAAGTCATGGGGATGTAATGTACAACATGCAGAATATACTTGATAATATTGCATTAACCTTATATGGTGACAGATGGTAACCAGACTTATTGTGGTGATCATTTTGCAATGCATACAAACGTCGAATCACTATGTTGTACACATGAAACTAACATAATATTGTATGTCAATTACACTTCAATAAAAAAACCAGCCCATTAAATCATAGGAATTTATGCATTCATTCATATATATGTGGATATTCTATATCACATATATTATATATGTGAATATTTTATATATATGTATATATATACATAAATATATAACAAGCAAATAAATGGAGAAGGGAAAGTTCTGCTTACAATGCAATGTCAGTAGAAGGCAGAAGGAATGATAAAATAGAAACCATTATTTGACAACTATCATTGAGGTGGTTGATTCAGAAAGCAGTCATCAGTGGAGACTCAGGCTGGTGGGAACAGGATATTGATGTGGTCTCCTCACAAAATCCTTATCATTTATGAAGGGAAAATGGAAACTTTATGGTGAGAAACATCTCCCACGGTGACATAGCTGACAACTGCTCAGTGCATGGCATCATTTCTACAGGATTCCTGCCAAGAATATACGGCCTGAGTCTGGACAGGACAAGGTATCAGACAGACCCAGGGGTGGCCCACCCTACAGAACAAGAGGCCAGTTCTCATTCCACTCAAGGTCCTGAAAGAGAGGGAAAGACTGAAGAGCCATTCCAGATCAAAAGACACTGGAGACACTTGAACACTAAATGCAACACAGGACCCTGAATTGTTTGCAGGACAAGAAAGAAAGAAGTGACATCATTGGGACAGTTGGCAAAATGAGAATGGAGTCTGTGGACGAAATGATAACACATGACAGTGACTTGGATGGCTGTATGCTGGTTGTGTAGGGGTGTCCGTGCTTTGGGGAAATACACACTGGAATAATGAGGGGTGATGGAGTAGCATGACTGCAAGTTATTCTTAAGTGGCTCAGAAAAAGACTACGTATTAATTATTTATCTACGTATATTATGTGTAATTAAACTAAATATATGGAGAGACAGAAGGCAAGAGAAAGGGCTTGCACATATAAAATATTAATAACTGGGGAATCTGGGTGAAAACGATACAAAGTCTCTTTGTACTGTTCTTACAACTTCTGTAAGTTTAAAATTATTTTAAAATAAATTATTTTTAAAATATAGGATCTAGGCAGGACTTGAGGTGACCAAGAGAGGAATTGGAATGAAGAAAAAAAAAAAACAATGAAATGGGAGGTGAAGAGAAGAAAGCAATAAAGCCATATATGACCTTCTCCCCCTTGTCCCTTTTAAAATAAATGACTTGTCCACAAATAATAAATGCTGGAGAGGGTGTGGAGAAAAGGAACCTTCCTATACTGTTGGTGGGAATGTAAATTAGTGTAGCCACTATGGAGAACAGTATGGAGGTTCCTGAAAAAACTGAAAATAGAGTTGCCATATGATCCAGCAATTCCATTCCTGGGCGTATATTCAGGGAAAACTATAATTCAAAATGATATGTGCACCCCTAGTGTTCACAGCAGCACTATTTACAATAGCCAAGACATGGAAGCAAGCTAAGTGTCCATCGACAGATGAATGGATAAAGAAGATGTGGTACATATATACAATGGAATACAATTCAGCCATAACAAAATATGAAATTTTGCCATTTACAGCAACATGGATGGACCTAGAGATTATCATACTAAGTGAAGTAAGTCAGATATAGAAAGACAACTATTATATGATATCACTTACATGTGGAATCTAAAACATAATACAAATGAAAGAAGTGACACCATATTTACACAACAGAAACAGACTCACATATGTAAAAAACAAACTTATGTTACCAAAGGGGAAAGGGAGGCGGGGTGGGAAGAGAGATAAGTTGGGAGTATGGGATTAACAGATGCACACTACCACATATAAAATAGAGAAACAGCAAGGATTTACTGGATAGCACAGGGAACTATAGTCACTATCTTGTAATAAACTACTATGGAAAAGAATTTTTTAAAAAAGAATATAGATATATATTCCGAATCACTTTACCGTACACCTGAAACTAACACAATATTATAAATCAACAGTACTTCAATTTTTAAAAAATTTCCTAAAAGCCAAATGGAAAAGGAAAAAATAAAATAAAATAAATGGTTTAGAAAATATCTGAAATATAATTCCAACGGGCTCCCTTGCATGCCAAACCCAATTCTATGTATTAATATTGTGAAGTACAACAAGCAGGAGCTTTGTTGTCAGACGGACCTGGATGCAGGTGCTGCTGCAGCACTTACAGCTCTGCTCCTGGGCACATTATCTACCTTCTGAGCCTCAGTCTTCTCATGTGTATAATGGGGATGATCACATCTCTCTCACAGGTTGTTATGCAGATTGGGGGGAATCAGACCACATGGGGTCAGTTGTTGAAGCAAAGTTCTCACTGAGGACTCACTATTATTTTGGATTTACACCGTGCATCATTGAGGTTTGGATTCCTGAAAGCTTAACTTTCATCCGAGTTTGTCGCTTAACAGTTTGTGTTTAAAGGACAGTTTACTTTATTAGGCAATCCAAAAAACTGTTGCAATTAGGGATCAGGATTGTTATATGCAGAAGATGGGATAAAAGGAACTTGAGGCACATTTATGATTCTGACACCCGGTGAGACGCCCACTGTTTAAACAAATTCTAACTTGCTGAATGTTATTTATTTACCCTGTGCTTGGCAGGATGTGTGCAGCAAAATTACCTCCATCCCCTTCTGAAACAAGTACCCGTCAGTCACACTCCTGCTACTACGCCCTGAAATGTATGACATCTCAAATAAAACGTCTGTTTCTGACATTTGCTGGCCTTGTGATAGGGTTTCCGTATTGACCAATATTGACTCATCAGTTTTCTTTTACTGTGAGCCCCTCAAACTCCATCTTTGTAACCCACAGAGGTAGCCAGCGGTGGGTCCAGAATGTCTATACAGTAGAGCATGAGGTTAAGAGGAGAAAATTCAGGAATGTGTCTTGAAGAAGTGTTTTTTATAGCAAGCATATCTTTGAGGCAAGTTTAATAAAAATAGCAATGTTCCTTTAGAATTATATGCAGAATTCAAAAATAACATTGTCCAGATCCAAAGATATGATGAGGATGACTATTTTCATTGCTGGGTAACTTTAGCAGGGACTGATGGAGACAATGACGGTGGCAAATCCACCTTTGGTGGCTCAGCCACTGGCACATAGTCGACTCTCATGCCAGCGGAGCCCTGTCTCGCCAGCTGAACTGTGGAGACTTTTAGATTCAGCTCCCAACCAATGACCAGGCAGAGTCAGTCACTCTGCCTTCACTGTGCTATTAGGTGCTTCTCTGTCTATCCTGAGACTCTTACACTCACAAGCAGGAGAGAAAGCCAGCGCACGTGAAAAATAAAGGCAAATACAGCCCAAAGAAAGTATATAACTCATCACGGCTGTGTAGCCCCAGTGGTGAGGGACTGTAGGAGTGGCTGCAGGGATGGGCCGGCTGGGATTAATGGGGAAGAAGTCTGGGGAGGGGGCAAGGTCAGCAGACCCGGCGCTCATTGCTTGCTGCTAATTGAAAACAACAAGAAAGGTAAATGTTATTTCAGATCCTCTTGCCAAGGTAGATGATTAAAGCGGTCATGGGGAACCCGCTCCATATTTTTAAATCGATGACACCTCCCCAAAGAGTCTAAATGATGGAGCCACCCCCAGATTCCCAGGTTCAGCCCTTCATTCTTTCCAGGGACTGCTAATAGCCTTGACTTGCCTGTCTCTCTGATGATCTTTCCTGCAAGAATGGAAGCACGAAAGGCAGCCTTTTGGAGGTTTTGGCAAGTGGACCCAAAGGCAGGGCCATCTCAGAAGGCCACCCTGCATCTGCGGCTCTGGATGCCTTTGAATCCATGGCCAGACTTCTTGAAAGAACAAAAAAGTCTGAAGCTCAGAACATTCTCTCCTATCCGCAGAAGCCATCCTGTAGATCTGAAACATGTAACTAACTGATCATTAATCACCAGGAACAGGTTTTGTGGGCAGTACAAACACCCACCTGCCATTAACTTGGATGGCAGATGTCGGTAGGTGAGAACGCTGGGCTCTGAGTACCAGGAATGCGTTTCTCCAGGACTGGTGGACGGTGAGGTGAAAAGAGAGATTTAGGCGATGCAAGCTCTTTCTCTCTTTTCTTTCTTCCTTGGATTTTTCTCTATCTCGGGTAAAGTTCGGTTTTTAGAAGATCAAGCCAGGTTGTAAACACAGTCTTTAAAACCTTTGCACTGCTTTACTGCAGAATTTATGATTTGTTTACATTTGAGGCGAGGACCGGGCGAGAGGGGTAATCCTGAGGCCTTTGGGAGACTACTCAAAAGAAAAAAGGGAATGCAGGACACACGAATAAAAATACTTCCTTGTTCCATCCATGATTTGTAGGTGCAGAATTCTCCCAGAGAGAAAGGTCATGCCCTAAGGAAATTGACCCAACCAGCCCTTTGTAACCATTAGAATAAGCCCCTGAGATCTTAACAGAAACTTCCAGAAAGCCACAGATTTCAGGATTTGGAAAGCGCACGTGAGAAAAGATGAGACAGGTGCCTCCGGTGTTGTCTTCTGGGAACTAAAGGGCCATCGCCAGCTTGGCCTGGGATCTTCCCTAAGTGGAAACTCGGTGCAGTCGAGTCCAGGGCCACAGAGCAGACACCTGGAACAAGAACCTTCCAAACAGAAACCCAGGCGTGAACTAGCCTTTTGGTGAGGATTTTGCAGAAATCAGAAGCCAAAGAGAGTGACTTAGCAGGAATCAAAAAATCCAAGATGTTTTTCAACATAAATCAAAGATTTAAATTCCTCCCTCAGAGTTACACAAGGATTTGCCATCTCAGTAACAGAAGGTTTAATATAAGTGAACGGACAAAGGAGAGGAATGAAAAGACCTGGGTTCTAGTGAGAGCTTGTACCTACTACCTACTCATACCTACTGGTTATGTGACCTCCAGCAAATGACATACTCAGCCCCAAGCCTCACCAGCAATATGGGAACACTAGCACCTGCCACTCAAAGGTACAATGAGGATAAGAGGGCATGTGAAAGTACGGGAAAATGTTAATCCTATAAAATGCAAAATATAATAATGGTGATAATGGCTATGATAAATACTTTTGAAATAAACTATCAGCCCCTACTCTAGAACGAACGGGTTTTAGAAAAAGAGAAATGTTCCTCTTTTCTTAACAGGCCACCCAGGAGGACAGCTGCAGCTTCTGCAGGTCAGCCTCACCTGTATGAGTTCCCAGCTCAAGGTGAGTCTGAGACTTCTTTCTTCAGAGGGAGTGTTGAGGTCACGGCTGGGAGGGGGCATTGCCGTGAATCACTGGTGTCGGTCAGGAAAACTGGGTTCCATTCCTGGGTCATCACTAACTATCTCTGAAATTTCAGGGAAGTTATTTGATCGCTTTGGACCTCCAGTGTTTAGGTCCGAGATAAACCATAGGTTTCCTAGGTCTTTTCCAGTTCTAAATTCCTATGACTCTCTATCAGGTAAAAATAGTAAATAGTTGACTTCAGGATATTTTTTTTTTCAGTATAAGTCCCGTGTTAAGTAACAAAAGGGATTAAGCTGAGATGGACTGTAAATCGACATCAAGCAAGAATTAACTTGGATTTTGTGGAAAAGATGTTTTTAGTTACTGTACAACTCATATCTACACTAGGCTTGTCAGCCATTCTTACTGTTTGAAAGACAAGATTAAAAATCTTTAATCATTGATTTAAGGAATTTGAGTAATACTGTTTGGCTTTTTCACAGGCATCGTCAATGTTTAAGAGAGAATGTGTCAATATTTGGGTTAAACAAAAGAAAGATGCAAGAACATATGCACCCTGTTGGTTACTGAGATAGCCCCCATTTCAGAAATGAGCTAGATTTTGTGGCCAGCATAAAGCTGCCCTGGTGTCAAGCTGGAAGAAATAGAGCAGGAAACAATTTGAATTCATGCAGATTCCATATTCTTTAAGGCTTCTTTGAACCCAAAATATGTTACCTAAAGTACATTGGATTAGGTCACATAAGTATGGAGGGAGCCGGTTATTCAGAGGTTTAGATTGTACCATGTAATTCCACAACATAAAGAAGATAATGTGAGTGAGAGACTGTCAACCATAAAGCTATGTAATAACAGAGCACTCTCGGGACTTCCCTGGTGGCACAGTGGTTAAGAATCCGCCTGCCAATGCAGGGGACTTGGGTTCAAGCCCTGGTCCGGGAAGATCCCACATGTCACGAAACAGCTAAGCCCATGCGCCACAACTACTGACCCTGTACTCTAGAGCCCACAGGCCGCAACTACTGAGCCCACATGCCACAACTACTGAAGCCCATGCGCCTAGAGCCCATGCTCCGCAACAAGAGAAGCCACCGCTACGAGAAGCCCGTGCACTGCAACGAAGAGTAGCCCTCTCTTGCAGCAACTAGAGAAAGCCCGCGCACAGCAACAAAGACCCAACGCAGCCAAAAATAAATAAATACGAAATGGTCATTTAAAAAAAAAAAAAAATAACAGAGCACTCTCTTTGATCTGGATCTACAGCACGCCAAACCACTGGGAGATGAAATTTCCAAGCAAACCTGAGAAGACATAAATGACTTCTGGAACATTTTCAGTCTATCAGGTTCGGGATGCATTTTGCCGTTGCCTAAATTTCTGGAAACCTGCATCATTCGTTCATGAGTGCATTCATTCACTCGTGCCTAATAAGCCACGTGCCAGGCTATGTAAGGTGCCTGCTGGGTGAAGGGCCTGGCTAGTGCATCCCATCAACTTCCTCTCAATACTCCTGTGAGTGAGAATGGGTGGTTGTGGACTCTGTTTTAGGACAGCAGTGTGGTAAGTGACCTCTCCTGCTCTCGGCTCCAGTTCTCTGACCTGAATGGGGAAAATCAGTAAGACGAGGGCATGGGAATTCCCTGGCAGTACAGTGGTTAAGACCCAGTGCTTTCATTGTCGTGGACCCAGGTTCGATCCCTGGTCAAGGAAGGAAGATCCCGCAAGCCACGAAGCGTGGCCAAAAAAATAAAGCAGCTTTGGGACTTCCCTGGAGGTCCAGTGGTTAAGATTCCACGCTTCCACTGCAGGGCACACAGGTTCGATCCCTGTTCGGGGAACTAAGATCCCTCATGCTGCATGACGCAGCCAAAAATAAAAGATGAGGGCAAGCAAGTTGTTGAGTCCCCCAAGAGTAAGAGGACTCAGTAGGGCAGGCAGGAAAGAATGCTAACAATGGAAAACTCACTTTCTTGCCCCAAAAGACATCCCCATGTATTTCTTTTAAAAAAGCAAGTTACTGGGCTTCCCTGGTGGCGCAGTGGTTGAGAGTCTGCCTGCCGATGCAGGGGACACGGGTTCGAGCCCTGGTCTGGGAAGATCCCACATGCCGCGGAGCAACTAGGCCCGTGAGCCACAACTACTGAGCCTGCGCATCTGGAGCCGTGCTCTGCAATAAGAGAGGCCGCGATAGAGAGAGGCCCGCGCACTGCGATGAAGAGTGGTCCCCGCTCTCTGCAGCTAGAGAAGGCCCTCGCCCAGAAACGAAGACCCAACATAGCCAAAAATAAATAAATAAATTTATTTTAAAAAAAAAAGCAAGTTATTCAGAACGGACTGAGGGGTTTTGTCTGCCTGGGACAGTACTAGAAAAGTGCCTGACACTTAGGAGATGTTCAAAATTTGTTGAATGTGGATGAAATGGACTTAACACTTAAAACACCGCTATTAAAAAGGTAAAATTTCACCTTAGTTTGAGCTCAGACATGCATCAATAAACAATTATTAGTTAATGAAAATAATGGCTTTGGATATTCTGAAATTTTAACCATTTGGAAGTCATGATTATAAATTACAACTCTGAGCCTCAGGGAATTTGAACCTTCTTCTCTATCACATCCTCCATATTTCTAAGAATCAACTTCCACATAGGCAGGATCTGGCCAAAGCCGCAAAGCGGCAGAATCTCAGTGGTTTTGACTAAACATGTTGTTGAATATGGAAACATAGCTTTTAATGAACATATTTTAATGAACTTCAAAGAAATAACCCTTTCAAAGTAAATTCAATTAAGATTTCTCCAAAGGCCAAAAGAGAAATAAAAACTAGCTTAGTCAAGTAATCAGCCAGTAAGTGGCAGCTCCTATCCCACAGAGCTTAGACTGTATTTTTTTCAAGACCCATACAGCAAGCAAAATATCCAGAAGGACCCAGAGTCTTTGCCAAAATCACAGCACACAGCAGCATGTACAGTCCATATTCCAAGGATCAGCTCTGACTTGATGGCATACATTTCAGCAAATACATTTTCACTTGCACAGAACGTCTGCTCAGAAGCCGCACACATTTTCTGGAGCCCTTCAGTAAGACTCTGCATGCACTAAAGGACCTGGCATTTGTGCTGAGTTTAGGGAAAGAAGATACATTTATCAGGATTTCTGACAACACATTGAAACCCTTGTGTGTTAACCCAGGACAGTGTCTTGGTAATTTATGTTATATTTCCTGCATATTTCAGTGATCAACCTGCAAATTTCTATTCCAAGCTCCAAGTCCTCTCTTTTTAAAAAATTTTTTTTAATTTAACATCTTTATTGGAGTATAATTGCTTTACATTGTTGTGTTAGTTTCTGCTGTATAACAAACTGAATGAGCTATATGTATACGTATATCCCCATATCCCCACTCTCTTGCATCTCCCTCCCACTATCCCAATCCCACCCCTCTAGGTGGTCACAAAGCACTGAGCTGATCTCCCCCTGCTATGAGCTGCTTCCCACTAGCTATCTATTTTACATTTGGTAGTGTATATATATCAATGCTACTCTCTCACTTTGTCCCAGCTTACCCTTCCCCCTCCCTGGGTCCTCAAGTCCATTCTCTACATCTGCGTCTTTATTCCTGTCCTGCCCCTAGGTTCATCAGAACCATTTTTTTTTAGACTCCATATATATGTGTTAGCATACGGTATTTGTTTTTCTCTTTCTGACTTACTTCACTCTGTATGACAGACTCTAGGTCCATCCACCTCACTATGAATAACTCAATTTCATTTCTTTTTATGGCTGAGTAATATTCCATTGTATATATGTGCCACATCTTCTTTATCCATTCATCTGTCAATGGACATTTAGGTTCCTTCCCTGTCCTGGTTATTGTAAATAGTGCTGCAGTGAACACTGTGGTACATGACTCTTTTTGAATTATGGTTTTCTAAGGGTATATGCCCAGTAGTGGGATTGCTGGGTCATATGGTAGTTCTATTTTTAGTTTTTTAAGGAACCTCCATACTGTTCTCCATAGTAGCTATATCAATTTACATTCCCACCAACAGTGTATGAGGGTTCCCTTTTCTCCACATTTATTGTTTGTAGATTTTTTGATGATGGCCATTCTGACTGGTGTGAAGTGATACCTCATTGTAGTTTTGATTTGCATTTCTCTAATGATTAGTGATGTTGAGCGTCCTTTCATATGTTTGTTGGCAATCTGTATATCTTCTTGGGAGAAATGTCTATTTAGGTCTGCTCATTTTTGGATTGGGTTGTTTATTTTTTTTGATATTGAGCTGCATGAGCTGCTTGTATATTTTGGAGATTAATCCTTTGTCAGTTGCTTCATTTGCAAATATTTTCTCCCATTCTGATGGTTGTCTTTTCATCTTGTTTATGCTTTCTTTTGCTATGCAAAAACTTTTAAGTTTCATTAGGTCCCATTTGTTTACTTTTGTTTTTATTTCCATTTCCCTAGGAGGTGAGTCCAAAAGGATCTTGCTGTGATTTATGTCAAAGAGTGTTCTTCATATGTTTTCCTCTAACAATTTTATAGTGTCTGGCCTTACATTTAGGTCTTTAATCCATTTTGAGTTTATTTTTGTGTATGGTGTTAGGGACTGTTCTAATTTCATTCTTTTACATGTAGCTGTCCAGTTTTCCCAGCACCACTTATTGAAGAGGCTGTCTTTTCTCCATTGTATATTCTTCCCTCCTTTATCAAAGATAAGGTGACCATATGTGCGTGGGTTTATCTCTGGGCTTTCTATCCTGTTCCATTGATCTATATTTCTATTTTTGTGCCAATACCATACTGTCTTGATTACTGTAGCCTTGTAGTATAGTCTGAAGTCAGGGAGCCTGATTCCTCCAGCTCTGTTTTTCTTTCTCAAGATTGCTTTGGCTATTTGGGGTCTTTTGTGTTTCCATACAAATTGTGCAATTTTTTGTTCTAGTTCTGAGAAAAATGCCATTTATAGTTTGCTAGGGATTGCAATGTATCTGTAGATTGCTTTGCGTAGCATAGTCATTTTCACAATGTTGATTCTTCCAATCCAAGAACATGGTATATCTCTCCATCTGTTTGTATCATCTTTAATTTCTTTCATCAGTGTCTTATAGTTTTTTGCATACAGGTCTTTTGTCTCCTTAGGTAGGTTTATTCCTAGGTATTTTATTCTTTTTGTTGCATTGGTAAATGGGAGTGTTTTCTTAATTTCTCTTTCAGATTTTTCGTCGTTAGTGTATAGGAATGCAAGAGATTTCTGTGCATTAATTTTGTATCCTGCTACTTTACCAAATTCAATGATTAGCTCTAGTTTTCTGGTAGTATCTTTAGGATTCTCTATGTATAGTATCATGTCATCTGCAAACAGTAACTGTTTTACTTCTTCTTTTCTGATTTGGATTCCTTTTATTTCTTTTTCTTCTCTGATTGCTGTGGCTAAAACTTCCAAAACTATGTTGAATAATAGTGGTGAGAGTGGACATCCTTGTCTTGTTCCTGATCTTAGAGGAAATGTTTTCAGTTTTTCACCATTGAGAATGATTTTGGCTGTGGGTTTGTCGTATATGGCCTTTATTATGTTGAGGTAGGTTCCCTCTATGCCCACTTTCTGGATAGTTTTTTTCATAAATGGGTGTTGAATTTTGTCAAAAGCTTTTTCTGCATCTATTGAGATAATCATATGGTTTTTCTCCTTCAATTTGTTAATATGGTGTATCACATTGATTGATTTGCGTATATTGAAGAATCCTTGCATTCCTGGGATAAACCCCACTTAATTATGGTGTATGATCCTTTTAATGTGCTGTTGGATTCTGTTTGCTAGTATTTTGTTGAGGATTTTTGCATCTATGCTCATCAGTGATATTGGCCTGTAGTTTTCTGTTTCGTGACATCTTCGTCTGGTTTTGGCATCAGAGTGATGGTGGCCTCGTAGAATGAGTTTGGGAGTGTTCCTCCCTCTCCTATATTTTGGAAGAGTTTGAGAAGGATAGGTGTTAACTCTTCTCTAAATGTTTGATAGAATTCGCCTGTGAAGCCATCTGGTCCTGGGCTTTTGTTTGTTGGAAGATGTTTAATCACAGTTTTAATTTCATTACTTGTGATTGATCTGTTTATATTTTCTATTTCTTCCTGGTTCAGTCTCAGAAGGTTGTGCTTTTCTAAGAATGTGTCCATTTCTTCCAGGTTGTCCATTTTATTGACATAGAGTTGCTTGTAGTAATCTTTCATGATTCTTTATATTCCTGCAGTGTCAGTTGTTACTTCTCCTTTTTCATTTCTTTTTTTTTTTTTAAATAAAGTCTATTTTTTTTTTAAATGAACTCCTTTATTTACTTATTTATTTATTTATTTTTGGCTGTGTTGGGTCTTCGTTTCTGTGCGAGGGCTTTCTCTAGTTGCGGTGAGCGGGGGCCACTCTTCATCACGGTGCACGGGCCTCTCACTATCGTGGCCTCTCTTGTTGCGGAGCACAGGCTCCAGACGCGCAGGCTCAGTAGTTGTGGCTCACGGGCCCAGTTGCTCCACGGCATGTGGGATCTTCCCAGACCAGGGCTCGAACCCGTGTCCCCTGCATTGGCAGGCAGACTCTCAACCACTGCGCCACCAGGGAAACCCCTCCTTTTTCATTTCTATTTCTGTTGATTTGAGTCTTCTCCCTTTTTTTCTTGATGAGTCTGGCTAATGGCTTATCAATTTTGTTTATCTTCTCAAACAACCAGCTTTTAGTTTTATTGATCTCTGCTATTGCTTCCTTCATTTCTTTTTCATTTATTTCTGATCTGATCGTTTTGATTTTTTTCCTTCTGCTAACTTTGGGGGGGTTTTGTTCTTCTTTCTCTAATTGCCTTAGGTGTAAGGTTAGGTTGTTTACTTGAGGTTTCTCTTTTTTCTTGAAGTAGGATTATATTGCTATAAACTTCTATCTTAGAACTAATTTTGCTGCATCCCATAGGTTTTGGGTTGTTATGTTTTCATTGTCATTTGCTTCTAGGTATTTTTTGGTTTTCTCTGATTTCTTCAGTGATCTCTTGGT
This sequence comes from Balaenoptera musculus, assembly GCF_009873245.2. NCBI lineage: Eukaryota > Metazoa > Chordata > Mammalia > Artiodactyla > Balaenopteridae > Balaenoptera > Balaenoptera musculus. Next base: position 39,456,073 of record NC_045798.1, on the reverse strand, counting down.
TATTTAGTAGTGTATTGTTTAGCCTCTGTGTGTTTGTATTTTTTACAGTTTTTTTCCTGTATTTGATATAATCTCATAGCGTTGTGGTCGGAAAAGATACTTGATACAATTTCAATTTTCTTAAATTTACCAAGGCTTGATTTGTGACCCAAGATATGATCTGTCCTGGAGAATGTTCCATGAGCACTTGAGAAGAAAGTGTATTCTGTTGTTTTTGGATGGAATGTCCTATAAATATCAATTAAGTCCATCTTGTTTAATGTGTCATTTAAAGCTTGTCTTTCTGTATTTATTTTCATTTTGGATGATCTGTCCATTGGTGAAAGTGGGGTGTTAAAGTCCCCTACTATGACTGTCGATTTCCCCTTTTATGGCTGTTAGCATTTGCCTTATGTACTGAGGTGCTCCTATGTTTGGTGCATAAATATTTACAACTGTTATGTCTTCTTCTTGGATTGATCCCTTGATCATTATGTAGTGTCCTTCTTGGTCTCTTGTAATAGTCTTTATTTTAAAGTTTATTTTGTCTGATATGAGAATTGCTACTCCAGCTTTCTTTTCTTTGATTTCCACTTGCATGGAATATCTTTTTCCATCCCCACACTTTCTGTCTGTATGTGTCCCTAGGTCTGAAGTGGGTCTCTTGTAGACAGCATATATATGGGTCTTGTTTTTGTATCCAGTCAGCTAGTCTATAGCTTTTGGTTGGAGCATTTAATCCATTTACATTTAAGGTAATTATCGATATGTATGTTCCTAGTACCATTTTCTTAATTGTTTGGGGTTTGTTTTTGTAGGTCTTTTCCTTCTTTTGTGTTTCCTGCCTAGAGAAGTTCCTTTAGCATTTGTTGTAAAGCTGTTTGATCGTGCTGAATTCTCTTAACTTTTGCTTGTCTGTAAAGGTTTTAATTTCTCCATTGAATCTGAATGAGATCCTTGCTGGGTAGAGTAATCTTGGTTGTAGGTTCTTCCCTTTCATCACTTTAAATATGTCCTGCCACTCCCTTCTGGCCTGCAGAGCTTCTGCTGAAAGATCAGCTGTTAATCTTATGGGGGTCCAAGTCCTCTCTTCAACCCCATCCTATGCCTGGACTCCCCTGTCCTGCATCTAGAACTTCTCCCATGCTGTAAGGGCTCCTGTAGGCTGCTTTTTCCTGCTGACTCCCTGGGAGTCAAGGACATTTTCAGGCACCCTACGTGAAAATGAATTTCATAGAATTCCCCACCATCCGTCACCCTACTAACTGCATGCCCAATAATGGAAATACTTTATTTAACATAGATATGTGTTAATGTCTACACTATGTTTATCTATATCTCCATTGTCCCAATGATCATGAACTTCTAAATGGCAAGGATCTTGTAAGATTCACTGAAACTGAACAACAGGGAAAAACCACAAATAGCGAATAGGGTTTTCACTGTTCCTTCTCCTTTGCTCTGTGCTTGCTGCTTCTCTGACTTCTACTTCCTAGAGCACCACCAACCTCAGGTCATCTGCTTCCTCTCCCTACCTTCCCATTTCAAAATAAATCTGTCCTTTGCCCCAACACCTTAAAACTCTGCTCTCTGCTATATTTTCAAATAAGCTACATTATAATGAGCATACCTTACTATATTGTCCTGTGCAGCTGACATACAAGGACAAATGATGGGAATTTGAGGTAACACAACAAGGAGAGATATTTTGACCCTAGGAGCCTCCGGAGATCCATCGAGTGGGTATTCACATGGTTTAAGCAGTAAAAGCCAGCCTTGGAAAAGCCACCCCACAAAAAGCAGAGCTTTAATAGGTGGCATTCGTAACAGGGCAAGAACAACAAGAGTCACTTCCTATACATGCTTCTTTTACTGTTTACAGAGCACTTTCACATAAATTGTCTTATTTTGATAAGGATGATACTGACACATGTACTTGCGTGAAACTAAAAGCTTACATCCAAGTGGCTCTTTAAACACGTCACTCATCATGTTATCATACAGGACAGTGGAGCCATTTGTATTTTTGAAGGCGATTTTTATGAACTTAGGGAAACAACTATTTTTGTTTGTAGGTTCACTCTTCTACTTCCTCCAGATAGGCAGGAAGGGACTTGAAGCCATTTTCATCTTCTTTTCTATTACATATCTTTGTAGTGTGACCATCTCCACACCTTGGAATATTTGTGGGAGGGAAGGAGAACCTATGTCTTCCTGCTAAGAAACCTAATAGCAAGGCAAGCAACATATCAGGAAGTAGTGTTCTTCAGCCAAGGAAACATTTATGACCCCTTGACCCTTAAATATGTAAAGGGAGATATCCTTCCTCATCCTCTCCCCCACATCCCCCACCACCCTATCCACGGTGGGATGAGACAGGTGACTTCAGGGAGAGGGTAGAAGCTGGGGACCCCAGGAAATTGGGGGGTGCATTTCCCCGGGCATCACCAGCATGTTAGACCCAATCCAAGACATGAGTTTCCAGCCAGGACCTCTGCACCTTCACACAAACGTAAACACCACAGGGGTGTGCCTGCCGAACCTCCAGGTGGTGGAGCAATTCTTGCTTCTACCCAAGCACACATTCACAACTCCCCGGATTCCAATTAGGAGTAGGAGGCAGAGAGTGGAAAGGCAGGTCCACCAGATACTTAGAGATGAAACATCCCAGGTGTGAGGCCAGAGGCCAGGTGGCTCTGCATGAAAGAAAGGTGGCAGTTTTTGTTTATCTAGAAAATGCAGGAGGGGAGGCCTGGCACACTCAGATACCCATATCTCTATTCTCTTCATCCAAACTGAAAGTTGAGCACCACAGATCACTGGGAGAAGAAGAGAGTTCACAGCATCTTAGGATATAGCAAAGTCTAGCTGCTGCTTTCCAAAAATCTTACTCTTCGAAAAATACCCCGGTAGATATAAAGCCTAGTCAGTTTAGGTTTTATAGGAGAGGCACTAAAGCAAATGCAAGAGTATTGCACACTTCACTTTTTAGTGTCTCTAAAACTCTGTTCCACGGAATACCTGGGTTTCCATGGTCAGACTCGACGGGGAAATTCTACATATGATTCCCTGCTCATGAAAATTCCTAATGCCTGCGAGCATATGCAATGCTTTCTAGATGGATGGATGGACAGATGGATAGATGGCTAAATAAAAATCTTTATATCAAAAAGAAAAGAGATAACAAGTGTTAGTGAGTATGTGGAGAAAAGGGAACCCCTGTACACTGTTGGTAAGAATGTAAATTGGTGCAGTGAAAATGGTATGGAGGTTCCTGAAGAAATTTAAAATAGAATTACCATATGACCTGGCAATAATTCCACTTCTGCGTATTTATTGGAAGGAAGTTAAATCACCATCTCAAAAGGTATCTGCACCCCTATGTTCATTGCAACATTATTTACAATAAAGAAAATGTGATATATATGAGATGGAATATTACTCAGCCATAAAAAGGAAAAATCCTTCCATTTGTGACTACACAGATGAACCTTGAGGGCATTATGCTAAGTGAAATAAGACAGAGAAAGACAAAAACTGTATGATCTCATTTATATGTGGTATCTAAAAAAAACACACTCTGAGGGAAATAGGGAGAGGCTGGTAAAATGGTACAAAAAAAGTTGCATAAAATCTGAGGATCTGGGCTTCCCTGGTGGCGCAGTGGTTAAGAATCTGCCTGCCGATGCAGGAGACACAGGTTCGAGCCCTGGTCCGGGAAGGTCCCACATGCCGTGGAGCAACTAAGCCCTTGCTTAGTTAATAATAATAAATTTTAGAAATCACACTTATAGAAAGGAAGAACAGATTGTTGGTTACCAGGGGCAGGGGATGGAGATGGTGGAAATGGGTGAACATGGTCAAAGGGTACAAACTTCCAGTTATAAGACGAATAGGTCCTGGGGATGTAATGTACAGCACGGTGATTAGAGTTAACAATACTGTGTTGTATACTTAAAAGTTGCTGAGAGAGTAGATTTTAAAAGTTCTCAATATAAAAAAAATATTGTAACTACATAAGGTGATGGATGTGTTAACCAACCTTATTGTGGCAATCATTTTGGGATATACACACATATAAAATCAGTACATTGTACACCTTAAACATGCACAATGTTATATGTCAATTATATCTCAATAAAGCTAGAAAAAATTAAACTAAAATCTCTAGCCCCTAGGTGGTTGCATCTGGGTGTGCCCCCCTGGACCCTTTAGTTTGCCAATAGTTCACTTTCTGAGCTCTAAGAAACTTCTAGAACAGCCACCTTGGAGACAGCTGATGCTCTTTGATGTTTAACAGTCTGCCAACCTAGGATCTCTCACGTATAGTAAAAAGCTTGTGTCTGTTTGACACCTGTAAACTAAACAGGTCCAGAAGAGTTAAATAACAAAGTTAACACTGGGGATAAAAGGCATTTGCCTGAAAAGTTACATTTTAGAAACTTCTTGCAATAAACCCTCTCTGGGGGAGATGAGATCCTTTTAAAAAGCAGAATTCCAGTGACCACTACAATTTCTAGCACATACTCAGAACATGTTTGTTGAAGGGATACATGGAAGAATAAATGCATTTCACACCATCTCTCTGAGACTGAACTTGCAGACACACGTGCCAAGCATCAGATCAGTCACTTTTCCAGCTGTTCTCATGCTCACCAGCTACGGGATGATGGCGCCACCAGCAACTTGAAGAAATAATCTGAGAGATAGGTGTATAGGCGTCCCATTTTTATTAAAGTCTGCTTGTTCCCACAACCTTATGATTTTCAGAAACTGACCTTCTAAACTTCTGGTCTGGTCAATTTCAAGGAATGCGGTAAAATCACTGAGTTTCACGCCAGGCTTAATCCAGACGCCCTGGAAGACCGGAGTCATGAACCTCTGATCGTGGTACATAGATCTTCTAAACGGTTCTCTCTGCTACTGATTTGCTAACCTTTCAAACAAATAATATCCGCAAAATGGATCTGAACCCACGCCTTCACTTCCCAGGTTCAAAAAGTGATTGAGCAAAAGAAGCCAGTGAAATGAAGAAAAAACAAAGTGGAGAGATGACGCGACGTAAATGTCAGGCTCAGCCTCTCAGTGGCTCACAGAACTTCCAGACAACGGTCACCCAGGTCTCTGTGCAGGGCCCGGTCACCCTGCTGGCGCCTGCGCTGTGCTATGCTTGGAAAGGCAGGCAGAGGAGGGACCAAGACCCTCACTCTGGATGCTGCACATACAGCACCCATACCCATCCTTCCCCTGGTCCACTCCCCACTTAAAATAGCCTGTTCTGCACACCATTGTGAATGTACTTAATGCCGCAGATCCATATGCTAAAAAATGGTTAAGATGGTAAATTTTGTGTTACGTATATTTTACCACAATTTTTTAAAATGAAAAAGGAATATTGCAGAGGGAGGAACACCCCCAAACTCATTCTACGAGGCCACCATCACCCTGATACCAAAACCAGACAAAGATGTCACAAAGAAAGAAAACTACAGGCCAATATCACTGATGAACATAGATGCAAAAATCCTCAACAAAATACTAGCAAACAGAATCCAACAGCACATTAAAAGGATCATACACCATGATCAAGTGGGGTTTATCCCAGGAATGCAAGGATTCTTCAATATATGCAAATCAATCAATGTGATACACCATATTAACAAACTGAAGGAGAAAAACCATATGATCATCTCAATAGATGCAGAGAAAGCTTTCGACAAAATTCAACACCCATTTATGATAAAAGCCCTGCAGAAAGTAGGCATAGAGGGAACTTTCCTCAACATAATAAAGGCCATATATGACAAACCCACAGCCAACATTGTCCTCAATGGTGAAAAACTGAAACCATTTCCACTAAGATCAGGAACAAGACAAGGTTGCCCACTCTCACCACTATTATTCAACATAGTTTTGGAAGTGTTAGCCACAGCAATCAGAGAAGACAAAGAAATAAAAGGAATCCAAATCGGAAAAGAAGAAGTAAAGCTGTCACTATTTGCAGATGACATGATACTATACATAGAGAATCCTAAAGATGCTACCAGAAAACTCCTAGAGCTAATCAATGAATTTGGTAAAGTAGCAGGATACAAAATTAATGCACAGAAATCTCTTGCATTTCTATACACTAATGATGAAAAATCTGAAAGTGAAATTAAGAAAACACTCCCATTTACCATTGCAACAAAAAGAATAAAATATCTAGGAATAAACCTACCCAAGGAGACAAAAGACCTGTATGCAGAAAATTATAAGACACTGATGAAAGAAATTAAAGATGATACAAATAGATGGAGAGATATACCATGTTCCTGGATTGGAAGAATCAACATTGTGAAAATGACTCTACTACCCAAAGCAATCTACAGATTCAATGCAATCCCTATCAAACTACCACTGGCATTTTTCACAGAACTAGAACAAAAAATTTCACAATTTGTATGAAAACACAAAAGACCCCGAATAGCCAAAGCAATCTTGAGAACGAAAAATGGAGCTGGGGGAATCAGGCTCCCTGACTTCAGACTATATTACAAAGCTTCAGTAATCAAGACAGTTTGGTACTGGCACAAAAACAGAAATATAGCTCAATGGAACAGGATAGAAAGCCCAGAGATAAACCCACACACATATGGTCACCTTATCTTTGATAAAGGAGGCAAGCATATACAGTGGAGAAAAGACAGCCTCTTCAATAAGTGGTGCTGGGAAAATTGGACAGGTACATGTAAAAGTATGAAATTAGAACACTCCCTGACACCATGCACAAAAATAAACTCAAAATAGATTAAAGACCTAAGTGTAAGGCCAGACACTATCAAACTCTTAGAGGAAAACATAGGCAGAACACTCTATGACATACATCACAGTAAGATTCTTTTTGACCCAGCTCCCAGAGAAATGGAAATAAGAACACAAATAAACAAATGGGACCTAATGAAACTTAAAAGCTTTTGCACAGCAAAGGAAACCATAAACAAGACCAAAAGACAACCATCAGAATGGGAGAAAATATTTGCAAATGAAGCAACTGACAAAGGATTAATCTCCAAGATTTACAAGCAGCTCATGCAGCTCAATAACAAAAAAAACGAACAACCCAATCCAAAAATGGGCAGAAGACCTAAATAGACATTTCTCCAAAGAAGATATACAGATGGCCTACAGACACATGAAAGAATGTTCAACATCATTAATCATTAGAGAAATGCAAATCAAAACTACAATGAGATATCATCTCACACCGGTCAGAATGGCCATCATCAAAAAATCTAGAAACAATAAATGCTGGAGAGGGTGTGGAGGAAAGGGAACACTCTTGCACTGTTGGTGGGAATGTAAATTGATACAGCCACTATGGAGAACAGTATGGAGGTTCCTTAAAAAACTACAAATAGAACTACCATACGACCCAGCAATCCCAATACTGGGCATATACCCTGAGAAAACCATAGGTCAAAAAGAGTCATGTACCAAAATGTTCATTGCAGCTCTATTTACAATAGCCAGGACATGGAAGCAACCTAAATGTCCATCGACAGATGAATGGATAAAGAAGATGTGGCACATATATACAATGGAATATTACTCAGCCATAAAAAGAAATGAAATGGAGATATTTGTAATGAGGTGGATGGAGTTAGAGTCTGTCATACAGAGTGAAGTAAGTCAGAAAGAGAAAAACAAATACAGTATGCTAACACATATATACGGAATCTAAGGGAAAAAAAAAAAAAAAAGGCCATGAAGAACCTAGTGGCAAGACGGGAATAAAGACACAGACCTACTAGAGAATGGACTTGAGGATATGGGGAGGGGGTGGGGTGAGATGTGACAGGGTAAGAGAGTGTCATGGACATATATACACTACCAAATGTAAAATAGATAACTAGTGGGAAGCAGCCGCATAGCACAGGGAGATCAGCTCGGTGCTTTGTGACCACCTAGAGGGGTGGGATGGGGAGGGTGGGAGAGAGGGAGATGCATGAGGGAAGAGAAATGGGAACATATTGTAAATGTATAACTGATTCACTTTGTTATAAAGCAGAAGCTAACACACCATTGTAAGGCAATTATACTTCAATAAAGATGTTTAAAAAAAAAAAAAACTAACTGTATAATTGTTTAAGGTCATTGACTCTTACTAGCATGTAAGTCATAATAATAAAGTACTGATAATAATTAAAAAAAAAAAAAAGAAAAAGGAAATGTACTCATTACCAGTGGTAGAGCAAACCTAGCATTGAAAATATGTGTGAGGACAAGTTAGCCTTTATAATAGCAATAATAGTTAACACTTATTGACTAGGGGACTCACTTAAACACAATCCATCCACCTAATAACCATATGTGGTAGAGACTAATATTACTGCCATTTCATAAATGAGGAAACTGAGGCACAGAGAGGTGAAGTCACTTGCCCAAAGTCACACAGTAGTGATATTGGATGTACCAAGAGACCCTAAGGACAAGATGAGCAATTTATGGAATTCAATTAAAATGCAATTTAAACACTTATGCTTCTCTATTAGCAGAGGGCAAAAATGTTCACTCCTGGTAGGGCCACAATTTACTGGAGATCAAATCAGCATTATCACGGCAGCTCTGCAGCATTTCTGGAGCAGTTACAGCATTCCAGAAACACCTTAGAAGTGACAATTCTCCTTCAACCCACACGTCAGAACATTTCTGTTTAAATGCCTCACGTGGGCTTCACGTGGTGTCTAATGCGTTCTTTAGCTGACCTGGCTTTCCTTTCCTCCCCTCTTCCAATTCTGTTTCCTGAAAATACCCAAGGCTGTCATTTCTGGGCCTCCTGTATTGACCATTTCACCAATACAAAGTCCAGTGGGGTCTCTGGTATTTTAACAACACAAGAATGATACCCATGAGACAGACAGAAAGACTGTAAGAAGAGACAGTGGGAGCAAATCACAGAATACTCACAAAGACAAAAAAGGATGAGATTACCCTAGAAGTTACCATCACTTTCCATGTCAGAGAGACAGCACACTAGACAAATACATAACACTGCTTTCAAACTGACTTAACAACTGGGTGCCTGAATCCCTTACCTTCTTCTGCCTCACCATCCACTTCTATAAATGGAAGCAGACCTATATCTACTTCACAAGTTGTTATAAGAATAAAGAGAAATTGTATATTAAAATGTTTGTTGAGCTATAGAACAATATGTAAATAGAAGTATAGGTACCCCTCCTATGCAACTTATAGAAACATAACAGCAAATTCATAACCACCAACACATTTCAAATACAAAAACAGATTCTGCATTAGAAAGAACCCTTTTGTAGAAGCATCCTACTCAGCTAAGTTGTTGTAAAACCTGAAGTAAGGGCCCTTACCAGATAGGGTTTTGATTTCTCTCCTACTTGATGTAATTTCTGTTCAACTCATGAGAGACCTTAGCTAAAATTATCTAGGAAGGTTAAGTATATATCACTAATATCTTAGGATAAAGTCAAAAAGGATAACAGAGAATGGATGTCAACAGAGAATGGATGGTCCCGCTGGCTTGATCCAACAAGGGATTTTTATACCTGAAAAAATCCTCTCTCAAGTTCACCCTCCGTTCTGAAACTTCGAGTATTAAAATATAGAAACTGTCAAGGAGTTCCGGTCCCACTGTTCAACGTCATTGAAGGATTATCCCAAAGCTATTTGCTTGTCATTCCCCTGAATTCAACTTGGCGGGACTCAAAATGCTCCATGGAGCGATATTTGAGTGGCCAGCACCCCATCCAAGCACCTTCTCGAGTGGCAATATCCCCCAGTAGCAGAAGCCCCAGACATCGCGTTTTCTGAAAACACAGATGACAGCTCAGAACCGCCCCCTTCCTGTGAAGCCTCTTCCCTTAGTGGTCCTCCCAGGAAGCCCCATTCATTTCTAGCACAGGTCCAACCTCCTTGAACATTTCTGCACATCCTCCGATCACTGACACCTTATAACGACAACATTCCCCGTTGGCCAGGTGCCAGCCGGGCTCTCTGTTCTCCATGGTGCATGTAGAGGCAAGGCCCTTGCCTTGAGGGCTCGTGATGTAAGTGGGATAAGAAATAATATTGAGCTAAGACATCAGATCCAGAGACTGATACAATTCAAATGTATGTTGTTCCCCTACCCTCTCCATCCCTCCGAGAACAGATCTTCAGAAAGGAGCCAGGAGTGAAAAGATGGATCAGTCAGACGAGACCCTTCCGGGGATGGGGAGACAGATGTTTGTGAGGAGTCCAAGAGGCAGATTTGGGTTGAGGAATTTCAATGAGAGAGGGAGTAGGAGAGAATGAAGGCAGAAGCGTAGGTAGGAACCTAGGACAGATATTTTAAAGCGGCTGAAAAAACACTTCAAAGAGCAGCCTCGTGAGACGGTTTGAAAGCACTGAGCATCTCCCTCTAGTGTGGACCGAAGCAGAAGAGTGGCACCATCTGCCCAGCTGCCTTGTTTTCAGTTGTCGCTGCCGGTATTTCCTTCAGGAAACCATTTCAAAGAAGACAAAGAATCGACACACCAAAATGTTGCTGACCAGCTCAATAACAGAAAATCTAGAAGGAATCAAAATGTTCATCAAAGGAATTGGCTAGTACATTCAAAGTGTCAACGTGATAAATATGGCGCAGACACTGAAAATTATCATGATGAAGGCAACGCATATGTATGATATCATATTAAGAGAGAAAAGTACAGTACTAAATAGTTATGTTACAGTGAGGTTGCCACAATACTGAATGCCCCATGTGGACAAAGGCTAAATGCTACAATCACATTAGGATAGGAGTGTTATGAGTTTTTTCATTTTTTTCAAACTTTCTTAGCATTCTTTTTACATCCATCTTTTCAGTTTTAAAAGTCTTGAATGCTATGGTGGTTTCATTAGTGGAGGTATCCTTCCCGTGTTAATCCAAGCAGCTCAGAAGGGAGGAGGACGGGAGGAGGAATCGGTCTTCTTTTTAAACACCCACCTATAACCTCCACTGCTTTAATTCGGTAGAGGGGTGCTAATTAGTAATTTCTCACATTTGCTAATGAATAAGCCACCTCCGGGAAAACTGGTCCGGGGTGTGGAACACAGGTCACCGGGGGGCCCAGCTGAGTTACTGGCTTGGAATGGAAGCTGTAAATTCGAAGACGCTAAACAGCCACCTGGACCATTTGCCTCAAATCCTGATAATCGGGCTTCCCTGAGGGCCTCGTGGTTTCACCCAGTTTCCTCTCTGTTCAGATGAGACCTTAGCTTGGCATCCCTGAGCCCCGCCTAAACATTTCACTCAGCCTTGTTTTCCCAGGTAGTTTGTTTCTTAAAACTCAGCTCCGTGGATAAAAAGAAGGCTTATTTAAGCGCTTGGCAACAACAGCATAGCCAAATGAAAAAAAAAAAAAAAAAAGTCCTTTTAAAGAATTGCTTTGTTATATTGTTTTCCACCCTGATCCTAAATCTCTTTGAAAGTTTTATCTTTGGAAAAATCCCGCAGATGCAAACACACACAGGGTTAATTTTCTCCCTCGATGGTTAACCAGTAAAGCGTCACCTATTTTGCTGACCTAGTTAGTATTTAAGCAGCATAAGTGGGACCCCAGGGCTTAGAAGACCAGAAACCTTGGGATGCCCAAGGAAGAGTCCTGAGAACCGTGGTTCATGTCGTCCACATCACCCACGTCACCCACGTCACCCACGTCGCCCACGTCGCCCACCAGCATGCAGCTGGGGCTAGTCATTCCCCTCGCTGGATGCCTGCTTCTTCATTATCTGCAGGACAAGCACCAGGCCACCCTGATGCTATCATTCACCCCTCCGTTTACCAGACACCGTCGTGAGAATCAAATGAGATACAGGAATAAAACGTTTTTAAAAGCTTTATACATATGTTAGTAATATTATTAAATAAACCAAGAAACTGAACAAAACTCATAAAAGGGCGTGTTTCAGGCATGTTAACTGCCCCAGGAATTGACAGTGAGGGCACAGCGTGGGAACTGGGCTGGAATGTCTATAAACTAAGGTTTGGGCTGCCTGGTGTTAGCAGAGCCCTTGAAAGAGCTACCACGGGTCACAACCATCCACTGAAGAACAAAGAGGAAACGCAGCCCAGAACAGTGGAGAGAAGCCGAGGCCAGCGCCCGGCACTTGTGGGCGGGTAGGAGCCCACGGCCAGAGCCTCCAGGCCTCATTACCGTCCGCATGGCCCCCTCCCACCAACTCCAAGCCCGGGCTGCTCACCGTCAGCGGTGCGGGCCCTGAGTCACCCACATGTCAACACCCTGGGTTTCCCTTGGATCCTCTCCCACTGATGTTGCCAGATGATGAGATCATGGCACTTGACAAAATCCTCTCTTTCAAAAGCACCTTTTATCCAAATGGATAAAAAAAGAATTTAACAGGCTTTATCTTACTGGCTGCCCCATCTTTGGCAAAGCTCAGGGCTCACATATTCAATTGTAGTTGTTGTTTTTAACATATATCTTTAGAGCAGTTTTGGGCAAAATTGAGTGGAAAGTACAGGAAGTTCCCACGTACCCCCTTCCCCATACACGCACAGCCCCCCACTGCAGATGTCTGCACCCGGGTGTCACATCAGTAACAACACCTGAACCCCTTCATCACCACAGCCCAAGGTTGACATTAGGTTCACTGCTGGTGTTGTGCATTCTGTGACAGATTCCGTTTTCAAGGAAGGAAGCCTGCAAAAGGGGATAGGAAATTCACAAACCATTCAGCAAGCAAGGACTCCGCTCTCCACAACCAAAACACCCCTCTGTCATTCTTAGTGTGATGCTTTTCTTCTTCAACCATCAAGCCAGGAAACACTTGATGTTTATTAACATGTGGGACAAGTTTGTTTTTTTTTTTTAAGTCATTTAAACCAGTGCTCCTCAAAGTTTCATGTGAATATGTATCCCCTGAGAATCTTACTAAATCCAGATTTTGCTTGAATAGGTCTCGGGGGTGCACCAAGATGCTCCTACAAGTCCCTAAGTGACACCCGTTCTGCCAGACCACACCTTGAGAAGCAAAACTCTGGCTTCAAGCTGTGTTTGCAGGGCTGGGAGCTTTCCAGCTAAGTGGGTTTGGGTTAAAATCATAGCTCAGCTCTGAAGGGAAAGGAAGAGAAGGGAAGGGAAGGGAGAAAGAAAAAAGAAATTATAATTTGGGGTGTTATCAACTTCATACTTTATTGAGAAAGAACTGTTTTCTACAGTTACTATTCACTATTATCATTATCCTGTAAAAGGAAAGAATATTTTAATGCCAAAAAAAAAAAGAATGGACATAATCCTAGAATAAAGGGCATTCTTAAAATGTTTCGGTTTATGAAAAACTCAATGGTATCTCCTTATTTTTCTTATTTTATTGCAAACCAGCAATCAGAAGTGATCACTGGTTCTTAATCTACTTTGAGTCACAAGTGCCTTTGAAAATCTGATGAATGAACCTTTCCCCAGAAAAATGCACATAACTATATTCATATAAAACTTCACATCACCTGCTCTTAGCTGACAATTTAGCCTCTACCTGACTCACTAATGACTTTATCCTCCGGTCATCACTAATGGCTCTGAGGCCCTCTGTAAGCTGTAGTGGACTCAGGACAAGGTCCCACACTCAGGCCCTGAGGCTCTCAGGACTAGCCTTCTGCACAGTGGCACACATTTTGATGAGAGGAATAACAAAGATGGAGCTTCTTATCCTTTTGCCTGGACCCTGCCCATCAATGATACTGCCAAACCCAAAAAGATCTCCCCAGAAAAGCCCCAAGCCCAGAAGTTCATCTGAGTCCAGGACCAAAAAGCTCCACCTGGTAGTGTAAGGTCTTTGGAATCTGGGAAGTAGACCAGAGAGAGGGAGGGTCACTCCAAAACAAGATCAAGGAACACAGATTTACGTCCATCTGGGTCTCATATCCAGATCATTCTCAAAGTCCTATGGAAGAGGCAGCAAAAGGTAAGAGAGCTAAAAGTCAGTCCAGATTCAGCCCGGCAGGCAAGGGTGTAGGAGTGGGGTGAGGGGCACCTAAAAATCCTAGAAACCATGTCTGGTGACACCTAGGAAATAAGGGATTGGCAGGTACACTCATAAAGTGATGTGTGTGGGTGACATCATCACTGCTTTTGAGTGATGAGCAATGGAAGATGCTTCTTGACCTTGAGTGGCAGGTAGACGTCAGTGCTGCTCAGAATGGCCTCTCAGCCACCTGTCTGAAGATGACCTAACCTACCTGCACCATCCAAACACCCAGCTTGTAGTTCCCAAGGTCACCCATGCAGAACGGATGAAACCATTTACAACATCCCTCTGGAAAAGGCCAGACAAGGAAGAAGAGAATTCTTGGTTGCAAGCCTCAATTCTGCATATGAAAGAGAGGAAAATCGTATTTGCCACTTACTCTTCCATCCCTCTTCCTTGAAAGGCCCGAAAATGTCAAGTCCCTCATCTGTGCTGCCAAGGGGGATATTGCTGCTTCCTCAAGTCTGTAAGGGTTCATTGCTCCAACATCACAGAACTTAGGAAGGATTGGGTAGCTAAATGGATGTTATTCTTGGAAATAGGTCTCCCTATATGGATTATCAACCCATTTTTTTGCAGACAGAAATTGGGGGAAATCTTTAATAGTGGCAGGGGTCAGGCAGAGGTTAATGAATAGGTTTGGGGAAGTAGGGAATCTTTCAAGCCACTAAAACCAGCTCTTACCTGGAGAATGTCAAAAGAGGTGATAATTTGACATATTTAAATGTAAATTCTGGTGGATTCAGACATCTGGCTGTGGGTTAAGTTAGCCACAGGTAACTGAAAACTGCCCCTCTGCCCCACAAGTTTCAAAAATACTGGTAATGCTCTATTTCTTAATCTGGGTGGTGGGTACCTGGGTATCTCATTATTTGTATAATTATTCTTTAAACTGATTATACGCAACATATATGCTCTTTTGATTGTATATTTCATTAAAATAAAAAATTTCATCTAAACAGTCTTCTCTGTTTCCCTTGTCCTCTCTACCTGAAGTTAGCTGAATGCCAATTACTAGACCAGCTTTGAGAGAGTATCTTTTCTGTGTCTTTAGGTCTCTCCCTCTGTACTTCTTTCCTTTGTGTGGCTTCCTGTTTCCTGACCCTGTTGGAATGTGAGCAGTGAACCTTCAAGAATTTGTGAACAGGACTTGGGCCAGTCCCAGCCTTTGTGTGTTCAGGACAGAGGCTGGGCCACCGGGACCCCTGCCCTCCATGCCCAAAGGGAGAGGCAGACCAGGTGAGCAGAACGAAGGACTCCCTCCTGGGGTCCCGCCTACCGTGGCCTCCACCCAGGTGAGAGTCCAGAAGCTGTCGGACAGGTGACAAACTACATGGGGGGTAACACGGGGCACGGGCTCTACAGAAACACCCACTCAAGGCCTCTTTAGCGCTCTTTCTCTCTCTTTTCTCACCATATAAATGTCAGCCATCCACGGTAGGGAAAGATCCAGGGTCTGGTGAAGGAGGAGCTTGCCTTTCCACTTTGGAAAAGAAGAGAAAGAACCCAAAACCCTTGGCCCTTGGTCACAATCAGCTCTGTTGGAAACGTCTTCATTTACTCCACGTAAAATTGGACTTGAGACTGGTGGCTGGTTAGTAACCAACCTGAAGAAGATGTGGATCTAAGGGCACACGTGACACCAAGTCCCTACTGCAGCTACCCGTGGAGTGTCCATTACAATCACATTTAATGAGGTGACTTTTGTCTTGGGTTTTTTTTTTTTTTGTCCGGCCGCTTGGCTTGTGGGATCTTAGTTCCCTAACCAGGGATCGAACCCAGGCCTCTTACAGTGGAAGCGCGGGGTCCTAACCACGAGACCGTCAGGGAAGTCCCCATTACAATTACATTTAGAATGCAGTGACGGGACCCCCAGCCACAATCAAAGGAAAGAATAACTGAGAACCTATCTTCTCTGAAGAGCAGAAAGGTTGAAAGAAAGTGATTAATGGTAACTAACAATAATTTAGGGCTTGAATGAAACCAGGTGGAGAGAGAGAGTGAGCCCATCCTGGTCCAGCACAAATGATGCTGTAAAAAGGGTTGTAAGCCCTGGTGCTCAGCCTGCCAGAGGGCAGTGTGGGCTGGCCTCAGTGCCCCAGCACCACGGCACTTTCCAGGCAAGTCAGGGCTTTTCTCCAGTACCCATAGAGTCCTGTTTTTAGTTAGTTAGTTAGTTAGTTAGAACACTATTTACCATTATTTCTTTCACTGATGGTATTCTAAGTCTTTTGATGTAAAGTTGTATTTTTTTTTGTGCCAGTGATTAGTTTTGTTTTCTTTTTAACTTTTTATTTTATATTGGAGTATAGCCGATTAACAATGTTGTGATAATTTCAGGTACACAGCAAAGGGACTCAGCCGTACATATACATGTATCCATTCTCCCCCATAAAGTTGTATTTTAAGTAATTTTTTTTCAATATACGAACCTTTCGAGGCCTTGGGGAGAGAGTGACAGGGATTAAAAGTCAGGATTAACTAACTCAAAGATGTTGACTCCAACCCTGGGATGGCAATCTCCACTCTGATGCCTCCCAAAATTGTTCTCAACTGAAGGTTCTATTTTTAATTACTTACATTGATAAGGTACTTGAGAAAGAAAACAGTATTTCTTGTAATGATTCATCACTTCTTCCTAGAATGGAAGAACGGCCAATTCCTAGAAGACAGACCGTCTGTTGTAAAAGCAAAGCAACATGACTTAACCCTCCTTTTTCACGTTTGACAAGCTCAGAAGGTGACCACATCCTGATGTGGGGTTCTTTTTTTTTTTTTTAAGAGAAGGCAGACATTGACATCTCTGAAAGTGAGCATCTTGCCTCAGACCTACTAGTGGCACTGCAGGGTTCCAGAACATCAGAAAAAATCCAAGGGAAGAGAAAGGAACTCAGTTTTATTTCAAGTTTACTCTGTGCCAAGTGTTATGCTTGGCAGTTCACACACAGCATTTCATTTAATTTCACGACAACCCTGTCGTGACATCCCATTACTCCCATTTTATAGGTGAGTAAACTGAGGCTCAGGGAAGTTAAATTCTATGACCAAGTTCACACAGCTGGTAAGTGGAAAAGCTTAGGTTTAAGTCCAGTTCAGTCTTCTTCCAAAGCCTTGGTTCTTTCCAATATACTTTACAGATTGCTAAACTTCAAGAAAATGAATGCAGAGGGTGTGTCTACCTATAATTACCCTGGAGTCTACCTAGCCCTTACCCTGGAGCTTCCACTATGAACATGTCTTTTTAATGAGACACACTTTTAAAAATATTTTTAATCCAAAAAATACCTATGGGGACTTCCCTGGTGGCGCAGTGGTTAAGAATCCACCTGCCAATGCAGGGGACACGGGTTCAAGCCCTGGTCCGGGAAGATCCCACATGCCGCGGAGCAACTAAGCTCGTGCGCCACAACTACTGAGACTGCTCTCTAGAGCCCGCGAGCCACAACTACTGAAGCCTGCGCACCTAGAGCCTGTGCTCGGCAACAAGAGAAGCCACCACAATGAGAAGCCCGCGCACCGCGACGAAGAGTAGCCCCTACACGCCACAACTAAAGAAAAGCCCGCATGCAGCAACGAAGAGCCAATGCAGCCAAAAATAAATAAATAAATAAATTTATGGTTTAAAAAAAAGACCCAATGCAGCCAAAAATTAATTAATTAATTTTAAAAAATACCTGTGAAGTACTCACTAGATGAATGACATCATCACATCACAGTGATAAAAAAGGCAACACTTTTTGGGGCAATAAACACATGTGACATCAATTCTTAATGCTATTTGAAAACATGGGGCCATTTTCAAAAGAAGTGAAGCAATCACAAGTTGTAAATTCCTACCAAGTCTCTGCAAATCTTCTACCAAAAGAGGAGTAGAGAAATCCAGTGCTGAAAAGTGAGGAAGGAACTTAAAGTACATCAGGTCTAAATGTCGCCCTTTGTAAACAAGTAAGTTGAGGCCCAGAAGAGCCCAGTGACTTGCCCCGGGTCACACAGCCAGACCATGCAAGAGCCGAGCCCAGAAGTGACGGGATGGCAATAGGCAGCTCCTACACTTCTGCACAGCACCCCTTCTACAAAACTCCCCTTTGGTAAGAACCTTGAGAGAGTCCCCAAGTAATACCCAACACAGAATACTGATCCTGAGTGAGTTCTAACAGATCCCTAAGGCCCTCTCCAAGCTGTGTCATCACAATGTCTACTTCAATTAAGCCCTTTAACCTTAGACTGAAGCCCAGTTACTAAGGTTCGATGGCCAAGCTTGTAGAATGTGACGGTTAACTCTATGTGCCAAATTGGCTAGGCTATGGCACCCAGTTGTTTGGTCTAATACCAGTCTCTGGACTGAGTACAGCAGATTACCCTCTATAATGTGGCTCGGCATCATCCAATCAGTGGAAGTCCTTAAGAGCAAAGACTGAGGTTTCACAAGGGAAAAAACTCCCCTCAAGAATGCAACATAGAGGCAGAAGACCTAAACAGACATTCCTCCAAAGCCATAGCGGTGGCCAACAGGCACATGTAAAGATGCTCAACATTGCTAATTATTAGAGAAGTGCAAATCAAAACTACAGTGAGGTATCACCTCACACCAGTCAGAATGGCCATCATTAAAAAGTCTACAGGGGCTTCCCTGGTGGCGCAGTGGTTGAGAATCTGCCTGCCAGTGCAGGGGACACGGGTTCGAGCCCTGGTCTGGGAAGACCCCACATGCCGCGGAGCAACTAGGCCCGTGAGCCACAACTACTGAGCCTGCGCGTCTGGAGCCTGTGCTCCGCAACAAGAGAGGCCGCAACAGTGAGAGGCCCGCGCACCGCGATGAAGAGTGGCCCCCACTTGCCGCAGCTAGAGAAAGCCCTCGCACAGAAACGAAGACCCAACACAGCCATAAATAAATAAATAAATAAATAAAATTAAAAAAAAAAAAAAAAAAAAGTCTACAAATATTACTCAGCCATAACAAGGAACGAAATTGGGCCATTTGTAGAGACGTGGATGGATCTAGAGACTGTCATACAGAGTGAAGTCAGAAAGAGAAAAACAAATATCGTATATTAACGCATATATGTGGAACCTAGAAAAACAGTAGAGATGAACCAGTTTGCAGGGCAGAAATAGAGACACAGATGTAGAGGACAAATGTATGGCCACCAAGGGGGGAAAGTGGAGGGGTGGGGGGTGTGTGTGTGATGAATTGGGAGATTGTGATTGACAGGTATACACTGATGTGTATAAAATTGATGACTAATAAGAACCTGCTGTATAAAAGAATAAATAAAATAAAATCCAAAAATTCAAAAAAAAGTCTACAAATAATATATGCTGGAGAGGGTGTGGAGAAAAGGGAACCCTCTTACTTACTCTTTTGGTGGGAATGTAAACTGGTGTAGCCACTATGGAAAACAGTATGAAGTTTCCTTTAAAAAAAAAAAAAAAAGAGACACCATATGATCCAGCAATCCCACTACTGGACATATATCCAGAAAAGAGAAAAGCTCTAACTTGAAAAGATACAAGCACCCTCATGTTCACAGCAGCACAATTTACAATAGCCAAGACATGGAAGCAACCTAAGTGTCCATCGACAGATGAATGGATAAAGAAGATGTGGTAATATATATATACAATGGAATATTACTCAGCCATAAAAAAGAGTGAAATAATGCCTTTGCAGGAACATGGATGGACCTAGAGATTATCATACTAAGTGAAGTGAGTCAAAGACAAATATCACATGATATCACTTATATGTGGAACCTAAAAAAAATGATACAAATGAACTTATTTACAAAACAGAAACAGACTCACAGACATAGAAAACAAACTTATCGGGACTTCCCTCGTGGCACAGTGGTTAAGAATCCGCCTGCTAATGCAGGGAACATGGGTTCGAGCCCTCGTCTGGGAAGATCCCACATGCCGCGGAGCAACTAAGCCCATGCGCCACACTGCTGAGCCTACGCTCTAGAGCCCACGAGCCACAACTACTGAGCCCACGTGCCACAGCTACTGAAGTCCACACACCTAGAGCCTGTGCTCCGCAACAAGAGAAGCCACTGCAATGAGAAGCCTGCACACCACAACAAAGAGTAGCCTCCACTTGCCACAACTAGAGAAAGCCTGCGCACAGCAGCGAAGACCTAATGCAGCCAAAATAAATAAATAAAATAAATAAATTTATTTTTAAAAATTGTCTTAAAAAAAAAAAAAGAAAACAAACTTATCATTACCAAAGGGGAAAGGAGAGGGGAGGGATTAGGAGTTTGGGATTAACAGATACACACTACTATATATAAAATAGATAAACAAGGACCTACTATATAGGACAGAGAATTGTATTCAGTATCTTTTTTTAAAATTGTCCTTTATTTGCAGATACTATGATTGTCACCATAGAAAATACAAGACAACCTAAGGATCTTTTTTTTTTTTTTTTGGCTGCATGGCATGTGGGATCTTAGTTCCCCGACCAGGGATCAAACCCATGCCCCCTGCATTGGAAGCACAACATCTTAACCACTGGACCGCCAGGGAAGTCCCTCAATATCTTGTAATAACCTACAGTGGAAAAGAATCTGAAAAAGTATATATACAGGTTATATATATACGTATATATATGTATGTTATATATATATATATATATATAACTGAATCACTTTGCTGTACACCTGAAACTAATACAATACTGTAAATCGACTATACTTTAATTAAAAAAAAAAGAATGCAACATAGAAATCTTGCTTGAGTTTCTAGCAAGAATTCAGACTCAAGGCTCCAACATCAACTCAACCTTCAGACTCGGCAGCCCGCACAATAATCAAGTGAGCCAATTTCTTAAAATAAATATCTTTAGATAAGATGAAAGGAAAGAGAGAAAGAAAGAAAGAAAGACATAGATATCCACACACAGAGAAAGAGACATATATATATATATATATATATATATATATATATATACACATAAACATACACATATGGTTCTGTTTCTCTGGAGAATCCTGACTAAAAGATGGAGAATGAATGAATGAATGATGTTGTTCTAGGCTGCACACAGGGAGCAGAAAGCAATGAGTGTCTGTCTCGTGAAGGCACCACGCTAGCCCCATGCCTGGGGTTGCAAACGTTGCTCCTCCCCTCACAAAGCTGAAGTTGAGTGAGGCTTCAAGGCTGATGCCATCAGCCTTGCCATCAGGTAGTAACATTGCTCATCTTGAAGTAAGGAGACTGAAGCCTGGAGCGGTTAAGTAACCAGGTCAAGCCACAGAGCTGGTATGTAGAGCCAGGATCCTAACCCAGGTTTGCACGGCTCCAAAGTCCACAGTGTCTCCATTTTATCGAGCCCCTGATTTATCTATAACATCATGAAAGTCAAAAGGGGAGGCTTCAGGAAGAACAGAGTGGGCCACAATGTCAAATGCTTGAAAGAGTTCAAGGAAGGAAGGCTGAACCGGGAGTAGCTCCTTCCACAGCCCCGATCCAAGATATAACCAGCAACCAAAGGCTTCCTACCGTCAGTTCCAAAATAAAAGAATCTCTCGCCCATTTGTAAATGAGGGGAGGCACCTTTGGGAATTTCTCTTAGAAGGACCCAACTGGAAAGTCCATCACTGAATCTAGTGGTATCAAAGAGTCAGAAATGTTCATTGTAGACTCAAGTCATTAACAAAATGTAAATGGAAGAATAGAATTTTTTTTAAAAAAGGAAGTCCTGGTAAAAGTACAAAGAATAATAAATGTGTAAGAAAGAGTAAATAGGATAAGAGTTATAGAAATGTTAAATATCGTGTAATCACGCAGTGTGTTCCACAGGGACCAGTTGGTATTTGGCTTTATAAGTGATAGGAAATATACAGCAGGTGCTCCCAGCATGATTTTCCATGAAAAAGATGCCTTGTGTTCTCAAAATACAGGGTGCTCTGAATTAAGTAGAGTGGGTTTACAAAGTTCATTCAACTGGAGTCATCACTCTCTCCCAGCCAGCCCAGCTACTGGTCATTGCCCAGCTGATTGGAGCCAGAGATCTCCCCTCTGCCAGATTCAACACGAGGGGAGAATGAAGAATGCAGTCTCTTATTTACAAGCTGTGAGGCCTGCAAAAACTTTGCAGAGTCTATCTCTCCATTTGGTGATAACTGATCTCCAGGGGCTCAGAAAGGGAAGCTGTTTGGGTTAGCAAGTGTAGGTGTTTGTCCCGATTTCCTGCTCTCACAATGCTTTCACTTATTCCAGCAGATGCAGCCTGATGATTCACTGGAGACCAATGGTCATTTGTGCTGCTCCCTGGAGATAACTCAGAGCTGGTGTTTGGGGATGTACGCAATCTTTGAAAAACCAGACTGGCCCAAGTCTCAGTAGCTTGTTCATTCCTAAACTGATGAATGAAGCAATGCTCAGAGTAGTAAGAAGTTGCCAGGCTCTGCCAAAGGCCAAGCTTTTGCTCACAGTGGTTGGTTCTCAAGTTTCACTCAGTGATCTCTCAGCCTAGCCCAGAGCCAAGACCATTGAGCAAGGACTCTGGAAACCCAGGTTCCATACTGATGATACACAGGACTTAACCTCTCGAGACTCAGTTTCCTCAGCAGGACCTCAGCAAGGTCCGTTCTATCTCTAAAGCTATACAAATCCATGATTTAAGTGAACAAGTGCACTTATGTATTTCCTTAATCAGACAACACCAAGAGCAGGGGTTTCCCACCAACACCCAATACACCGGCCGTGCAAGTAGAAACTGCATATTGCCCCAGAAAACGCAAGAGAATCAACTGAAAAAAAGATATCAAAACTCAGAATGATTCTGGGAAACAAGCTTAATATACTCAGCATACCTAACAACCAATGAGAAGAGTTATACTAACATCAAAAAGTGTGAAACACCTAGGAATAAACTTCCCTGGAAACATGCACAAGATCTACATGAAAAAAAGTTTAAAATGTTAATGAGGGACACAGAAAAATATTTGAACAAATGAAAACACACACTTCATCTTGGACAGGAAAACTTAACAAAAAAAGATATTAATTCTCCCTAAGTTAATTTAAATTTTTAATATTATCCCAATAAAAATACCAATGGGACATTTTTTTAACTGAACAAGATGGTTCTAAATTTTGTATGGAAAAATAAATAAGCAAAAATAGTGATCAAACTCTTATTTTTAAAAAGATTAATAAGAAGGGGCTAGCCCTCTGAATATATTGCAAAGTATGATAGTCAAAGCAATTTGATATCGAAGCATGAATAAACAGATTATTGATACAGAATAGAAAAATCCAGAAATAAACCCAAATATATATAAAAATTTATGTTAAATATATATCCACATAAGAATTTATACAAGAATACATAGACATATGAGAATCTACATTTTTTTAATTCCCATTTTGAATTAGTGGGAGGTAAATAGATTATTCAGGAAATGACGCTGGGACAATCAGGTTGCCATTTGGAAAAACATAAGTTTGAATATATGTATACTCTACATATTACAAACAACCAAAAACAAAAATTCCAGGTGAAAACAAAATGTAAACCTTGAAAGCAAAACCACAGAAGTCCTAGAAGAAAACATGGGATTTTTAAAAATAATCTTAACAGTGGAGGAGGTTTTCCCAAATATTATACAAAATTCCAAAATCATAAAAGAGAAGATTGATAAACTGAATTACCTTTAAAAAAAGAAAAGATCATCATGATTTTTTAAAAACATAAACAAAGTCAAATGAAAAACCAGGAATAAATATCTTTAAAGTATATTTCAGACAAAGGGCTAATTTCCTTCATGCAAAGAACTTCTCAAATCAACGAGATAAATAACCCAGTAGAAAAAGGAAGTAAAAATATGAACAGAAATGGGCAAAGAGTTCACATAAAAGGAACTACACATGGCTCTTATCATAAGAAAAGATGTTCAATCTCAGTCACAATAAGGTAAATGCAAAACAAATCTCAGAGATACAGAATTGACAAAAACCAGAATGTTGGATAACAGGCTCATTTGACTAAGGAAAAAAAAGGGCACTCAAAATTGCCTGTGAGAGTGCAAGTAGGAAAATCCTCTAAGAGCAATTTGGCAATTTCTATCAAAATTTAAAAAGTAGAGATACCCCTTGACTCAATAATGCCACTTCTAGAAACTCATAGGTATATTTGTATATGAGTGAAATGACACAGATATGGGATAATAATTGCAACATTGCTTGAATAGCAAAAGATTGGAAACAAATGTTCTTCAGTAGGGCACTGATTAAATAATGAACTACCCAGATATACTAAGTGAATAAAGCAAAATGCAAAGCAATGTGTACAGTACACTACCACATGTGTTTTAAAAAAATATTGAGTATTACTTACATATGCTTGTATATGCACGGATAGTCAATGCATATAATCAGTACAAAAACTAAGAAGTTATATCTGGGATAGGAACTGAGTAGCTAGGAAACAGGCATGAGAAGGGCAATTGTTTTTCACTGTACTCGCATTTATAACTTTTAAATTGTGTACTATTCAAGAAATTTCAATTAACGCAAAGGCCCACAAACTGCAGATTCTTCAGCCTTACACAGGACCTGCAGAATCAAATTCTCTGGGGAAGGAGTCAGGGGCTGCAATTCTAACAAGCACTGTGTGTGATTCTCATGCAGAGAAGTTTGAGAAGCCCCAACAGAGAGCATCACTGGTAATGCAACTTATCAAAATAATAATAGCAACAGTGATGTAAGCAGTAATGAACACCTATTTAAAAAGATAAAGCCTAAGACACCACTGCCAAAATCTTGCACACGTTTTCCTGAAAAAAAATGCTCTGGCACAACCTAGCATAGAAAGAGTTTACACCACGACGAAGTATTGCTTGTTCTCTCTGGTGTTTGGCTTTAACCACTGTTAATCATTTCACTAGCTTTTTATACCTTGCAAAATGCTTTACCCTAATCTTTTGAAATAGGTAAGAGCATAACAAGCCTTACTTGAAGTTACAGGAAAAAGAGATAAGTGAAATGTTCAAAAACAGCACACTTCCAAATTCACTACTTTCCAGCTAACAACTATGCACCCAACTTCTGTGTTCTAAAGAAACTTACGTCTAGAAGAAACATGTACATTTACTAGGTTTCTTCAATCTAGGCATGGCTGTGTTACAAATCACAGTTGTGTATTTCTGAGATGCTAGGGGAGAGAGAAAGGGCATAGCCTCAAGTCTCAGACAGTTCTGGCTCCCCCTCTGTGTTCTTCAATTTATTCCTCTGTAAATCAAGGTGAAAAAACAATATGGTGGAGTGATTAAGAGCAGGTGCTCTGGAGCTAGAATGCCTGGGCTCAAATCCCAGCTCTGCCACTGCGTAACCTTGAGCAAGTTACTTAATTTCTCTGTGCCTCCGCAGACACATCTGTAAAATGGGGATGGTACCACCTCACTCACTTGGTATGGGGATTAAATAAATCAATACATGTGCAGCACTTTGTATAGAAACTGGCACATAGTAAGTGCTAGATAAATATTTGCTATTATTATTTCAGACCAGTCTTGGCGTACTAAAGGAAAAGAATTCACAAAAATAAGGGTAAACCCAGGGAAGGGGTGGAGAGACAGGAGGGAAAACTCTGTAATGGCTAAAGAGAAGACACAGAAGGCAAACAACAATGAAAAGTTGGTTGTTTCCAAGAAATAAAAAACCAACTACAAGATATTGAAGCAATGGGCCAAGCAAAGCAAAGCTGTTTTTTCCTAGTTCTGTGGACTGCTCGGCAGCCAGACGTTTCCATTTTCCGGTCTGGGTCTGTATCGCTGTATAAGTTTTATGTCAGGAGCCCCAAACCAAGCAGGTTTGGCGTTGGGGGTGGCAGCACCTCTTACCAAGCCCCTGTGCTCATAAATATGACCAGGACTGTCACCCTCACTGTCCCCTAAGGCAACAGAAGGGCTTTGCCTCCACAGAAAAACCCGAGGTGGTGAAGGGACCGGAAGAGCTCAGAGGGAGTCCCAAACCCACCAGCTTCCCTGGTCATGGACTCAGGGAGCCCAGACCAGACCACAGACCCACCATCACTTCATTGCATACCATCTGCACATGGGACTGTGGGCAGCAAATGCAGATGGAAGGGACCCCTGAGACCATACTGCCTGATTTCTCCATTTTATGGTTGCTGTGGAGACTAAGGTCCAGAAAGAAGAAATGACCTGTCCCAAAGTTCAGTGATACCTAGATGATTATCTTACCACAGGGACCACTGATAACTGAAACAGAAGCCCTTCTACTAATTAAGTATTATTTCATCTTTAATTGCCATATTTTAGCCATTCTTAAAATGCTCATTCTTTAAAAAAAAGAAAAAGCCCACTACGTAAAATAAGTATCTCGTTAAAATAGTGACTTCAGCTGTGGAACCATCTCTTCCCTGTAACAGCTGCTGAGCAGGAAAAATGGTGAAGTAGCAGCTGTCCCCCTAGTTCTCCAGGGCAGACTTGGGAGATGTTATACAGTGCTTGGAAGGGTTGCCCACTCTGACCTGAATCTCAGAGCTGTACCTCCATCATCCTAGCTTTCATTTCGAAGCTGTTTGGAACTACCAACCGTAATTTATTTATCCAAAGTTCCTATGAACTTACTTAGGCTCTTAGCCTAATATCTTGCAGTTGAACCAACTGAAAACACCACATGATTCCTTTCCTCTGCAGGTCCCCACAGCCATCCCTTTGTCCCTGACACACCCTTCCCCAGAGGCCACCGCAGAGAGGTCTGCTCAGAACCAGCCCCAGCTAAAGATTCAGCCACACAGAATCCATCCTGGGGTCTCAACTGGCCAGAGCTGCAGGTACCAAATTTTTGCCCATGGACTGTGTTTTGAAAGATCTGGCCTAGCAAATTTATTAATATTTGTTTCTCTTTTTAAATAATCAAACTTATCTGACGGCCCATCAGAGCTTCCAAACAACAGAAGGTAACTAGTTTTGTCGCCAAACTGACCTGCTCTTTCAACCCAGAAACAAAACGCATTTTAATTAGCCTGAGCTGCCTTATTCTGAATAAATGTTTGATCCCTGCTCTGCCCTCCCGCCCTCTCTCCACACACCTTCTCGGAGTCACGGGGATCCGAAGACCCCGTGGGCAATGCCGGTATATATACTGAAGCCACCACACTGCCTCAAATTGAAAGCAGCCTGGAATCTGGCAGAGCCAAAGACTTGCTGTATTGCCCTCCCAGCAGCAAAATTTATCTACAATCTGAAATTACATCAAATTTCCAAGGACTGGGGAAAACATTTCCCATGAGCAAGAAGTTAATTTATTTGCAGGGGAAAATGAATGGTTCCCTCTGCTTTCCTGACCCTCCCATAGGCACCGGGAAACAACACAAAGTGACCCTGAGGAGAGACCCCAGACAGAGCCCTCACTTATGTAAGATGACCTAAAATCAGCCAGGGCTGACAGAGGACATAAATTCTGCAATGCACAGTAATGGGTCTGAGGAGCCTTTAAGCCAAGATCCAGACTGGACCTCTATTTAAATGTACTCCCTAATGAGAAATAACTTGTTTTTTTTGTATGTTATACTTTGGGGGAGGAGTGCTGAAATTGTGTATTTGGAAAAAATTATCAAACTTATGCTTTATACAATTACAGGTAAACAAGTTATTGAAAAGGCCCAGGTTAGTGGAGTTCATTGTGTTAGGACAGGCCACAAGAAGCCCTCTCCCCCTCTTTCTGTCCCTTGTAATTTATTTCACAAATTCCTTCCACTTTGTGTTCAAAAAAAAAAAAAGAAGAGGCACTTTAGAACCTAATGGCATCTTAGGATTGTTTGAGACCACCCCCAGAAAAAAAAAAAAAGATCCTTTGGAAGACCCAATAAGAAAAATTCATCTTCCAATCAAAACATATTAACTCTAACATCTCCCAACCCACCAGAAAGCACTCAAAGTAATGAGAACCCTAAGAAGAGGAAGGGGGGAAAAAATGAGTCAGTGGGGGTAATTTCCTTCTGCTGTTAGACCATCCCTGTTCTGTAAAACAATCTGCCAAACTCAGACTAATATCTCTGAAGCAACCATCTCTGCCACCACCTGGGCTGGCGGGGATCCCTCATTTCATTCTCCCCAGGTTTGTTCAAAAGTGCAGGTAAGCCAAGGGAGATCAGACTCTCACAGGCCATAAACTTCAGATACTCCACATGCAGTCAGACATCCAAACACCCATGTGCTAAGAGCTCACGCCACCCTCCTTCAAAATCAAGTTAACACTTAGTGCTGGCTACGTGCCCCGCACCATGCTGGGCACTTCACATGGGTTATCTCACTTAATCTCATGAGTTATATGCCTTATTTTACGGATGAGGAAAATGAGAGCTGGGTAACTTGCCCAAGGTCACAGAGAGCACGGACTTGAAACCTCGTGGTCTGACTCCAGACCCTGTTCTCTTAACCACTGTCCCAGCCCACCATAGGGTGTCAGGGTACAAGCGAGCTTCCCCGACTTCCCCAGACACACACGCACACACACACACACACACATCCCAGGCCTGAGTCTGGCTTCCAGCACCACCCCACCACAGAGGAAGACTTCCCCTCTCCTGATTCAGACTGGACGCCATAGACCGCTGTAATCAGTACATGAAAAATGCGCCACGGTTAGGGAGCCAAGATGAAATGCCATCATTTTGTGTTGTGAAACAGCCTCCTGATTTCCTGAAATCCATGCAGCAACATAGAAAAAACAAAGGGGCTGTTCAAATCATTTTATATCTTCCGCTGAGTGTAGAGACTTTAACTTCAGATGAGCTTTTGAGATATCACAGCACTTTGTAAACGGGAGGAACTAGAAAGGAAATCATCCTGTTTCTGGGCCACAGAGTATTTTTCATTCAGAGGAAAAGAAACTCTGGCCTTTTTAAATGTTTTTAAGGATTGATCCTAAACAGAATGCTTATAATCACAGATAATGTCTTATAATAATACTGGGTCCTTTTCACTTATAAAGTTGTCCCCAATGCAAGTTGAAAGTTGATAACTTGACTCCACGTGCCAACTTCAAATGAACCAAGGTACAAAACAGCTCCAAAAGGACAATTCATTGAAAAGAAGGCCGTAAGGCAATTTGCAAACATCACATGCACTTTCTTTATATGAATAGCTATAGCCACATACAGTATCAAAATGAAACTATAAGGGAAGGAATTCACTGTACAGAAGACAAAACAATACCCTTTTTATTTTTAAAACTCTGGTGAAATAGGTTTCCATATGACATCCCATTTTTAAAAAAATTAACGTAAACCAACCTGCCTGTGGGTTAGTCACACTACAGAGACCGCATCATAGTGTGTACAGATGCCTAGAGTATTTACAAATGTTATCTGTTAGGTAGTAAAGTTTTGTTGCCATTTTTCCAGCACATATTCCACAGTAAAATAAAGGGGAGATATTGGTGTTCTTGTACAAAAATTCTTAACAAATGGATAAGGCAATTTACCTGAGAGAAGATTTGTTCTTGAAATATTTCTCTTTTCACAATTGGAAATATAGAAATGGGATGTAGTTGTAAAAGAAGCATAAGAATGTCTAAGTTTACATTTTTTCTTTTAAATTATTTAAGTACCATTAAGTTAAAATGTTTACATTCATTATAAAAAAATGTTGTTAAATCTTATGCAAATGATTTAACACTGATTGCTGCAACGCAAATTGCACTTTTAAAAAAAAATTATTGTATACATGGAAGAAAAATATCTTTTGTTTGCTACCCTGTTTACAAATTCAGACTGACTTCAGGTCAGTCACACAATATGAACTTAGAGAAACGTCAGTCACAGTGTATGTTACAGTTACGATGCAGTCCTGCAAACCGAGTGATATTTTTGACAGGAGACCTCAAGAACCGACCCAGCCTCCAGAGGCGTGTACCAAACGAATGGTCTTCTCCACGAACGCATGTGAAATCTGGGGGCGGAAAAGGTATGAAGAAATTCTGGAATAACCAAAACCGATCAGAAGACGCACATGAATTGGGGCAATACACATAAAACTTTTGTTTAAAAATCTCTCTCAATATTCCTTAGCAGGCAAGGCCCCGGTTCCTAGCCCAGGTTTCTGGAAGTGGCACACTGGACATCAGATCCCCTGGCCGACCCCGGAAGTGGCCGTGGCTGGGGAGGCCGTGAGCTGCTCCGGCCCTTCTCCCGAGGCGGTCCATCTTCTCCCTGGGTCTTCAAGACAGGGCCGGGGTGGTAAAGGCTGAGCAAGCCTCGTGGGAGATACATCTCTTTCAAATAAAGGCACGGAAATCCTGTGTCAGAGGAAGATGTCCAATCAGCATCCTCAGCCCAGTCCGGACTGCTTGCCAAGAAGATCATGAAGGCGGTCCCGCGGGCCCCGGCCGTGTCCTCCTCTTGTTCCCCGTGGCCGCTCAGGCCAGGGCCAGGGCACACCAGGAATCCTGTCTCACCGACGACGTGACTTCGGCCGGCGAGGCCAGGCTGACGCCGATGTACAGCCCATCTTGACCTGAGTACTTGAGCTCGCTGTTCTCGGGATTAGCGCTCTCCCCTGCTCCAGACATCACCGAGGCGCCTGCCTGATGCAAGAGGGGGACAGAGGGAAGGAGAGAGAGAAGGGGAGAGACAGTTACCAATAAATTGTCAGGCAGCTGGTCCCTGCTAGGTAAACATTCGGGGACAAGTGAGACGGTAGCACAGCTGGCAGAGCTGCTCACTGGGCGGTACGGTGCCCTTGACCTAACTCTGGCGATTTCTGCTCTTAGAAACAGTGTCCTATTCACGTCATTAACTCGTGGCAGGAACCACCAGGCAAGATGCGCAGCTGGACGCAGGTAGAGAAGGGGAGCTGGAGGTGGTCTATTTGTAAAAAGTGCCAAACGCTCAGATCTCCGACAGTGAAACAAACCACACCACGTAGGTCAACAGGCCTTAAGGATGCCCACACAATCTAATCACTGCAAAAGAGAAAAGGCAGAGCACTGCGCGTACACACGCGCGCACACACACACACAGCGGAACCACGAGGCTTAGCAGTTCTATCAAAGTCTGAGAAGGAAAGATACACAGTTCAGCAAGACCTGATAAATGAAATTTTTGAGCACTGACTTCATGGAAAATTAACCCATGCATACACAGGATTTAATTCTTCCCAAGAAGCACAGGCCATGTTTGAAGCAGACCATGTGATAAAGAAAATGCTAACATCCTATATCTGTCATGATCGTGGCAATTATTTCTTGAAGCAAAAGGTCACCTTTCTCTTGTTTCATTCCTTCCTTCCATCCAAATAAGAAAAGCCAAATAGCAAACATGATATAATTTAGTAAAATCGAACCAAAATAACTAAAATCATGTTTAGACTATGGTTTGAGAAAACAGTTGCATTTGACTTTTTTTTCTTTTAAATCTAGCCATAATCACATACTTGTGAATCATGCTTTCTTTCCTTCTAAAAGCTCTGAAGCCCATTATTTCTTCTGAGCTTTCAGGGTTCCATTCCATAAACGACTGGATACTTGTTTTTTAACACAGGTAGAACATCTTGTACTTTTCAAAGCATTCCTTTTCTACATTCACAATCCCATTAAATCCTAAAACATCCATCTGTCTGGCCAACTTGATGTTACATCCACTTCAGAGAAATACAGGGCACCAGACACTGGGCGAACTGAATGGAAGGGTCGCAGACCCTCTGTGGCTCCACTCAGGGGCCTAGTAGTCAGCGTGGTCCTACCCTCTCCCGGAGAAGATCTGGTTTTCTCTCTGATCCTCACAATAACTCTATGGGACTGAGAGGCAGGATTTTGGGAGGTCTGACCATGGAACTCCCTGTCCGCCCATCCCAATTCCCTCCCAGCTGGACAGACCAAGTGTGGCCCCTCCACAGGTAACGAATCCTTCCCTTTCCTAGCAAAAATGGAGGTTTGTGCAAATCCAGCAACAATAATCCCTACCCCTGCCCCCAAACTTCTTTTTAAGTAATACAGACTTAAAGATGTAAACCAAGGGCTTTGGGTGCCTAAAAAAGCAAATTTCACTAACTCACTGAGATGTCTAAAATTTAAAATAGGTTCTTGTGAAATAGATGAAATAATCCTGTCAAACAAACTAAAGCTATGGATTTAGTTACACGTACAAATACGGTGATTACTTTTAGCTCAGAACCTCGGCTATAAGCAGACTCAACATAGATCCAGATTTAACCCCCAAAGAAATACCCAAAAGGATGATATTCAATTACAAAAAGAGTCTTCATTTTATAAAAGAGCTATCATACAACTAGTAGAAAGAGTGAGCTCCCTTATAAATGACTAATGTCATACCCAGCTTGGTATTATCTACCTATTCCCCAAAAAGGCACATTTGCATTTCCCTGACTAAATCTGACTTCACCACAGCAAGTGCTATTTTCTGAAATGGAGGGGGTGCCTGGACTGGCCCAGGAAGCAGCCCACCCCAAGTGGCCAGAAATGCTGAGACAGCAGAGGGGTCTGCCGTCACCACAAGTCGCAACAAGAAACATGAGCAGGGCACCTCGGCCCTGGGGCCGAGAGACAGTCATTCCCAGGTTGTGTGGGGAACTAGGACACGCACGCACTCGAAAGTAAGACCACTCAACAGTTATCGTGAGTTTATGAGTGTCTGAGACAGGGAGGTGGAACAAGAGGTCAGAGAAGGAATTGCAGAGGGGAAAGGATGCCCGGGGACAGCCGCAGGTGGGACCAGCTTGGACTTTCAGATCCTGCCCTGCTTCAGCCACCCACCTCCTGAGCTTCCTGCTCGGGAAACTGGCCCTACCTCAAGTATGCTTGTGATGATTAAGTGAGCTAATGTGTGCAGGCGCGTCAGAATGCCTTGCCATGTTAAACGTTCCATGAAGGGAAGCTATTGTTGCGGGTGAGGAAAGGGTGTTCAAAATTGGAAGCGTGCAGGATGTGGAGAGGTCTGTGCACAAGACAAGACAGCTGAAAGGGAAGGATATTAAGCAATGAGTCAGAAAAGATTCTGTGGGAGAGAGAAACTAGAGGGTCTGACCTAGAACTTTCTGTGCCTCAGTTTCCTCACCTAGAAAATGGAAATAAAGAGGCACATATGTCAGAAGGTTGCTGCAAAAGAATTAAATTAGTGTACGTAAAGCCCTCGTGAAAGTGTCTGACAATAGGCAAGACTACATACGTATATGCTATTGATACTATGAGAATTTTGTTATTGTAGTGAAGGAGCGTGGACCTAACTGAATCTCCCCAATGTCGTCCTTCACCAGGCAAGGGGCCGCCATCACTGGGTGGGAGCAGCCTTACGAACTCAGCCAGAGCTAAGTGAAAACCACCTCAACCGTGACCTTATTCTAATCATCATTGACAGCTCTGCGCAGAGAGAAAGCAAGGTGCTCCTGCAGCCCTTCTAAAGGCTCATCAGGGGGCTTCCCTGGTGGCGCAGTGGTTGAGAATCTGCCTGCCAATGTAGGGGACACGGGTTCGAGCCCTGGTCTGGGAAGATCCCACATGCCGCGGAGCAACTAGGCCCGTGAGTCACAACTACTGAGCCTGCGCATCTGGAGCCTGTGCTCCGCAACAAGAGAGGCCGCGATAGTGAGAGACCCACGCACCGTGATGAAGAGTGGCCCCCGCTTGCCGCAACTAGAGAAAGCCCTCGCCCAGAAACGAAGACCCAACACAGCCATAAATAAATAAAAATAAATAAATAAAAATTAAAAAAAAAAAAGGCTCATCGGCCCTTTTTCAAATAAGCCTCATTAAAGAAACCTTAATACCCTGAATATTATTAGTCTTACACCTGAACAACAGTCTCAAAAGCTACTGTTGAAATACCTATTGTCTTCTTTGTTCAGACAAAAATGTTAAGCTGTATGGCAGGCAAACCCCAAATTACGTGAGTGATGAGCTCCTGAAAAAAATATCAGCTTGTTTGAAATCAAAGGCAACACCTGAGTTTGTCAGAAAAAAATAAAACAAGTACTTGTGCCCAAGGTTTGAGAACCTTATTTTTAAATGGGGATATACTATTTAAACATGGAATACTGCAATGCACAGCGTTTTTTTCTATGTCAGTTGTACCTCAGTAAAAAATAACTTGAAATTTCATGTCACAATGCCTAATGAGATCATCATGATGAGATCAGATGGGATGGATAACGCCAGCCCCCTCATCCCTGGCTGGTGGGGTTATACTCTGGCGCACGCCTTAGAAGGTAGTTAGCAAAGCCATCAAGAACTTTATACCCTACTTAGCTCTGTAATTTCACTTCTGGAAATGGATTACAAGGAAAAAATTCAAAGGGACGGAAAGGCTCCCCACAGGAAGACATCCATTGCAGGGTTACTTATAACAGTGGAAACCATGGAAATAATATAATGTCTCATAATATGAGGATGGTTTGGGAACGAAGGGATATCTGCTTAATGAACTATTATGCAATTATTAAAAATAAGATCATGTAACAAAATGGAAAAAATCCTGTAATGCAATGTTAAGTGAAAAACAGCAGGATAGAAATTCTAACTAGGTCATAATTACAACTTACCCATGTGCATGCAAAAGTATTTCAAGAGAACCCAGTGGTAGGGTGGGAGACTGGGGACCACCTGAGAGGGCCCAACCAGTTAGCCATCTATACCTTCCTTTTGAATATTTTAATTGAGTGGCTTACTGCAATCTAACTCTGGGGGAGAGGAACAGAAACATGAGGCACCAGTACTTGAGAAATGAGCCAGCCTGGACAGTCATAACGCAGCATGAAAAACAGGGGGGAATCAGAGTGGAGGGAGGATCAGATGGGCCCCCATGCACCCCTGAGGTCACCTCTGAGCCACCTGGCATAGGCTGGAACCCAGCCAGCCATGCACGTGTGAAACACAGTTCCAGGTACGTGAAAACACCAAACACAGTACACAGATGGGTGCATCAGTATAACCTGAGCTCTTGAAACTGGCATTCTAACAGCAGAAGAAGACTAGAATTAGCACAACTCTCCTTAAGAAACCTGGCTTGTCACATTGTCATCTTAAGTGCCTTCCCTTCATTGGGGATATTCAAGAGCTACCTCTCAAGAATCAGTTCAATCTGGGGAAAAAAAATCAGAGATAACTTATTAGGACCCTGGACCCAGTACACACACACACACACACACACACACACACACACACACCAATATAAATGCCAATTGGTTAAGGTTTTCCCACATCTACTTAAATCCCTGAAAGGATCAGATCGCAGACATCTCAACACAGCCAAAGCAGGCACGTCACTAACCTAAACCAGCCTAATCCCCCGAAAGTTCCTGAACAACAGTAGAGGAGAGTGCGCCGAACGCCCACAGCCGAGCCATCCTTCCTTCTTTGGGAGGCAGCTCCGACAGGCGAGGTCCTGGCTCTTTCTCTGATCAAAGTGCAAGACGAGGGTGGGGCAGAAATCTGTTCTGTGTTATCACTCCCAGCTTATCGGCCTCCACCCTCCCACTGACGACTGAAAATGGAGGCACTTCCTGTTGAAAGAATGTGTTATCAGCACCGACCCAGGCCGGGCTTAGCACCGCAAGCAGGCCGGGTCAGGTGGGGGACCCACAGCAACTGGCCGGACGCCCCCCTCCTAAAGGAATAAATGACTTCAGGGACAAGTCGCGGCTGCAGACCTGGACGTGGAAAATCTCCACTGGCCTGTGAGGCAGCACAGTGATCTTTGGATCACCCAGATTGTTCTGCTGTGAAAATAAGCCTTCCGCTCATTTTCGGACACGTATCTAGAAGTCAAGGATTTCTGACTTGATGAGCTCCTCTAGCCGATGCCCAGCCTGCCCAGCTGTGTCTGGCTCACACGGGGCTCACCAACCATGTCAGTTCTTTCTTTTCCTTTACTTGTCACATCCCATTACAGGCAGGCCCAGAGACAGCCTCCCGCGATACCCACGAAGCAGCTCTGGAAAGGTGACACGTCAGAGCAAAGGGAACCCTTAAAGGACACAGCCTTTCCAGAAGAATTACACAGGCTCTCTGGCTTGTGAATTATAAACATGAATTTCAGTTTTGAGGAAGAAAACCAAAAAGGAGTCGGCTGGGGTGTGCTCTGTCTGCCTGCCATGCTATAATCTCTCCTAATGCCGCCTCACAATCTGGAGAAACAAACCTCGGCACCCCCGGCAGGCTGGGGGGTGAGTGATCATTCCCAGAGCACAGGATTTTGAAGATGATCACACTGCCTCCTCAGTTTGGATTCGGGCTGTCAGCTTCCATGGCCTCTGGTCTGTCCTTCCTACACATCTAAGCAAGTTGTGGTTACAGCTTTTCCTTGTGTGAGGGGAAGCCAGCCGCCCCTCACTGCCAAAGCTCTCTTCTCTCACCTCTAGGTTAGACTCTGTGGTGTTTGATAGCATCCTTCCTCAAAAGAAAAATTAAAAACTAAGTCTAAGTTCCTAACAAAGGAGAAATACTTTCAGATAAACCTTAACTTCCACTCTAAAAACCAAGGTCATTTCAGTTTGGATGGAGGGACCAGGACCAGACACAAAAGTGACCCAACAGTTGAGGAGGTAACACTAGGAAGATACACAAACACACACGGGTTCTGTCTCCACCAGGACATGTGAAAACCATCAATCACAACAAAACCCTCTAAGTCTCCCGCAACGGCTCAATAAAGCTCAAGAAGAGAGAGTCACGGTCACCTCAGCCGATGACCCAACTCAGTGTTTAGCAGAATAGTTTATTTTTTTGTAATTTAGCAAACAAATTCCTTACTGACGAGAGCTCACTGGCTGTCCCATTGACCCCTCGTGCCCCTTCTGGGCCTGAGCTGGCAGGATTATATCCATAGCCAGGATGCTGCTCTCTTCAAGGAGGGAAAGAATTATCCTACACACACTCTACTCTGGACAAAGAAGCAAACTGTTTTATGCATCCGTACATACACACAGCAAGCATGTTGTGATAAAGAAAGGCATGGCCCCAAGTTTATAAGTACTCTGGGATTATCAGTAAAACACTGACGTACAAATATAAATTGCAAGAAGAAGGGTTTGTCCCACAACTTGAAGTCATTGGCCTACTAAAGAAAAAGTTTATCTTCGGAAATGAATCAAAATGGATGGCTTTATTCTAGTCAAATTCAGTGGTAAAAGATCCAGAGGTAAGATTTAAAACCTGGTGGATTATGATCTTATTAAAGACTGGCTTTTTAGGAGCTTAGATGAGCATCTTCCTCTGGCCATATCTACTAGACAAAGCAGACCACGGTCCAAGAACCAAGCAGCATTTACAAGAAGGCATTATGAAAGTGCTAAGAATCATAACGAATGAAAAATTGTTGCTATCAGGGAAATACAAGTATCTAAACATGGTTACTTTGTTAACACAATAGCTTTACATCTCTAAATTCCCCCCATTAAGAAAGGGAATGACATTTATGTCTAATGTCTTGGGATGAAAAAAATGCCATGCAAATAAAGCACATCGCTATTAACTTCCAAGGTCATATTTAAATAGTGCTATTCTTCTTGAGCTTCAAAGTGGTCTGCAGGCATCTCCCACTTATGCTACACTACACTCCTAAGGACCAGATGGTAGGAATTACTCTTCCCCTTTAGTAGAAGGAGGAAAACCTTGGCAGTTTGCTATAGTCACACACAGAGCTGGAGCTAGCGCTTGGTTGCCTGACTGCTTCCTTCCAGCTGCTAATCCGTGAACCCCCAGGATAAACTTCAGACCGTATTCAGGCTTCACCATGAATCAAGGGACTAAACACAATGAGAGCTTTAAATTAAAAGTATTTCGTGTTTAATAGGATAAAAATATGATTCTGGAGCGTGTGCACCAGCTCTGGTGAAACCATGCCACGCTAACAACTACCAAAAGGGGCAGTACACCAAGTAAATTATCATTTAAATATCATCAGATAATGACTTGGAATTGTTCACTCAGAAGACTCCAACATGACATTGAAATCAATACCTGTTATTTGTTCAAAGCTTTCTTAAAATCTGAGCTCAATAAAATAATTTCTTTTGGCTCTGGCTCACAAACTCTTTTGAGTACTGGCCCTGATATGATAGGGAGCTGAATCACGAATGATCACGTATGTCAACACCTATCTTTGGAGATGCTTTTTTTAATTATTAAAGTTTCAGAGAAAATTAACAAATAGGTCTAAACAGAGTTAACAGATTGTATTTAATTCATATCCAGTAGATCTTCATATTGCTAGTAACTCTTTTGGCAGACACCCACGAAACGCATAATAAATTACTTTTTGTTCCAGTAAAGGAATTCATTTTCTTCGAAGATTCATTTAACAATAACATTTCAGAGTATCCTAAGCCAGATTTCTTAAATTTGGCCGTGTTTTCCGTAACATTATTTCATGTTTTGTGACAATTTTTGTATATTCTTATAGAGGCAGGGGGAAAAAAAAAAAACTGCAAAGCATCTGTAATCCGCAAAGAAAAGTTGTGTTCTGAGATGAAGTCTTCTCACTTGAGGCCATATGAAAAGGCAGCCCACACTTATTCTTTACCTAGTATTCTGCCTTTCAGATTGTGATAATGAGTCAGTTATTAAACAAACCACAGTCCTGTGATAAACTGGGTGGACATATATGTTATAAACTATTTAAAGAGCAATACAGTTTTACTGTTTCCTAATATACACACAGGGACATTGTCATATTAATGTAGTAAATGTATTTCTAATCACCATCCTCCCCATGACACACGCACGCGCACACGCACACAAGAAAAAAAAAAAAAAAAAGAGGGAAGTCTAGAAAAGGCCTTCAGATCAAAGTGAAAGTATGCAAACTCCACATGCTTTCACATTCCCTGCCAGGGTGACGTGTGACTTTCACGGCGAAGGCCAATGTGGTCAGACAGGAACGTGAGTGAGTTATTAGAAGGGTCTGTGAAAGAAGAAAAGAAAGGGAGCCTGGCACGTAAGGAGCGTGAAGATAAAATGCCAACAAAATATTTATGTTCATGGCTAGCAGCAAGTGGCGAGTGGGATATTAATAACTGTGATGACTGCCAACTCCCTGGGAGAGGTGGGAGACATCGGCTCCAGCCCCGGCTGCAACGCGGGCTTGTCTTATGACCTTACGGAGTCACTCCGGATCCTGGTTTATAAATGAGGCAATAATAATACCTAAGTGCAACTCTCTCGCCGACCCTCGTGG